>NC_137082.1:78361478-79628978 GCF_951640355.1 Cnephaeus nilssonii
ACACACACACACACACACACACACACAAACACAGATATACAGTCAAAGGATTCTAGACTCCAGAGTGAGAATTGTGATGCACTATTCTGAAAAAAATTGTGAGGTTCTCTAAAGGGAAGAAATGTAGGTTTTACACTTTGGTTGATAACTGTCTTTAAGGTTGTACCTGCTCTGTGCACATGGGCTGATTTCACCTCTTCTGGCACTGAATCTACCTGAAACTCTCAAATGACTTATTGTTTTCCCTGTTCTGGCAGGGGAATGGTTAGGGGATGATCAGGCTAGCAGGCAGAAGCAGTTAGGGGCAATTGGGCAGGCACGCAGGTGAGCAGTTGGGAGCCTGCAGTCCCAGATTGTGAGAGGGATGTCCGACTGCCGGTGGGCCTAAACCGGCAGTCAGACATCCCCCGAGGGGTCTCAGATTGGAAAGGGTGCAGGCTGGACTGAAGGACACCCCCCATTGCACAAATTTTGTGCACCGGGCCTATAGTAAATAATTAAAAATACTGCTGTCACTAATAAATTACTTTGTCAATGTTGTAGGATAAAAGACTAGTAACCAAAACAATTATTTTTAATATGATAGCATTAAACAACTGGGAATTAAAATTTTAAAAATAATGCTATTTAAAATAGCATCAAAAATATGTATACCTATAACAGAATTGGGTATATGTGAAAGGCCTATAAGCTAATAACTACAATATATTGCTGAAAGAAAGAAGAACCAAATAAATAGAGAAATATATCATTTTCATGGAAGATTCTATGTTGTTAAGATGTTGATTTTTTCTAAATTTATCTATAAATGCAATGCAAGCTCAAACAAAAACCTAGCAAGCTTTATTTTAGAAATTGATAAGTTGATTATAAAATTCATATGAAAATACAAATATTCTAGAATAATAGAAACAACTTTGAAAAAGAAGACCAAAAATTGGAGGACTAAAATTATCTGACTTTAATATTGACTAGAAAGCTATTCAAGCATATAAAATGGTGCTGGATCAATTGGCTATCCATACATAAAAATATGAACTTTTATTCATACCTTGGTCCATTAAAAAAAAAACTCATAATAGATCTAAATGTAAAAGCTAAAATCTAAAACTATAAAATTTAGAAACACATAGGAGAAAGATCTTTGTGACCTTAGTTTAGGCATAGTTCATAGACACAACACCAATGTATGATTCATAAAATAATAACAATAATAAAAAATAATAACAATAATAATAATAATACTAAGACTTTCTGTTCTTTGTAAAGCAGTGTTAAAAAAAACAAGACTAGAGAAATATTTGCAAATCAAATATCTGATAAATGACTTGCTTCCAAAATATATAAAGAACTTTCACAATTCAATAATAAAAAAACAGACAACCCACTGAAAACATCAGCAATACATTTTAACACTCATTAAAAATACACAAATAACCACATAAAATATGCTCCACATTTTTATTCATTAGGGAAATGTAAATTGAAAACACAATTAGGTATTATTTTACACATTAGAAAGCTAAAATGGAAAAGACTGACTATGTCAAGTATTGCAAATATGTGAATCAACTGGAACGCTTTTTTTAATGGAAACATAAATAATTGGAAAACAGTTCTGCAATTTCTTAAAATGTTAAATGTACATCTACCATGCAACTTAGCTATTCCACTCCTAAGTATTCACTTCAGAGAAATGAAAACATATTTGTAGAAAGACTTTAGGTTTATAGTAGCTTTTCTGTAGTAAATATGTAAATGTCCATAATGGTTTATTTGTGATAGCCAAAACTAAATCAACCTAAATGTCCAACTACAGGTGAATAGATAACCAAATTGTAGTTATCTGAAATATTATCCAGAAATAAAAGGAAGGAGGTGTGGTCCTTGCTATCAATACATACAAATGTTAGCACACATATATCTCTATGTATTATCAGAGGTTCTGTCTCATTTGCCAACCACTTAAGGAAGTCCTGGTACCATTCTACTCCCACAGCTACTTCCCCTATCTTCAACCCGCCCCCCTTTTTAAAAAAATTTTGAATACTTCCAGTTCTATAGGAAAGTTGAAAGACTGATATAATGAATACTTATATAACCATTTCCAGAACCCACTAACTGTTAACATCCTACAACATGTGCATGTGCTCTCTTGCTCTCTCTCTCCCCTCACATTTATAGAATTATTTGAAAACTAGAAGCCCGGTGCATGGGATTTGTGCACTGGTGGAGGGCGTGGCCTGCTGTGGGAGCGCCACTCATCCTGGTCAGCTGAGCGGTGCTCCCACTGTGGGAGTGCACTGACCACCAGGGGGCAACTCCTGCATTGCGCATTTGCCCCCTAGTGGTCAGTGTGCATCATAGTGACTGGTCCACCGGTCGTTCTGGTCATTCCGCCATTTGGTCGCTACGCTTTTATTATATAGGATAAGTGATATATACTTCTATGGTTTCTTATATGTTCTGAACAAGAGAAGTTACTTTTAGCCATTGGTACCATATTTCATTGCCTCCTCCTAATCCCCCAAAACAAATGAACAAAGTTCAAGCTTTGTACAGGCTGATTATGTATGGTCACACCTTAAGAAATCCACATAAAGAGACTGTTCTCAGGGCAGTATAGAGTTTCCTACTCAATCTTTGCTCTTCAGATGAGATCCTAGAATAGGGAGGACAACATAATCTATTTCCTAAACCAGGACACCTCTGATGGTGAGAGAAGATACTGTTAATAATTAATCCAAGATGGCAGGTATAAATGTGACTGTGAGGAATTCCAGGATTGTGATCATTCTACCTTGAGTGCGCAATGTAGGTGCAGGTGCTGTGGAGTAACTTAAGCACTAACTTGCTGCTTAACTCACCTCTAAAAGGTACAATCCTGGAGGACAGCAGGCTCCTCCACCAGCTCATAAATCTGGGGCACAATTCTCAATCTGGGTCTGTATGATTAACTCTGCAAATAAAAAGATAACGTTTTGGTCTTTAAAAAAAAAAAGAATTTATTTAACAGAAATGAATCCAATGCCAACAGGATACAATATACAACCACTGAAATAAGGGTCTACTAGTCAATAAGCTGAACTTGTTGAACACTCAAACCTCAACACTGCTGTCAGGTCTCCAAATAATTTGTCATGAGTTCTTTAGACAGAAGCTTGAAAAAAAGGATCAAAGGTCAGGTATCTGATTGCTGAGCAGCACAATAGTTTTTATTTATTTTTTAAATTGATTTTTAGAGAGAAAGTGAGGGAGAGAGAGAGAGAGAAAGAGAAACATCTATGCAAGAGCAAAACACTGATTGGCTGCCTGCTGCCTGCTCCCTACCAGGGATCAAGTCCACAACCCAGCCATGTCCCCTGACCAGAAATTGAAATGGCAACCTTTCGGTAGCCAGGACTATATCCAAGTAACTGAGCCTCATGGGCCAGGGCCACAATAGTTTTTTTTTCTCTAAACCTGACATAAGAAAATGTTTTTACAAATTTAGTTTTATTTTTCCATCTGATTGTAACTCTGCAAGTCAAAATGACCATTTCTTCTTGTTCATTGTCTGCCCTATTATCATTGTTTGATGCTAACGGAAAGAGTGACTGGGTCAATCTTTCCATTAGTATCAAAAAATGTGGGCATACAGTCTGTTACTAGAAATAAAACACACAAAAATACCAAAATAGTTGGCAAACTGAGATGAAATTTCATTCACATCAAGGTATCCATAGGCAAGACAGAGTTTAAAACGCATAATAGAGGTAGGTATTTTAAAATGGTCTGAATCTCTATAGACTCCATCTCAAGTCAGTATAGACCAGTCTAGCTAAGCAAAGGAGGGGCAGGAAGTGTGACTGCATGTTACCAACAGAAAGACTACCTGCAACATCTGAAGTTCTCCTCACTGGCTTCAGAAAATCTCCTTTCAGATTAAAGACATTCCCATGGCAGCTACCCAGACTACTTTGATCAGTAGGGCAGTATAAGGACAAAGGCCAGCTCTTCTAAGACACAGACGAGCCAAGGCTGAGAGACAGCACTGGACCCTGAGCTACTCAGGAAGGCTTCAAAGAAGGGGTTCTCACTGAGCTGAGGTTTGACATGTGGATAAGAGAGGGATTGGTAATGGTAACAGCCAATCTTTTTAAAAAAGGAACAAATCAGCCCTGGTAAGTGTGGCTGAACGGTTAGACTGTCGGCCTGCGCACAGAAGGGTTGAGGGTTCAGTTCCTGGTCAGGAATCAATATGTCTCTTTCATCTCTTTCTCTCTCTTTCTCCTCCCTCCCTGCCTTCAAACCTCTAAAAATCAATGGAAAAAATATCCTCTGGTGAGGATTAACAACAATAACAAAAGGAATAAATTGATTGATATGGAAGCAAAATGTAATTCTACAATGTATCAAGTGGATGAAGTACTTTGATTTGTATTATCTCAATCATCATAAACAATTTTGGAGATAAACTGGATAATATTATCATTTCCAAATTATAGATTAGGAAACTTAAATATGGACAAAATTTGTTTGTGTTTTAAATGGCAGAATGGAATACAGTAAAAGACACACACTTTGATGTATTATTTTTATACTCATTTTTATTTTATAGATGAAGAATGTAAAGTTCAGAGAAATCAGCACACAAGTGGCAGTCAGAACTCAAACCAGGGTTCTCAGGTTCCACGCTTCTGATCTCTCACTACACCCTATTGACTGAAGAAAGAGGAAATAGGGTCAGAGAATTCATTAAGAAAGCCAAATCCAAAGCACATATGATGGAGAAAAAGTTGTGATTTCCAAGTGGAGTTGCTGGTCACTATAAGGAGATGCAATCTCAGGGAATAGATATGTTAGGCACGTATCCAGGGACAGCAATCAGAATTCCCAAGACTTTTAGTAGCTTTGTCCAGCTTTTAGTCAATCCTGCCTACAAATATTATATTTGTTCCATTCTCTGTGTTTTCTCTCCCTTTCCTGTGCTTATAGAGTTTTGATCTCTCAACTTGATTTTCTGCATCCCCCAAGGTCTTGTTCCATGAACATGACTCAGAACCTTTACATACCTTTCCCTGATCTGAGCTTCTATGGCACTTGTCTCTAAAATACACATTAACATGGCATCATTCTATGTACAGTGAAGAGGTCATATGTTCCACTGCTGATACTTGTGCCAAGGCAAAACAGAATGCTGTTATTTGGTTTTGCTGAGAGCAGACTGCTTCCCAGGAAATCATGCAGCATTTGATTTATACCCCCTTTACACAAATTTGGAAGATATTTTTCTCCCCAAATTCTCTGTTCCCTGACTTCCAGTGGTAGTTAATTTATATTTTAAATAATTTTGAGGATTCATTTTGAAAATATTTGTTCCATACTTTAGCACTCTTTACAAAAGTGAAGGCAGGCCACCGATTTATTGGATGCAAGGGCCTGAAACCTTGGCTCAATGAATCTACTGATCCCTCAGACCAAAAGCGCAATTGAATTTTCATCCAGCACCATCTTTGACTTCAAGCTGTGATAGCACAGGTGTTTGGAGGCTTCAATCTCTCATTTTTTCACATCCAGGGAATGAACAATGTCTCATGTGCCCTGGCACCCGTCCTCATGCCCCTCCTAGTATCAAGGAACCAATCGGCATAATCACAGTGCATTTTGGCTCCTTTCTTGTCATCCTTCTGGTTTAGGACAGATACCTGCCAAGTTGCTCATCATTTGGCTTTGCTCTTTGAAACTGGCAGAAACTTAAATATAAGATATTCATGCTTTGTTTCCTAATTACTGTAAAGGGGAATGCTGTTGTCCTGATGCCACTTGGACCAAGAGCGCTGGTGTGTGTGCTCTAGAAATCTGCATTGCAAATGGAGCTTCCTGATTTGGTGGTCTTGATATTCTAGATATAAGAATCAGTTGGAATTCTAACAGTAGTCTTTAAATGCCCTTTTCATGTTGAAAGCTGCAAGGGGTAAGAGATAGGAATATGCAGTCAGCAAAATATGGATGCAATCACGACAATGCAATACTATGAGACTGAAGACAAGTTTTCACTTACTTATTGAGTAATATATATTTCACTACATGCTTTACTAAATAGGTTAAAAGCATTTTGAAAATATAATCCTCACAAAAGTCTGTGAGGGTGATGTCATTATTATTCTCAGTGTATAGATTATGAAGTAGAGACTTAGAGATCACAGTAATTTGCAAAACAACTATAGGTACCAAGTAAGTGTCAACTGAAATACAAACACAAGTCTAAGTGATTTTAGAATGAAAGCTCTTAATTACTAGCCTATCTTATTTTCACCAATATACTAGTATAGTCATTTCTCCCTGACCACAGGGATAACGACCCTCTTGTAGCTGTATAAGTTTCTTGCTAAATATTCATTATTCATCTTTCTTTATGAACCTACTGTGAGGAGAAATAAATTTTCCTCTACCCTGGTAGGTTCTTCAAGCTGATCTAATAATCACATGAGACAGATTAACAAGAGAAAATAACCAAATTTAACTACATATGTAGATACATACAGATGAGAACCCCACACACATGAGAGGTTCTAAAACAGAAACATAAAATGAGGTATATATGACCTTCTGAACTAAGGATGAAGTTAGGCTCCTGAGGCTTCAGAGAGGACAAGCATCACTTTTTCCAATATCTAAAGTAAGGAAAAATGGGATTTTGAAATGGGAATAATGATTACTGGATGGCCTTTTAATGGAATGTTGAGCATAGTCTAGTAGATCTTTCAGGATTATCTGAATCCATAGCAAGTCTATTGCTTTCATCATCTTTTACTAATCTTATACTAGTAATTCTGAAAATTGTACAAAACAGTATTTAAAGCAGTAAAAATAGATTTTATTAAGGAAATGTTGCAACAGCAAAATAGAAAACTTGCACAATTACTCATACAAGAATTTATAGCCAAGGAGCAGGGGTTGAGTTGGCAGATGCCAGTGGACATGAAAGACTAAGAGGATGCATCAGGGGTGAGGAGGGATACTAGCTAAAACCACTTGATAGGATTCTTATTGAAGACCAGACCTGGGAATCAGATGCCAGGTGAAGGACAAACTTGACCAAATAGTGGAGGTGATCAGATACCAAAGGTAGGGAATCTTCTCTAAACAGGCTCAGAATTCTTGCTAAAATTGGGTGACACATGATCAACAAGAACAGACCCAGAAGCCCAATGTTTAAGCCTAGTTCAGGAGAGGGCTTTGAGGAAGCTGATTATAGCTTGGTCAAGGAGAGAAACTTGGTCACATCACTTAAAGAAGACATTAAGGTGTCTTAACATTTATTAAGAGATACTTTGATTATTCTTGATTGCATATAGTGTTTCTTCAGATGTTCCTTTGAACTAGTTTGACACCTAAGATAACATTATAATAATCTGGTTATTATATAACAGGAAAGGAGTAAAAAGACGACTAGAAAATATAGGCATGGTATTTATACAGCTCTGCTAGAAATCTGTAATTTAACATTCTCCAAGTCTGGTCCCAATGATCAGTGGGGAAGAGACTGGACAAAGGCAGTTTGGACACCTGCCCAGTAAGGTCTGAGTGACCTTGGAAGGTGCCTACCTGTCTGTCAATCACACCTGGAAACAGATTGGCCAGAATAGGCATGGCCACTGCAAGGGTGATAAAACAGAATATTTAAACTTCTGGACAAAGAAAGTTCTTTCTTGGCCCTTGTGCACTGGGCTCCTGGCTCTCCTGTTGCAGGGACTGCACTCCCCTGCGCCAATGTGGCTCATGGCCATGTGGGACCACACAATGGATTCATGGACTGAATCTGAACTGAATACATTGGACTCAGCTCCAGCATGGAACATACACTTTGGAAACTGGCTTTGCTTTTGGCTCTACTGAAACCCCAACTGCACCTTTTCCAGGGATGGATTAAGGGACAGGGGACTCTACAACCAGAGGAATATAACTTCACAAAAATATAGTCTTTTGCCACATCTCATTCTCCCATGGTGGCTTCGAAAAATGCTCATATCAGAGTGCCATAAGAACCCCGCTCCCATAAGCAACAGAGAAATTTGATTCTCCAGTAACACCTTCATTAATTAATGAGTTGAATAAAGCCTTTGATACACACATTCATATTAATATGACATTCATGATTTTACTTTTTTTGAAAATTGCCCTTTAACACAGATAAAGAAATAAAAGGTAAGGTTGCTGTGTAGTTGTATAAGGCTGCAGGTCACAATTCTTCAACTGGCTTTCAATTTAGGACCAATTCATTCCAGAAATTGTCTAATCATTGATGAACATTTTGGGGTTTTGTTACGATTAGCTACAGAGTTTCTTGAGTAATTTTCTGTTGGGGAGCACATGAGACTTGGTTGGAAAGTTTGTAAGGAGGACATTCTGAGAAAAGGGAAGTGTGTGGAAGGCCGCCTGCCCTGTTTATCAGAATATCGACTTAGGGGAGACTTAGGGGAGTGTCTTAGGTGGCACCCCTAATTATTCCTTGACCTTTCCAAAAAAGTCTGTGCATGTGCAGACCCCCGGGTGCTTACTGGAATCCTTATTCCTAATCTTTGGGAACCCTTGCCTAAAGGACAATGCAAACACATGTGTCCTCACAAAATTACTCACCCTACTGATTGCATCTAAAGATAAAAACTGCAATAAAAGCCTAACGAGGCAGACAATTGGGGGCTGCCTGGTCCCTTTGGCCAGGCCATCCCTTAGCCCTCTCTTTCACAGCAAGCTTTGTGTCAGAGTAATCTATTCATCTGTGGCTCAGGGTCTGCTGGTCAGCCCTGGCAATTTTCAATAAAAATTTGATGATGATAACTAAATACCTTAAAGTGATATGATGACCCTAGGAGAGATGAACAATAAACTTAAGATCCTCTTTTTGAGGGAAATTCTAGAAAGCTAGGAAGGAACTATGTCCACAGAAAGAAGAGAAGATCAACATAGGAGGAGGAAAATGTAGACCATAAAGAAAAATTTTTAACTTTGCCTTTTTTACATAAAACTCTGTACAAGCCCAGAGGTGTTGGCCCTAATATACGGTGCAAGGGAAAGACAAGAGAACCAATATTGATGCGAACAATGAATTTGTGCGAGAAGCTGGCTGTTTTTTCCCCTCTTAAAATTCATGTTCAAATTTTGCTTAGTTTCATATGTGTGTGTATATTTTCTGTTTCAGGTTGGATAACAATAACATCAATATTTTTTAGGATGTTCTGCCCCAGAGCATAGTACAATGTAAGGCAATTGGAAGTCATACAGAGTGAAGACCCCTTAGGTTGCCTGCAAGCAACTTAACCAAGTGGGAGTCAATGTTACTGTTTCCTTTCAATTATGCTTGTTCTTTTTTGTTTTTCCTTTTCAAGCCTGTTTTGGATTGTAGAACCTTGAATTGGAAACTCAACATTAGCAATTCAAATTCTGAACTGAGCTTTTTAATGCTAAATACTTGTGGATATCATTTGAGAAGATTGTCAAGTTAAACAATGTAGATTTTTCATATTCACAGCAAAGCAACTTTGCAGATACTACTCAGTTAAGATCTCAGCCATGATATTCATCTTGTGCTTATGCAAAAAATCCAGAACCAGCAAAGTATTTTGTAAATTCAGCATTTAGTTATCTGTTACCCATTAAGAGGAAGAAAAGCAAACATTCCCCCTCCCAACACTTTTATTCATGCCTGAAGCTAAGCAAGGAGAAAGGGAAAGGGTTTTTAGAATTACAAATAGAACCTTTAAATTGTAGAAACTTGCTAATTTCATTTATGAAAGCACTGCCTAACTTCTGCTTTTTCTCTCTCAGTTGTTATTCAAATCTTTGTCCCTAGCCAAAGAGAAAGAGAAAGACTAATCCCACCAGGAATTTAGTGAATTTTCTTTTAGAGATCTGACATAATGCTGCATATTTGAATATGCAAATTTAATGGAACAGATTGCCAAGAAATGAAAAATGGTTGTATGTTTAGCCATAGGAAGTTAGACCAGCTTAATAGAGCTGACAAAGAGTTAAGGAGTACCCACTTGCAAAACTCAAATAGGGAGGAATGTGCATATAATTTGCTAACCTAACAGGGAGGGATTCTGAAAAGTGAGCTGGATTGTAGAGACCTAGATTCTCCCAAATTAGCAATAGCAAATTCTTTTTCAAAGGCCCAAATTTTCTCCTGTTTAAAATAAAGAGGGTTTTTTTCATGTGATCTCTGAGTTTATTTCTAACTTGAAAATGTCCTATCTTTCTAATATATACCAAAAGTTCACACTTTAGGGAAGGTATCTCATGCTATGTCTGATCACCTGTGAGACTCACTGTTTTGTGCAGTTTGTATACAAATATGGAAAACATAGCACCCCCAGTCCCTATGGTCATCCTTTATGTTTTATATTTCAGTCTTATATAGTTTTCCCATTTTTAGCATACCCAGTAAGTTTAACTAACAAAAGGAGAGGTTTCATCAAATTCTATTTTTAGGCCCTAAAGTGTTCTCTATTTCGCTGCTAGCTAATCAAGATTTTTCCTCTCTAATTCTTCTTTCTTGTGTGTGGTAAAGCACAGCCACCTAATTTTTGGAGGTTGGAGAAATTGAAAATTAGTTGTTCTTTTGGATTTACAGTAATCATTTGGGCAGGTAGTCAATATCAATTTCCAGCCTACATGACTCTTCCATACCACTTTAGGGATCAGGTCAAAACTATCCTTGGGTAGAAAATTGGTCAAAATAGGCCAAAGATGGAAAGAAAAAAAAAAACAAAAACAAAAAACCTCAATTAAATCAAGGTAGAATGAGGTAAACAAATAATGATTTACTCAGTGCTCAGTTGGAAGATTGAGAAATATATTCACATTTTAATAATATGTTATGTTACACATCCTGACCCCTAGAGTATAGTTTCAGTTCTGTTTAACTAAAGACTGTGTCTGGGTTACACACCATTTCTTAAATTCCATCATTTTCTAGGGGGACAGAATATGCCATCCCAGAGCATGCCTCTTTTGCATATGAATATTTTGGGAAACAGCAAACACCTGAGTAGCCCTAGAAAAAGGGAAGAGTTATATTGTTCTAAGGGAAATTTATATTTATAAAGGAATCTTCATTTGTAAGGGTGTCTCCCTCTCTGTACTAAGAGAAGGATGACTAAATCACAAGAAACTCTTCTCAAAGGCACTGACCTAAATCTGTTACAAACCTTACTTTTGTTTACAGTAATTGTCCTGATTGTAATGGAGTAAAACATTGGGTCTCTCTGACTCCATCTTGTTTAAACCTGCTTTGTTCCCATGGCCTTCAGACTAATAGTGTCAGCTTAGTTTTGCATACAGACATGCTAATCATTAGAAGAAAGACTTGAGTTTTACAACAACAGCCCCTCCCTTGTACTTGTCCCTAGACAAAAAAGAAGCCTGAGCTCTGTACTTGGGGAAGATGCATCTGAGGTTCCACTAGGGCTCCCATCTACTCAGTAGGCACCTTCTCCATAACCAAAACCCTTCCTTACTCCAAACTCTAATATTTAGAGCTTTGTCTTTTAAAGCTTCAGGTGCATAACCTTTGGACCTATGATATTATTCCTTCCCCATAACTGGCTTACTCATTACTCCTCTCTTTTGCATTTAGCTGAAGAATGTATTTAAGCCTGAATTCTAAGCCTCCTCTTGGAGTTACTCCTTTTTCCCTGGGTATCTCACATGGACACAAGAGGTATACGTGTTAATAAACTTATTTGTTTTTCTCTTGTTAATCTATATGTTATGGGTTTCCAGGAGAGAACTTGGAAGATTAGAGTGAAATTTACTTTGTTCCTTCCATAAAATTTCATAATAAAGATTATTAGAAGCCACATTCATTATGCATTCAGCAATGGCTTTTAAAAAAACAACATAATTATTATAGTCAGCATTTCTTGTTTATAATAAACCAGGCTCTGTTCTAAGCATTTTATGGACATTAACTCATTTAATCAAAAACGTAAATACTCAGGAAGGTTAAGTAACTTGCCCAAGGTCACATACCTAGCAGGTAATAGAGCTGGGATTTGAATCCGGGCACTCTGGCCACAGAGCTAAGTTCTTAAAATTTCATTTTACTAACTCCCATGATATTAGAAGGTAGAGACCATTCCATGTATAACATGAACATCTTTTACTAGACAATGACTCAAGGAAACAAATAGAGGGGATCATATGAATTTGGTACTCTATGTATACTATTTAATAAGTTGTTTAATTTCTTTTGACAATTCATTTTCTTTGAGTGAAAATTTACTACAACAAAAGGGTATATAGTGAGTAACAAGAAAATTTATTACTAACATTTCCAATATGTAAGCATGAATCGTTTGTGAGCAAAGTAGGATGCTGTGCAAAGCAAAATAATTTATTTTTCATACAACTTCATCTTCTTCATGTTGATACCCTTGTAATAACCTGGTTATTATTTAACAAGAAAGGAGTGAAAAGGAAGACTAAATATAGGCATGCCATTTACACAGCTTTGACAAAAAGCTACATTTAACACATCTAAGTCTGTTCTCTGCTCATTGATGAGGGAAGGGACTGGAGAAAGGCGGTTTAGAAGGCATGCCCAATAAGGTCTGAGTGACCAGGGAAGCTGCTTGCCCATCATTCACACCTGGAAGCAGGTAATTGGTCAGGATGGGCGCAGCCACAGCAAGAGTACAAAATCTAAACATATAAACTTCTAGACAAAGGAAGCTACCCTTCATTGGCTCTCAAGTACCAACCCTCTTGGGACTCCTGCTGCAGAGCCTGCTCTCCCCTTTGCCCACATGGCACATGGCCGTGTTGGACGTGGACTGATGGACTTTAATGTTGTCTAAATGGTGAACCATACCCAGTTGCAACATGGAACGGAAACTCTGGACATTGGCCCTATTTCTGGCTCTGCTGAAACCCCAGCTGCACCTATTCCAGGACTGGTTTAAGAGACAAGCTCTTAGGAAGCTGAGGAATGTAACTCCATGCAAATAAAACCTTCCTCCATGTACCAACCACCGTGGGGGCTTCTGGAAATTCTTATTTCAGCTATGCCCCAAGAACCTCGCTCTACCAAGCAACAGGGGAATTTCATCCACTGGCATCAATATGATACCAATTCTTACTCTGTCCTTTCCAAATACATACATAGTTTGAATGGTGCTTTTATTTTGACACAAAAATGCTAAGTGTATTGCTCTCAACACTGTTAAATTTACGTCAGCTTAATGCAATGACTACAATAATCTTTAAGAACACAAAAGATGCTCTAAGCAAATCTACATACAGCTAACTTTCCAATTCTACTGAATAGAAACTATAAGGGGAAGCTGTGGCTTGGTGAGAGAGAACATTGTACCATACATCAAGGCGGTATGTGTACTAAAATGTGGGGGTGGATCACAGGGAGTTTGAGTTAAACTGATTGCTTCTTCCAAAACCAGACAGACTAGAAGGAAAATTGGGAATACCATCTTGTCTCCTCTAGTTCTGTAGGTCTCTTTGGGTCAAATGTTTCTTGTGCTCTGCCCCTCTACTGATCTACCATCTTTGGAATGAATTCCAGTTCATCTTGGTCAGTGAAACTGACCAGAGAAGAATAAGTATAAATATTTACACGAGGCAGCACAGTAAAGGCTAAGCTCCCCTTTTTATTCCTCTGTCTGGCATTTGCTTGAACTTCAAATCACCTATAACAACAACAACATAAACAACAATAACAAAATCTTAATCAACTGTTATAAAAATAAACTTTCTAAACTGAAATACTTACCCAAAGATCAAAACTGAATGTTTCATATAAAAAAAATCTATGAATATTTAACAGAAATCCTTAGCTCTTATGTATTCATGTATATTTCCAAATACAATTTAGTTAGCTAAGTTCTGGGGGCACTGAAGAGAAAAAGACCTAATTAGCACTCATCTAAATTGAAGGAAAATCTGAATAATTCTAGATTTGCATTGCCTTCGAGGAACAAATTGAAATAGAATTTTAAAAATAGTCAAATAAGTTATAAACATGATGATCTGAAATATTTCCTTTTGGCTTAGAAAATGCTGCAGGAAGGTAAAATGTGTTTACCTGCAATACATGTATTGTATTTTATTCTGGGTTTATTTTTCTCAATTTGAGTAGCCTTTTGGTAACCCAATGAAATCTTGAAATCCAAGACACTGAAAATATATTAGGTTAACACTCAAACACTGGGAAGAAAAAATAATTATAGTTGATAAACTTTACTAATAGACAACTGATAAAAACATCTTAAATCTATCAAATAAATAATCCTATCTAATAAAAGGGTAATATGCAAATTGACCCTAATGGCAGAATGAGCAGAACGACTGCTCGACCAGTCACTCTGAGGCACACTGACCACATCTCCCTTTCCCTTTCCCCTGCTGGCAGGCTCTAATCACCTGATGGTGAGTGGGGAACCGAGGATGGGTGGCAGGGCATGTGGGTGGTGCCAGGCCAAGGCCCCTGCCCCACTGGTTGCCCCACACACAGAGGGCGACCCGTGGCGGGGGCAGGGCCAGCAAGCAGGTGGGAATGGCCAACCTCTTGGTCCCTTCTCCCAGCCGTCAGGCTCTAATCACTAGATGGCAAACAGTGAACTGGGAGTGGGTGGTGGTGGGGGGCGTGGCCGGCTGCAGGCAGCTGGGGAAGATGGCCCTGATAGCAGGCCAGTCTTAGGGACCATACCCGCACACGAATTTTGTGTGCTAGGCCTCTAGTCCACACTAATAAAAGAGAAGCATGCAAACTGACCATCACTTCGCACCACCCACCAGTCAGTCAGGAGTGAGTATGCAAATTAAATCAGCAAAGATGGTGGCAGTCCTGCCCCCCAGCTGCTCGAGGCCTCTGGGCAGTACGCATGCAGGCGCAGAGCAGCCGGATGAGGTGGGATGCCTGCTATGACGTGGAGGGCGGGGGGCAGAGGGAGCTATAGGAGCAGCGCTCCGGCTGGAGTGAAGACTGAAGGCTCCAGCCGGAGTGAAAACTGAAGACTCCGGCCAGAGTGAAGGCCTGGGTCCTGGGTGCCAGAGGAAAACCAGTGCTGGCAGCCAGGGGAAGGAAGGCCTATTGCACAAATCTTCGTGCAACGGGCCTCTAGTATAAATATAAAAACCAATGTTCATTCTTAACGGATTTATACTCATCTTTCTCATCACAGTCCTCCTATTAACTTGCCCTTAAATTTTTCATGATGCGAGGAAATACCTTTGTTCTTACCCCTCAGCTAATGCCTCTCTCTCTCTCTCAAGTTTTTGTCCTTCCTTAGGGCTACATTCCCCTCTAACCTTCCCTTCTTTTTAATTACATTTTTCTCTTCTCAGAGGTTTTAAAGTGGTCCAGAAACCTAAACAAGTCAAATCACATTGACAACCAGTCAGATAACTTTGAACCTGACCTAAAAAGCCTTATTGAAAATCCAGCAGGAATCGTGAAGAGGACCAAAAGTAGGTATACATAATAGTTATTGTACCCTGTGACTGACTAGAACACCTCATGGTGCAGTGTGGTCATTTTCCAGTTCAGAGGAGAGGTAAAATATTTCTTCCAGACAGTTCTTGACATATTTCAGGATCAATGTGAAGCCACTGCTAGTTTAAAACTATTTAACACAGATGAAATTTATATTTTGAAAGTAAGACATATCATTGGAGCACAACAAAGTGAGTGATAATTATGGTAGCACTGCATCTTCTCCATTATACCCACTTTGTGCACTTTATGGACTCTGTAATGTTAAAAATAATTCATGGCAGAAAGTCTCAAACTCTACAATTGTGGGGGAGATGAGGCAGGTAATAAACATTATACTTGAGTAGAATCAAAGGGATGAGGACATCATGGTGGCCACAGGCTCTCATGGAGCTGCTTGGAATTCTGTTATATGGCTGTGCCATTCCCTACTTACCTCTGAAGTTAATTTTTTTTTTTCCATTGATGCATGTTCTCTCTTTCCTATTCTAACTTCCCCCGCTTTTGTAATATTTGGTGCAATTTTACTTTCTGGTTCTAATATCATAGAAAATTTTTTCAGAGTATGGACCATGTGATAATAGCCTATTTGCTTTCTTAAGGTAGAATTTGATTGGTCCCTTTGGGGTACCTTTATTTCAATCATCTGTGATGTAAATATGTCTTTGGGTGATGAGGAATGGAGGTAGTAATGTTGTCTTTTGACCACTCAGCTGGGATTGTGGGTAAAAGCAATTCTCAGAGGAAAACTTAGTCAAGGAAGTAACTCCACTATCTATCTACCATAGGGTCATCTATTTTAAATTGATATCTACCTATTATATATTTACTAGATGGTCATCTAGCCTCTATTTGGACACTTCTCATGATGAAAAGTTCATTATCTTTGAAGTAGCCTATTGCACTTGAGAATATTACAAATTATTCAAAACTTAAGTTGAACTGAAATCTACTTACTTGTAAATTTGATCTATATATCCTACTTATACCCTCAAGGGCAGTAAAATCTCATTATATCTTAAAATGACAGGATTTCACATATTTGAAAAAGTTATATTTCCCTTAAGCCTTTCCTCTCTAAACTAAATATTCTAATAATCATTCTTTGGACAAAAGTAAAAATACAGATAGGCCCACATTTTACATATTAGAGATATTGAGGAAAAAATAATGTATAATTTAATTTATTCATAAGTACAAAGAGCTAAAATATGATACACAGAGCTTTGGTACATTTGATGTCAGAGGTCCAGGGAGCAAATCCTGACAGTCACAAGAAAGCATGCCATTTAAATTTTTTGATCCATGGCAAAGTTGAGAATATAAAGATAGTAATGGTTAAATAATTTGTTCAAGGCCTCATGAACTGCAAGAGATTTGTATTGTCCTACACAGACTTTCATGACCTAGATTACCCTTCCCCTAATTTTCCTCTCCTATCCCATCTTCTCTTCCTCTTCTCCCTACCTGCTCTATACACTGCAGCCACAATGCATTTCTCTAAGATTCTATAGTAGACCTTATTCCCCCTTGTTGACAAGCCATCACACACAATGTTTCCTCTTTCTGAAATAGTTCTTAAATATTTGCTTGAATGACTTCTACTTATGCTTCAGTTCCCCATATCATCTTCCTCAGGAAACCTTCTTTGAGTATCTGGAACAAAGTTTGGTGCCTCTGCTATGCAGTCTCATTGCATCTAAGAGAGTCCTCATTGATGTATATACCCATGTTTTGCTTATTTATTTGTCTCTAAAACTTCAGGCTCTGTTAGGACTGGTATTTATCTTTTTTATATATAAAACATCTAGGTATAGTGTTTAGCATGTAACAGGTATTCAAATTATCTACTGAATGAGTGAATAGATGGATGAATGAATAAGTATGTAAATCCATCCAAGGAGCTAGAAGACATGCTCCCTTCATGAAGGACTTCAGTTTTTCATGTGTGTGTGCGCGTGCGTGGGTGCATGTGACAGAATTTGGACTCCTAAACAAAGTAATGTGTACAATTAGTCCATATTACAATATAAATGTGATAGCTCTAATGTAATAAGAGGCATTAGGTATATTTTATCAGTAAGTGCTTCAGACAGGTAGGAAGTGTTGAGTTGTGAGAAGTAAAAATAGTACCTCATTTGTTCATGATTCATTACTATTCAGCCTAATTACTGCTTGTGAAACGTAAGCATATTCCCACCAGTCATTGTTAGTTACATTGTTATAGCTACATTGTTATAGTAATATGTCCAGAGAAGCCAAATGGCTCTTAGGTCTTATTTTTATTATGACTGTCCCCATACTGGCTCTGAGCTATTGGTTCCCTCCAGCCTAGATGTAAATAAAACTAAGCAGTGTTGTTCTAACCAGTACTCCTGCCTCACTATGCACTAGTCAAAGTCTAGTTGTGCAGGAAGTACCTGTCTTTATCCATGTGACAAGGCAGCATGAAACAGTCCCTGAGCTATTTTAATTTCTGATTTTGAAGCATTTTATTCAAGGTAGAGAGGAAGTAAATGCAAGTGTTTCCCTTTAGGTACCTTTCCCAAAAATATGAACTGCAAGTTTTTTCCCAACATTAAACATGACTCAATACCCAAAGTTCCTCAATGCATCCACTTCCCAGAAGCCACCTGGGCCTCCACTTGAAGATGATCATTCTAAAAAAGTGTTTTGGCACATTAGTAAGAGGAACATATGAGATAATTAAATGAATAAGTTGGTTTTCCTAGAATTTGAACTTGTATCATAGTCTATGTATTTAAAAAATGAGATACAAGCAAAGATTCATAAAATAATCTATATCAAGCAAATAGTACTGCCAAGCTAACTATGGGAAAGTGAATTTGCATACCTTGAAAAAATCCTATCTAATAAAAGAGTAATATGCAAATTGACCACCACTCCAACACAAATGGCCGCCCTCATGTGGTCAAAGATGGCTGCCCCCATGTGGACACAAGATGGCCACCACAAGATGGCCTGCAGTGGAGTGCAGTTGGGGGTGACCAGGCCAGCAGAGGAGGGCAGTTGGGGGTGACCAGGCCAGCAGGGGAGGGCAGTTGGGGGGACCAGGCATGCAGGGGAGGGCAGGAGGGGGGTGACCAGGCCTGCAGGGGTGGGCAGTTGGAGGCGACCAGGCCAGCAGGGGAGGGCATTTAGGGGCAATTGGGCTGGCAGGGGATCAGTTAGGCATTGATCAGCTGGCAGGGGATTGGTTAGGGGGTGACCAGGCTGACAGGCAGAAGCGGTTAGGGGCAATCAGGCAGGCAAGCAGTTGGGAGCCAGCAGTCCTTGATTTTGAGAGGGATGTCCAACTGCCCATTTAGGCCTGATCCCACCGAGATAGGGCTTAAACGTGCAGTCGGACATCCCTTGAGGGGTCCCAGATTGGAGAGGGTGCAGGCTGGGCTGAGGGACACACACCCCCATGCACCAATTTCTTGCACTGTGCCTCTAGTAAATAATATTATGAGAATAGTAAGTTCCAGATAATCATCACAGTGTGTGTGTGTGTGTGTGTGTGTGTGTGTGTGTGTGTGTAACAGAAGAAAATAAAATATTTGGTTTGAAATACATATATTTAGGGATAGATATTTTCTTGGTGTGTTAAAGCTAAAACTCAAATCAGTGATTGGCTTAAAAGATATGACCAATAGTCCAACTCTCAAATCATAAATTTCAAATTTTATTTTCCGTCATTTTTTCCTCTCCAGACCATGTAGTTTTAATTGTTCTTATGTGTTTGTTAAAACACATAGTAGCAGTCCTTCACCTTTACTTATTAGGGGATTTAGCACTTAATATTCTCAGGAAAAATGATAATATTTGTAATAGTTATGTGCAGCAGAAATGTGATGAGCTTGTGGTGGCTTCAGCTGTTGTTACTCTACTTTTACTATTCTTTTCAGGCAATTTTCTGAGAGCCATTCTAGACCTCAGTTCCTTTTTATAAATAGTAAGGGGCTTCATATATTAATATGTAGTTCTACAGATTTTATTATTTGTCAAAGATATTTTACACTTAGAGAAAAAATAATCCTACAATCTCCAAAAAATTGGTGAGGATGATCTTTTGGTTCTAATAAAATAAATAATGCAATTGAAGTTCAGTGAATTGTATTGACTCACCTAAGTCACATAGCTAGTTTAACAACATGACCATATTTAAGATGAATATTCATGTATTTTCCTGTCATTACTGAGCAAAAATATAAAAGGCAGGTCTAGATAATGAAATATTCTTGGTAAATAATTTAATTGTTCCAATCATCATTTGTTTTTCAACTGAAAAATCAAGATTATATCACTATTTTGTCATGTTAATGTTATATTCAAATTAATTGATATAGAGAAAGAATCATGAAAGCTGTTAATGTTTAACCAATCTACATACTGACATTGAAAACACCAACATCATTTTTAACTAAGCTTCATGCATGCTCATCATCATAACTAGATAACTGGGAATTCTTGCTTCTTCTTTTGGTATGCAGAAAAAGAAGGCAATGTGTAAGTGTTATATAATTTGATAAGGTTCACTCAAAGTTTTTTGATAAAGTCAAAGTAATGTTTTACTACTTCTTTCAGCATATATTTATTGAGTACCCACTGTTTTCCAGAGGCCATTTGAGGCTAGTGAGAATACACAAGTAAGTAATATAAGCAAGCTTCTGGTGTCATGAAATGTATACTTTAATAAGGCACCAATAAAAATATTCTATGTTGATAAGTTGTTTGATGAAAAAAGCCAATAGATATAGTTAGAGTATAATGAGCTGGGGTTTAAATTACAGTAATAACCAGTTAGGTGAATTTGGGAAAGAAACTTAATCCTGCCCAGCTGGCATGGCTCAGTGGTTGAGTGTTAACCTATGTACCAGAAGGTCATGATTCAATTCCTGATTAGGGCACATGCCTGGGTTGTGGGCTCACTCCCCAGTGTGGGGCATGTAAGAGGCAGCCAGTTAATAATTCTCTCTCATCATTGATGTTTCTATCTCTATCTCTCTCTCTTTCTTCCTCTCTGAAATCAATAAAATTATTAACAACAACAACAACAACAAAGAAACACAATCCTGTCAAAAGGAATCAGCTTTGTGCACTAAGAAAGTAAAATGCTTGTGTGTTCAAAGAGGAGTTAAGTAGGATGTCAACTGAGAAGTAACTATTGGATTTAATCATACGGGGCCATTTGTGATCTTTACAAGCATCGATTAGTGAAGTTATTAGGAAGAAAGCTGGCTTGGAGCTATTTGAAGAGTTAGTGTGAGACAAGGAAATGGAGATTGTGAATATAGACATATTCAACAAAAGAAGTATGGGCTATGGAGAAGCTGACTATGGAGATCTAAAGGATGCTAATGGACTAAGATTAACTACCATAAAGGTTATAGAGACAGAAGTGAGTTATGACTTAATCCTTTCCAATTTAAGAACTATAACAATATGCTAATTCATTCATTTTATTGGTATATTTACATGGTTTAAAATATGACAACTAATATCATAAAAAGAAAAAAGAAAAATGATAAAGGGTGATATAAAGAGAAGAACTATCAAAACATCCATGTAAATAACAACTATAAGTAGTTACTACAAACTTTTGTTCCGAGCCTTCTAGCAGTGAGGAAAGGGTGACATTTCATGGAGCATATACCTCTCGTTTTGTGGGTAAGAAAAATAGATTTCCTTTTCTTCAGTTTTTCCTTTTGCTCAATTCAGAGAATCAGTTGAAAAGAAAAAAATAAACTTTATATGGAGACTTTGTACAACATAACAAGCAATGCTTTTGTTCTGTCTTATGTTACCTTGTCTTGTCTTACCAAAATGTGTGTGCTCTACATAGCTATCCCTTTACCAATGAAAGCCAGAGATGTGGTTAAATTATATTTTTATAAAACAACTTAGGAAGTCCTCATGTAAGGTGCAGGGGGTGGGGTAAGGGGTGGGGAGAATGAAGTACTTTTCAAAATGTGTCTTTAAGGTGATAACTTAGTTTAACAGAGGGCTGGAAATTTAATGGAGAAACTGATAGAAATAATAATTTTACAATTTTCTGATGGCCTGAAGATGGGAGAGTAGAAAGTATGTCAAATGGCAGAACCTGGATTCATAGAAATCTGAGTATATATGCTGAATATAATGAGGTAAAATTTAACAGGGCTAATGTTAATCCCTAAAAGTTTGAGCCAATATTTAGTTCCACAAATCTAGGAAAAGTTAGAGATATGGTAGAGTAATATGCAATATTGGAGGAAAACTAGTTATTAAGAATAGTTAAAATGCTAAATGTGAATCAACAGTGTAATAAATCATCTTTGAAATCACAAATCAACAAAGGTTGGGATTAACATCCATATAATATTAAATATAGGATAATAATAATCACATTTTATTCTTTACTTATCAAACTTCAATTTGCATATTTCACATAATTCTGAGCCCTAAATTTTAAGTGAAATAAAGTGGAACTTGTTCAAATGATGGATGCTGTAAGGATCTGAATTCATGACTTAAGAAATTTGATTAAAGCCATCAGTAAGGTTTAGCTTGGAATAAGGAAGACTGGTGTATTGTGATATAAAGATTAGTTGCTTCAAAGGAAGGTTTAAAATCTTCACTGACAAAGGTTGGCTTATTCTTTTTGACCAGAAGAAGCCTGATGGGTGGAAGATAAAAAGAGGCTACTTTTAGCTCTGCATAAGGAAACTCAAGAAAGACAGACTATCTAGTGTGCTTGCTTGCTTTTGGAAATCTGGTTTCTCTTTCCATAAGGTCAACTGAACATTCCAGTGGTTGGACTAGAAACCATTAAGGTCCAAACCAATTCTTTGATTTTTTTATAATTTTATTGATTTCAAAGAGAGGAAGGGAGAGGGAAAGAGAGATAGAAACAGCAATGATGAGAGAGATTCATTGGTCGGCTGCCTCTTGCATGCCCCCTATTGGGGATCAAGCCCACAACCTGGGCATGTGTCCTGACCAAGAATCAAACCATGACCTCCTGGTTCATAGGTCAACGCTCAACCACTGAGCCACACCAGCCAGGTGCCAATTCTTGATATTTATGATTTTTTCATCAAATATATATTAATTTTCATCTTAAACACATACACACACACACACACACACACACACACACACACACACCCTTTATAGGAAGAACATGAAACTTCAGGAATCTCCAAGTCGAATTTGAAGATGTTTTATCAGAAATGTACATGCCTATGACTTCTTAAAGTGGAGGTGATTTTAATTTCTACCATCAACCTCATGTTTAATTCCAAAGGTAGAATATGTATGCATCAAAATGCCTCAACAGTGCCAAACCAGCATCATGTCCTCCTTTCAACAAAGCAGTTCCTAAAGTAATTTTGGTTTGCTCCTGATGAAATAGGCCAATGTGAGTAAAGAAAAATTATCATCATAGCATCCTATTTTGGACAGGACACATTTTACTCACTACCCCTGCTTTGATCACCTGGCAATACTGTTTTTTCATCTCTCTCCCAGCAAGCCTGGCTTTCTGTAGGACAACTGTTGGTTACTACAACAGCTGATCTCAGCTCTCAGAGGGTTCATGCTGAGCAGCTGGTTGTATTCTGCTTTAAACTTGTTTGCACAGAGCTGCTTTGTACAGCTGTTTACCCCGTCAAGTTTATCTCCCAAACACAGCACAATATAAATTTATTTTTATAGGGAATTCTTCATAATAGGGGACCGCAAATGGCTTCTTGGGGAGAGTCAGTCATAGGATAAAGAGAAACAGAAGGATTGAAGGGGAGTTGCAAAGTGAGAAAGTGACACATGAGAGGTGGATATTTCAGGGGAAGTGATCATTCCAGCAGGCAAGAGGAAAGACCACAGGGAGAAAAAATGGGAAAGGTGATGGATGGTGGTGGGAGAGAGCAAGTCAAGGTGGCAGGGACCCAGGCACCAGAGGAGGGAAGGTAATTAGAAGCACCTGTGAAAAATTCTCAGTGCTATATTTTTACTGGTTTATCTTTGGGCTGCCTTGACAAACACCGAGTGAAGAATAAAGCCAAGTTTCTAGATAATTGACAATGTTTTGTTTATCAAATGTATGTCTGAAAGCCACTGACCTCAGGATCACCTGGAATATTTGTTCAAAACACAGATGTTGGCTCTCATCCCAAACCTACTGTAATGGAATTTCTAAAGGAGAGACCTAGAAAATTGTATTTTGAACAATAACCCTGTGATTCTTCTAAGCAGTGAATTTGAAAAACAGTGACTGTAAGCAATAGAGTAGCTACCAGAAAAAATGTTCAATTCTAAATGCATTTAATTTTCTTACCCAAGGAGTCTAGAAGTTGGCCCCTGACATTGGTCCCATAGACTAGAAATGCCATGAGGTATACAGGCACCTGTAACCTTCCCACTCCCTCATCCTACGCTAATGACTTTTTGCCTCAACACTTTGACTTATAAACTATTACAAAATAGCTACCACAATCCAGACATGGAATCCTCACTCAAGGCAGGAAAGAAGAGGGCAAAGAACAAGAAAGGGAGTCTGCTTGCTTTTCTCGGGAAAGCTAAAGTTTCTCCAACATCCTCCCCAGCAGAGTTTCACTAGGTCACCTTGCTCAGTACTGGGTCATGGAGCCACTACTTAATTAAGAGGAGGCCAGGAAAGCAAATATATTAAACACTTTCTAAAAAAGGAGAGCAAAGGAGGAGGGAATTGGGAATAGTGTTGAGTCAGGAAAATTATAGTGTCCACTACATTGATTTAGGTCAATTGTAAAATTTTATGAAGACCTTTTTTTTTTTTAAATCATTTTCACAAGAAACAGTGGTTTTAATATTTTTGACTCTATTTCATGAACCCTTGTGAAGGACTAGAATGATTTGATTGCCTGTGCTAACTTTAATTCAAGATTCCATTAATAAGGCATGTATGTGTAACTTTTTTTAAAAAAAAAACACTTGGAATATACAGAAAAACAAGAAAGAACATATAACAGTATGAACTCACCATCCAGAAGTCCAACTTTGCTAGTGATTTCATGTATTTTCTTCTACTCTTTCTGCAATGAATATAAGACTAAGGAGCTCATACTATCAGTACTGTTTTATCATTTGCTTATGCCTTTTTTTCTTTTTGATTTTATTTTTAAAATAATTTTAGGAGAGACATAATTTCTGGGACCATAGTGCTAGATGCAGAAAAATTGGATAAAGACATCTGGGCAACAAGTTGTTTTTTTTCCCTTTAGTTGAAGGTGGTCTTGCTGGTGCTAACACAAAGACCAGTAGAACCAATGCTCTAAACATTACCCATAAAGAAGGTGTGGTTTATCAGTCTAAGTCAGTGATGGGCAACCTTTTGAGCTTGGTGTGTCAAACTTCGCCAAAAAACTGAGCATAACATGGGTAGTGTGTCACTTTGAGGAAAAAATATTATTTCGCAAATGTTTCATCCTCAGGAGCAGCAAATGTTTCATCCTCGGCATGCGGCCACCTCAGCGGCCGTGTGTCATCAGAAATGGCTACGCGTGTCAGTGCTGACACGCGTGTCATAGGTTCGCCATCACTGGTCTAAGTTCTTCTAGAATGGCAATAGAACCCAGGGTATACAAAGTCAGCAAAGTGAGAATTCAGCTTCTTGATCATGATCAGAATGGCTTTTCTTATAGGGAACCTAGAGCAAGAGGTAGTAGGCACACTAAGGCGGCCTGTGCCTTTTTCTTCCCTCTGCTATTGCTTAACTTTCCTTGAGTTCTGCATGCTTGGGTAAATAAATTATCTCTTTATAACAAGCATCAGCTGTTTTCTCAGCCCTGCAACCCATCTTCACTGCTGCACAGTGTACCGTAAACATGATTTCATGAATGTACTTACATGTTTGCCTTCTTGTAGAGATGCAACTATTGACAGACATTCAGGTAATTTTAGGTTTTCTTTATTACGAATAATTCTGTGTCAAACTTTCTTGTACATGTTTTATATATCTGCAGAGTAAATCCCTAAAGTAAAATTGCTTATAAGTTTGCAACTCTATTTTAAATTTTAAAATGAGGTGTGCTCATTTTAAATTTTGCTATAAACCCAATATTTGATTTGTACACAATCTTGAAATAATAGTTTGCAAAATCCTTAAAAGAAGGCTGCCTTCTGATATTGCAACATTTAAGTGAATATAGTTAACAAATTCACATTATTTTGCTAAAAATTATGAACATGCTGAAATATTCCACATTATTATTAAAGTTCACCATTTATTTGCATTTTAAGTGCATGTGTGACACATCTTTAAGCCCAATTAATCAGCTGGCACCTTTGGTTAATGTTGATTTCAGCTGAAATGTGAAATTCTCCCATAATAGCACATAGCCAGACAAATAGAGAAACATGTTTAGCACCATGCAAATTAATGCAAGGTCATGGGCAAGACCCACAAAATAATTAAACCAGGTTAAGGAAGCCATGCTTTGGGATACTAAGAATTTTAATTAAAACTGTTATTGAGTTCAAATGAGGGGGTTCTGTCTGTAATTAGTGAGTAATATCTCTCTACATTAATCAACGTCACCAAATAGTGCCTAAATTAACACTTAGCTTTTCCTATATTGCTTCAGGTCTGTGGAGTTACTGAAGAGTAAGTTATGAAAAAAAGTAATTAAGATTAGAATGACATTTTTTTTTTAAATCTTGCTTTTCTACCTGATTTAATCATGGGCACCATATTTGATAGCAGTGAATTCACACTTATTTACTGACTTCTGACTACAAAAGAGTCATGGTTAGGACTACAAAGAAGGCTCAGCTGTCACTTATAAAGGATATATGATGTATTATTAGGGATTATATAGCCATTGTCTTATTTTTTTCCTCGCAATATTTTATAGTAAAAAATTCCTTTTCTATTTTTTTTAGATAAGTGATTCACCAAGGCCTTTATAGCAGATCTCAGTGGAAACCCTAAAAGTAAGATCAGAGAGCATGGCTTGAATGTGCAGTTATAATGGACTCAGCAAATGAGACGTTGCTTTGCCCCACCTGGTCGCTGGCACAGTGGATAACCACAATCCTCCGTCCCCACAGCATGCTGGAGAGCAGACCAGAGCACCCCTGAGAGCAAGTGGTCCAAAAGCAGCAGAGAACTCTGTGAGAGGAGTGTACCCACAGGAGTCTTGTTTCCCCTGACAGAGATGTGCCACTGTTTTTGGAAAACATTGGGTAATGGTTGAGGAAGAGGACAGGAAAGTTGTTCTCACAAATGTCCCATGGAAATCGGGGGTCTACAAAGTAGAAGTATGCCTCTAACATTTTGTATTCAAACTCAGTGAACTTCAAAGTCAATGTTCTTTCATTGCACAGCTTCCTGACCACAGGACTGTGGGGTCCTCCAATGGGAAAGAAATAATGTGCACAGATCTTATTCCAGATCCTTCTGGAACACGATGCACCTCACCTTTGATTCCTTGCATAGTCTACAGGCTGGGGGCCCAATTTTACAATTAGCTGAGATGTTTGGAACATGACAAATAAGGGCTCAGAAGGACTACAGTGGACTGCAGTTTCAGGATTCTCTGACTGACAAATTATTCTTGAAGGGTTTCCTCGCGGAAGAAACAATGCTTCACTTTACAAACTGAAACAGCTCACAGGAATTAAAAAAAAAAAAAACCTTTCTTTTCATTCCCTTCCTCTTTTCCCCTTCTTTTCTTCTTCTCCCTTCCCTTCTTTTCTCCTTCCTTCCTCCTTCATTCCTTCCTTTCATTCTCACATCCCTTTGTTCCAAATTTTCACTAAGTATCTGCCATGTGCTGGGAATCTACTATAATATTCTAAACACTGTAGGTCATTTTTTTTTTATGAAGGCATTTGTAATTTCTCATGGATTTCCTCTTTTTCTTCTCTCCATAATAATCTTATATTTGTTATTTTATCAAAACACTGATTTCTTTCAACAGCTATTAAATTGTTTGAAATCCTATAAAGATGTATTAACATCAGCCCATTTTCCTCTTTTGAAGAGCCATATTAGTGCTTCATATGAGTAAAATAAAAGTGCAACCTGAGGTATATTCCAATCACTTTATTATTTTGGAAAAAAAAATCCCGTTTTGCTTTTCTTTTGTCAATGATGGGATATGTAGCATTGATGAAAATAATTTTGGGGACAGATTTTGGACATATATATTAGAAAACTTGTAAATTGAAGCATCTTATTTCTCACTGGCGCTATCTCTCTGCTTCATTAAAGCTATATTTCTTCCTCTTTGCCCAGGAAAACTGCTCCTATCTCCAAAGGCAAGTTTGAAATTCTATTAAACTTAAATTGCTCAGTTACTGCAGGATCCAGACAGGCACACTGTCACACACACACACACCACACACACACACACACACACACACACACACACACACACACACACATATACATTGGGGGGGAGAGAATGAAGACAAAATGGTAAAAAGACATAATACATAAAAGAGGAAATGAAACTTAAAAAGAAGAGATACAACCTGAGAAAAGAAGCAGCAGAGAACAAGGGCAGGCTAATACACAGTGAGCTTTTGAATTGGGAAATCTGAAAGAGCAAATAGCTTCTGAAGCAAATATGCATGACACTACCATAGATTTCTGGATAATTAGGCATGAGAAATAGTAAGTGGTATATTCACCTACTGCATTTCTGTTTTTTTTTAAGGTACCCAGAATTTTTTTTTTCCGTAGATGGTTTGAGACTTGGAAGTTGGTTGAGGGTAAAACTGAAAAAAATGACAGAGATTCTTCTAAAATAGTTTTTGGCTAAATACTGGTCAATTAATTTGACTGATGCATTGGCCTCCTAAAATACACTGAGTATCAAACACAAGGTGCAGAATTCTTAAAGGTCTCGTTTTTTTGTTTGTTTGTTTGTTTGTTTTTCTTGTAGTTTAAAAAACAAAGCAATAAAGAGCACAGAAGGAACAACTGGGAAGGATTGGCCTCAATGTCCATTAGAGATTCACTGATGTCAGAGAACGGGAAGGCTGTTAGTGTATAGTCAGGGGAAGCCCATCCTATAACATATGACTTTTTTTTTTTTTTTACATTGAAAGGCAAAATATAAAGTCCTTCTCCTTTGGGAAATAATCATTGGATTTTTTTTGCCCACTTGTGCCCTGAAAGTATTTCTTTCTTTCCAAATGAACACTCTGTGACATATAGCAAAATGAATACAATAATTCAATTATACTTTTATAAAATATTGATTATTGTTAATCTGTCAGCTCTATGCTTGAAGCAGCTTCTGTATCCTCAATGGCATATTAGAAGCTCCAGTGAATAAAAGAGAAGCATGCAATCTAGTCAGTAACAACTTCTAGATTAAACTCTCAATAGCACACGGGAGACAAAAGTGAAGGTTATATAGTAGTAAGGAATTTTGGACAAGCAAGTGGAGTAGTCTGGAATACAAAGAGTACAAAGTATGACTAGTGTTTCCAATAAATGTTTCCAAGTCATTTTTTCCTGGGAGGCCTCTGATAGTACCAACCCAAAGAGCTAGTCTAAATGTTTTTGTTTAGAGGAAGCAAGTGAGGTACACAAGCTGATTTTTGTGTTTATTGGTTTTGGGGTGGGGGGATTTGGTTTGAGAGTGGAGGAATATATTGACACTCTCATGAGGAAAATCAGGCATTCCTTTCTGCTGACCATTCCTCTCCTCTTGCCCATCAAGTCTGATCCTAATCTCAAGCCTTCTGGGCACATTTTCTAAGATATCCCCTTCTGTTCTTTCTTTTTCATGGCTCTATGGTGGGGTAGGAAAATTTTTTTTCTACTGTTCTAGATTCTTTCAACTGGTATAATAATTAAGTCAACATGAGACAGAGTAATAGGAGAAAGTGGCCAAATTTAATTATATACACACTAGAGGCCCGGTGCACAAATTTGTGCACGGGTGGGGTCCCTCTGGGTGGCCTGCAGGGATCTGGCTGAAACCCGCAGTCCAACACCGCCTACAGCTCCTACCTGCCACTCCCGCTCATCCCAGCCCCATTGTGCCTCCCATGGGCTTGCGCCCAATCAGTCCCAAACGGGAGAGGCTCTCACTGCCACAGCAGTGCTCACCAGCCATGAGCCCTGTGTTTGACGCCCTCCCAAGGGAGTGGCCTGCAGAATCAGGCTAAAACCGGCTCTCCAACATTCTCCAAGGGGTCCCAGATTGCTAGAGGGTACAGGCCATGCTGAGGGATCCCACTGGTGCATGATCGGGCCGGGAAGGGACCACAGGAGGGCTCCAGAGAATGTCTGGCCCATCTCGCTCAGTCCCAATTGGCCGGACCCTACCGGTAGGAGTATCTGCCCCTGGTGGTCAATACACATCACAACGACCAGTCAACCAGTTGACTATCTGCCCCCTGGTGGTCAGTGCACGTCATAGCAAGCTGTTGAGCAGCCTTAGCATATCATTAGCATATTACGATTTGATTGGCTGTTCAGTTGTTCTGCTGTTCAGTCTATTTGCATATTACCTTTTTATTATATAGGATGTCTGAGAGAGTCGGAGACCCCACATACATGAGAAGTTCACAGACAGAAAGGTTAAAACGGATTACATAACATACTAAGCCAAAAAAATTAGGTAAGAGCCCCGAGGCTTCAGAGGGGAGAGAGGTCATTCACAGGAGGATAAAAGAGCAGATATTCAGTAATTAGAAGTTTTCCCAGCCATATACATCGGTCATAAAAAGTTATTTCTGGTAATATAGGCAGGACCTCCAATTTAGATTCTTCTAGGTAGTTAAGAGAAGGGTAGAAGTTTCTCATAAGCCTTCAGGGTCTTGTATTCACTCAAAATAATCCACATACCAAAGCAGCTCATCTTGGGGAGGCCTGTTTCTAACCCCTTCAGTGACATCTCTGCAAGTCAGAATTTACCCCTTATCATAGGGGAGTGAAGTGCTCCCATAGTAAAATGTTGTTTTCTCTTCCTTCCCCCTCCTTTCATGTGTGCATGGATTCATTCATTCATTCAATAAGCACTTAAGACCTGATATAAACAGGTACTATTCTAGATTCTTGGAACACATCAATGAATAATAAGGTGAAGAGCTGCAGCCTTGTACAGTTGACATTCTAGCAAAGGGAAACAGAATGTTAAATAAGAAACATATTAAAGGATCTATATAACATGTAGAGTTGAGCCATTCAATGGAAACCAAAGAGAAATAGAGGAGAAGGAAGAAGGAGAAAGGGCTACAGGTTGCATGTTAAAAATGGTTATCAGAAGAGGCCTCATTGAGAAGGTGATATTTAAGAAATGAGAAGCAGCAAGAGGCCAGTGCTGGAGTAAGGTGAGAAAGGGAAAGTATAGTGAAAGAGGAGGTCAGAGAAAGGAAATAGATCATATAGAAACTTGTAGGTCATTATAAAAATTTTGAATTTTTCTTTCATAAAATCTTCAAGAAAATTCTACTAATTTGTAGAGAACTGACTGAAAAAAATAAAAACATGTGGTATTTTTTCATTCTAATTTATGACAAAGTATAATTTCAATGATCTACACTCTGCATACAAGTTAAAATTATATATTTAAACATATTTCTAATTTTTTTTTTTCAATTTAGGTAAAATATAACCCTACAACTATCCTCAAAAACGTCCATTCCTTCATCTGTTTAACAATATCCAAGAGAAGGACTGATAGTACTCAAACCCATGCCTGACCCTGTCACTGTTCAGCTTAAATGTCTACAACATTTGTCATGACTGATAGTTGTATGGCTCCACAGCTGAAGTGTAAATAATGAGGGTCTCAAGTGGTTAAAATGCGGGAAAAGCAGGGTCTACCTAGTACTAAATATATTTAAGCAAAGTCATGGTGACCATCTAACAAAGATCTCATGAGAAGAATTTCTATTTTGCCAAATGGATTGGAAGACCACTTCTCAAGAAAAATAGAATTTCAATATACTTTTCTTTGAATACTTATTATAAGCCAGATATTTCTAGAAGCACTTTATATAGATTATGTCATATAACCTACACTATACTCAACCCTTTGAGTCTGGATTTTATTGTGCTCACTTCATAGAAAAGGCAAATGAAACCACCCAAGTTCATAAAACTAGTGAACTAAGGGGGTAGAATATAAATCCATATCTGTTTAATTCTAAAGCCTTGGTATTTTTTATTGTTGTAAATCCTTCCATCCTAGCTCTCAGAATCTGACAATATTCTTAACAAACCAACCTTTATTTAACTATTTATTTATTTCCAGAACATATCCATTTAGCAGTATTATATTAAGTTCCTCACACACTCAAGGCATTGTTCCAACACAGGTGGAGGACACAGACCTGGAAGATATTAATTTTAATTAGATGATCAGAGAAGTAGAACTGCCCCCTTGGGTATTGTGATCTTGGCCTTGATTCTATTTCCTGCACACATGATGTTTTTGTTTTGTTTCACTTCAGTATCTTTGCTTCCTCTACTCTGCCTATAACTATCATCTAATTATCCAATTGATAAATATCTTAACAGCTTTATCATTCAGTTGTAACTAAAATAAACACTACTGAAACTAGCTCCAATGAAGCCAAAGGGCACTTAGTAAATTACATAACTAGAAATACAGTTTGTATGAGTCTCAGGCTCACTGGGTCCACCAATTCAGATGATGTCATCATGCCACATGTTCCTCATGTTCACTGTCACACTCTTTCTGACCTACCCCCTTGCATATCTCGCTGCCTGGCTTATATCTATTTAGCTTAACCATCTGTTATTAGAAGAAAGCATTAGAAGAAGTCAGAGGGCTTAGGACTGCCAACAGCTTTGACTTCATCTCCTTTCAACTCCTTGACCCCTGAGGTAAAGCCTCTGATTTTTTAGTTCTAAATTTTGCAAACGTCCAAAGAAAGACACTGAAAAGTCCAGCCAGGTCAGTTGAGTAGGGTACTATAAACGGTTGGGCATAGATCATAAGGTAAAATGAATGCAGGGGCCATGGGATTGAATTATCCCAACACAGTCATACAATTAAGCTTACAGAGAAATATTTTCTCTAAGGAAAAGGCAGGGTGGTACAGAAGTTCCACAATTAAGCAACAGATGTCCATCACAAGACACACATTAAATGCTACCCTCTTCATAGTCCCTCCTGAGCCACCCAACATGCATGATCTCTCACCTCTTAAAGTCATTGACACATTAATTTTGTCACTTTTCTAGACATTGTTACCTTTATCTGAAAAAAACGGAAAAAGAAGATGTTTCTAAATTGGGCTCTCTAGAGGTCAGGGCATCATAAAACCATAGAAAAATCAGAAATTTCACAAATTCAGAGGGAGATAATTTCACAAGTCTTGGGATAAATTGGTAAGATTAAGTAATATTTAAGAATTATTCATGATTAGTGAGAAATTAGTATAGTTGTCTATTATTTGCATTAACCTATTATCTAGCAAATGTTTATGCTGTGTGGCTAAATCTAGATTTTTTTGTTGTTATTGATTGGATTTCAGCAAAGATCAACTAACTAGAAATGCTTATTAACTGTGAGTTGAACAGTGGAAATCCAAGGTATTTGGCCCTTCTGTAGACCTGTTGACAGCTTACCCAATAACAGGCACAATAATTTGGAATGTAAGTCTTACAACCCGAATCTATCAAGTTATATCAATCATTACACATGTTTAAGGAAAAATCTTAAGAAAACAAGGGAATGTGCCAATATTTTTCTTTTTACAGCCCTATATGTCAATCGATACAATATAGCTGCCTGTTATGTCATGAATTTTGATTTGCCAAGAACTTGTTCTCTTCTTCTAAACATCAGAGGTGTATACCATAAAAGTCAGATATAAGGCAGTTACATAATTAAACGGAGTAAAATTTTCCCCTGAGACCAGCCTCCTAAAGTAGCTACATTATATTTAATCTCCACTACTTGGGGGTAATCTTATCTAATGTTTGACTGAATGTACATTCAATTTACACTCCTGGATTTACATCAATAGCAGTCTCAGTTTTGCAAAAGCAGAAAAAATCCTGACTAACTTAACCATAGTCTAAAGGGCCTTCCCAGCTGTAACTGTTGCTTTAGTAAATGTTTTGTTATGAAGTTGAGGGTTACAGGCAACAGAAGAAACTTCAGTGGTATGTTTAAAATTAGTCTGAAGCCCAGATTCAGAAATATAGAAGTTCTTCACACATATGTCTACATTGTTCCTAAATTTTAATATGCTTTCACAGCTATTCAACAATCAGTTGTTCTGCAAATTTTGTATCTTGTTTGATGTACTAAGTACTTTTACCTAAATTTGACAGATAAGTAGACCAAGTCTAAAAGCTAAAAGTGAGCCCAAGGTCATAGAGCTAGTTTCTTCGTTTCTTTAGTTGTATGTTGGCATGCCTGTAAATTTCTGAGAGAGATATGCCTTACGTATTATTCCCCAGAATTATATAACCAAAGAGTCTTTTGTAGGTGTATGAAAAAACACATTTTGAGAAACTTACCTCCATCAGTCTTAGAAGAAAACAGACTTTTACCCATAGGCCTTTTTATACTGTGTATATTTGAAATATTGTTGATAATGATATGGAAGCTTTTCAAGTCTTATACCTTTTCTCTAAGAAATTTGCAAAACCAAGTAAAGGATGCCTAACACAGTTTGTTTAAGAAACCCTGATTAGTGGTTCAGACAGATGCTTTCTGGAATAACAACCAGTGAGCCGTGCCTGGAACACTGTGAAATGTTTTGCACACAAAATGCGTCCTTATGCATGAAAAGTCAATATCTGTTGTGAGTGGTTATCATCTGGTGGTTAGTTTGAAGGGCTGGGAATTAGGGTAGCTCATTCCAGCTGAGGCTCTCACCCCTCAATGAAGAACCAGGAGCCAAGAAATTTACAAAAACCAAAATGAGTTTCAATCTGGCTTTGTCTCAAGTTAGTACAAAAGGCAGAGCCCACACCTTGGGATCACATGCACTATGCAAAGAATTGCCGCCCCCCACCCCCACCCCCAAAGTAGGATTTCTCTTCAAGGGCAAAGATTGCTTCACAGCATCCCCCTAAAGACTCTTGATATCTCATTCTGCATAGAGCAAGGAACACAATAGCCACTCAATAACCTATTTTTATTAATTTGAGCTGCTTTTTATTGAGACAGAAATTATGCTTTTGCCTATATATGATTCTCCTATATCAATGGGATATATTTTAGACCAGAATGTGTGAGAAAACAGAGACCCTGGAATCTTCTTACTGTTAAATCAAGTACTTGATTTAGTTAATTCAGAAAAAGGCAGCAAATCCATGTATGTGAAATGTTGGAAGCCAGTAAGGGCAAACTTCAGCCATTGGAGCTTTTCAAATCATGAACTTAACTTTTCAGCCATTAGATAGATATGAGGAACTTACATGCTTATAAGTAACCAATTCCACTAAGACTTTTAACACATGTCCAGAATTAATATACTCTTAAATTTTTATCCATAGGAATATATGGTTGTTTTATTTTTTAGCTGGTTCTTCTCCCTACATTTTTTTTTTTAAATCTCTGTGAATTTCTGCTTTCTTGGTGGTTATTTCTTTCTCTCCCTTTCTCTACCCACATCCTCTTTTGCTTTCTCCACGATTTTTGTTGACGGTCAATAGCCAATCATCGTTGGATTAATAATATGAGAAACATGCCTATGGAAGTAGAAGGAGTTAAAAAGGACTTTGAAAAAGCCACTGTGTGATTCCCTTGTGGTCTTGAGGTCCTGTCCTATTGCCCTTATACTCCATGTACTTACTGAAGAAAAACCTTCCCTTTTACCATCATTAAATGCAAGAAGGTGTTCAATAGTACTGAACCTAACCTGCATAGAGTAATAAAACAATCACAGAATCAGAAAGTAGTTCCATTTGGAGCAACTTTAGGAGACATCTAGCATGCGTGGTTTAATGGTTAAAAGTATAGACTCAAGACTGTCATCTCAAATCCATGTCTTCTTGTCATCTATTGGGATTCCCCAACTCCACCATCCCTTCCCAACATTCAGTGTTTGACACACGTTGGACACTCTGGGTCAGTATTGTCTTAAGTACTGTGATTGTTCTAAGCTTGAATTCACGATTACCATTTCCACATGGAGGCTATAACAAGCCTACTTTTGAAATCCAATTAAAACCAATGAGAACCTTCTCACTGAATGAAAGGTGACTGCATTTTATAATCTGCCACTCCCTCATCTAATTGTTTTTCTTGTTATTTCAAGCCAAATAATTACTAAAAAACATACATACATATATATGTATATGTACATATACAGATAAATATAAATACATGTATACACACAAAGAAGTGGAGCACTTTGGAGAAAGATTATTGAAAAGATAAATTAATAAGCATTGTTCAAAAATATTTCTAGGTGTGCAAAAAATAGGATTAACTGCTTATTTTCTAATTCTAAATGTAAGTATACTATGGAAAGATATACCAATTATACTTCATTATAGCAAACAAAGCAAAAATACAAATTATTTAGTCTTATAATGACCTTTTTTTCTATAAACCATATTCATTCTTGGTATGAACTAGAGCTATCAAAACAAAATAAAACAAAAATCCATTATTTATAGAATACTCATGATCTGAAGTGACTTCAGAAATTAAAAGATGTCATCTGCTATAGTTAATTTTACATTTCCTTCTCACCTCCAAAATTATGTATTCTAAACTAGGGTTTGCATAGAATTTTATGTTTGTTTTTTTTTTTTTATTGAGTGTTAGTTGGATGGTGACAGACACCAGCTGAATAAGACTTGGAGAGTTGACCAATAATTTTTGGGAGAAAAGCTAACTTTGGAAGGTTTGGCCTGCTAAAGAGTTGAAGATTTTGCCTTCTTAGTTACAGTTACAACAAAATATATTCTTCCATTGATTGCTTTATTTAAAAAAGCTATAATTAAACAATAAACCAACATGTATTTATTTTAGAAACTACATTTTATGAACAGCCAAGAGAGAAAGCATTTATTATATAGTGATTAATTGTAGATTATTTGTTGTGACCAGGTCAACAAAATGCTATTACTATAGACAATTCCCCCAGGATACAAGAATGACTTTGTTATGCAAAAATGTCTCTGTGTAAAGCTTTATGCCAGAATCAGATTTTACTGTGACAGCACTTTATTCTACACAGCTAGCAGCACAGAGCCCTGCTCTCTGACCTGTGCTGTGAACATGAGGGAAAAGAATACTCATTGCTCCCCTTGTCACTCTTGGAGAAAACAGAAAGGTGTACTAGCAGAACTTCGAACCAGAAGCCTCAAGTCCCAGCTTCACAATTACTCTTGGGAAACTCACTTACTTCACTTTCCTCATCTGTACAATGTAAATAATAATTGCTGATTTAATGACTTCCTAGAGTTAAAGTGATGGAATAAAAGTGCCCCCCCCACCACCAAAGTATGCTGTGATAGATATGTGCAAGAATCTAAGGTTTGTTTGTTTGTTTGTTTGTTTTAATTAAGCATTGTCATGGATGGCACAAGGGTAAGGACCAGGCTGCTCATCATAGTTAATAGTAAAAATATGTAGCAAGAGACAAAGATGCAGCTCAGGTAGAGTGGATACTTGAATAGTTGTATCAGCGAGTGTCATGGGTATCCTAGCACTGGCATTTTTCGCATTGTAGCTAGCTCATCCAGGACATATTCTGAACTCCCCTTTAATAATCAGTATCTCTAGACAACTTTGTCATCCTGAATCCTTTGAGTGGGGGAGTCCTTTCCTTCAGTGTCTGCTAGACAAGAGGGCTTATTACATTACCCTTATTGAATTTCCTTTTGCTCTTCAACTCTCATTGCCTATGTCCTCTCATTTCTATCAGGCTTATAACATTTAATTTCTCCTTTCCTCTCCTTATTGAGTCCAATTTTTATACCAATTGGGAGGCTACAGGATGTAGCTTCCACTCCAGTGGGAGTTCTCCATGGAAGCTAACAACCTGACTTGTTAGTATCATTACCAATTGATCATTTTAAGCACAAGGAATATGCTGAAACTCTTACTTAAACTTTTCAAGTATCTATGGCTCCTGACTTAAATGGGACAGTTTAACTCCCGATTGGTAAAGACTTCTCTTTTCTTTCCTTTGGCCATGCCTTCCTAGATTTATGATCATCCATTGGTAATGAGTTTCATAGTAGATTAAAAGGTAGATTGGTCCTTTTTGGAAACCTGAAATAGTTCTCCAAGGTCCTTTATAGCTACAGTTTAAGGCTTTCATGCTAGCTTTCAGGGTTCTATACAATCAGTTCAACAAAACAATAGGAATCTCTATACTTTGTCAGGTTTACTTGTCCCTATCTTACAGTACCCACTCATTAATTTAGGATTCTTCTTCAGGCTTCCTTATTCCCACCTTAGCATCTTTTTACATGCCTTTTCCTAATTTTCATGTTCTTTTCTCTTCTCTTTCAGCGAGAGCACTTCTAAGGTCTCCATTTTTCCTGCTTAGTTGAGGTGTCCTCTCTCTGCACATATTTGTTGTTCTACATTCAAATACCTAGTCATTTGTTGTCTTTTTACATCATCTAATTTGTCCATTGGTATTGCCTCCCTCATCTTACCCTGGAAATACTTTGAGATCAAAAACCATGTTTTGGAATAAGGTGTCACAGAGATGAGCCAATAATAGGAACAAGGATGCTACAGACTTACCAGTGTGCAATCAAGTGTAACCACCAAACCTTGCAAAGCACTTGGTTTACAGGCTGGTTCTATACCCTTAACCATTAGACTGTTCTGCTCCATATCATTACATGTTGATTGACCGAGTCTGCATTAATCATTTGTACACAATCAACTGGCTTGTGAATGTTGAGAACAAGGGTAATAACCTCACATCCAGGAATTTTAGAGTATTGAAGGATGGGTTTCAAAGGTCTTATTGATCCATTAAAACAAAGTGAACATACAGAAAGCCAACAAAGACATATGAATAAATGCTGGAAGTCACTAATCATCTGAGAGATGCAAATCAAAATGACAATTAGGTGTCATTTCACACCTGTCAGAATGGCTATCATCAACAAAACAACAAACAAGTGTTGGAAAGGATGAGGAGAAAAGGGAACCCTCAGACACTGCTGGTGGGAACGCAGACTGGTGCAGCCATTATGGAAAACAGTATGGAGTTTCCTCAAAAAAATTAAAAATGGAACTCCCATATGACCCAGTGATCCCACTTCTCGAAATATATCCTCAGAAATTATAAACACCAATCAGGAAGAATATATGTACCCCTACATTCATAGCAGTGCAATTTGCAATAAGTAAGATTTGGAAACAGCCCAAGTGCCCATCAGTATACAAGTGGATGAAAAAGTTGTGGTACATTTACATCAAGGAATATTATACAGCTGTTAAAAAGAAAGAACTCTTACCATTTGCAATAGCATGGATGGACCTGGAGAGTATTATGCTAAGCAAAATAAGCTCATCAGAGAAAGGTAAGTATCACATGATCTCACTCATATGTGGATTCTAATGAACAACATAAACTGATGAACAAAATAGATGAAGAGACATAGAAGCATGGAACAGACTGTGGGACCTCAGAGGAAAAGCGTGGGTGGGTGGGAGAGTGGGTGGGAAGAGATCAACCAAAGAACTTATATGCAATATGCATAACCCAAGGACACAGACAATAGGGTGGTGAAGGCCTGGGGAGGTAGTGGGGGCGGGTTAGAAGAGGTCAATTGGAGAAAAAAGGGAACATATGTAATACTTTCAACAATAAAGATTTTAAAAAATAAATAAATACTAAAACATTGAATGCAAAATTTCCTGTATATTTGAGTCTGTCCCTTATCCTTTGTCTTTCCCACTTACAAGAATTCACAGCTTCAAATATACTCTCAAAGGAGTCCATGACTTCCTTCCTAGGAAATGAGGCGCCCCCACACTAAGACCAGGAAGATATGATGGAAGCCAACCATCACATAAGTAGGTAAGGAGGTTGACAAGCAGCAAAATAAATTGGAGAGAAGTATCCAAGTTTGCTTCCAAATTCTACCTTTATTTCTTAGTGAATTTAGACTGTTATATCAGGAAATGCCTGTTCAGGTCTCTTAAAACAGGTTTCTATAGTGGTCTAGGCAGAGATTTGCTGGCCCCCATCCTTCCTATGGGGAATCTTCCTCCCTCTCCAGCCTGATGCCCACAGCTGATCAGTCGAGTGCCCCAGGCTGTGTACTGGTGGGGTAAAATGCCTAAGGCAAACCCAGAATTAAGGAGCTCCACAGGGAGTGACCCTGGGGGGATTAAGGAAACAAGGCTCTGATTTCCCCTCTAGCAACAATCCTGTTTCCTCACCATCCCTTCAGGGTGAGGAGTCAGGCTTGGCTCAGCGTGAATTAGTATCTCAAAGCAAGCCTGCCAACCAGGGCCACAATAATTGTCTTCCCTTCCCATTTTAGGAAAAGAAAACCTCATTTCTGATTTTCCCCTGGACTATAGCTCTCATTCGGTTCCTATCTGCCTGGGCTAATGCAGTCCAAAATTGCTTTTTTTCCTCATACTTTTGATGTTCATCCTTTACTTGGCTTCCCTCTAGGTTAACACTGACTTTCTGAGGGTCTAGGGTGGGGGAGGGAGTGAATGCATGATGTTAATATAGTTCTATCTCTTTTTTCTTTTAGAGTGGCAAATCCCAGTTCCCAAAAAGGCTCTTCCACAAGGCTTTTAAACACCTGAACTGCTCCTTTGAGGATCAGTGTATGTGGAACACAGCCTTAGACTATAAAACATGGGAGGAGAGACAAAGTAAAGTTTGCAAAATGTGTCCTGTTTAAACTTAGATTGGAGGTGTGTTCACCTTTATTCACACCTAGTCCTAATTTTACCTCTAGTTCTCAAGAACTCACTGTTAGGGTCACCAAAGGAGGTATGCACGAGGCCAATTTAAAGAATTATAAACATATTAGGTCACTTGGAAAACCAGATGGGCTGAGCCCCAGAATGGCACCAGCACCCAGGGATGGGGAGTTAGAAGTTTTAAAGGACTCTAGGTGGGCTTTTACAGTGGAGAACTCTCTGGGCAGATCCAGATGCTGGGAAAGTCTGGAGGGGAGAGATAGGGGAGAGATAATGGTCATAGCAAGTAGAATGTGGTCTAAAGGAAAGCGACTGTCTGTTGTGAAGTGGTCTAAATGTCAGTTCCCGGGGGGGTGGGGGTACAAATGAAATTATTTGATCAGGCCTGCTTCCAGGTCTGAGCATTTTAAGTCTGGTTTTAGGCTTTCTCATGCTGATGTGCTTTCTTTCACACTCTTCTACTAGCAAGGGCCTGGGAGCATGCTGTTCTGGGTCCCTGGTCAATGCTCAGTTTCCTTATGGGATAAAATAGGTTGATGACTCCCCAAATCCCTAAGTCTGAGCATTCTAAATTCTCAAGCTGCTCTCTGGTGTGACATACAACCATGATTCATATATATATATATATATATATATATATATATATATAATTTAAAGTGGGTAAGAATGATAAGTTTTAGAGAAAAGAATGTCCCCTGAGTACTTGCTTTAATATATGACAGCTATTGGTCAGCTAAACTTTGAACCAAGCACTAACCTTATTTGCATCTCCTAGCCCTATGCACCTGTCCTCAGCTGATGGCTGGAAGGGGCTCCAGGACTCATTTGTGGTATTTGCAGTCCTCTTTACCCTTAAAGGCATGTTTCCTTATGAAGAGATATGAAGTCATTTAAAGTATGAGCAAGTTTACACTTAAGGAGAAAATAAAGTAAAATGTCTATGGTGAAATAATACTATTCGGTTTACAAATGTTTTCTAATTGGGTTTGTTTGAGGCTAAAGATGCAAGTTGAATACGAGTTGTGACAAAATAATAAAATTGACTAAAACATTCCAGACAAACAATGTGTTTGACTCAACTAACTTCTTACATAGTTATTGAACACTTACTATGGCTCAGCTCTGGATTGTTGAAGAAATGTCCAAATCTGCATACCTGATGAGGCTTCTCCTCAAAAAAGTTATCTTTCTTCTTGGAGAAAAGAAACTATATAAATAATGACGAAGGTGTGTACTTCTTAGAACAGTCAGAATTATTTCCAAAGATATGGGTGTCCTAAATTTAATTTTAGCAAATTCCTTAACTATGTATAAACACACATATTAAGCTGATTTGCAGCCATACCCTCAATGGCTGAAGCTTCTTTGTTGTCATTTTTTAAATATGTTTTTATTGATTTTAGTGAGAGGAAAAGAGAAAAAAAGAGAAACACTGATGTAAGAGAGAAACATCAATTGTTTTTCTCCTGCACACAGCCCGACAGGGTGTTGAACTGACAACCTGGGCATGTGTCCTGACCGGAAATTCAACAGGTAACCCTTTGCTGCACAGGACATTGCTCAACCAACTGATCAGGCCTAAACTGGCAGTCAGACACCCATCTCACAATCCAGGACTGCAGGCTCCCAATCGCTCGCCTGCCTGCCTGCCTGATTGCCCCTAACCACTTCTGACTGCCAGCCTGATCACCCCCTAATCACTTCCCTGCCAGCCTGCTTGATGCCTAACTGCCCCCCTGCTGGCCTGGTTGCCCCCAACTGCTCTCTCCTGCCAGCCCGGTTGCCCCTAACTGCACTCCCCTGCCAGGCTGGTCACCCCTAACTGCCTTCCCTGCAGGCCTGGTTGCCCCCAAATGCCCTCCCCTGCAGGCCTGGTCACCCCTAACTTGCCTCCCCTGCTGGCCTGGTCACCCCTAACTGCCCTCCCCTGCAGACCTGGTCACCCCCAACTGCCCTCCCCTGCTGGCCTGGTCACCCCTAACTGCCCTCTCCTGCTGGCCTGATCACCAACAACTGCCCTCCCTTGTGGTGGCCATCTTGTGATCACATGGGGGTGGCCATCTTGTGTGAGGGTGTTATGGTCAATTTGCATATTACCTCTTTATTATATAGGATGTTCTTTCCCTTTAATGTGGCATTGAGACTGAGGTAAGAACTTGAATGGGCAGGTGATCAAAGACCAGAAGTCATCTTTGTAATGTGCAACATGTAATGGGCTCCTAGGCCAAGAAGCTCCCAGAATGACTGAAGTTAAATTTCCCACCAGCATGACAAAATGGTAACTTGGAATTCTTACTCACTTTAATTTGAGGAGAAAAAAAATGTACTATTTTCACACTTCAAAGTTTGTGGACTAACATCATACCACTTACCTGAGTGTTTCCCAAATCTTTACAGGTGGTAAAATCGAATGCTGTTCTTGACAACAAGTATTCATGTCTCAATCTGCCTGGGCCTTTAATTCACTCTGCCCTAATTTCCATGTTATAAAGAAAGTTTTGAGACTTTCCCTCTTCAACATTGCTGTATATTCAGCCAATGAGAGGAAGAGGTTGACTATGAAGAACGCTGTTCCAGTAGCCATCCTATTTCAGGTAAGAAAAAAAATTAGTATCAAAATTAAAGAGTGATTGGTAATTTCTCATTCAACCTAGCTGCTGAATAAAACTAGATTTAAGACAACAAACTGGTGTCGGAGAATTGAGAGGGTCTCTTCTGCATTGGCTTAGTAAGTAGGTTGGTTCAGGGGGGGAAAAGAGCTAAACTGAGCACAGAAAGTTTGATATTTGAATGTGGCTCCATTGTCAGGGTCAGAGAAGGACCATTGCCCAAGTCACCTCAGAACATGCTGGTCCAAGGGTGACCTGCTAGACCTTCTCCTCTTCATTATGTACTGTCACTGATTCATTCTTATATCTTAAAGCCAGTTTGCTAACAATTAACAAGAAGCCTACAAAGATATAAAACTGTAAAATATAAAATTTGCTTTTTTACCCACCTTTATTTTCTACAACTCCATCTGCCCCTCTATTCTTGAGGTTTGTTTAATCTATGAATAAGTTGTGAAACATGTCTCTGGTTCTTAACCCGTGTTTACCCTCTTCATATGTGCTATGGTGGATACAAGTAACAAGAGGGCACGGTCCTTCCTCACAGGGCAAAGGAGAGATGTATGCTACTTAACAATATTGCTGGTGCCCCTTTTGTATTTTTTAAACTGATATTTTAGAAATAGAGGAAGGGAAAGGGGTAGAGTGATAGAAACATAGATGAGAGAGAAACATCATCAATCGACTACCTCCTGGATTGAGCCCGCAACCAGGGCATCTGCCCTGACCAGGAATCAAACCAGTACCTCTTGGTTCCTGGGTTGATGCTCAACCACTGGGCCACACCTGCTGGGCTGGTGCCCATTTTGAAGCTGAGATGAACTGATAGGGTGTGCTTCCTGGAGGGAGGGACCAGAAGTTACAGAAGACTGAAGGGAATAGCACCTATTCATGGAATTCCGGGACATGATCAGAAGAGGAGGAGCATTTACTCATGGCAGTGGGGTTAGTGTCACTTGGGGAAGAACTCAGAATGATGGTGAAACACGTCAGAAATAAAATGTGAGGCAAGGTGATGCCAGAAAGAACAGAATTAGCAATGAGGGCTGAAGCTGAGATGATCAAAGGCAGGCTGAATGCAGCACACACACACATACACACACACACAACAGTGGGTCAAGACCAACCTTTCAGAGCTAAGGCTGTAAACAGCAAGAGAGAACCCAGGCGTTTCTTTTATGTGGTGCCCAGTATATGGCCCTTGTGTGAGGATGGAGGCGCACGGCAACAATTAAGGGTTAAAGCAAAACACCAATAGGTGCATATGTATGTCCTATGCAGAAAAAATATTTTGACAACAATTAAACAGTTCAAGAACCTTGGTTTACTTGCATACAATTCTGTAGTAATTTTCCCATTAAAACTTACATGCCAATCAGAAATCAGGTTCTGGGGATTTGTCCCAAACTGCCTCATACTTCTCTGCAATGTGGATTATCTTCTCGCTCTGTATTTTATCTCTCATACCAATTCCTATATGCTCTAGCTTCTATAATTTAGGATGTCAATTAATTGTTGTCTTTGGCTCAGAAACCTTAGCTTTTTCCTAGTCCATAACATGTTTTATTTCCTGAATGGTTTTTGCATCGAAAGCCTGGCAAACTCCTTTAATAGGCCACAGTAGATAAGGAAACCCTACAGAGTCCTCTTGAGCATCACCCCATTGGTGAGGTCCCACCCTTTACTGACTCCAGCTCTTTTTCAAAACACTGGATCCTGCCTGGATCCTCCTTTACATAGCATCACCAAATCACCACCCATACTTTTTATATTTTTGTTAGGTCAAAAAATTATCTTTCTCTTTATCAATCTGAGTAAATAGGGCAAATCAGAAGCATTCCCACATTTACAAATCAAATTATAAGGCTATCTTATATCATTTAAGATACTCCAAGTCACGAAGAGCTACGAGCAATTCTATTTACAGGTACAGTTGTCACATTTGCTCAACCAAATAGTATCTTGCCACACAACATTGTACAGTCTTCAGTGCACTAAATTGAATAAGCCTAGTAATATTACTTTTTCAACACCTTTATTAGGTAGAAAGATAATATGTATGCATGAAAAGTGAAATAATACAAGGCAACAGTACAAGCAATGCAAATAGTATATGATTAATTAGTCAGCAACCCTACAAGCCATAAATCTTAGAGTTTAGAGGAGAAGTTAATCTGGACAGGGGTGAATTGGAGAGGCTCATTGGAAAGGATAATACATGACTAAGTCTTGAAAAATGGAGCGAATTGCTAAAGATGGAGAGGCAGAAGGAATTATTCTAGGAGGGAAGAGCAGAGGACATTAAGGGAAAAAACAATACATGTGGAGAGGCTGCAGTCTTGTTTATAAAGGAAGCTGTTAGAAATGCTGCATCAAATCTGTCCTTTCATAAGAATAACTTAATAGATCTTGAGACATTTTGAAGGTTCTCCTACGTAGATAACTAATGCTACGAAGACATCAGGTATTTCTAATTAGGACCATGTCACCAAAGTAGCATGGCAACTAGCAGGTCCTTAACTCCTCCTACTGCTCCTGTATTACTTTTTTTCCTCTGTAAATACCTGTTCCAATATATCCCCTTCCCTATCAACTATTCTAGTCCTGTTCCCTTAAAGAATCTTTGTTTCATAGGACAATCAGTTCTGGTGGCAACTAGTAAGAGCAAAAAGTTTTGATCTCTCCAAACACTAAAAAGATTCTTAGATTTCCTATTAAAACCCTGCTTTTTTTCTTAAGGAGACTGATTTTTAAGGGGACTCTAAAACAAACATACTTCATAAGAAATATTTTGCAAGAAGTTGATTATATATTATATGATAAAATAAGGAAAAATATTACTTTTTCACTTAGAGAATAAAACAAAAATAAAGGAAATAGGATGAATCTACCTAAGAACAAGATGTCTTGAATCTTGAGCAATAATTTGCATAGTGCCATGATCAGTGAAAGGCTGAGTGAGATTTATTTATTCAGTGGTATGAGCAAGTATGTGGTTTTTCAAAGAAATCTATTCCTGGGAATTCCATCACTTATGGATAAGAATGTTCAAGGAAGAAAAGTTCAAATATATCAATAGACAGCTTATGATATAAAAATAATACCATGCACATTATAAATATGGAAAAGTGATACTTCACCAAAAAACATAAAACACTTTTACCATCTTCCACAGGCAAACAAGTTTCTACAAGCAATTTTTCAGCAGTGATCTATAAACGTCACCGCTTTGGCCTGACCAGAAACACTCCCATCAGGATGCAGACAGTCATTAAGAAGATGTAGAAGGTATAAGGTGACACAGACATGGCACAGAAAGGACTTTCCATCTGTTTGGGGAGCATGTAGCCACTGCCAGATGTCAAAGGGGGGTAGAAAGTTTGGAAAAAATAGTGTCAATTATCTCTCTGTTCTTGCCCTCTGGCTTCCTGCTAGTGTTTCCCATTGCCTAATTCCAACCAGAAAGGGGCCAGACAAAGCAAGCCATAGAAGCAGTCTCCTGGGTCTCAGAACAAGGGTAAGACGTGCAGAAAATGGATGTGAAAGGTTATATAGGGAGATGACATTGCCGGAGGAGGCAGTAACTTATCTCTTAGGTACCTGTATATTCAGGCAGGTCAGAGAAGTCATCTGGGACACAGGACCCTGCAAGGTCAAGATGCTATCCTATAGGCTGAGAATCTGTCCTTAAACAAATAACCACTACACTATATCATTACCTCCAGTAACCAAGATGATGCAAGAACTTGCTTACAATTCCAGCAACTCTGGACTCAGTGAACTTGGAGGATTGTATCATCAATTACAAATATTGGCTGTCCTGCCGTGAGTGAGAACTATGCTTTCCTGACCTTTTCATATCAAGTTTATTCACGTGACTGACGTTGGCCAAGTAAATGTGATCAGAACTGGTTTTCAGTTAAGCTAATAGGGGCACAAATTGGACATCAAAAGGTAGGAGGAGTCCAGCCAGTGTTGCTCAGTGGTTAAGTGTTGACCTATGGACCAGGAGGTCACCATTCGATTCCTCATTGGGGCATATGCCCAGGTTGCAGGCTTGATCCCCAGTGTGGGGTGTGCAAGAGGCAGCCGATCAATGATTCTCTCTCATCATGGATGTTTCTATCTCTTCCTCTCTGAAATCAGTAAAAATATATTTTTTAAAGGAGAGGGACAACTTCCTTTCCTCTTCTTTCCTGCTACAAAACCGTATCTGTGGCAGAGGCTGCCTCCATCCATGACTGCAATCCCATCTGGGTGGCCCATTCTCCATGATTCCAGCTCTCACTGGGTTCCAGTAACACTATTTCCTGCCCCTGATCTTCAGGCCTGGAAATGGTATCAGATTTTTTCAACAGTTGTTAGCCTCTGCACACTTTACCATGTCTTCTTGACCTCTTTAACCTCAGCTATACTTCTGTAAGCACCCACTTTATTCAAATCTCTTTGAGTTTTATCATTAATATTCCGCCCACTTCTGGCACCCTGTGCTTGCATAACACCGTGTATGTAATATTATGCTTCTAATGCCGAAACACAGCACTCATTTATGTGTCTAGTTAAAGATAGAGACTCGATCATAACTGACATTGAAGAGCTGAACACTTACATGGATTTTTCCATCGAGGTAAACACTGAACCTAGTAATTTGGGTTGAAATCCTTAATTTTCTTCAAAAGCAATTTTTTGAGCTTTAAATTATTTCTTTAATTATGTTCATGTTCTCAAAATTTTCCCTGGGAAGACAAAGCAATGTTCTTAAATAACAATGTAGTGTTCTTTAGGCATAGACTACCTGGCTGACATTTGAGATATTAATTTCTGACTCCTGATCTTTCCTTATATCAACTTCCTATCAAAATCCAGCCAAAACCAGAAGCATAACCCAAATTTAAGATATAATTTGTTAATTTAGATATTTTAATCAATCCAACCAGTAATTTAATAGATTATTTGTATCCATTACATTCCTAGGTTATTCTTGGTGATTGGTGGTAAAAAGAGGAAGAAGGATTTCTACCCAAGAGTTGCTAACAATCAAACTGAGCAAGGCCAATGCACATGAAACAATTAGTTAATAGTACACGATGGTATATGAAAGCATTCTTAATGGGGTGATACAGACACTAAGAGCTTTGGGAGCTCAGAGAAGAGGAAAATCAATAAAACACAGAGTATTCCAGGAAGGCTTCAGCTTGAGGGAGCATGCAGTTTATATTGTGGAGTGGAAGGTTTTAAGGCTGTGTTTATCCTGAGGCATTGGCAGTGTCTCTCTAAATATATGCTACTCACAGGATGGAAGAGGCAATAACACACAACAGTGTCTACCAGCCATCCATTTCCTCTAATACACAATGTTCACACTGTTGAAACTTGGCGAGTTTCACAACTGACATCCATGTGAGCTAATACACCACAATCACAGAAAAATTACTGGATGATAAATCAGAAGACCTCTTTCTTCTTTGTGCCCTTCAATACACATAATAAGAACAAATGGCCGTGACCTTCCTTTGCAGAACTCCTCTTATAAGGTTTTAATAAAAATCTCATTACACTGAAATCCTGGCAGGGTGTTCATTAGAACATCTCCACAGTGTGTGTAGAGACCTTAATAGCTACTATAAGCAATAGGAATTAGCCAGTCATTTTAGAATTGAATTGACCATGAATCTTTTTCTAGACTTAGGCAAAATTTCTGGAGACAGGCTCTTTATTACACAATAGAATACCACCTAGGCTTATAAACATGGAGGGACTTGTAAACATTTATAGCTTCCAAAACACGTATCTGGTAGATACTTAATAAATACTTATGGGTAATGGTGATAATACAGACAGATTAATTCAGATGGGAATTAAATAGCAACTATTATAAAACTTGGATTAAAGATATGTACTGAATTTCTGAATAATAAAGTATAAATACAACTACTTGATTCCTCTTTATCTTTCCACAATTTTTCTGCCAATGATTATATCGGACAATTTTCTGGTAGTGCTCTTAAGGAATGGACAGTGGCTACCTGAGACTATTTCTATTTTTCCTTTAAATAAGCTTAGTGAAGTGTATGTTTCCTGGTGAGAGCATGTAGCTGCCCCAGTAAGGTTGTCATCTCTCAGGTCTTCTGATAATTCTCATTGTTGAAGTCACTTTGGAATCCACCCAAGAAAAAAATGAATACAATTATTTCTTCACTTCTCCTCCTCCTTCTAACTGCTATTGTTTTATAATCACATCTCAAGTTTAATCAAACCTCCTGTTACATAATGTTTGGATCTACTAACTTTAATTAATTTGAATTTATCCCTTAAATATCTCAAATTATATCTCTATATAAAGAAGCAAATATCAGTGTTATGAAACCATTTCTCATTATAACTATGAACAAATTAGTAACCTTTATTTTAAAAAATGTGTTTCAGTGCTCCTAAAAATAATTAAGATCACTGAACTCAGATTATTTGTTTCTTTGGTGCCCGTTTATGGCTAATAATTATATACTGGAAGTTGTTAGTTACAGGAAGGCACCAACCTGAATTTTCCATAATAGTCTTTGGATGGTACCTAGCTTAATATGATTATTGCAAAGAAATTTGTTTTATCAACTTTGCCTTTTTGCCTGAGTTATTTTTTTCTGAGTTCCTTGCGAAGAAATGAGAAGTAGGTAGACCCAATAGCGAAACTGGGAGCTTATTTCATTTTGGTTCAGCTGAGCTCAATCTCCTTAGTGGACACCAAATGTGTAAATGATTTCCTGTATTTCCATGCTTCTAGGCTGTCAGGCCACACATATCAGGATTGAAACACCAGAGCATCAGCCCCTGCCATTTCCTGAATTTAGGTATATGAGAAGGATCTTCTGAGTATAAATATATTGGGTGGGAACAATTTTTTTTAAATTATTTTGAAAATACATATAGAAACTTTTGTCACCAGAATAGGAATGTATTTACTCATGAGTCAGGAATCTAGAATCGACTCTGAAGAAAATAGATGAATGCAATTAGAAAGCAGTTGTTCAAAGTGAAGAAAATAGGATGATTAGAAGGAAAATGGGGAGGGGGGGGGCAAGCATTTAAATAGAAAGTCCTGGTCCTACAAAGGGTCACCTCTGTGCAATGCAAGAACTCAAGACTAGAGAAATACCTGAGTTATCACAGTAACAACCCAGCTTGGTCACTACTGATGTCCACCAGGAAGCAGTGCACCTGACCAGCATCCTGCCACCAGGATGCAAGGCATCACTACCAGATACCATCATTACCACTTAATGTCTTGGATGCTCATTCGAACAACCTCAAAGGGATAAGGAGAGTTGGACTGAGAGAATGTCATCAACAGTATTGTGCTACCTTGTCTGTTTGTCTGTCTTGTTTTTAGACTCACATTTATCAGTGCAGGAGACCTCAGCCAGAGGCTCAGCTGCTGCAGTGTGCTGCCCACAAACATAAACACAGTGCGTCCAGCTGCCTGAGTGGGGACTCTGCTAATTGGAGAAGTCTGCTCTGGTCCCCTGTCACCAGTTGGCAGACAGAACAGTCTGGGCCAAAGCTGATTTCCAGAGTCAGGCGTTCATTTATCTCAGTGATAACAGGGTGTGTGCAGAGAGAGGCAGCAAAGAAAAGCAGAGGGCAGCTGCAGTTGAGGTGGGGACAGTACCAAGGCCCCGGCATCAAGGACATGCTGTGTGGTGGGGCTTGGCAGTTTATTCCTCTATTCAAAGTTTAATTAGACACTAATTATAAACAACTCTCTTTTATTATGGATGCATTTGGCCAGTGCTGCGGTTTTTTAAAAGAAACATGTTCTCATCTCCACCAAGTTCCAAATGCTAACGTATCAATGTCAGAAACTGCAGTCAAGCACAACCTGTCCCCAAACCCCAGCCCCTTGAAACACGATGGCTCATTAATAACTTAGAAAGGATGATGACACTGATGCTATTTATAGGGCCTTGCCAGGCAGGTCTGTCAGCATTATAGAAATTAACATGGAGAAATTGTCAACTGGAAAACATTAGTGTTTATCAACAGATCAATCAAACTTCAACAACTATAAACTGTGCTTATAGTTAAGTGAAACGTTTCACAGTGACAGCCACGAACCCACCTGGCTGGGGAACCCATGTCAGCCCCAAACCCTGCAGACCGTCCCCTGGGCACAGTGGCCTCTGCTCCACATCCGGGGGCAAAGTGGGATGAGGGGGTCGTGGTCCCTGTTATGTATTAATGAGCTTTCACTGCCAGTTTGTAAAGTCTCAAGCGGGCTAAGTTAACTATCAAGGGTTGTGGCTCCAGGAGCCAAATTCTAGATTTATGCATACTTTCTGAAAGAAAAAAAACTCTGTGATTTAAGGAGTTTCTCTTGGTTCTTTCATCCCTTTAAAGCAGAGCTTGACTCGCATTGTTGTATATTTAGAGATGGTTCTATTTTCATTTCTGGGCTACATGGGCGATGATGACATGGCTTCGGAACCTGAACAAAGCAGGAGCGCTCTGATAGGCTGCCGGTGATGTCATCCCTGTGCCTGGAATGCCTGGGAAAAGCACCAGGGACTGACTATTTTCCTGACTTTTCTTTCTTCCCTTCTCTTACTTTCTTTTTTTTATTTCCTTTTTCCTTTTTTTTTCCTTCCAAACACGAAACCCTACTTTCACACTAACAGTGCGTTTGGAGCTTCATATCCTAGCAACGTTATCACTAAAGGTAGCCGGTGACCCTCACACAGACCGGTACTGCTTTGGCTCCATGCACAAGTGCCAGCTCTCACCGAGAGGATTTTGTGCTGCATCACACTGAATATTGCTGCTCTGTAATTTCTTGTCATTAGAGAAACCCTTTCCCGTTGTCTGTAACCCAGATGATCAGCACCTGTCAAACCCGACTGCTCACACCAATGCTACCCAGAGGAGCCTAACAGTGGGAGGAGGGCTTGCAAACAAAACGCAAAAATAGATAGAAACGAGGACCAGGACACCAACCTTCAAAATGACCACAGCCCCAACTCATCGCACGGAATACTTATGTTGATAAAGCCGCACCAAATGCCACCTTTTGTTCTTTTTATGCTTACATTCCTAAAACTATCAAAAGGATAGTTGAAAAGGTGTTTCTCCTGGAGTCAGGAGGGAAGACTTGGGGACAAATGGAGTGGGTAAAAGGAGCCTCTTTGTCCCTATTTAGAGGGTTTATTTCTTTGTTGTGCTTTTTTTTAAAAATAGGGGTTTATTTTTGTGTGCAACATATAACAAATTCTGTTTGTTTGTTGTTTTTAAAATAAAACAACACAACACCAATCCTGCAGTTTTTTGTTTTGACATCCCAGGGAACACCCTCTGTAAGTCTCGTGTTCTCATCTGTTAAGTGAGAGAATAAGACACCTCGCCAAGGAGAGGGGGAGCGTGGCGCGAACTACTGTAACTAGTGCACGAGAGGAGCAAAGCTAAAATCTGCTCCTGCCAATTGGACACACTTTGCAACACAAGTAAATCAAGATAACCAGAAAAGGTAGGAAGTAAACAAACGGGGGAAAAGGGAAGTTGATGACTGCTGAACCATCTCCATGGCAGGCCAAGGAATCTCAGCACACTCTCACCTCCACAGTCACCTACCTTTCTCGTATCACCACCACTGGTTTGCACCCAGAAACAAAATCTACAGTGTTAGAATTTGAGGGGTGATGCAGGGGTACCAAAATTAAATTTAAAAGCCAAGTCCAAAATTAAAAAAAAATTATTTTGATGTATTTTTGTCTGAGGCAAAAGAGTTCAGAGAGTTTGAAGCAAAATCCTCTTTCTATAGCATTTCTGTTCAGGAAATTTAGCATGTCCAGGAGGTGCAAAAATAAGTAAGTAAGTAAGTAAGTAAGTAAAGAAAGAAAGAAAAGAAAAGAAAACTTTCAGTTGTAATTGGATGTTTGCAAAATACTGAATTTTGTGAAAATTGCAAAATAAATATCAATCATGGACTTTGGCATCAAGATCTGCAATCCAATTTTAATATCAAAACATAAACTTATGAAAATAAGAGTGCAGAATGTAAATATAAGCTCAAGATAACAGGAGAAAACTTGTCAAAAGGCAGCGTGTGGCAATGTGAATTGAACTGTACATAAAATTATTTTGTAGAAATTCAAAAGAGAAGGATTTTACCTCTAAATAAAATGGCCAAGAAACAAGTTTCATTAAAGAGCTCTCCCCTGGGCCAGGTTTGATATGGATAAACAATGGGAAGAGGAGGCAGGTGTCCACGCCTGAAGGAAAGGTATGAGCGAAGGCAGAAGGGAGGGGCAGCTGTCTGCAGGACGCAGGGCTGGAGGAAGAACATGATGTGTAGAAAGGCATGGTGGGAAATAAGAATGGAAAGCTCTGAGGGCTCCAATTAGAGAGCCGGCCCTAGAATGTCAATCTATGGATTGTGCATTTAACATGGAAGAAGACAGGCAGACATTTGCTCTTAAACTCACTTGTATCTGTGCATCTAAAATGTGCACATGGGCCCTTGCTCTCTGCCTCCTCCCATCTTTGAAACTATGCATTGTTACCCACCCACTTCCTTCCAGAGATCAAGGCCTGGCCCAGATTTCAGTCAAGACTCACCAATTAATCATATGTTAACACTTTGATTTTCAATGTACTCTGGTCACAGATTGATATAATTTCCTCAGAATGAAAGAGGTTGTCTTGTATCTGTTTGTTTCAGTGTCCCATGTTGTTTGATGTTATTTTATAATGTGAAAAAGCTCACTCAACGTATTAGATAGTTAATGCATGTATAATACTGAAATAAGGAATAAAGTTGTGGTTTTTTTTTACTTGACTTCATTAGGAATTTCTGCATCATAATTTCTTTTGATTTGTACTCTCGTATGCTTTTATTTCTAGTTAAATTGCATTTAATATTCTATCCCTAATATAAGCCCATGTTTCCCATTAGAGGAAAATAGAAAAGCCACGCATTTCAGGTTGTATAAAATCTACAATACAACCCAGACAATGATGGAAACATTAGCATCCAGGATGGTATCATGCAAATCACAAGGTAGAACATCTCCCCACCTTGTTTTGTTTTTTGGGGTGTTGTGTTTATTTTATTTTTTTAATTATCTTATTCATTCTGAAGTCTTCACTGTGTGGACCAAACCTAGGTTTCATTTTAGATTTATCCAGCTCTGATAATTTCTCGCTATCAATGATGCATTTAAAAATGTTTGGCTATATACGTGAGCAAGACCATCCCACTAGGAGGCAGCTACAGCAAATTGCAGACACAGTCTTAGTCTCAAGGGAGCATTTGCCAACTCCAAAAATATATATATATTTTAAAATGATCATTCCTGTCGCATTAGACAGCTGGTTTTAAATCAGTATCTTCATTTCAGAATTAACTAAATATAGTATTTGCACTAACACATTAAATGTTTTCAGGCAGCGATTTTCAATGCATTAGAGAAAAAACTGCCATGATCTTGGGGACGGGTAATATCCTCGAGTGACTTTTGCTTTTCCCGTAACACGTGCAATTAGTCTCAGACCTGACAAAGAGAGACCAGTTTATGTTAAAGCACCTACAAACCACAAAAGTCACTATATTCTTTACATAAAGCTATGTATGTGGCCGGAAGAGAAGTACTTTTAGTTTATTAATAAATGTTACCCTTTTTAAGCCCACCTTCAAAAGTAGCCATTTCACTAATTATGAAAGTTTTACCCATTCCCTCCTTCTTTTTAAAATCTCTTCCTTCATGTTTATTGAGGGACTAATATGTAGCAGGCACTGTTAGATACTGAGTGAATACTTGGTGGATTAAGCAAACCTGTCTCCGTTCTCCTGTACTGGGTTATGAAAGCAAAGTAGGGTACAATGATACAGAGAAGATCAGGAGGGAAACAGTGATGTCTGGTGGTCAGAGGTGGTGAGGAGTTGAAATTGACCTTACACATGAAGTTTGAGAAGGAACCATTCCTGGGAAGAGCGAAGAGGAACAGTATCTACAGAAACCGAGTCAGAAAAGGATTTAGCAAGTGTGTTCAAAGGAAGTCCAAGTAGCAGTGTGAACACAGAGCAGAGAGCCTGGGATGGAGTTGAAAAGATAGGCAAGGGCCTTGTGGACTACGGTATGTAGGTAAAAGACAATTCAAATTGAAAGGGAAAATACCTAACAATTTAAAGCAGGCAAAATGACCAGGCGACTATTTAAAAAGGTGACTCTGATTGTTAGACATTGAATGGATTAGAGGCACAAAGAATATAAACAGGGAGCATGGCTAGAAAACTTGCAAATAGTCTGGGTGAGAGATGATGGTGGTGAAATATGTTCATTATATTAATTTGAAATTCACATATGCAGACACACAACAACATAAAGATGAATAGAGTTGGGTTGTGAGAGAGAGAAATCAAATTAAGCAGACAGCTGAATGAGGGGAGCCTTTCTGGATAAAGTTTACAGGGAAATAGTATGAAGAAAAGAAACACTGAGAATGTCATTTGGGTCCTCTTAATTTTGAGATGCCTGTAAGCCATCCAAGTTGTGACATTAGGTAAGCCTTGCTAGACACTAGCATAAAACTAGGTTTGATGAAGAGTGGAAAGTTGTGGGCAAATGTGAAAGGGGAAAAGAGTATGAGCTGAAGGTAGTAAACTGGAGGAGACTTAGCAAGACCTATTTGTTCAGATACCTCTGGGCATCCTTCCATCTTCTGTTTTTAAATATATTTTTTACTAGAGGCCAAGCATGCACAAAATTGTGCACAAGTAGCTCGCTTCCGCTTGCCTCAGCTGGCCACCCCGCCCTCCGCCACTCGTAGCTCTCTGCCGCTAGTATCTTGTGCCCCAATCCTCCTGCCCAGAGAGCTGCTGCTCATTTGGTCATGACGGCGTTATGGCCATGGGCTTTTTATTAATATAGAATGATTTCAGAGAGGAAGGGAGAGGGAGAGATAGAAACATCAATGATGAGAGAGAATCATTGATCACCTGCTTCCTGCACGCCCCCTACTGGGAATCAAGCCCACAACCCGAGCATATGCCCTTGAGCAGGGCCTTTCAGTCCTTAGGCCAATGCTCTATCCACTGAGCCAAACCGACTAGGGCCCCATCTTCTTATATATTGATCTTCCTTTTCTCCAGGTAAAGGAGGGCACCTTTCACCGGCTTCAGGGGTGATGAGAGAAGTCAGAGGTCCTATTTGCACCTGCCATTTCTCAAATTCCTTCAACTTAAAATATTCAGTATGCCAAGGTACCATATTTTGGGGTAGCATATCCTGAACCATTTAATAGTTTGTTGATGAATGAGATCCCCTAGGGAGAATTATAGAGTAGAAGTAGCCAAGATGAATACTGATGGAATTATAATTTCTAGATGCTGGAGAAAGAAGCAGGAACAGAAAGAGGCTGAGCAAAAATTGCCAGAAAAGTGGAAGGAAACTGGGAGTGTGTAGTACCATAAAAGTAAAAAAATAGAATGCTTTGAAAAAAGAGAACAGTCATTTTGGGAGAATGTTATGTCCAGTAACGTAAGCTTAAAAAGTTATGAGTCCTGGCTGGTGTGGCTCAGTTGGGTAGAGCATCGTCCCATACACAGAAAAGTTTCCTGTTCGATTTCCTGTCAGGGCACATATATAGGTCTCGGGTTTGATCCTCGGTTGGGGTGCATGTGGGAAGCAACCAATTGATGTTTCTCCCTCACATATGTCCCCCCCTCTCTCTCTCCCTCTCCTTCTCTCTCTAAAATCAATCTTTTTAAAAAATTACAATGGACATAGGCTGCCCTAATGTGCAGTGGGGGCCGAAGCCAGGCTGCAGCGACTTGAGACCCATATGTGATGTTATTCACTGGCATCATCTTAGCTTTAAAATCAAACTGAAAAGGGTCCCCAAATATAGATCATTAGTTTGCCTGTGGATATAAAATGCCCCATACAATTGGTCCGTTGGTTAATTTTGTGACGGAAATTCAAGCTGGTTGTTTAATTGAACTTTGCAGTCATTCCTACAAGATAGTTTCTTTGTGTGTCTAAATATACAGTCAAAATACTAACTGGGGCAGATGTACTCAACAAACAAGCAAACAGAAACCATTCAGTGAAGGGGAACAGAACATCCTGTTCCTCAAAGGGGAAGAAAGACTTGTCTTTATTTATTTTAATTTTTCATTCTTCAGCTTTTTGAACAGCATTGCTCACAGTCAGCAGATAATTGTGACCGTCTCCACGAGAGTCACCCTATGCAGTCCCAGTGTAAAGCTGAACATACTAAAATGTGCAAAATTTGAACTCCCGAGGAATGCTCACCCCCTCACATCATCAGACTGAAGATTTGCCTTTGTCTGTTCACCCTCGCACTATGTCAGTGAATCTCCGCCTTCAACAAAACAGGCAGGATTCTGAAAGTTCCGGGCCGGGTACATTTGGAACATTGGAAACATAAAAGCAATTAAAGGCCCCCCAACACACACACAACCCCTAAGACAAGCCATCCACCTTCTAATAAAAAAGGTTGCCACTATGTGAGCTGTGAAAGCCATGCACATTATCTGAATAAAAGCCTCCTTTTGACGAGAAAATGACTATTAATGAGAACATGTTCATTCCTGGCATCAGGCTTGGAGAGACACAGGTCATAAATCTCTTTGATCTTCTTGCTAAAGCTAGAATCAAGCAAAGAAGCAAGTTCATTTATTTTTTAAAAACATGCTTTTGATTGAAATGATTCCATTTAGTTATAAGTAATTTATCATGTTTTTCGTTTCCTTTCCAGGTTTGGTTTGTTTTCCATTCTCAACTATGCCATCACAGTTAAGTCTCTGCTACAGTTCTGGCTAGATGTTACTTTAGGGTTTCTTATTTGAGAAGGGACAGGCAAAACTTCCAAGAGAAATATGTGCATGGGGGGTATAGTTTTGGGGATGAGACAAACAACAATAAGAATTCATAAATTTTGAACAACAACAAAAAAAATGCCTCTCCTGGTTCAGCCTGTAAGCCTCCTCAATTTGCTTTAGATGTGCCAACACTGCCCCCTCTTGCTTATTCACGGCTACATTGAAACCTTGATTTCAGGGCACAGCCTGACAAACCAGCCGCTCTTCCTTCCCTCTGCTCCCCGCAAGCAAGTCACCGTAAATCACAATGCAGAATTCTTATAAGGCGCTTTTCCAATTGAATGTATTCACTTCTTTTTTTCTTAAATGTGTTTCCTTCCATATTTCTGTTCCTTGCCTCCCTGAGTACCTGTTCATGTCTTAATACAAAACACCTCGAAGGAGCAAGCCTCCCACTAGCAAAGTCCCTTTGGAGATGTAATGCAAGCAGTCCTGGCAGCAGAATCGGCATCTCTCCTTCCTGTAAGGAGGCCTAATTCTATTTCCAATACCCTCTGAGAATGCCTGCGCGGATCGCCATCCTGGATGCAAGGTGAAATCAGGAGTCCTTTATTGATCATCTCAACAAGCTTCCTTACTATCTGGGCCTCTGCGCGTCCCCGATGAGAAGAATGGATGCCAGAGGTTCATTGTGCAAAGTCAGAGCAGGGGCTGCATGCCTTTCACTGCACAGAGAAGGCAGGAAATTAACAGACACTCACATCCATGACCTCCCATTAGTCTCCAACAAACAAAATTTAAAGGAAGAGTTTTACCCTCAATTTCTGAAAAATTCTGAGAAAATGGTAGATATTAGGCCTGGAGTCACTAATCAACACAGCAAGTTATCCCTCTTACCCCCCTGCTTAGCAGCTTTGCATGTTGATTTAGGCAGCATGAGTTAGAGTCACTGGACAGGAAAAAAAAAAAGCAGTAATAACAAAATGTTAATTTAAGTGATATATTCTCATTGTTTACATGAAAGATTTGGAGTTCTCACTCCTGGGTTGCAATGTATTCTTTTAGTGCTTCTGAGTATACTAATCCAAGAAGGACTAGAAAGAGACTAAGAAAAACAAAGCCCACAACAGCTGCTGCCTTCTAGGTCAAATATGTGGTTTGGGATCTGGGTGGGAAAGGTATTATGGAAAAATGCCCTACCTGCCCCACGCATAAGATATTTTGTGTGAACAAGGATGTTAAATAGGTCCCAGCTTTCTTGCTTCTTCTAATTATTGCAGCTAAGTCACCTAGTAGAGAAGTAATCTGATACCCCGACTGAGCCCCGTAAGAGAAAAAGTTATTGGATGCATCGATGGTGCATGCCATAGGAGTGAGAACAAGGAAGATCAACATCCATGATGGTGATCAGCTATAGTTAGTTTAGACAAGTTAGTTCAGACTTGGCATTTTTCCTTAGGATGTCAGCACATGACCTGGAAGACTATGCTTCATATATCACATTTAGCGTGGATTGGCTCATTTGTCAAGCAGAGTGCAGAGGGCTTTTTGAGGGAGTAAGAGATACGATTGGCCACTTCAAAGGGGAGCGAGCTGGGGCAAAATTTAACTCATTAAGAGAAATAGATCTTTGGGCTCGTGGACAGCCACGTAACAGCAAGAAGGCACATAAAAACATCACTCAATGACAAATGGTTGGAGAAAGGATTGGAGGAGGGTGAGGCAGGTATTCACTGATTTAGAATATACTGAGAAGTATGTTTTCAATATTTCAGTTTCCATTTACTATTAACTTGCTCTCTTTTTTCACTTGCTGTCATCCTCATAATTCAGTGTCCAGTGGTTCTCTGCTTTCTCTCCTTTTTGTATATTTAAATCTGTTCTTGTGGAAATCTCTCATATTGGCCATCCAACTGAGATATTTTACTACTGTCATTGTCAAAATATGCCAGTTTCACCTCTAGGCATTTGGGAATGGCAAAGGAAGAGAAAGACAATTTTGTCAAATGCCTACTACATTTCCTTGCCTGTATACATTTTTAGAACCAGGATTGTCAACCATGTAGCTGAACAGACATTACCAACTTCTGTTTGCTTGCTGTTATGAAACAAATATGGAACTTGAAGTCAGACGGTTTATATTCAAATCCTGTGAATCTGTTGCATGCCATCTGGGTGACCTTGGCCAAGTCACTTAACCTATCTGAGTCTAGTTTCCTATTCTATAAAATGAGGATAATAATTCCTGCCTTGCCAACTTCACAATGTTGCTGTGAGGATCAAATGAGGTACTATATGTGAAAGTTCTTTGAAACACTACAAAACACCACACAGATGCAAGCTATTGTTACAAAGCTGAATCCCGTTGGGTCCCTGTGGTTTTTGAGCCATACATGCCCATGCTGGGTCTGGTCTATCATTATTTCTAAATATGGCTGGTCTATTGGCTTCTGAAGTTTCCACATGAAATATAGCCTGTGTATTTGCTTGAAGCCTCTGCCTAGGTCCTCAAATAATGGGCCATTACGTGATACATTCAAAACCAGCAGAGCCAGCATTTCTGACCTTGTACCTGTGACCTGCAGAAGTACTATTGTATCTCAGAGATAAACGTACCCGAACTGCAAGGTGCTTAAGAGATATATTTAGTGCCTCCGCATTTCATTTGTCACTGCGCAATTTTACAGTGTCTGATATAAGCTGGAGATTTTATGATCTACAATCAAAGGCTTTTGCAGACACCTCTCCTTAATTTGGATTTGTGACTATTAAAAAAATGGCACTTTCATCTTTGGATCCATTTCACTTACTTGGATGAAACAGCTATGCATGCTTTTAGTGCAAAAGTCACTTAAAATTTCCAACTGTCCTTAGTAACACAGGAACTCTTGACACAAACTTGTACTATGGACTTAAGAGGGAAAATATTCTATTTCCTGACCCTTTGATCACCCTGGAACCTTCCTTGCACCAGGCTGTTTTCACTCTGTTAGATCCCATGTACTGAAGGTGTAATGGGTAAGGGCTGAGGGGGTATTTCTCTTGTGACTGTGTACAGAAGCTCTATGGCTGAAAAATCCATGGCATAACAGAAACAGAACCTCAGGATATTAAAACTAGTCAAGAACTTTCAAAGCATTTATTTTAAGAGTCCTATTTTACTTATATAAAAGCCATCTCAAATAAATTCAAGTCACCCTTCCATGATTGTCAAAATAAGCACTAAAGCCAATGCCTGGTTAAAGTATCCTTTCTATAGTACAAGAGACAACCCTTCAACCAGTAGTATGAGTAGCATCTCCATCTCTGAAATTTTTAATAAATTCCTACAAGTAATTTAAGCCATTGAATCTTGCTATATGGCATACATCACCTTTTCCTGTCCTACTAGAAATGTCAAGAAATAATGAAGCCCGGCTGGTGTGGGTCAGAGGTTGAGCATCGACCATGAATCAAGAGGCCATGGGTTCAATTCTGGTCAGGGCACATGCCTGGGTTTCAGACTGGATCCCCACTGGGGGCGTGCAGGAGGCAGCTGATCAATGTTTCTCACCAATGTTTCTAACTCTTTATCCCTCTCCTTTCCTTTCTATAAAATCATTAAAAACATATTTAAAGAAAAGAATAAAGAAGCATGTATTCCTTCCGCAAAGTGCTTTGAAGATGTTACATCTATATAAGGGATATGCCACATAGTTAATACCCATTGTGTGAATAGATTGCATGCATATACAAACAGAAAAACCAACAGACCTCAATCACAAAAGCCATTCTACCTTCTTTCTGACTATATTCCTTTTGTTCAGCTAAAATTAAGACCTTGGGATGTAATTCATTTTGTGTCCATCTCCCAGCTTTCTAGGCTTCTACTGCATGTCCTGAACCTTGCAAGGAACTAGACATTTTCTTTAGGCGTGGCCTTAGTAAAAGGATCACCTCTCCCCTCCATCATCTCATCTCTAGAGGCTCAGAACTTCCTCTCTTGGTTATGGATCTGTGCTCTCATGGCCTCCCACCTCTAGACAAACCAAAAGTCAATTGTCAACAGTAATGTCCCCCACCCACCCACATACAGTGTGGAAGGGCACTACACCAGTGTGCCAATACTAGGAGATGAGGATGATTGGGGCCACTTCAGGGTCTGGCTGCCACAGCTAACAAGATAAAACCATATATTGAGAGAGGTTGATAGATTTCAAAAAACATCTAAGGAGATTGTCTTCCAGGCACCTGAAAATCATCTCCTGGCTTGAAAACAAGTACAGATGCTTTATATTGCACAGTCTGCACCACATTATGTTCTTAAGTTTAGCTACAATATATTGTTGGATTCATGGTGCCCCTGGATTGTGGCTGAAAACCCACTTTGGATGGGAAAAGATTGCAGGAAGAGGAAGAGAAAAATGACAGGCACACTAAGTTCAGCCCTACACAGGGGTGCGCCCTACAGAGCAGCCAGGGACAAACCACTGCTATGTGGTGCCACAACAGATGAATACTTTCTGGCCTTCAGATTCTACCTCCTGGGCCAAGTTTCATCCACCAACACCTGTGCCTACGCTAGGCAATCATTGGTGCTTATGGGATGCATTGGCTTTGCCTGAGCAGTGACAGGCCTGAACCACATGTCAAGAATCTAGATGCTATTTTCTAACAGACCTTTTTTATTTGTTTTGCATCTGAAGTGTCATCTTGTTCCCTGGATGTTAATAATTCTTCTCTTAACATTTATTAGACAAACCCAGGGAGATATGGGCTGGCTCTATGATGACTCAGAAGCCAAGCTCTGTTTGCAGACTTTCTAAATTTCATTTTATTAGCAACAGCATCTGAATCACTTGGACACAAAGGAAGTTTTCCCTTTGGCTTGGGCTCAAACTTGAGTCACGAGCCTGACTGTGACGAAGCTATGATGTGTAAGTGCCAACAATGAGAGAGGAGGTGCCTCTCCTCTAAAGGGGATAAAGGAACATGAAATTAAAATGAGATTTGGCACTGGACCCTCCATATCTGAGCACTTAATAAGCATTTTTCATCAAAAACTAAACTCAATGGAAGATGGGAGGTAACAACCAAAGAGAAACTCTTCAGGGAACCACATTCTTTTAGAGGTATATGGAAAGGTAATCTGCTTAGATTTTTTTTCCTTGAGTATCTTTAGGTCCAAGATGATTGGAAATAAATAGTAAAACAAAAGAGTGGAATTATAAATAAATATGTCAGAAAACATACTTCAACTGGCTTCATGTAAGTGGGATCAAGAGATCAACCTGTAGGACGGGACTGATTCGAACCTGGCTCAGTTCTACTTCCCCACCTGCTTTTATAGAGCCATCCCCATCCTCATTGGATTCCTCAATGAGGACACATTTGTTCATGCAGTCCCAGGCCTTATGTTTACACACAATCACCAATTTCAAGGAAAGAGAGAGAACATTTTTCTCTAAGTCCTGAAATGGACTCTGCTTAGATTGATTAAAACAAATATTTAATGAGTTTAGCCATGAGAATAGAATGTACTGATTGGTTTACATCATCCAGGTTCCGGAACTAGAAAGTAATGGGGTCAGAGTTTAAAAAACACACATAGATTGCATTAAAAAAATGGGCAAAGAACCTGAACAGATACTTCTCCAAAGAGAACATACAGATGGCCATCAGACATATGAAAAATGATCAACATCACTAATCATCAGAGAGATGCAAATTAAAACCACAATGAGATATCATCTCACACCAACCAAAATGGCCATCATCAATAAATCAACAAATAACAAGTGCTGGGGAGGATGTGGAGAAAAGGGAACCCTAGTGTACTGTTGGTGGGAATGCAGACGGGTGTAGCCACTGTGGAAAACAGTATGGAGTTTCTGAGAAGAGGAGGGTGCCAAACTATATTCACAGTTGTAGAATGGAAGCCTTTATACAAATGTGATCTGTGGCCAAACATCACTGGCTCCCACATCAGAATGCATTTTACACAATATCTCCAGTTGATTCATATGCACATTAATGTTAGATAAGCACAAACTGAACTATTTTATTTAGGTTTTATAAAAAAATCATTTATATACTAAGTACCATGTTATAATATGATTGTATTATAATTGAGCTAATATTCAACTATGCATTTTCCATTTGGGGACAATTAAGCTGTTGGTTCTCTTATGAACATCCAAGAATCCTTCCTTCATTCTAATTTACCTTTCAACATATTTAATTAGTTCTTGCTTACAAAACATATAAACATTGGGGAGAAATGGCCCTAGGTAATATGTATAACATCTTGGAAACCATGACTAACTTCATCAGAAAGAATTGTTGGAAACTATTGCAGAGCTATCAAAAGTGCGAGCTATCACAATGCCCAGAAATGTTCTCTATCATTTCTTACTTAAAGAACCCTTTCTTCTGGCTTTAGTTCAGATAAGTAAAGCAGCCTCTCTGGCCCTTCATAACGAGGCTTTGGATAGTTACAGATTCTAGAATACAGCTGGTTAAATCAAATATGTATTTTATCTTTCACAATACAGACTGGAAATGTACCCAATACCCAAATGGGAAGTATCAAAGAAGATAAATTATTGGAAATAACAGATTTTGCCTTCTTCTTTTTCTCTGGTCTCTAAGCTTTACAAATCCAGGCTCTCTTTTCCATTTTCTTTCCCTTTGGGAGCATTTTAAGAAGACAAATACAGATTTATCATTTTTAGCCCAAATGAATGTTTTCAAAATAAGTTGTGGTTCTGTCTGCCAGCACTAGGCACCCCTGTGTTCATTAGTAAAATTCTGCCAAACCCTCAGTCCTCTTGGGCACCTTTGCACTCTAATTGCCAAAAAGGAAGGGAAAAAAGCCTCACATTAAGTATGCGGTACCCAAGGGATAGAAAAGCAAAGAATATGCACATGAACAGTGACATTTTTCAAAGAAGAAACATAGTTTTCCAGAGCAATGATAGGTGAATGGATTTTTCTACAGATATTCTCTCTAAGCATTAATGACATCACTGCCCAGGATAGAAACTTTCACACATGGGACCTCAAAAATAGTCCTACGTGCTGACACCCAGGTATCAACCCTGAGATCAGACCCAGGCTATTAAGCAGGGTGACCTTGCAGTTTGTGTGTGACACAGCTCCACTGCACAGCTCCAGGAAGCGCATTCACATGGACTCTGATATGAATGACACCTCCAGGTTGTGCAGCATGGCCACCTGGCACCTGAGGTCCCTTCTCAGCAAGTCCCATCGTTCATCAAAAAATCATTAGCACCTCAGCTCGACATTCCTCCTCCTACCACCCTCCATCCTCGCCAAAAGTAGCTCTAAACTGGGTGAAATGATACAAAATGTCATATTATAATCTTTCACCCATTTCTTCTTTTGGTCAAAGATACCTAAAATGTACTTCAATTTTTAACTAAGTTGTCTCTCCTCTAGTACATCCCTCCCCCCACCCCCCAAAAAAAAGAAGAAAGAAAGAAAACAAAAGTAACACTGAAAAACTTTCTTTTTAAATTTGTTTTTGAAATCCAATAAAATAGTGGAATAACCAGCAAATAAAAAAGATTTCATCTTGTAAACAATGCAAGCCTCCTGGGCTTTCTACAAATCTCAACCAATGGCATATATTTGCAAACAGTTATAAATTTCATGTGGAACTTCTTGTAGTGTTTAGAGGACTCTGCTACTATCTGCCAGGATGATAACAAAACTATTTATCAAAGTTTTTCCTTGTTCTACCCTAACTGGGGAGTGGGGGGAGGGGGGTTATAGGATTCATTCTGTTAATATTCATTTTGTTTTGATAATAGTTGTAATGATTTATATCTCATTAATGTGAATGTAGTCACTTACTCCACTTTCAATAAACAATGAGAATAGGTACTCATTTACACTGATGGCCAGATTATTATGATCTCTGAACGCACAATAATCTGGCCACTCAGTGTGTATGTATGTATGTGTGTGTGTATATATATATATATTAGAGGCCCGGTGCATGAATTCGTGCATGGGTGGGGTCTGGCCTGCCTGGCCAGGGGGAGGGGACATGGGTGGTTGGCTGGCCTGCCTGCTGGTTGAACTCCTGGTCGAGGGGGCAATTTGCATTTTAGCCTTTTATTATATAGGATATACACTGAGTGGCCAGATTATTATGTATTCAGAGATCATAATAATCTGGCCACTCAGTGTATGTTTGATGGCCAATTAAGTGAATGAACAAAAGAGTAAATGTGGCTGTGAAATGCTGTACTAGGAATTTGTAGGAGCAGCGGTTTACTGAAGGAAAATTTAAGACCTAGCCTCAATCATTGAGGAGTTGAACATTTAATTGAGGTTTCAAAACTATGTACAGTTCAGTTAAGATCTAAGCCTATGCCAAGGTCCAAATAGATAGTAGACAGTAGAAGTAATGATGCTATAGAATCCAAGGTGGAAGTATTAGGAGTTCTAGGGATTGTGATTGGTCAAGCAGTTTCCCCAGGAAGTGAAGTTTGAGTTACCCTTTGATGAATGTGTATAATTTGCTGTAAACCGAAGTAATCTATACATACCCATTATTAAAAATGGAAAATTATAACAGCTAAAGTATGTTCCTTAATACAAAGGTCAAGAGACCCAGGAATTTTATATGTGACCATAATGTTTACCAACAAGAGTACAGTATTTGCTTTCTAAAGCTAACAAATAAGACAACACTGAAAGCAGATTATACTTTTACCACCTATCTTTGCCTTAATTTAGGAGAAATGTTGGAAAGTTGGGGGAAATCAGTGCTGATTACAATGGCCTTTCCAGGAAACTTTAAATATGTAATATAGCTTGGCCAGTGTTGCTCAGTGGTTGAGCATAGACCCAGGAACCAAGAGGTTGCTGGTTCAATTCCTGGTCAGGGCACATGCCCAGGTTGCAGGCTCAATCCCCAGTAGGGAATGTGCAGCAGGCAGCAGATCGATGATGTTCCTTTCTCATCAATGTTTCTATCTCTCTATCCCTCTCCCTTCCTCTCTCTCTAAAAATAAATAAAAACATACTAATAAATAAATAAATAAATAAATAAATAAATAAATAAATAATCTAATTAGCAGAGAAGAAATGGTGTCAGCACTCAAGGAAGATGGCAGTGGTATAGTCAAGAGGAACAGATGCAGTGGTCAGTTTAACATTCTTAAATGTAGCATTGGTATAAAATAAATGCACTTTATTTCAATCTGTCTGTCTGTCTCTCTTCAACCCATTTTAAACCTGCCCTTGATCCAATGATCTGACAGGAAAAAGAAACAAAGAAAGAACTTGATTTGAACATATTTATTTCTCTACAACAGTGGTTTGGAAGGCTCTATGTGTTGCTCAGGCAATACAAACAGTATCTAAATATCCCGAATTCTAATAAAATAAAACTGCTCAATGTTGTGTGTGTGCCTTTTTAAAAGCCCCGTCTCTTTAACACTAGTGCTTTTGTGATGATTTAATGATGGATTCTGATGGTTAGGGGCTGCCTTTCTCCCTAACAGTATGAATAAAGCAACAGGGCATCAGTGATATGCGGGTTTATAAATCTCAAGACAACAAGGGTCATTTGGGTTTCCCATTACTCAGAAAGCACCATTTATATCTCCCCTATGTTTTATTTATTTGTCTGAGTGTCCCATTGCACTCTTTGCTATTTCCTTTACTTTTAGGGCTTTGACCCATCTCTTTTTTAAGAGCATAAAGAATGAGAATAGAGATTAAAAAAAATAATAACTCAATATTAGGCCCCTCACTTTCTCTCAGTTTTCAGTGAAATTTTAATAACATGTGAAACCTGATTCTGTCCTTCATGTCAGGAAAGTGTTAGTAACTTACCCTTTTATTTCCCCATCCAATACAAATTCTTTCTTTACTAAGAAAATATTAGCCAAGAATCAGGCAAAACAATTTTATTCCATTTCAGAAATGGACCCTGGAGAGTGCTCTGGGAGAACTCTCCTCCAGACTACCCTGGTCCTCTGCCTGGTCCTTGGTAGGGAGATATGAGCAAGTAGATAGATCCAAAGGTTTGCAATACTTTTCTCTCTTCTTTAAACCCTGCAGGCTGAGAATTCACCAAGTGTATCCTATTTTTGCCTCATTGTCTTTCACTTTTCCTACTTCTTATCCTTTGCTCCCTTGGGATTTTAAAAATATGTATATTTGTATTGATTTCAGAGAGGAAGGGAGAGGGAGAGAGAGAAGGAAACATCAATTGATCATTGATCAGTGCCTCCTGCATGCCCCACACTGGGGATTGATCTCGCAACCCAGGCATGTGTCCTGACTAGGAATTGAACCATGACCTTCTGATTCATAGGCCGATGCTCAACCACTGAGCCAAGCGAGCTGGGCTCCCTTGGGATTTTAATGATGTGGTCATTGTGTTTTGGCCAGAGTCTCTGACAGGTAGACCAGCAAAGCTGCTCTACTTATAAATTAAACCCCTAAGAGTCCGTTTTTGTATGGAGGCCACCTTGATCTTGGTCCTCTGAGTCTCAGTTTCTTCATGTGTAAAATGGTGATAATACTTGTCCCACATGGTTGTTCTGAGGATCTCATGAGCTTGGTAGAAACAAAACCTATCATTGATCCTGACATTTATTAAACCCTCAAAAACGTCAGTCTCTTCCCTTCAACAGGCCCCATTGCATTTCCCACATAAAAGTAGCCATGAAAATCCTTGTAAATTTGGGAAATTCATTGGAATTAAAAGAAACTGTTAATATTCTTCACAAGTGACTAATGATACCTCTTGAGCCAAAGCTGAACTGTAAAATCATTCGGGAACTGTCTCCTTCCTTTTCCATTATTTCAGCAGATAATATCAGAGCATCTGTCAAAAATGGCAGTGGGACACATTTAGCAGTCACTTTCCCCCTCATTCATTGAATGTTATCAATTAAGGGGCAATCATAATCAAAGAAGCAGTGGTATAATTAAAGATATTGAGCCAAGTGAAGTTTAAAAAAATTTTTAAGTAAAATCTATTTTGATCACTATTCAATGTCTGTGAAAAAGACTCAGCATTAGAGGATGCATGCAAATGTATGGTCCAGTGTATTTATCATGAGTCCCTGGAATGTGATTTTATTACTAGAAGTAAGTACTGAGAGAACATGCAATACCTTGGGATAAACTGTAACTAGGTCGTAAGGTGTGCACCCCAAGGATAATGTTGCAAATACAAACGCACAAATGGGTTTCCCTATTTGTAGTGGATTCGATCAGCCTCTTCTGGAAGACTTGAGCAAGTCTGCCATTGTGTTGGGCAAGGGCTTTGCAGAACATCCATGTTCTCTGGTCTCTATAACAACTTCCCCTTCTGCTCTGTGAGTCTCTTCTTGCACACGAAGGAGCCGATGCGGGCAATGACCTAAAAAGCACAGTCACCTGAGGTATCTGGGTATAGTATCAGACTAGCCAGAGGGAGAAGCAGTCACATTCAATTCATTCCACATCTGTTGTACTTCACAGCATGGACACCAGCAGCAATGTGAAGAAAAGGTGGCTGTGCTTGCAGCCTCTGAGCTGCATGGGGTCCCACCTAACAGAGGCAGCCTGGGCTGCCAGGAGGCAGCCTCGGGGTACACCTTGCTCTACTTCAGGGGCCATGCTCTTCACACTAACAGCACCCTTAGCACGAATTCAGATGGTAAAATAACACTGCCTCTGCCCTGCATCGTCAAAGAGCAGAAGGAACCTGGCACCACGGAGTCCAGGCAGAGGGAAGTAATAAATATGTTTGGAGATGACAGTTTCAAGGAGCCTGGGTCTGCACAGCAGAGCTGAAGGCAGACAGCTCCAGATGGCAGAAGCGGCCAAGGAGATGTCTTGGCGACCAGCAGTGTCTGAAAGGGAAGAACAGAACAGGGGCCTCGTTGGGATCACAGGAAAAGCCCCAGAGACTGGTGATGAGATGTGCCTTTTGAAACAACTGGGGGAGAATAAGAAATTAGGAAGGGACTGAGCCAGTTCAAGTATTCGTGTCAGAGGATGAGGTTGCTTTATTTCTAGATCTTAAATCAGTTCCCTTTCAGCAAGTTTCTTTTTACTCCACTTTGATTCCTAAGTCCTGTTTCATAGTGCACCAAAACTGCATCAATGAAGCCAGTCCTCAGTAGTCTTGGGGGCACATATGATAGGCAGTGTTGGTTTAACTCAGCCTTTTATATATTTTTAACTACTTGACATAAACCCACATTTAAATGTCACCAGTAGCTAAGCCAAGAATAAATTCACAAGCATGCCTGCATTGGAGCACTGTCGCATAAGTGTGCATGCTTGCAGACACACACACACACACACACACACACACACACACACACACACACATATACACACACACACACATACACACACACAGTGGCACTGAAAACAAACTTGCCAATTTGCAAATGGGACATCAGCATTCATTAGGACAAAGGTGGCCCTGTGGTTTTTTTAAAAAAAGTAAATAATTGGTTTCTGTCTTGGTGTCATGTTTTAATTAAAGATAGCAATGCAATCTGCAATATATCTGGAAATTATTAGAAACCCTTTTTCCAGAGGCAAAAAGGATCAATACCTTTTTGTCTCTGTGGCATAAAACATTTCAGGTTACTTTGTCCCTGTTTATTTCAGCAACTGGGGTTGAAAGTAAACATGAAAGTGATGAGGGTGAAATCATCTTTTGAGAGGAAGCGAGGGCATTTTGAAATTAGCTGAAATGTTTGCTTCAATAGCTTTCCAGACATCAATCTAAAGAAGGGATAGAGACAAAGGAAGAGATAAACAAGTCACGGGGGAGGGCTTTCTGTTGTGTGTGTGTGTGTGTGTGTGTGTGTGTGTGTGTGTGTGTGTGTGTGTGTTAACAGAAGTGTCAAAACTATTAGACAAATCCAGGAGCTAAGACTATGTGTTCGTATAGTAATAATTCATCCCATCTCAGGGAGGAACTGGAACATTTCAGTAAGCACTGTGCTTGTTTCTCTCCATAACAATGGTTTTTAAAAATCTGTTGCTTCTCGGGATGATGAAAGCAAAATATGCTAAGATCCTGAAAGGTAAACGCTGCCTCTCTGGAAGATGTTCTGAGAGGTCCCCAAATGCAGAGGCAGAAGCCACTTTTCAGCGGCCGAGAAAAGCATCTGTCTAGGTCTTTCCCACAGAAACGCAACATCCTGATAGCGTTTCAGCACGCGGTACTGAGTGCAGAAATGAGGAAAACAGAATGACCCTCCCATCATTAACTATGGGACATTCCGCTGATAAATGGTGGTATTAATGAACCCAAATGCATTTCAATCCCTTCTCCCTGCAGTTATTTTGATAATGCTAGAATCTACTAAAGTGCATGGAATTAACAATTAAAGGGGGTTAAGCAGACACTTAATACTTGTTCTATTTTACACAATTTGGCAGTAATGCATCTGCTGTAATCAGGATTTTTATTTCTCTTTGGGAAAAAAAAAAGGAAATGTTTATGTTTTGGAAGCAAAGCCTCCAGGATCTGCGTCTGGGTGCAAAGCCAGCATGTATGTGTTTGCGTTGTGTGTGCTGGTGGCCCCGCCAGGGTGGCTGGCTGCTAGGCTTTCTCCTTTTGCAACAGCTCCACCTTTGGGCTTCCAAAGGGAAACGTCTTTTTCTGCTAAAGAATATGAAAACCGGCAACAACTAGAAATATGCCCTCCATCCCCTAAACCTTTTGTTCAGTGAAATGAAAAAATAAAATTAATTCCCTCAGAAAGAGACACAAAGACAAAAGAGAAGAATGGAAGGAGAAAAGCAGGATAATGGGAGAGAGGACAGAGGGAAAGGGAAAAGAGAAACAACAGGCAGGACAAGGAAAGGCTGTTTTGAGCAGAGGAAGATGCAGCTATTGATGGAATTGTTCGTTCTCGGGTGCTTTCCTGCCTGGACCACAGCCTTCTGAAAGGCTCTGGTAGACCTGGGTCCTGTATCCTGTTTCAGACTTCCTCAGCCAGCGATTTTCCTACAGCTTGTTTATAAACTATAGCACCAGCTTCATGAATGAGAGGCTAAGAGATGATTTGGATTTTTGTTAACCCATTCTTTTTTTTTAATATTTTCATTTATTTCTAAGAGAAAAGGAGAGGGAGAGGGAGATAGAAACATCAATGATGAGAGAAAATCATTGATCCGCCAACACCCTCACACCCCCCACTGAGGATTGAGCCTGCAACCCAGGCATGTACCCTGACAGGGAATCAAACCATGACCTCCTGGTTTATAAGTCGTCTTTCAACAATTGAGCAAGCCCTTTCTTCCCCGGGCAAACCCATTCTTTTTAAAATGAGAATTAAATACAATGTGTGTACTTTAGTAAGGTTCTTATATTTCTTTCTGGATGCTCAATAGTCTTGGATTCTTTCCAGACAGATATAGCCTCACTCCCAGGAAAGATGACCTTGGCCAACCAGGGTGGGGGTGATGGACACAGAGAGACTTCTTGAATTCCACTATCCACTAAATCTCCAGATGTGTGAGATTTGGTTAGGGAAGTGTCCTGGGAATATACCATCCATAGCTCAGTCCGCAGGGTTGTAGATCTAAGCAAATCATTGTCTAGGGAAATTGGTTTGGGTCTTTTAGTATGAAACAAACAGAAAAAAAAGTATGCACAAAATTCTGTATCCTTTAAAATTGTAGATTTTTATAATAAAATCGATGAGGTTATAAGAAAGAAAAGTGTTGCAAGTAGAATGGAAAAGATACCCTAACGCCTCAGATTAACTCCAGGATTCAGGCAAGTCTGTGCACTTTGCTTTGGAGCCTTTCATTCTGACCTTCAGAGCTTCAAATGTTGGTTAGTTCTCATCATCTTGACTAGTTACTTATCTCTTCTCAGAGAATCAACATGCATAGTTCACTCAGATCCCAAATCTAAAAGTGCCTCATTTAATAAATACTCCCCGCTCAGAATCCCTCAAGCTTGTCACACTGCTCACAGGTTAAAATCCATATGTCTCAGCCCTTATACCAAGATTTCTACAGATCTGCTCCTAAGCCTTCTCCCAGTAACCCCCTCTAGGGACCATCCTTTCCAGTTAGAGCAGGCATCTGATGCCTCATTCCCAAGACTACTCTGAGTTTTATTTCTACAGCATTCTCCCTTAAGATCCACCTGCAGTCTTACACCTTGCAGAGTGATCCCTGACATGCACATTCATTAAAGCATCTACTACCTTGTAAATCTGTAGTGATTATGTAAATAATAAGGGTGTATACTTTATAGGGGTAACAACTTACCTCATATTTTCATCACAATTGGGTTATAAGCTTTTTGAGGGTATATTTTATGCTTCTTTGAATCTCCTTGTGACAAAATAGTGCTTTGTATATATGGGGTGCTGAATTAAAAAATTATCGTTTGGTTGCATTGATAGTAAAATGAATGTTCTTTTTTTTTTTTTTTTTTTGCACTCAAATATATCTGACTAGCATCTATTTTGATAGTTTAAGGAGACAGTAATGGGATAAGTTTGACCTGCAGAAAAGCAGATACTTTTACTTTTAAATCTATACTATTTAATATTTAGCCAGTCCTTATTGCAGAAGTAGGTAGAATCTTTATATTATTTCATGTCTTAACACCTTCCAGCTACATTTATATGCATTTTGTATTTATTTTAAGTATGTATAAATCTTACATAAGCTGAAACCAGGAAATAGAAGTCTTCTTTCTTTATACATAATTTTTCATATGCCCTATTTTACTGGAAGCAAACTAAGCTCCAATAACTCTTATCACTCCAAACAATCACTCAGGCCAGGAATGTATGCAATAGATGCCTGTGTCTCCCTGTTAGGCATATCCAGGTTTTGTTATTTTTTAATTTAGCTAAAGATTAACGGGTACTCAAAAATCACTGTTTATATATTATCTATTTAGAAGGCATTCTATGTTTCCTTATGTTCTAAGACAATGTTCTTTCCTAAGCTACTGAACAGTGAATTATTTCATAAGTAGGTTTTTTATGTTTCTATTGGTTACACACATGATCACAATGGACTGTAGGGACCTTTGGATCAAGATGGATAATGACCTGAGGGCATTTCATAGCATGGATGGTGCTTCCTTTGTTGTTCCAAGGAGTCTTTTCATCTTCTCTGAGGAAAGCAACTTTGAATATTTGTGTCATGGAGGAAAAGCTGTCTCCATCAGTCAACTGGTACCTACCCTGCTTGTTTTGTTCAAAACATCTGGTAATTGCAGAAGAAATATCAATCAGAGACACTGTCCACAAATTCTGAGCAAGGCTATAGAAACTTAAGACTAAGCATCTACGGAAAAAAGTGGTTTGTTAGAGGTAAATTGTATGCAAAAGACCATCTTTGCTGAAGGAACTCACAGGAGAACACCTTCCATATCTGTAATGAGAAAGGGCATGCTAAACCCATGGGGATTGCCAATATTCTCCATGTTTGGATTGGATTTAATCAACATGGCTCTTTTCTTGCATATTGCATGTGGTTGTTTTTTATTGGTGGTGGTGGTTTTTGTTTTTTTAATGTGAATTCTAGAAAAATGCAAACACATCACCACACTTTCTCATCTTCATATTTTATTTGTAACCAAGTCTATCTCCTCTTGCAGACTGAATAAGTCACGTCACTCCTTATTCTGACTCCTTGTACCTATCTCTACTTTACACAAATTATTTATTGTGCATGCCTCTTCCTCAGTAAGTATTTATCAAGAGCAAGAAATTTGTCCTATATATCCATGTATCCAGTTTACCTAGAACACAGCCTGGCACGTAAGGGTGATCAATAAATGTTTGTTAAAATGTTCCAGTGAATTGTAAGGTGCTTTGAGAAAGGATTATATCTTGATCACATTTACATCCTTAGAATACTTAAAACAATACTTTGTAAGTAGATGGAACACAATGACTATTTGTTCCTTTAAAGTAAGCAGAAAATGCATGAGCTAAATTCTAAAAGATGAATGCTAACTTAGAGCAGAGCATACCTTATTTTCAGGTTTGGGGCTCAAATACAGAACCCAGGCCATTAGTTGATAATGAAAAATATACCAGACAACTACATTTATCTTATCCTTCATCGGAATAGTGTATCCCCCCCCCCACTAAAATATCTTTTAAAAGGAGAAGTTATCATTTATTATCATGGCATTTCATGTTTGCTTTCAAGTTCTATTTTTCAGCATCATAGTCAGTAGATACAGTTTCTCTGGTAACTTGTACCACTCTAGTAAGTGCTAACTGCATGTTGATGGGGCAGTTTAAATGTGTCTGAGGAATAATTGTACCTGGCCTTTAACCTCAATGTTTTTAAAATGATACCTGCTTTGTTTTTAAAGGTGACTGAGACAGTTTGATATCATAAAGGGCTGAATAAATATCCAAGGCAAATACATTTCAAGACAGAGATGGGCTGGCCCCCTACTGTTCACATGATAAGTTCATCTTGTGGGTATTTGGAATAGAAACACAATTATTTCTTGGTTCACTTTTATCCACCCCCACCCCCAAGCTATTTACTTTATGACTGTTCAGTACATGTAAATAAATGTAATTTTCCTTTATAATTTCAGAGTAACATCAGTAAGGTAAGAATTACAGCAAACATCAGGATATGGACCTAGATATTGGGGATCTTTGGTAACTGGAAATGCAGAAAATATGTCTTGCCCTGTGATCTATGAGAATTTGGCCAAAGTTACAGAGGCTTGGCGTATTAGTCAGCATTCTCCAGAAATGAGAGAGAGAGAGAGAGAGAGAGAGAGAGAGAGAGAGAGAGAAAGCGAGAGAGAGAGAAAGCGAGAGAGAGAGAGAATCAGGAATTGACTCATGCAGTTAGGAGGCTGAGAACTCCCAATGCCTGCAGTCAGGTAGCTGGACACTCAGGAGAGCATATGTGTAGTTCTACTTTGAAAGCCAGCAGCTCCAGACCCAAGAATATATTTTTCAGTTCAAATCTGAAGGCAGAAAATGACTGATGTCCCAGCTTAGTCAGTCAAGCAAGAGGAGTTCCCTCTTTTTTGGCCTTTTTGTTCTACTCAGGTCTTCAATGACTGGATGAGGCCTACCAACATTAGGGAAGACAATCAGCTTTATTCTGTCTATGGATTCCAATGTTAATCTCAATACCCTCACAGACACACCCAGAATAATGTTTGACCCTGTGACCAAATCAAGTTGATACATAAACTTAACCAACTCACTTGGTATTGCTTAAGACGGTGATTGGCTCTTGATATATATGTATGTGTGTGTATATATATATATATATATATATATATATATATATATATATATAATGTATATATCATCCTATATATGCAAATTGACCATCATTCCAACACACAAGATGGCTGTCCCCATGTGGTCAAAGATGGCCGATGCCAAGTGAACACAAGATGGCCACCACAAGATGGATGGCAGATGGCAGGGGAGGGCAGTTGTGGGCAATCAGGCAAGCAGGGGAGGGCAGTTGGGAGGGACCAGGCCTGCAAGGGAGGGTAGTTAGGGGACACCAGGCTGGCAGAGGATGGCAGTTGGGGACGACCAGGCCTGCAAGGGAGTACAGGTGAGGGGGAGCCAGGCCTGCAGGGGAGGGCAGTTGGGGGGGACCAGGCCTGCAGGGGAGGGCAGTTGGGAGGGACCAGGCCTGCAGGGGAGGACAGTTAGGGGTGACCAGGCCAGCAGAGGAGGGCAGTTAGGGGCAATCAGGCCAGCAGGGGAGCAGTTAGGCATTGATCAGGCTGGCAGGGGAGTGGTTAGGGGGTGATCAGGTTGGCAGACAGAAGCAGTTAGGGGCAATCAGGCAGGCAGACAGGTGAGTGGTTGGGAGCCAGCAGTCCTGAATTGTGAGAGAGGTCCCAGATTGGAGAGGGTGCAGGCTGGGCTGAGAGAACCCCCACCACCACCACCCCGTGCATGAATTTCATTCACCGGGCCTCTAGTATTATATATAACTAATGCCCCGGTGCATGGATTCCTGCACATTTAAAGGAAATTAATTAGAAGGTGGCAGGTGGAGCAGGAATGGGCAAGACAGGCCAGACATGCACTGGAGCCAACCTCCCTTGGTCCCAACTTCCCTCGGTCTCTCCCCAGTAGGTCACACCTGGGGCAGTGCCGCGGCTTGAGGGTCGTCTGCGGAGTGAGTGGGGTCCCTCCGGCAGGTGGGGTCCCTTGGCCTGGCCTGTGCGGATCAGGCTGAAACTGGCTGTCTGACATCCCCTAAGGGGTCCTGGATTGTGAGAGGGCAGTTCTTGGGTTATGCACCCCAGAATCGGGCTCCCTCCTCTATGGTTCCAAAGTGTGTCACCCAAGAACCACTGCTGCCAAGTCACTGGAGCTGGGAAGCTCCTGCATTGAGTGTCTACCCCCTGGTGGTCAGTGTGCATCATAGCTACTGGTCGGATGGTCGCTTAGCCTTTTATATAGAGAGAGATTATATATAATATAATACTTATCTGTACATACTAGTGTGTGTGTGTGTGTGTGTGTATGTATGTGTGTGTGTGTATATATATATATATATATGTGTGTGTGTGTGTGTGTGTGTATACATATATATATGTATGTGTGTGTATATATATATATATATATATATATATACACACACACACATATATACATCCTACCTAATAATAGACAAATATGCAAATTGACCGTACCTTCGCTATGCCCGCGATTGGCCAGGAGGCGCGGGGGGGCGGGACTCAGGGTGGCCAGGGTGGCCGATTGGGCCGGCGGGACGCTGAGCTCACGTCGCCAGCGGCGGCTTGAGCTCAGCGTCTGCACCATGGCTGTGCTGCGGCACAGAAGGGGCCTCTGGGGCAGCGAGCTCACGTCCCACCACGGACCATCAAAAGCGGGGGAGATGGGTGTCTGTCTGCTCAGGCACCAGGCCTTTCAGAAGCCTTTGCTGTGCTGGAGGCTTCTGAAAGGCCTGGTGCGCCAGCGGACAGGCACCCAGCTCCCCCGCGATCGAAAGCAAAAGCGTGGGAGCTGGGTGCCTGTCCGCTCAGGCACCAGGCCTTTCAGAAGCCTTCGTTGCACTGCAGGCTTCTGAAAGGCCTGGTGCACCAGCGGACAGGTACCCAGCTCCCCCGTGATCGAAAGCGAAAGCGTGTAGGGGGCCCTACACATGCATGATTCAATCATGCACTGGGCCTCTAGTATATATATATTAGAGACCCAGTGCATGAAATTCATGCACTGGGGGGGGGGGGTGTCCCTCAGCCCAGCCTGCACCCTCTCCAATCTGGGACCCCTTGGGGGATGTCCTACTGCCAGCAGTCGGACATCCCTTTCACAATCCAGGACTGCTGGCTCCCAACCACTCGCCTGCGTGCCAGCCTGATCACCCCCTAACCATTCCCCTGCCAGCCTGATCAACACCTAACTGCTCCCCTGCTGGCCTGGTAACCACCAACTGCCCTCCCCTGCTGGCCCAGTTGCCCTCAACTGCCCTCCCCACCAGCCCAGTCGCTCCCAACTGCCCTCCCCTGCCAGCTTGGTTACTCCTAACTACCCTCCCCTGCTGACCTGGTTGCCCCTAACTGCCCTCCCCTGCAGGCCTGGTCACCCCCAACTGCCCTCCCCTGCTGGCCTGGTCACCCTTAACTGTCCTCCCTTGCTGGCCTGATCGCCCACAATTACCTTCCCCTGCCAGCCATCTTGTGACAGCCATCTTAGACCACATGGGGGTGGCCATCTTTGACCACATGGGGGCGGCCATCTTGTGTGAGGGTGGTTAATTTGCATATTACCTCTTTATTATATAGAATATATGTATGATTGGGTATTCTTATGACTCCAAATTTACAGATGTAGAAACCAAGGCTGAGCAAGGTAAAATAAATTTTCCCAAGTCATAAAACATGTAAGTTACATGCTAAGACTGGATTCTATATCTATTTGACACCAAAGCTCTGCATTGTTTATTCTATTTTCCACAACATACCTGAAAATCATGATACTCTCAAAATCTGAATTTATACAATATCTGAATATTTAAATATATTAGTCCTGTTTAGGAATACTCTTTCTGCCTTAGAAGTCAATTTGCAAAAAGATATCATTAGAAGTAACTTTTCTTAGCCTTTTGTACATGTAGAGGAATAGCAATGAGAAGGGGACAATTCTGAGGTGTAAAGCTCAGAAAAGAGCAGGTTGAATTAAAATCATGAACACCAGACCATTGCTTTTCTCTGGGAGAAATACATATTCCTGATACCAGAGTGTTTAAATTTCATTTCCCTAAATGACTTCTGTGTCAGGCCTCTCTGGTCTGCCTATGGACAGCACCATTAAAGAAATATGCTATGATAAAACTATTGTGATGTTAATGTTGATATGACAAACTATATAACAAACCTAGCTATCTTTCAAATTTTAGAGGGACAAGCCACCTCAAAAGCATGCATGACACACCTGAGTTTATGTTGTTTTCCAGACTTACATATTGCTCTTCCATGTTAGAGTTAAAAAAAAAAATCCAACTGCACATTATCATCCATATGTGATAATGATTCCAGCCATCATATTTTCCATTAAGCCATCTATTACAAGTTCACTTTTGAGCCCACAAGATTATTTATGCGTGATTATTTACCATAATTCTCTAGCCCTAAATCTACATCACTACCCTTGACAATACATTTTATAAAACCCAATGGAGCTGGAAAAAGATGGCGACCGGCAGGAAGGTAGGGAGAGAGAGTGTGTGAGTGAGGAACCCATAGAGGAGAGTGTAGATGTGTGTGGTGTGTGTGTGTGTGTGTATGAGATAGGGTCAGTTAGATTCTGCAGGTCTTCCAAGGGGCTCCCGAACAGGGCAGCCCTAGACGGCGGAGCCCCGCGCACAAAGCGGACACTTCTCGGCGGCTGGTGCGGACGCAGAGACCACGCCATCTTGGGAAACAGAGCTGCCCGAGACTCGGATCCTGGCTTCTGACACAAACCAGGACCCTGCAGCCACTGGGGACAGAGAACTGCTATCACAGCTTCAGACAAACAAACAAGAATCCAGACTTCCCGGCAGATTTCCGTGAGTCAAAGAGCCTATCCCCCTCCTCGCAGGCGCTGATAGCGCCATAGTAACTGATAGACGCGCCCCTCGCCCAAGCTGCTCACAGGTGCGCGCACAGACAGCGCCATAGTAACTGATAGACCCGCCCCTGGCCCAAGCTGCCGAGCTTTGCGCAGGGACGCGCTCCCTCTTAGGGAATTTGGCGCGTGCTCGCGCACGGGACAGAAGCAGCTCCCCGTGGGGGAAATCTGTCAGTGCGCACAGAGGGCTCCCCTTTGGGGAATTTGGGGGAATTTGGCTCGCGGGGCACAGCTCCCCCTTCGGAGATTCTTAAAAGCGTGCACAGAGGGGCTTCCCTTTGGGGAATTTGGCGCTCAGGACAGACTCCGCCCCCCTTCTGGGACTTTGGGAGAGTGCACTGAGCCGGCTCACCTTCAGGTTTTTAAGAATGTGCGCTCTAGCCGGTTTGGCTCAGTAGAGAGAGCACACACAGGACGCAGCCCCACTTCAGGGAATTTGGCACGCCGGACACAGCTGCCTGGGATCCCTGACTCACAGCGCATTCACACTAAGAGCCAGCGACCCCAATTGTTGGTGCGTGCACACACAGGGACCCTGATTCTCAACGAGAAACCGCACAAGGCAACAGACTTTGACACTCGAGTCTTGGTGCAGACACAGGGAAACTCTGACTCCTGGCACATGCTAAGGATCTCATTCTCGGCACATACCAACAGTGTGGTGCAGACAGGGCCCCTGATTCTAAATGTGCACACGAGACCACACAGAACACTGGGGACACTGACCCTGGGCAAGTCTGGTTCCCACCAACCAAAGACAGCCACACGTCCTAGTGTCAGAGCACTTCAGTGAAACTAGGGTGGAGCGAAGTCCCCACAGCACACGGCCCAGGTCCACGCAAACAGAAGCTTGAGCTTTCTGGTAATAGCCAGAATGGGGAAACGAAATAACTCACAGAGGAAAGAAAATGTGGAGTCGCCAAGAAAGGAAATTAGTGAAAATGAAGCTTGCAACATGACCGAAAAGGAGTTCAGAGTAATGGTCATGGAATTTATACATCGGATGGATGAGAAAATCAACAACTTATGCAAGAATCAGGAAGAAATGAAAAGTGATATAGCTACAATCAAAAACACCATGGAAAGTTTCAACAGTAGATTACAAGAAGCAGAGGACCGAATTAGTGAGTTAGAAGATCAGGTACAGAAACAAGCTCAAGCTGAACAGCAATTGGAGAAAAAAATTAAAAAGCAGGAGGAAAGCCTAAGGGAGCTTCGGGACAACATGAAACGAAGTAACATGCGTATAATAGGGCTGCCAGAAGGACAAGAAGAGCAGCAGGGATTAGAAAATCTATTTGAAGAAATAATGACAGAAAACTTCCCGGATATGGGAAAGATAAAAGTTACGCAAGTAAAGAGAGTCCCAAGCAGGATCAACCCCAAAAGACCCACACCAAGACATGTCATAATTTCATTGGCAAATATAAATGATAAAGAGAGAATCCTAAAGGCGGCAAGAGAGAGACAGAGAGTTACCTACAAAGGAACACCCATCAGATTGTCAAATGATTACTCATCAGAAACACAACAAGCTAGAAGTGAATGGAAGGAGGTATACAAAGTGTTGCAAAGCAAAGGACTGAATCCAAGAATACTATATCCAGCAAGACTATCAATCAAAATTGAAGGGGAAATCAGGAGCTTTGCAGACAAAAAAAGCCTCAGGGAGTTTATCACCACCAAACCAGCAATGCAAGAATTGCTAAAGGGAATACTGTAAAAAGAAGAAATAAACAGGTAAGAAGGAATACAGACACAAAAATAGATATGACTGCAAACAAATACCTTTCAGTAATAACTTTAAATGTAAATGGACTAAATGCTCCAATCAAAAGACATTGAGTAGCTGAATGGATAAAAAAAACACGACCCATATATATGCTGTCTACAAGAGACCCACCTCAGAACAAGAGACTCACACAGATTGAAAGTGAAGGGATGGAAAAATATCTTTCAGGCAAATGGAAATGAAAAAAAAGCTGGGGTAGCAATACTTATATCTGACAAAATAGACCTCAAAGTAAATGCCATAACAAGAGATAAGGAAGGCCACTTCATAATACTAAAGGGAGAAATCCAACAAGAAGAAATAATTCTGGTAAACATATACGCTCCCAATATAGGAGCACCCAAATACATAAAAAAACTCCTGGAGGATATCAAGGGAGAGATTAATAGCAACACAATCATAGTAGGAGACTTTAATACCCCACTATCACCACTGGACAAATCCTCTAAACAAAAAATCAGCAAAGAAACAGCAATCCTAAATGACTCACTAGACCAGATGGAATTAATTGACATCTTCAGAACATTTCACCCCAAAGCCACAGAATATACATTCTTCTCAAGTGCACATGGGTCATTTTCAAAGATAGACCATATGCTGGGTCACAGGCAAAGTCTCTTCAAATTTAAGAAGATAGAAATTATATCAAGCATCTTCTCAGATCACAGTGGCATAAAACTGGAAATCAACTACAATAAAAACAATCCAAAGAAATCAAACACATGGAGACTAAACAGCATGCTATTAAACAAGGACTGGGTCACCAGAGAGATCAAGGAAGAAATAAAAAACATCATGGCAACAAATGACAATGAAAACACAACAATCCAAAATCTATGGGACACAGCGAAAGCAGTCTTGAGAGGGAAGTTCATAGCTCTACAGGCCTATTGCAAAAAACAAGAAACAATGGTAATAAATTACTTAACCCTACAACTCAAAGAGCTAGAAAAAGAGCAGCAAGAAAAGCCCAGTGTAACCAGAAGGAAGGAAATAACAAAGATCAGAGCGGAGATAAATGACATAGAGACCAAAGAAACAATACATAAGATCAACAAAACCAAGAGCTGGTTCTTTGAAAGGATAAACAAGATTGATGGACCTCTAGCCAGGCTCACCAAGAAGCAAAGAGAGAGGACCCAAATAAACAAAATCAGAAATGAAAGAGGTGAAATAACAACAGACCCCGCTGAGATACAAAGGATTGTTACAAAATACTACGAACAACTCTATTCCAACAAACTGGACAATCTGGAGGAAATGGACATATTCCTAGAAAAATATAACCTTCCAAAAATCAATCAAGAAGAATCTAAACAGCTCAATAGGCCAATAACTATGGACGAAATTGAAGCAGTCATCAAAAAGCTTCCAGCAAACAAAAGCCCGGGGCCTGATGGCTTCACAGGAGAGTTTTACCAAACATTCAAGGAAGAACTAAAACCTATCCTCCTCAGACTATTCCAAAAAATTCAAGTGGAAGGAACACTTCCAAGCTCCTTCTATGAAGCCAGCATCACCCTTATACCAAAACCAGATAAAGACAACACAATGAAAGAGAATTACAGACCAATATCCCTCATGAACATAGATGCCAAAATCCTCAACAAAATTCTAGCAAATCGGCTCCAGCAGTACATCAGAAAGATCATACACCATGACCAAGTAGGATTTATCCCAGGAATGCAAGGATGGTACAATATCCGCAAATCAATAAACGTGATACATCACATAAACAAATTGAAAGATAAAAATCACATAGTCATATCAATTGATGCAGAAAAAGCATTTGACAAAATCCAACACCCTTTCTTGATAAAAGCTCTCAACAAGGTGGGAATAGATGGCTCATACCTCAACATAATAAAAGCTATATATGATAAACCCACAGCAAACATCATACTCAATGGACAAAAACTAAAGACATTTCCCCTAAGAACAGGAACAAGACAGGGATGCCCACTCTCACCACTCCTGTTTGACATAGTACTGGAAGTATTAGCCATTGCAATTAGACAAGAAGAAGAAATAAAAGGCATCCAGATTGGAAAAGAACAAGTAAAGCTGTCTTTATTTGCAGACGACATGATATTGTACATAAAAAATCCGAAAGACTCCGTCAAAAAACTCATAGACTTAATAAATGAATTCGGCAATGTAGCAGGATACAAAATTAACGCCAAGAAATCTATGGCCTTTCTATACACCAATAGTGAATTTACAGACAGAGAGACTAAAAAGGCAATCCCATTTACCATCGCACCAAAAAAATTAAGATACCTAGGAATAAACTTAACTAAGGAGGTAAAAGACCTATACACGGAAAACTACAGGACACTGAAAAAAGAGATAGAGGAAGACGTAAACAGATGGAAGAACATACCATGTTCATGGATTGGTAGAATCAACATCATTAAAATGTCCATACTACCCAAAGCAATCTATAGATTCAATGCACTCCCCATTAAAATACCAACGGCATATTTCACAGACCTTGAAAGAACTCTCCAAAAATTCATCTGGAATAAAAAAAGACCCCGAATAGCCACAGCAATCCTGAGAAAGAAGAATAAAGTAGGAGGGATCTCAATACCAGATTTCAAGCTGTATTACAAAGCCACTGTTCTCAAAACAGCCTGGTACTGGCACAAGAACAGACATATAGATCAATGGAACAGAATAGAGAATCCAGATATTGACCCAAACCACTATGCTCAATTAATATTTGACAAAGGAGGCATGAACATACAATGGAATAAAGACAGTCTCTTCAATAAATGGTGTTGGGAAAATTGGACAGATACATGCAAAAAAATGAAGCTTGATCACCACCTTACGCCATACACAAAAATAAACTCAAAATGGATACAGGACTTAAACATAAGACGGGAAACCATAAAAATACTAGAGCAATCCACAGGCAGCAAAATGTCAGACATATGCCAAAAGAAATTCTTCACTGACACTGCCCCTAGGGCAATGGAAGCTAAAGAGAAAATTAACAAATGGGACTACATCAAAATAAAAAGCTTTTTCACAGCAAAAGAAACCATCAACAAAACAACAAGAAGGCCCACTGCATGGGAGAACATATTTGCAAATGGCATCACTGATAAAGGTTTAATCTCCAACATCTACAGGCAGCTTATGCAACTTAATAAAAGGAAGATAAATGATCCAATAAAAAAATGGGCAACAGACCTAAATAGAATCTTTTCAAAAGAAGACAGAAGGAAGGCCAAGAGACACATGAAAACATGCTCAACGTCACTAATTATCCGAGAGATGCAAATCAAAACAACAATGCGGTACCATCTCACACCTGTCAGAATGGCTATCATCAACAAATCAACAAACGACAAGTGTTGGCGAGGATGCGGAGAAAAAGGAACCCTCGTGCACTGCTGGTGGGATTGCAGACTGGTGCAGCCACTGTGGAGAACAGTATGGAGTTTCCTCAAAAAACTGAAAATGGAACTCCCATTTGACCCAGTAATCCCACTCCTGGGAATATATCCGAAGAAACTAGAAACACCAATTAGAAAGGATATATGCACCCCTATGTTCATAGCAGCGCAATTCACCATAGCTAAGATTTGGAAACAGCCTAGGTGCCCGTCAGCAGATGACTGGATCAGAAAACTGTGGTACATCTACACAATGGAATACTATGCTGCCATAAAAAAGAAGGAATTCTCATCATTTGCAGCAACCTGGGAGGAATTGGAGAACATTATGTTAAGTGAAATAAGTCAGTCAATGAAAGAAAAATACCACATGATCTCACTCATTTATGGATAATAAAGAACATTATAAACTTGAACAAAAAGATAGATACAGAGACAGTAAAGCATCAAACAGACTGTCAAATTACAAGGGGAAGGTTAGGGAGAGGTGGGGGAGATAAGAGATCAATCAAAGGACTTGTATGCATGCATATAAGCATAACCAATGGATGCAAAACTCTGGGGGGTGGGGGCATATATGGGAGTGGGGTGTGGGGAGGGCAATGGTAAGATATGTACACATATAATACCTTAATAAAAAAAAAACAAACAAACAAAAAAAAAACCAATGGATATTTTTGCCTATAGCTATAGTGGAATAATTGATACCAGACTATCCCAATTATGAATTTGGGCAAAACATATGAAACATACTGTTGTCAGATAAAGAACAAGAGGGAGTATATGACTACAGTCCTAAAAGAAGTGAAACAATGACAGAGCTCCACTAATTGTCCAGTATTTATGCCTGGGAACACTTTCCACACCCCAACATGATGATCTTACAGAATGAGGCACAAGACAAAGATCAGAACTTGGAGCCATGAAGGTGGGTGAAATTTGTAGGACTTGATTCCAAAGATAAAAGACCTCCAGAGAGGGTAGGAGTCATTGAGTCTTTGAATAAATGCTAATCAGATCATGTGCAGGATGAAACACTATAAAGCCAAGCAAAAGCACTACCATAAAAATAATAATTATTAGGGGGAGGGGGGGGAAGGCTGTGACCAAAACATTCCTGGGGCTCACAGGGCACTGGGAGATGTTGAGCTCTGATGGTAGGAGTAAAGAGAAATTACTGAACAGCTGAGGCATTTAGTAGATCAAGACAAAATAACTTATAACCAGAAGAAGCAAAAAATGAAAAATTAGGAGAAATAGACCATGGAACTGACAGAGTAGGGCTGTAAAAAGAGCTATTACAATTATGCTCAAGAATGCAAAGGAAAAAATGAATATGATAGAGAAACAAATGTAATATCTCAATATAGAAATAGACATAATATACAAATATCTAAATGGAAATTCTAGAATTGAAAAATTAATACAAATAAATTATGATATCTGCAATAAAACAGTGTATATATACATAAGCTTAAAAGTTAATAGAAACTATAGAAGGAAAAGGTCAGTGAACTTGAAGACTGGGTAATAGAAACTATTTGAAATTCAGAAACTAGAGGAAAAAGGAAATGTTTTCTAGCTCATTTTATGTGGTCAACATAACCCTGATACTAAATTCAGACAAGATCATTACAAGAAAACAAAAGTACAGACCATTATTCCTCATGAATTTGTATAAAATTTTTCTAACAATAAATTACCAAATTAAATCGACAATATTATAAAAAGTAACACATAATGACCAAATGAAGTTGATTCTAGAAATGCAGTTTGATTAACATTCATAAACAGACCAATGTTATACACCACATTAACAAAAATAACAGTAAAATCATATGCCATCTCAACAGATTCAGAAAAAAATTGGAAAAATTCAACATCCATGTTTTATTTAAAATCTATATAAATTATCAGCAAATATAATAAGGAACTTCTTCAACCTGATAAGAGGAATTGGGGTAAAACCTGCAGCTAACTTCATGTTTAATGGTGAAAGGCAGAATGTTTTCCATTTAGGCTCAAGATTGAAAAAAAGGAGTTCACTTCTCATCACTTTTATTCAACATTGTACCAGAGGCTTAAGCATATTCAGTAAGATAGGAACATAACTAAAAGGCATATAGATTTGAAGGAAAGATGAAATAGTGTTTTATTCACAACTGATAATGTGTGTAGAAAACTTAAAAATCTATACATATACTACTAAAACTAATAAGTAAATTTAACAGAGTTCTAGGACATAAAATTAATATGTAAATTAAATTGCAATTCTGAGTACTTTAAAAAAATAGAATTAAAACTTAAAGACTTCTATTTATGTCAGAACCCAAACCCATGAAATTCAAATGGATAAATTTAACAAAATATGGACAATATCTGCACACTGAAAACTACAAAACTTTGCTGAGAGAAATTAGAGAACTTCTAAACAAATATTCATGGACTACAAGTCACAATATTATTAAAATGCCTTTCTCCACAAATTATTCTATGGATTCAAAACAATCTCAAACAAAAATCACACCAGGCATTTTATAGAAATTGATAAGCTGTACCAAAAACATATATGAAAGTGCAAGGGACCTAATGTGAACAAAGTAATCTTGAGAAAGAACAAATTTGGAGGATTTGTTCTGATGTTTTAGATTAATTATAAATCTGCATCCACCTAGTCAATGTGGTATTGCATAAAGAAACACAAATAGTTTAATAGAAGCGAATGGTGATTTTAGAAATAGGCCTTCTAGTATTTGTTCAAATGGAGAAAAAGAAACATTCCAAACATACTCAGAAACACATGTTTAGCTATATGGGAGAGAGAGGAAAAGAGAGGGGTAAAGAGAAACAGAGAGAGACAGATAGAACCTCATCCTCTACTCACACTGTACAAACATTAAATTCTAGATGGCTTATAGTCCTAATTTTAAAGTTAAATCTATAAAGTTCTAGAAGAAAACATAAGAGATTATAGGGTAGGCAATAATTTCTTAGAACCTAGCAAGTGTTAATCATAATAAAAGAAAACAGGTAAATCTAATCTATCAAAAGTAAAAACTGTTCATTAAGAAATAGTGTTAAGAAAATGACAGGTAACCACATATTGGGAAATATATTTGTCTTACATATAAGTAACATAGGATTTGTCCACATTAAACAACTTAGAAAAGTCAATATAAAAAGACAAAATATTCTATTTTTAAATGTGTAAACAACCTTAACAGGCACTGCACAAATTAAGATACACAAATATATAATAACTAGAGGCCTGGTGCATGAAATTCGTGCACGGAGGGGGGGTGTCCCTCAGCCCAGCCTGCACCCTCTCCAATCTGGGACCTCTCGAGGGATGTCCAACTGCCGGTTGACAGGGATCGGGCCTAAACCGCAGTCGGACATCCCTCTTGCAATCTGGGACTGCTGGCTCCTAACCGCTCACCTGCCTGCCTGCCTGCCTGATTGCCCCTAACCACTCTGCCTGCCAGCCTGCTTGCCCCCAACTGCCCCCCGCCGCCGGCCTGCTCTCCTCCAAATGCCCCCCCTGCCAGCCTGATCACCCCCAACTGCCACCCATGCCAGTGTGCTCGCCCCCAACTGCCTCCCCTGCTAGCCTGCTCACCCCCACCTTCCCTCCCCACTGGGCCTGCTCACCCCCAACTGCCCCCCTGCTGGCCTGTTCACTCCAAACTGCCCCCCTGGCTGTCCTGATCACCTCCAGCTGACCCCCACTGATGGCCTGCTCTCCCCCAACTGGTCCCCCTGCTGGTCTGCTTACCCCCAACGGCCCCGCCCCCCACCAGCCTGATCACCCACAACTGCTGTCCCATCCTGGCCTGATCACCCACAACTGCCCTCCCCTCTTGGCCTCTAACTGCCTCGACCTCGGCCCCGCCACCATGGCTTTGTCCAGAAGAACGTCCGGAAGGTCTCCTGGAAGGTCTCCCAGTCTAATTAGCATATTACCCTTTTATTGGTATAGATAGCATGGAAAATCACTCAAGATTATTTATCAGGGATATGTAAAATGTAAAATGAGACTATACACCCATCAAAATGGCTAAAATTAAAAATACTACAACATCAGGTGTCAGTAAAAATGTTGAGCAACCAGATCTCTCAAACATTGCTGGTGAAAATGTAAAATTGTTCAAACACTTTGAAAACAGGCCTGGAAATGTCTCATAAAGCTAAACATGCATATATACTATGATACAAAGTTCCACTCTTACATATTTACCCCAAAGAAATAATTCATCCACCAAAACCTTGTACAAGAATGTGCATAGGAACTTTAGTACAACAGCTGAAAGTGAAAAAAACAATCCAAATTCCCATCAGTAGAAAAACAGATTAAAAGTATATTATTTTATTCACACAAGGCACTAATATGTAGCAATGAAAAGAAACTGCTAATATATGAAGCAATATGAATGAATCTCAAAGAAAGTATATTAATTGAAAGAAATAAGACACAAAAGAGTACAGTGTGATCCCATTTCCAATAAATATTAAAACAGTTAATATGACTCTGGTAAAAGAAATCAGATGAGTAGTTGTATCTGAAGTGGGATGGGGGTTTACAGGGAGGGAAATTTTTCTGGGGTGATAAAAATGGTCTATAACCTGATAGAGGCATTGGATATGCAGATGCATGCATGTGTCAAAACTTATGAAACTGCACTCTTTAAATCTGTGCATTTCATTGTACATAAATCATACCTCAACCAAATATTCTTGACCAAAACAAGCCAGTGGAGAGCATGATGTCTGGTACATAGTAGGCACTCAATAAATATGTACTGGATAATATTATTTCCAAGAAAATTCCAGATAGTGATTTTTTTCCTGTAAAGAAGTACAACCAGCCCTAAACAGTTTGATTCAGTGGTTAGAGCATCAGCCTGCGGACTGAGGGGTCCCAGGTTCGATTCCAGTCAAGGGCATGTACCTTGGTTGTGGGCACATCCCCAGTGGGGGGCGTGCAGGAGGCAGAATCGATGTTTCTCTCTCATTGATGTTTCTAACTCTATCCCATTCCCTTCTTCTCTGTAAAAAAATCTATCTATCTATCTATCTATCTATCTATCTATCTATCTATCTATCTATCTATTTTTTTTTAAAAGAAGTACAACCAATATTGAGGAAACAACTCAAAGAGAGTGTTAGTTGCATCATCTTTGTTCATAATGGATATCAAAATTATTTTTGCAATATTGATTCCTGTTTCTAGAGAAACTAAAACAGGCCGATTTGTTCAAGCTGTGAGAGTTCTAGGTAGTATTAAAGTGGCTCATTGGCAAAGTAGAAGCTAAGCAAACAGATCTCTCAGCCTGACCTCTACCTTGATCAAACCCAAGCCAAAGACTATGGATGCATCCCTCAAAGTCCATTTGGCAGACAGAAACTGTCAATAACAGTCATACTTAGCAGAAATTCATTAACCTGCAGACCTTTTCCTTGTGGGGAAATATTTTATCAGTCTATTGAAAGCATATTCATTTCTCTAAAAACAACCTCACATGCACTTCCTTCTTGAAGTCTTTTTCAAGCTTTGTAGCCTGAAATGATCTCTACATCTTTTAGATCTTATGGCAATTTCCTTCCTAGTGCCTCTATTATAAAACCCATCACCTTCCACTTTATATTACAGCAATTTGGGTACCTGTTTTATCCCCTCTTAGATTGCAAACTGCTTTAGAGGACAGAGATTGTTATTCATTCTATATTCCCACAGAACACACCACACTATAGTTTTCTACCCACATATTTGCCAAATAAGTCCATGAATAAATGGAGGAATGGAGACATGTTTGGATTGATGAAAGGAAAAAAAAAACTCATAATGACAAAGAGTAGAAAGTATTTTTGTATGGTAGTTTTTTCAGTAATCTTGCTAATTTTTTTTCAAATGTAATTATGGAGCACCATCATTTGACAGACATTGTTCAAGCTGAGCCTTATAGGTAAACATGGAATTAGACATAGGTCATGCCCTAAAATAAATTATAAATAGGAAATGAAAATATAATATTTATATAAGTACATACTATTTACATACGTAAATAATTGTAAAGCAATGTATTAAGCAATCTAATGGAGGAGAGTTCAGGAGAGAGTAATAACAAAAAGAGAAAAGCAATCATATCAAATGGAGGTTTGGAAAATTTCTGGGAGGAATTTCAGATACCTTCACAGAGTAGTAATGATAACTGACTCTATAAAGAGCAAATTAGGCTATGTTCAAATCTTTAATCCTCTCAATAACCCTAAAGGTACTATTATTATTCCTATTCTACATATTAAGAAACTGAGTTGCTAATATTAAGTATTTTGCACAAAGCCATTACAGTTAATGATAAGATCAGAATTCAGGTACAGAAAATTTGAACCCTGAGCCTACATTCTCAATTAGAGTGATTTAGGTCTTGAAAATTAAGTAGGCATTGTATCTGCTCCATTTGTCTGGTATGCATGAAGATGTTCATTATGATGTTAGAGTGGTTTTATCAATTAAGGTTTTTGTTAAAAAAGATATTGTTATTGATTTTTAGAGAGAGTGGAAGGGAGAGGGACAAACAGAAATATTGCTGTGAGAGGAGAACATCAATCAGCTGCCTCCTGCACACTCCCTACCAGGGATTGAGCCTGCAGCATTGCTTCCTTCAAGTTGAATTACTAAATCTTGCTACCTTATTCAACAATGGAGAATCTACCAGAAAGATAAGAGGATTTCTCAGAATATCCAAACAGGTATTGAATATCCAAAGCTCAAGAAGGAAAAAGCTGTCTGATAATGGGTCTTAGTAGCTCTTCTCTTTGTATCTTTTAAATTTTGCATCATGTGTAAAACCCTGGATCATTTGTGGTCAAGGGTAGGGTCATATTGTACCAGGGTCAACACTTGAATGATTATAAGGGTGTGCCATTCACATTATAAACTATACTAGAGGCCCGGTGCACAAAATTCGTGCACGGAGGGGGGGTGTCCCTCAGCCCAGCCTGTACCCTCTCCAATCTGGGACCCCTTGAGGGATGTCCGACTGCCCATTTAGGCCCAATCCCAGTGGGATCGGGCCTAAATGGGCAGTTGGTTATCCCTCTCACAATCCAGGACTGCTGGCTCCCAACTGCTTGCCTGCCTGCCTGCCTGCCTGCCTTCCTGATTGCCTCTAACCGCTTCTGCCTGCCAGCCTGATCACCCCCTAACCACTCTGCTGCCAGCCTGATTGATGCCAAATTGCTCCCCTGCCAGCCTGTTTGCCCCCAACTTCCCTCCCCTGCCAGCCCGGTCACCCCTAACTGCCCTCCCCTGCAGGGTTGATCGCCTCCAACTTCCCTCTCTTGCAGGCCGGGTGACTCCCAACTGCCCTCCCCTGCTGGCCATCTTGAGGTGGCAATCTTGTGTCCACATGGGGGCAGGATCTTTGCCCACATGGGGGCAGACATATTGTGTGTTGGAGTGGTGGTCAATCTGCATATTACTCTTTTATTAGATAGGATAGAGGCCTGGTGCAGGAGTGGGGGCCAGCTGGTTTGCCCTGAAGGGTGTCCCGGATCAGGGTAGGGGTTCCCTTGGGGTGTGGGGCGGCCTGAGCAAGGGGCCTGTGGTGGTTTGCAGGCCGGCCATGCCCCCTGGCGACCCAGGTGGAGGCCCTGGTATCTGGAATTTATTTACCTTCTACAATTGAAACTTTGTAGCCTGGAGCGGAGCCAAGCCTCCTGCATGCTCCACCGGCAGCCATTTCTGTTTGAGTTAATTCACCTTCTATAATTGAAACTTTGTAGCCTTAAGCAGAGGCCTGAGCCTGGCCAGGGTGTGCAGAAAGCTTTGCTTTCTCCATTACCGCGGGCAACCCTGGCCTGGTCTCTCCAGCTCCGTGGCTGCCGCCATTCTGTTTGAATTTGTTTACCTTCTATAATTGAAACTTTGTAGCTTGAGTGGAGGCTTAGGCCTGTCAAGGGCAGGCGTAAAGCTTGTTTCCCTCTGTTGCCTGGGAAACCTTGCTCTTGGTGGCTGTAGCCATCTTGGTTCAGTTTATTTGCATACTCTCCCTGATTGGCTGGTGGGCATGGCTTGGGCTGGTGGGCGTGGCTTGGGTGTAGCGGAGGTATGGTCAATTTGCATATTTGTCTATTATAAGGTAGGATAAAGGAAATATAGAAGATGTAACTTGGAGTTGCACAATATTTATACTCATATGGCAGTTCCAATGGTAGTCATGTGACTCGTGGGATATGGCAATTTCCAAAAGAAAGGGAAGATTTGAATAGAAACAATGCAAAACAATACAATGAATATATATTGCAGAAATTTGGGACAGAGACAAAATTCAGAATTTTTGTATATAAATGAATCTTAGGCTTTTCATAGCGTCAAAAATTAGGTCATGTTTTTATTCTTAGTCCCTGCTTAAATCCTATGCACTGTGGCTTTTCTGACAGATAAGGTTTCATTTTTTCTTGAGATTTCATTTTTTTTAAGTAAAAATTAGTTTAGAATGATTTCACCTGGATTACAGTACATTTTTCCCCTAACTCAGTGGTCGGCAAACTCATTAGTCAACAGAGCCAAATATCAACAGTACAACAATTGAAATTTCTTTTGAGAGCCAAATTTTTTAAACTTAAACTTCTTCTAACGCCACTTCTTCAAAATAGACTCACCCAGGCCGTGGTATTTTGTGGAAGAGCCACACTCAAGGGGCCAAAGAGCCGCATGTGGCTCGCGAGCCGCAGTTTGCCAACCACGGCCCCAATTCAACATATTACTTGGAATTGTACTGACTTTCACATTTTCAGCTATTTTGCATCATGGTATGATGGGTGTGTAACTAATAAACTGAATAGCCTATGATTTGAATCAAATTTAAGAAAGGAGCACTGTATCCAAAGGTGAGTCTAGATAAAGGCTATTCTCTCACATTAATGGTGCCAATGTTTTAGCTGCTTCATCTGCTATGTCTTTGTGGAAAAAGAGAAAATGCACAGAGAAAATAAAATAACATACTACCATGTATTTATGAAAACTAAGTACTGTATGTTATTTTACTTCATCTTTTCACTGACACAGGTTTTTTATCCCCTTACTTTAGGAATGTGAAAACAAGCTGAGAGCAATTAAGAAATTTACCTAGAGTTACAGTGGTAGAAAATGGCACAGATGAAAGTAAACTCTCCATCTGCACCTCTACATCAGGTCTATCTGGAAAAGCATGAGATTACTGACCCAGACTGGCAGCTGCAACCAGAAGCAGGAGGACACTCCAGTTTATTGACATGTGTAGCACATTCACCAAAACCCAAATCAACCAACATCATTACCTCCTTTCAAACTCAACATTTCCTTCACTTTAAGGATATATTGTATTATTGATATTCAATCAAATTCCAACTTAGTAGGAAAATTGAGGTTATTTGGTAGGCTCAGTTACTAAATGCAACATTGTTTTTTAAAGGAGTAGAATTATAGTTTGCTAATTATAGAATTTCTGCCCTTGGTAGCTTTTGTCCGGTAGACCTGTTTTTACCTTCCTGAGTCTTTTTCTCCTTAAGTGCAGGTATAACTGGACTTAATAACCACTCGCATAAAGAGTGACTTCTTCAATCAGTAATACTTAACTAGACTTGAAAACAGAGAGGCAAAACCTCCAGATAGAATAAATCCCATCCAAGAAGTTAAGAAGCTCTACCCACATTGTTGGCTGATCAGTGACTTATAAGCTGAAACTCTGCAAATAAGGCAATCACTCAGGGCTTCTCTTTCCTCATCTATCAATTATAACACAGGTTCTAATCCCTGAAGTACAGAGCAAAGGCTTAAATGAGGTAATGCCCCTGCAAGGGCTTTCACTAAATACAAAGCACATTGCTATGCTTTACCTTGACAGACATTTTAAAAGAATCCACTAATTCTTCACATTTTTAAAGTGGGGAAAATCAGGAAATAGGAGGGTGAAAATAGAAGACACATCTTCCAAGAGGCCGGTAGAGGGATTAGAGACTAGAGAGAAGCCTAGGGACCAAATAATGAAGTGGGATTTGTACTGAGGCCACTGGCTGTGGCAGGCACTGACTTTCTAAGACAACAAAAATAAAGCTTCGAGAACCCACTAAGTTCAAATATTTATGCCTGGGATTATATAACCCAAAATATGAAAATCCATTATACTCAGCTGTCTATTGGCCTTTGTCACATTTTTGCACATTAGATAATCTTTGGTAAAATCCTCCCTGACTTTCTTCCATCAGTGTAGCTCTCTCTAGAATATGAAGCTATCTTGAAGGAAAAAAAAAAGTGCAATCTAAAGAATCAGTAGTCAGAGGCAAAAATCTCTTCTGTCCCGCTAATAGAGCAGTGAACTAAAGGACTGGCTGGTCCCTTTGAGATTTTTGTCTTATGTAAATGTTTCCACCACCTGGGGAGTCCTCCCTTATGACTTTGTTAGAAAGGCCATATATTTCCAGATTTCGTTTGGGGAAAGCACTTGTTGATTCAGGAAAGGAGAAAAACTAATTCCCTGGGGCGCACTGACATTGATGAGAAATAAAGCCAGAGTCCAACAATGCTGTGAGACCAGGAAAACCCAGCAATGTAGAACAAAAGTCACAAGATATTTCAACTGCACACAAAGGGCGAAGAAGTAAAAAAGTGAAGAAGTAAAACAACCCACAGCCAAGTTCTCTTTAAGTATGTATTTTGGGGACAGAGGAAGTAAGGGGAGGTTGTCCTTGGAAAGGTAGCTCATAGGGTCTTCAGAGCCAACCTTTGGTCCAGCCATTTTGTTGAAGAAGGTTAAGCCTGTCTGAAACAGCGTCTGTGGCTGGAAAAGTATTTGACCTTCATTGGTTCATCAGTCATTCTTTTGCTTGAGTGACTGAATGAAGAGTGTGTCATTCTGTCATAGCGAAAAACTGGAGAAGTGAAAAAAATTAAATCGATTCCCTCCATCTCAGAAAGGCTTAGTTTCATTGGCATCTAACTGACACAAATGCTCTTCACTGGATTTCTGTTTGCTGATAGTAATTAAATATTTCTGTCTTTGACTTCACAGCCAAATGCCCTGACTGACGAGTAGGACAGTATGTGTTACCCTTAAAGCATGGGGTTGGAATGATGCTCATCTTCAATGCCTCTGATTACAGACATATGTCTGCTTGGGTTTTCTTTTCCTTTACAAAAATCTAGTCCCCAAATGCAAGACACTGTTAAAATAAAAACAATAAAATCTATGATGTACATTATGCTGACATTTGTAGTCCTGTCTTGGCTGTTAATTAGAGTCCATCTATATAAAAATCTAGATTGCAGATGAATGATTAAAGCAGTTTATGAGTTTACAGGTTTTAAGTATTTATTTAAACATTGAAAGATGCATCTAAAAGGGAGAAATGAATAGGATGACAGTAAGGCAAATGAGAGATCTGGGTAACAGGATCTATCATCGTTTTTGTCACGAAGTGTTCTAACGTGAGACCTTGATGGCCTTTCATGTTTTGTTTGCCTGCTTGCTTCTTTCTGTACCCCACCAACTCCCAAAAGTGAGATGGTAGGGAAATGGCAAGTTTGTTTTCCAAAGCGACGGCGAGATGGGGATTTCTCTGTCCCTTAAGAAAAGAGTGAATGGCAATTGTCCTGGGTGGCTTTCAATAACTAGTAAGATTAACCTCAGAGAAAGCTCTTGTAGCTGGGACATTGATTGTTCTTTCTCATCTGGGCCAGAGTCTATTTGAGGAGTCTCAGCACCATCTCTAAAAGGGAAGGGAAGGGGATGGAGGTCAGGAGTTACGCAGTATCATTTTCTTCTTTAGAATTTTTGTGCTCAGGATGGGTCTCTGCACACAGTCTAGTTGGGAATTGGGGGCATCACCTAGAGATTTTAGACCCTAACAATGATTTCTTTAGAGGGTTCTATATACTTGAGAGAGTTTTGCTTTTTATTTCTTGCTGAAACTTACCTGAAATTACCTTAGGGCTCCATTTTGCTTTGCTATAATTGATGAGATCACAATCTTTCTACTTTATTAAAAAAAAAAAAAAAAAGGTCTGAAACTAAGCAGGAGGAAATGAAGGGAAATCTAACAAATACCAGATGCTAGATAAACAGAATTAAGATTACCAATGTCTCAAAATGAGCCCTCTTGTTCCCTTTTTTCCTTTTGTTTCCCTAATATATACCATTTGACAAATTCAATTTTTATTAGTAAATATGTGAGTTAGATTCTTGGAACAGCCAAAATGTTCCAAGATCATCTTTCTTGCCAATATTCAAATAAAAATATTTATGTGCTACCTATTATTGTTTTTGAGATCTTATTTAACTTTAGTAGTTAGGACAATGTAAATCAATAATATAAGCACTTACAATGCAAGCCATTGGGTTGAGAAGACTTGAGATTTGAGCTGAACTGGAAAGAAACTGGTGTGAGAAACAAAGGAAGGGGAGTCTGTGTGTACAGTCCTTTCTTTTAACTTAGGTAGCCACACACCTAAATTATGACCTTACTTCTTACCTGCTGTCCTCATAAATAGATTTGTATTTATCAGGCTAAGTTTTGTTCAGATGCTATGCTCTACATATTGTATCTTATCTCTCATCTTCATCACAATCCTGAGAGTCAATATTCATCAACTTAGGTTACCAAACATGTGACACACCTTGGAATTGATTCATCTTGCTTAAAATCAATGCTATTTCAATGCAGCACACTGCTTCTGTGTGATCAGTAATATGGCAATGGAAGAAAACATTGTGTTTAAAGAATGCTAAGGACTCTAACGTGGCTAGTTTGAGCATATTTTTTAGGCAATGAGTTAAATTTGAATAGATTGATTTGGGTTAGTTAAGGAAGGGCCTGGCCCAAAACACTGGAAGAGAAGACTAAACTGTATTTTGAAAGCCACAGAGAATCATTGAAGAAGGGAAAGTGTATGAAAGCTCCAGACATCATAAAGAATATAAATATTTTCATCGTAACTTTTTTTTGTATATAGTCTCCTACATAGAACCAGTAATATAATGGGTACTGTTCAATAAAGTTTTTATGAAAAACCAAATAGAATTCAGTTTTGAATCAATTCACTGAACTAATTAAAAATTAAATCAGAAGCCACCATCAGTTTTATTTATGCATTAGACTTCATTGATCACTTTTTATGCTAGAGGAAAAATTTGAACCCAAGTTCCTATCTTTCTGAACACTCACTGAACAGTTACATGTGTTAAGTAATGGTTATTTGCAACAAATATCTATTGAACACTGGCTATTCACAGAAAATATATATTGAACACATGCTATAAAATGAACCAATGTGGTGCTTTGTAGATACAAGAAGTTTGTAATAAAACTTCCATTCAAAACACTTAAAATCTTTCTACAGAGATTAGACTTAATCATTTGAAAGCTGTATTAATAATAAAAGAGCAATAACAGTTCACTAGTAAAAATATAGGAAATACATGAGTATGCAGCAAGTAATGGCTCAGATAATATTAAATAATTCAACCCCTTTAACAAATTACCTCCCAAGTGTAAAGGCAAATTTCTATACACCTGTTAGTAATGTCAAAATGTTAAATGTATAAGCTATGCAAATTTACTTGTGAATGGGGTACTTAGAGTGTTTCTTACCAATATATTCCAAGTGCACAAAACCAAATCTGAAAAATTATACATCTGCTTGGTGAGCTCCAAGTGTAAAGAATATTAAATTTTCATTTAGACACTGACTATAACCATTAGATCACAAAGGAAACAATTAATGGAAGTAAAAGAGATGACCTAGTTATACCTCTGTGACTTAGGAACCACACCCTAAGCCAAGAACAATAAAATTCAATATAGCTAACCCTGTGGCCTCATCTAGAGGGCTTCTTATTGTTCTCTTTCCTCCCTAACTTCACCTTTTTTCAAGGTCCATATTTTTTTATTTATTGAGAGACCTCCTACTGATATTTGGAACTATTAGATAGCTACAAATGGATAGAATAGTACTAGTTTCTGCTTCTGTTTTCCCTTTTGGGTTCAGTGTAACCATTTTAATTGAAACTACCCTTCCTGGATCTCAGGTGTGTGGGTGAAAAAAAAAAGGAGTTCTTTGGAAAGTAATCTCAAAGGGTGATTTGATTATACATTAACAGTCATGTCCCAACCATATAACATTGTAGTAAAAGTTTTATCTTTGCCATAAACAAGCCTTGTCTATTGTTTCTGAGCATCTAGGTTAACACACCTTTGAAATAAGCCCTAACCACCCTCAAAAGAACACATAATCTAGTTAGCTATCTTGCAATCCAATCCCCACTGTGCTTTCTCCCATCTCCATATAATCTTCCTTATGTTCCCTTCTTAATTTCAAATGCATAAAAGAAACTGCAAAACTATTATTCTCTGGAGCATTTGGGTTCTTGATCCCCAGTGTATGTGGTCAGTTTTGCTCAAATACATTGTTATCAGTTGGTTGAGTGTCATCCTTTGCACCAAAAGTTGGATTCCCAGTCAGGGCACATGCCCAGGTTTCGGGCTCAATACCCAGTAAGAGGCCCGCAGGAGGTAGCCAATCAGTGTTTCTCTTTCACATCAATGTTTTTCTCTATCTTTCCCCCCCTAAAATATATATGAATTATCTCCAGATTTTGACATTTCTTATGTCAACAAGTGTATCCATTACATGTGCCTATGTAAACCAGCTTGTTCTGTATCCAGGCAGAAAAGTCATTTCTGTTCTCATGGTGAAGCAATTACTTTACCAAAGAAAGCATCTCACCAGTGAAGAGATGAAGAGGCCTGGCCACCTCTTTCATATGAATAGATAGATAGATAGATAGATAGATAGATAGATAGATAGATAGATGATAGATAGTCCTACCAACTCATGCCCTATCTCAAATATCTCTACATATTGGATGAGAAGAAGGTGGCCGTGTACTATGTGGGGAATGAAAAGCGTACCCACATCCTGAAATGATCTGCAAAAATGTAGTTCTCTGCAATCAGAAGTGCCTGCATTAGTCACCCCTGCATAAGGCACACATTCAAGTTCAAATGCTCTACCTTGGAATGACATCTATGTGCATCAGCAACTTCAATTATTGGTGACATGAAACCTATATTTAGATTTATTCTATAAATTAGAGAAATTTTAACAAGATTAAGGATTAGGAAAAAGCTTACTTGGGAGATCTACAGTGAAGAAAGTTTCCATGACCAGCATAGGGGTATTTCCAAAGTGAGAGAGACATTTTAGAAAATAAAGTGTTTAGGACTGTAATGACTCAACTTTTTTGTTTGTTTAATTCCACAATCTGGCCAATCACCTACCTATACAGTTTACTTGAGATGTGTGAGATGTTTTATGGCACTTGGAGATAGTTGAGTAGCTGAGGCCCTTCCTTTTACCTACCCTTCTAAAAGTTAAGATATATATTTTTTTAGATTTCTGGATTTTAGATATTCTGTCACCATTGACACCATTAACAAGATACAGCAGGTCTCTTCAATGAAGACAGAACTCAATGAAGACCATTGATTTTGTTATGGATGAATGTTGGTTAAAGGATTCAGATCTAAGTCAGCCTTTTTATTTTAATTCATTATGTAAATCCTGAAACACTTCTTCAGATATAGTCAAACTCTTTTTTATGTTGTAATCTTTTTGATAATGCCATGAAAATCCCATCAAAAATTTTATCCTGTTTCATCCTTTGATGATTTATTTACAAACTGATGACACCTACTTTGCCAGAGGACACTTTTTCCCAGATATCATCAAAATACAGCTACTTTCAAGGTGGCTGAATTACATGTCTCTATTACCTGTCAGCCAGCAAGAAGTGTGACTGAATATGCATATGCTGGAAAAAGTATGTAAAAGCAAAGAGGTTTGCATAATCATTTAATTCACCAGTCATTTATTGCACTAATTTTTGCACAGCACTGACCTACAGAATGCACTTCATTGTTAATGGAAGGGAGAGAAGCTTATAATAGTCACCATTTACTTTGTTCCAAGCACTTTAGCAAAATTCTTTTAAGAATCTCAGCAACCATATAAAATGAAAATTATCCCAGATTTCCTTCTTTTTTAAATAAGAGGACTGGGGCTTAGTGAGATTAAGTAACTTTCACCAAAGCCACATGGTTACATAGCATTGGAGCTGGAATTCAAATCAGGTCTGTGCCCCTAAAGGCAGCACTGGACACTCCTGTATAGTTGCCTTCTAACTAGTGCTCTTACTGCTGCGATAGTTCAAACTCTCTGAACAGACTTCACAGCCGTCTCTGAAATGGTCAAGATAATGTGATGAAAGGTCTGCTGAAGCCTCATCTTTCCTGTCTTTGTTTTACACATGACCTATATCAACTATATCAACACATGAGCACCTTAGGTAGACCCAACCCACCCAGTTTTCCAAGCTATTGGGAAAGAGGAATTGGCCAGCAAAAGTACAGCCAAAAAGTGAGATTTAATAGCTTCTTCCTACAAATAGACATAGCATCTCGATTTCTTTGGAGGAACATTCAGCTGTAGTCTTTCCTTCACTATGAATCCTTTATAACTCTCTACATCCCCAGTACCTTACCCTAGTTAAACTAGTACCCATGACATGAGTGCCTCAAATCCCATTTTATCACTCTTCCAGTTTACTCCTCTTCCTCTCTTATTGGGGTCATGACAGAAACTTTAGCCAGTATTGCTAGGATACACATGTCTTCCTAGCGCTCACTGGCTCCTTCAAATAGAGCAGTTCTTCTCACACAGCCCATCAAAACTACCAGGGAAAATTGCTGTGTCCTGCTTTACTGCCTATCCCATTCCCTTCCCATTCTGATTGGTTGGGTTGCAATTTTCTGATGACCTTTTAAAATCTGAGAACTTAATCCTAAGAGACTCTAGTTCTCATACCTCTAGCAATGAAATTAAGATATCATGTCATGACTGAAAGAATTCTTATAACCTTGACATGTTTATGTCTGATTATATTACCCATCAAGTAGAAAAATTTATTTTGCAAAACTATGTTTCCTGTGGATAGAGCCCATCTGTATTATTTACTGGTATAACTTGAAAGCTACTTATGGAGCATGGCACATAGTAAGTGCTTAATAAATATTTGATTGATTTGAACCAATGATTAGAAGGCTGAATGGATGAATGAATGAATGAATGAATGAATGAGTGACATGCTTGTTGCCTGGATTACCCTGTTCTTTTCTCCACAAAAATAAGGATAACAAATTTAAATTGCCCTTTAGAATTAGGGTTTTGTTAAATCACATTAAACCAGTCTATTTTCCAGGACCCCTGGACAAAAACCTATAGGTAGATATATGAACTAGGAGTGGTTTAGTGAACTTGGGTGAAATATCAAGTCCTTCTACAGCTCACCTATATCTTCTTGGAAAGTGAGTTTATGTTAACATTACAGTAGGTCCTTGGGTTACATTGGAGATCTGTTCCTACGGCACGAGGTAACGCGATTTTCACTGTAATTCGGAACCCTCCTACATAAGCACCTACATCACTCACATGGAGCACATACACAGCAGTAATGAAGTGAAACAATAAAATAAATAAGTAAATAAATAAATGAATAAATAAATAAATAAATAAATAAATAAAAGATAACAATTCCTAACCTTTACTTGTGGTAAATAAATAATAAAAAAACATAAAGCACATATGTACACACATCGAAATGACGGAACATTTTATTTTTAATAAATAAATGGGAGATGGCAACATAACCATGAAATGATGTACATCAAGTCCGACATAACCCGAGGACTGCCTGTATTTAGCTAGGTGACATTCAACTACAAATTTTGTGTGTGTATGTGTGTGTGTGTGTGTGTGTGTGTGTGTGTGTGTGTTTATCCCGGTTCTAATTGTTTTGCATTTGCTTTTCTATTAAAAGTCCTCATCCATATCATTCCAGTTCAATTTTAGTTTTTAAAACCTGATGAGGTTTTAGCTAAAAGTGGCATGCTTAGGGGCCGGAGTGTATATCCATAAGAAACTATTACTAAGAATATGACTTTGGTTTTTACGATGGGTTTTGAATCAGAATTTCAATGACTTAAAAGTTTTTTTAAAATGTTTACCATGTGCCTACATTTTCTTGACATTTATAAAGAAGGTTATTCTATGCCTGACCTCTTTGGTTATCTGACTACTAGAGAATATGATGCAGGGAACAGTTACCACAAGGAAAATATTCTTTTATAGCATCTTTTAGTATGCATTATAGCTCTAAAAGAAATGGAAGCCAAGATTTCCAAATATATTAGTTTTCCAAAGTTATCACTCAACAATATTTGGCACAAAGAGAGACCATAGGTGAAGTATGCACAGTCCTTGTTAAACCCTGGGTTTAATGATTTTCTTTTAGGACGGTCGTATTAAAATGCGGTCGTTAAAAAATATACTGCCATTCCAGCAGCATAAAAAATGCATACAATAAGTTCACACAATGCATACCGATAATGACTCAACAAAATAAATGGTGAAATGAAACCAGCAGTGCTCACACTGGGTTTAAAATAACCTTTAGGCATTTGGGGATTTTTATTGGTAACCATTTGGTGGCAAAATGCTCAGTGTAAAAGAACAGTTTAAAAGCTAATAGGAAAAATCTGGCATTAATAATGTTGTAGATTACAGTGAGAACAATAGTGAGGTTACTGCAGAGAGCAATGTATCTAGATAATTAAACTTAAACCATTTTGGTCCAACAGCAGTGCAAGATACGCCTGCTGAGAACAGGAGAGGCCCCATATGCAAAGCTGACACTGCGAGTAAGCAGTTGGCTTCCCAGTTACATCAGTAGATTGAAATAGAAAGTTGAGCAACAATAGAAAAGGGGAGCCAATCACTAATCATCCTTTCTCTGCTTTATTTTTCTTTAACTCCAAAGATGATATTATCATTTTAATTACAAGCTATGATGGGAAACACATTACCTCTCTCTTAATTTAATCTGTGTTAGAATTATGAACAAACAACGTAAATGTATAAAAGACTGGAGAATGAGCTATCGATAGAATTATCCATAGTTTGAAATTAAAGTTTAAATCCTGGTGCAGTTATTTCTTCCAGATATCCATGAAGAGTCCAATAACATCTTTGTGTCTCAGTTTGTCAGTCTGCATGATAATGAAGCAAATGTTAATCATGATCTTGTGATGCAGAGTGATTAATTAATAAGTGATTAGGTCTTATCATATCTAAATGATTTTGTTGGCAGGCTTAGATATATGTTTCTTCGAAGTCCACTGATGTTTGAGATTGGTTCTGATAACTACTATAAAAGAAGAAGAAAAAAGTTATAGGGTTTTAATGACCAAACCATAATGGGAATGAATATGGGCTTACTCAATGCTCAGAATATGATCACAGATGTTTAGATATTAATGTAAAAGTTGAAAACCACTGCATTGCTAATGTGCAAAATAATGACTTTGGGATCATCCTGTTTATTTTATTCTATTTGTTCTTTTGAAGTGATTTTTATTCATCTTTTTTTTGGCTTTTTTTTTTTTTTTTTTTTTGCTTTCTTTCATTTTAACCTTACCTAATCCTAGATGAGAGACAGACTATGCTGGACACATTTCACATTGTGGAAACCTAGAACTCCATAGTTAAGGAAATAAAAACAAATAGATAAATACTATTTATTCCTCAAAGAAAAATTAGTAATTATTTAAGATCTAGCTTCTCCTTTGAGGTATAAAGGTCATGAAAATCAAAAGGGGCTATTGCATTTCATTTTTTAAAAAATTTTTAATTTTCAATTATTGTTTACATTCAATATTATTTGCATTAGTTTCAGGTGTATAGCATAGTGATTAGACAATCACGTACTTTGCAAAGTGTTCCCCCCAATATTTCAGTACCCACCTGACATCATACATGGTTATTACAATATTATTGACTAAATTCCCTATGCTGTATTTTATATCCCCATGACTATTTGGTAACTGTTAATCTGTACTTATCAATCCCTTCACCTTTTCATACAGTCCCCTGAATCCTCTCCCTTCTGGTAACCATCAGTCTATTCTCTGTATCTATGAGTCGGTTTCTGTTTAAAAACAGTATATTTTTATTCAAGTTAGTCTACATATGCCCTCAAAATTCTGAGTTCAAAATCTGTCAGACTCAATAATTCCTCACACCTGGAAATCACATGAAACTCTTTTTTCTGCACTATTCACATTTAGTACTTCACTTAGTAATCACAATAGCCTTATGATTCTGTAGGCTACAGATGCTGAGTCCCTGTGAGCTGACAAAAAAATTAAAGCCTGGGTTACTCAGGAAATATATTTACATAGAAAGTACAGGTCTTGAACACTGAGACCCTGCATGGTTGAATTAAACACAAGTCAGCTGTCATGACATAAGGGAAATTTTGAGTTTGGGTAATTAGTCTGTGTTATATTATCACAACACAGCTACCAAATGTTTAACATAGAGAAATATGAAAATAGGATTAAAAAATGTGGACCCCCCAGATCTACTACAGCACCCCCTCAACACACACACACACACACACACACACACACACACACACACACATCAGCAAACCTGGACCACACCAGGGAGGAAGCAGAGCATTGGCTTCACTTTGACCTATGAACCTGAATACAGATTTGTGATGTTAACTGTCAATACCTTTATACATAGAATTACTAGCAAGAGAAAAGTGTTTTTATTTCCTGGGTGCTATTTTCAAGTAAACTATGTTTATGTTATATCCTAGAAGTCATCCCCCCAAAATCAACAAGCAGAAACACAAAAAAGGAGGAGGAGGAGGAGGCAGTGGAAGGGAAGGAGGAAGAACACCTCCCATTGTGCCCTCTGTAGCTGTCTTTCAGCACAGACTTGGCACCATGATGCTCTTTAGATTCAGTTCAGTGGGGTTTGGTAGTTAGCACAAAGGACCCTCAAGACAGCAACCGCGTGTAAGGATCTCATCTTGATACCCTCTTCCCTTTTTTACTGCTGTTCTCTGCCTTTGCTTTCTTAAAGTCAGAGATAACTGAAGGAGTGGGGGTAGGGGCAACTGCTAGATGGGAGAAGAAGAAGAAAAAAATACTAGTCTGAATGCAGCTTAGCTTTGTGAATTCAAGAAGTGTGTGTTTGAAAAATGAAGGTGCATAAGTTAGCGTAGCTCCAGGGCACCGGCTTCCCTAGTGTTAGCATAGCTGACACACTGACAGTTTATATGGAATTTATGTGCCTATTTCCTCTGCTTTTTATGGGAAAACATGTTGTTACCTTACAGCTGCCCACATCACATGCCGCCGATCTGCCTCTGAGCCACAGAGCACCTTTCTCAAGGAAACATACATACATCAAGGGCTTATGTATTTTTTACAATGTTGTAAGGGGAAAATAATAAAATATGGGTTACTGTGTACACCATTCTGTGCTTTAATTTTTTTTATTTCACTGGTTTAATTGACTCTGACCATTTTTATTGCCCTTTTCCCCACCTCATCTCGCCATTTTAATTGTTTATGCGCTTGTGTACGATTGGATCGCATCTGGAAAAGGACAGGAGCTGTAACCACAACTTAAAAGCCAATTGTAGAGCTTTAAAAAGTAAATAAAGCATTTAAGCTGCCACATCAGTGGGAAGATATATGCAGATGTAAACAGAAGGAAATGTATGTTTTAAAGTAAAAAGCTTAAAAAATTGTCTCTTCCTTTCAATCACCTGTAGGAGCCCTGGATTTTTTGTGCTCTCTGGCTGGTAGGAGGCAGTACAACAGGAAACATGGCAGGGATCTCGTTCTGCCTCTTCCCTTGGACTATGAGGCACTCTGCAAGGGCCAGAGCCAGGCCTTCACCTGAGCACACCTGAGACTCCCCCTCTTGCCCACATTCCTAGAGCCTTCCATCAGCTACCATGATCCTCTCCCTGTGGCATTATAGCATTTCTTCCAAGAAGCACCTCACTTTCTCTTTTACCCTCTATTCCTTTTATTTCAATGAAATAATAGGAGAAAAATAAACAACTTATATCAATTTGCATATCCCAGAATTCTATACATTGAAAATATGACCTTATTATAAATCAATCTTTAATTGGGCAGTGAATAAATGTAATGAGAGAGAAAAAATGCAGACAATTTCAAAAATCCAAAGCATAGGAGGCACTTTATTTTTTGCAATAGACAGGACTGGTTCTGGATCCTTCAAAAGATAATACATGATAGTGAACCTCAGAGAGATGGGGGGAGGATGGGAATGGATAACCAAAAAATTTACATGCATATGTGAATAACCCATGAACACAGACAACAGTGCTAGTGAAGGCCTGGGGTGAATGGGGGGAAAAGGAAGGACATCTGTAATACTATCAACAAGAAAGATTAAGAAAAAATCAATTATCCTATCTAATAATAGACAAATATGCAAATTGACCGCACCTTCGCTACACCAAGCCACGCCCACCAGCCAATCAGGACAAATATGCAAATTACCCCAACAAAGATGGCGGCTAACTTGCATATCAAGACAGCATAGAAAGAAGCCAAGAGCTGCAGAAGGGAGCAAAGCTGCAGAGAAGCAAGCAAGCCAGGGGGAGGAGAAGGGAGGAGCGGAGGCGGGGCCGGGGGAGAAGGGAAAAGCAGGCGGGCTGGCGGAGAAGGCGGGCCGGGGGAGAAGGGAGGAGCAGAGGCGGGGCCAGGGGAAAAGGAAGGAGAGTGGGCTGGCAGAGAAGGGAGAAAAGCAGGGGGCGGCAAAGAATGCAGGGCAGGGGACAAGGGAGGAGAGCAGGCAGGGCGGGGTAGAGTGCAGCATGAAACCCTATTGCAGGATTTTTCCTGCAACGGGAACGCTAGTAAAAAATAAAAAGAAATATAATTCAGCATTTATCTTGTCAAGCTCCCGTCAAACTCATCTGTTCTATCTCTTTTGGGTTATCCCTGATTGTGGGTATAATACTAGACAAGAAATTGTGAGGAAGATTTTCACTTAAAGGAGAAAGATAATATATGTGAACTTAGCCTTCTAATGGGTAAGTTGGACACTGAATGATGTAAAGAATTCTCTCATTTCTCCTGTGTGTGTGTGTGTGTGTGTGTGTGTGTGTGTGTGTGTGTGTTTGTATGTGTATCTTTAACATCCCTGCTTGAAAATCTTGCCATAGTGAGTACCCAGAAGTGTTTTATTTGGCTAATTCTTTGGGCAGATGGAGATTTTAGCTCCAAATATTGTACACCTCCCCCAGACTCTCTTGTGGAAAAAATACTGTCTAAGTATAAAGAAAACTCATAACCTAAGGTACTGGCACAAGAAGCAGCACTTCAAAGTGGTGAAAGGCACATGACCTGAACCTTCCACAATGTGGCCACCGATATTCCCTTTCCTCTTGGGGTGCCCAGGGAATTATGGCAAAATCAATGTCATCTAACATTTGTTCTTCTCTCTGTAATGTTCTGTCCCCTAAAATGACATATCACCCTCCTTTAGTACTCTGTACCAAAACTGGGAGAAGGCAAAATTACTGAATTAACACATAGATAAAGAAACTGCAATAAGAAATAGCAAGCAAACAGATATTTTTATGAATTGAGTTGTCCATTTTATGATATGGCCTATTCATTGTTGTGTCCAGCCCATTCTGGGTTTGGTCACCTCGCTAACTCCTTGTGGGGAAGCATAGGACTTGGTTGGCAAGTCTGTAAGGATGATTCTCTGAAAGGTCAGAGGCCTCTAGGGGACCTTGCCGAAGGCGGCAGCCCCTGCCTTGACTTTTCCAAACAAGTCTGAGTGTTTTACTGGAATTTTTATGTTTACACTTCAAAATGTCCTTGCTTAAAGGACGCATGTGTTTTCTCAGGGATGCTTACTGTGCTGATAATATCTAATAGTTAATTTTAGTCCAAGCTGTTGTTACAATAAAAGCCTAAGGAGGCAGGTGAAAGAGGCTGCTTGGTGGCAATAGCCAGGTAGTTCCTTAGCCCTCTCTTTTACAGAAACATGTGTCAGAGTAATCATTCATCCGTCATTCAGGGTCTGCGGGTCAGTCCCGGCAACTCCTAAGCTGCCTCCACGTGGCAAAAGCTCTCTTTAACCCTGCCCACCAGGATTCCTCAAAGTTGGCATCAAGAAAAGTCAAGAATTCCAGGTCCATCTGCTTCAAACATATGAGATCCTATCATATGGAAGAAAAAACTGACTAGCTTTGTTGAGTTCTGGTGTATGAAATTATGACCAGTGAAAGTGACATGGGGTTTTAGTTCAGCCAAGGAAGAAGAAAAACTTTCTAAAAAGCAGCTCTGGGTTATATAAAATGAGATACTTTAAAGTCTGAAGTGGAGCTTAAAAGACCAGCAAGGACACAGAACACATAGGGCTGGAGTGGTTTAAAAAGTTGCCGGGGGCAATCACTCCCTCTTTATCTGAAGGTCAATGACTACATCACGATTTCAGTTTAATATCAAGATTCTTAAAGAAACAGCTCCAAATGAGGAGGCCCCCCCACTGATGTAAAGCATCCTACTGTTAGGTAGAGATAGCATTTGTTGAATTCCAGGTCTGAATGAATGTCTCAGGTGGGAATAAATGCTAGGAGGACTCAATTACCTGCAGCACATAAGTCTTTGTGATATCAGAGACAGAAGGGGTGGTATTTGTTCCCTCCTGCAGTTATTTAGATAATGTTTGGGATAAATTCTCAGTTTGGTTTTTATCTATTATTGGTTTTAGGTTTCATGTATGCTTATCCTATTTATAAAAGTGTTGTGTATGTCCTACCTCACAGCTCTCTCAGCACTGTTCCTGAGGGACAGAAAAAATATTCTGCATTTTTCTTGCCTTACAGTTGTTCCTCCAAACCAGGAATATATACAAGAAGAAATATGACAAATGTAATCCGCTCTCATGCCAACTTGCATTAATTTAAAGTGAAAAGCCAAAGAGATCAGAAAGTCTATGTACCAAAATTTGTACAATCAGTGCCACCTGACAGTAACACAGAAAGAACAGGAAACAACTTCAATTTCCTGCAACAAGGAATGTGATAAAGAGAACACAGTCCACGGCATGCATGCGTGTGTGCTTCTACTTCCATTGAAGGAAGGCATTCGACAAACGACTCACTTTGCTAGATTTTTCCCCTGTACCCCCCACATTTAATCTACAGAAGAAAACGATAAAAACACAGAGAGGCAGATCTGAAAGGATTTCTAGCAAGTGTTTTATCCAACTTTCTCATTTCACTGATGGAAAGCCTGAAGTATAGGGCCGGTAAAATGTCTGGTCCACTGTTGCCCACTTTGTTAATAACAGAACCAGAACTTGGCAGCAGTCCACTGATCTTTCACCCATAACTGCCCTTAGGCGAACCACTGATGGCCGTCCCAGTGGCTGGAGTAGATTGGTGGTTTAATCAAAGATCGCTATTGAAGTTAATTCTGTGCATCTATCATAGTGAATTACAGGTTTTAGGAGACTGAGGGCCACACCTAGAAAGCCGCTTTTCATACGATCCTAGTGTGCTTCTGGTATAAAGCACACTAGTTTTTTTGTTTGTTTTTTAATGAAGAGTGAGACTTAATAAAAGGATAATCGCTTCTCGGCCTTTTGGCTAAGATCAAGTGTGGTATCTGTTCTTATCAGTTTATATAACCAAAACTGCTCACATTGATTGAATGCTTGCTATGCCAATCTCAGTTTTAAATGTCTTCATATATTAACCTTAAGTAGTCCTCAATACAGAAAAATGATGCAATTAACATAATCATTCCACTTTTCAGACTGAGGAAATCGAGACTCAGGATATGTGCCCGATATCAGTTAATAAGGACAGAGGTAGAATCACAGTCTAAGCAGTGTGGCTCCAGGCACTGCTCTCTGGACTGTCAAGCTATTTGCTTCCCTGCAGAATCCGTGTACCATGGATGGGCACCCATGCTATGTGATTTGAAAAGAGAGAAAAGCTCTAGAATGTCTTTTCTTTGTCTTCATTAGCTCCTGAAACTTCTAGTGATGCTAGGCAGTGTTCTCAGCAGGAATACATATGTTTCAAAGATGTTACATAAAAAAGCCCTATTTAAATGTATTATCAGTATATACATCAATATAAATAATTGCCACTTTGGAAAACAGAGCTCTAAAAGAAAGGAAATCGGGGCAGGTAAGTTTTGAAATGTGTCTGGTGGCAGCACTAGACAAATTCAGACCCTACAAAGACTTATCTAGAAGGCCAGTGTAAGATTAAATCATAGTATTAAGAAGCTTCAGGAATTTAGGGACAAAAAGAAGGCACTGGAATTCTGAAGAGAAGAAAGCCAGAAAGATGGAAGAAAAAGCAAGGAATTTGCAAATATATACTATGCATACACATACATGTATGGGTATATCGCATAGGTAAATAATCTACCTCATAATATATATGCATATATAACCTACATCATGATTTAGTCTCCCATGTACAATTGTTTAATTCTTAGAACTGAGATTATAGCACAGGTTCATACCTCCTGATCTTCATCAACTGAAGTCCCAGTTGAAATGCATTGTCTCTCCAGTCTGCTCTTTAAATTAAATTTCCTTGAGCCTTATCGAGGTTCTTCATTAGGTTGGATATTATACTATGAATTCCTCTTTTCAATACCACCTCTTTTTTTCTAAATCTGTCTTATTCTATTGTATTCAAGCCATTTATTAGCCCAAATGTCTTCCTTATGTTTACCCTTCTTAAAGCATAAACTTATTTATTCTAGCATTTAAGTCCATCCACAGTCTAACTTCAACCTGCCTCTTCAGTCCATGGCTCCTTTGACAAGTCCTGTCAAATGGATATATGGATCCACTGGCCATTTTCTTAGAATATGTTCTGTCTTCCTGCTTTTGAACCTTTGCTCTCGTGGCATTTCCTCCATGTAGAGTCCCCTCTTCTATCCTCGACTTCAAAGCCCTACCTCTTCCCAAGGCTCAGTTCAACTATTTGTTATCCCCTTCTTGGAGTCTTTTTAAAATGGTAACAATTTGGTGTATTCTAAAGGATCTTTAATGATGTGACACCAATTGCATGCTCCCTTGCACTATAATTATTTGGAATGTAGGGATTTATATGGAATGCAGGAATATGCAACAGTGACTTAATCAGTGTCTGTTTTCAATCCCAATGATTGCTGAACCTGTTCTTCTTAAGCACAAGTCACATCCCCCCAATCTAACCCTCTCCCTAGAACTCTGCCTGTAATTACTCTCCAGATACCCAGAAGCTCTAAAGCAGTGGTTCTCAACCTTTCTAATGCCGCAACCCTTTAATACAATTCCTCATGTTGTGGTGTCCCCCAACCATAAAATTATTTTCGTTGCTACTTCATAACTGTAATTTTGCTACTGTTATGAATAGTAATGTAAATATCTGTGTTTTCCGATGGTCTTAGATGACCCTGCTAGTCAACCTCAGTGGCAGCTGTTGATCAGTACTTGCCTCTCTCTTTTTTTCTCTTTCTTTCTGAGCTTCGCCAGCAGCCGGACTTTTATTTCTCTCCCTGCCTCCTCTGCAGGGGGCTGCTGTTCAGCCCCACCTCTCTGATCAGGCCCAGAGATAGGCCCGGAGATGCTGACTGGCATAGAAACTGACCAATCAGAACCAAATGTGGGTGCTGTGAAGAACCAATGGCTGTCTAGGAGGTGGAGCTTTTGACACTGACTGGCATAGGAACTGACAAATCAGAACCAAATGTGGGTGCCGTGAAGAACCAATGGCTGCCTAGGAGGCAGAGCTTTTGATTCTGGCATAGAAAATAACTAATCAGAACCAAATTGGCCAGGAGGGGAGGGCAGTTGGGGGTGAGATCAGGCTGGCAGGGAAGGGCAATTTGGAGCAACCAGGATGGAAGGGGAGTGCAGTTAGGGGCAATCAGGCAGGTAGACAAAGGCAGTTAGGGGCAACCAGGCCGGCAGGGGAGGTCAGTTAGGGGTGATCAGGCTGGCAGGCAGAGGAGTTAGGGGCGATCAGGCAGGCAGGTGAGCAGATAGGAGCCAGTGGTCCCCGATTGTAGAGGGTGCAGGCTGGGCTGAGGGAACCTCCCCCACCCTTACCGCCCCCCCCCCATGCACAAATTTCGTGCAGCGGGCCACTAGTCTATCTATATAAAAGGCTAATATGCTAAGTGTCCTTCCCACCTTCTGACCGGTCACTATGATGCTCACTGACCACCAGGGGGCAGACGCTCAATGCAGGAGCTGCCATGACGCACACAGAGAAATGGCACCATGTACCTGGCACCCAGAAAGAAACACTCAGCTTCCCCCAAATGGGACACAGGCCCTGCCACCACCCTGGAGTGACAGCTCACAAAATCATAGCCAACACTGCCAAGACCCCATAGTGCAAAATGCAGCCCATAGCCCAGCCCAGCCGAGCCAAGCCCAGCCCAGCCCAGCCCAGCAATGGTCGCTGTGGGCGCTAGGTAATGACATCACATAGCAATGCTTGGCTTCCTCTCCCTAGCGACTAGCCTCCTTGGAGCTCCAGGTACACAGGTGGAAACATTTTACACTTTAACCAAATGTCTGTGAAGCATTTTCCTGTGCCTCATCTCATTTAATCCTCACAGAAGTCCTGGAGTAGGTAGATAGGAGAATCAGTGGAATCCCATTTTCTTTTCATTAGCCAGAAAACGGAGATTTAGAAAGCTTTGAAACTTGACCTGACTGAAAAGAAATGGTGGACCTTGAAAATGACTTCAGGTTTTCTCGCTGCACAGAATATAGTCAAACACTGTTGCAGTTAAATATTTTATCCTTTATTCTCCCTGCGTGATCTACAATAATAATCTGCTTTGTGTTGATATTTACTGCTGTGTTGTTGACAATTACCTGAAAGAGAAGTTGGGGTGCTTCACCGGACTGGAAAAAGTCTAGCTAAATCAGAAAGCAGGTCTAATTAAGCAAGTTTATTCTATATCTATAAAAGGCTAAGTTGACTCGCACATGTGCGACACATATAAAAGCTCACACTGATGCCAATTGCACGTGTGTGTTTCCATATGTCATTGTCGATCATGAATTTGGTTGACACTTCTATTATAGAGAAAGGGCAGATAGTGATAGTAAAGTGTTTATTTTAATTAATTTCCTTTCAATGTGGACAAATTCATGCACTGGACCACTAGTCTTATATAAAATAGTAGTCCCTTCCCACTGTCCCTCTCAACAGTTCTGATCCTGCTTTGTTTTTTATCTACTTATCTTCACCTAACATTTTATTCATTCATTTACCTGTTTATTGTCTGCCTCTCCCCAACTAAAAATAAAATCTGTGTGAACATGGAATCTGTGTTACTCTTGGAGGTTTGAACAGCCTCTAATAGAATGTTAATAAATATATGTTGATTGAATAAAGGAGTCAATTAGTTAGTGGTTAATTTTTGTTTTTGGCAGGATGTAAATTGAAGAGAACACAGAAAACATTATTATATCAAAATCAAGGTAATTTAAAAAACAAACTATAAACCAAAGCCATATATTATAGTGTAGATGTGTTTACCTCAGTCTTAGTACATGCAAAACACACACACTAAAAACATATTTTAATCCTTTGGATCCAGCTGCCAATTAGTAGAGATTCTAAGGACAGAAGAATAGGTTGAATTACACCCATGTGTGTGTCCTCAGCAGCACTAACATGAAGGCTGTGGGAAACTCTACACATCAAATGAGCCAGATTTTCAACAGACAAATTATAAAGACAAAAAGGCATGGAGAGAGAACTTCTAGATCAATAGAGACAAATTTAATTTAAAAATAGGCAAGACTAACTTAACTAAAGTAACCTGAAGATACACATTTGGATAATAAAACCATAAAGCAATGCATAGAATTACTAAAAAAATGTAATGAAAGCTGTCACTTTTGGAGGAAGGGAAGGGCTGAACTGGGACACAACCCACAGCAGGGCTTTTGGGATGGATGACAAAATGCTCCATTAAAATATATATATATATATATATATATATATATATATATATATATATATATATATATATACATATATATATATATATATATATATATATATATATGTGTGTGTGTGTGTGTGTGTGTGTGTGTGTGTGTATTTATTTATTTATTTATTTATTTCAGAGAGGAAGGAAGAGGGAGAGAGAAAAAAATATCAATGATGAGAAAGAATCATTGATCAGCTACCTCCTGCAAGCCCCACACTGGGAATAGAGTCTGTAACCTGGGAATGTACCCTTGACCTGAAATTTAACCATGACCTCCTGATTCATAGTCGACGCTCAAACACTGAGCCATGCTGGCTAGGCACAAAGCTCCATTTCTTAACAGGGATGGTGAATCAGATTATTGCCTTATAGTTAGTAACCAAGTCATGCATTTTGTGTATGTATGTGTTGCTGTTTTATTTTACCATAAAATGAGGAAACAAAAGGCTTGGCTCCCAAGTAGAGCATCCACACTTTAAAATGTCAGGTCACACTGCTGCATCATCTGCTCAGTGTCATCTGCCTTGTGTGTTTGTCTTGAAACTCCCCATGAATGTAGTGAATTATGAATTTGGTAAATTTGGAATTTCAGCCCACTGCCTCATCACCTCCATCACATTCCCCTCTGCTTCACTTTCTACTCATCCATGAATTCAAGAATTATTCTATATGCTCAGTTCCCTGACAATTGCTGCATAAGGACCCTTAAAAAAAAACAAAAAACACCTAATTTCCTCAAAAGGAAAGAAGGAGAGAGAGAGAGAGAGAGAGAGAGAGAGAGAGAGAGAGAGAGAGAGAGAGAGAGAGAGAGAGAGAGAAAGGGAAGAAGGAGAGAAGGAGGGTTGGAGAAGAGGGAGAGGAAAAAATAAGAAAAATAATTCCCCATCTATATTGTGTCTTTGTTCAGTGGGGTCTTAATGAAGATTGTTTATTCATTTATTTTCCAAAAGCATAAAACTTTGTTCCTCAAACAACTTTAAGGATAATTAAAGCAATGATAAAATGTATTTATTGATTCCAAATTTTCTCACAGGAGTGATTAATTGCATTTTGGACTTTGAGAAATTCCAAAGGAGATTACAAGAGAAGAGAATCTTGATCTTGGGTTGTGTCTGGCTTTTTTTGTTTATTATTATTGTTGCTCCTTCTTCCTTCTTACTGTTATTAAAATTACAGCTCTGGATACACAAAGACAGGCAGAATGTGACCAGTGATTTAAAGAATGACCCCCGCTGTGTCACTGCACATCAGCAGACATTTTACAATGTGCTGGAGACACCCGGTCAATAATTTAGGAGAAAACAATCAATACATGAATGCTACATAAGCCCACAGCCAGACTACCTTATGGACATTTTGGCAGTTTCTCTAATGGCATGAAGTGATGCAATTAGAGGAATTTTCTTTCTTTCTTTCTTTCTTTCTTTCTTTCTTTCTTTCTTTCTTTCTTTCTTTCTTTCTTTCTTTTTATTGTTCTTACTACTGCAACAAAATAATTTAATTTAATATGACTAACATCTTAATTTTCTGCTGGTAACCCATCAGCTGGGCTATAAAGTATGCATTCCAAAGCAAGGATGTTTAGTTAGGATAGAGAAAGAAGTATATTCCAGAGGGAAGGATGGATTTTTCCTCCTCTGGATCTGTGGCCCTTGTAGCATCCCTGGCTCTTTTCTGTGGCCTTAAGTGAGTGTTGGGTCACATCCCCAAAGCAGGCAGGCCCCATGTGGCTAGGTAGCTAGGGCCCTTCTCTGTGTCATAAGAATAGTAACTAATGATTAAGTGATCTAATAATGTGAGACACTGAGGTAAGGCCTCAGATTGAATGCTCCCCACAATCCCAAGTAGGAGACACTGCTATAATTACCACGTGTAGTAAAGACTCAAGGTTTAGAGGATTTAGGTGATTGGCCTCAACCAGAAAGACAGGAGCTCGAGTTTTCAACCCAGTGAAGAACTCTGAGGCCCATGCTCTCAAAAGCAAACTGCCTCACTATTTGTGGTCCTACCCAAATTGCAAATTATTCAAACATCACATGGGTGAAATCTTAATTTGGTAGCCTTTGAGATGAGACCGAAAGGGGCAAAATGAGGAGGAGGGAAATCCCATAGCATCTGGCAGCAGAAACCTGGAGTTCATTAGGTATACAGATTTACTGGCTCTGTGATTTTGAAAATGTTTCTTAGCCTCTCTGGCCTTCAATGTCCTCATCTATAAAATGAGCACTTAACCTTACATCGCTGGGGTGAGAGAATGCCATAGCACCTGTGAAAGCTTCTTGTGTTCTCTGATGGGTCATGAGAACATGAGTTATTGTGTATGTGGAAGAAACTGAGGCCTAGAAATATTAAGTGGCCAGCCCAGAGTCACACAGCTGCTTAAGTTAGTTAAGGCTTGAGCCAAGGATCCAAGGCTTTTCACACACATTTATAAACTTTCTTTCAGAAGGCATGCCAAAATTAAATACCTATTGGTCTTAGGGTTTTTGTGGGTAAAATGTGGATATTAATTTGTTAGCACTGTGCTCAGCACACTATAGTTACACAATTAATGTTTGGTATTATAGTTATTAGTATTATTTTCAACTTTGTTGTAAAGACATTACTTGAGAAACAAAAAAGGTTTAAAAAACAATATATGATAATAATAATGTCAGGCAAAGTTAAGAGATAAGTTCAGAATTATGTTCACATATAATAGCTCCTGACTCAGCAGCAGCACTGCATCCAGCCTTGTTTGGTCACGATACCATCCGAAAGAAAATAATTGATCCCTTCTGTAAAGGGACTTACCTTCTGTCCCCAACCAATTTTTAATCTGAGTATGTCTCATAACTCCAATAAATATAGATCTCCAATATATTTTCTCTTCCTCACTAGCCAATGCAGGCTAAAAGCCTTTGAAGGAAGTTCACCTCATGTCATAACCATGATGGTATCTCTCTTTGAATTCTCTGTTTCAAACTCTGGGAGAGGGTGCTAGTACAGTAAGCCTTTGGCTTCTACCAAAACAAACAACTCCTTCAATGGTTCCCTGACCCAAAGGCCACTTTCAAGGAGCAAACCACATGAATCATTCCAGAAAAAACATTCACTCACACTTCACCTGCCCCAGTTGGCATCATTTTCCTATGGGTAAAATTGGGTCAAATAAACCTCATGAGTAGATTATGGGGTGTTGCTATAAGGTGGGCAAGAAAATGGCAGTCAGCCCTGCAGTTATGGTAAAGACGGTTTTCATTGTCTTACCGCAAGATGCTGATGCAAGCAGGGCAGGACACACAGCTATAATGTGTTATTAGTCCTCTTTCAGTTTCTGCCACCTCCTCATGAAGTTCCCTATGGTGACATGAGTATTCTTAGCTATGGCTCCTCAAAGGGACCCCCTGCTGCAGATGGAGTTGAACTGTGACCTTTCTGTGCTGCCCCATACTGCACGTGAGCTCCAAATAGCTGCTGAACTCAGGAACCAGATACACCTGAATCTAAATCAATTGGTCTGACTCCCCTCTCTACAGCGGAAAATGAGTTCACTCTTTCAGCTTGCACACAACAAAGGCCTGGATCAGCTGCAGGGCTCCCTTGCAGTCAGGAGATGGTCATGTAGCTGGGTGAAGCCAAAGGCGGTCTCTCCCTAGAGTGGGGACTCTTTCCACTTATTCTCTTTCTTATTTTGTCCCACTTAGCCTTTTGAAAAGGACATTAAGTGAAATAAGCCAGGCAGAGAAAGACAAGTATCACATGATCTCACTCACATGTGGAATCTAATGAACAACATAAACCGATAAACAAAGACATAGAAGCTCTGAACAGACTGTCAACCCTCAGAGGGAAGGCAGGGGAGGATGGGAGGGTGGGAAGAGATCAACCAATAACCTTATATGAATATATGCATAACACAGGAACACAGACAATAGGCAGGTGAAAGCCTGGGGTGGGGGCAGGGGTAGGCTGGTAGAGTTCAATGGGTGGGGGGGGGGACATATGTAATACTTTCAGCAATAAAGATTTAAAAAGAAAAGAACATAAGAAGTCTGAGCCCAGGGAGCTTCTCACCAGTGGTGCCTGCCAGGAACTGAAAGGGCCCATTTTCAGGGTCCCCTGTCAGGGTGTCTATCCACTTCTGACTTCCTGGGACTCATGACTTACCCTTGCTGAGGCGGATGGACACTGAGACCCTGGGGGCCTCCTCACAGCTTCTCAGACACCACAAACTGATGGCGAGCTTCCCTCTGAGGACCTGCGAGACTTTCACCAAACCCTCCCTGGGAAATCAGCCCTTAATAGGTCAGCTGGTGAAAACACTAAAGGGAATGAGTCTACCAGGGACTGGCTCTCTTTAGAGAAAAAGTTTGTTCTTTAGGTAAGGAGGAAGGATTGGAAGAAGTTTGAATAAAGGCCAACAAGACTAAGAAAGAGAAGAAAGGGAAGAGGGGAGGGAGGAAGAAAGGAGGATGGAGGCAGGGAAGAAGGAAGGAAGGAAGGAAGGAAGGAAGGAAGGAAGGAAGGAAGGAAGGAAGGAAGGAAGGAAGGAAGGAAGGGAGGGAGGGAGGGAGGGAGGGAGGAAGGAAGGAAGGAAGGAAGGAAGGAAGGAAGGAAGGAAGGAAGGAAGGAAGGAAGGAAGGGAGGAAAATTCTATACCTTAGCTCTTGCCCACTTCCCAAAATAAATAGATGTTTTGGAGACTTGGCATATTGGGACCTAATTACATATAAGGGCTTATTCCTCAGTAATCTAGATATGAATTTACAAGAAGCATCTCATGGATTATCTCCTCTGATTGTGATGGATTTAAACTCGAACACAGGACCTCTTACTATGAATTCAATTTCTTTTCCAAACCACCAAAATGATTTATTAGTCTAAGTTTTCTCATCTCAGGTAAGAGTGTGGACTAATTTTTTCTAGTGTCCTTCCTAAATCAAACCCTAGATTCCTTTAGATACCAGTATATACTTCAAACTCAACATGTTTAAAAGCTAATGTCTCAGCTTCTCCCTCACCCTGTTTCTCTGCCTGTGGGAAGAGACTTGCCTTCAGCTCTGTGGCACAGTTCCTGACCTAGGGACACCTGGGACTTTTTCCCATTCTACCCAGTTATGAAGCACATCCTGCCAAGTCCATGTCTGTGATGCTCCTACACCTGCTGCTTCCATTCTCATGGGAATGTGTGTGCCAAGGCCCTCATTTCCACTGGCAGGCACTGCTGAGAATGTCACTCATTATGCACTTCAGTCAAAGGTCTAATTCAAAAATACTCAGCAAAGTAAAGATGCATACGGATACAATCATGAACCATCAGTTTATCATTGAAGTTCTACAATCTTTTTCTCTATCTACATTCCTCCCTAGGCCCCACAAACTGCCCACTTCAGCCACAGTGGACATCCTGCATTTCTAACTATTTTCTGGTGTGTTTTTTATGCTCTCCCCACTCCTTTTAATGCCTTCCCTACTATCTTAATCTACTCTTCAGGCACTGTTGAAATACCATGCCCTCCAAGAGAATTTTCCAGGTCCCCAAGTTAAAAAACAAAACAAAAAACCCTTTCCACACCTTTTATTCTATTATGCTTTAGTTGTAATGAGGCTATAAGCCTGCTCTATCTAGTACAGTAACCACTAGTCACATGTTGCTATGGAGCACTTTTCTTATGACAAATCTAAGGCGAGGATGTGCTACAGGTGTAAAATACACTTTTGACTTTTTATTAAAAGTGTGAAATACCTCAATAATGTTTATATTCAGTAGATTACATCAAAATAATACTTTGGACAATTTTTTAAAAAAAATATTGTGTTAAATAAAATATATTATTAGAATAAACCTCACGTTTTTATTTTTACTTTTTAATGTGACTACTAGAAAAATTAAAATTATACATGTGACTTATATTAAGTTTCTATTGGGTAGCATTACTACAGAACAACTTATATTTTATATTGGATTTTCTTACTCTGATCTTGCAATTAGTGTGTCAGCCTCCCCAGTAGATTACAAGCCTCAGTAGGGAAAGGAGTAAGTCGTCTTTGTGGTTTGTTTTGTTTCTGTTTTGTTGGGTTTTTATTTGGTTGTCTAGTACTGCAATGCCACCTTTTTAATATATTAAATATTGTGCTGTGTTTCTAGTAGATAAGAACAAATTTATACCTACTCTGGATCTACTATGCGAAGAAGGCAAAACTACTTAGGTAGCTTTCTCTGAAAAGTAAAGGTATCAGAGGCTCACCTTCTCTTCTTGGGAGAAAGTGATTTAACAACTCCAGGATCAGCCAAATGGATTTAAATTTGTATAAATCCAAATGTGACCGGTTAGGTCTTTTGTGCCTCTACCTTTTCTATCCATGTGACAAGCAACCTAAAACCTTCCTCACATCATTTCAAGACTCTTTAATGGCTCCTTATTACCCACTACCTTGTTTCTAACTGTGCTCTCACAGCTCCTAGGGGCTTCCTGGAGATAACTCAGAGTGGAGGCAAGGAGAGAGAAAATGACTTTTCCTCTATGTGAGACAAGGCTAAAAGCTCTATGCGAATGACAAGCAGATGGACATGTTTTGTGGGTAGATGATATAGGGAGTTTTGCTAAACAAACAAAAGTTTTTAAATATAGAAAAAAGTACATGTTTATTTTTTAAATGTGAAAAATATGGGTAAATATTTTTAAAAATTGTATATGTGGTGATTTTTCTAAAACTAAGATTTTACTATTTGTCTTTCAAATGTATTTATATGTTATTGGTCTATCACAGATATTTTTTTTTTTTATAAATTTTATTGATTTTTTACAGAGAGGAAGAGAGAGGGATAGAGAGTTAGAAACATCGGTGAGAGAGAATCACCGATCAGCTGCCTCCTGCACACCCCCTACTGGGGATGTGCCCGCAACCAAGGTACATGCCCCTGACCGAAATCGAACCCGGAACCTTTCAGTCCACAGGCCGACGCTCTATCCACTGAGCCAAACCGGTCCTGGCACAGAGACATTTTTTCATGTAATGAAATTTTCTTTTCAAATAAATCATTAAAGTTTGTTTCATTCTATGAATGTGCCTTTTTTGGGTTGGGTTTTAGTTTTGTTTGTTTCTTTTCCTCAGAGTTTTTCTTGATGTAAATAACATTACAAGTTTATGCATATTTTAAACCAATTTTGGGTATATCATATTATTTCCTTAGAACAATTTCCATAAACAGAATCATTGGATTAAAGGGAATGTATATTTTGAAAGTTTTTGATACATGCATGTGAGCTAGTGGAAATATACAGAATCATATTTTAATAAAAATAAAAACAAAATGAAAAAACACTTTTTTTTTTCTCTCTTATTGCTATTCCCGAAGAATGGACTAGATATTTTCCTTCACATGCAGGGATAGAAGATGATGCCATTGTTTCTCCACTATAGGAATTGCTAATGATTTGGGATCTAGGTTCTAAGGAACAGTGAAATCTATGGTGAACGAAAAAGAAAAGAAAAGGCTTTAAAGAGAAAGGGCCAAAGGAAGCAATTTCCCTGAGGGAGGAAGAGGACAGTGTCCATAGAACAGAAATCCAGACTTGGTAAAGAGACTTTATTTGAAAAGTTATCACGAGGTCAGTAAGGATGCTATCCTGGCAAGGAGAGTGGGACTCTGTAACAGGGAGAATTCTCTCACCTTAAAATCTGCAAGAATCTCTAGGGTGAGGCCAGTAGAGTCTTTATTTTATAGGGAGGAGTAAATAAGGGTAAAAGGAACCATGTGAGGGAAACTGGGATGAAAGAATGCGATGAGATGAGTCAGAGAATCACAAGATACTTTGTCTCCAGACCAGTCTATTCTCAGTTGGGTTAAAGTTCAGGAATTTGGGGAGATGAAGAGACTCTTAACAGAAATTTGGTTGACAAACACCTTATTGCAATTGATCTGCATAGACAAAACAGTTTAGATAATCATTTATGAGGCAAAGGATGGGAATTTGGAGGGTCTGTGTCGGGCCTTGTCATAACTAAATGAGGGTGGCATCTGAGAGTCATATAATCATTGTCATACTGGGAAGGTTAGTTCTTTGCAGTAAGCTCTTTCCAGAATATAAAAGAGTGAGGTGGGGGTGGGGATTTCTTAACCATTTCTGTTTCTAGGAGCACACAACTCAAGTAAAATTCAAAACTTGGAGAAGAAAGGAAGTTCCTAAAAGACAATGGTCAGGGAATGGTGGAAGAAGGGAGTTGTGGAACAGAGTTTTCCACAGAAAATGGGTCTGACCCCCATCAATTCTAATATGAGGGAGGTCCCTTGGGAGCCCCTCTGGAGCAAAGGAGGAACTGGGTTATCTCTGGCAGCCTGCCCAGGTGAGGTGGGATGTCCCTCCATGGCTATCTACCCATATCCAGCAGCATCTCCAGCAGAAGTGATCAAGAGTAAAGCCTGCCTTTGCCACAAGACTTTGCTGGTTCCTTCTCAGTACCTATATCTCATGTAGATGAAACAGATGAGACAAATAAACGAGAAAAAATTACAGAATGTGATAAGAAGTAAATAAAAAATAAAACAGCATGAGAGAAAGTAATGAGGATGCCTACTTTATACAGAGTAGACAGGGAGAAACTTTTGAAGGATGTGATGCTTAGACTGAAGTCTCCTGGATGAACAGAAATGAATGGGGTGAGCAGTGGCACTACAGGTAACTGATGGGCACCAAATGTTAGGAAGGCAGGAAGCAGTTCAGAATTTGACAGAATGCAAGTGAGTGTGGGGCACTGAGCAAGCCATCCTATTCGGTATATTTTTTCTTTGTTGTTGTTGTTGTTAATCTTCACTGGAGGATACTTTTTTCCATTGATTTTTAGACAGAGTGGAAGATTGGGAGGGAATGGGGGAGAGTGAGAGAAACATCCATGTGAGAGAGACATAGCAATTGGTTGCCCCCTACATGCACCTTGACCTGGTCCAAGGATCAAACCTGCAACTAAGCTATGTTCTCTTGACTGAGAGTCGAACCCAAGACCCTCTGGTGCATGGGAGTAGGGTGTGAGGGGGGCTGGCGCTCTAACCACTTAGCAAACACTGGCCAGGGCTATTATATTTTCTGCTAACACAATCCTATATAATAAAAGCCTAATATGCTAAGTGTGCAGTCATCTGGTCATCCATTCAACCAATCAAAGTGTAATATGGTAATGATATGCTAAGGCTGCTCAACCACTTGCTGTGATGTGCACTGACCACCAGGGGGGCAGATGCTCCAACTGGTAGGTTAGCTTGCTGCTGGGGTCCAGCTGATCGGGACTGAGCCAGATGGGCAGGACAAGCCCTGGAGCCCTCCCGCAGTCGCTCCCCAACTGGCCAACCTCCCGCAATCCTCCCCGGCCCCAATCGTGCACCAGTGGGGTCCCTTGGCCTGACCTGCACCCTCTTGCAATCTGGGTCCCCTCAGGGGATGTCAGAGAGCCAGTTTCAGCCCGATCCTGCAGGCCAGGCTGAGGGACCCCACTGGTGCATGAATTCCTGCACTGGGCCTCTAGTATGATATAAAAGAAAGGTATATACTTTTTGTATGTTTGCTATTTTTAATGGTTCTCAAATTGGTTTTCTTGGGTTTTCTAAATGGACAAACACAGCATCTTTCTAATTTTTCATTATTTTCCTATTCTTTTATCTTTCCACTTTTATTGGACCCTTATTTTAAAGAATAGTTTTGTTTGAAATATTCTGTATTTTTATTTCATTAAGCATTTTTTGGCTAATATGAAACATGTCAGGTAACATTTTTAAAATAATTTAAATGGTTTTTATATTTTGAAAATAAATTTGAACTACTAAGATTTTCTATTTCTGAGTCCATTTTAATAATATTTTCTCAAAAATTAAATTTTATATATCAAATATAATTATATATAATTTTCTGTTTTACTTATGTGTAAATATATTTTGTGTCTTTTGGTAATTTAATATTTATGTTCTTTTTTATTGCTTGTTAATGATTTTACCTTTCTTTGCTATTTGTTTTTCAAAGAAACTGAACCAACACATTGATTCCACTTCTTTTATGCTTTCCTGGTTATTAATCTTTTTTAGCTTCATTATTTTCTTCTTCAAAAACTCAAATGTGCATCATTTGACTCAAAGATTAGATAAATATTTTATAAATTTCCATGTGGTTACATGTTTTTTGTTTTAATTTTTTTTTGAGCTGTGTGTTTTTTTTGGATATTAGTTAAGATCCAGGTAATTTCTTGCTTTTTCTATCCTACCCAAAATTAGAGAGTTTTGCAAAAATTTACTAAATCAGTTTATAAGTTTATCTCCTTGATCTGTTAAAAATTGAGGGAGTTGTATTAAAATTTTCCACTACAATAATTTTTATGTTATATCCTTTATTTATTTTTATAATAGACTAGAGGCCCAGTGCATGAAATTCATGCATGGGTATGTGTGTGTCTCTCAGCCCAGCCTGTACCCTTTCCAATCTGGGACCCCTCGAGGGATGTCCAACTGCCCGTTTAGGCCCAATCTCACAATTCAGGATTGCTGGCTCTCACCCGCTCACCTGCCTGCCTTCCAGTTTGCCCCTAACCACTTCTGCCTACCAGCCTGTTCACCCCTAACCACTCCCTTGCCAGCCTGATCGATGCCTAACTGCTCCCCTGCCAGACCGATTGCCCCTAACTGCCCTCCCCTGCCATCCTGTTCAACCCTAACTGCCCTCTCCTGCTGGCCATCTTGTATCCACATGGGGGCAGCCATCTTGTGTGTTGGAGTGATGGTCAATTTGCATATTACCTGTTTATTAGGTAGGATAATTGCAACGTTTGATAAAAATTCTCAGCAAGGTAAATTAATTGTACACTTTATTTAATAAGGATTAACTTCTTTGTCATACAAGGTGACTCTCCCAAACTTCTAAGAATCTGATATTTACTACTTTTTTCTTATTTCCTCCCTCTGTTTTTCCTTCCTGCCTCCCTTTTTTTCCCTTTTTCTTTCATTATTTACTCTATGCTTATCATATGGTACTTCTGAATCTCCTCAGTTAGGTATGTATCTTGTCAAAGTTTTGCTGTTTTATTTTTACCTAATCTGAAAGTTATAATCTAATAAATCAGGTAAATGTCTTATTAATTGTCTTGGCTAAACAGTTATGTTTAATTTATATCAGTATGTTACTGTTATTCTTTGTGCTTGTCATATATACATCCTTGAGACGGTCTTGATTTTCTATCTTTGGTGAAATGAATTAGTTCTTACCTTCCATACCCCAACTCCCTTTCATATTTGAAAAGTAACTATTTAATTTTAAATCCTACTTATAGCTATTTTTAAGTTTTAAAAAATAATCTGTGGTTTTCTCTATTACCAATTTGTCTTTTTGATAATGATTATTAAAATTTATTTAAACATATAGATGCCTGAGGTTTGCCAAATTTTTTTTTGGAAAAGAAAAAAACATAAAGGAAGGCTTTCCCCATCAGATATCAAAAGTTATTAAAAAGTGCAATAAATTGAAAAATGCAGTTCTGTTGCAGAATATAAATCTGACCAGTGGGAAAGGGGAATAAATTAAGAAACTGCCTCAGGAATTCAAGAAAATTCAGTAGATGAAAAAGTTAGCATCTCAAGTAGGAGGAGAAATGATGGATTATTCAATGAATGATGTGGAGGAAGATAATTATATATTTGGAAAATGTAAAGTTAAGTCTAGGCCCTATTCTAGCAGCATATATCTTAATAGGAAAACACAAACTGACAAATAAGGTCATTTCAGGTCTTTCTAAGAAAATAAAGGAAGCTAACAGGGTGGAGAGTATTTTGCAGGGTAGAAATGGTGGGGAACTTTAATAGGATGATGCGAAAAACTTTCCAAGGAGGAATATCTAGGAATAAGACAAGTAAAATTTAGGGAAACTCATTTTAGGTCAAGGGCTTAGCAACTGTAAAGGCCCTGGGATAGAAATGGGCACAGCAGGCTATCATCACTATAGCTTAGAGAAAAAGTAAAGAGAAAAAAGGTTAAAATCAGATTAAAACAAGAGCAATTATTTTTAAGACAAATTGGCAAATTTTATGTAATAGCTATCTAGCTTTGCAAATGTATTCTTATCTAGAGTGTAGGTTGATAAAAATCTATTTGGAGAGTGATAGCTGTATCCATCAAATTATGGAAATGTATCTCTGTACCCAGTAGTTCCTCTTCTAACATTTATCTGACAGAAAATTTCACACAAATAAGCAAAAGTATATTGGCTGCAGCGTTTGTAATAGCAAATGATGGAGACAAACATGTCATAATACAAACCACATGACAAAATACAAGGCAGCTGTTAAAATAATCAGAGATCTTCTAATTTACTGACCTGGAAATCTTCCCACAATACATTTGTCATTGTTGTTGCTTTGCTTGCTTTATTTAAAATAATTGTATACATTGTAATTTTAAGTGGGAAAAATTACAGAAAGAGCATAGTATAATCAATTGTTATTTAAAATATAACTTATTTTTCTTATACATAAATGTACATGCAATGCTGCATATTTATGTATAAAATAAAAATAAATTTTATTTATTTATTTAGATTTCCTGAATTTATGGGCAGGGGCGCGTGGGAATCTAACATCAACATGTGCTATCATAAATACACTTCTAAGTTTTCTCTTTCATATCTGAGGGTTATTGCTATTATTTCCATGTCTGGGTACTGCCTGCTATCAGAATTCTCCTCTCAGGTTCTGAAGTGAAGGGCTGACCCATGTGCATTTCTCATTGTCAGTTCACCTCCCACCAACCTGAGGTGTGGGGGAAGGAAGGCGTGTTAGTATGTAGAAAGTCTGCACGCACTATGCTCTTTCTTCTCCCAAGAATCAGTTTTTCTGTAACTGTGTTTCATTAGAGCATGCCTCAAAGTACATTATTATCATCAAATAAAATGACTTTAGGAAAAAAGCAAAACAGCCCACATCTTAGAGATTTATGACTAGCACTCACCCCCATGACCAGATTTCATCATTCCCCTCTTGAGTAATAAGATGTATTTCTGAAATTCTGGAAAACTCATCTTTCTCTAAATCTGTGTTTAAAGTGGTTGTTCTTTCATGAAGAGAAAAAGCAGAACATTAGTGTATACATTTGTGATTCCCTTTTGGGTTGTGGAGTAAGATTTCATTTACTGCTTAATGGCAATGTACATTCAAAACATTCTTAAGTGACTGGGTGAGAATGAAACAAAGCTTTATGCTCAGAATGTGAACTGTCAGCCTCTCAGAATGGGCAACTCCCACCTCCATTCTTGGGCCAGTTCCCTCTATTCAAAAAACAGCACAGTGCCAAAAGTACCCCATCCATTTTTCTCATCAGATATTTTTTACTTGCAGGTAAATGACAATTGGTTTTATTGACTCAGCCTACCATGAACCAAGGAGACAGGTGTCTGATCTTTTGAATAGTATTATTTTAGGCAAACAGGAGATGTATTATACCCCAATGTCCCACCAGCTAAAATGTTCTATTTGCTGCTATGTCATTTTAAATAACCAAGGATCTTCATAACTTATTTCCTATTATGTATTGTTCATAGGTTCCTAGTATATCTATTTCCATTCCGTTAAACTTATCTTCTAAGTTCTGCAAGCACCCCCTTCACATATCACCATTTCTATGTCTTTGTTCACGTGTTTCATCATAGCCAGAAAGCTTGTCTTTTCCTCCTTCACTTAAAGAAATCCCTCCTATCATTCAATGTTCTGCTCCATTTTTATCTCTGTTTTGAAGTATTCCTCACATCTTTATTTATCTTCCTTCATGATAATTTCTGCAGCACTCATGTTTTTTTGTACCATATTATCCCAAGACCTAATTATATGTTGTCACATTATGCTATATCAACTTTGCTTTTACAGACTGTGAGTTATACCCATGAACAGATAATACACTTCTTTTGAATTACCTACAAAAAGAGGCATATGGCAAGCACTTTTTGATAAATAGCAGGGAGATTAACTGATTACTTTAATTCATTACCGGAAATGATGACTCCTCCTCAAGTGTGGCGATAGCAGTGACTACACTGGTATAGACAGGTACATCAGATTATTCATAATAGCCAGAAGGTGGAAGCAGCCCAAGTATCCACCAGCAGACTAAAAAATAAAAAAAAGTGTGGTATATATGTGCAATGGAATAATAATGAGCATTAAAAATTAATAAAATTCTAATATATGCTATAAAATGGTTGAATCTTAAAAACACAATAGAAGAAATAAGCCAGGCACAAAGTGGCTACTATTTTATGATTCCCCTTATGTGAAGTAGCTAGCATAGTCAAACTTCCATAGACAGAAAGCAGAATAAAGGTTAGTACGGGTTGGAGAATGAGGGAATGAGGAATTATTATTTAATGGGTTTAAGTTTGGTATGCTAAAACGTTCTGGAAATGGATAGTTGTGATCATGGCACAACGTTATAAACATACTAAGTGCCATGGACTTGTACACTTAAAGTTGTTAAAACAGTTAATTTTATGCTATGTATATTTTACCACAATATAAAAGAAAATACTTCCTTTTAAAAAAGTTTTTGTTTTAGAGATTCCATAGGTCTAAATTTGATATACCTTTTTGTTTATTTCTTGTTGGTTTTGTTCAGAATTATTTTATAGGAAACATTCATTTGTATTTGAGTTTTTTTAGGTTTCCACACAGTAAAATCTGTCTTTTAATCTGCCCATCTCCTCCTGTAAATGTGCTCACTAGGGAACCTCTATTTACTGTCTCCTCTACGCTGCTGCTTAGAACTCTACTGCCTCCTAACCACACACTCCAAATGCCCAGTTTTAACAGAGTGGCTATGTGATACACACATAAACCAATCGGACTTTTATCCTAATTAGGAATCTGAGAATGTTACAAATGAAATTAGACCCTTTCTGTACCACTGTTACTTCATAAAAGAGATGTTTCTTCTTCATTTGATCAACCTTTTATAGATTTTACTATACTTCCTCATTTTAATCTTATCTCACTGTTTATAGTCAGCTGTGAGTTTTTTGTAATCAATTATTTTTATTCCAACAGCCTTCTTTTCTGTAATTGTCTAATTAATCCAGAGTTGGGTCTTCCATGACTCAACACAGACAAGTCTCTTCAGATTACATTGCCTAACAATCTGACCAACAACTTTATGTTACCTATTTCTTTGTTTCTCAAGTAAACATCTATCAGTCATTCTCAGGTAGCATTCATCATTCTAGATAGCTCTACTATTTTCTCCTTACCTCAGTTATGTCTCTTCAATGACTGGCTAATGGTTCTTCCCTCTTCATCTAATTCTGTCCATTTTCTGGTGGAGGGGGGAAATGGGGTCAATGCTTTCTTATCATATTCAATGTACTTATTTTATTTTCCATTGTTAAATACTATTTTAAATCTTATAGCATTAGCAAAACTAATTATAAAGCCAAACTTGTTACATAAACAAATTTGACTTTAGCTATACTGCTATTTATCCATAGTGTTAATTTTGAAATCCCATTAACTTAATATGACTCTAAGGAGTAACTATTAAGAAAATATATGCTGCTAGTAAAAATATGTTAGAGCTAATTTCAATAAACAAAAAGTTTTATTGTGACAGGAGACCCCGTTATCAGCCAAAGATACATAAAGTAAGAGGGGACATGGAGAGGAAGGAAGGAGAAAAAGTTCAAGTAAAAAAAAAAAAAATCAGCCCTAACGAATTAAACAATGCAGTAAAAAAAATCAGTCAGTAAGTTTGTGTTATTAAGTCTATGATTCATAGAATTGATCCCAAAAGCTCTTGAATCATAGTGAGAAGATAAAATAATGTGAACCAGAGGTCCACCCTTCATAATTGCTATGGGGTTCTCAAAAGCAACCTGTGAGTCTAGGAATAGGAGAGGCTTTGTCGAGGTGTTAAGTACTTGGGCGCCATCATGGAAGGTGGCTAAGATTGGATAAGTGTGGGGGATAGAAAGTCCAAGAAATAGGGAGAGCTACAACCCTGTGGGGCCAGTGGCATATGGACTGAAAGTGACTAGAACACTGAGCTATTAGGAAGGACTGAATTGATACTGAATAGAGTAACTCAGATATAGTCAATTGGCGGTGCAAGCAGCCCGTGGATGGCTTTGAAGACCAGTCTGTATGTAAACAGTGGAGGCCGTGCTGTAGAAGGAGCATTTTAAGAAGACTAATATGGTAACAACATGCAAAATGTTCTGGAAGGAGAAAGACTATAGGGAAGAAAAGGGAGGAAGAATAAAACTAATAATGAAGACAGGTTGTGTCCTCATGACCATGACTTTCCAGTGGGGTAAGATAGGTTAAGGAGGCCATATCAACTTCCTGCTGTGGGGATGTGAGGTTTCATAAGCATTTTATTGATTTTTAGAGAGAGAGGGATAGAGAGATAGAAACATCAGTGAGAGAGAAACATCGATTTGTTGCCTCCTGCACACCTGCCACTGGAGATAGTCAGCATGAAGATGTAAATTTTCTATTTTGTTGCTTAAATTTCTCATTTAATTGCTTTATCTGTTTTGGTCCATTAGCTTCTATTCGAGAATATAGCTTTTATGACAAATTAAATTCTAGGGTTTTATTTTGACATCTAAGTTAATTTTTAATTCTAAATTTTCCATTTTACAACATACTTCTATGTCCCCTGACCAGGAATTGAACCAGTGATCTGTTTCCTGGGTCAACCCTTAAACTGCTGAGCCACACCATCCAGGCATATGGGGGATTTTTTTAAAAGGTTAAGATCCTCCCAATGGATAGAGCATCGGGCTGTGGACTGAAGGGTCCCAGGGTCGATTCTGGCCAAGGGCACATGCCTGGGTTGTGGGCTCGATCTCCAGTGGGGGGCATGCAAGAGGCAGCTGATCAATGATTCTCTCTCATCACTGATGTTTCTATCTCTCTATCCCTCTCCCTTCCTCTCTGAAATCAATAAAAAATATATATATTAAAAAAATGTTAAGATCCACTGATAAGATAATGCTTTGAGTTTTTCTTGTTTATTTTTGTTAGTTTGCTCTTTATAAGCATGAAAGAAAATAACAAACATTACAAATAATTCTTTGAAATTATAATATATATTTATGATTAAGTCAAAGAAACATTATGTAAAAACAATAATAACTTAATAGTTAACCTCCATTGAATGTTTACTATATACTAGCTAATGTTGTAAGTTCTTCTCTGTGAAATCTTTTTAATCAGCACAAACATCTCCATAAGACCGGTACTATGGATGGGAAAAAAAAAAAAAAAGTAACAGAGAGAATAACTTTGTAGAAAACCTCAGAGCTAGAACCTGATAGAATCAGGATGAGAACCTGGGCAGTCTGTCTCTGAGCCCATGCTGGTAACCACCAGGGAATGTGGCCAAAAAGAGCAATAATCAAAGAAATTGAACACTAAACCTCAAAACATAGTTACTCTGCTGCACATATATCAGACCTCTAATACTAGTTAACAATGCTGTGTTGTGTAGTTGAAATTTGCTGAGAAGGTAGCTTTTAGTTAATCCTCACCTGAGGATATATTTTTTTCCATTTATTTTTAGAAAGAGTGAAAGGCGGGGCGGGAGGAGAGATATGAAAGAGACATAGTTATCGGTTGCCTCCTGCACATGCTCTGACTCAGGCTGGGATTAGGCCTGCAACTAGGTACATGCCCTTGACCAGGAATCAAACTGACCCTTTGGTCTGTATGCTGGCACCCTAAACACTGAGCAAAACCAGGAGGGCTGAGAGGGTAGATTTTAAATGGTCTCACCATAAAAAAAAAAAAAAAAAAAAAAAAGTCACTATGTGAGGTAATGGGGTGATGGATATGTTCATTAGTTTGGGTGTACTCATTATTTCACAATGTATACTTACATCAAAACATCAAGTTGAACACTTTAATTGTATACAATTTCTATAAAAGGGAAGGTAAGAAAACAGTCACTCTATTAATCAATAACAATAACCATGATAATCAGGATGCTATGGAGTCTTTAAGGACTGCTTTTACCACTATATTATTTTATACTAGAGTCCTGGTGCATGAAATTCATGCACAGGTAGGGTCCCTAGGCCTGGCTGGTGATCAGGGCCAATTGGGGCCTTCCAGCTGCCAGCTGGGGCCTTCCTTCATTCTGCACCGCCCCCTGGTGGTCAGTGCACATCATAGCAAGCGATCGAACTCCTGGTCTCCCAGTCTGAACTCCCGAGGGGACACTTTGCATAATAGCCTTTTATATATATAGATGGTTCTCATCATTTTACAAGAGAAACTAAGGCACAGAGAGGTTATTTGAGAGAATATTCTAGAAGCGCTGGATTTAAGCTTGACCATTTTTCAGGGTGCTGATACTCTTCCACTTTACATAGCACACACACAATTATCACTAAAATGTAGCTTGTAACAGAAAAAAAAGTAAAATGTCCCCAAAGAAAGGAAAGTCACCAGCAATTAAAACCGAGGGGAATGTCAAAACTAACAAATAGCACCTGCAGAAAATTAATAAATTGGGTGCTTTTAATGCTTTATTATTTTAAATTATAGCACCACTAGCTGAGTTGAAAAGTTTTTTTCATGGTTATTGTATCTTTAAAAATATGAATTCCATCTCAACTGCCTCTTTAAATAAGATTAATTCATAGCATTTTTCATTTAATTGCTTTATCTGTTTTGGTCCATTAGCTTCTATTCGAGAATATAGCTTTTATGATAAATTAAATTCTAGGGTTTTATTTTGACATCTAAGTTAATTTTTAATTCTGCAAAAAGTTCTTCCCTGTGCAGTTTAGTTTGTTCAAAAGTGCTGGAAAAAATGATATTTGGAGCACTGTAAGTTATCCATGAAATAGGTATTTCACAGCCAACCTGCCTACACTTTCTTACACCTGAGCCTCTCTAATGAAAGGCCTGTTCAAAAGATGTTTGTGTATTAGCTTTTCCTAAGATTTCCAAAGAGAGATTTCATTAGAGGAAGTTGCCTGGCTGTGGAAATGGAATTAAATCTCCATGCTGTCTTCACTTTAGTAGCTGAAAAGGCATGTGAGCCATATAGGTTATTCCCTGTAAATGAGTCTAGGTTTGGCCATGAAATCATAACCTCTCTAAGAATTAAAGGGAGTAAAAATTAATATAGGGCCAAAACCGGTTTGGCTCAGTGGATGGAGCGTAGGCCTGCAGATTGAAAGGTCCCAGGTTCGATTCCAGTCAAGGGCACGTACCTTGGTTGTGGGCACATCCCCAGTGGGGGGTGTGCAGGAGGCAGCTGGTTGATGTTTCTCTCTCATCGATGTTTCTAACTCTCTATCCCTCTCCCTTCCTCTCTTAAAAATTCAATAAAATATATTTAAAAAATTAATATAGGAATTAGGGATGGCACAACATGTAAGAAGAGCAGGAAGAATAAAAGGTCAGGATGGCTGTAGTCCCAACGATGGCAAAACTGACATTGGTGACTTCAGGCTGAGAAACTGCTTCAATTCCCCAGTTTACAGAAAGATTCTATCACAGTCCCAATCTACTTCATCAGAGTTTGAGACGCCACTACTTTTGGTTTTATGACTTTCCAAAAATAATGTTCTCTTCTCTCTTACTTTCTAAATCTGGAGCTAAACAGAAAAGATTATTCTGAGAAATGTAGTTGCTGGCTTTCTTTACCTTATCAATGCAGATGAAATGTAAGGTTGTGATGGTAACGCCCAACTGATCATAACATAGCCCTTGCTATGAGGCACAGAATGAATATGATAGAGTTCAATACTCTTCCATGTCTTTAAGAGAGACATTCTCTTAAAGCATAATGCTATATTAAAAATTAACCTACTCATTTTCAGTTTAAATATCTATCAAGTAGCTAACATTGTGGTAGGCACACAATCAAATCATGGTCTGATTTTTTGTTGTTCTGCCTAGGTATTTGACACAATTTTTTTTAATATAATGATTTCTGGGGCACTTTAATAATTTGTTGGAATAAGGAACCTCATTATTTCAAATCAAGATACAGAAATTTTAAGACATTTGAAATCATAATTGTTCTGCACATTTAAGACATATGGTAGGTATTAACCTGGGGGAAGCAAAAGGAGAAAAATTCCACTACTTATAATTGGACTATTTGAACTTGAACAACTCATGGGAAGTTGAGCCTTCCAGAGAATGTCACTTTCTGCCTCAAAACAGTTTTGTTTTGTTTTATGGTTCTGAATATGTATAGTTCTCTACAGTAGCCCTTTGTCTCCAGAATGTCTTCACTGACAAGTAGTCTACAAGTCTTTGGAGGCAGACCTAAGACATCATCTATTCTCTCTAACAAAATGTTAGGAAGATGGTGGAGACTCAAGTGAACTGTGAGGAATTAGTATTTATAATAATTCAAACAAGATATCCCCGGAGGATATTGAGGATGCATGCATGTGGCCTTTAGGAAGGTGTCTCTTCCAAGACAACTCACAGGGCAGCATTTATTTTCTTGGTAAGTTTTCCACAATGGCTCAGCTTGTGGCTCTTATCCTTTTAGCCTCAGTAACCTGGCTTGGTCAGCACATTGTGACTGCACCCATCTTTCTCAAACATATTCACTTTAATCAAACTTGCGACTGAGGAATAAACCCAGGATTCCAGCTTATTTGTTTACTGTAAACAATATATTTCTATTGGGAGAATAAATTCTATCTCATAGGAAATGAAACATGCAAAGTTTATAGGACCAATTCTTTTCTTCATTGGAGGAAGGCATATGTAGAAAACCAGATAATAATCAGAATTGGTGAATATTCAATTCTGAAAAATGGAATTAATAGCAGACTGAGATCAGAATAGGCTTGTCAATAGGACAAGAGCTCATGGAGTCTATTGAGTATCACCTTTGGGATCCATTTCCACAGGACCAACTTGCCAAAAGGATCAGAAAACCCAAAAACCTTTATCTAAAGTCCTTTTTCCTCTGAGCAGGGTATTGAAGAGCACTGCCAATATTTGTCCATGTGATTCTTATTTTAGTACTGTATTACTCCATGGCTGACCTAATTCCTCACAATTCCTATGTTCTTTCAGGTCCCGGGCAATGGTTGCAAACCTAGGAAAGAGTCTGTCTCCTTCAGGATCATTTAATCTCCCTGATCTAGTCCACATGTATAGATTTTGCCATTTAATTCTTAGTGGGCATTCTGATTTTCCTCACAAGCAAATTCCCTAGCACCTTAATATTTGCTACAATGCTCATATCCATCATTTATCAAGAGTTACATTTTGTGTCAGATGTCATTTATATCTTGCCATGTGAGATGAACCATTTACACCCTTTGTTAATGAGTTCCCCCACTGTGAGATTGGATGATGCCATTCCATAAAATCTATTTCATTTATTTATGTGCCTATTCTTTTCATGAAATTTGATCAAAAGAAACCTGTTCTCACTATTTCACAGACACTGCCATTACCCAGCGTCCTTGCACAGAATCCCCCAGTCAGGAACACCTGACCTACCTTTACCACTAAGTTTCCTTAACTAAGTTTGCTATCAATTGAATGTTTGCATTCCCCCCCAAATTCAAATGTTGAAGCCCTGACCTTCCCCCCTGCCTACTTCAGTGTGATGGTATCAGGAGGAAGATGATTGGGTTCAGGGTAAATGGTGGGATTAGTACCTTTATAAGAAGAAAGAACAAAACTTTATTTTCTTACACCCTACTTCCAAAAGAGAATATAGAAAGAAGGCAGTGGGCCATCTGAAGACCAGGAACAGGGTCTTCACAAAACTGAATAGGCCAGAACCTTAATCTTGGACTTCCCAGCCTCCAGAACTGTGAGAAATAAATGTCTATTATTAAATCCACCCAGTCTCTCATATTTTGTAATAGCAGGCCGAGCTAAGACAAAGTTTTTAAGAAAACCACAGGCATCAATGCCAAGGGACTACAGATGACTGAAATAGAACCCAGCACTAAATCTTCTATTGTGTATCCTGGTTATTTAATTTGACACAATCATTGGAATCTCTGCTAATAAGCCTTGGTTTCTTCTTCCAATTGAATAATTTATCATCTATTTTTTTTTTATTCTTTGTAACCTTTTCCAAGAATGATTCTATCATTTTTCTAACTGCAAATTGTTCAAGTTCCAGAATTAAAAGAAATAGGTCTTAATTATACTTCCTCTGCCAAGTTTTATTTCACATCCACTTCCTTAACTCACAGTTTTCTTTTTCTCAGCCTCCATCCTCCAACCCTCACCTCATATAACCTGTTTCTTTCTATTTCTTCATTTAATTTTCTGGGGTGATTTGATCCTTCTCTGGTGCACTCCAGTCATCACAGGAAGGATGGAAGCAGGGTGGGGATTAGACCAAATTCTAGTGACAAGCACTGTTCTCCAGTCAGAGCAGGTGCACTGGAGCCAGAGGGATGCTTTGTGCAGGCAAAGCATTGAGATAGCTGTCATGGCCTTGCTCAGAACTCATTGCTTTACATTGACGTCAGCTTAAACATTCATTCAGATCGATTTATTCAAAAGTGTTTAAGGTTGAGCTGAGTTTATTACCACAGATGTGGTGGGGCCCTTACAATTGAGCATAATGTTTCATCAGTTGCAATACCAAATACACTCTTGGTGTCTGCTGACAGGGATATGGGGGTCTTTTATGGCAAAGCAGAGATTGGGGAAGAAAGTTTGATGGAAAAACTGTTTTCATAATACTCCAAGGGGATTCAAGTTTATGAAGATTTTAAATCTTTTCTCTTGGCTTGAATTATCTTTTTTTTTTTCCTTTTTGCCCATCCCTGTCTCCAAAGAAAGCAATAAGCCTGTCAAAGGAGGAATTAATTAAGCAAATCAATCAGTCAGTTTTATTAAGGAATTACAAAGCCCAAGTGGAGCATTAATTATTCAGATAATGGGACATCTCTGAGCCGTTCTTTTCAATTATTGATAAGCTGCTATCTATCATTCAAACTGCTTTAGTACCGATTCAGTTGTGAATGAAGCCAGGTCATTCAGCCAGAACATATGCTAGTGATGAGCACTGCTGGGAGGATGGGGTAAAAAAGTGGGCAGGGGCTGTTTCCCCAGCCTGAGTGCACATAGTAACCATCATGAGGCCAGGACCAGCCACCCTGCAGGCATCTCAGTGAAAGGAGTGTGGTGCTAGGCACTGAAACAATGGCATGGGAGTTTCTTTTTCCCTACCACACCTGGATTTCTCGTTGGCCTTATAAGACCAGCTAAAGAAAGCATTTCTGGTAAAGCTGATGTCATTGTTTAACAACTAAAAGAAAAAAGAATGCCATTCATTTTACAACTAGAAGAATTTTAGATTTTTTTTTTCTCTCTAGCATCAGGAAGAGAAAAAGTTTCTTTCAACCTCAGATTTATTTTTTAATACCGTTGCTTTAATGTTTATATGTGAATTTACGTGAATAGACATAAAGGTGTAGGAGTAAAAGTTTTGCTCAACTCTTTTTTGATTTGTGTCAGGAGTTTAATCTTCCTTTTATTAATGATTTATTGAGTATCTACTATGTGCTGAATCCTGACAATGCCAACACGGAGACCTCAAGGTACTCATGGTACGTCGATAAGGCATTTACTAAGAAAAAAATATGTTTTAATCAGACAAGGCATCAGTCCCCCAATAGCACTAATTTCAACTTTGGGATATATCATATTTAGGACAAGAGGTAGTAAAGAAGACATAAAACTTGGCCTTTCCTTTATTCTAGCTTAAATTTCTTGGTAGAGCAGTGGCATATTTTTTTGAAAGCTTTGTTTTCTGGGTTTTAGGTTCCTCACTTCACTTTTTATCAAAAAAGTTAGGGCAAAGTAGTTTTGGTATTCGAATGCCTTTCAAAGCTAATTATATGTCAAAAGCTGCATCCACAAATATTACAAACATAACCTCTTGACAAGACAAACTTGAATCAATTGCTTATTATTAGGAACATCACCTACAAGGGCTTTGGCAGTGTCTTGGGGGAGGAGATAATGTAAAAATTTATTGACTTCAGGCACATCTTTAAAAGTTGAGATTGGATTGGGATTGGGTAAGGATTATAAAACAATAGTCAAGGATTGATGGAAACAGGAAAGTGAGTATTCTGAGTCAAGAGTTTAAATTAATTTTAGAACATAGACTGTTGATTATTTCCATTGAAAAGCTGAATCTTTCAGGGAAATCTTGTAATAAACAATAAAAACACTTGCCTAGGCAGGACACTTTTGGAAGAATTAAGTCATGCTAATGAAGACCGAGTAATAGTAAAGACAGGTTAACAAAGACAGAGAAGTGGCACAGTCATGTTAGCATAGAAGATAATGTGTGGGTTTCATTCTCAGTGCCCAGGCTATGTGTGAAGATTCAGTTCTCATTTGTCACTATAGTATCTGTCAGTATTAAGGTAACTCTTCAGTTTTCTGATTACTTTATACATTTGCTTTGGAACTTTATTAATTACCTCTAGATCATGCTCATTTATTCCACTTAGTGACAATGAGGACATTGGCACTTGGCAGGGCTGAGTTTGAATCCACACTGTACCTATTCCTAACAATGTGACTTAAGTTGAGTTACTTCATCTCTCTGAGCCTCAGTTTGTTTATCTTCAAAACTGGAATACTTGCCTCAAAGAATAGTAGCCCAAATTAAGAGAGCAGGATTTCACAGTCTTATGATCTCTTTGTGTCAATACTTTATATGTGCATTTTTACTATGCTTTCTGTCCTTACGCCTTTGAGGTTTGTCTAAGTCCTCATTTCTAGACACTAATTTGCCTGAGAATTTGGCTAAATTCTCACTTTGCCCTCTCAAGTCTCGCTGCATTTCCAAGATACTGACAATGTTTTATGAACATCAAATGTACTTTGGGTTCATTCTTCTGATATTTATGCAGCCTCAAGCATGGTGCATTGGAAAGAGCACTGGTGTTTAAGTCAGACGTTCTTAACTTAATCCTTCACTCAGCTTCTAGCTCTCCCTATGACCTTGGGCTATGACAGCCATGCTCCAGTTTGGCTCAGTTAGACCTTTAATACTAAATTAAATCCTGCTGAGCGTCTGGTCTTTGAAGCACTTCTCCAAAGAGCCATGCACTCATCCAAGCAATTTGGCCAAGAATTTTATGGCGTTTCCTGACATATCTCTATGAAAGTTTTAGACTTCTCAGAGCATTGTTTAAAAACCACTGCCATGAAACCATGGCACTGACTTAATGAAATTCATTTATTTTTCTACCCATTCACTTATTCCACGAATATTTACTGTCAATGACTAAGTGCCAAGCTTGATAGGAAGTCAATAACAATGATCCTAGGAATTAAAGATGATTATTTCTTTGACTTAGAAGTCTTATGATTCTCAAGTCCTCAAAATGAAAACAAAGCGTTTTGCCCTCTCCACACTGCCCCCTAAGCGCACACAGACACATACTCACATCACCTTCCATAGATGCCAGTGAATCCACACTGTACCGTTTCCTAACAATGTGACTTAAGTTGAGTTACTACATCTTATGTCTTTCTCAATCAGGTGAGTTATTTCACATGTCCATCCAAATCTGCACTACTTTTGTTTTGTTTTGTTTTATTAGAAGAGCGTCCTTCCAGTGGCACTTAGGCTTGGCCTTGCCCGCAAGGTCTTTCTCGATTTATCTCAGCTGTATTATTTCTCTCACCAGCCATCTCGGAGCACATTGCAGCCCCTGTCCTTTCTCCACCATTCCTCCATCTCATTTATTTTTTAGTATTTTCTCAACAGTTCTTCCAGACGCTCTCATTAAGCACTGGGCTAATTAGCCTCCTGTTTCTGAGCAGTGGAACAGGGGTGAGCCAGGGCCCTGCAGGAGGGCTCCCACACTCAGTGGGAGGAAAGCAGTCCTGCTCCTCAGCTCACACACCTGCACCCTCTCACAACTGGACCTGCCACTACTCAGCAAGGTTGTTCTTTGTTGTTGTTGTTTTTAAGCTTCTTGCTCTTTTTCCCAGAAAGGATACACTGCAGCCCCAATCATCCTCACTCACTGACAATACCAGTGATTAAAATCTCTCAGTCCCCAGAGCACAAGCCCTCTATTAACTTTGCAGGCATGTTTTCTATGCTACAGACCCAGCAGGCACTTAGCAGATCCTCTCGGAGATGCACTGGTTCATGGCTAAGAGCAGCGGATACAGCCAACATCTCAGAAAGCCGTGCACTGAATCGAGAGTGAGGGATCAGTGGGCTGCCCTGGAAATGTGAAGTGTCTAAATGGCACCTCACCCTAACACAGCTTTCCTCCCCAATTTCAAATCCAAGCCAAAGTTTGTTTGAATCTCTTCTCCTAGATCCTAGCCTAGCAAACTTTTTTGGGTCAGTTATTATGACAAGTATTTAGGTCTGAGTTCCACCGTTATAGGAAGAAAGCAGTAAAATAAAACTCTCTCCCTGACCCATTAGCTGTATAGCTAAAACATGAATCTCATATTTTATCCAGCCCTGGCTGAGTCTGTCTAGGTTGAGATAATTGATGAGTGGCTTTTCATTCATCTATCTTTGACATCCCCTGGAAAAACTTCATACAATAACAACATTGTAAGTTAATAGATGCTTTCTAAGTCTCGTTGCTTGCTCTAAAAAAACAGTAATGTTATCACTTTATAGTTAGCAAAACACCATCTTATTTATTCCTCAATCAAGTGAAAGTGTTAACATCATCTGGGATTTAGGATGACTTGTCCACAGTCATCCAAATAACAATGAAAAAGATTAAAACAAAAAGATCATCAAATTCCAAATCCTAGGTTCTTATTCTTATATGAAATTTTATAATTCCTCCTCACATCCTTAAGATACTGTTTTAAATGTGATATATTCTGTTTTTAGTACAATTTCAATTGGCTGCCATGTCCCACCCAATGCAAGCATTCCTGTTTTTGCCAGATGGCCAGTCCATTTTCTGGCTGCTTCCAATGTGGACAACCCACGAGATGGGTCTAAGTTATCATGGCAGTACTGTACATTGTCTAATGTGAGTCTGAAAATAACAACCAAAAATTACCCATGTATGTGATATTAATTTCATAAATAGAAAAATTAAGCTCCTTAGTTTTGTGATTTTCTCAACTGTTCCTCATGAGATGTCCACTTTTCTGTCCCTCATGGTTTCTCTCACTCTATCCTTTGGAATGAAGGGTAGGATAAGAGGGTCCAAAATTAAAACATCTTGACTCTGCTCCTCTCCTTCTCTACTACCTCCAGCACATTGGTAAATAGTCCTTGCTGTCCACACTGAATTTTCTGGCCTTTGTTAATCAACTAGAAGGGACTGTCCCTGTTTCCTTGGGTGTTTGCGCCAAAGAAGGTTTCAGAACTTTTATGTCCAAAGCCACACACATTTAAGCAAGTGATAGAATTGTGTGCCTGCTGCAGTGACTTTATTTTTCTGTAACATTAACTAGGGGGCGACTTTACTGCCTAATCTCAAGGGGATTGAATGGCTGCTCAGGCCTCCCAGTTTTGCTTCGATGTTTATTCCCTCCAAGCCCAAACGTCACCCTCTCATCTCCACATTACACAGCCCTCTTCTCTGGCCATCCTCTCCTTAGGTTCCTTCCCCACTTCCCGAAGCATAGCGCAGAAATGTTCAAGGCCTAAATCAATTTACTCATCTGATAATTTTCTCTGTGATAGATGTCAAAGTTATTCTTCAGTCAGTTTTGACAAGAGGAGGATAAAACTTAATTTCCACTATTGATGAGGAGTTACTTGAGAAGTGATATGTATGCAAAATTAATATTTTTTCTACTTACATACTTTGCTTTAATCACGGGTGAAACAGTAAAGCTAATATTGTTATGATGTAAAAGCATCACCTGCTCTGGTTGCATCTCCAGGCTTTCCCAGCTACACCTTTGATGATGGGGAGGAGGTTCAGATCTCATCTCTTGAAATCCTTCTCAGAACAAGGGAAATGAGATTTTTATCACTGGAGAAGAGTGGAGCACGGGCTCCAGGCAGGGTTTCCTATCTCTATTCCCCCTGTATGACTCTGTGAAAGTCACTAACCCCAACCTGGCCTCGGACGTCTCACAGGTCAATTAAAAAGAGAAACTAATATGATTTCAGAATTTCTTCTGGCAATAAAATTCTACAATTTTACTTCAGAAGGTAATCTCTTCCATTGCTGAATAACTCACAGTATAAGAGAAAGTTTTTTTTTTCATTGAGCCAAAGTTCACTCACTTTCTACCAATTGACACCAACTATGCTGCTCTCCCTTCTCCCTCCTAACACAGCAGTTCCTCAAGTGCTTGGGGGCAGTTTCCACTTTCCCTGAAGTTACCTCTTCCCCAGGCTAATTATTTTTCTCAGCAGTGTACATGACTTGGTCTTAACACTTTGTATTTGCATCTTGAATAGCTTTGATATAGCCATTAAAATATACCATGGCTTTGGGGCTGGACCTTCTTTACAGAAAGCATAATTATAACCTATGGACTGCTTTGCTTTTTATGTAACATTATTTTTCCTTCCAGAGAATTATATTTTTTCCTGATGAGATTAAAAGTACTAAGAACTGCCATCAATCAATGCTATGGAATCTCTGAATTCATGGGACCTATGTTTCTCCCCAATCCACATGCTTGCACAGACTCTTTGAGTAGGACTGTATAGGAGACCAACCTCTTGGTGTCTCTGCTGAGAACTTAAAAAAAAGAGCTATATAAGGAGGTATCTCTGGGAATTTGTAAAAATGGTAATCTCATCTTTGAGTGAAATCATAAATAGCTAGTCAATGATGAAAGTGGAATTAAACCTCATACATGTCTGACTCCAAACCCCAACCTTTAACCATTAAACTAATGAAGAGGGATGAGGGGTTCATAATGGAACATGAAAATAAATTTTAAAGTAGTATAGCAATATTTCTGACTCCAGCTTAAACTAAATAAATAAAATCATTCCAGTTCAAACTGAAAGACTAAGGAAGGATTAAGCAGGTTATTCATAGTAAAGAGATGAACCAGTGTATGTGTGTGTGTGTGTGTGTGTGTGTGCGTGTGCGTGTGCGTGTGTGTGTTTTAATTTAATCCTCATCCAGAGATATGTTTTCATTGATGAAAGAGAGAAAGAGAGAGATAGAGAGAGAGAGAGAGAGAGAGAGAGAGAGAGAGAGAGAAACATCGAAAGCTCGCCTCTCATATGTGCCCTGACTGGGGATCAAACCCATAACCTGGGCACGTGCCCTGACTGACAACCCTTCAATGCACAAGACACTCTAACCAGCCGAGCCACATTGGCCAGAGCAGAGATTTTTTTTTATTGTGATGAAGACAGAAGAGTAAGAACATATAATAACTTTGAACAAGCCTGAGGGCAGTTTCTGGCTGAGCAATAGGAACATGTATGTGGAGTGACCCTATGGTTCAATATCTTGCTTTTCCTTCCACCTTGCTGGGTGCTCCTTCTCAGGCATCTTCTTCATCTCCTGAATTTTAAATGTCTGACTGTCTAGCATTCTGCACTTAATCCTCAGTTCACTGTTTGTAAAATTTCTCCCTAAGTATCCTGCAGTCCAAGCTGAAATCAGCCTTCTGGTCTAAAATCATGGAGGTCAAAATTTGGGAGATATACAGCCTATACTTCCCATCAGTCAACCATTGGCTCATATTTTTTCTCTCTGGCTCTTAAAACTCCAATTCTTAATTTGCTACCTTTTATGAAAATTCAGCTATATTTCAGAGAATAACATAAACTAGGTTTCAGTTACCAGTATGTTGGTGTGAATTTATATACCCAGGACCTTCCTTAAGATAAGAGAGTATGGTGACAGACAGCTCAGCCAATATGTAAAGCATGATCTCAGATGTGTGGTTCTCTTAATGGGATGCCCTAAGAAAACCAGGGTGCAGCAGAGTGAAGATGTGAGGAGAAGAGAAGCAGGTCATGGGGCTAGGAGGAAGCTAGGGAAAGTGAACTCTGAGTAGATACTGTGCTAAGCATTCTCTGGAACAGTGGTCACCAACCTTTTGAACCTCAAGGACCACAAGTGGCCTGTGGACCACCGGTTGGTGACCACTGCTCTGGAGTGTTCCTACCTTGGTCATCACAAAAATTCAGCCACATATTTTTATCCATTCACAATATATTATAGAAGACATTCTCGGAGAGGTTCGGTAATATACCCCATATTGCTGAACCAAAGCATGGTGATATAGATACTAATTAGAAACTGTTTTTCTCCAAACTCCATCCTCTTTCTCATCTATTAGCCAGCCTTCCTAATAGTAACAATGCTTAGTTCCTATTAAAGTGATACTTCAAGTGGACTCCACATCCATTATATGACAAGAAATCCTGCTGAGTAAACTTTTATATTATTGTTCCCTCATTGTATCTAGCCAACCCATCTTTGGTAAATTGTGAAGCCAGAAGAGCTTATTGATAAGGTTTCCACTTTTTTGCTTTTCCTTCTATTTATGGTGCCACAGTCACACTTCTTTCCTTCTCATAAGTCCACATTTAGTTCCCTTCTCAATGGTGTGGTTTTTCTATTCTTTCCCATCAACTTCCCCCTGAATTTTAGATACCCCCCTGGACTCAGAAGCTGTGGGGACATTTGACAATCACTGCCATGGTGAATGATAGTTTCTGATAAGAGTGTGACATATTTTTCAAATGTGCTGGATTAAAAAAAAAAGCCTGAGAATCACTTGTTTAATAGGAGAAGCTTCTAAAAAATGTATTTTAAAAGGGATTCTAACATAAAACTAAAGGAATAAAGCTTAAGAAGCAAGTTTTCAGGCACATGTCATTGGAAAAGGTGAGGGGGTCACATTGGCATTCAAGATCCCTGAGATCATGCTACAAAGGAATGAGGTTAGTGCTTGGGTTCAATTTGAATTTTTAAATTCATATTTTCTTGAATCATAGGAAATTAGACTTATTTTCAAGGCCTCTAGAAACTGTTCCCTAAAGAGCAAAAGATAGGTCTTCATTTCCTCCTCCACACGGAGCCCAACCCCAGAACCCTGACCACTGCCTCCACTCTCTAGCACAGGCAGTTGTGTTTGGAAGAGTCACAGCAAAAGTTTAATCCCAAATTTTCATGCCCCTTCCCTTACTTTGTTCTCAATCATGCACTTGACCCATATCTGTAGTGGTGTTGAATATTTTTTCTTCAATAATTTATTTCCCAACGAGCAGGATTCTGGCAGCAAGCCACATTAGGATTGTCTGTGACTGGCACATACCAAGCCCCTTGGGACTCTGATCTGCACCTAGGGGAAGATCACTCTGGAGCTTCAATCATGATTTGGCAATTTGACATTGGACAAGTTATTTAACCTTTCTGGGATTTAATTTCCTTATCTCTACGATAGAAGAATAGTGCCTTGAAAACATGCCACATCACATATGTCCCTGCTGATAGAATTTTCTAACTTTCCACAGGTGGCTCACCAAATAAAAACTTTTTTTGTCTTAGCCTCAACCTTCTACTTTGGACACATAAGAAGTCTAACAAAAGCATTCCTTCACCATCTCATGATATTATATGGCTTTTTTATGAACCAAAAAGCCTCTCGCAGACCATTTTTAATCAAGCTGCAGGTACAAAGTTGTGCAACACTTATATGATGGTTTTTAAAATCAACCTTGCTCTGTTTGGATTTGACCCCAAAATTCTAAACATGACTTGTACTGATGTGCATTGTTATATAATCCAGCAGTAATCTCTCTTGAATAAATTTGCATTAAATACCAGCATCTCAATAAACTAACCAAGTAATTGAAGATTTTGACTTTGAAAGTCTTGCTCAGAACACTAAACACTATAACCATCTCATTTCTCCCCAGCAGAGTGTGAAGACTGTGAAAGTGAGCACCCCAGGGGGGCATGGCCTGGTCCAGATGACAACTTGGCTGACCACAAGGATGTAAAAATCCTACTCTCCCCAATGCTGAATCTCATTCACCTCAAGGCACTACCTTTGTACAATCAATTAAGTTTTGTCTTGACATATAGAGTAACTTGGGATATATATTATGAAATCTTTGATATAATAAAGAATATCGCCGAAACCGGTTTGGCTCAGTGGATAGAGCGTCGGCCTGCGGACTCAAGGGTCCCAGGTTCGATTCCGGTCAAGGGCATGTACCTTGGTTGCGGGCACATCCCCAGTAGGGGGTGTGCAAGAGGCAGCTGATCGATGTTTCTCTCTCATCGATATTTCTAACTCTCTATGCCTCTCTCTTCCTCTCTGTAAGAAATCAATAAAATATATATTTTTAAAAAAAAGAATACCCCATGGGAATACAAATAATTCTGGAGTTTATTCTTAATGAAATTTATTTTTTCAAGAATAATTATACTGCTTTCTTCTTCACGAAGATTATTGTAATTTTCCATTCTTTAAAATAGATCCAATGAAATAAATAATTATTTTTCTCAAAGAAGAAGTAAAGATAATAATAGCAGTTAGTTCATAGAGTTAGGGATTAAATAGAGTAGTAATACAATAAAAAGAGCTATTTATAGCACCTAGCACATATTGTACACTCAATTACTGTTAGGTATTAATAAAATCCACACTTCTTAACTTAGCATTTTTCCTATCACAAGATTGAGCAAGTCCCTCAACAAGAAGATCCCTTTTATTACAGCATTGAGAAGAACATTTTCAGAAGTCCTTTGTCCCAATATTTGCTTACTATAAAATTAAATAAAATTAAAAGTCATTATAAATGTTGTGAAACAGAAGGCCTTTGGTCAGCAGGATAGAATTACCTTTCAAGGTATAAGCCAAATTATCAGGATTATAGATGCCAAATATCTGACCCAACTCCAAGTGTAAGACAAAGAAACAATTCTAGGCTCTATGAGGACATTTTCACCAATGAGATTCACTCACTCTGAACCAGCAGGCTCATCCTAACCTGCAGATATGTTTGTATTTTTTATTTTTAGAGAAAGAAGAGGGAGGGAGAGAGGAAGAGAGAAATATTGATTGGTTGCCTGCCATACACACTCCAACTGGGGATCGAACCCACAACCTAGGTATGTGCACTGACTGGGAATCAAACCCACAACAACTTGGTATACCGAACAATGCTCCAACCAACTGAGCCCTCCTGCCAGGGCTAGATTGTGCTGACTATTATAATATGTGAATGAAGCCACCACAATTAAAAGTACCTCCTGCATTAGGGAAAGAACTAGCCAGTATAGTCTCACTCTCACCTGACTACCCCAATTTTGTAAGAGCTTAACCTGGAAAATTCTCTGTCATGCAATCTATGCTACCTGACAGCCTGCCCCTCAGGAATGAAAGCAATCTAATAATCGCATCACACTACGGTGTTAAGAACATTGTGTATTAGCTTTATTAGAAGGCGTTGCCTTTTAAAAGAGAAGTCTGGACAGCTCTGTGGTTAATCAAAACCAGTGAAGATTGATATACTTTCAGAGATCTGTAGGTGAGATATTTAAAGACAGGAAAGCACTTGGCATTCATCAGCTCATATCACTTAAATGACTCCTCTAAAAGATAAAGCATCTTTGTAGCTACTTATTCATTTACAAGAAGTATTTATGAGAACCTAGTATTGTCAAGTTATAAAGCTATGGTGATAAGCAAAGAAAGCAAGGTAGGCATTCCACAATAGATGAAAGAATTGCTGTGAGTACAAAGTGTAATAACAGGTCATCGGGACCTGAAGAAGTTTGGGGAGTCAGGGAAGGTTTCCTTGAAGATTTCTTACTAAGTTGTAGAAGAAATTATATATGAAAGCAAGTTTGAAAAAACACTGAAGCAAAAAGAGTAACACGTGAAGGTCCTATGTGAGATGTGTGCCATCTATGAGACACTGACTGAGAGGTGATTGGTTTGATTAGAACACACTGTGAGGGAAGGGGAGCAACAAAGCTTACCAGGTAGGCAACATACAGAGCCCCCTCAGGATCTATTTCTTTATAAACTAAGGCCAATGGAAGCCACAGAATACTTAATACAAAGAGCAATTTGATGATATGTGTACACCTGTAAAAGGATATCTCACTGCGAGGAAGGGGTAAGTGGAAGAGGAGAAGGTAAATGGTGGAGGGCATTTAGGAGCTGCAGCAGAGCCTGGTGAGAGATGACAGGAGCCTGGACCAGAGTAGATGCAGGGGATGAAAAGGAGTGGAAAGATTTGAGAGGCCATTACAAGGTGAGAACCAATAACATTGTGTGCTTAATTGTAAATGGAAGTTGAGGACAATGGAGATATCAAGAATAACACTCGTTTGTCTGATTTGCTCAGCTGAGTGGGTGATGGTGTCCTTTACACAGGCAGGACTTTCTGGGAAACCCAGGGGCTTCGGGTTCCAGATGGTTCTGTGAGTTTTTCCTCTGATCACCCCCTCTGCCTTGCCACACAATAATTATGGACAACACATATAGTGAGAGAACAAAAAAGCATGTAACTTAGCTAAAAATAAAGTAAATATTTCCATGGACCAGACATGGAACAGAAACACAAAATAAAGATGCTAAAGTTATAGGTATTCATACCTGAGATTTAAAAACAAATAGTGGTGGCCAGGAATTTTGCTTCTCAGGGCAAAGGAGACAAATTGCACATCATTTTAGAAATGTGACTGAATCCAGGCTTTTGTTTGCACAGGAGAGGACCCCTCACCACCACCATTTGTATAAATAAACTATAAAAAGAACAAAAACATGCACTGTGGACTATTAACACCCAGTTTCTATCAAGTGAAATAGAAACCTACATGTCCATTTATATAAAACTAGAAGCCCAGTGCCCAGGCCCAATGCACTGTCCCCTCTCACAGTCTGGCCTCTCACAAACTAGAGGCCCTGCCCCCTCTCACAGACTGGGAACCCTCAGGGGATGTCCTATTGAGGGCTTAGGGCCACACCCCATGGGGAGCGGGCCTAAGCCGCCATCTGGCTTTCCTCTGAGGGAGGCAACTGGGCTGATCAGGGGAAGGCGCCCCCCCCCCCCATCACCCCGCTGCTGCTGCCACTTCCAGCCACCACAGCAACCAAGGTGTTTTCATCAACATGGACTCCAGTCCCCTCACCACAAAAAAAAAATGGCAATTTCCTTTAGGCATTTTCAAGATGTCTCTTTCATAGGATATGACATTTCTTTCTTTCCTTTTTTTTTTTTTTTTTAATCCTCACATGAGGATATTTTTCCATTGATTTTTAGAGAGAGGGAAAGACAGAGAGAAACATCAACATGAGAGGCACACTTTGATTGGTTGCCTCCTGCATGAGCCCTGACCTGGGCCCTGGCCAGGGAGGAGCCTACAACCTAGGTACATGTCCTTGATCATAATCGAACCCTGCCCCGCTGTGGGTTTGTGTCTCTGCTCCGGCCCCAGCTGCCCAGTGCCGTGGCTGCGGGGCTGGGACTGGAGGCCGCCCCCCCTGCGTGTTGTTCTCTCTGGCTCCGGGGCTGGGCATGGGCCACCCTGTCTGTTGTTCTCTCAGGCTCTGGGCCTGTGCCAGGCCCCTCCTCCTGAGCTGGTCGTGACCATTACAGCGTCCCAGCCTAATTTGCATATTATCTCTTTATATATATATGTTTGCATATTACCACTTTATATATATATAGAGAGAGAAGCTTTATGGGTAAGTTCACCAAAGTGGAAACAATCCAAATGACCCTCAACTGAAAAATCATTAAGCAAACTGGTCCATTTACACAGTGGAATACTACTCAGCAATAAAAAAAGAATAAAATATGGATACATGTTACAGCATGAATAGAATTAGAATGACAAAAGGAATAGAAAAACAACTCAAAATAAACTCATGTATATATCACAAAGATGGTCTTATACCAGTGGACATATGTGGCAATATATATTAACTGGAATTTAAAAATTGACTATAGCTCTAGCTGGTTTGGCTCAGTGTATAGAGTGTCGGCCTGCAGACTGAAGAGTCTCAGACTTGATTCCAGTCAAGGGCACATGCCTGGGTTTGTGCTCATTCCCCAGTGGGGGCCCTGCAGGAGGTAGTCGATCAATAATTCTCTCTCATCATTGATGTTTCTGTCCCTCTCTTCCTCTCCCTTCCTCTCTGAAATCAATAAAAATTTATTTTAAAAGAATTGACTATAAAAGTTGAGGGAAAATGCTTTTGAATTTCCCACCTTACACCATATAATCAACTACATATGCATCTATGTGTGTATGTGTTGTGTGTATGTGTATGTGTGTGTGTGCGTGTGTGTGTTTAAAGATGCACTACAAAATAACTTATGTGTCAAAGAAAAGATTGTTACAATGGGAACTGTGAAATATTTAGAATGAAATGATAATAAACCATGATGTAATCTCCAATTTGGGAGTTATAACTAATATAGGACTAGTGGTATATTTAGCATCAGATAAATAATTTAGAAAAAAGGGAAGAAATAATAAAGATAAGAGCAACAAATTTAAAAAGAAGAGAAAAGCCTCATCCAGGTGGCACAGTGAGTTGGAGCATCCTCCTGTCCACCAAAAGGCTACAGGTTCGATTCCTGGTCAGATCATATACCTGGGTTTTGGGTTCAATTCCCTTCAGGGACAGACAGGAGGCAACCAATCGATGGTTCTCTCTCACATCCATGTTTCCTTTTCTCTCCTCCCATTTTTCTTTCTCTAAGTGTATATTTAGAGAAAGATCTGCTTAATCTGAAAGAATCCTCAGGTGAAGATTCAAAAATAAAGTAAGATAAAAAAAACAATAAGATTAAAATTATTAAAATCAATTTTTGGCCAAATCTCCATCAAGACTGATGGAAAAAAAGAAAGAAAGAAACATAAAGAAAGAGAGAGAAGGCATATGCTTAAAAAGATTATTTTTGATTGATTTTTAAAGAGAGAAAGGAGAAGAGAGAGAGAGAGGAGAGAGAGAGAGAGAGAGAGAGAGAGAGAGAGAGAGAGAGAGAGAGAGAAAGAGAGAGATTTTGATTGGCTACCTCCCACATGCACCCCTACAAGGGATCCATCCAACTGCAATGTGGGTATGAGCCCTGATTGGGAAACAAACCTGCCACCTTCTGGTGTATGGGATGACACTCCAATCAAATGAGCCAACATCAGCCAGGGTGAAGGCATATGTTTATAAAATTTTTGAAAGGGAATAAAATATAGATACAATAAGGATTTTAATAATCACAGAGTAATATGAAAAAAACATGTTAATGCACAATTTAGATAAAATAATTTTTCTAAAATAATATATAAATTACCAAAGTAACTCAATAAAAACTCAATAACAATTAAAAATATAAATCATAATAAAACTGTTTCAAAAAGAAACTAATCTCAGATGAACATACAACCAAGTTTTGCCAAACTCTGGAAAAAAAAAGAAAAATCTGATATTCAGAATTTCTCAGAGACATTAAAAAAGAAGTATGACTCAGTTTAAATGTCATTGAGCCATATTTCAAGGCTATTATAACCTTAATCCTAAATCCTTATTTATCTTAAATAAAAAAGATAACTATAAGCCAATCATACTATAATTAGCATAATGTTAAATTCCTAAATAAAATGTCAACAAACCAATTTCAGCAACATGCTCATGTATTGTTTATCTTAGAAATACAGTGATCATTTGAATTAAAACATTATTAACATAATCCCAATGTTATCCTGCATATTAATAATGTTTAAAAGTAAATAGGATAATATCATAATTTTTTCTCAGGAGAGTCAGAAAAGCAATTAATTAAATTTTAGATTTGTTCTTAAAACTTTTAGCCAACAAAAATAGCAAGAAACTTCCTAAACTTCATAAAAAGTACTATATTAGTTTTCCAGAGCAGCTGTAATCAAGTACCATGATTATAATGGCTTGAAACCATACACCTTTATTATCTTACATTTCTGTATGTTAGAGACTTGACCCAGGTCTCACTGGGCTAAAATCAAGATGTCAACAGGGCTGCTTTCTTCTGGGAGCTCTAGAGAATAACTTATTCCCTTGCCTTTTCCAGGTTCTAGAGCCGCCCACATTCTTGAGCTTGTGGTCCTTTTTACCATCTTTAAAGACAGTAATGAATGGTGAAGTCCTCACACTTTATCTCTCTGACCTTCTCTTTTACGTTCCTCTTCAATTTTTAAGAACCTTTGCAATTTTAAAGTGCCCATCTGCTTAATCTGAGAGAATCTTTCTTTATTTGACTTTGTTTAAAGTTAGAAATCTTAATTCATATGCAACTTTTTAAAAAAAATATATGATTTTATTGATTTTTTTAGAGATAGAGATAGGGAAGGAGAGAGAGAAACATTGATTGGCTACATCCTGCATGCCCCCCCTACTGGGTATCAAGCCTGCAACCTGGGTAGACCAGTGATTTCTCAGTACATGGGATGATGCTCAATGAGCCACACTACCCAGAGCCATGCATTGTAACATATACACAGAAGATTAGGGTGTGGACAACTTTGAGAGGCCATTATTATGTCTACCACAAGTCCAGATAAATTAGGTTTGCTTTTAGCTGACAATAACCAGAATCCTATCAAAAAGTTTTTATGTGTTATATAATGTACAAAGTCCAAAAAATAGAAGTCCAGGACAGTATGGAAATATAAGAATCTTTCTACTTTTCTGCCACACAATCTTTGATGGCAAAAGGCTGCTAGTCAGAGGCATCACATCTGCATTTTGGCAGGAAGTGGAAAGGGGAAAGGGCAGTACCTATGTCAAGAATGCAAAAAGCTTTTCTCAGAACCCTCAATTTACATGTAATTATCACAAACTGTGTTTTTATCTGCAATGGAATTTGAAAAGCATTTTTAAAAATTCTGAACATATTGCTGCCCTTTTAAAAAGCAATTAAGACGGAGGAGGGTAATGAATATTGCACAGGTAACTAGCAGTGTCAGCTACTGGATTACTATCATCATATTTAATATGGTATTTTAGAAGCTCTTCAATTAAAGTCAGGAGAGGTCAGGAATGTCCAGGATCACAGGTTCTACTCATTCTATTGGAGGTTCCAGTCAATGCAATAACAAGAAAAATAGTAGGTAAAGGGAAAAAGGAAAGAGAAAGTCATAAAATTGACCACATTGGAAGCAAGACATCATAGATTCAGTTTTGTACAAGATTTTGAGGCATCTATAAAATATACAATTGGAAATGTCACTTAGATAGTTGAATGTTATATGGGCATAAAGTTTTAAAAAAGCAACATAAAACCTAGGGTAGTGATTCAAATTTGCATCATCAGTGAACATCTGAAAGCTCTATGAATAGAATTGCCTGGGAGAACAATAGAGAGTAAAGTTTAAAAAAGGGGGCATACTTAAGACTAAACATTAAAGAGTTAGGATATTTAAAGGCAAAATTGAGAAGAAATTTTCAAAAAAGTAAATACAGAAAGTATGATGTTGATGCCAACAACAGAAAGTGATTTTCCAGGGGAAAAAGCTAGAAATATTTGATTTTATTGAGACATCAAGAACAAAATAAAATAAAAAGTGTTAAACTGATTTTAGGGCATGATAGACATTGGTGGCCAGTGCATTTGATGGAAAGTGGGGGTTTTGATGGAAGTCTAATCAAAATGAGCACAACAGTACATTGGAAATAAAAATAAATAAATAAAACATAAAAATCTCTTGAAAATTTTAATTTTAAGTTAAGGAGAGATATAGGATAGTATTGGAAGGTGAGAGCAGAGTTGAAAGTAAAATTTTATTTATGAGAGACTGGTGCTTGTTTAACTGCTAATTGGAATAATTCTATAAAAGGATCTGGCAGAGATTCCAAAGGAGGGAACATCTGACCAAGAATATACTGTCCCTAAATATGTAGAAAAGAGTTGACAGAAAGAGAGAATAGAATGGGTATAGATGGGCATGGAGATAGAAAGACAAAGGCACTCCCATCTGATGTCTTCAATTGTTTTCCGTTAAGAATCAAATCATTTGGTGAGAATAGACAGGAACAGATGAGAGGAGCCAGAAGATTAACAAAAATGGAAGAGGTTTGAAATAGTCAACTTAAAAATGGAGAAGAAAATTAACCTGATAACAGAATTATGAGGTAGTGCTATTTACAGGGGCTCAGTTGAGGTTGATGATCATAAATTTACAGTGGAATCAAAATGTTCTGTTATATGTGGTTTTTTTTTTCAAATAAACCATGACATTTCCCCACAATAGTTTCATCTAAGACTTGAGTTTGTCCCGATAAGAATAACAAAGGACAGAGGAGCAACAGACTTTATTATCTGTGTTAGGTTTAATTGTAATAATGGGTTAAACAACCTAAGCTAAATAGGAAGGGGAATGAAAGCAGATTAAAAGCTCATAAATTGCAAAAATAAAAAATAAATAAATACATACATACATACATACATACAAATAGGAGTCAAAGTAAAGGTCTGAATATTTATGGATTCACTAGAGGCCCGGTGCACAAAATTCGTGCACAGGGTGGTATCCTTCAGCCCAGCCTGCACCCTCTCCAATCTGGGACCCCTTGAGAGATGTCCGACTGCCCGTTTAGGCCCGATCCCACTGGGATCACGGGCCTCGGACATCCTTCTCACAATCCAGGACTGCTGGCTCCCAACTGCTTGCCTGCCTGCCTTCCTGATTGCCCCTAACTGCTTATGCCTGCCAGCCTGATCACCCCCTAACCACTCCCCTGCCAGCCTGATTGATGCCTAACTGCTCCCCTGCCAGCCTGTTTACCCCTAACTGCCATCCCCTGCAGGCCTGGTCACCCCTAACTGCCCTCCCCTGCAGGTCTGGTCCTTCCCACTGCTCTCTACTGCAGGCCTGGGTCCCCCCAACTTCCCTTCCCTGCAGGCCCTGTCATCCTGAACTTCCCTCCTCTGCCGACCTGGTGACCCCTAACTGCCCTCCCCTGCAGGCCATCTTGTGGTGGCCATATTGTGTCCACATGGGGGCAGGATCTTTGACCACATGGGGGCAGCAATCTTGTGTGTTGGAGTGATGGTCAATCTGCATATTACTGTTTTATTAGATAGGATAGAGGCCTGGTGCACGGGTGGGGGCAGGCTGGTTTGCCCTGAAGGATGTCCCGGATCAGGGTGGGGGTCCCCTTGGGGCATGAGGCAGCCTGGGTGAGGGGCCTGTAGTGGTTTGCAGGCTGGCCACGCCCCTGGCAACCCAAGCGGAGGCCCTGGTATCTGAGGTTTATTTATCTTCTACAATTGAAACTTTGTAGCCTGGAGCAGAGCCAAGCCTTCTGCTTGCTCCGTGGCAGCAACCATTTCTGTTGGGGTTTATGTATCTTCTATAATTGAAACTTTGTAGCCTTAAGTGGAGGCCTGGGCTGGTCAGGGTGTGTGGAAAGCTTGGCTTCCTCCAATGCCGGGAGCAACCCTAGCCTCCCGATCTTTCCAGCTCCGTGGCTGCCACCATTTCTGTTTGGATTTGTTTACCTTCTATAATTGAAACTTTGTAGCCTTGAGTGGAGGCCTAGGCTGGCAAGGGCAAGCGGAAAGCTTGGCTTCCTCCATTGCCTGGGAAACCCAAGCCTCCCTCCTCCTCTCTGTGGCTGTAGACATCTTGGTTGGGTTTATTTGCATATTTGCTCCTGATTGGCTGGTGGGCATGGCTTATGGGCGTGGCTTATGGGTGTAGCAGAGTGATGGTTAATTTGCATAGTCCTCTTTTATTAGATAGGATGGGAGGGCTACTTGTACAAGCAACTAACTAGAAAGAAGGAAAGTTGAGGCTAGAGATCAATAACTTTGAATAGTGATTTTTCAAAGTGAAATTGTTTCACGATTAAGGTAAGAAATTGAAAAGAATATTTAGGAAAGAATTTGAGGCTATGAAAAAAAATATGCTGATCATAGAGCAGACTTTCCAGAGAGAAAAGAACAGGTTTGGGTTATAGCCAAGGCAAGGCAAGACAGAATATTTGGCAGGATTGTGCAGTTTCCAATGTGGGACAAGAAGAAGATGGATTTATGCCTTGGGAATTGGCCAATAGCAGAATTGAGCATTGGGTGAGGGTCCTGCTGGCTTCAATCCTGAACTAGAACATTATAGGGATATTTTTCTGTACACACAAAGAATATCCCATAATTTACCAAAAAAAAAAAAATGTGCCTTCTGGGATGAATCAACCCATCTGATAGAAAAGTGGCATCTTCTATTATTCACCAATTTCCCGAGGAGTCTGCATAAAAAACTGGTGAGCATAAACGATGCTAAATGACAGCATGATAGTATGATGTGTAGTTCTGGCTCCAGAGATAGCCTTTGAGACACCAGTGTTTGGGTGCAATTGACTTCCATGACTACCCCCAAATTGGTTGGTCTTCCTGGCTGTAGGATTTTCAGACCTTCCCCTTGTTGACTCTCAAAAACCTAAAAGCAAACTCCAATGCTCTGGGCTCTACAGTCCTGGGCTTAACTCCACCAAATGTTGACAACCTGTCTAGATTCTTATTTCCTGTGATTCCTGTTTGGTGACTGATAGACTAATCAGTCAAAACAATTTATGCAGAAGCATAAATGACTAAAGGTAGCATGGTGCATTGTAATGTCCTTGCAACCAATTCTTAACTCAGGTTATCAGAGCTTTACTCTAAAAGACTGATTAATGATATGAGCTTGAAGCACTGTGAGAGTTAGAAAGTCCCATGAAGTAAAGATTTTTAAATTTCCCAAATTAATTCTTTCATGTACCCTGCATCTGAGAACGTATTATATCCCAGACATTACTCAAGGCACTAGATAGAAGAAATCACTAGGCCAGTGCTCCACACCTCAAACAATTTAGTCTGGAAATAAGAAAGACATATAAACAAAAAATTAGGGTAATAGATGCTACCATAGAAATCTGTTAAGTACACAAAAGAGATATAATCCTCATTCTCTTATTTTCTTCTGGGAACATGTTCTATTACTGACCCCTTTTCTTTTGTTTCTTCTCCACTAGTCCTTTCTACTCATCCTATTACTCCAGTCTCTTTCACCAAAAAAGCAAAAGAAAAAGAAAATGTCATCATATTATTAACTCTGGATAGCTTTCCATTTTTCTACTTATCTTCTAGCTTTCTTAATCATAATGTTCTTAACTTTGGTTGCACATTGAAATCACTTGTGTCTGGGGTCTGGTCCTCACCCTCTAGGGATTAGTATTTTATTGTTATGGGAAGTGGGTTTCAGGATTACTAAAGTCTCCCCTCCCCAGGTGTACTACATAGTCAAGGATGAGAGCCGCTGTCTTAAAGGATGGTGAAGACTGAACGATGCAACATATGTACAGTATAGTCCACATTAATCACTCTATCAATGACTACTATCATACTACTATCATCATTGCATTGATCACTAAACAGTAGTGAGTTTTCTGTGCGTGTATGTCACAACCTAGTTAGAAAAATGATAGAAAGCCTGGCCTGACTGTGGTTGAACTGACTCAGTAATTTGTGCCATTTCAAATGTGTTTCTTTGTCAAAGTGGTGACTCTTGGAAAGACTGAAAGGCAAGACTCTTGGCACTCACTCAGTTTCTCCATCTATAAAATGGGGAAAATCACTCTGCCTGAAATCATCGGTTGGTGAGAGGATTAAATAGTTCATCTCTGTAAAATGCTCTGCAGACAGAACAAACATATACAGGAGATAAGGATTATGATCTCCCAGAAGCATCTATAATGTGTGGAGACCTTTATAGCCAGTCTGGTCAGTGAAACCGGCAGTGTGGAGCCTCACCCTTGCTTCTCAGCCTTAGAGCACAGATTGCAGCTAAACTCATCAGCCTCCATTAAGCCCCTGGCAAAAAAGCTATGAACTAGTTACTGTCAAAAATGGCTATGACCTTTGCTCTTGATACTCTGGGATGGACATTCAATCCTACATGCTCCTAAAATGCCAATGTTTACTTCTTCTCTTGGGAACATGAGTGGGGGTCATGGGGGACAAGTGGAAATGGGAGCTCCCTCCCCAAAACATGGTAATCGGATGATGTTTCTTAACAACTCAACTGGACCTTTGCCCATTTTCCTGGAGGACTTCCTAGTGGCTGTTTCCATATCCCATTTCAGTAATATTTAATGTCTCCTCACCTTCCCATTGTGCTTAAAGGTCTTTATAAGGACACCGAAATAAAATGGATGGTTGCTGGCATCTGTGAAGAGTGAAGCGGGAGAATATTACAAGTGAGAAAATGGAACAGGGGTCTGCTGCCTTTCTTTTGGCAAAGAACCTGCTATAGAAACTAATGTAGATGAGGGGGCACTGAGCCATATATAAGTGAGTAATTATCTACTGTTACAGGCCTTATTATCTCTCCAAATGTTTGCTAAAATTCTGTTGGGCAACCATCTGGACCCAGAGATTTACCCGTGGATACAGAGTGGGTTGTTGTTTTAAGTTGAGATGGGGAAAATTTCTTTCTCTAATTCTTTTCTGTCATTTTCTGTTAAATAATTTATCTGAATGTCTCTTAGATAGCTCTCTGTGAGTCCTCGGAGTAAATGGAGTCTGTGTGATACACTCATATAAAATATTCTTTGAAAGTTTTGTGGTGTTTTTTTTTTTTTTTCTTTTCCCTCACCAGAGTATCGAAGGACAGTTTGCCATCTGTTGTAAGAATTTCATTAATGCACCTATTTTCTCTTCCTTTTTGCAAGAGTGGTCAGTCCAAATAATTTGTAGCCTCTCCTGTTGCGGGCAAAATTCGCTGCCCAGCAGCCTCACCCCACCACAGATAACTCTCCGCTCTCTCATTATGGCTTTCTCTCAGGTGGCTTTGTTAGCTCAGAACAACAAAGCCTGTGTCCCAAAGCCTGGCTGGGTATCAATAATTTAACAACATGTCATAGACAACAGTGAACCACGCTGCTAGGGTTGAAATATTCCTAGGGCTCCCCATCTATTATGCTCCTCTTTCTCTGTGTGCAGTGAATGGAGTACAGGTGGGCCCAGCATTTTCTCCCAACTCAGAAACTTACAAGACAATATGATGGCACCAGGGAGGGGTTATTTGCATTACAAAAGGATTCTGTGCTTTACCAGAGAGTTCCCTTTAGCTTTTCTTTAAATTAAGAGCTCTTCTTCAGCATTTAAAAGTTTATAAGCTTAATTAGTTTGAATCTTTGAGGAAAACACTCCCAAAGAAACACCTTATTCAGACAGGATGGTCCTCCTTCCAATTTGATTGGATAAAAGTCTGTGAAGAAAACATTTGAAGTGTAACATCCCAAAACCAGCATGTGTGCTTCCAACTTTCTCCTGATCCAGGTTTCATGTCAGTTTGGTACATACAAGTGCTGCTCCAAGTCTGTGGTGCTGATCTGAACAAACTCAACCCATGTCCTCACTGTCCCCTCTTAGCCACAAGACACAGCTCCCCCACATTGCCCATAAATAGTGTCCCAGGCACCAAAAGCATCAGAAAGCAGTGCCAACTGTTCTGTGTGTTTTGGTGTATGGTGTGTGTGTGTGTGTGTGTGTGTGTGTGTGTGTGTGTGTGTGTGATGAGTGTTTTTGTTAATCCTCACAGGAGAATATTTTTCCATTGTTTTGTTGTTGTTGTTGTTTTTGTTTTGTTTTGTTTTGTTTTTTAGAGAAAGTGTTAGAGACAGAGAGAAACATCAATGTGAGAGTGACACATCAATTGGTTACCTCTCACACATTCTCTGACTAGACCAGGGTCAGGGATTGAGCCTACAACCAAGGTATGTGTACTTGACTGGAACTGAACTTGAAACCCTTTACTCTGAGGGCTGAGGCTTTAACCTTGAGCCAAACCAGGTAGGGTGGAATATTCTGTTTTAATGATTACCTTAGGGAGATGATGAAAGGTTTTGCAGTACATACCCCATAGCACACAACCACATAGTTACCCAGGACAGATATATATCTTCCCTAAAGTCCCTCTCCAAACATCACAGGTCCTCTCCGTTTGTCCTCCACAATACAGTGCCAAGGCTCTGGGCTCTGAACTCCACCCTCTTGGAGTCTGTCTCTATTGCCTCCACCAAAATCATACAGGTAACTCTGTCCTGTTCCATCCAGCTTCTACCTCCTCACGATCATGCATGCCTGTGCTCAGCTAAGAAAGGTCTCTGTAGCCACCGGAGTCCCTCATCCTACATTCTGCCTGTTACATAATAAAAGGAGTTCAGCATCTCAATCAAACTGCCCATCTTCACTAGGGAAGTATGCTCCCTTTGAGACTGGCATGCTCTGAAATATCAACTAGAACAGGCCCCACTTTGGAGAATGGCACTGGATCATTCTACATAAATGTTCAGAGCACTTCAGAGAGGGGACAATTAACATATGCCCTGCAAGTCAAGGAACCGTTGCAGAAGAATCATTACTTTAAAATATACATATACTAGAAGCCCGGTGCACGAAATTCGTGCACGGCGGGGGGTTGTCCCTCAGCCCAGCCTGTACCCTCTCCAATCTGGGATTCCTGGAGGGATGTCCAACTGCCCCTTTAGGCCGGGCAGTCGGACATCCCTCTCACAATCCAGGACTGCTGGCTCCCAACTGCTTGCCTGCCTGCCTTCCTGATTGCCCCTAACCGCTTCTGCCTGCCAGCCTGATCACCCCCTAACCACTCCGCTGCCAGCCTGGTTGATGCTTAACTGCTCCCCTGCCAGCCTGTTTGCCCCCAACTTCCCTCCTCTGCCGGCCTGGTCACCCCTAACTGCCCTCTCCTGCAGGGTTGATCACCTCCAACTGCCCTCCCTTGCAAGCCTAGTCCCTCACAACTACCCTCTCCTGCTGGCCATCTTGTGGTGGCCATCTTGTGTCCACATGGGGGCAGGATCTTTGACCACATGGGGGCAGCTATATTGTGTGTTGCAGTGATGATCAATCTGTATATTACTCTTTTATTAGATAGGATAGAGGCCTGGTGCACGGGTGGGGGCCAGCTGGTTTGCCCTGAAGGGTGTCACAGATAAGGGTGGGGGTTCCCTTGGGGTGTGGGGCGGCCTGAGCGAGGGGCCTGTGGTGGTTTTCAGGCCGGCCACACCCACTGACAACCCAAGGGGAGGCCCTGGTATCTGGAATTTATTTACCTTCTACAATTCAAACTTTGTAGCCTGGGGCGGAGCCAAGCCTGCTGCTCCCTCCAGGGTGGCAGCCATTTATGTGGCAGTTAATTCACCTTCTACAATTGAAACTTTGTAGCCTTAAGCAGGTGAGCACAGCCAGGGTGTGCGGAAAGCTTTGTTTCCCCTGTTGCCACCGGCAACCCTGGCTTGCTCTCTCAAGCTCCATTCTGCTGCCATTTGTTTGAATTTGTTTACCTTCTATAATTGAAACTTTGTAGCTTGAGTGGAGGCTTAGGCCTGCAACGGCTATGGAAAGCTTGGCTTCCTCTGTTACCTAGGAAACCATGCTCTCTGTGGCTGTAGCCATCTTGGATTGGGGTTAATTTGCATACTCGCCTTGATTGGCTGGTGGGCGTGGCTTGGCTGGTGGGCGTGGTTTATGTAGCGGAGTGATGGTTAATTTGCATATTACCATTTTATTAGAGAGGATTATTATTGATTTCAGAAAGGATGAGAGAGGGAGAGAGGGATAGAAACATCAATGATGAGAGAAAATCATTGATCAGCTGCCTCCTGCACACCACCTACTGGGGACCAAGCCCACAACCCAGGCATGTGCCCTGACCAGGAATCAAACCCTGACCTCCTGGTTCATAGTTCGATGCTCAACCACTGAACCACACTGGCCGGGCAGAAGCATCATTTCTTACATATTTCTGAGTTGATGCCACTTGTAGATGAAGTCAGAGTGAGTAGGAGCCTCAGAGCTCCTTTTCAGGGTAGGCTTGAGTTGGCACCCTGATCATAGGGTTTACACCAATTAAGGGCTGTGAGTCTATACAAGAGTTGTACTAAGAAGGGTGTGAGAACTAAGTGAGGAATGTGAGGGGTCAGGGGTCCATTCAGGAAGAAGAAAGGGTCCCATTTCTCCTTGTCCCTGCTTTTATCCCTGGGATATATCTTGAACTCTCCTCTCTCGTCACTCTCATTGTTGTTTGAATCTAGGGTGCTATGAGTGAGAGCAGATTACTTGCTTTTCAATTCCTGCCTTTCACTCTCTCTAAGCTTCTTGGATGCCATGACCACAGAAATCTTCCTAAAACACTGCTTCCATCCCATCCCATCATTCCTCCTGCCTAAAAAGCTACATTGCTCTTTATTGTTCTGTGTTGATTATAAGAGATATGAATGGCCACATAATTTGTTGGCCAAACCAGGATATATTTGAGAGTGGAAAAAAAAACACTTTTAATATTTATGTCAGGACCACAGGTGTAAATAGAGATTGCTTTGGGTAAACAGGGACATATGATCACCTTAGATATAAATTCCCTACCTGGCTTTGATTCTGTATGCATGTAACCATTATCCCATGCTACTTAAAATCAATCTAATCATATTGTAAAGGTCAGAACACTACTGCTACTACTAAAAATTATAACAGCGATGGCAATCATAATGCTAGCAACCACTCACGGATTTCCTTCACAGCAAGCACTATGTCTCACATTCTTTTTTTTTCACTCTCCACAAAATTTCTATGAGATAGATGCATTATTGTTGCCATCTTAGAAATCAGTCTACTAATAGAGATTTAAATACTTTGGCCAAGATCACTCAGCTAATAAGTGGCAGAGCTAAAATTACATCCCTGTATTGTTTGACTCCAGTTTTACATCTGCTTTGGCCAATACCAACTCCTTATATTTTTTAAATATTTTGTAAAGCACATAATGAATACTGAGAACTATGATCAATGAAATGTTCTCCTGCTCTGAATGTTGTCTCGGCCACATTGCTTAATGGCATGTGTGAATAACATTATTAATATTACCAGGATCCTTCCCAACCCTGCATCTTTGCTTATGCTGTTATCTCTAAATTTATTGCCCTTTTATGTTCTCCACATCAAATCCATAGTCAATCCATCTGGCAAAGCCCTGTTTAATTTCTCACCCTCTGTGAAACCATACCTGGCTACTCAGTTGACATTAATCCCTCCCACCTGAATCCTCCCAGCCTAATTACCCTCAGTGTTACACAAATTGGTGCTAGATTACAATTTTCCTCTTCAGTACTCTAATTGTCTTTTTTGTTGTTGTTGTTATTCTCTCTCCAACCTGTTTGCAAACCCATCAAAACCAGGAGACTTCCTAGAACCTACTTAACTTGAAATTTGGACAGATTAATATGGCTTGAGCATTTTTTAAGGTGAACAAACTCACAAGAGATCAAATAACTCATCCACAATTTCATATCCAAAATGGTAGCCCTAAAAGGATTGTTAAATTTTTAATATTGTTTTATGCTCAAAAAATGAGATATCCCTAGTAGCATTATTATGAGATTTACAATGTTTTCGTTTTTTTAAATGAATGAAAACATACTGAAACAATGATCTTAAAATGAAATACTATTGTGTGTGTGTTCTTTTAAATAAATATTTCAGACTGGTTTGAGCTTCTTATTGAATACCTCCTGCATTTCCAACATGCCTACAATGGGAAACAGCATCCTGCTGCCTGGACCAGAGCATCCAGGGAAAACAGCAAGAATGCTTTGGAGTCTCAAGTTCATTAGAAACTTATCTGGTGGGACTAAGAACGGAGCTGGCCTCATAAACCTGCTCTGCCCATATTGCCCCAATCACAATACACTGAAAGTCCTGGCAAAGCTGAACAATGCCCATACCATCAGCTTTGTTCTAGCTTCATTCCTGTTGCTAATACATTGATGTGTCTGCTCCTGGCAGAGCAGGTCACCTGCCAGCCTGTGCCTGATGATTCAATGTCGGGAAATAACTGAACAAGCACCACTCAGACGGTCAGTAAACTTCTGTGACTCAATTCCCAGGCCCAGGGCAGTGTGTAAGTCTGGACTGCGTGGAAGTGATGGCTTCAGGTCTGAAAGAATAAGCACCAGACACACAACTCCACAAAGATCCTCAGAGAGCCAGATGGACAGGAGGCATTCCAGAATACCACAGGTTTAGGGCATTATGGCTGCTAATTGGTAAAAAAGTATATTGGTAGGAAATCTTGTGACCCATTCACGAAACTCCTTTCTGAGTTACTCTTCAGGGCAGCCCATTGGAAAGCTACAGTTAGCCAAGGTGTTCATATTCGCCATACATATCTAACCCTTAGCCTATATTGGAGTCTTAGACTTGATTAATTCTATTATGCTGTTCTCGAATTAATTTGTTTGTCTTATATCCTGACTGAACAATAAGTTATGCAGTGAATGGAAGAGAAGCAGGTTTAATTCCAGGACAAAGTAAACATGAAGCAAGAGTATTAAATGAGATAATGTATCAACTCTGCCTATAAGTGAATAGCACACAACATGTGTTGAGAAAATCATTTACCTCTCCTTTATTTTTCCTTAAATAGCATTTTTCTGTAAATGAACAAAAACCTAGTCTTTTGATAGGTAAATTCATATGTATGAATTTAGTGCAATTAAGAATGGTGTTTGTCCCTGACTGGTTTGGCTCAGTGGATAGAGTGTAGGCCTGCAGACTGAAAGGTCCCAGGTTCGATTCCAGTCAAGGGCATGTACCTTGTTGCGGGCACATCCCCAGTAAGGGGTGTGCAGGAGGCAGCTGATTGATGTTTCTCTCTCATTGATGTTTCTAACTCTCTATCCCTCTACCTTCCTCTCTCTAAAAAAATCGATAAAATATATAAAAAAAAAGAATGGTGTTTGCCTTACAGTCCTGTTTATAACCAGGAACTGACCAGACTGGTCTCCGGTGCTTAGCCATCACCCTTTTTTAAGTAGATGCCTCTTTATTTAAGTAGAAATTATCCTGGGGAGTTAATTCCATGAGTAGACTAGTCTAATTGTGCAATTTCAAAAAGTTTCTGGAATAGAGATAAAGTTAATCCACTGTCCTCTCTTGGAACACCCTCACCTCTGAGATCAATGGAACCTGTCTCAATGCAATTTGCTGTAGTAAGTCTGCTCAGAAGACACCTGGCAGGACAGGCTCATTGAGTACTTATCCCATTGGCCAAACTAGCATGTCAGGCTCATTAGGGTTTCTCAAACAACTAAAATTAATGTTTGTAAGTACAGTAAATAGGAAAATGATATTTAAAAATACCTTATTTGAATACGGCATTTGACTTATTAATTGTGTCGGCTATATTTTTCTTTTACTCATGAATATCCTTTTATCTCAGGCACATGTTTTGTTTAGATGGTGATGTGCTTAGGATTGGTCTTGGTAAAAACAGTGATTGGGAGCTTCTGGCACGTAGAGGTTCCACACCTGGGTGACTTTACCTGTCCTCACTTTATAATTCATAAACCCAAGCCTGACATTTGGGAGTTCCACAGCCATGCCAGCAGGTGAATGAGGGGAGAGTCTATGGTTGGAATCTCAGGTTTTAAAATGGGATAAATAGAAGAGGGAAAGATATTTGTTTTTATATGAAAATTCTCTCTTGAGTAAGAAATACTCATAACTATACCTAAATATGTCAACAACATAGTTTTAAGAAATAAGAAAATGGGTATAGCAAGTGATATCTTTCTTTTTTTTTTATATTTTATTGATTTTTTACAGAGAGGAAGGGAGAGGGACAGAGAGCTAGAAACATCAATCAGCTGCCTCCTGCACACTCCCTACTGGGTATGTGCCCGCAACCAAGGTACATGCCCTTGACTGGAATTGAACCTGGAACCCTTGAGTCCGCAGGCCAATGCTCTATCCACTGAGCCAAACCAGTTAGGGCAGATATCTTTCTTGCTAATTCCTGAAGCCTTTTCAGTCACTATGGCTTTGTATACGTTTTTCTTTTAAATTCAGGAAGGGCTTAGCTGTATGTTCTTAAATTCCACATAATTATTTTAATTTATAATTTTTAAGTGGTCATAGGACTTCAAAGATAAGGTAGAATTACTAGAAACCAGAATGGATTCACTTATAACAATTATAGCAAACCAAATGCTTTCTAATTCTAACAAAATGGTATGAGACTAGCAAATCACAGGAGAAAACAGAGCAATTCTTTAGGATATATTTCATGTGGCTTGTATTTTTTCCTGAGATGAGAAGCTTTTGTTCATTTTAATAAGAGACCAAGAATATAAATGACCATTATTTGTTTGCCAATGTTATTACTCGGATATCAAGGTCACATTCAATTATTTCCATTTATATTTCCTCTTCAAATGAATAGATAGTCTTAATCAAGTCCCTGTGTTTATTCTCATCTGCCTTTCTAAATAATACCATTCTTAAACTACACATGATTATACTGACCATATGAGTCAGTATAATCATATGGTCAGTATAATTATACTGACCATATGATTATACTCATCTCAGCAAAGCTTTCCACTCTCAAATCACACCCTAGACTTTGTCCTACCAGTAATTGCATTCCCTCCAAAATTTCAGCTATAAGCCCACTTCATAAATCCCCAATACATTTATGCCACTATCTCTAAGCCAACAACTCATCAAGACTCTTCTCCAATCTATAGCCCATCCTCTTTTCACTGTTCAACAACCATTCTGTATCTTCTTCTCTTCACTCCTTCCCCAGCTTAGACTTCAGGATCAATCACTCATTGCCTTGCATACCCTCATGTTATTTGCCTTCCTCTCTCCCTTTGGTGAACCATATTTCCTTACCTATCCCACATGTGCACTCAAGGTATGGAATGTGGATTGGGGGAAAACATGATAATGCAAATTGATTTCACTTTAAGTTTATAACGATCCATCTCCTGTGGGTTCTCAGAATGTCCTTTCAGTTTCCATATTTCCCTGGTTCCTTCACCCTTAGGAATTTCCTCTAGAACACTGTCACCACTTGTCCTTTTCCCGAAAACTTTTAACCTTTCCTCCTCTTCCTCACCCTGCTGATGATTTCACTTTTCATTTCAGTGCGGAAACAGAAATTATAAGAGGATATTTCCCATCAACAAAGTCACCAATATACCTGTAATTGTCATTTTACAATGTTTTTCTTCTGTTATAGTGAATGAACTTTTCTTGTTTATCTTGAAAGCCAAATATTTCCCTTGCACCCTGGATCCTATCCTCCCTAAAATACTCAAAGGTCTTTGTTCCTGCAGTTTTACTCCTTTCTCTTTCCTGCTTTTATCATTTCCTTCTCTGATCCAAATCTGGTCATTCCCCATCTTTACTAATGGACCCACAATTCAGTCAGTGCCAAACCTAAGGATTATTCTTGATTTGCTTCTTTATTTCACATCACTGTCCCCCCAAATATTACATAATTCCTTGTTTATTTTCTTCTTTGTAGCCTACAAATCCCATTAGGTCAGAAGCTATTCCTAGCTTACTCACCACTACCAGTACATAGAAGTGGTAGCAAATATTAGTTTTCACAATGAACAAATTAATGATATCCTTTCGTCTCTAAATAGTTTTGTTTTTGCAAGGTTCAGTTTAACATCATCCTATTATATAATTGTTTGAGAGGTATTCATTTTCATGCTACAAAAATTTATTTAGCATATATACACATAATCTGGCATCCTATCATACAATGGTGTGTGTTGTTATTTATATATTCACATATACATACATATGGCTTTTTTATCATCCCATCTAAAGAGTAAAGTCTTTTGAGTGCAAAGACCATATCTACTCCCCTATATCTCTTAGTTCCTTATATATCGTGTTCAGAACTTTAAAACTAAAGGAAGACAGTGCTTCTAAAGCATTAAAGACTTCTTGCAATTTGTTTTTGATCCCAGAGTTAGAAACACTCTAATATTATCTGAAATAGCTTTCCATTCACTCTGTTCTGGGGCAAAGCTTATGCACCTGGAGGCCATAAAAAGCACTAAAGAGGCAATGCTACAAAAATTATTCTGATAAGAAAAGAAGATTAAATGAAGTGCAACATTAAATAACAGCATTTGCATGATTCATTAGTACTTCCAGGATATTGAATTCTAATGTTAAAAATATTATGGATTTAACATTGGAGATTATAGAAAATAACAACTGGAACTTGTTCAAAGGGGAGAAAAAGTCTGTTTTGGATAGCTAATATTGATCTACTCCTTGATCTGCTAAGGGCATCTTCCAACCAATCTCCAAGTGAGTGGGCTGTGGAGGAAGGGAGGGAGGTCTGATAACCAGGGTGAAAGATCAAGAAAGGGAGGAATAGGTTGCGGGGAAGGAGGCCCACTCATGCAGGCCCACTGTTTATGTAAGTGTGTATGTGTCAAGCAGCTAACTCCTCTGGATATTATCAAGGAAGACCTAACTGAGTAAAGTCGGATGCCAGTAAAGTACATCAGCAGAAGAAAGCAAAGCATGTACAAACTCTACTTTCTCTAGCATACAAATGTTTGCATCTGTTGTCACCTTGTCACCTTATATTGCCAAGAAGCAGTCATAAAAACTTTCCCTCTATACTCCTCATTTAAGTTATTATGGTTTGTTTTATGTCATTTCCCAGAGAAGTCACCTATAAAGCTGTGAAAAATAACATCAAAGCTTCCCACTTAGCAATAGAGACAACCATCACAGAAGTATGCCTGTTCTCCCTGTGGCTTTGGTAATTCTTGGAAGGTGGAGCACTAAAATATAGTGTCAATGGATTCTACCAGCTTGATCCAGTACTCAAAACTCCTTACATTTTTATTTGGGGAAGAGTATATTTTATGTGCCCTCTCATAACATTTCCAAATCCATATAACTTTCTCATATACCTTTTAAATACCAATCTGTTTTTCCTTATCAGCATTTCTTTTGTGGAAAAAAAAAATTCCTGAACAAATTCCGTTGATTCCCCATCAATTTTGACTCTACTTCGCATGGTCACAAGAGTGACCTTTCTAAAATGCTATTGACCCAGCCCCTCTCTGCTTAAAAGCTTTTACGAGCCCCTGTGGCCCAGAGAGAAAAATTCCCCAGCTTCTAGCCTGGCACTCTAGGCCATCGCATGGCTTGGTTCCAATCTATCTGCTCAGCTCCATCTCCAACCACTCTTCCATGAATATCATATTCTCTAGTTAGATTAGCCCAGTTGTAGATTCTTGGCTTCAGCATGCTCTGTGTGTCCCATGACTTCCTAAATGCCATTGCCTCGGCGACAACTCCTGTATGAAACCTTCTCCAGAAGCTTCAGGCAGAGTTAGATTTTCAAACAGAATCCTAGACACAGCACTTACTACAATGATGAGTGATTCTGTTTTTGAATTACCTGTGTCAACCGATGGTCATTGGTGCCAATTAATGCCAACAGTAATACCCTATTTGGGATGTGGTGAAGGAGATTACTCAGAGCAAACTTTACTCTTCGGCAAAAAGTGAATCTAAAGCAAAATCCTATGTTGTCAGTTCTCTATGTAACAAGAATTACTGATTCTTGTCTGTGGAAATTCCTTTGCCTACTGATCAATTTCTCTTTCTTTAGAGCATAAGGCATACGGCTAATTTTCAAAGCAAATCTGTCTGGTGACTACACTTAGATGGAATAAAATAGGCTCCATTTTGTAAACTACTATGTTCCTTAACTGATACTTCAGATATATTGCCATAACTTCTTTACTGGATTAGATACTATATAAAAGGCAATTTCCAATGCTAAGAGTCTGTTTCTTTAAAAGGCATAGTCTGCACTATTTTATTGGAATTGTAAGAATATGTTTCTTTGTGATGAAAGCAAAAGTTCACATTAGAGATATGAACATGTGATTTGGATGTCTAAACTTAAACAAAACCATCTTAAAACAGAAATAGGTCAGATATAATGATATTTAAAATGGATTTTAAAAAGTGCAGAGCCTATGAAACTATATAAGATTAGCATCTATTATTAGCATATCATGTCAATATTTTTCTATGTCACATAAATACTTTGGAGCAACACATTTTTATCATGTGCTTTGTTGCAATATATATTATTTTTACTCCCTCTATATATCTTGTTAGTCTTCCTCATAAGCTTCTCTTCATTCAGTTATCCCTGATTGAGATTCTCAGTTATCCACCCTATAGGATAACACTCTGCTTCCTATAGGATAATACACTTGGAATTTATGTGATAATCAAATTGGAATTCTTCATTTCAAGCAGGGAATGAATGTTGGTATCTGGAAGTGAAAGTTTATCACAGTTGTCAGCTTCTACAAGTTAGAATCAAATTGAAAAATAAAATAAAAAGACACTAGTCAAGCAGATGAGCAAGTATCCACTTCATATCCGACAACATTGTATCCGAGGATGTGGCCCAGATGAATGGCCATGATTAGGCTTCCTATACTTTCTTTCTTGGTCTAGATCTCAAGACAACCCACCCCAAGGAGAATTTGTGTCTTCTGGTTTGATGCACTTACTGTCCCATACACTGGGTGTGTTTACTCATTCATTTATCCAATAAATATTGACTGTGCACCTACTGTGAGTCAGGTTCTTAATTCCACAATTTCTTTAGTAAACAAAACAAAGTAAGTCTACTCAAAGTTTCTCACTACTGGGAAATAAAAGCTAATAAGACTATGTCTATCCTTCAGCCAGTCAGATCTGAAAATGGGAAAGAGAATGGACTCTTCTCTAAGTCTAATCTATCATTGAGCTATTCTCCTTCCTCCATTGGAGGCATAAATGAGAGGATATGGGAGAAAAGGCTGACATGTGTCCCCCATGAAAGCCTCTCCTGGGAGTATAAGTTCCTATAACATGGAAAAAAGTAATATGATCAGCTTATGAATTAGAAAGATTATCCTACTGGCAGATGGAGGATAAAGTAAAGAGTAACATGTTAGTCTCAATGGCTGTTGTAAAATATCCTCTTAAAAATCTTTGGGCAAGTTGTCTTAATTATAGATGCACAATAACTATAACATAAAGTAACTTAGTGTAGAACTTAGTGTCATTAATAAAGGTTAATGAAAATAGCATTTGTCCCCAGATTTCTTTTGCATGATCACCTCTCTGATGGGCTAGATGCTTTTTCTAGAATTGCTTGAGAATGTGAATATATTATTACAGTAACAGGCCACAGCTTTACATCGCAATCACTAGAAAATATGATCGAAATAATAAACAGAATTTACAGTGAAATTATTAGCAATGCTGCTTTTCTTCCCTACTTTACGCTTTTCCATTGAAAACTAGAATAACTGCCAGGGACCTTGCGATTTTACTTAGTCACAATAAATGCTGCTGCTCTTTCTATGGCTTGTACATCTTAAATTATGACAGCATTTTGTAATATATTTCTAAATCAGTGACACAGCTTGCTCTCCTATCTCCAAACATTGCAGGAAAAACATTTGTATAATAGAAAAATACTATTCTTTTCATTTTGCGTGAACTTCTCCATTAGAACATAGCAATACACTGTGCATCTGTGTAATGCTGTGTTTTGCTTTATCTAATTTCAACTTGTTTTGCTATCTGTGTCCTCACAACAAACTTCTAAGAAAAAGCATGAGGTCCCAATTACCATTTTACAGATGAGGAAGCTGAGGCATACAAAAGTTTAATGTCTTTCCTAATTCCACATGGGTAATTAGGATAAACAGGACAGAATTCCAGGTTTGCGGACTCTTAGCCCTGGGTACTCCCTTCTATAACATGCTGGCTGCACAACCACGGTCACTAGTCTGTGGCTGGGATGGTGATGGTGTCATGTCAGTGGGTCCAGAGCAACAAATTGAATGACAAAGCTGGGAAAACTTAAAAGCCTGCACTCAGCTGGGTCATAAGTAAAGGTTAATACAATGGTGTCATTACAGTTCTTTGTCCTCCTCCCCAAACCACAACACAGTCTAGGAGAATAAAAACGTTGCCTTTGGGGGTTGGCTCAGGTCTGAAGGAGCAGCCAAGGTCAGGATGGAAATGTGGAACAGACAGGGACTTGTTGAGCCCAATGGAAAGTTCACAACTGCTCAGTGAATCCCCCATGATACAATGCCTACCTTCACCTGCCAGTTAAACGGAAGAGATCATCCTCAGTTAGAGTTTAAATCGAGGCAGCACACTGCTTCTTGGGCTAAAGACCTAAAGATGGAATGCAATTTATTTCTAAATCAATTCTTTCCCAAATAACATACATTATAAGACTACATTACCTGTCCAAACTATATTTAAAAAATTCCTGCTGCAACTAAATATAATATTCCAATGTCCCATTGCACTTCGTACCCCCTACCGAGTACTATGCCTTTAATTTCATAATATATGCAGCTTTAAATTCAACATTTATTTTTAACACCTTTATTTTAATGAAACATGAAATATAAAATGAAACTCCAGTCTGCCTTGTATGAGCACGAAGAGAAATCCTAATTACCTGTTTCAAAAGTGTGAAGCGCTTTCTAATTTTCCACCAGCCAGTTTCCTTAGACAGCACTCAGTATTATAACTATTTATGCCAATTGTGCTATTTCATGCATAAAATTACCGCATTATTGTTGGAATAGATGCCAGAGAGATATCTAAGCAGGGTGCAATCACTTCACTTTCTATCAAATTGGGCTCCTGAAAGGTATCATAAATTTTATTAGAAGGCAAGGGGCTAATGGCAGCCAATCAGTGTTAATGCTGATAAAATTGCTGTATTTTACATTATAAAAAACAGATGACATTTTTGTCAGAGGGCCACCCTTTGTTTTATTAAGAATGCCTCATGAAAAGTATATTGTAATCACATAAGATACTTAGGAAAGCTGCCTGCTGTCCCCCGGATTGGGGGTGACAACTCTCTCGGGGTGCCCTGGCGGCAGTTGGCCAGGCAGCCTTTGCTCTCTGCTGCCTGATTAATGGCAGTGTAAAATGAAGCAACGCAAAATGCATCGCCCACACTATGGGCACTGTAATTCAACTGCATGCAGCTTTATTCTCTCAGGGTCCACTCTTTGGGAAACAAATATTAATGTTCCACTGTTCCCAGGTCCTTTATTGTGCTATAAAAAAATTGTTTTCGATTAACCTGCCAATTGAAGCTAGAGAGCTGGATGGTTTTTAAGACTCCCTCGCTTCCTCCTGAGGCACCACAGTAACGTGTGGCAGATTCTGATGATACTGGAAAAGGAGAAAAGTTTGGTACAGAGTTCCAGTCCCTTGGAACAGGGCTGAGTTGTGCTTTACCAAAAGTAACAATAATTTCCATGAATTGAAGGCTAAAAATGTGTGACCTTGGGCAAATCATTTAGCCATTCCAAGGTCTTTGTGTCCTTATCTCTAAAATGATGGTAAAAGGTGTGACAGTTTTTACTGCACCTTCCAGCTCTTAGAGTCCAATATTCCCACTCTACTACAAATACACCCGTGTGTGCATTCGCGCACGCGCGCACACACACTCACACACACACATACACACATACACCCCCCTCCCCTGGAAAAGTTAACTTCCCTTCTTACCTTTGCATCTGTCAGCCACTTCTCACCTGGACTGGTATCTGAGAGAACACATTGTTGGAATTGAGGAAGCTGGTCTTTCCTGATGCTCTGTTCCAGGAGGAAAACTCTGGGATGACATTTTCTTCAGCATCTAGAAATAGTACAAATAAATCAAATACTCATTCAAATTCTCTCTTGTGTATCCAGAAACTTAGCCCATTCTGGATGTCTAGTACATGAATGTTATCTCATTAATTTCTAACAACTAGATAAAAAATAAAGTGCATTTTAACTCTTGATTACAGTAATACTTGTGTTGTCCAGTTGTAGATCAAATTCTTCAAGGAGAGGGACCTATTCTCTACTTCTTCTGGATACTCTTACTGTTCAACACCAAGCCGTCACTCAGATGATCCTCTGGGACTCACTGGTTAATGGTAAGTGGTAGCTAGAATGTGGGGAAACCATTGGTTGACTTAAATTATGGAGCATACCATGCAAACTGTGTTTGCTAAAGGCAGCGCCTTCTTCAAAAGGAGGGAATGAACATTAGATACTAAGCAGACATGTGTTTGTAACATGCCTCTAATTTCTATTCCCATTTGACTATCACTATAAATCCAGTTTAAATATAAGTTGCATTTTTTTGCTTCCTTTTAGTATAACTGTTATATTTCCCCCTAGAAACACTGAAGGCTGCTTTGTTCCATGTGTCCTATCCTATTTGTTAGAGCTAATAATTATAACGCTGGTACAAGTATTCCTAGAAGATTGGGTGTGTGCATTAACAAAAGGCACACATCTGTGTGGCTGAACAATAGAAATGTTTATATAAATCAAGTCACACTGATATACAGTAACAGATTACCCATGTTCTGTGACTAGTGACTGTAACATTGGACTAACCAGACAGTTGTGCCTTCATGTGGTTGTAGCAGGATATGTGTCTCACAAAGTACAGTCAAGAGAGAGGATGGGGGCTCACCAGTCTGTGCATCAGATGTAAGGAGGCAGCTATCACAAGGAAGGCACAGCTTTCTACATTCAGGAAGACACTGCCCACGTCACAGAGGGAAGGCATGTTTTTCTAAGTCACACAAAGAGGCCATAAGTCTACAAGGCACCACAATAAAGCAAATGATTTTAAAAATTCACTAAGAGCCCCCTGCATGCTGAATCTCAAATGATCTCTAATTCAGTTAGTTTCTATAAACAACAGCAGCTATAACCTGACAAATTTTATATCTCCTAAAGGAAAATTCTCCAGACCTTAGACCCCACTGCCACCAAGTCAAATAAAGCTAGGGCTCAATCCACCAGTAAGACAATGTTTACTTGGCCTGACCTGCGGTAGGGGTCAGGATCGAAACAGACCCATGCAGAAATGCTCTAAAACAATGAGTCAGGAGAACAAGAGGGAGCCAGGAATGTGCCCTCCAACCTGCATGTGCAGGGGAGACACCCAACATTCTCATCACGTACACATAGCTGCCCCATTCTCAGAAGACGTCTTAAGGTCCTGGCTCACTAGGTCTTTTTCCATTAGGGTTCCCTTGATTATCCCCACATTCACTGTCACCTTTACACCCAGCCACAGAGCAGTGTAAGAGCAATGTGTGAATGATTCCGAAATGCATTAACTACAGCTGAGAAATTGCACCATTCAACCAGAATACAAATGTAATTCAAGATAATGAATCCTTAACTATGGGTACGATAGGAGAATTGCCTCTTCCAGAAGGCCCTACAGTCAGTCAGTTAATACTCTATGTGCCACATGGTTTTAGAGAAACTAGTTACTCTTTGTAGGAGTTCAAAAGGCTTCACGCATGTAACAAAGCTGGACATTGTGACTGGTACCATTTCTATGCTGTTCATCCAAATAAATAAAGTAAAACATGCTAATACCCATTTAACCATGCAACTGACATGTGCTCACGATCCCTATTTCATATATGAATCACATCCGATTCCTAAGCCCTGCCACCCACCATCTCTCATTTCTCTAAAATTGACTATCCCTCATCTCAATTCTAAGCTACCTTCTACCACAACCCCTCCTCTCCGTAATTTAACCTTTGCTTTTAAGTGCATGGAGGAAAAAAGATGGCGACCGGCAGGAAGGTAGGGAGAGAGTGTGAGTGAGGAACCCATAGAGGAGAGTGTAGATGTGTGTGGTGTGTGTGTGTGTGTATGAGATAGGGTCAGTTAGATTCTGCAGGTCTTCCAAGGGGCTCCCGAACAGGGCAGCCCTAGACGGCGGAGCCCCGCGCACAAAGCGGACACTTCTCGGCGGCTGGTGCGGACGCAGAGACCACGCCATCTTGGGAAACAGAGCTGCCCGAGACTCGGATCCTGGCTTCTGACACAAACCAGGACCCTGCAGCCACTGGGGACAGAGAACTGCTATCACAGCTTCAGACAAACAAACAAGAATCCAGACTTCCCGGCAGATTTCCGTGAGTCAAAGAGCCTATCCCCCTCCTCGCAGGCGCTGATAGCGCCATAGTAACTGATAGACCCGCCCCTCCCCCAAGCTGCTGAGCGCCCACAGGCGTGCGGAAAGCGCCATAGTAACTGATAGACGCGCCCTTCGCCCAAGCTGCTCACAGGCGCGCGCGCACAGACAGCGCCATAGTAACTGATAGACGCGCCCTTCGCCCAAGCTGCTCACAGGCACGCGCCCACAGACAGCGCCATAGTAACTGATAGACCCGCCCCTGGCCCAAGCTGCCGAGCTTTGCACAGGGACGCGCTCCCTCTTAGGGAATTTGGCGCGCCCTCGCGCACGGGACAGAAGCAGCTCCCCGTCGGGGAAATCTGTCAGTGCGCACAGAGGGCTCCCCTTCGGGGAATTTGGGGGAATTTGGCTCGCGGGGCACAGCTCCCCCTTCAGAGATTCTTAAAAGCGTGCACAGAGGGGCTTCCCTTTGGGGAATTTGGCGCGCAGGACGGACTCCGCCCCCCTTCTGGGACTTTGGGAGAGTGCACTGAGCCGGCTCACCTTCAGGTTTTTAAGAAAGTGCGCTCTAGCCGGTTTGGCTCAGTAGAGAGAGCACACACAGGACGCAGCCCCACTTCAGGGAATTTGGCACGCCGGACACAGCTGCCTGGGATCCCTGACTCACAGCGCATTCACACTAAGAGCCAGCGACCCCAATTGTTGGTGCGTGCACACACAGGGACCCTGATTCTCAACGAGAAACCGCACAAGGCAACAGAGACTTTGACACTCGAGTCTTGGTGCAGACACAGGGAAACTCTGACTCCTGGCACATGCTAAGGATCTCATTCTCGGCACATACCAACAGTGTGGTGCAGACAGGGCCCCTGATTCTAAATGTGCACACGAGACCACACGGAACACTGGGGACACTGATCCTGGGCAAGTTTGGTTCCCACCAACCAAAGACAGTCACACGTCCTAGTGTCAGAGCACTTCAGTGAAACTAGGGTGGAGCGAAGTCCCCACAGCACACGGCCCAGGTCCACGCAAACAGAAGCTTGAGCTTTCTGGTAATAGCCAGAATGGGGAAACAAAATAACTCACAGAGGAAAGAAAATGTGGAGTCGCCAAGAAAGGAAATTAGTGAAAATGAAGCTTGCAACATGACCGAAAAGGAGTTCAGAGTAATGGTCATGGAATTTATACATCGGATGGATGAGAAAATCAACAACTTATGCAAGAATCAGGAAGAAATGAAAAGTGATATAGCTACAATCAAAAACACCATGGAAAGTTTCAACAGTAGATTACAAGAAGCAGAGGACCGAATTAGTGAGTTAGAAGATCAGGTACAGAAACAAGCTCAAGCTGAACAGCAATTGGAGAAAAAAATTAAAAACCAGGAGGAAAGCCTAAGGGAGCTTCGGGACAACATGAAACGAAGTAACATGCGTATAATAGGGCTGCCAGAAGGACAAGAAGAGCAGCAGGGATTAGAAAATCTATTTGAAGAAATAATGACAGAAAACTTCCCGGATATGGGAAAGATAAAAGTTACGCAAGTAAAGAGAGTCCCAAGCAGGATCAACCCCAAAAGACCCACACCAAGACATGTCATAATTTCAATGGCAAATATAAATGATAAAGAGAGAATCCTAAAGGCGGCAAGAGAGAGACAGAGAGTTACCTAAAAAGGAACACCCATCAGATTGTCAAATGATTACTCATCAGAAACACAACAAGCTAGAAGTGAATGGAAGGAGGTATACAAAGTGTTGCAAAGCAAAGGACTGAATCCAAGAATACTATATCCAGCAAGACTATCAATCAAAATTGAAGGGGAAATCAGGAGCTTTGCAGACAAAAAAAGCCTTAAGTGCATGGAAAAGAACCTGAAATCAAACAGATGCTTCACCATGTCCTATAATCAACATAACCTAGACCCTCAAGGAGTTTAAAATATTGAACTCTTTGAGGGTCTAGGGAAATTGAAATTAAGCCCAGGGCAAATATAAATACTAAAAATTCAACAAATATTGGAGTAGAAAAGTTGTCACAAGCTGAAGGCTGATATATGACTAATATCAAATAAGTGGATCTGAAAGTAACTGATCTGGGAGATGAAAGGAGGGTCAGGGTGTTAGACAGGACAAGGGTCTCCAGATCTGGGCTATTCTTACTAAATGCTATTCTTGCTAAATGTTAAAACGTAGCACAGTATTTTGCAGACCAGCTGTAAACAGGATGAGCTCAACAGGAACCCACATTAATAAGTATAGCCAACTGCAAAGAAGAAATCAACAGTAATTGACCAAATAGTGCTTATAAACAATGACTAAAGCTCCCTTCTCCTTTACTTGCTGCAGTAAATAAAACAGGCTTGCAACAATCATGTCTCCTCTCCTCTTGAATAGAGCACCCCAAGCCGTTAACCCCTAGGGCAGCAGACCAGATGAAATGACATGGTTAATTTGAACACACTATAAAGGAGCATAGAGGGGCTTTGCTTCCATTTTTTTGGTGGTAGTTATTGTTGGTACTGTTTTAAATTTTTAGATTTAGAGGGTGGGTGGTAAACATTCTGGTTCACCTGGAGGGGAAGATTAATAGAAGAGAAGAATAAAGTGAGTAATAGAAGACATGATAGAAGCCTGGAAGTTTTATTTACTTCTTTAAACAAAAGGGGATTCAAGGAAAGTTTTAGCAAATGAATCATGTGATGAAAGTGGGTTTACAGAATCAAAGCTGGAGACCTGGACAGATTACGTGTATGAGGATGATGACACTGGGCATATTTATGTAGCCTGCAGCTAGTATATCTATAAAATTATGTGGTCTCTCGAAACCTCCGTGGTAACAATAACATAATATGTGAATCCTCAATGGGCTAAATCTTTCATGATTTCATCCACATGCTGATTACATGCAACCTTGGTAAGATACCCATGCCCAATATATCTTAAAATCCTGATTGGTTTATAACCTTGCAATCTATTTGTACCCACTTACTATTTTTTATATAAAATCAAACATCTTGAGTTGTCTCTGATGTTGGATCTAAGGAGTTGAAAGAACAGTAGTTTAGACCACAGGAGCCTTTTGCACAGGGGTTATAATGCAAGAGATGAGCAAAGCAATAAAAGGGTTTGACGGTCCTATTCCTACTCTATGAAATTCAGTTGAAATATAACACTGGAATTTTTTAATAAAGGGATAGAAGTATGTGGCTCCTGTCCTTGAAGATTCTAGTGCCAGATGAGCCTTTACAATTCAGACTTTGGGAAGAAGAGGGGGGGGAGATATGGAAAAAAAGAACTAATAAATCTCTAAAATTTGACAAGTGACAGATCTTTGCCTGGTTAACTGACTATGCAAAGATTTTAGTAGATTCTTCTGTCATTCCCAATTCTTCGTACTCATAAGAATTTTATGATATTTAAATGACACAAGGGAGGGCAATCCTATATTTGCCTTGCAGAACAGTTCAAGATGTGCAGGCACAGTGTACTGTGCAGTCCTGTGTCTACCACTCTGCAAATACAAAGTGGTAAATCAACTCCAAATCAGAAAAGCAAAAAACACAAAAATTTTCCATTGTTTTAGAAAAATAGTAACATTGCTAAAATAATGGTGCATATACTTAGAGCTGTTTTCAGTTAACATATCTAAAGGGCATCAGACTGAATTTCTGTGACCTCTTGGCCCCTCTTTCTATCTGCCTCTGTTTCTGACACCTGCCTTCTTCTATCTCTATCTTTTGTCTTTCTGTCTGTTATTTTTGTCTCCTTCTCCCTTTTCTGTGTCTTCATATTGGGTTCTCACTTTTATTCATGCCCCTCTCCACATGCCCACCCAATAGGCACTTCTTCAGGAGCTTTTCTTATCCTGGAAAAGGAAAATGAATGTCTTTGCTTAACCACTTAGCTGTATTTCCTCTCAATATACTTTTAGAAAACTCCAAGTAAAAACAATACATTCAAACCAAACTGGAGGGGAAAGTTGCAATACAGTTGTGATAAAGTGGCACAAATTAAACAGAAAATATGTAGTCAAGTTACTGAAATTATTTTAAAGAACTCTTATCAGCATAGGGAAAGGACAAAAAAAAACTGGTTTTTAATAAAGTGGCACAGTTTTGATGAATGACTGAAATAAATGCTTCTAAAAAAAGTCAATTAGCTCACAGGTTGAAGTGCCCAGTATGGAATCAGAGAGGCCCGGCTGGAATGCTTTCTTTGCTCTTTCTGGCCAAGTGTCCTCAATAAAGCTCTTTTAAAATTTATCCTCTCTAAGACTCTGTTTACTCATCAACAACAACAACATAAACAGCACAGTATTTAAACAAGGTGTTTAGCACAGTCTTCAGCACTAAGTACATGCTCATAAATTTAGTCAAAATAGTCACAAGGACATAAAGTACAGCATAGAGAAAATAGCCAGTAATATTGTAGTAACCATGTATGGCACCAGGTGGGTACTAGACTTATCGGAGGCATCACTTGGTTAATTATATAAATGTCTAACTACTAACTATGCTATACACATGAAACTAATATAAAATAATATTGAATGTCAACTGTAATTGAAATTTTTAAAAAATTTAAATGTTAGTCATTATCATTTTGGTTTTCATTATTTTTGGTTTTCATTATTTTTATTGGCTAAAACAATTTTTAGATATTCACCTTTCAAAAGCAATTATCTACTCAGACTTTCATGTTATTTTCTTCCATGTAAGTTTAGTTCTTAAATTTCATTTGCATATGTATACAATTTAATAAGCAACATTTTCTCAAAATTCATGAGAATAATGAAAAAATTTAGCCTCACCCATCTGTACTCTAACTTTCCACTTCTGGAAGTAATTACTTTGTATTCTTTCATATTTTTTATGAGCCCCTGCCCAATACATCTAAATAACTTGCTTTTTTTCAGTTTTTGTTGTTATTTGTTGAGTTCCCAGTGTGGAAGACAAATAGAAGTTCATGCTAAATAAAGGATACACATAGGTAAATAGTAAAGAGATGGGGGGAAAAAGATACAATGCTAACACTAATCCAAAGAAAACTGGCATGGCTATATTATTATCAAAGAGGATTTCAGCCCTGACGGTTTGGCTCAGTGGATAGAATGTCGGCCTACGGACTCAAGGGTCCCAGGTTCGATTCCGGACAAGGGCATGTACCTTGGGTTGTGGGTACATCCCCAGTAGGGGGTGTGCAGGAGGCAGCTGATTGATGTTTCTCTCTCTTCGATGTTTCTAACTCTCTCTCCCTCTCCCTTCCTCTCTGTAAAAAATCAATAAAATATATTTTAAAAAAGAGGATTTCAAAGTAGAGAATATTACCAGAGATATCAAAGGCCATTTTATAATGATAAAGGGGATTCAGCCTGGCCTGAGTGTCAAGATTGGTTGGGCATTATCCTTTGCATTGAAGGGTTGCTGGTTCATTCCCTGTTGGGACACATGCCTGGGTTGGGGGTTTGATCCCAGGTTGGGGAGCAAGTGGGAGTGGACTAAGGGTGATGGGTGAGGATTTTTAAAAATCAGGTACAATTGCAAGGAGAAATATGAAAATCCATACATATAGTCAAAACTTTCAAACACTTACATTGTAATTGGTAGAACAAGTGAACAGAAAATGAGTAAGCATATAGAAAACTTGAACAATGTAATGAATCCACCTGACCAATTGCTCCAGCTAGGTCATAAAATAAGTTAATATCTTTAAAAGGCCATAAATCCTAAAAAGTATGTTCTTTGCTAAAATGGAATTAAGATTATATGACAGAAAGATGTCTAGACTATTTTTTGAAATATTTGAAAACGAAATAGCATACACTAAATAGTCCATGTGTGAAAGAAGACATTAAAAGGGAAATTAGAAAGTATTTTGAATTGAATGAAAATGAAAAGACATTAGAACTTGTGGGATGCCACTAAAGCAGTACTTAGGGGGAAATTTATAGCACTAAATATCTATATGAGAAAAGAAGAAAGGTCTCACCTCAATGACTTCAGCTTTTACTTTAAGAAACCAGAAAAAAGAAGAGCAAATTAAATGCATATTAAGCATAATTAAGAAAGATCAGAGTGAAAAGCAATGAAATAGAAAACAAATAGAGAAATAAATTAAACCAATATGTTTTTTAATGAATAAAATCACTTAACTTCTGGCCAGAATAATCAGGTGGGGGGGGGGGGGAGGAATGACAGAAAACAAAACATTACACATATAAGGAATAAAAGAAGTGACTTCACAGGAATTACTAAAGATATCAAAATCCAACAAAGCCATGACATGAAAAGAATACTACAGACTAATAAGGATAGTGGGATTGCAGAGATATTGCTAAACACAATTTTAGCTAATAAAATTCATTTTCCTCAAATGTCAAGTGGTCTCTGATCATTTGTTCATATTTAAGAGTATGTAACTAAAATACTAACTGAAAGCCCAGTGCACATGGACACGGCTGGAAAAAGAGTGAGCTTCTATTTAAGTTTCTCTTTAGACTCTTTGGTCATGGATGCTGCATTATTTTAAATTTACTTTTTGTAGCAAATCTATGCTTTCTCTTATGGGGAATCCTTTTCTCTTGGGCCAGTAAATATATCCAGAAGGCAGCACTAGAATATTTCTGTAGTTCTGTGGGATTCACTATCATCTTTTTATTTTTTAGAAAATATGGGGAAAGTGCTTATGGATTTGATAGTTCATGACAGGGTAATATGTCCCGGAAGCATTCTGCAAATAAGGCAATGGCATAGAGGAAGGGTGCAGCTTATACAATCATTTGAGTAATTTGATGGTACTTAACATGCTATATCAGAAATGAGTTACCGATACTTTAAAAAAAATATGGGAATGTATACATTAAAATATGTCTTATCAGAGCTTTCAAACTAACCGCTTTCAGAACATGGATTCTTAATCCAAAGGTCAGATATCATTAGAAAAATTTCTGAAGGTTCTTTTGTTAATTTGGACCTAAAAGTACTACTTAGGAATATTCTCAAAACTCTAAGATGAACTGTTTGGGGAAATAGACAAAAGGCAAATTAGATTAACATGGAAAATGATCAAGTTGGGGATATAATTCTGACCCCGCAACAATGTCATTTGAAAGTGGGACTCAAATGCTAGTTCTGAAGAAAATTTCTAAAGAAATCCCAAATGCATTTTGAATGCTGACAGCCTTCCCTATGAAAATGACGACAACTTTGAAAGACAGCTCTCACTCAGATGAATAAATTTAGGTGTGTCAGCATGGGTGGGACTAATTAGGAGGTCCAATTTATTTCTTTACAGAAACATTTTGGGTAAGTATACCAGGTGAGGTCAAGGAAATTGTCCATTACTCACCTGCAAAAGCCTATTAAAGCTGGACTGCCTCCTGAGAGTGTGTGGCCGATGACAGCAGAAGACAAGAAGGCTACTGCTTTGATAAATACCCTACGGGTCTGCAAAATGGCAGTGCTAGGAGGCATGTGCCAAATCATGTTTGGCTTTGGCCCCATAACTTGTGATTCTGTCAAGGACTCATCACGTCAATTGGTGGAAAATGGATTACTGTCATTCTTCAAGGCACAGCACCTCATTCCCCATTGATTGGCATGCCAAATCCTTCACAAAGTAATGAGTCAGGGACGATTCAAATCATCATCCAACTGTCAACTTGATTGCATAGCCCTCTATCAATGGGATTAAACTGGTGTGGCATCCAAAATGTAATGAAAGGCATTACTTTATTTGAAAAGTTGACAGGTTAGACAGGGATGTGGATGCTGGACCCAGGAGACCTAGGCATATAGAAAAAAAATAATAATAATAAAAATGGGGAGAGTAAATTGATAGATGATATAAATATATTTTTTCAGCCTCACAGGAAATGCTGTGACTAATGGGAATTGCATTTCTCTTCCAAGAGAATTAGAACTGAAAGGGAGACTGTAGAAATAATCAAGTTGATGCCCATTCTCAAATAGAAAAAGAAGGTGAGATAAAGGAAGAGAAGTGAGTTACTAATGTTAGTTAATGAGGAAAGAATGGGAGTGCAGTATAAAGTAAGTTCTTTGGAAGGAAAGAAACCTGGTTTTCAATTTTGGTTCTTCTATTTACCAGTTGTATCATCGTGGACAGCTCTCTTAGACTCTGTCTCTTCACCGGCCAAATCGGGTCACATATATGTATATCACATACATCAATACCTATCTAAATCTATCTATCTACATATCTACCTATTTACCTATCTATATATTATCTATCTAATGTACAGGAGGATTAAAGGAGCAAACCACTGAGACAACTAGGATTCTATCTCAGTGTTTGCCAATAAAAATATGTTGTTTTGCTCAATTTGCATGAAGTACACACTCACAAAAATACTGGTTATAGATATTCAAGCTGATTCTATTTTTATTCTTTTGTCTTGGTGATCACCAGTATTTCATTTTGGAAAAGTTCCACCCCTTACAAATGCATGCTTCATACACATTATCTTATTTAATGTAGTTTAGAGACATCATAAATCTTGCTAAGTAAGAGGCTAGGGTTTTATTGGTATGGCTCCAAAGTCTTCTCTTAACCATGAGTTTTGATACTCTTCCTGATGATAAAGTTTCTGGTTCATCAGCAGCAGAAAATATTATCCCAGTGTTTTTTCAACCATTGTACTTGGATCGTACTAGACCATCTATATCCCGCTATCTCCTGTTTTATTATCCAATGGGTTGTGGTGTAGGAAACTGGTAAGTAGCTACCTATGTGATATTTGAAACTGAACTTACCTGTAAATTGCTTCAACAATATTTATTCAGGTTTTGCATCTCAGAAAACGTTTTATTTTGATGGTGGGAAGTGTTACACCTCTCTACCTTTATTAGCTAAATGATTTATTTGATAACTAACTGAAAGACTAAGTATCTGAGGTATCATTGGGGTGTTAGGATGGAAAGAGGGGGTATCATTTTATGAACAAACACTGTTCCCAGAGTCAGGCATGAGGACCAGCACTGGAAATGTTAACAAACAATTTAAGCACCTATTCTATTTATAGAAGTTCCACCATGTTCTCTGCCATATTGTTTTAGATATGGATTCTGTGCAACGTTCTGATATCACATCTTTAGAGTGGCATTGGCAATCCAGAGTGTAATCAAAGAAGGGAAAGTGGCCTTTGATCGGATAATTTGAGAAAATCTGGTACACTATGTCCCTTTTAAAGAATCCCAAATGTTTACTTGTATATTAAAGACTCTAAGATATCCTTGGTATAACTGTTCTCTCCAGCATTTCTGAGATTTCTTGAGAAGAGAGGTTCATTCTTGTATGATGTCTACCATAGCACCTAGAACAGGGCCCAACATATAGGCAGGACTTAAGAAAGAAATATTTGTTTTTAGAATGTTGTGTAGTAGATTAATGTCTCATAGTTGTCCTACAGAAGGAGCTGATTTGATGGATATATATATTGTACTGTGCCGTGCACTGGAGAAAGAGGATAACGTGATAAATATTTCATATTTATTGGCCTCAGAGAAGTTTAAAAATTAGTGGAAAAGACAGAAATGTTAATAAATGATGAAAGGGAGGCCATGTCACATAAACATTGATAGTACTAGCTTTGGACCCAGACAGAACTTGGTTCAAGTTTTGACATTACTACCACTAGCTGGATGGTCTAAGGCAGTGGTCAGTAAACTCATTAATCAACAGAGCCAAATATCAGCAGTACAACAATTGAAATTTCTTTTGAGAGCCAAATTTTTTAAACTTAAACTTCTTCTAACACCACTTCTTCAAAATAGACTCACCCAGGCCGTGGTATTTTGTGGAAGAGCCACACTCAAGGGGCCAAAGAGCTGCATGTGGCTTGCAAGCCACAGTTTGCTGACCACTGATCTAAGGCAAATCATTTAACTATTTCAAGGCTTTAGTCTTGTAACCTGGAATACGGAGGTAATGATATCTTATATCTTATGTGAACATTATCTTATGTAACATATGCAAAGGGAAGGAACTGTATCTTGTCTCACTATTCCCATTAACAGAGCAATGCTGGAACATAGTCACCACTCAAATATTTGTTAGTGAATTAATGATGACTTCATTATATATTTATAACTAGGGGCCCAGTGCACAAATGTGTGCACCTTGAAAGGAACTGTGGGCCACCAGGCTGCGGTGGGCACAGGGGTGGGTTTAGGCCCATCCTCTGCAACCCCGCCCGGCCCCTGCCATCTCGGACCCTCGTTTCCTGTCTGCCAGCAGCCCCATTCCCGCCTCCACTCCCAAGTGCTGCGGGCACCAGCCCCACTTGCACCTGCTGACAGCGCGGAGTGATTGGGGCTGGCGTCAGCAGCGGGTGTGAGCGGGGCCGGACGTCAGCAACCAGTGCCCACCTTGGTCTGGTGCCCCTGCTCACCTGCTCCACCATCCAACCGCAGCCAATGCCCACCATGTTCTGCACTCTGCCGCCTGCTGCCAACACCCGCCATGTTCCGCATGCGCCCTCTAGTGGTCAGCACTCGTCATAGCGACCTGTTGTTCAGTTGTTCCACTGTTCAGTCTATTTGCATATTAGGGTTTTATATAGAGAGATTTTTACCTAGTATAGCACCTTACATGAAGTACCAGGTAGTTGCACAAGGAAGTATTGTGGAATGAATAAAAGAATGAATCAGAGAAGCATATTTTAAGCTTAGCATGTACAACATTCTCATCTCTGAGTACATAATTTCCTGCCTTGTTATTGCATTTGTAGCCATATGAGCATTTATGAATATCCACCTTTTTCTATAACCCCAATTGTAGCTTTGTAATCTGTCAACTTGGTTAGGCTGAACCAAAGAGACCGTTTCCCCCTGATTTTGCAGGACAAAAGTAAAGCAGGAGCTGCTTTGTGGCTCCTACATGTTGTCACTTATTTTTTGGCTCCCATCCTCATGTAGGTAGCAGAGGGGCCTTGAAACTTCTCCCTCTTCCCCCTGGATCTGCCTTTAGTTTCTCTGACTCCTGACCAGGTGTGTTTAGCTCCATATGAACACCAAATTCACCTGCCCCTTCAAGCTAAAAGCAGCAAAAATTTGACATGAGTTTTAGTCCATCCTTGTGGGTTCCAGCTCAAGTTGCATAAAATCTTTCTAAACAACTTACATTTCCCCTTTGGTAAGGAGATCCTAGGGAAATTGTCTAGATTCTTATGAATGTGATTGGGATACTGAGGGTTCGCCTTCCACATATTACTTTCCAACCAGAGAGACAACAGAGCAGAGTAAAGCTCAGCCAGAGACATGGCATCTAGTCCCAGTTCTCAACATATCAGGCCTAGGAAAATCAGTAATGTGTGAGTGTCAGTTTCTGCTTTGTTCAATGATGTCAAGTCTTCCTGCATAACCTACACAGCTTCTACAGAGATGAGCTCTTACATTGAAAACAAACACAGCTTGAAATATACATACTTATGTATATATATCCTATATAATAAAAGGGTAATATGCAAATTGACCGAATGGCAGAATGACTGGTCGCTGTGATGCACACTGATCATCAGGAGGCAGACACTCAATGCAGGAGTTGCCCCCTGGTGGTCAGTGCACTCCCACAGGGGGAGCACCACTCAGCCACAAGAGAGCAGGCCTAAGCCGTCAGTCGGACATCCCCCAAGGGCTCCTGGACTGCGAAAAGGCGCAGGCCAGGCCAAGGGACACCCCCCCACAGTGTATGAATGTCATGCACGGGGCCTCTAGTGTATATATAAGTGTCTATATATAGAAATGTCTATAGGAATGTCTGTTACTTACAAGTGTGAAGTATTATTTTTATGTATTATTATTTTTTCAAATCTATCATTTAGTGAGCAATTATTTTATACCAAGCATCATACTGAGAGCACATTTCATTTTCTCATTCTTTTCCCTGTAGAATATTCCTTATTCATCCTATTATGCATATGAGAAAATAAGTTAGAACTGAGGTCAGTTAGATAACTACCCTAGAGTTTTAGCTGAGCCTAATTACACATCCCAAGTACTTAATATCTTTTATAATATATATAACATGTAAAAAATATTTTAATGTTGAAAATATGGTTACTTACTATTGTATAATAGTTGTGTTACATAAAGTTATTTATAATATATTTTATTAAATTGTAAAAGTTGATTGACTGTCATGTAATATGCAGTGCTATTTAATACTGAAACTAAAAAGTACTGCATATTACATGACAGTCAATGCAACTCTAGGCAATAGAATTTACCAAATCACTTTACTTACATCTGAGATTTTTCAGACTAAGGAAAGGTTAGTATGACTGACAATGTACTTTAAAGAACGATCCCTGAGGCACCAACTATCTATCAACCAATAATTTTCCAGTAATATTTAAGAGCAGCTATTTAACTCTAAGCAATATTATTTTAATTAGAGAAAATTGAAAGTAATTTAAATATGGTAAATAGTAAATGTGGATTACAGTGTTTGATATGTCTTGAAAGGTGATAATAAGGTTAAGATTTTAAGTTTGGGTTTTGAAAATGAACATGTCATATTGATAGATAACCAGCGTTAGGCAAAAATACTTCAGAAAATGTTTAGAATTGGAATGTAAAGGAGGCTTATACTTTGATTGGGATAATGAAGAATAAATTCTTTATATAGATAAATATATATTCTTTTATATGTGAATATGAATATACATGGTCTGTATATGTGTATGTTTACATAGAAAATATGTGTGGCGTGTGTGTTTATATTTACCAAAAAAGCTGTTATCAAATCAATGCGTGTTTTATGATTAATGGTAACTTAGAATGGAGAGAAACTGGAACATGTATTTAAGCTATTGTCAATTTTAAATCTTACAAATTTAAGCAAAGACTCCAGGTGTATAAAATAGACTAGGTAAAGAGTTAAAGAAAATGAGCAATGTAGGTAATTGCAAGGAGGTCAAGATTGTAAAAAAGATCTGCTTTAGTTTAAAAAGTAAAGTCTAAATTTTCAGAAAATTTAAGTTAACTAAAATGTCAGTAAGTGCCATAAATAATGAATATAAAAGTAGAAAAAATAATCCGTGTTGTTGAGAGGAAGAAAAAGACAGGAGGAGTCAATGGGAGTAAGCTAAAATCATTAATTTTTTTAAGGTATTTGAATGGGAAAATTTTATTTCCATAATAAAATAAAATTGCCACTCTGGAACAACTAGTACATAAAATATTGAGGAGAAATTGCAGAAGTCAGAACACTCAGTCTATAGCCTATGGAAATAAGTAAAGGGATATGAATTCCAAGCCTAGACAGAAAGAACAACCAAAATAGAACTTCCATATGCAAAAAAAAAACAGGGTGGGGAAGGGGATAAAAAGAAAGAAAAAAGGAAGGAAGGAAGGAAATAGAACAAGAAAAACATCAAGTATAAGTTAATGCAAAAAAGCCACCAAAAATAAAAAAAGACCAAAACAAAAAACACATCCATAAATCTACACAACACACGATGGTTGCTTTGATAATTCATTTGTTTGAATTTATGACTCTATTGCAAAAAAGGGAGAAATGTATATATATATTTGGAGCAGGATTTATTTTATAAAAATAAACCTAGAACATGATGAAAGAAATTTATTCCAAATAAAAATAGGATACTCATGAAAATTACTAAGAATTAAATAAATTCTGGTGAAATTATGCTCCTGACTGACAAGTTATTAGCCTTTAGGCAAGCATGTGCATGTCATAAGTTACCTAACCCTGGGATACAGGGATATGGTAATGCAGGATGTACTATATGCAAATTAAATTATGGTAACATAAACACTGAAGTAACTAACAGGAAACAATAAAATGAATGGAAAATAATGTTCTAATCTGTGGCTGAGTTCTTAAAACTAGGAAACATATTTGGAGTGTGCTATCCGCATTGCACAAGTTGAACACATTTTTTATATTCTCTTTGGTATAATAATATGCACTCCATTGTGTATGGTAGGACTTCTTTTGATTGTCTGTAAGACAAATGTTTCTCATCTCATTTTTTAGTAATGAGAGCTTGGAGGCAGGCTTGGGTAGAGTTCCATTGGGAACCAAACTTTTATTTGTGAGAGTCCTGGTTCCAACCCAAACAAAAGTAAATCTAGAAAAGTTATATTCCATTTCCCAAGAGCGTCAGTCCAAGGTCTGAGGAGAAAAATGAAATATCTATTCCCTATTTTCTTTCTTCTACCCACTTCTCTTCATTTTCTTTCCAAACTCCTAAGGGTCTGCCCTCCAATGCTTCTTAGCAAAGTTTCTAATGTTACAAAAATATACTTATTATTTGAAATTACTGTGATATAGCTCTCAAGTGGAACTTTAATAATTTTCTTCTCATTACAGAATAAAATTTTCCTTATGAAAAGATTTCATGCATCAGGAGAAAGCTGAGACTTCAAAGGGGAGACCGTAGGCTTTATCTTGTCTATGAAATCTTCATATTTGTGCTGCTTGGAGACCTATCAGACCCTCCACTCAACCCCTCGCTCACCTAGGCACAGCCCCACCACAGAAACTGCTGCATGGCTAGAAGATTCATGCTGCCATGGTTCAGAGCAAAGTTCAATGAATGTTATTGTACCCCAGGCTTGATGCTAGTTTGGTGTGCTTGGCATGTTTTTATTTTGTTTTGTTTTTAGATTTAATCAAATACTACTGGTAGGGTCAGTCAAAATGTGAAGTAGATTGGAAACCTTCCTATCAACTTCAATCATTCTCCATGCTGAGCTCTCTGAGTTTTCAGAGGCCTCCCACTGTAGAGCAGCGTGATCCAGACAACTTGGTCATCTGGGTGCTTTTTTAAAAAACCTCCATTTTCAACCTGTCCTATGACTCATCCTCTCAAGGCCTTCCTTCTGGTGAGAGAGGATGTATGAGTAACTATTTTCAAGCCTGGTGTTATGGGCAATAATGGCTTAATAAGCCACACCTTGATAATAATTTCAGGACCAATAAGAGGAAAAAGGAGAACAATGATACATTAGTTGTATCTTAGGTGATACTTTATTTTAGAGCAGAGGTGGATGCAACACTGCTATATAATCAGATATTTACTTCTCTTTTGTTTAAAGCTGGACCAGGTTTCATATGCACAAATAATCAAAGTGTATAGTTCAAAGTCACTTTGTATGCCCACAGCTCTCAAAAATTCCCATTTTCTTTGCCTGACAGATATGAAACAGCCTGCTACATTTTTCTTAACTAAGGGTCTCACACATTGGCAATTTTGTCAACCTAGATGTAAACACCACTGCCACGTCCGAATCATAATAAATTTTGTTTACTGTAGTTAGACATTGGGTTTGCTTACATTTTAGTTAAAACAGCTCAAGATTTATTCTTCTGTCAGAGCCACTGGAAAATTGAGAGTCTTGTGCAAGTTGTAAGCTTTCTGCTTAATCTTCTGGAAACTTTTCCAATTTTCCTTTAATAACACCAGGAGGCCAGTGGTGTGCCACTTATGGATGGAGGGGGAGGAGTTCTCCATAGCAGCCCCCCCCCCACACACACACACCTTTGCTCCTCTGACAGGCTCCCCAGAAATGAAATGCAGTAATATACATTAGCACTAACTTATACAGCAGGCTGTCACCATCAGGTAAAATTGATCACAAATTACTGATTACTGAATCAGGAAAGTCATCAGTTATATTGTACTTGATTACTTTCTCATGAGAGGAATATATTACTGAGTACAGTGAGATTACTCACGCATAAGAATTTGGAAGTGACACCCAGCAGCCTGTTCTCAGGAGGGAAGGAGAATTGTGCTGAGGAAGTAGACTCTAAGTTTCCTAAATATTGTTTTAAACCAGCTATTAAATTATGGCAAAAGACTGTTGATGTGTACTTGAATGTCTTTCAACTGTTAACCAGGTTGAAAACGTGTCCATCACAAATTCTTCCCTCTAGAAAGTGCGATGGTCACTTATATCAACTACACCTTCTGGTAGAAAGAACTCTGATACTGGTCAAGATTACACAATTAGACTAATTGATAGAATGCTTGCTAGAACAAGTTAGGAAATAAAACATATTTTTCTTTGTGACCCATTGTCTCCTTGAGGATCCTTTTTGATTTGTCTTTACTCTGTATTCTCTCATATGTTATAGTTGTTTTAAGACATATTGAAAACTGCCTAGCATTTAAAAGAGGTTCTTCTGCTTAGCTGGTGTTGCTCAGTGGTTGAGCATCAACCTATGAACCAGGAAGTCATGGCTTGATTCCCCGTCACAGCACATGTCTAGGTTTCAGGCTTGATCCCCAGTGTGGGGTATGCAGGAGGAAGCCAATCAATGATTCACTCTCATCATTGCTGTTTCTAGCTCTCTCTCCCTCTCCCTTCCTCTCTGAAATCAATAAAAATATATATTTTTTAAAGAAGAGGTTCTTCTAACATTTAAAGAACATATGGGCCATGATGGGGGTCATGAAGTAGATCTTAAGCTAAATAAATAAATAAATAAATAAATAAATAAATAAATAAAATGGAAGAGATATTAACATTCACACACTGTCTAATCACCCCACCAGGAATATGGAAGCACTGTCATATTACCAAGAGTGTGCATTTTTCCACATATAGACAGTTTTATCATTGGGAACTGGTGGTAGCTGATTGAAATTCAGGCTCTGTGAAAAGGGGTTTCCATGTAGAAGAAATATATAGTTAGATTGGCATCTAGAGAATCCCTTACACCAAAATCAAGTCCAGCTGATCAAGGCAGTTTTTATAAGCTGGGGTATCCAGTGAGTCACAGATAAGCAGTGAGGTGAGTACAAAAAATCAAATGATAAACAGAAAATATCTTCCTGGATTGTGCAGTTTACACTAACATTTGTGTCATTGTAGTCTTAAAATATTTAGGCTGACCTCTTACTTTTGTACAGTTTCAAAGGGTAATGTGCTTCTCTGTTCAGGGGGCAATTTGAAAATTTTACTTTTGTGTTGTATACCCTCCAGCCCCACCCCTTCAGCAGATCAGCAGCAGAGTTGTTGCTATGTGAACACCCTTTGTTCTACTGGAGAATAGGTTATGGCGATTCCAATAATTACAGGCTGTTGTTGTTCCTTGTGATTAAGCCCCTATGCTAACAGCCCAACCCTGCTTCTGGCAGTAATCTTCAAGTGATATTTAGTTCTAGGTAGTTAACTAGAGTCACCTGGCCTAGAAGCTACACAGAAGTGAGAGCATTAGGAAGCCCTTCTTTATTCACTGGTGCAAGCCTGGATGCTCCCCTCATTACTGACTACAGTCTTCACTGTCTATGGCCAGATTTTGTCAGCTCCTCCCAGCAAGTGTGAGTTTATCCTCTGCAACCCTAATGGTCAAAGTTTTGTTAACTGATGCACAGACACCCAAAGCCACAAAACAACCTGACTGAATAAGCTCACTGCCTATAGGTTCCTAATCCAATTTTATCCACAAGTTTGTGGGTTTTTTTTTTGTTTTCTTTGTGTGTGTGTGTGTGTGTGTGTGTGTGTGTGTGTGTGTGTGTGTGTTTAATATCAATACCAGTTGGAGAAAAAAAAAGGTTCTCAACTAGTTCCTCCAAAATGTGGATATTTGACTACTAGATTGTCCTATGGGCTCCAGTTCTGCCATCATAGCCTTACATATAATCCTGGCACACTGTTTTTTTACTTAGGAACAAGGATCCAGTGTCAGAATTCCGCTACATTGATATTTGTGGATTATCAACACAACACATCTTCTCAAACAGAGAGACGATGCGTTTTTCAGATCATGTGCCCTATGGTATTATAAAAGGAGAAAAAAATGTAACATACATGTTTATCTAATTGTTTAATGGTAGAATTTAAAAGAAGATTCATTGTAGTTTGGAATATCTGGCTGTGTCCTTGTAACTCATTATAAATGTGTCTGAATAGTGCTTCATGAAAAAACAAAAAGCCAGACCATTTAATCATCAAAGCTGGTTGTTTATAACAATAGAATATTTAATGCTATATGACAGAAAACAAATGTCATGCAATGCATTTTTTTCTTTTCCTGAGCTTTAGTCTTCAGAAAGATCTGACAAATATTGGCATTATATGTCACTAAAAAGTAAAAGATCATGCTCTGACCTTCAAGAATCCCCACAATATGTACATTATGTAGATGTGCCCTTTGTTTTGTCTATCTTGGTTTGCTTTGGCGGCCTCTGCAGTTTCAGGATGAGCAAGGTTGTTTTACCAACTTTCCAATGGCATCATTTTAGCCAAGGAATTAACTAAAGGTGAAGACTACTTCTTCCACTATTTATTTACTTCTCTCTGACACAGCTGGGAGCCAAGACCTGCTATAAAAGGCATAAGCCATAAATGGCTCAGATGCTGATTTAGCATCATTCAAGGACCAAAGTGCTTTCATTAAAGCAATTGTAATGTTTCCAAAAAACTGTTTGGTTTTAAGTGGAAGTCTTTTGAGAAAGGATTCATCTCCATAGGTAAAAAAGTCTTATTTCATCCTTTTGCAATGGCCACTCACTCACATGTCAACAATGTGAACTATCTCTAAGGATCCAATCAGAACACTAACCCACAGAGACTGTTCCCACTCCCACTGCTATCCACTCTCACCCCTCTTTCTTAAATTCCTAATGTTATTTTACTCTGTTCTATACAATTTATCATCTAACTATATTTTCCTTGATTGTGCCTCATTGGTTCTCTTCTTAACTAGAGGTCAAGCAAATTACAATGAGCAACTACATTCCTTTCTACCAAGTACATGACATGGCACATGCCATACTCTTAATAAGAAAATTATTGGGTTTATTACTTATCTACAGGTTGGGTTTAAATGCATACAGATAAAAATTAAAATATAAATATTATTACTTTTTCCTATCAAGTCAGAGAAATGTCTCTCTAATAGAACTGTACATTTTTACTTTTCAAAGTAATTTTATATCTAATATGACTAATCATCAAAATCACCCTCAAAGATAAACAGGACTGATATATACATATAAGTGGGCATATATGTGCTCATACCTATGAATGGAAGAGTCTAGAACTTAAGACATAATTCCTACCTGAGATGCTCCATTTGAAATCACACTGGCATAATTTGTTCTTTATTTAGGGAAAATAAAGTTATGGTTCTTCTAGCTAATGATATCATTAAGGCAGTGTTACTGAAATGCAATGGAAAAGAAGAGGTTTCAGTGAGCTTGGTAGACCAAAAAATGTCTCCCCTCATATTTATAAAGTTAACAAAGTAAAGGACCATACAAGGGTTAAAGTAGAATTAGTGAAAGAAAACTCAGTTAATGGAAGTAAGAAAATTAGTCTCAGTTTTACACATCTATGCTTTGGGCATCTATAGTCTCAAGAAAATGAAGGAGTTGATTTCAAGCATCTCTTCCAGCCAAATACTTATGATTGACCACTCTCTAGCATTCATAATTAAGAATAAATTATCTATTGTTCAAGTCTATTATGTGTGCCCACATTATTATTTGGTCCTTGGAATAATGCTATTATTTGAGGAAAAATTTTGAATTAAGGGCAGTATTTATCAGTTCTTGGTATAGTTTACCTGTTTGTTTTTTTGTTGTTTAATTATTTGGCCCATCTATTTATACATATTTAAAGAGTTAACTGGTAAAAATACTGCTTGTTTAAGAAATCAAAATATGGTTCCTAGACATATGGCAAGATTAATTTAATACTAATGAGAAAAAGTCCCTATTTCTTCTTAAAGTTTGAGATTTTCTTGATCAGCTAGTATTTATTAAGCACACATACAGGGTGGGGGAAAAGTAGGATTACAATTGTTTATATGAAAAATAATACAATAATCCTATATATAAAAAGGCAGTGACTGTGACGACCAAAACGACCGTTCGACTAGTCACCATGAGGTGCACTGAGCACCTCTCGGTCCCTTCCCTCCCAGCCCACAGTCTCCCATCACAGCATGGCAAATCGGAATCACAGCGAACAGAGCAGCGGTGCAGGACTGGCAAGCTGGCAGAACGGCGACCTCTTGGTCCCTTTCCCCAGCCACAGGCTCCGGGGAACAGGAGCCATGCTGTGATCAGGGAACCAAGGTGAGTGGCAGCAGGGTGGGATTGGTGAGCCAGGTGGAAACATCTACCTCTTGGTCCCTCCCCTGGCCCTCAGGCTCCAATTGCAGCTCGGTGAAGGGGGAACCATGGTGAACCCAGGTGAGTGGCAGCAGGGTGGGGAGAGGGAGGAACAGCGACCTCTTGGTCCCTCTCCCTGGCCCACAGGCTCTGGGGAACCGGAGCCATGCTGCCATCAGGGAACCATGGAGAACCGAGGGGTGGTGGCGGGGACTGGCGAGCGGACAGAAGATGGCCTAGGGACCCTTAACCACAAACAATTTTGTGCATGCTGGGCTTCTAGTTAATAAATAATAATACAAGAATAAACTCTGTGTTTTATATTCTCACAACTATAAACGTACTTCTCCCCCCCCCCCCCCCCCCCCCATATAAGGCATTTTGAGAAGTGTAAAAAGTGTAGGGAAAGGCCAACAATCTTGCTTGGAAGAAAAGCATTTATTGATGAACTGTTAGCTGACAACTCAAGGTTAATGCATAATAAACACCAAATTCCTGGTGCATTCACTGTCTTATGGTTTTCTGGCAAATATTTAATGACTGACTTTCTGGGGGTGTGGGGTGGGGATAACCACATTTGTACCATTTGCCAATTTCAATGGTATAAATATTTCCACACTGACTATTTTCACCTACCAACATGAGGTCACTGAACACTGGGGTTGGAAGAGATGCACAAAATAGGTTCTGGCAAGCCAGTTGTTGTTGACTCCAACACACCAATACTCCTGAAGATGTTCAGATCAACCAAAGGTCTCCGGAGCCAAATTGGTCAAGTATGTTCTATGGAGAAATATATTTCATGTCTCTGAAGGACACAGATGAGTGGGGGATAATTAATGTGATAACTATCTTGATAGAAGAGATGATATAAGAATAGTCCAGGGCCCAATGACTAAGATAGGCTTGAGGAATAAAAATACATTTTGCTGGCATAGAATATTTATTTGAAAGAAACTTAGAAAATAGGAGGGAAAGTGGGGAAGAATTATTGAGTGGTTCGAATTGTTTCTTATAGGTTTGCCTTTCTAAATATATGCATAATAAAACTGTGGCTATAAAGAACAATTAAATATAGAAACAAATACAAAATTCATTTAAAAAATCAATTTGATGATCATAACAGTGCTATTAAGAATTTTTTGGCCCTAGTCAGTCTGTTTCAGTGAATAGAGCGTCAGTCTGCAGACCAAAGGGTCCAGGTTTGATGCTGATTAAGGACACATACCTTGGTTGCAGGCTCCTCCCTGGCCCGGGCCCTGGTCAGGGCATGAGCAGGAGGCAACCAATCGATGTGATTTCTCTCTGTCTTTCCCTCTCTCTTCCATTCTATCTAAAAATCAATGAAAAATATCCTCAGGTAAGGATTTAAAAAAAGAAGAATTTTTGGAGGTATAAATTACCAAGAATATTCTCATAGATAGCTCCCAAATTTCAGTAAATTCCAGAAATACAAAATTATTCTTAGAAAGGTTATCTCTTTCTTCAGTGAATCCAGGTTAAATTCTTGTAGTAGTTATATTAAATACTATATTGGAGTGTTGAAGATTCATCTTTTGTGGTTTTTATTATTACTCACCAAATAAATCTATGCTCTGCTCTAGGAAACATTAACTTCAACCCTTCTTCACAACAGAACCCACTGTTGTAGCCCTATTCCAAAATATTTCCATTCTTGTCAGAATCCCTAAAGATAAGACTTTATTTTGATAATTCATGTGGCTGGATATCAAACAGCTGCCAGGATATCTACCAACATCTGCTATTTAGTTTTTATCAGTTTGTCCCATCTGGCCTGCATTCAACAGGACCCAAATCAAGAATGAACAAAATCACAGGACTTCTAAAAGCAATTCCACATTATTTTTGGAAGCATCAAGTATTTGTTCTCAGTTGTGAGAGTCAAGAACTACATAGTATATTGTCTTCTACACAACCCTAAAATTTTTCAGGCTAAAATTTTCAACACTTTCCTCCACCCAACACATTTCTAAAATATGTGTTTAATGTTCACCTGTACTGACTCCTATTTGGCTCATAAACATTAAATATTATAAGAAATAGTAAATTATTAGTAATCATAATCACTAAAATACATTTTAATCATTAATCTAGACACATATATTCAAGAGGATTTCTCATCTTAGTCATTTCAAATTTCTTCCCAGATTCCTAACATCTGTCCTTTATTCCCCTCAGTTTCATGTAGCAGATTTCTGATAATATTATTCCCTCATGCTTCACAGCATAATTTGTTATAAAACAGCCTGGCTGGCATGGCTCAGTGGTTGAGCATTAACCTATGAACCAGGAGGTCACAATTCAATTCCTGGTTGGGGCACATGCCTGGGTTGCAGGCTCGATCCCCAGTGTGGGGCATGCATGAGGCAGCCAATCAATGATTCTCTCATCATTGGTGTTTCTATCTCTCTTTCCTTCTCCCTTCCTTTCTTAAGTCAATAAAAATATATTTAAAAAATAAAATATCTTCTGCCTCTGCCCACATCTATCAAGAAAAGAAAAGGGACCAGTATAGTAAATATGACACCTCCCCAGGAAGTATGAAAAATCCCCGTGGGTATGGCCATCTTTCAACTTCCCCTGGGTTCATTCCTCTTCTGCAAACCTTTGTAGCATATACTCAGTCCAATGTTTTCCCCTATGTTTAATGCCTACCTGGCATTCTACCACTTACTTAAAAATAAACTGAATAGCTCATTTTTAAATGAAAAGACTGATACAATGAAGCAAATGATCTTCCAAAAGCCATGTAGTAAATGAAAGACAGAACAAAGATGAAATGAGGAATATTTGACTCAACAAACCCTGCTCTTCTAAGAACTTCCCTAGATATCAGCAGCAGCACAGTATATGTTTGCAAAAGCAGAGGAGAAATGTGTTGCCCACCTCAGACAGAAGTGTGGCTAGAAACCATCATATTTGAACATAAGTAAGCTATTTTATTCACATTCTTTTACAAAGTCATGATTAAAATATATAGTTTGAAAATAATAGCATTGCAATTGTATCAACTCTTTTCTTGTGAAAGGTCTAACTACAGAAAAGTCATTTCTACTGTCTCCTTACACTCAAGATAGAGAATTAAGACAGTTTTCTACTATAAAGGCCCCAGAACAAATCCCACTTTCCCATACATATTTGTAAAGTATTGTTTCCTACGGATATTCAAGTGAATTTCTGTAATATTTTCTTCCACTTTGTTTGCATCAATAGTTTGGTGGAACCAACAATTCTGTTTAGGGTCTCCTCCACAAATGATTTAAGGTAATAAGCCAAGGACCATTCAAATCAGGGAAAACTAGGTAGTTGGATTCTAATCTCATTGTAGTAAATTCCCTTCTAATGTTACCTGCAGGTAACCAGGACCGAGAAATATTTTGCCCAATTTACCCCAAATCCATTTCCAAAATCTGAAAATGCCTCTCTCTCAGGTCTCTCCTCCCAAGGACAATCACGATCCTAGAATACATCCCATTTCCTCCCTGGTTCAGGATGGTCCAGTGATAAGGATGGAGTTTGGAAATGCAGGATGAGGTGTCCATAAGGCTCTTTACAATGCAGAATAGAGCTGGGAATGGGAAAAATAGGACCTAGGTGAGAGAAACATTGAGGGGCCAAGGCCAAGTCTCCCTATGTCATCACATTCTGCATGGATCCAAGAAGTCTGAGAATTCTACATTCAACCTTGATGGCCCCAGTCTTTAACAATATTTTTTCACTGACTTATAGTTTTTGAATATTTAGTCAGGTGGTATGAAGTCCTTCTTTTGTGTTCTTTCTCCAGACCTGCAAATGTTACATAGATGAGCTCTTTTCCTTCAATTCACAATGGATATGAATGTACACCACAAAGAAGTGTCAGGTGGTTTGATCAATGTAGACAAGAATGGACTACAATTATTTTTTCAAAATAATTACTGTTTAAGGTTTTTTAGCTCATAATTAGAGAAGCTCAAGCTTCTGGTTACAGAGCATTTGAAGCCCATTTTCTTTTCCAATTTTACTGTCAACACTGATACATTTGTTAATACAATGTCCAATTTCTACTTCATTCATTCTTTAGAGACTACAAAACAGAATAATTCTTTAGTTTCTTTCTACTGTGTCCCTTCCAGAAGAGGAGTAAATTTAACCTAGCTCTCCATTTCTGTCCATAGAACAATTATATTTTTATTGACATGAGAAACTTACATGCCCATTTCAAAGTGCTAATTCTTGCTCAAAATTGTTTTGGCCTAGGATTATGTGAGATTTCTCCCTGAAAGGAAATGCTGAATCTACAGATCCGTGTGGAGAATTTAGGTTTGTGTCCAGGAACTTGACTCTGTCTGTCAGGGAAGTCCCCTTCACTATTACAGAGCAATTTCATTTTAGGCTTGAACAGAACTTTTGCAGCTTAATGGGTTATAATTTCCCCCTGTCAGATATCTCATATTCTGCATGCCCCTCATCTGGCCTGTGTCACATAAAGAGGAGGGAATGTAATTTCCAGCCACCTGTAGAAAACCGCTAAGTTTTATTTCCTATGTGATTCTTACTACACTGCCCCATGAAAGAAATTCATTACCATCTGATGAAGTGATTATCCTCAAGTTGAGTAGAGTTGAAGCACATAAACTTTTAAGTTTGACAGGGGTGGGTTCAAAGGCTGGCTCCCCCAACCCTTACATGCTATATGATCCCTAGCAAATTGCTTAATGTCTCAAAGCTCCAGGTTTCTCATCTGTAAAGCAGAAATAATATAGCTATCTTATAGAGTAATTGCCAGGATTAGATGAGACAATATACATAAAGCTTCTGGCATCTGGTAGGCAAGAAATAATTACTATTATTATTCAAGCATCTAAATAATTATCATTACCCTGCTGTTAACTTTTTACTGTATCAATCACTTCTATGTGAATAATTCCTATGTGACCTCAAGTCTTTTTATCTCCAAACAGACACCTCTACTCAGATGCCTCAGAATTATCTCAGTTCACTTTGTGCAGTGCAAAACATCATCAGCTTTAAAAAAGTAATCTTCAACTGTCCTGAAATTAAAACAGATTTTGATACTCATTGTTTTTTTTAAAGCAATGATAAAGAAGATGTGAAATTTAAAGTGAAAAATCTCTCTTCTCCCACTTCTTTCCAAAATGCCCATGGTAAGCATGTTACAGTCAGATATGTTTCCTCAATGACACTGTTGACTCTTCTCTTTCATTTTTTGAATGTTTGGTACCTATCACACAATCCTAGCTTTTGTGCTTTGCAAATGCCTCTCATGTCTGTTGCTGGACCTTAATTTTCCTTCTATTATTAATGCTCTTGGTCGCACATCAACCTAAACACCCGCCTAATACCTGATCCCTCTCTCTTCCCTCCTCCCTCCCCCACATTCCTCTTTGTATGTTTCTATTGCCTACTGCATCCAGTAGGTAAATCAATCTATTTGGTTTTTAAGACTCTTTAATATCTATCCATGCTTTTCTTCCTTTCTGTTTTTGTTTTACTATATTTTTTATTGATTTCAGAGAGGAAGGGAGGGAGAGATAGAAACATCAATGATGAGAGAAAATCATTGATTGGCTGCCTCCTGCATACCCGCTACTAGGGATTGAGCTGAAAACCTGGGCATGTGCCCTGCCTGGGAATAGTACCTTGACTTCCTGGTTCATAGGTTGACGCAAAATCACTGAGCCACACCAGCCGGGCTATCCTTGCATTTCTTATTCACCTTATATATTTTAATATCACAGATATGGTAGTTTTACAGAAATTTGTTTTGTTTTTATTTTTTAAAAAGTCTTTATTTATGTTGTTCTTGTTATGGGTTGAAATGTCTTCTCCCCAAATTCATATGCTTAAGTTCTAGCCCCCAGTACCTCAGAATGCAACTGTGTTTGGAGATCAAGGGTCTTCACAAAGATAAGAAAATTAAAATGAGGTCATTAATGTGGACCCTAATTCAGTATAAGTGGTATGCTTATAAAAAGGGAAAAGTTGGAGACAAAGATGCACAGAGGAAGAAGCCATGTGACAAGAAGGCAGAGATGGATGATGCTTCTGTGAATCAAGGAATTCCAACAACTGTTGGCAAATCACTAGAAGCTAGGAATGGTGCAAAGAACTGCTTTTCCACACAATCCTCAACCATAACTAACACTAGCACCTTCTCTCTGCCCCCAACTTTTAGTAGAGGGCAACTTGGCCTGCAATGGCTACTTTATGACCCAGAAGTATCAAATGTGATAACCAATGGCTAACATGCTAACAATGACAGAAAAAACACTGTAAGTGCATGAGTCCTTGATGGGATGACTAACAGCAAATACTGATTTCCAGACATCTTATTATGTGAAGAAACTTGTTTTATTGAGTTCAGCCACTTTAGTGAGAATATGCCCAACTGACAATATGCTCAGAGAGTTCATTCTATAAAGCATTTTATGGATCTTGCTTACCAATTGTAGTTAGGATTTTTTTTCTTCTTGTATGTAGTAGACACTCAGTAGATAAAGGTTAATGTTCTTTATTTTATGGTATGTTCTTTAGGAAGCTGTCAACATCTGACCTATGTAGGTTTACGTACCCTGAGTAAACACAGATAATCTGGCAATGCTATATTTATTTATGAGCTCCCTGTAGCAGCCAATAATAAAATTCCCCAAATATTTCCAAGCTCCATCATTTGTGCACAAGAAAAGAATAGTTCTTTTCAACCCTAGTTCAAGTTAAGCAAGACTATAGGACTTGCTTCAGGAAATATGAATGGAAGTGGTGAGTGTCACTTTCCGGTTGAAACTTTAAAGACAAGTGCAGCCCTACTGGTTTGTCTCAGTGATTTGGCTCAGTGGTTTTGATCAGTGGTTAGAGAATTGGCCCTCAGACTGAAGGGTCTCTTGTTCCATTCTGGTTAAGGGCACATACCTCGGTTGCAAGCTTGATCCCTGGCCCTGATCCCTGGCCCTGGTCTGGCTGGGTGCAGAAGGCAACCAATCAATGTTTCTATCTCTCCCCCTCTCCCCCTCCCTTCCTCGCTTCCATTATCTCCAAAAAAATCAACAAAAAAATATCTCCAGGTGAGGATTAACAACGAAAGAACAGTGCAGGACTCATGACAATTTATTTTGCTCTGTCGTGGCAACTGGCCACACTTCAGATAGGGACTGTTGGCAGCCTGTGTCCCAGAACAGAGATGGTATGGGGCAGAGTTCTTGGCTGATCTCAGGTGAATATTTAATGTGAGCAAAAAGTTAACCTTGTTTTAAGCCACTAGGATTTTTGCTACCCACAGAATAACCTAGCCTGAATAGTATATAAAACCATATTATTTTCTTTCTTTTTTAGATTATTTTTATGAGTTTATTTGAGCCACACTGATGACATATGCCAGGGAGCAAGATGTCAAATACTCCCAAACCAACTTCCTTTCTGAAACAAGATTTCAGGTTGATTCAAACACTAAACCCTCCTCTGGCCACCATTTTGGCTTTGGTGACCTGTGATGTAGGTTTTTTTCTGTCTTTTATTAACATTCATATAGTTTTGTAATACTATATGGCTCTCACCCAGAATGGTTATGAATAATTTTATGACTTTATTAACCCAGATCCTGCCCTCGAGGCACTTACAAGATCTATAGTGTATTGAGTTTCTCTATAAATATTCAGCACATGCACAAACCACTGGAAAAATGTAAAGCAACAGCCACATGAAAAGAAAAATTACCAAACACATTTAGAAACTCAAGACTTAAGGAAGAACAAAAATGAGGAAAACAATTTATATTTCAACACTTTCAGCCTTCAATTTCATAAAACCCAGTTCTTTGTATGTGTTACTGTAAGTGTTATTAATAGTCATGTCTGGGTTCAGAGCACCCACTGGCAAAATCTCAAGATCAACAAGGTTTGTGTTACTGCCTCAAGCCTTGGCAGTGGTTCTCCATTTCCATAGAACTGCTTTCTCCAATCTGTAGCCCACATTCCCAATCCCCCATTTTCCTAGTGTCTCTTCTCTTACTTGATCAAAATCTGACCCAAAGTCAAAGATATTACCTGTGGCTTACTATCCTATATAATAAAAGTCTAGTGACCGAATGGCAGATCAATTAGAACGACTGGTTGACCAGTCATTATGATGCACACTGACCACCAGGGGGCAGACACTCAATGCAGGAGCTGCCCCCTGGTGGTCAGTGCACTACCACAGTGGGAGCACCACTCAGCTGACCAGGATGAGTGGCTGGCTGCTCCTGCTGCGAACCCTGGGCTGACAGGCAGGAACCCAGGCTGCGATTGTGGCCTCCTCACCCCAGGCTCCTCCTCCTCACTCCCTGCTGCCTCCTCTGGATGCCTGCAGGCCATGCAGTGCCACCACTGGGCTCACAGAGCTGACCCCAGAGGCTGTGAGGCAGGTTCGTGGCCACTACAGGACTGAGGCCTACTCCACCGCCTCTCAGTTCTACTGTCCCTGGGCCCGGCCCCGACCAGGTCCCATGGAGAGGTGAGTGCTCCAGCTCCACAGAAGATGCCTGACCAGGGAGCAGCCACTCCGAGAGCAGGTCCACATCTGCTCAGCTGACCTGGATGAGCGGCCCTCCCACAGTGGGCGATCCCTGCAGGCCATGCCCCCACCAGTGCACAAATCCCATGCACCAGGCCTCTACTCTATTATAATGATAGACAATTTGAAATTTGAATCATTCATGAGTCATGACTTGAGTTCTATCTCCATTTTAATGATCTAAATTGATGATGATCTGGTAGAGATGAAACTTTGTTGGGAAAACTTGCTTCTTATCTCTGAAGTCATCCAACATGTCAGTAATTGTAATTTTCTTACACTACATGAACCAGTGGACACCACAGTAATAATAATCCTAATAATATTATTGAGTGCCTACTATGTTTCTGGCACTCTTCAGTGCACTTCCCAGGAACTAACCAGTTCCATTTTACCATATCGTGTCAGACAAATCCCATTATTTCCTCCTTTTGGAGATCAGTTAAGTAAATGGCCATGCAATTAGAATGATGTAAAATCTAGGGTTCAAATGTAGGCAGTCTGGCTCCACAGTTCATTCAGTTAACTTCTACTTTATTCTGCCTCTCCATTATTTTAAGTGTAGCTCAGATGGAGAGTTAGAAGTCTGGCATTGTCTGTGAGCCTGAGTCTAGGTTCACCTGGGAGGTAAATTGGAAGAGAAAGATGATCTTTAGTGAGTTTTCTGTTTCCCTTCTCTTTCCTTTGCCCTTTTGATTCATACTGCTTTCAAAATTTATATGTTGAAATCTAATCCCCAATGTGATGGTATTTGGAGGTGGGGCCTTTGGAAGGTGATTAGGTTATAAGGGCGGAGACCTCATGAATGGAATCAGTGTCCTTATAAAAGAGGCCCAGAGAGATCCCTCACCCCTTCCATCACGTGAGGATACAGTGAACAGACGGCCATCTAAGAACCAGGAAGCAGGCCCTCACCAGACATTGAATCTACTAGCACCCTGATCTGGAATTCCCAACCTCCAGAGTGTGAGAAATAAAATTCTGCTTTTATAAGTCACTCATGTATGACATTTTTTTATAGCCGCCATATGGACTAGAACACTTTCCATAGAAATACACTTTTCTAGATGGAACATTTGGACCATATTATGTTCTGCCATTACCTTAGACAAATGCAGTGTCTGTTTTATTTCCAGCACCTTGTGTCCCATTGGACTGGAGAGTAAATTCAATCCCCATGTTCCATTCACTGTCTGGTTTCCTCCCTGAGCTTCAGCTGCCTGCCATTCACCTCCTTGGAAGCCAGTTTTCCTATCATACCGATGATAATTTCAGAGATAGATCAGAATATTCCAAACCAGGAATATGCCTTATATCTGGAATTGGGCAACCCATATCAAAGTTTCCTTTTTCTAATTCAGAATTATTCTCATAGAATCCTCAATATAAGAATCTTGGGGGTAGGTACAATGATATCTTGAGGGTTTTGTGTTTTTTTTAAGAAAAATCTAACTATGAAGGTCATTAGATGGTCAGGGAAAGACTGCATCCTTCTATTCCCCTCACCCACACCCACCCCTGCCAATAATTCTATGACAGGATATAGTATACACTAATAAGTCAATAAATGCTACTGACTTCTTTAAGTTCTTTGCATAATTTGTTGAGGATTATTTTCATTTTTAACTGTGGAACTCAAGTATATTTCATGGAGTTAATTTTGCATCATTGGTCTGACTCATTTGCAGTTTATTTTTTAAAGGAATTATTTGATGTCTAAGAGCCTTTTTAAAAAAAGAAGCCATTTCATTTTGAACAATGAAATCATGTGTCACTGGCATAATTGAACTGGAATACCCAGGCTCTGGTTTAGCTCAAAACTCAGAACCCATGAAGGTCGATTGGAAAAACACAGTTGCCCATCCCAGTCTTAAGTGGAACTTCTTTTCAAATTGTGTCACAAACATGCATACAAAACAAAGGCTAAGTGTAGCGGATTATAAACTAAAGCTTGCTAGCCATGTCAGTTAGGAGAGAAAAACAAATGGAAACTTGCAATACTCCAACTGAACTTTCTTCCACAGCATGTAGGAGGGATCTGGGAAATCAGTTAGGGTCAAGAAATACCCTACAGCATGACCCAAAATTTTTAAAATTATTTTACCATACTTTGCTTTTATTTCAGGGTACTATCAGCTTGGCTACTGTCTTCTTGAGAAATGCCTATACCAGTGATGGGCAACCTTTTGAGCTTGGTGTTTCAAACTTCGCCAAAAAACTGAGCATAACTCGGGTAGTGTGTCCCTTTGAGGAAAAAACATTATTTCACGATATTTATAGTTTAAATAACATAAATGTTTCATCCTCGGCATGCGGCCGCCTCAGCGGCCGCGTGTCATCAAAAATGGCACTGACACGTGTCAGAGGTTCGCCATCACTGGATAGCTACTCAATAAATCAACAACAACAAAAGATGTGTTTAGCTCATAGACCAATGCACAGAAATAATGTCCAATGGTCTCACCTGTATCCCTTTTGCTCACCTATCTACATCTACCTATTTATAGGACCATCCTTGCAATCTTTCTCCATCACCATTTAGCAGCTAGTTTGGGCCTTCAGAGATCTGTGAAAATCATGTTTATCCTTTGAGTCCTCCTACTTCTGGGTCTGAACACCTATATTCCCACTTACCTGCCATTGTTTTATCTATTAGTACCCTCAGAAGGGTGTTCCTGGAAGCCAGCAAAAGGAGACTTTGTCAGACCAATAGAGAAACAATCTACGAAATGTTAGAAAAGAGATTACATTGATGGGGACAAGGGTACCTCTCCAGGCAGTGAGTGTTGCCAGTGCAAATAAATGATTTTAGGCTGTAAAAGTATAACTACTATTCTTAAAATTTCTTTTGCAAAGATTGTTAACGTTAAAAGGGTCCTAAATTCATATGACTGAAATACTTCATTTTTATAAATGCAAATTTAGCCCTGAAAAGTCAAGAGAATTAGCCAAGTTTATATGATGAATTAGTGTTTTGAAAATTAAAGGAATTCCATAAATATTAAAGAAAACAAAGAAGGGAAGGAGGGATTGAGTGAGCAAGGGAAGCAAACAGATAATGTATTCTGCAGTCTTTGGACAAAGAGCAAAGCTTTAGGAAATGCTCTCTCAAACAGTGACAAGAGAAATAAGAAGCAAGGCTCAATCTGGGATACACAGACACAAAAGGAACACATCTGGCCCAGAAGCAAAAGTCCTGCTACTTTACCGGAATCTAAGCAAGAGTACAGACATGGGGACATAAAGAGAGGGAAATTGCCACGTGCCTCTCAGAGAGTGTCTGAGTTTGTTGGACTTCAATGTTAGTGTTCCATCTTTCTAAGCCACTCATCAGCCAATGCTTCTTCCCTACTCCCCGCAATTTAAGAACCACAGTCAACATACTTTCCTTCAAGGCCCTCCATGGCTCCAACTGCCTACCTCACCATCCAGTACAAGCCACACCTATGCAGCTCACTGAACTTCTTGCCATATTCAGATCATGGCCTGCACACTACCACGTCATTGCTCTGGACACCTCCACTCGGAATGCCCTTCTGCCACATTTCCAACTAATAAAATTCTGCCTTAAAGAACATCTCTTCTGCCAGGCTAATGTGTCTCAGTGGTTGAGCTTCCACCTCTGAAGCAGGAGGTAATGGTTTGATTCCCAGTTAGGGCACATGCCTGAGTTGCGGGCTCGATCTCCAGTGTGGGGGCATGCAGGAGGCAGCCAATCAATGATTCTCTGTCATCATTGACCTGTCTATCTCTCTCTCCCTCTCCCTTCCTCTCTGAAATCAATAACAATATATTTTTAAAAAATTAAAAAGAACATCTATTTTTTGAAGCTGCACCAGAGCCCAGTACATCCAAATTCCCTTCCTGTGGTGCCCACACAACTATGCCTTGGGTTACAGATTTATGGGATATGATTTTTAAAAATCTCATTCAAAAGAGACTTGAAGATATTTAGTAAAGCTCTTTGGGGACATGTCTGTCTCTCCCACCAGGTTGTGAATTCCATAAGAAAAGGGATTGCAATTCACTTATCTTGATCTTCAACAGGATCTAGTAAGTGCCTTGCAAGAAGTTTGGGCCTAAGCCATCTTTATGCCATGAATGGACTGTCCTTACCTTACATTGTGTAGTCTTTGAAAATGATGGAAAAAGTCATTGTGTTAAATGAAATAAATGTCATTTAGGTAAAATAATTTAACACTTTGGAAAAATGTAATCTCGATGTTGTCTCCAAGCCAGTTAGCTACATTGGAGAAACACTATTTAACAATTACCAGTAAACTGGATAAGAACTGCCTGGAAGTTACAATCTGCTACCTTAGTGTGGTCAAATCAGTATTTATTATGGATTTGGAGGCATATAATGATTTTTTCAGGTTAAATAAAAGAAGAAGAAAATAAGACAGAGTGGAAGAGAAATAATCACAGTCAACAAATGATGTCTCCAAAGGAACATCAATATAATGTAATTAAAAGTAAGAAGGAAATCTTTTCATTCTGAATGTATTTACATTGGCTATCTCTTTACTGTTTGAAACATTTCATCAAACTTACTCAGCAGCTATTCCCTGTGAGCCTCTATAGGCACATGACAAGTGAGAGGCTTAAAAGTTCTGCTCTTTTGAATTCTTTTGATGTAATTTTTTTGAGTTATTTGGTATGTCTATTTGTAGGTATGTGTGCATGCACACATACACACATGCACACATGTGTGTGGGTACACACACACACACTCACAACACACTAGAAATAACCCTGAATAATAAGTTAGAATGCCAACCTTAACCTTGATCCCAGCTCTAACCTGTGACATTGGAAAAGCACATACTTTCATTGATGGGACCTTTCTTACCTATATAATGGGGGTTCTGAAATGGGCAATAGCTAAATTCCTTTTTGGTTCTTAAACCCTTGGGTTCTATGTAAATTCATACCATTTAAGTAATTACCTAACACTAGACATTTTAATTGTTTTATTATTGTTATACCTAGCAGTCTCAGATAATCCTCACCCATACAACCTGAATTGGAAGACTGTTTAAGCTGAATCAATGTTTGGATTTACTCTCATATTGGGTGTTGCATACAACCTTATTTGTCTTCTCGCAGTTTGGTTTCACACATTAAAAAAAAAAAGCCCTTGCGAAATGAGTGCAAATTGTAAAATGTCAGCTGAATGTCATTTTCCAAGTTTGACGCTCAAATAGGGCTCTCTAAAAATTGGTTGTCATCCACTGGGAGTTAAAAAAAAGATCTTTGAAAAGGTCCTGAGAGGCTTCATTTCCAGAGGTTTTAAGGTCTCAGAGGAGCTGACTGCTTCCCCACACAAGCCATTTCCCCTTGGCCTCCTGCAATGTCACAGTCCTTTCGGTTTCCATGCCTTTGATCATGCCATTCACCTGGCCTCTCCTCGCCCTCTGTCTATCCAAATATGACTATCCTTCACAGAAAACATCACCATATTTTTTCTATGGAGCAGTCCCGTCTCCTCAGCCATGCACAATCTTTCCATTCTCTGCCACCTAACTACACTGGGACCTTGCACCCACTAGTCCCGAGTTAGACAGGCCTTGGTTTAGGCACTGCTCTATACTTAGGTCTCTTGTCTAGAAACATGTGTGTAAGCTCTTCAAGGCAGAAACTCACTGTTAACAAAGAACTCACATTGCTTAGCACAAAGTTAGTTAGATAAGAGGTATTTTAGCACACAATGGTTCTGCCTTTATTCCCTGTTGTCTTCAACAAGCAGAATTTGAATGTCCTGGGTGCTTTTAAGGGTATAGAACATGACTGTTATTATTTTTTTTAAATAAACAATTAAGGGAAGTAACCCAAGAATGGAGAGCAATATTTCCTGCTTTGACTATATGAACATTTCACACCAAAGCAACATTTGGACCTGAATTACCTGGACTATTGTCTCCATGACTTAATTAACTTTGCATTCTCTGAAAGCTTTTGCTGACACCCTAGGCTGCTCTGCAAAATCTAGATACAACTTCCATAACTCCATGGGAACTTTTAAATGTTACTAGTACCCAATCTGAGTAGCATTAGAGAGTGTGGTGTGCCCTGTCCAAGGATGGACATGAGTATCTGATGAAACTATACTCTCTCAAAATCCTGGGCATTTGACTTGTTGCCAAATTGATTGACCTTCTCTTGAGAAATATGGTTATTTTTCTCTCATTGAGGTGGCATAATCAGTGGGTTGACTCTTGTTTTCCTTCCAGGTAAATGGAACAGAGATAGATGAAGAAAAATGCAGAGGGAGCTTTGATGAATTTATGCAGTGTTTTATCGCTGATGCAGACTGATTCCATAAATGTCTAGAAATGCAACACTTTAGGAGGAAGGAGAGTGGGGTCAGAATGGAGGGAGGGGTGGCAGTAATGGAAGCTGATGTACCTTATCGGTCATTGGGCAGAAACACTCACTCTGCAGAGGGACCTCATCACATAGGAAAACTCAGATGACATCGAACAGAGCTTCATGTTTTTCATTAAAGTGAGAAGAGACTTTTACTTGCTTAAGAAAAATGTCTTAACTAAAAAATAGATTTTTCAAAGACCACAGACAACAGCATGGTAAAATTTATCTGATTTATGGCAGGTTTAAAAGGTCTTCTTCCCACAGGTGAGTCTAGAGTCACAGGAGGTGCCACAACAGGATGATAAATGAAGGAATAACTCAATGGGAAAGCAACAAGATAGTGGCCCCCGGGGTGGCCATGGTCATACTATTTGGCCTCAGAATGAGATCCACATGCAGAGGGTGAACACTGTCGAGAGATGAATAAAACAGGGTGACACAGGGAGTCAGATAAGTGGAATTTTGGTCCCAGGTCTGCCACTCATCCTCTGCATTGCCATGGGGAAATCATGTGAAAGGTAATTTCTTTACTTTCACATTTGCATCTCTGAATGAGAATAACAATAGCCTGTTCCACCTACTCATTGGGGTGTTATAAAAAAAATGCAATGTGGTAATAGATGAATTAGTGCTTTAATGAACACAAGAACCCTACAAATGCAAGGTATTAATTATGTTCTAAAGTATCATTTCTGTGAAAAAGATTTTTAAAAAGAAGGAACATATAATTAAATTATATATTTGAAAAGAAAAGAGGCAGATTGGGAGGGCTGCTTTCAAAAGATATTCTAAAAGCTGGCATTCTACTTTTTAGACACCAGCCAATCCTCACGCCAAGACGCAGATGTGAGATGAGAAATAACTGATGGGGTACAGGACGTGAACCATGTACCCAGGTAAATTGCAGAAATGTACTGACAAAATAAAACTAGTGACTTACATAATGAGCACCACAAATTAGCAAGTATAAAAAAAAATCTAACATTACAAAAATGTAAGAGAAGATAGAGTTTCAGGGCAAATACAAAGCTACAAGATGAGCTTAAAAAGACAAGGATGAACAAGCACTCCTTCCCAAAACAGGGAGCCATGGAACAGTAACAAAGGACCAGACCTTTGCTGAGGCCCATCTGCCAGTGATATGAACAATAATTTCAGAGAATAGCTAGTGCAGTCTTAGCAAAACTTATCCATTAATAAATCCTTAAAGTATACATAGTAGGTATTCAGACTTATTTATTAAATTGTGGAGGAGACAAGATAAGACAAAGCTAGAAAACTCTGCTCTTATAGGCTAGCCAGCAAGAAAACAGTGAAAATATAGATAATAGTGCTTAAATGCTCACTGTGGACCACTGACTATAAGTATTATAATTGGTTACTTGGTTATTATATTGCTTATATATTGGTTAGTTTGTTACTATACTATAGTTAGTACTAGAGGCCTGGTGCATGAAATTTGTGCATGGGGGGGGGGAGGTCCCCCTCAGCCCAGCCTGCACCATCTCCAATCCAGGACCCCTCGGGGGATATCCCAGGGATCGGGCCTAAACCGGCAGTCGGACATCCCTCTCACAATCTCGGACCGCTGGTTCCTAACTGCTTACCTGCCTGCCGGCCTGATTGCCCCTAACTGCCCCCCTGCCAGCCTGGTCACCCCTAACTGTCCCCCTGCCGGCCTGATTGCCCCTAACTGCCCCCCCTGCCAGCCTGGTCACCCCTAACTGTCCCCCTGCTGGCCTGGTTGCCCCTAACTGCCCCCCCAATAGCCTGGTCACCCTTTACTGCCCCCCTGCCAGCCTAGTTGCCCCCAACTGCCCCCCTTTGCCAGCCTGATCACCCCTAACTGCTCCCCCTGCCAGCCTGGTCATCCCACACAGCCTGCTGTTCATTCATTTGGTTGTCCCTCACTGACAGCCCTGTCAGCCTGGTCACCACACGCAGCCTGCTTGTTCAGTCATTCGGTCGTCCCTCACTTACCCCCCTGCCAGCCTGGTTGCCCAACTCAGCTTGCTGTTCAGTCATCTGTCTGGTCATTTAGGTCGTGACAGCCCCTGGCTTTTTATATATTAGGATTATAGTAAGAGAGATAATGAGAGGATTTGTTCCATGATATTTAAAAGCATTTCTGGTCCTATGACTAAAAAATTCTAAGAGCATTTTCTTTGCTAGAAATAATATTCAGAGACTTCTTCCTCCCAGCAGAGAAAGAGAAAGCAGAAAAACTTGAGAAAGGTAGAAGCTGTTTCTTTGCATTCAGGAATACTGGACCCCGCTGAGAGTATGGATTCATGCTGAAAAGAAAATCTTAAGAAAAAAAGTAGGGAAAAGTCTATATACTGGGGCCCCACATTCAGCTTCCAGAAATATGGCAACCCAACCATATTCCCTCAAATCCACCTCATTCCCTTCCTCCAGTGGAAGATGTTGACAGATGCTCTTTGGGGGGAAATCCACAACTCCAATAGGAACTATATGTAGATTCTAGCAGGCAGGGCTCTGGGTCTGCTCCGGACCCTGTAATGAAACTCATCACTAGTAAGTCCCATCTATATACAGAGTCTCTGCAGCTCTGGCATATCAGCAGGTAGAATGAAGCCTCCAAACAGCATATGACAGCCTCCAAAAGAAAAGATGAGACCCCAAACAAACACTCAAACAGAAACAAAGAAAATAAAAGAAAGAAAAAAAATAAATCTTGCCAGGAGAGTAAAACTTTAAAAAAAATTCATTATAATTCATGTTCTCAGTGGTACAAAATATTGTCTAACGCCCCTATAAAACAGCAATAAATAACAACAATAATTATGAAAAAAATTGAGGCTTATATCAAAGTAGGGAGAATAATATAATGAACTCTGTGTACCTATGAACTGCTTCTAAATATTATTAACTTATGGTTAATAGTTTACCTCTAAAATACTACCCATGCTCCCTTCAAAATTATTTTGAAGAAAATTCTGGACAAATAACATGTTATCAATAAGTATTTCAGGACATAACTCCAAAAGATAATTACTCCTTTTAAAAATATTTCTACAAAACCATTATCTCACACCCCCTAAAAATAACTTTTTTATATCACCATAGATTTCAAATATCTGGTATCTCACTATTTTATTTTATTCTGTATTTTACTTTATTCATGGTTCTTTCAAAATCAGGATCCAAATTGTGACAATGTGATTGTCATCCAGGTTGCTTAATCCCGCCTTTGATCTATAGGGTTCCCTTCCTTTCTCACTCTCCCCCTTTTTATCCCTTTTGTAATTTATTTTTGAAAAGTTGGTTCATTTTCCTAGAGTATATCACAGTCTGGATTTTGCTAATTGTATCCCTATGGTATTATTAAATAAGTTTCTCTATCCTTGATAATCCTTATTATGGCTAATTAGATGTAGAGACTTGGCCAAACTTAGGTTCAATATTTGGACAAGAATTCTACATATGTACTTGATATGTATTTCCATCAGGAGAGACATAGTATCTTGTTGTCTCTCTTTTTGTAACATTTTAAAACTTTGATAATCACTGTCTAGAACTAAGTGTTTTATTTCATTACAGTTTACCACATATCCTAATTCTATAATTTCTTAGTTTTATTAAATGGAATATTCCTATAAGGTGAAACTTCCTCTCATCAAATATTTGATTTCCCCGTGATACATTTGTACAGATAGAAAAAGCATAAATACTTCACTTTTACCTTTTAAATTTTTCAGAATAAGCTAGTTCTCTAGCATCCTCCAAAGATTAAAATTTTTTCTTAAATATCATTATAAATTTCATACACTTATATATCATTGATCTGCTATACTCTATTGCAAAATTCTGTTCTTATTGATGTTCACAACCTGTTCAAGTTGGCACCTTATTCCTGGAAGTCTTTGGCAGCGTCTTTGCTTTTTGATTTAACAAGATGTTCCAGGCCCATCTTGCACATTTCCAGCCACAGGTATGGATTCTTTTAGTTCTCCAAAGTCTTCTGGTTCTTTCTAGCAGAAAATGGCATTTTGAGATCACAGATACTTTTCAAGAAGATTTAAAATATATTTATTCAGAATATTTGGTTATTTGTAAAAGGAGAGTTAGTCCAAATAGCCTCACCTATCATTCTCACAAACTCATCTCAGGAGCTTTGCTAAATCTATTTTTTAGCATTTCTTTCCCCCAGGCATTTGCTTATTCCCTCAATTCTATCAAGGTTTTGCTTAACATTCAACTTCTCCATGAATAGTTCCCTGATTGCATGGAATGCAAAAAAAGTGAGTGTTGATTGAATATATAGTGTATATCATAAAACACAAAGGAAGGATTATTAGAAAGGATCAGCAGTAGTGGTCATAAAAGAGATCTAAAAAATTAAAATGATCCTAACACAGAAAAATTCAGAATGTCATTCCAGGAGCACGAATATCTTTTTAAAATCACTCAAAGATAAATAATTATACTAAAATGTAAAAAATAAAAATGTCCCAGAAATAAAGAATAGAGGTTTCCAGAAGCACTTAAGAAAGCCTGCTGAGCCCTGGTCAATGCGCTCAGTTAGTTGGGTGTCATCCCCTGCACAGAAAGGTTGCTGGTTTGATCCCCACCCTGATCCTTGGTAGAAGGCCTGTAGGAGGCAGTGGATAGATGTTTTGCTCTCACATTGATGTTTCTCCCTTCCTTTCTCTCCAAAAATCAATAATAACAATCCTATATAATAAAGAGGTAATATGCAAATTGACCATAACTCCAACACACATGATCGCTGCCCCTATGTGGACAAAGATGGCCACCCCATGTGGAGACAAGATGGCTGACACAAGATGTCCGGCAGGGAAGGGCAGTTGGGAGGGACCAATCCTGCAAGGGAGGGCAGTTGGGGGCAACCAGGCTGGTAGGGAGGGGGCAGTTGGGGGCAACCTGGCCAGCAGCGGGGGCAGTTAGGGGCAACCAGGCTGGCAGGGGGGTCAGTTAGGGGAGATCAGGCCAGCACACAGAGGCAGTGAGGGGCGATCAGGCCAGGAGGGGGGGACAGTTAGAGGTGACCAGGCAGGCAGGCAGGTGAGCAATTAGGAGCCAGAGGTCCAGGATTGTGAGAGGGATGTCCGGCTGCCAGTTCAGGCCCAATCACCAGGATCAGGCCTAAACTGGCATTCAGACATTCCCCGAGGGTTCCCGGATTGGAGAGGGTGCAGGCTGGGCGGGGGGGACCCCCCCTCCCGCCCCTGTGCATGAATTTCATGCACCAGGCCTCTAGTTATGAAATAAAAACAAAAAAAGTGTTGAAGGAGCCCTAACCAGTTTGGCTCAGTGGATAGAGCATCAGCCTTCAGACTCAAGGGTCCCAGGTTTGATTCTGGTCAAGGGCATGTACCCTGGTTGCGGGCACATACCCAGTGGGGAGTGTGCAGGAAGCAGCTGATCGATGTTTCTCTCTCATTCATGTTTCTAACTCTCTATCCCTCTCCCTTCCTCTCTGTAAAAAATTAATAAAATATATTTTTAAAAAAAGTGTTGAAGAAAAGCAACAGCATATGGCTCAGCTATAAATAATGTTTACATGGTTATAACAAAGTAAATATTGCACAGTAATCTCAAAATTATGGCTTATTGATCTTGGGAGAGCGGAGAAGGGGATTGGTGTGGGATGGTGTGTATATGCAGAGGGCAGTACATGTAACAGACCTAAATTTTATTTTCCAAAGGGAAAATAAGAAGATACTATATTTTCCTGGAAAATATCAATGAATAAAAATGGTATCTGTAACCATAAAAATTAATTTAAAAAAGATATAGCTGAAAGAGCTAATGATATTTTTTCAGAATATTATTAACTTGAGGGAACAGGAATTGGGGATGAGGAGATGCTTTTTTTTACAATTAGTAAAACTATTTGACTATATCATATATTCCAGGGACAATCCAGATGATGGATGAACAAAGTTGGATGCATGCAACCAGGGGTTGTCACTCCTGGGCTCTGTTGTAAGCAGACTGGCTTCCAAAACATGGAAACTGGAAATCCAATTGGAGCAATATTGATCTTTCCAAATAATGCTTTACGGCCAGCTCGCGTGGCTCAGTGGTTGAGCATCGACCTGTGAACCAGAAGGTCATGGTTCAATTCCCAGTTGGGACTTGCTGGAGGCAACTGATCAATAATTCTCTCTCATCATTGATGTTTCTCTCTGTCTCTCTCTCTCTCTCTCTCTGTCTCTCTCTCTCTTTCTCTCTCTCTCTCTCTCCCCCTTCATCTCTGAAATCAGTAAAAATATATTTTAAAAATAAAAATGCTTTACTGTTCAGGACAAGTTCCTCACCAGTTTAGATGCTCTCAGAGAACTGCTGATACTTCCCAGGATCTCTTCCTTGGAAGCAGAGAGAAAGGCAGCATACAATCATGAACACTGGGCATACCGAATGTGGTTGGTACCAGGTCAGTAGGAGAGGTAAGAGGCAAGTACCAGTCCCATGATTCTAAAAAATACAAGGATGCAAAGCATCTCATCTCATCCACAATTCAAAACCTTCCCCTTATATGTCATCTTTGTCTCAAACTCCCCCAAACCTCACCCCAGGTCCTAACCCTTTTATTATAACAAGATGCTACAATAAAATGCTATAAAAACTTCCCTGGGGTATCCAAGATGGCTGCCAATGGGATGGCAGGCTGCAAGATAGTGTGTGAGTGAGAGAACAAAAGGAGAGTGTGTGGATGTGCAGGAAGTGTTTGTATTTTGTGAGTGAGGGACAACTATATTCCAAGGGATTGTTGGGGACTGGCAGACCGGGCTCACCTGGCTGGGCAGCCTATGCTGCTGCTGAAATCTCTCCTGGAACGGCCAGCTCTGCCACAGAGACTGCACCATCTTGAAGGGGAGACCGGCTGTGATCGGAATCCCAACCTTATCTTCAAACAGGGAGACCTCAGATACCTCCTGGGACCCTACAACCACAATGCCCAGGCACCAGCTGTCTCAGTTGCAAACCCACGAACACTGGGTTTCCAGACTCCCAGACCACGGACAGGGGGAGACAAAGCGGCGCCAAATATGTGGACGAGCCCTGCACCTTCTCACAGAGCAGATAGAAGGAACAGCTGAATCGAACAACACCCACCTGGAATTAGTGAATTAAACACAGCTGGTGAGGCAATCCATGGACAGAAAGGTCAGATATCGCCTAGAGAAAGCCCTGCCTCCTCAAATTCATCTGGGTGTTTGTTGTTTGGGTGTTAGTTGTTTGCATTTTTGGATTAGTTGTTATTTGTAGTTTGCATTCATCTCTGGGTGTTGGCTGTTTGCATTTTTTGGATTAGTTGTTGTTTTATTGGAGTTTTCTCCCCATATACATATATCCCCCCCCCTTCTTTTTTCTTCTCTTTCTTTTCTCTCTTAGACTTTTTTTCTTTTCTCAATATCATTTTTGCACTCTTTCCTATCCCCTAATTCTCTTTTCTATGGTGGTCACCTTTATTTGGGGTTATTAGTATCATGAACACATTTGTGTTTGGTGCCCTGTGCATTGTGTCTTGTGTTGTATTTTGTGCCTTTAAGTCAATGCAGGAGAGAGAGAACTACATAACAGACACCCTGAGAGGAATGATCATGGGGAGACAAAGAAACAGCCCGTATACGAAAGAAAAGGAGGAATCACCAGAAAAGGAAGTAAATGAAATGAAGGCAAGCAATATGTCAGAGAAAGAATTCAGGGCAATGGTCATAAGGTTGCTGAAAAGGATGGAAGACAAATTCAACACAATGTGTAAGAACCAAGAGGAAATGAAGAACCAAGAAAAAATGAAAAATTACATCGCTGCTATAAAGAACTCAATAGAAAGAATCAACAGTAGACTAGAAGACGTGGTGGATTGCATCAGTGAGCTAGAAGACAAGGTAGAAAAAAATACCCAAGCAGAGCAGCATCTAGAAAAAAACTTAAAAAACAGGAGCCTAAGGGAATTTTGAAACAACACGAAATGAAAAAACATTCACATAATAGGGGTGCCAGAAGGAGATGAAACTGAGCAAGGACTAGAAAACCTGTTTGAAGAAATAATGACAGAAAACTTCCCTGATATAGGGAAGAAAAAACTCACACAACTCAAAGAAGGTCACAGAGTCCCAAACAAGATGAACCCCAAAAGACCGACACCAAGACAACATTTAATTAAATTAGCAAACACCAATGACAAAGTAAGAATCTTAAAGACTGCCAGAGAGAGGAAGAAAGTTACCTACAAAGGATCTCCCATCAGACTATCAACTGATTTCTCAACAGAAATACATCAGGCCAGAAGGGAATGGAATGAAATATACAAAGTCTTGCAAAGCAAGGGACTGAACCCAAGAATACTGTACCCAGCAAAGCTATCAATCAAAATTGAGGGTGAAATCAGGAGCTTCACAGACAAAAAAGGACAAAGGGAGTTTATTACCACTAAACCAGCAATGCAAGAAATGCTAAAGGGTCTGCTTTAAAAAGAAGAAATAGGAAAGGAAGAAGGAAAACAGGCATAAAGAATAAAAATGGCAACAAACAAGTACCTATCAATAATAACTTTAAATGTGAATGGATTAAATGCCCCAATCAAAAAACATAGGGTAACTGAGTGGATAAGAAATCATGACCCATATATCTGCTGTCTAAAGGAAATCCACCTCAGAAAAAGGGACTCACACAGACTGATGGTGAAGGGATGGAAAAAGGTTTTAAAGACGAATGGAAATGAAAAAAAAAAAAAAAAAGCTGGGGTAGCAATACTTATATCTGACAAATTAGACCTCAAAGTGAAGGCCATAACAAGAGATAAGGAAGGCCACTTCATAATACTAAAGGGAGCAATTCAACAAGAAGATATAACTCTGGTAAACATATATGCACTGAATACAGGAGCACCCAAATACATGAAAAAACAATCAAACAAACAAACTTCTGCAGGAATCAAGGGAGAGATTGACAGCAATACAGTCATAGTAGGGTATTTTAATACCCCACTAACACCACTGGGCAAATCCTCTAAACAAAAAATCAGCAAAGAAACAGCAATCCTAAATGACTCACTAGATCAGATGGAATTAATTGACATCTTCAGAACATTCCACCCCAAAGCCACAGAATATACATTCTTCTTAAGTGCACATGGGTCATTTTCAAAGATAGAACACATATTGGGGCACAGGCAAAGTCTCTTCAAATTTAAGAAGATAGAAATCATATCAAGCATCTTCTCAGATCACAATGGCATAAAACTAGAAATCAACTACAACAAAAACAATAAAAAAATCAAACACCTGGAGGCTAAACAGCATGCTATTAAACAATGGGTGAGTTATCAAAGAGATCAAAGAAGAAATAAAAAGCATCATGGCAACAAATGACAATGAAAACACAACAATTCAAAATCTATGGGACACAGTGAAAGCAGTCTTCAGAGAGAAGTTCATAGCTCTACAGGCCTACATCAAAAAACAAGAAAAAAATGGTAATAAATTATCTAACCCTATAATCCAAAGAGTTAGAAAGAGAGCAACAAGAAAAGCCCAGCATAAGCAGAAGAAAGGAAATAATAAAGATCAGAGCAGAGATAAATGACATAGAGACCAAAAAAAAAAAAAACCAAACAAAGAAACAAACAAAAATAACAACCAAAAGATCAACAAAACCAAGAGCTGGTTCTTTGAAAGGATAAACAAGATTGATGAACCTCTAGCCAGGCTCACCAAGAAGCAAAGAGAGAGGACCCAAATAAACAAAATCAGAAATGAAAGAGGTGTTGAAATAACAACCGATCTCACAGAAATACAAACAATTATGAAAAAATACTATGAACAACTCTATTCCAACAAAATGGACAACCTAGATGAAATGGACATATTCTTAGAAAAATACAAGCTCCAAAAACTCAATCAAGAATAATCAAAAAACATGAATAGGCCGATAACTACCCAAAAAATTAAAGCAGCGATCAAAAATCTTCCAGCAAACAAAAGCCCTGATCCAGACGGTTTTACAGGGGAGTTCTTCCAAGAATTCAAAGATCTGAAATCTATCATCCTCAGACTATTACAAAAAATTCAAGAGGAAGGCACAATTCCAAGCTCTTTATATGAAGCCAGCATTACCCTAATCCCCAAACCAGATAAAGACACCACAAAAAAAAAAAAAAAAAAAGAACTACAGGCCAATATCCTTAATAAACATAGATGCTAAAATCCTCAATAAAATACTAGCATCGGATTCAGCATTACATTAGAAAGATCAGACACCATGACCAAGTGGGATTTATTCCAGGGATGCAAGGATGGTACAATATTCGCAAATCAATAAATGTGATACATCACATAAACAAACTGAGAGACAAAAATCACATAATCATATCAATCAATGCAGAAAAAGCATTTGACAAAATCCAACACACTTTCATGAAAAAAAACTCAAGCAAAGTGGGAATGGAGGGATCATACCTCAACATAATAAAAGCCTTATGTGACAAACCTACAGCTAACATCATACTCAATGGGCAAAGGATAAGAGAAGAAATCAGGGGGAGGTAATAATATTTGTCTACAAATTAAAAATTTTTGCAAAGAGAGATGATAATTAAAAGCTCCTAGATACCTAAAAATCCCATTAACATGTAGAACCTATAACTTTAATTGATTATCAGATGCTAATAAAAGAAACAAATTTCTCATTTCATTCTTTCTCCTAAAAAAAAAAAAAAAAAACAAACTACAACTTTGAAGCTTCCCTGAGATCCCAGTAGATCCCTAAACTCATTTCCCCTAAGAACAAGAATAAGACAGGGATGCCACAATCACCACTCCTGTTTGATATCGTACTGGAAGTGCTAGCAATAGCAATCAGACAAGAAGAAGAAATAAAAGGCATACAAATTGGGAAAAAATAAGTAAAACTCTTCTTGTTCACAGATGACATGATACTATACATAGAAAACCCCAAAGACTCCATCAAAAAACTACTAGAACTAATAAATGAATTTGGCAATGTAGCAGGATACAAAATTAACACCCAGAAATCTATGGCCTTTTTACATACCAATAATGAACTCACAGAAAGATTAATGAAAAAAGCAATCCTATTTACCATTGCACCAACAAAATTAAGATACCTAGGAATAAACTTAACTAAGGACATAAAAGACCTGTACTCAGAAAACTACAGGACATTGAAAAAAAGAGATAGAGGAAGACATAAACAAGTGGAAGAACATACCATGTTCAAGGATTGGTAGAATCAACATCATTAAAATGTCTATACTACCCAAAACAATCTACAGATTCAATGTAATCCCCATTAAAATACCAACTGCATATTTCAAAGATCTAGAACAAACTCTCCAAAAATTCATCTGGAATAAAAAAAGACCCTGAATAGCCACAGCAATCCTGAGAAAGAACAACAAAGTTGGAGGGATCACAATACCAGATATCAAGCTATATTACCAAGCCATGGTTCTCAAAACTGCCTGGTACTGGCATAAGAACAGACATATAGACCAATGGAACAGAACAGAGAACCCTGAAATCGACCCAAGTCATTATGTTCAATTAATGTTTGACAAAGGAGGCAAGAGCATACAATGAAGTCAAAACAGACTCTTTAATAAATGGTGCTGGGAAATTTGGATAGACACATGCAAAAAAATGAAACGAGATCACCAACTTACACAATACACAAAAACAAACTCAAAATGGCTAAAGGACTTGAATGTAAGACGGGAAACCATAAATATCCTACAAGACTCCATAGGCAGCAAACTAGCAGACACATGTCGTAGAAATACCTTTACAGACACAACTCCTAGGGTAATGGAGACTAAGGAGAAAATAAACAAATGGAACTACATCAAAATAAAAAGCTTCTGCACAGCAAAAGAAACCATCAACAAAACAACAAGAAAGCCCACTGCATGGGAGAACATATTTGCCAATGATATTTCTGATAAGGGTTTAATCTCCAAAATTTACTGAGAATTCATACAACTAAACAAAAGGAAGATAAATGATCAGATCAAAAAATGGGCAAAGGATGTAAATAGACACTTTTCGAAAGAGGCCATACAGAAGGCCCAGAGACATATGAAAACATGCTCAAAGTCACTAATCATCCAAGAGATGCAAGTCAAAACAACAATGAGATACCATCTCACACCTGTCAGAATGGCTATCATCAACAAATCAAAAAACAGCATGTGCTGGTGAGGATGTGGAGAAAAAGGAACCCTCCTGCACTGCTGGTGGGAATGCAGACTGGTACTGTGGAAGACAGTATGGAGTTTCCTCAAAAAGTTAAAAATAAAACTCCCATTTGACCCAGTAATCCCACTTCTAGGACTATTGGTGTTTCTGGTTTGTTGGGAAACCAGAAACACCAATCAGAAAGTATATATGTGTGTGTGTGTGTGGGGGGGGGTAACGAGGGAATAAGGACACATATGTAACACCTTAATCAATAAAGAAATTAAAAAAAGAAAGTATATATGCACCCCTATGTCCCTAGCAGCACAATTTATAATAGCTAAGATTTGGAAACAGCCTAAGTGTCCATCAGCAGATGAGTGGATTAAAAAACTATGGTACATCTACACAATGGAATACTATGCTGCTATAAAAAAGAAGGAACTTTTACCATTTGCAACAGCATGGATAGAACTGGAGAGCATTATGCTAAGCAAAATAAGCCAGTCAGAGAAAGATAAATATCACATGATCTCACTCATATGTGGCATATAATGATCAATATAATGTGATGAACAAGAATAGATCCAGAGACAAATGGTAGGGGAGGGGGTGTTACAGAGCAACCAAAGGACTTGAATGCATGCATAATAGAATAACCAATGGACACAGACACTGGGGTGGTGGGGGCTTGCCCAGGGTGGGAATGGCTGGGGGGTGGGTGTCAATTGGGGGAAAAGGAGACATATGCAAAACTTTAGACAATAAAAAAATGGAAAAACAAAAACTCTTTCCCTTTATCCTTTTTATACTACTCATATACAAGAAATTTGTTACCTTAAACATGTTCCTCTAATTCTATAGAAACACAAAACATAATATAACATTTTTCTTCAAATATTCTTGGTTACACATAAAAACTCTTAAAATATACCCTTGCCATATATATTATTTAATTCATACTTTCATCTTGTTTTAGTATAATAAAATATACCCCTAATAAGTGCTATTTCCCAATGTTGCAGTTATCTTTATAATGCCTGGTCTTCCTATAAAATGAGGCACATTTCTGCATTTATTCACATCCTTCTTGCCTGCTCAAAACTGTCCTTCAAAATGTCTATGAAATATCTGGATAATAATATTACCTGTTGGAAGTTTATTACTAATAAAGGCAGTGTCATGCATAAACTACTTGGGTTAGAAGATGTCAGAGGAGAATGATGTTAAGAAGACTCTGCAACCAACAAGGTCTATATGTCCAACATGTCTGAAATTTCACACCCAGACAAACTGTCTTCTATATAAACTGCAAGTTTTTATGTCTCATAAGGAAGAAATAGAGGTCCCAGACTTTACTAAAGCAGATGTGACTGGTGGAAAGGAAGTCCTACCTAATAAAAGGGTAATATGCAAATAATCATCATTCCGCTATGCCCACAATTGGGCCGGCGGGAGGCTGGGGGGCGGGACTCAGGGTGGCCTATCCAGCCATCGCGAGTCCTGCCCCCGCCGCGCCTCTCAACGGCCGGATCGGCCTCCGCTGAGGGTGGACCGATGGGGCCGGCGGGAGGCGGAGTGGTGGGAGCGGCGCCCGGTCCTGCCCCTCAGCGTGCAGGTCGGAGCTGCGGCGGCACCCGGTCCCTCCTATCATTGAGGGACCTGGGTGGTGGCGGTGGCAGCACCCCAATCGCAGATGGCGGTGTGGGGCTCTGCAGCTCCCACCCCACACTGCCGCCGCCGCCTCTGGGGTCCAAGCCCCCTCCCTGAAAGAAGGCGGAAGGAAAACTGGTGCCAGTAGCCAGGTGAAGGAAGGTCTATTGCATGATTCGTCATGCAAAGGGCCTCTAGTAAATATATAAAGGTTTCAGGTGACTGGGGTGAGGTAGATAGGCGTGAGGGTGGAGCTATGAGAGAAGGTTGAAGACACTGACCATCATCTTCTTTGCAGCCTGGTCCCAGAACAGCCACAAGTAAAGGGAAGACAATTTCTGAAAAGGGTAGGAGCACATGCAGAAATCAAGTCACTGGATGACATGCATACTGATTGTGTCCAACTCTGTGATGACTTTTTTAGGTTTGGTCCAGGAAGGACATTTGTGCTGATGCCCTTTCTTTATCCTCCTTTGCTAGTGGCCAAACGCAGGCTCAGGAACATGGAAGACTATAAAGGCATTAACCTTTTTCACTTGGATGTCGAGTGCAAATTACTCTTTGAATGTATCAATAATTTGAAATATAAAAAAAATCCAAATAAATAAGTTTGTATGAAAAGAAACTCCAGTTTTTTATTCTACTGCCGTGCTTTGTAAAATCTGAGGTATTTAAAAAATTAAATCCCGAGTAGAATAAAGGAATCTAGAAAAAAACAAGCGAGTGCAAAGGGTTAAATACATCTACCCACTGTCCACAGATGCTGCATGGCTGGCAGGGCTCAAGGGACCCTGTCCTGAGATGCTTACAGTTTATTAGTGTGGACAGTACTATTAACTAGATTTTTTTAGCTACTGAAATATGGTACATCCAATGAATTATGTAAACTCAAACCTGGCCAGATCAATTACTTTTCCCTTCTATAGGAGAGGTGACCGAGCCCCAAGGTTGCCCAGCGAGTTATGTGAAAGACTGGCCCTGGTGAAGCAAGTGTATATACATACTAGTATGTACATGTAGATGCTTGAAATATTGCAAATCCTTGAGTGTATGACATATATGAACATCAGAATTTACCTAATGCAAAATAATGTTGGGCTGTTTCATAGCATATTTAAACCCTTACCCAAAAAGAGTGCCCTCCCTTTTCCTAACATTCTATTGTTTTCACACTGTGAGAACCTTGTGTATGCACACACCTTGGGCTACCTAGATTGGTTATCTTCTCATATAAATACCTTAGACTTTAGATATGGTACAATATTTAATCCTCATAGTTTAGAACTGAAACAGAGAGAATGGTAACTAAAAAATAACCCCACATAAATATACTGAAACTGGAAAGCAGCAAGAGTGGCTGGTGCACTAGCACCATTTAATACTGAAAGCTGTCTCTTTTAAAGTATTAATCAATAGGAAGATTTTAGACCTGAAAAATCAACAATTTATTTTCTTCTTAATCCAAGATAAAGAACAGACTTCATTCTAAGCCACACTCTTTTCATTTTGCTAACATTCTATAACTTGATGCACATTAAAAAATAACCCAAAATGGTCAACTCAGAGATTTCCAGACAAACTTGGCAGAACTCAAAGTACTGGGCTTCAGATGGGCAAGAAGAATATTAGACCTTCTGGGGTATTATCCACCCAGTCAGAACATTTTACCACTCATCTGTCATTACTTATTTTCTCATTCCAAAATGGCCTGTTGCCATGACAGCCTGACACACACCGCCCTGCAATCGTGCCCATACACATTGCACCTTTGGCAGAGAGACTGCCAGTCTTGTTTAAGGCAATTACAAGTCTCACATTTATGATAATTTATCAAATGTCTTGCTAAAATTCCTATTTTTTATGAGGGTATGTAAGAGACTCATACCGTATTTGCTCTACTTGGTGAAAATGAAAAGACTTGAAATTTCTTGGCCTCTTTCAAGAAAGAAGCTTAAGGCAAATCCATTCCTCATATCTCCTACAGGACTTGGCATTACCCTGGGGCTGTGGGCATTCCAGATGCCAAGGTTGGCATGCTGAATTGCTATTTTCTGTAATCCATTGCATGGAAATATGTAAAATTCTAACAGTTGCATTTGGAATTAGGTCCTAATCTAATAGCTAGTAGGGCACTCCTTCTCCTCAACTCAGACCCCCACCATCAGCTTCACATACTGAAGAGATGTTTGCTGACAACTCATCTGGTGCCAAGTCAGTTTACATGCATGAAATTAGAGAAAGAAAGAGAGGGGAGAGGTCTTGGCCAGGTGCAATGGGAGTAATGAAACCCTTCAATAAAAATCACGATTACCCTTTGTTACAGATGCGTTAAGTGAGGCTAAGAGAAAGCAAATAATTTATGCAATGACCACAAAGATCCATGTGTCATATTTGGTATCAGGAATCTCTGGCTTCAAAGACCATATTATGTCCATATCTTAATGATACAGATGGAGAAAATACACTTCAAATAAATGTCATGTCAAGGAATCTACATTTTTACACAATGGCATTCAATTGAAAAGGATTTAAAAGATGCCCCTATCTCCACTGCTAAATTATACTGAAAGAATGCATGCATGTGCATATACAAAAAAACACACAAACATATCCACAGTGCTGAGCACCTGCTCTATACCACGTCCCTTATAAAAGAGCTAAAACGGATGTGTGCCTTTACATCACCTTATTGGTCCTTTTGGTTCACAAATAAAGGATCCAGACTAATCAGAAAACTGGGGAGTGAAGGAGGATTGAAAAGGCGAGAGAAAGGTGTTAAGGATAAGTATAGGCAGGGGCAACTGGCATCCTGAGGGACAGACTTGTCCATTTACAAGTAGAGCACTGAAATGGGTGGATGAGCTAAGCAAATAAAATGAGAAATCTTGGAAGCAAGACTTCCTGTAATGTGTAGGTTTTCACATACCTCAGAGTTTGAGACAGGCTGTGGGGAAGGGCAAAGAGCTTTGGATGACAATCTGCCCTCCAGAGCAGGAGTGGGAACAACACCTGAAGCCTAGCTATAGATTCTAAGAGTTGCCACTGCTCAAGGTGATAGAGTGGGACTGATGGCTATATACTCATGCCTTTAGTTGCCAAGTATTTGGGTGGAGAAAGATTTCTCCCAGAATTTAAAAAAGCGCAGAAACTATAATAGCAATGCTGAAGAAAAATAAACACAGTATCAAAAATCAATGGCAAAAGGGCAGATTGTTTTATTTTATAACTGCCATTGAGAATGTGTACAAGAAGATGTAGATATATGAAAGTGTTAAACCTTTCTCTTTAATAAAACAATAGAAAGCTAGAAGAAAGTATCAGAGAATGTCAATATTTTCCCAAGATAAGAAAGATTTTTCTAAGTATAAAATTTATGGAAGAAAGCCATTGGTGGTGGGGGGCAGGGGGGCTGTGAGAAACAATCAATGTGTTTGTATAAAAAACAGGACAGTTTTGAAATTCAACAAACATTATAAGCTAAATTAAAAACAAATGATAAACAAGAAAAATGTTTTATATAAATTTGATTTTACAAATCAATAGCAAAAATAAAAAATAATGTTTAGAGACATGTACAGACATTTTAAAAAGAAAACAATAGAAAAGGCAAGAACAGACAATAACCTTGCAGAATCCAAATAAATAGAAAACTGGATTACAATATTCAACCTTACCAGCAATAATAAAATGAAACTTAATTCAAACATACCATGCATGTCAAATCTATCTATAGGATTGTTTATCATAACATTCATGACTAAAATGGGAGGATCCTATGTGCCAATGAGAGGAAAATAAAAATGCACACTTACAGAATAATGTTTAATGACATACTTTTGATGTTTAGTGAACAGGAGGAAAATGTAGGCTACAAATATTTATTTGATATAATTCTAAATAAAAATTCACACAAATTTATTTTTGTTAAAATATATGTGTTTATATTTTAAGAACAAGATATATTATGTATACTAGATTTTATAAAGAATATACATATATAATTTTATCTAATTAGCTAGACAAACATATTTATAGGAAAATAAATTTGAAATAAATATATTAAAGTTTTAACATATTTACCTCTGGAAAATAGAGTGGTGAATTATTATTTTTATGTGTTTTGTTTTGTATTTCTCAAGTGTTTTAAAATAATCACATATTATTGTTTATCACTAAGTTATCACTAATTTTTTTTTAAATCCTAAATATGACTAGGCACTTTTTAAATTTGGGTCAACGGATAGCCATTTTTTATCCATGTGCAGGAAATATCTCTTCTTCACAAGTTCTTTTTCTTCCAGTAAACAATCTAGCCATCTCACTTCCAGTCTGGATGTCTTTGGATGTAGGAAGGATGGTGAGAGAGAAATTGATCCAGCCTCCTGGGCTTCTAGTTTAGAGGCCCTGGTAGCTCTCACTAAATGGGTCCTCTTCTAGAATGAGAATTCCAAAGTTAGAATAAGCAATAATTTCAGTTTAATTCATTTAAATCATTCTTTGCTTTGTGTCTTGGCCAAAGTTACAGGCTACTCATTTGACCAAAGGCTCAGGCTAAACATTCCTTATAATAGACTTCTTGCTACACAGATGGCTGAGTTTGAGTAGATGATTAGCGTGTAACTTCTAAGAATGTCTTTTTGAAGTAGACATTCCAGGTAACTGTATGTCACTAATGATCTCAATCTTTATTCTCATATGGCATTTCTTAGTTTCCATTCCCTCTCTCTCGTTCATGTCTATTCCACCTTCATGCCCAACCCTTCTTTCCTTTGGAGATTGTCTTCTCTGCACCTAGCTCTTTTGCCTACTGCAGGGAATTTTCCCTACCTAGTATGCATCATCGACATGTGGCCCACAGGGAGACACTGGAGTCTTCAGTCCACAGGAAGTAAAAAAAAAAAAAAGGTAAGTCTTTTCTAAAGCAGTTGCCTTTGCTTTGGGGCACCAAGGACCATCAAATAAGATCATGCTTTTCTTTATAGCAATTCCAGGGCCCACATTGTACTGTCTGACCATTCCCAGGCACCAGCGCCCTGGAAACTGTGTTGTTCCAAAACCTTTTCATGTGAAACAATCTTCTTTCCATTAATCACAAAGCACACCAGAGGGAGAGCACAACCAACAGCAGGGATGTAGCCAGGGGTCCCACCCTTGTAACTTGCTGATTCCTCATATGAACTTGAGTGCTCTTCCTGAAGGTGAAATCCTTCTTCCGAATCCACTGAGCCTTTCAGTCCCTTGAAAGTTCTTACAGGGTCTATAAAAATTTCTGCTCTTAACCTTTCTTGTGTTATAAAAGGAACAGCCACGTCCCTCATAACTATTTGATGTCTTATATAAAACCCTTTATAAAATAAAATTTAAAAATCTCCCCAGATAGCCTCAAAAGAAAAGTTGCCCGGCCTTGTCTTTAAATGGCATGCTTATTTAATAGCGACATGAAGACAGAGTCAGGGCTCTGAAATCTGGGCTGCCCACGCTGGCATTGAGGGGCCCTGTTAAAACCTGCCAGTTGCTGAAATATCCCTTCTACTCTGTGGGGAGGCAGTGTCAAGAGTAAAAGCCAGAAAAGGAAGTGTTGGCTGGCATCCAAAAACAGTTGTAGAAAAGCGGGTTCTCTCTCCGACAGCCTCCTGACATGCTTTCTTCAGTTTGGCCATGAAGTTGAAATCTTTCCTCAGGAGAGATGAGTGTATATATTAAGACCGCAGGAGTGCTGTGGGCTCAGGAATTTCAAACATGGCCCAGTCTGACATGAAGGAAGGAAAGGGAGGGTGTGTGTGTGGAAGAAACTGCTGAACTTCCAAAAAGGCCTGTCAAAAGTAAGCCATTTCAACAGGTTTATCTTTGAAATGTTTCTACTGCCAAACTCTTCTTGGTGCTTCTAATATACTTTGGACCCAATCCAGCATGATTTTATATGTGGCTTCTTGATTGCATGATTTCTGATAGAATGGGTCCATCAGATACAATGACACATGCAATCTATATGACTAAAACATGGGTATATAGGAAGCAATTAACACACAACACTTTAGTAATCAAAAGCTAAGAGCCCAGCTGGAATGGCTCAGTGGTTAAGCATCAACCTATGAACCAGGAAGTCACAGTCCAACTCCTGGTCAGGACACATGATGAGGTTGTGGGCTTGATCCCCAGTGTGGGGCATGCAGGAGGCAGCTGATCAATGCTTCTCTCTCATCATTGATGTTTCTATCAATCTCTCCCTCTCTGAAATCAATAAAAAATGTATTTTTGTAAAAAAAAAAAAAAGCAGCTAAGAAATGCAGTAAAAATGTTTTTAAAAGCATACCTGGAAGGAAGAAGGGGTGATAGGGAGAATATGTTTAAAAAAAAAAAAAAGCCCTCTCCCATCTCAACTAGCAGTGACTGTCACAGAGAAGAGAATGGCAGGCCTCCATCATTGCTTGAGCTTACAGAGTCTGACCCACTGGTGGTGGAGGGGTGAGTCTGTGTGCACCTATCAATGTACATGAGGGAGGTAGAGCCAAGAGGGCCCCCAAGCAAAACAAAAGTTCTAAATAGGTACATATGCATGTTTAATACATTCAAAAGTGATCTTTCTACAGAAAAACACAAGAAAACAGTAAAAACTTGGCAATTGTCTTATTTCATCAATGACTTTAATGACAGATAACATGTACATTAGACCTTAACCAACTGTGTGGGTTTAATAAAGCAATCCTTATTTTATGCTTTCTTATGTTTTGAAGTCTAAGAAAAGGCAGCGTTTCTAACCTCAATGTCCCTCTGAATCACTGTTGATAAGTAAGCAAAGAAATAAGCCAGGTATAATGATGTACTAAGGAAGTTGAAAGTTAATTTCTAGATAAGCCTATTCAGCCATCAAAATCCGTAATGGGAACATAAAGCACACTTTTCTTGATTTGTCTATTCGGTGAGTTTCTGGCTTTGTTCTTTCACCAGCCAGTTGTTTATCTTTACAATAAACAGTTCCTCTGCACATCAATTTTCTCACTTGTAAAATAGAAATAATAGTAATACTACTTCTCGGTATTGTGTGATTTCCAAAGGTACGACGGATGTATCCTGAGCAGACTATAAAATGACACTGCACACATGTTGGTTCATGATGAAGTGGTAATATCTCTGATTCATTTCACTCAAAAGATTAAAGAGAAAGGACATTTTACAGCTTCTTAGATTTTAATCAGTTTCTAATGCACTAATTTCATGGTTATAAAATATTAGAGCTGAAAGACATTTTAGAAATCATCTCATTCAAACTTTCTTGTTTTTAGGGTCCACAGAGTTTGTGAGATGCTCAAAGTCAAATAGCAAACAAAAAAGTTAGGGACATGCACAGAATAGAAACGTATACGCTAGGCACATACGTCTGCAATACAGGCTATTGTGAGCCAGCTAAATATTTTCTTTGACAAGGTTCTCTGACTTTTTTGCAAATCTGGCCGTAAAGCAATTTCTATGAAGTAAAATTTGTATTTACCCATTAGTCTTATAGCACAGCTTAGGAAGAAATGATCCCATGGAAACAGGAGGCAGAGACATTTTTTAAAGCTATACACCAATCATCTCATCCCTTTGCTTAAACCTTTCTATCAGCCCTCTCTGGACCATATTATAAACACTCTGATTCCTGTTGACTTAGACAAACCCTTCTCTATTGTAACACCTTTTCATCAATTTTACTTTGGCCACACCTGCCTCATTTATTTTCTTCTAAATCTGAGATTTAGGTGATGCTTTTCCCTTGGATCACTGGAGGTACCTTCTGAGACTCCCCCACTCTCTTTTCTATCTCCCTATCTGGCTCATGGTGCTCACCCATCTGGAATGGTCTTATGGGAATTTTGCATGCTTGGTACCAGCCTCTGCTACTAGAACATAAACTCCATTAGGGCAACAATTATTATCATTTTTTACAAACTACTCAACTCCCAGTATCTATCTGGACTAGCTAGTTAGCACTAGCCCAGCACATAGTAGTAGCCATTAAATTGTTTATGAACAAATAAACAATTTAATAAATGAATGGATGGATGGATGGACGGATGAATGGATAAATAAATGAAGGATTAGACTACTAATAACTTTTGGTAAAAATGATGCTGAGCAGGTGATCATAACATCTTGCAGTTCTGACCTGCTTGTAGCGCCTTGGCAGCCAGGACTGTGCTGAAAGAACGATGGGAGGAAATATCGGCACCTGACAGCAAGATCAAAGAACGCCAAAGACAAACTTCACTGGCATCAGACTTTCCCATGAAATCAGGCTCAGCATCAGGTACCTTCATTAGTTCTATGAATTAATAAGTCAGTGTTTTAAGAACCTTAAATATTCAATGCATTCAGCATATAGGGGAGTAAAGGGGACCAAAGATACGTAAGATTCAGTCTCTAACAGAAAGTCCACATAGTTTGCTTTGGGATCTAAGGTATAAATGTATAACAAATTGTACAGTGGTGCAAGAGTTGAATAAATATTCAAAATTTAAATAGCAATTGTTATGGACTCAATGCTTGTATACCCCTCAAAGTTCATATGTTGAAATGAAATTCCCAATGTGATGGTATTTGGAAATGGGGGCCTTTGAGAAGTGATTAGTCATAGGGTGGAGACCTCATGAATGGAATTAGTGCCCATATAATAAGAATGTCAGAAAGCCAGCTAGCTCTCTATCTAACATGTGATGACACAAGAAGTCAGGAGTCTGCAACCCAGAAATGGGTCCTCACCAGAACCTGGCCAGGTCAGCACCTTGATCTCAAAGTTTCATTTCCCATAACTGTGAGAAATACATTTCTGTCATTTTCAAGTCACCCAGTTTATAGTATTTTGTTAGAGAAGCTGGAGATAAAATAGTAATGAAGAAAGATACAAATCATAAAGACAGTAACTGATTGTGTTGGGTAAATAGAACAATCAAAAATTGGTATGAGTTCAAGAGAAAAGTGAGCGTTACAAACTGGTAAGCTTCAGGCAGAAAGAATTTGTGGAGTATAAGTAAACTAATTTCCCTTGGTTTTCCTTCTTTCCTCAGACTGCAATTTATTTTCCTGCTCATGTTTTTGATGAGGAAATGGTAACAAAGACTCAGTTAGAGTATATATTTTATACCTTTCCCCCAGTATCATCATAACATCTCTACCCCAGAATCCTCTTCTGCCAGGGATCAAAGAAAGAAAGCCTCAGGTTCCAGAGACACTACACCAGACAAGTTTGAGAAACTTGAACTCTAGGGTAAGGGCCTGATTTCACTGGGTTGGGATGCACCTGCTGACACTTTTGCCTTTTCAATTCTGAGTCCTCCCTGCTAGACTCAGGAAAAGGGTATATTCTTCTTTACTTTCCTTCGATTCTATAAACTAACACTGATCATAGCATATCACTGGTGCTTGTCAAATACTTGGAGGACAGGTAGATAAATGGATGATGTTTGGATGCTTTTGCAACAGATACATATAATATATGTCAGATAATTCCTTCTGCCCCAAGCCACAAGTGTTGTTCTCTGAAGCAAGCTGGGAAAAGGCAGTTGAGACATAGATACTGACATCACAGAGATTTGGGTTCGAACCCCAGCTCACCACTCTAGCTTTGTAACTCTGAGCAAGATCATTTAATCTATTAACCTTAGTCTCTCTGTCTTTAAAAAGATTCTTTAAAATTTATCATAAGTTTACTTCTCAAGATGAAGACTAATGAGTAGGATAGTGTCTATAATATAACTAGAGGCTCAGTGCACAAATTTGTGCATGGATGGGGTCCCTTGGCCTGGCCAAAGATCAGGGCCAATGGGGGGGGGGCAACCTGCCTGGGTGAGGGACCTCATGAGGTTGGCTGGCCATGGAGGTTGGCTGTGGGAGCGCACTGACCACCAGGGGGCAGCTCCTGCGTTGAGTGTCTGCCCACCCCCCTGGTTGTCAGTGTGCATCATAGCAACTTGTCGACCAATTGTTCAGTTGTTCAGTCACTTAGGCTTTTTATATATATAGATTATTTACTTTTCATTTACAGACTGTTTGATAGAGTTTTTCCATACCTGGTCTGTTGTGTGTGTGTGTGTGTGTGTGTGTGTGTGTGTGTGTGTGTGTTTAACTCTGATCTCTGCTGAGGGCAGGAAGCCACACAAAGCACTATATAGTAGGGGAACTGTCTTATCCCACACTCTAACACATATACAACATACTGCTTCTTGGTATAACACATCATGAATAAATTTGAAAATGAGATTCAATTTCAGTTTGTTCATATTCTCCACATTGTGACACTCATTTTTAAAAATATTCCCACTCATCACTGCTTATTGTTCTTTTGGACAGACTGCAAAATTTGAAGGTGGTTAAGCTATTTATTTATTGTAAAGCTAAGGCTCTTTCATCTCTCATATCTTTCTCCAATTTCTATCATTCTGTGACTCAGGCTCTGTCTCCCTATCACTTTCATATGCACCCAGGCTTGGGGGCCACGGAAGAGCTCACCCCTTCCCGGACAAGAGCATCCATATCTCGCAGGAGCAGAAATGGGATGCACGGGCTCATTATCAGTGAGGAAGGGGAGAATGAGCATAGCATTCAGAAAAGCTGCTGTGGCAGGCCCTGTGCAAATCAGAGATTTGTGGAAATGATCACATTTCTACAGGCTGCCTTCTCTCCACAGCACGTTCTGCTCATTAATTCATTAATCTTTGTACCATCCCTGCCGCGGAGGTAACTATTATTAGCTTGGGTTTGTAGATGGAGAAACAGCACTAAAGTACAGTGAAGTTCAGCAACTTGCCCGAGATCACAGTGGGAGATGATGTTGGGAGTGGGATCTGAGCCCAGAAGTCTTGTCTACCAAGCACCTGCTCTCACAGAAACACCCCTCCCACCCCATCCATTAGCATAATGGTTAAGGGAAGCTGTCATTTTATTTCTTGGAGTTGCAGTCACCTAAGCGACTGAACTCTCCTGCACACACACACAGCTGAGTTGTTCTAACATTTACACTGCCAAATGTCTGCATAATTCCTCTCTTTTCCCTGCCTGGCTGTCAGCAGCTGCCCGACCTGACAGAATGCACCCACTTGGTCAGGAAAAAAATATTTTTGGGGGAAAAAAACTACCGTGACACATTAGGCCAGTGCTACAGGGGAAGCAGGGCATTGTCTCCTCGTGAAAGAACACACTGCTTTCTGAGAGGAAAGGTACACTATTGTTTCACGCACGGACCCTCTGTGAGCACCCCATCCCAAGGTGCAGATGGCACGCTTGTTTATCACCGTGATATTGACGAGGAAGATGATTGGATAGTTGAGATGTTTGGCCTGTTCACCTTGTGACTCCTGATTTGATTTCGGGAGACCCGTGAGGCAGATCAGGGAGGAGGCCAAGGTGGGCTGATGGCCTGCCATGTGCCCTGCACTGTGCTGCACCCATTAACCATCACCAAGCTGCAAGGTGGCTACCAGTGCTCTGATTATAACGTGAGACCGTCAACCAGTACAATGTTGTTCCTCTTAAAGGGAAGAATCTGAGAAGAATTTCTTGCATGTTGACCTACAGGATTTAAACCATCACCATTGGATCATCAGAGAGGTGAACTTGACCCAGGTGACTCAGCTACCCACCAGAGCCAGGATTTGAACTAGGTTGTGACTCTAAATCATGTTGAATCTATATATTAGCATAAGCATATATTAATGAGATTGACCTTATTTCCCCTGAATTCTCCTATAAAAATGATCCTCTTAAAAAGGAGGGGCTTCGCATTAAAAATCATTTGCTGAAAATGAGCTCACGCTGAGCTGGTTTCTTAGGATTCCAGCCACATGTCCACCATTGGCTGTCAAGTCACACTGTGATAACTACTGTGCTGTATGAGGGAGGTAGTCCAGCTGAGGCTGCAGACTAAGCATCTGGAGGATATCAAGAGACGCATAGTGTTAGGGTCTATTACACTCAAGGTATCCAAATAGACAAATGTGTACAAAGTAGCTATCATGTGCCAAGACATGTGCTGGATCATCTCCGCATTCAGAGATGCTGAAACTAAGTTTAGAGGGCAGATGTGACAGTAAAAGGCACAAAGCCAGCTAGGGCTGAGTGGTAGTTTTCCTGACTTTCAGGCATGCCCATTCCTGTGACAAGCTCTTTCTCCTGCAGCTCCTGAACTTTCTGCACATCTGCCCTGCAGTAACAAACCTTCCTGTGTCTGACTTTCCTCTTTGCTTCTCTGGGAGTCCACTGTGAAAGAAGGATGATTCGTCTTTCCTAGAAAATTGTTTTCAACTTTATGTTTCAACTTTGATGGAAAAACTTCCTAAATGCAGTGCTGAACAATAGTTCCTTTTAGAATTTTTATTTGAAATGCACATTTAGACATATTTATATACTGAGCTGTACTATTTCATACCTATATGTGAAACAAACACCAGTGCAAACACTGCACAGGTTAGGAAATAAGGCTTTTCGCATCTCAAAAGCTCCCAGGTGACCCTTTGCTTTCCCAAAAAAGAAAACCATTATCCGTATATATGCATGCGTGGCAAAACTATTAAGAAAAACAAGGCCTGGCCAGTGTTGCTCAGCGGTTGAGCATCAACCTATGAACCAGGAATTCACAGTTCAATTCAGTCAGGGTACACCGGTTGTGTGCTCAATCCCCAGTAGGGGCATGCATAAGGCAGCTGATCAGTGATTCTCTATCATCATTGATATTCCTCTCTCTCTCTCCCTTCCTCTCTGAAATCAATAAAAATATTTTTTTAAAAAAGAAAAACAAGTAAAGAGTGATATTTAAATAATGTAAATCAAAACATGTCATTGGATATAAAATAAGTCCCTTTTTATCTAACCTTCAAGTGTGTGCAGATCTGATGATGCCCATGTCTCTGGCTTGACCTCCTGTGACCTCTGCCTTCCACATACACTGATTGGAAGAACACAGTGGACTTATGGTGTCTCCAGGCCTTCCCTGTGACACTCTTGCTCAGGCCCTGTGCAATGCTGACACATTGTCACTTAGATCTGTCTAACCTCCTGTCTCAGAGTGGTCTTCCCCCCACACACACACACACACCTTCTATTTAAATTAGATCAGTTCACCTTATTGTCTCCATCATAGCATTTATCATTACTGACATCGTATAACATTTTTTCTTTTTTGTTTGAATTTTGTTTGAATGCTTCCCACCTCCCCAGTCATGGAAAAAAGCTCTTGATGAAACCATTGTCCGCCCATTCTAACCCTCCTCCCACACCATTAACAGAGAAAAAGAGAGAGCAAAGAAGCAGCAGAGAGATGTGAGAACTCAGCCAAGTCGGGCTGGGACTTTTGGAGTCTCATCCTTCTCTGTGTCCAGTCCTAACTCATGCCACGGCCGTCATCCGGCCGTGTTATCAATGGACCACAGGTCCCATTCAGGGTCAGGTGACCTTGTGAAGCAGAAATAATATGTCACAAAGATACAGTGTAATAAAAGATGTGTGCAAGGCTTGGCTGCCAAAGCCAGCTTTTCTAAATAACATTCTGATTGCATTCGATGCCTCAGCAACCCCACTATTCTTGCTGCCCAGGCACTCGGCAGCCAATATATGCTCCGGATGATGAAAAGCCCTGGGACCCACTGGGCAAAAGCCAAATCTCATATCGGCAGCATCGGCACAAGAGCATATAAAGCAATCCTGTTAAATATTTAGATGTGTAGGGCCCCAGAGCGTGACACACACTCAGCTAGAAATGCACTTTTTTTTTAAACCAGGAAACTTGAGATTATAAAGCAGGATAATATTGTGCCTTTTAAAGGGAAGTGAATCAGAGAAGGATTTGTTGCATATTGACCTATGGGATTTAAATCATCACCATTAAATCACAGGCAGGCCTGGGCCTGGGTTCATTGGATCACAGCATTAATCCCTTACATTTACATTGAACATTTTTTTTTTTTTGGTTGCAAATCGCTTTCACAAGCATTATGTTGTTTGATGCTCAAAACAAAACAAAACAAACAAAAACCCATGGAGATTAATTCATTAGCAAGTATTTTTTGAGTATTTACTGTGGATAGGGCAACAAACTGTGTACTAGGAGAGATAGAGACCAGCCCTCAGCTGGAGAAACAGAACATATTATTATCTCCTTAAGGGAAACTGTAATGGAAGGAGTATAGGGTGGATATCAAAGATAAAAGTAAAGGTCAACAACAAGAACAATTATTTATTACTGCATGGTCGTATCCATGAGTTTTTTTCAGGGAGTTGGGGGAGATAAATGGTGATGGAAGGACACTTGACTTGGGCTGGTGAATACACAATACAGTGTACAGATTATGTGTGGTAGAATTGTGCACCTGAAACCTATATAATTTTAATAGCCAGTGTCACCCCAATAATTTCAATAAAAAGGAAAATAGGAAAAAGTTATTTATCATGTGGCTGTAATCAAGAAACTGTTTTTGTTTTGTTCTGTTTTGTTTTGTTTGGCTTATGACTTTGAACTAAACTCCCCACAGTTGTTAAAAGTACAAATGAGAAGACAAAACATTTTTAAAAATTACTATAAATACAATATTACATGTAAATGCCCACTGAGTGACCCAGAATATGAGAGTTTGGAGGAAGGAAGACAATAAAGTTTGTAGAAAAAGTTGGATGTGGGCTAGTATTTGAGGGAAAGGTGATATAAAGAAAGCATAGGTGAGCCTGTGCATGTGGGAATGTGTAAATGTGTTTTCTCACATAAGGGCTTATTCTTCACCTGGGCAATAATGTAAAGTCTCAAGGGTTACAAAAGCCAACCAACTAGAACTCATATGCATTACAACCTCCCCGACTGCAAAATGCTGCCTACAAATACCAACACGATCTGTTACCCGTCCAATAAATAGGGATCAAGTATTGGAGATGAAACCAGAAGACTGAGGGCAGACAAGATAGTCCAATGAAAAATGTAGAAAGCAGGAAATATCTAGATGAAGTTCCTGGAGAAGGCATCTGATTTTATTTAGAGCATTGATAAGAGTTTAGCAAGAGGAGACCTGGAATAAGGGCATTTCTGATCTAAGAAACAGAAGAAATGGGTGAAGAAAGGCTGGAAAGTATTATCCAGTCCGCAGAACCCAGCAGAGCCCTCATCTCTTTTTTCCTGAGTGAGGGCCTTGGTGGGATGGTAAGAGAAGAAAATAGTGATGGATACCCACCAAGAGTGAGCACTTCAGGAGTCGGGATAGAAGTGTCAGTATGAGCAGAGAAAGTTCAAGCGCAGGTCTTCTCTCAGCCCAGCCACAGGGTGAGCCTGAGGACTTAGCTGGTTCTGCAGATGCTACTGCTCAGATTCCACCCAAGGTCAGTCCTCTCTCTACTTTTCTTTGATGGCTCTTAATTATCTGAAGGTTTAGTAAGAACTATTAAGGGTGAGTATATTAAGTTTCATCTAATCATTTTTGTTCAAATTAAGTGAAAGAGTTCATTACAATCATGCCTCTTGAACTTCTCTTAATGAACCATCTAAAGCAGGGGTGGGGAACCTTTTCTCTGCCAAGGGCCATTTGGATATTTATAACATCATTTGTGGGCCATACAAAATTATCAACTTAAAAATTAGCCTGCTATATTTGGTCCAACATTTAATTAACTCATCCCTAATGCCTTGGCAGGGCCAGACCAAATGATTTCAAGGGCCTTATATGTCCCCTGGGCTGGACTTTCCCCGCCCCTGATAATGCTTTGATAACCATCTGCGACAGTTGTTCACTGGAACTGACTTTGAAAAAAAAAACACACAAAAACACCCAAAAACCCTCCGACAATCCCATCGCTTATTTCATTGATAAAAAAGAAAGCATGTAAATAAATATGGTATTTTATTTTCCCCTGCTGTCATGTTAGAGAAACAGAGCTACCACATAGGATACTAAGAGCAAGAAATTTAAATTAAGGGAAGTCTGAACCACCAATTCAGCCAAGAGTAAGTAAAGACGTCCTGTGTTGAGAATCAGAAGATGTGAGGCATGGAAGCATGGAATAGACTGATGAATCTCAGAGGAACAGGAAGAGATTAACCAAAGAACTTATGTGCATATTTGCATAACCCAGGGACACAGATAATAGTGTGGTGAAGGCCTGGGGAGGGGATGGGAGCAGTGAGGAGGGAGTCAATGGGGGGAGGCAGGTAAGAGGACATCTGTAATACTTTCAACAATAAATATATATTTTTTAAAGAGTCAGAAGATGTGATCCTGGGCCTAGATCCACCACTTCCTAACTGTGACCCTCGTAGGATCATAGCTCTTTCACCTGTAAATTGTAGACCTGACCACCACGTACCTGTGCCCTGCAGTCTGCAGTCCATCTCACTGAGCAGCAGGTGGGTGGGGAGATGAGGGGTGGGGGTGGGGGGCGGGGGGAGGCATTGTGTGCTTGTGAAGATTCGGTGAGATCACCTGGCACATTGTAAAAAAGTAAAACTGATCATGTAACATGTGAATAGTGTCTGAAGATGCAGGGTGGTACTGTGCAAAGAGAGTGGCCTTCCAGTCAGAGAAATTTGGGTTCAGAAACTGGGTTAGTGCTGGTATTGTATGACTATGGATGATCAGGGAATTTTTCTGAATTTCATTAAATGAGAGAACCTAGGACAGGCCTAGCAACAGGATAAAGGGAGGGAATAAAATGTTTATTTCCTTTCTTTTTTGCTTCAAAACAACCTATCCTCTAGGACCTACTACTTTCTCTCTGATGTAGGTTTCCAGAAATCTGCATCCCAATCATATACAAGGATTATTGTTCACCCTACTTCAAATGGGTCTTCTGTTGAAACTCCACCGAGTTAGCAAACCACAGCTTCGAAAGCTTTAAGATGAAAGAAAGAACAAGGAGACACAAAAAGCAAGTGCTAATGTGTATGTGTGTTAGAATGTGTACAAGAGTGTGAGTGTGTGATTCCTCTAGAAAGATATGTATTTTTAAAAAATTATCTGGAAGCGAACAGATCAACATGAAACCGTATAAATATAGATATATAGATATAGATATGTGTGTATGTGTGTGTGTGTGTGTGTGTGTGTGTGTGTGGTAGGAATGTGCTGAGGGACCCCAGAACCCTTTCAGTACAACTGTAACTGAGCTATTAGACCAAGGCCAAGGACCCGGGTATTCACAGAGACCTGCCCAGAGCTACCCAGGCTGACTGAAAGCTGGGGCTAGGTTACATAAAGACAAAGATACAATCTAGAATTCTGTATAACTTTTACCTATGTGGAAAAAAACAACAACTTTCAGATTTGCCATTGCAAAAAATAATGTTCCCATTTTCTCAAACTGGCTTTTATTTTTTCCTGTCTGAAGTTTTCCTGTAAATGGGTTATTCAAGCAAGTAAAAAAGGCGGAAAAATAAACACTGCTACTGTTTTCAAATTACAACAACTACTCTGGCTGTTAGTAATCCTTGATCGGCCCTGCCACGCTCCACTAACAGTGTTCCATGCACTTCCTTCCTACCAGTAATCTTTAATGTATGGGATACACTACCGTATTTTTTTTTATCAGAACCTTCAAAACTGCATTTATGAGAGCAGCAATCTGCTCTATAAATTTGAGGTTTATTTCTCCTAGCAATAACCACGGAAAGAAAAGAAATTCTAAAAAGTTGTGACTGTATTGTTAAAAACACTGAATCCAGCTGAAGTCCTTTCTCCTGCCCTTCCCAAGCATGGGGAAGGCTAGGGCTATCGAGTCTGTCAACTGGAAAATTCCTCCTAAAGGGCAAAATGCAACATTATGGATCACAGTCAACCAAAGGGGGAAAAAGTAAAGTAGAAAATTGCCCTCCAAGCTGATAAAAACCCATCTGCCTTCCATGACAAGGCAGTGCCATTCTTCACTGGCTCCCATCCTGGGGACATTTAGAGGGTCATAATTTCTAGTTCCTCTTCATTTTATTCTTCTCTCTTTTTCTGGGTGGGAAAAGGCAGGTCTGAGAGGATCCAGTTGCTGAAGACTGAGGGAAGATGGCCTGAACTAATTCATCTTGTGACCTTTTAGTGCCTTCACAGAAGGTGATTTAATAGCACTTAATCTGTCAGAAATCTGAAGCTTTGTAATAATTGTATATTAAGCCGGTTTTTATGGAGCATTAACTAAAGTCTTTCCAGTTTACAAAGAAAGAGAGAAAGAAGGAATCGAGAAAACATTTGGCATGTTCACCATCATCAAGCTTTCTAGTCCTGCCTGGTGGGCTCCTGTCCAGCCCACAGGGCAGTCCTGTCCCTGCATTGTGTGCTGTGTTCACAGAGGGCAGGACCACACGTGACCTGATTGGAGCACTAGGAAAATGGATTTGCTGTTGGGAGACACTGGGGAGAGGCATGGGCAAAGCATGCACTAATGGGCCCTGTATCCTTTTGGAATCCAGGGTATTTTGTTACAAAGTAAAAGAAATTGTGACTAGCCTGTTTTTTTGTTTGTTTGTTTTTGGATTTTGTATTAGCTTTGGGTATATGCTTAGTGGTTAGATAGTCATACACTTTATATAGTGTTCCCCTTGATATTTCCAGCACCCCAACTGGCACTATACATAATACTACCTAATAAAAGAGTAATGTGCAAATTGACTGCACCTTTGCAATGCCCAAGCCACGCCCACCAGCCAATCAGGGTGAGTATGCAAATTAATCCAACCAAGATGGTGGTTAATTTGCATAAATGCCTGGGTCCGGGGAACCTCCTCGGCATCCAGGTCACTCCCAGCCAGCCATCAGGCAGAGGATTTGGGCTTGGGAAGGGGCCGAGCCTGCAATCGGTGGTTCCAGTTGGGGGGCAACTCCTTCCCAAGCCTAAACGTGGGGCAGAGGCTTTAGGCTTGGGGAAGTGCTGGGGGGAACCCCTTCCCAAGCCTAAAGCCTGGGGTGAAGGCTTTAGGCTTGGGAAGGGGCCGAGCCTGTGATCAGAAGTTCTGGGTGGGGGGTTGGGGGGAAGACCCCTTCCCAAGCCTAAACCTGAGGCGGAGGCTTTAGGCTTGGGAAGGGGCCCAGCCTGTGATCAGAGGTGGGGGAGGGACCCCTTCCCAAGCCTAAACCTGGGGAGGAGGCTTTTTAGGCTTGGGAATGGGACGAGCCTATTATCAGAGGTGCGGCGGAGGGGGGGGAGGACCCCTTCCCAAGCATAAACCCTGGGACGGAGGCTTTAGGCTTGGAGAAGTGCTGGGGGGAGCCCCTTCCCAAGCCTAAAGCCTGGGGGGGGAGGCTTTAGGCTTGGGGAGGTGCTTGGGGGAACCCCTTCCCAAGCCAAAAGCCTGGGGGGGAGGCTTTAGGCTTGGGGAGGTGCTGGGGGAAACCCCTTCCCAAGCCTAAGGCTTAAGAAGGTGCAGAGCCTGAGATCAGAGGTGGGGGGGACCCCTTCCCAAGCCTAAACCTGGGGAGGAGGCTTTTGGCTTGGGAAGGGGCTGAGCTTGGGATCAGAGGGAATGGGGAAAAAATCAATGGAAACATATCCTCAGGTGAGGATAAAAAAAAAAAGAAATGTCATATTCTATGAAAGACACATCTTGAAAATGCTTAAAGAAAGTTGTCATTTTTTCATGGTGAAGGGACTAGGGTCTGTGTTATGAAAATACTTGGGCAGCTGCGGTGACTGGCAGTGGCTGCAGCAGAGGGGTGATGGAGCGGGCGCCTTCCCCTGATCAGCCCGGTCACCTCAAGCAAAGGGAAGCCAGACTGCAGCTTAGGTCCGCTCCCAATGGGGAGTGGGCTTAAGCCATCCATAGGACATCCCCTGATGGCTCCCAGTATGTGAGACGGGGCAGGCTGGACTGAGGGACCCCTCCCCAGTGCACGAATTTTGTGCACCGAACCCCTAGTCTTATATAATAAAGAGATAATATGCAAATTGACCCTCATGTCCTCACAAAATGGCTGCCTACGACCAGGCTGGCAGGGGGGTTAGTGAGGGATGACCAAACAACTGAACAGCAGGCTGTTTGGGGCTACCAGGCCAGCAGGAAGGGCAGGAAGGGGTGACCAGGCTGGCAGGGGGAGCAATAAGAGGTGACCAGGCCAGTGGGGGGCACCAGTTAGGGGTGACCAGGCAAATGGGGGGGTGCAGTTGGAGGCAACCAGGCTGGCAGGGGGTGCAGTTGGGGGCGATTAGGCTGGCAAGGGGTACAGTTAGGGGCAACCAGGCCATCAGAGGGGGGCAGTTGGGGGTGACCAGGCTGGCAGGGGGGACAGCAAGGGGTGACCAGGCCGGCGGGGGGGGGGGGGGGGGCAGTTAGGAGCAACCAGGCTGGCATGCAGAGGCAGTGAGGGGTGATCAGGCTGGCAGGGGGAGCAGTTAGGAGTGAACAGGTAGGCAGGCAGGCAGGCAGGTGAGCAATTAGGAGCCAGTGGTCCAGGACTGTGAGAGGGATGTCCAATTGCCAGTTTAGGCTGGGATTGGGCCTAAACCGGCAGTCAGACATCCTCCAAGGGGTCCCGGATTGGAGAGGGTGCAGGCTGGGCTGAGGGGACCAACCCCCCACCCCCCGCCTCGTGCACAAATTTTGTGTACCAGGCCTCTAGTATTGTAATATTATTGACTATGTACCCTGTGCTTTATTTACTTCCCAATGGTTATTTTGTAACCAATAATTTATGCTTCTCAGCCCCTCTCCTCTTTCACCCAGTCCCCAACCCCCACCCCTCTTCTGACAACCACCAGTTCTCTCTGTATCTATGCAGAGTTTACAGGTTCTCCCATGTCTGTATGGGTTTCCTCTCACATTTCAAAGATTTACACAGTAGGTTAGTCTAAATTATCCCAGTCTGAGTGAGTGTGGGTTAGAGTGTGAGTTACAAGGTGGATTCTGGCTTTGAGCCCTGAGCTGCCGGGGTAAGCTCTGGTCATCTACCACCCTGAACTGGAATAAGGAGGTTGGAAACTAATGATCTTACTTGTTTCTATTTATCTTTCTTAAATGTATGCATAGCTTGCATTTATTTCAATGGTTAACATTATAAATGTTTTGCATCTTTATTTACAAGTTTGGTGATGTTTTTGTGACCAGAAATATGCCATAGAAACTTAAATCTTATTTATATCAATTCGCCAATGGTAAAATTGATTTTGCTATACATTGTTTTGCTTAAAGTTGCAGTTTCCAAGAACTTATCAAGAACATTAAGGGAGTACTTAGCATGGTTTAACCTGTGATTGGCATTTAAATTGATCTGGGAATATCATAGCTGCCTGTCATCACCTCTACTACTACTATCCCAAATAATAGAACATAAACCAGAGCCATGCATTAAATGACCCTTTTTCATATGTAATTTCTGGCACTCAACAAAAAATAGCCAGTTATATAGAAGGTAATGACATAACCACAAACCAACAGAAAAATATAGAAAATAGGAATAGACTTACAGGAGATCAAAATGATAGACTCACCAAAAAGAAACTTTTGCTATCATCCAGAACTTAAAAGACAAAATTGATAATGTTGACCAAGAACTAAAGCTTTAATGTAGAATTAAATTGCAATGCTAAAAATAAAAAGAAATACAAAAGACTGAAATCAATAACTCAGAAAGTCGGTGTGAAAGAGGATTAGGCTTAACTGAATAGAGATTTAGAGAACTGGAAGATATCTCAGAATAAAATATTCTGACCACAGTAAAGAGAGATGAAAAATATAGAATAAAGTAAAAGGTGATGGGTTCACATGTTTGCAATTGAAATCTCAGAAAGAAAAGAGAGATAAATGGACAAGAATCAATATATAAAGAGATAATAGCTGAGAATTTTCCAAAACTAAAATTAAAAGGCATCAGTCAAGTTCAGGAATTACTATATACCTCAAAGAAGATAATGACACATAAATAAAATAGCAAATAAAAAATAATCATATTACACTGCTAAAAACTGAACAGAAAGAGGAAAATGTGTTAAAAGCATATAGACAGATGGGACCTATTACCTTCAAAAAAAAAAAAAAAAGAGAGAGAGAGAGAGAGAGAGAGAGAAAGAAGACATAAAAGAAAAAAGCCAGAAGATAATAAAGTGATATCATCAAGGTGGTGAAAAAATAAAAATAAAACTATCCAGTGAGGAAAATGTAATGCTTCATAAGTGAAAGTCGAGTTAATATATTTTTAGAGAATCAATACCTGATAGTTTTTCACTAGCATACTCATCATAAATGAAATTTTAAAAGCAGAAGAAAAATGGTTCAACTTAGAAGAACATTTAGACAGGGCAAATAAATATATGTAACTATACTTTGGGGATTTTTAAATTATATTACAATAATAGCAAAAAACTGAGATGGGCGTAATTGGAATAAAATGATTCTCAAGTCTTTGAATTGTCTTGGGAATGAATAAAATGCTAATTTACACTAGAATTTAATAAGGCAATACATGGACTTTAGCCATTTTTAAGGAAGACTAAAAGAAAAGAAGCAAGGAAAAAATAATAGGCAAGAAAATAGAAAGCAAAGAATAAGTTTATAGATTTAAATCCCAATATACAGGTAATTACATGAAATATAAATGATCTAAGTACTCAAATTAAAAGACAGTTTGTCAGATTAAGAAAACAAGGTTTAGCCCTAATCGGTTTGGCTCAGTGGATAGAGCATTGGCCTGCGGACTGAAGGGTCCCAGGTTCGATTCCAGTCAAAGGCATGTACAGTGGTTGCAGGCACATCCCCAGTAGGAGGCAGCTGAACAATGTTTCTCTCTCATCAATGTTTCTAACTCTCTATCTCTCTCCCTTCCTCTCTGTTAAAAAAAAAAAAAATCAATAGAATATATTAAAAAAAAAAAAAACAAGGTTAGTTTACCAGAAAAACATAAGAAGTTAACATTTCTATGCACCTAAAAACACTTAGCATTTAAAGTTGAGGTGGCTCTAGGTTCTGAGCAGGAGCTCTGCTTCATTTTGTTTTAATTGATGGAACACTTGGAAGTCATATAGGACACAGAACAATTTCTTTATTTTGCAAAATATTTAGCAATTCTGTACCTCCAACATTGAATGTCAAAAATACCATACCATAGTTCCAAATACTCCCTAGAGAGCAGAATTAATCCAATCCTTAGTCTGTGCCACTGGAACAGAAATAGGAGGGGTTGTTACCCTGTATTAGAAAAAAAAATTGGTAACTGCTACTTGGGTCAAGGAAGCCCCAGGAATCAGTAACTTGCTGCTGGGCTTACTGTTCATCTCATAAAGTGGAAATTAAATTTTTAGTCTTAGGTGATAATTACACAGAAAGAATGACACAGAAGCACACACACACACACACACACACAGGTAATTTAATTTCTCATAAAGTTTCACAAAATATGGTTAAATAAATAACAGAAAATATTACTCCTAGACCATTCTCAATGGGATCCACATACACCAACTGTGCATAAGCCTTCCCTGAAGAAGCCAACACCTGCTTCCAGACCAGAATAGACTAGAGACTGCTGTTGTCTCCACACCTCTGACTCTGCGGCCCATGTCAGAAGAAGATTTCAGTCTCTCCAATCTCTTTACCCAGCTCCAAACCCGAAAGGAGATAGACCCAGAACTGGGCAAGGACTGAAACTGGAGACCAGGTTCTCCATCTCACTGGAAGTTACTCAGAACCATAGTGCTGTGGGACAGTGAGAAAAGAAGAGCAGAGTGAGGTTTTACACTGGACTGGATTAGTTGTAATAATTAGTTTTAATAAGTGACCATGAAGTTTTGGGATCTGCCATCAGCTGTAAGGGAGTTGAGACAGAAAACGGTTGAAAGAAGTATTTGGAAAAACAAAGGCTAGTTCAAGTTTGAAATCCCACTGAACTGAGACCCCAATAAACTAGCTGACAGCTACATACTAGCCAAGATAAAAACCCTGACATGAATCCTTCCCTTTACGTGTCTGGCATTTCCAGTTCTCAGTTTCTCCATAGGCCTGAGTAATTTCCCCATTCTCACAACCCATGTGATTTCAAATAAGGCGACATCCTCTTTTCTTCCCTGTTATCTAGAGAAAGGTCTTGAGGTCAACATTCCAAGAAAACAACAAAGCCCCTTGAGTCGGCAGCATCTTGCATCAATACTGATAGTTGTGGGGTCACCCGATGGGCTGACCTTGGACCATTCCAACATGGTTGGGTTGGGACTGCCTGTCCGCCATCCTGGCTTCTTTTCCTCCTGCAAGCTAAGAGTGCTGAGAGCTGCCTTGCAGATGGGGAACAATTGCATTACCATAAACATCCCATTAGAGAGTCTTGTATGTAGGCTGATCTGATCTCTTTACAAGAGGTGCTGATGGTGGCCAAGTTCTATCCCAGATCTGCATATTCATTCATTCAGGAGGTAGAAGAGGTTACAGGAGAGAGATTTGGAGAAGGACTTCCACCCAGTGAGTTTGGCACCTGAGGCTTGCACACAGACACAGCTTCAGGTACAGGAAAGATTAGGAATTAGTAAGCAGGTCATTGTTGGACTTTTAACAAGCTGACTGAGAAGAGACTGATTCTCCCTTTCTGAAATGATGCTTTGGCTCTGGGATACTCAGTCATCTGGGATGTTCTTAGGGAAATACCAAGAAGATCAGTGGGAAGATAGCCTATCCCTACATAACTAACCATACTTCTATGATTATGTATCACTTTCATAATAAGGGAAAAGCTAATATTGTTAATGCAATTGCCATTAAACTAATTACAAGATAAGCCTTTATATAAAATGAAATGTTTCCTCTCTAGTTCCAAAACATTTGGTTCTGAATCTTTGATTCTCATATACCATAAACAAGAGTTCTACATTTTCAATGTTGAACACCTTAGACCCAGTAGTAGAAACTGGTCCATGTAAGGATTAACACTCCATTTTCTTCAAACCCAAACTCCATTTTCTTCCTTTAAACCCAAACATACCTGATGCAATAGTTAATCTAGAAAATCTGAGAACGATCAAATCCCAACCTTTATTACATGTGTGCATGAATGACATAGATTTTCTGCGAGCCCAGGGTCACTTTGATCCTTTCAGTAGCTCATAAAGCAGTAGGTATCCTCATGCGACAAAGCGGGCAGCAGGCACCATGGCTGAGCAAGGAGCCATGGAGGGCCTTTGAGGGAGGACAGGAATGCACTGAGTCTTAGATTCCTCCAACACTGAGACTAGATGTTTCTAAACTTGGTTTGGAAGAGAAAGACAATGAGAGTGGAATTTTTATAAACTAAACTCATCTTCTGATCCTTCTCTGTTGCTATCTACAGATTGTGGGCATAATATCTAATGTTCAGTGGTGTCCTGATCAAATCAAATTGTGTTGAGTGAAGCTTAATTGCCTGCCCCCAGAAAGATTCTCAGCCTAAGGTCAGAAACCTAATTATTGTCACCACAAGGGGCTGACAAGGGAATATACATGGCTCTCACCAATTTGGGAAATGATTTAGAAAAAAAAAAAGGGGGGGGTGTTGTTCTCAATCATCTTAATTTATTTAATATTTTTCATTCCAAATACCAAAGGTGGCCCTATTTTTTTTAAAGATTTAGCAACACTTCTACATTCATAGCTCAGAGATGAGCTACCAGTTATTTGAGGAGACTGTGCAACACAGACCAGTAAGTGAAGGTCAAAACTGTTACACAGGCCTCTGGGACACTCTCTCATTGCTTATATGTAAATATGAGGTGAACAAGCCATTTTGCCTTAGAGGGCCCAGAGGAGGCATGATGAGATAGTGTTTTTTAAGAAAAGACAGTTTATGAGGCCAGGGCATAATAAATATTATTATTCTGATGCCTACCGAACAAGGCAGCCTTGCCGATGGCTGTTCTATCAGCAAACCCCTTCTGGAGATTTCAGCAAGGGACCATCAGGTGAAAGGCCACACTTTTCATTAGATAACCCCCGAGCAAGGTTTGGAAGCCTGAGTTTTTAATAAGAAGAGCCTTTTCCAGCCCAAGTTTTCAGTGTGTTGACACAGTTACTTATATTGCCATTTCAGAATAAATGCTCCTGGCAGAGCTCTCGCCACTGAATTTCCCTCTACTAATCTTTTAGAGGAATCGGGTAAGTAGCACATGGTCACAGAGGCAGGATTCCTTCCGTCAAGGCAGGGCGAGGTGTCAGAGGTTCCCCACACACCCTCCTGGCAACGTTACTCACTTTCCCAAAACTGAATCAGTTATTTATGACTTATCAAGGTATATTTTTAAACATTAAATTATCTCTACCACTGTTGGACCATGTAGGATTAACAAAGAGACATGGAGAAAGATTGTGAGGTTTACCCTACATGGCATACACCTGGTTTGAAAAATTAATACGGTGATAATAACCGTTTTGTAAAATTGTCATCAGAAAATAACTAGAAAGAGAGGGGTCTATGTGCCCATGCATTTCACAGCATACATTTTAAATTTTTTACTATGAAATGAACATTCAAATAAGTGCACAAGCTTGGCATTTATCAATGATTTATTACAAAATGAATATGTAACAACAATTTAGGTCCAGAAACCCCCTTCAATCCCTCTTGGTCACTGCCCTGCACCTCCAGTACCCAGTATCCTGGTTTAAATATAATCACATTTTTGTATTGATTTGTAGTTTTTACTCCATACAAGCTTCTCTGAATACTACAATTTGGTTTCATGTGTATTTTGAAATTTATGTAACTGGAATTATACTGTATGTACTCCTCTTTTTCTGGCTTCTTTACTCATAGTGTCCAGAATTTTTATTAGGGTTAGTCATGTGGGCATGGAGTCCCCACGCAGTTGACCTCAGCAACTCAGTCTCCAGCCCCAGCAGAGGTCAACCTGAGTCGGTACAACCCAAAGTCCCAGGCACATCAAAACAGGTGTCCACCGTATATCTCAGTGTTGGTATTAGCTTCATGCACACAGATGCTCTTAGGCAGGAGCGGGTAATGGAGGTTTAAAAAATATAAAATCTTCCCACTTCCAGAAAAAGTATATTAAAAATTGAAACATTTAGAGAAAATGACTCCACATGCCCTCTAACCACTTTGCAATGAAAAAAGACAGATAGCTTGACACTGTCTAGGGAGGTTGTGGCCATGAGGATTCTGACCATGGAGAAGAGGTATTATGAAAAATGGAGAGATGGGGGCAGAAGTGATACTAGCAGGGTGCCTTTTCATGTATTCCAACCAAGCCAACCCTTCCACACTGCTCATATCTTGAGTTTGGAATTTCTTGATTTCTAGAAAAAAATATCAAGATAAGTTCTATATGTATTCCTGCCATGTCTATCTGCAGGGCAGGGGAGGAAATGGTTATGGGGAGCAAGAGGTTGGCAAGACACCAAGCCAATGAGGGTACCCAGAGGTCATCCTCAGAGTCCATGGGCCAGGGGGAGAAGCATCTGATAAGGGACCCAACTGAAGTTTATGCCCCATGCTCCTACATCATCGCGTCCTGCTGGAAGTTGTAGACTGTCAGGGTAAACATTATGAAGTAAATATTGCACACAATGGGGAGGGAATTAGCTGTGTAATTCCCATTAATGCTAATGAGACTTTGGTGGTTAATTTCCCATGCCTTGTGCTGAATATTTGCCCCAATTAGTTATGTCAAGCTTGTGCCAGACTCCGGCCAACCAAGTTTTCACTTTTGCGGAGGGGGTGGGTAATTGTCCTCATCATTTCCTTCCATTTCAGATGGGGAAGGCAAGGCTGAAGTCACCTAATCAGATTGTTTGCTTCTTCGGATGAAAAGCCTCTGAGAAGCTAGCACTTTGCCAAAACTTTTCGAAAGCACAACCCCTTGGAAATCATTGTTTTCATTAGTAAGCTACCTGCTGGGGCTTTCTCTGTTAGGAGACGTGTTTATTTTAGTTTATTTATTTCACTCCAAAGAATAATTTCATCCCTATTCTCATTAGACCTACAGTTTGGTTTAACATCCCTATTACTTCCACGATGATGCTCCAGATAATAGGAAATTAGAAAAGATGTAGGAGTGATTTTTTTTGAGGAGTACAATTAGATGGATCAGTCGTAATAAGTGTTTATTCTTGTGTACAAAATGAGAATTTCTCTTTTGTTCCAAAGAAGAGTGTGTTTATCTCATTTATGGTACCTCTCCTATGTGCCTTATATTATACATATTCTTATTTTTCCTACTAGATTATAAGCTCCCTAAGGATCGGGGCAGTATTTCATACATTGTTACTTCCTCTACTAGGCACTCAGTTAATATTTACTAATGAATTAAAATATAACACAGATAACCAAAATGGGTCTGAAGTAACCAAAACTAGCTAGAAGTTCTCTTTAAGCCAAATATTAAGGTTCATGTAGCCTTACCATATACATTTTCAGAATTTAAAATAATTGTTTTTAATGTGTGAGAAATGTCTTGAGGAAAATTTAAAAAAATAAATAACTGTGTTTGAAGCAAAAATAGGAGGTAAAAGGAGGGAGTAGGAATAGAGGGCAGATTTTTGTAGTAAGCTTGTGGAAAAGATACATGAAAAAATGGGGAGAAATAAAATCCAGCCTTTAAGCTGGACTTGGGTGATTTCTATGAGAAGAACCCAGTGAATCTGTAAAAGGGCCCACAATGTAATGTGCTCTAGAACAAGGTGAGGACTATATAACCCTGGCTGTCAGGGAAAGGAGTTGAGGAATATATACTCTAGTAGGCTACCTGAGGCTTTATATATTTCAAACATTCCTGTGATCCTCATAGCTCCAGGAAAAAGTAGAGCCTGGCAGACATGAGAGCACAACTGTTGAGCATGAGTCAGAAAAGATTTTTTAAATTGATTTAGAGAGAGAAAGAGAGGAAGAGAGAGAGAGAGAAAGGAAACAATCAATTTTTTGTTCCACTTATTTATGCATTCATTGGTTGATTCTTGTATGTGCCCTGTCAGGGATTGAACCTACAACATTGGTGTATTGGACCCGATGCTCTAACCAACTGAGCTAATGGGCCAGGGTCCAGAAAGGAATTTTAAAATTTTGACTGAGAAATATATTTTAGCATAAAACTACAAACTGCTCCTCCCACGCATATTCTCCACTAAAAATAACCCAGAAAACATTTTAAGCATTTCATTAAGAAATGAAGAAAATAAATCCTGAATAGATATTAGTGAGTAAGAGAAAACTAATAGTATCCTGCCTTTCCTTATAAATTTAAGTCATGTAAAATGTCACAAATGCAGTCTTTAGTAATAGGTGCATGACAAATATGGGCTTAATAAATTAATGGATAGTCCCAAAGCATGCCACCCCTAGATTAATCTTGGAAGATATTGTTTTCAAAACTTCATGAGTAGGTTTAGAAAAGTAGCCTCCCTGTAAACAATTTATGAGCATCAGAAAGAGGCACAGGTATCTATGTCACAGCCCCCATATTTCTTTTTTCACGTTGCTCTCCATAGAATAATGTCAATTATCCTTTATCCTTACCTGTAGTAATTGCAGCTAACTTATATTAAATGCTTCCTATGTACTGAGCAATACTCTAAGCTTCATGTATGTAATAACTTATTTAATCTTCTTAATAACCCTATGATGTAAGTGTTATCATTATTTTACAAATGTTAAAAATAAGGCATAGAGAGTCTTGGTAACATGCTCAAAGTCACTAATCATTAAGGGAATCAGGATTTGTACCCTGACTACATAGCTTCCTTCCTTCCTTCCTTCCTTCCTTCCTTCCTTCCTTCCTTCCTTCGTCCATCCTATTGAGCTTTATTGAAATATAATTCACATAATGTTATAAGTTTAGTTATGTGCTCTTCTAAAATTCATATATTCAAGTCCTAACTCCCAGTAATTTAGAATATGATTATACTTGGAGATACAATCTGTACAGAGGTGATTGAGTTAAAATGAAGTCATTAGGGTGCCCCTAACCCAATATGACTGTTGTTCTTATCAGAAGAGGAAATTTGGACATAGGTAGGTACAGAGAGAGGATGACATGAAGACAGAGAAGGGTAAGACAGCCATAAATAAGTCAAGGAGAAAGGCCTGGAATAGATCCTTCCCTCATGGACCTCAAAAGAAACCAACCCTGCTGACACCTTGATCTTGGACTTGTAGACTCTCAAACTGAGAAAATAAATGTAAGCTACCAGTCTGTGACACTTTGTTACTAGCAACCTAATATACATATGCACTTTACCTACTTAATGTATACAATTCAGTGATCTTTAGTATAATCTCAGAGTTGTGCAACCATCATCACAAGACATTTCAAAATATTTTATCACCTCTCAAATATCCTCATGCCCATTAGCTGTTACCCCCCACCCACAGGCCCTAGCAGACACCAATGTACTTTCTGTCTCTAGAGAGTTGTCTATTCTGGATATTTCATAAAAATTAAATCCTATTATATATGGTCTTTTGTGTCTGGTTGCTTCCCCTTAAAGCCCTCTTTTTAAATTACTATACAATATTTTCTTACTGACTTACTTTCTTATTTTTGCTTTAATCAACAACACATGATTTAATAAATTTCTAACAACTACTAGTAATTCACATAAATATCCAAAGGTTCTCTGAAATAGTACATTTTCAGACAAATCACTGAGACATGTAACTACACGAAGGAGTGAGTGGTGGTCCTGTAAATAAAATGCATCAAAAAGTAAAAAATGTGTTACCTACAAATTAATCAACAAGATACTGAAAATTTTCCCTGTGAGGTACAGGAAGAGTCTTGTCTGCATTTCTGGGGCACTTAAATGCTTTCAAAGCACTGCAACACCCTGACTTCTTGTTCACTGCATATCAGTGATGTAGCTAAAAGAAAAAGACACTTTAATCCACCATTTAAATAAGTCATTTTCTAAGAGCCTCCTGGGAAAGAGAGAATTGAAAGACCTACTTGCTTATCAACCCTCAGACCCATGTTGGACAACTCTGCCTCTGAGATATTTCCATCCTCTAAAATCTAGCACTTAAAGAAATAGCAAACATCAAGGTTTAAAGGGGTAAAAGGTAGGGTTTTAGTTCTTAGGTTGTTTCTGGACTGGGTGTGACACAGGAGGAAATGAATGTCACCCTGGTTCTTGGTGTTGCTCTGAATGCCACAGGATCAGCCTTGCACCCAGAAGCATCCAGGCGGAGCTCGGTCACGCACTGGGAAAGTGTGGCTCTGGAGAATGGGGTGGATTGCTGAGCCCCTTGGAGGAATCCTGGGACCTAGGCTAAAAGAGTTGCTGGTATCTGGGATCCATCTGTGAACTAAAGTCCATATTCCCCACAGTGTCTCCTATTATTTCAGAAGGGGAAGATGATACTGGTATGACAAACAGAGGCACAGAGGGGTAGATGAGAGAGAGAGATCAGTCATGTTATTTTGACTCAAACTATCTTTTTAAAAGAAATTAAAAATGCAAATTTAAAAATAAAAGTTTGCTCAGCCCTCCAATGTGTACATAGCTCTATGCCTGGTAGGCAGTGTGTTTACTAGGACAGGCGGATAGTAGGTGAACAAAAACACCTTAACTAGGGCCCTCGATCTCTGCAGATCACCACCTACTTAAAGCTGTGGCCTCACAGAAATGGATCAAGGCACACAGCAGATGATGTGTGATCCAGAAATAAATTATACACTTCAGATTGTACTATAATAGGGCTTCTTGCTGCTGTTTTTATTTTTTATAGCCTTCTGTTCTCCTCCAAATATAGAGTATAACATTCTCCTAGATATTTGTCTATTGAAAATCGTTTTCCTTAAAGTATAAACAAATAACTTCACAGGATCAGGTTTTCATTTTATTCATGTTTGAATTTTAGGATCACCTCATTTGAGTGTGAAACCTGGACGAGATTCAGAAAAGCCATGTGGGAGGCTTGCTTTGATGTGACCGTGGGTAAGGCAGGTAGCATACAGTGTTCTAATCTGATCTAGATACACCATCGAGTGTCAGGATCAAATCCCATTAGCAAATGTGAGAGAGAGATAAAGAAATATAATCATGCAGGATTCAGAGTAAGGGACAGTCATGGTCATCACCACACAACCTCACATAGTCCATGTTGCAGAGCTTAAAGGGAGTATATTTTGACAAAAGTCACACTCTTTAGAACAAGCATTTACTTCTCTAGGCCTCCTTTCAGGAATCAGCCAGATCTTTATTGAACACCTGTTGCATATCCCTGCTCCATGCCAGGCATCAGGCTAGAGATGAACAGTGGAGAAAACATGGTCCCAGAACTCAATGATTTTGTAGAAAAGTTCAACACATTCAATACAAACAGAGATAATTACAATAAAACAACAAGGCAGAGAAGGAAGGGAACCTTATAAACTGTCCAATAAATCAAAAAAGGCTGCAAGGAGGAGGCAGATGAAATGTGACACTGTCCTTTAAAATGGTCAGGAATCTTTTAGTCACAGATGATAGAAATCCAACTGAGAGTAGGAATTTGAAGGTTGACCAAAACTCCACAAATAGTGCTGATTTCAAGCATGTTTGGATCCAGGTATTCAAATAATGTCCTCATTTTTTCTTTTAATCACAATCTCACACTCTCCATCTCTACCCTGTCTCAGCACTGAATTCCTCAGTTTGTTTTCTTTCTCTGGCAGCTCTCTTCATATTGTAAAAAGATACCTAATCCACACTCTGAGCAACACATTTCTTATTATGTGTGACCCCAGAAGGAAAGGCACCTTCTATTTCCAGTTTTCACCTATCTAGACCCTTGGAGGGATGCCTATTGTCTCTGGCTGGCTGTGAGTTCACCTTGTGGATAGAGTACCATGGACAGAGGGCTGGGACGCCACAGCCTGGCCGAATGCCCGAATGCCCATCACTGAGGCCAGCAGTGAGTGAGGCAATATGACTGACAGTCTCCTCAAAACCCATAAACTGGGGAAGAGGCAATTACCTCATAGAAAGAGGGATGCTGGGCAAACACAAACAATGCCTATTTACTGGTATGCTGCTCAAACAACTGAAAGGAATTTGAATAGGCAGGGAGAAAGGGTTGAAAGTTAGGAAACAATATAAATAATATATAAATAAATGTATGCCATAGACTGAATGTTTGTGCTCCCCGCAATTCATGTTGAAACCTAATCCCCAATGTGATGGTATTTGCATGTGGGACCTTCAGGAGGTGATTAGGTCATGAGGGTGGAGCCCTCATGGATGAAATCAATGCCCTATGAAAGAGAAACCGGAGAACTCCCTTGTCCTCCCACCATGTGAGGGTACAGCAGGGAAATAGCCATCCATAAACTAAGAAGCCTCACCAGATGCCGAATCTGCTGGCACCTTGACCTTGGACTTCCAGCCCCCGGAACTGTTAAAAGATAAATTTCTTTTGTTTTTAAGCCACCTAGTCTATAGTATGTTATAATAGCAGCTCAAATGGAATAAAAAAAGTTAAAACGGGGAGATGAGTATGGTATATGTATTTGGGGAGGGAAAGAAGGTGTGGTATAGTGAGTGGAAAAGAGACTGATTATCAAAGTAAGTCTGAGCATGGATATTACAGCATTCCCTCTCTCTGCCACTTCTTGTACCTCTTTCTCCTTGAACGAAGCAAACCTTTGTTGAAGGCATAATGAGCACAAAAGCTGAACTCATTGATTTGGCATAAGATGTGGTGCCCACCTTTGTGAAGTGCATCGCCTAATTGTAGATACAAGACATATACACATAGAAAGCCGTCTAATGACGGATGCTAACAGATTAACACATAACCAAGTCCGTTACTCCAAAATAAATCTGCCTTTACAACACAGCCCCTAGCCCTGGAGTTGGCACTTCACTGTGAAGAAACGGGGCCTGGGATGCTCCTGCAGAGGTCCTGCTGAACGGAACAAGGTGTGCCTTAGATGGCAGCCTCTTTTTCACCCTGTGAAGGTCAGACTGGAGTTCAAAAAGAATCCTGGTGACATAAATTATGTAAAACAACCACTTCAGGGTGTTAAACAGAACTGAAGTCTGAATTTAACTGCCCAGCAAATCACTGAAAAGGGACTACAGCAATATCTTTAATAGATGATATAAATACTTAGGGCATAAAACTGCCTGTTCTACTTATTTCCATTACAGCAATCCCCTCCCTCTCCCAAACCTGTTTAGGGCAGATAAACAGGCTCTTGAGCTTCTGTTTTCTGGGCACATGCATTTTTTCCTACCCACTCCCACACTATCTAAACTTACTGGTTCAGTTTTCTCTGAGGCGCATACCTAAAAGTCCAGGAGCAGCCGATGAGACCTGCTCTTTTGTACAGGACATGTGGATTACAGAAACTCATAAATCCCTGTGTTGGCCATCATTTCAGGCTGATATAAAATCTGTCAAAATGTGGTCTGGTCCTAAGTCATCCTCTAAGCTCCATCTTCTCAGTACCCAACCCAATTCCCACCTTTTTTCATGACCCCGAGCCCATGAATCTCTCTAACCTCCTACTCTGACCATAAGGGGGTGGGGGAGGGAGGCTTGTGTGGTAATTTTCCATATCTGCATCTTTTCTCCCAAAGTCAAATGAATATAGGGTTCTCTGAATCTGAAACCACAGTTTATTTTTATTGCCCAGGGGATGTGGCAAAATGTCTTGGGAGGCAGCATGTGGGGACAAAATAAGCAGGGTTTTGATTCGGGCTTGAAACCAACTCAGTCATTATTCTTTCTGAGCCACAGTTGCTTCTTCTATAAAATAGGAATAATTCCACCCAACTCCTCATTGCAAAAATTAAAAATTAAATAGTAAATGTTTGTTTTTTTCTTTCTCTCCCTGCTTTCTTTCTTTTCAGGATACCCATCAATGTGCCTTTTGGATGCTTAACAAATATTATTGGCAGGTCCGACTGCTCTTCTACAACCTGGAGTCACATACCACTTCTCTTTTGCCTGTCTTTTTTTTAAGTATATATATTTTTTATTGATTTCAGAGAGAGAGAGAGAGAGAGAGAGAGAGAGAGAGAGAGAGAGAGGGAGGAAGAGAGAGAGAGCAACATGGATGAGAGAGACACATCAATCAGCTGCCTTCTACACGCCCCCTACTGGGGATCGAGCTTGCAACCTGGGCATGTGCCCTGACTGGGAATCAAACCCAGGACCTCTTGGCCCATAGGACGATGTTCAGTCCACTGAGCCACTCCAGCTGAGCCTGCCTCTCTAAATTCTACCAAGATTTAAAAATCCAGCGAAGTCCTAATTCCTTAATCCTCTAATCACCTCTAGCTTTCATTGTTTTCTGTGGTCCCCGGGAGCCCTTTGCACTCTAGTTACTCACATCCATTAGTTTTCTTCCCTCATGAAGCTCCTTGACAACAGAGGGTACATCTTTTGCCCTTTTTGTGTTCTTCCTTAAAACTAGTAAAGTGCTGGGCCTTTAGTAGAAACAAAATCAATGGGTATTGGTCAACATTATGATCATAGTGCACCAAGTAGAAATTAGCAAATTATAGCAGTGAAGACTATAAAAATTTGGTATGAGTTGAACACTCTACTAACATGCTTTGCACAGATTATCTTGTTGAAGTGAAAGTCTAAATGTATTAAAACAAACAATAAGGTACTCTTAGGAACAAGAGAAGAGAGCTGAGCTGTTTGGGTTTTTCCAGACAAGGGCTTTGGAGAGGAGATAAAACTTCTGAAGAACTTCAAATAGTTCTAGTTGCAACTAAAAACAGCTTGCCAAGTTTGGGATAATGTTATTTTTCTATAATATATGTTCTATCAATCAGCTGGAAATGTGTAAACTATAACAAATTCCTCAGCCACCACTTATCCAGCCTATTCATAGCGCTTCCTGGGTTTCTGTGATCCCTCCCATCTGTGACCACATAGATAAGCACTTCTGCAGATACGTCGGCCTTCTTTATGATTTCCTGTGTGTATGATTTTGTTTCTAACTAAATTTTAACTTCCTTTCACAAAAACACTTTTTCCATCTTCAAAAAACCCAATATAGACATGAGACTACACAGAGAGCCAGCAACAAATTTTTCATTAGACTTACTAAAATTCCAAATATCACCGCGAAATCCAACTACATCTCAAAAGCCTACTATCTTTCAGTAAGGAACCATGTGACAGAGTGCCAATAAAAACAGCAATTTCCTTTCAAAACTCCTGTAGGAAGTGAGACCATGTTGCACAGTAGAGCATAACAATTTGAAATCCTCACATACAAAGCAGAGCTGCACACTCAGAAATGAGGCTCATCCCCCACGCGGTGGCATCTGGTTACTAACGGAGGACTAATTCCTGTCCTTGAATGCCCGAGTACACCTTCTATTACACTAACTTAAATGAAAACCCCAAGGGGAACACATGACCCTAAAGATTTATCTGATGATATGGCCATATTAGATCCTTTTAAATCCTTTAATTTGCAAAAAGTCCCAAAGTCAGTGAACCAAACAAATAGCAGCACTCTCCCCATGCTGTGTAACTTGGGTGATATTTATGGTCGGGGGGAAGTTCTGTGTTCAGCAATTTCCTAATCAACTAAGAACAAATGGAGAAAGCAAATCCATGAAATAGGAAAGGGCGAGACCACCGAGCTATGACTTCAAAGGCGGCAGAGAAATGTTAGCGCCATTCTGCTGTTAAGCCTCCTGCCCCAGTCAAAATGCATTAATCTGAGATGCTATGGAATCTGAACCTTGAGGAAATGGCCCGAGGAAGTTAAAGCTTAGAGTCTTCCCCAGGGGCCCTATAGAAGAGGCCCTGCCAGTGAAAGGTGGGCCCGCAGACAGCCTCAAGTATCAATGACATGTCTCACTGGGTTCATTTTCTGTCTAATGTGATGCCATTCATCACTGGCTGTTTCTGGTAATAAATTCAAATCCAACAAATCATTTAAAAATACTTACTATGCACATGTAAACACCTGAGAGAAAAGTCATAGAACTTCAAAATAGAAGTCAGGGTCCCATCTTCAAAATAAACTATTTCAGAAGCTGGCTATCTGTTTTGCTTTTGCTTGGGCTGGTGAATAATTAACATTTCACCTGCATGTCCATCTCCTGCACCAACTTCTACCTCCAGTAGGTCTGTATCTCAAACATCCCACGCAAATGAACCCTATATTGTTATTTTCCAGCTGTGCTTCTAAAACCCTATTTCATACCATGGAGTCCTGTCAGAAAAATCTTCCCGAAAATATGACTTAACTGCCTCTATACTGAACTGCAAATTGTTTCTTCTCATCCTTGATTCATAGGAAAGAGAATAACCATTTCCTTTTTATGGCTCTGTTTATATTTGCAGACTTGAAAGTAGAAAAGTACTTCTAAATCTAAGGAACACAAGGACGGAATTTCTCCACACAGTGGGCACAGAAGGTAAAAGAAGGAGAGAACATCAGAGTTCAAAGGTCTGCAGAGATGGGTTCCCTCCCCATTCAATGTCCTCCTGCTGCCTGTGTGGGGACTGTACCCCAGAGAATTTAGGGCCACTGCACAGCGGTACGTTCTCTCTCCATTATAGCATGCTGGCTATGGAGAAAGGTTAGCCCACAGACTCTAAAATGGGTTCCTTTGCTCTTCTATTTTGCACACTGTACAAAAGACCCTTGCCCAGAAGGTAAGGTATTTTGAGCTGTCTAACATGGAAAGGCAAAAACAATCATGGAATGAAGCGAAGCTGTCAATGTCACACTGCACATAGTTTTAACTTTCTTTGAGACTAAAATTCAAGTTTATTTAGATGAATTTGAAACCTGTCTTCAACTCTTTTTTCTTATTGGCTCTTAAATTCCCAACTTACTTTCTCCACTTACGATGCTTGTGAGTCAGGATATTAACTTGACAAGTTTCTGTGGTCCCAAGTTTCCTAGATTCTCCCTGCAGAGATGCAACTTATTTCCTACTGGCCTCACTAATTAAAATAGCACTGGGCCCATTACTCATAACTTCCATAGTTATAGCTTGCCCACTACTCTATATCTGTTTTGTTGTTCTTTTGTGGGAATGTGGGGGTATGGTAAGGGGGTTTCTAGTTTTCATAGCCTGGTGAGATTATCAACCAGGTTTTCTGGAACCTCTAGACCAAGGAAGCATACAGGAGGAATGGAGCCCAGCATCTCCAGTGAGTGTGGGTCCAAGCAGCCATGCAGTTAAGAGCATGAAAGGGCCTGAATCAAGTAACAGGGGTTTCCCAAGACAAATATTTGGGTCTAGAAATGTTTTTCAGAGGAACTGGAAAACTAGATAACAGCAGCATATAAAAACCTACCTCATAAATTTAAAAAACAACATAGAGATTGCAAAGAAAGTCAGGAAAAGGACCATATTATAAGATTTTGGTTTTTGTTAATGAGAAAAATATAAAATAGCAAGGCATTTCAATGAATAAAATGGAAGCAAAGTCAGCTATGGCCACAAACTAACGTGAAGGCAGTTCAGTAAATAGTGACTTCTGGCTCCTCACATCCATCACAGAGTCCTTCCCACCACCCCGATTCCTTTCTCTAGAGTCTCCCATGACCTCGAACTATGATTGAAGGACATTTGGCTACCAAGGCAAAAGATACCACTTGGTAGTATCTTCTCATCTCTTTTATGGCTGAAGGTACTTCACTGTCACAGGAAGCTATGAACCAAATCATGACAGATACCTAAATGAGTTCCAAAGGAAACACAGAGGAATTTTCTAGAACAGTCCTTACACTCTAAGACTGAAAGAGCCATGGGGATCTTTTGCTCCAATGCTCCTTCTCTACTGCATTTGGGAAGTTAAGGTATTGCCATGTTGTACATGAAGGTAACTAAGGCCCATAGACATTCCCAGAGTGAGGAAGGGATGGAGCATAGAGAGAATCAGAGTGACCCATTGCTCAGTAGGAGCAGGGTCCTCCCACTATGCTATGCATCCCCCTAAGTGTGTGGCAGAAAGACTTCCCAACATTTACAGAAACTTTAAAATCAATTAGTGTGCTGGCTTTGGAGAAGATATTGTAACCTGTCCAGAGTAATAAAATCAGCAATGCACAGCACTGCTTTCCTCTATGAAGAGCTTGAATAAATAAGACATTTATAAAAATGAGTGGAAAATCTGAAATGAATATCCCAAGAACCATGAAAAAATAAGCTAAGAGAAATTGAATTTTCTTTTCAGTCTCTAAGAGAGAGGTGGCAGTTGAGAATTTTATGCATAATTTATAAGGAAAATTGTACCGTTCACTCAAGTATACACCATATCAGTTTGTGGCAAAGATTAAGCAAGCTGTCCTTTTTTTAATTGAAATCAAATATAGGTATGGAAGAAAATGAATTCTGAATGAGGGAGAATGCAATGAGTCACATGGCCAAAGCTTACCAAAATTTACATGATAGCTTTCTTTGTATAACCAAGTAACTTTGACCTTCTTTATTGATCAGTAATAAGAAAAGGCCCCAAAAGCAAAGTCCTACTTAGTGCTAAAGCCTCCTGTTCTCATTTTCCCTCCACTCTATGGAAAGCTGGGTCTTGCACATACCTCTCTGAATACCTATGATTTGAGCAGCATCGGTAAAGTACTTGAGACCAGTGTCATTGTCTCCTAAAATCTTAACCATAATCAATCTGTCTGGAAATTTTTACCCAGAGAGAAGCTTGTAAATTGCAAATACTCCCAGAAATACTAAACTCATTCCCACTAAGGTAATATTCTCTTAACCTCAGATTAAGAGGATTCAGGGAGACTGTTCAGGCAAAAGGAGAAAGACTTTAAAAGGAGTGAATGAGCATAGTAACTGGGAAGAGGGAAAACTAGACTATGGAGATTCCACAGTTTTATTGGTATGACTTCAGGATCGGTCATGAAGATTCATACCAGCAATCTCCACAGAAAACTAAATCATTTACCATGACCCTTGTTTTCCTTGACCCTTCCCCTCATCCTTCTTCTCCATCCCAGGAACATCATTATGGTTACCCCTTAGACTACTGTGAATTCTGTTAGTTGTAGTTACAGGTAGGCATTAACCTATATGCCAGTCTCATGTCAGACATTCCCTTGCTGTTGTTTTCTGGGTATTCGTGTATTCTTGTCTTGGGCCCCAATGTAACTGAATGGTAAATACATCTTTCTCTCTTTTGGGAGCCCCACAACATCTGTAGCAAAGCTTCTTCTGCCAAGTAGCCTCCATACTAATACTAAAAAGAAAAAAAAAAAACAATTTGCAATATGCAGCTCTTTACAGTTTCCAAAACACTTTTACTTATATAATTGCTTATTTATATAAACCAAAAAGGAAATGAAGCAAGGGGATTTATTATTCCAGGTTTACAAAGGAGGCTTAACCTCTGGAATAGCAACTACCTAACTTTTTGCTGAAAATTACCCTATGTCGGGCACTCTTCTGAGCACTTACTCATAGCTAATTTAGTTATTTCAACAGCATTACCAGGTACCTACTATTATTATCCCCATTTTATGGACAAGAAAATTTCAGCTTTAAAAATGTGAGCTATTTTTTGCTATTTTTCTCAAGATCACATAGGAAGTAAGTGGCAGAAATTGTGTCTTGCATCTAGTTCTATTGAATCAAAATTTAATACTCCTAAATGCTGCTATTCTAAACAAGAGTTAAAAGTGTGGAAGCTTATTTCTGAAGGCCATACTTTCTAAGTGGCAGGAAGTACTTCTAGATTTAACTCCTCATTAAATGCACTTTCCATACCACCCTGATATTTACTGAAATGCAGGCAATTTGGCTAAGGAACAGAATGATATGATACACTTAGTCCTGTATCCAAACTTTAACAACCACTGGTTTCTTACCTAAAGAACTTTCCTTTGCAATGGAAATTTCTTACGTATCTCTGAAAGATGACATTCTATCTTCAAGAAATGAAATGGATTAAATGATCCCCATTAAGCTTATGGTAATTTTAGCCTTTCCAAATCCTTGCAATAGAACATACAGTGTGAGCACAGGGTAAATTCCAATCTAAGGTTGTAGGTTTGATCCTTCTATGTTATTAGCAGAGTGAGTCACTCTAACCAAGAGTTATAGAGAACACTATTTTCTGGAAATGTCTTTGAAGGTGACAATGAAGAAATAAGATGCCACCCCCCAGCATACTCAGCTTTTAGAGTTTTACTCCAAAGTCATTATTATTTTGACAAAGCAAAGCCATGTCAACAAAATTAAGAAATGTCATTTTCTTAATGATGTTGATTTTTCATAGAGTAAAGGCTTACGTTATCCAGCACACTTATTTAATTGAAGAAAAGAAAGCTGAATTAGAATCATATAAATATTTTTAATTTAAAATGTCAAGTCAACATATTTAACCAAATTTCCAGGTGAGGTGCTGATCTCGGTCTATGTCCTACTTTGAAGAAATGATCAAAGGAGAAGGTTTAGGTTCTGATGGGAGCCTTCCCCAGTTAAGCAGGGTTACCACCTGTTCTGTGCTCTGATTCATAGAGTGATGCTGAAACTGCCCCTGCAATGCAGAGCAAAGACTTCCTTTGGATAGGTAAACCACAAACTGTTAAGTGCTATACTAGAGAGATTCACTATAAAATGACCTGAGATTGTTCCAAAATATGAAATTTGTTTTCATAGCACCAAAGTGAAGCAAAATTTGGAATTACTTAATTAATTTTATTAATTTACCTTGATTCCCTACATTTGAAGTGGTAAGTCTAGTGGCACTATGTAAATTCACTTTTTCTTGAATATCTGTATTTATAGATCAATAACATTATTTAATAAAAATTCCAAAAATCATGGAGAGCTCCTTATAGATTTAATGGCAGGGGCTCTTCGAAACTAACTGTTTTTTTCAGAGTCTCACTCTAAAATCAAACAGAAGAAGTGCCTGATTGGAAAAGTGGTGGGAGGGATACTGGAGTATCTCTATTCAGGATGCAGATACCTGGGCTCCACCACAGACCTACCGAGTTAAACTCTATGGAGACACCCTGCTGACAGCATATACAATGGAATCCAGAAGTCACTGTTTCATAGGAAAGTTTGAGAACCACTGACCAGGTTACTGAGGCACCAGATAGTGAGGGGCCTATCTGGAGCAGAAAGGAGAGGGACAGAGGAGGCTACAACAGCCACAGTGGAATGGTCTCAGTAAGGTCTCCTGATGGGAATTCCTACATTATTTTGGCTTTCATTTAACAGAGCAGGCCCAGGAGTCTAGGGATAGAGCCCTGTGAAAGGTGAGATGGGATGGGTGAGGGGCCAGAGCAGGCTGTGTCTTTGTAGGCAGGGATTATAAAGAGAAGGCAGGAGGAAGAGCTACAAAGTAGACTCTGTGCTCAGCTTTCTGGAATCAATCTCAGGGAAGAAATGAGCTTCATGATCCCAGAGAATGATGCTGTGGTCAGGCAGCTGCTGCCCTGCCCCACATTTGAGGCTGTTGAGGGAGATACCCTAACGTTTCTGGCACAACCTATAGGGGCCATAATAAGATGTACTCAGTGATATGATGGGGTCAGTCAGAGGGAGGCCTGTGGAATAGAGCCCTGATGTTCCTCCCTGCCTGAGTGGGGAGACGACAAAGAAGGCAACTGGGTTGGAAGCAGTGGCCTGCCTTGAGCCCAGCCTGGTTTAAGGCATCCTCCCCACCCTACTAGCGGAGGCCAGTGATGGATTACATGAGATGATGCATATAAAGCATTTAATCGAGATGCTAATTTGAATGGTAGCTAATGGCACCAAGTAGATAAAAGTGCTTTGAGAGTCTAGAACACCGAGCAAAATGTAATAAATAGAATTAATAGACAGAAGACTGTGGTTCTAAGAAAATTCTAAATTGCTGTTTAACTATTGGGTTTATAGTGGTTTATGATTTGAGCTCCATAAAAACCTAGCAATTCCTCTGAACCCCCAGTCCTACCACCTACTGTCTATTGGGGGAAGGTGAGGCTCAAGGAGACAAGCCTCTAATTTCCTACTCCACCTGCACTTTATTAGAGTACTACTAATTCTATTTCATACTATAACTTTGTTTGATCAGAGAGTTTCTCAACTAAGCGTCTGAGAAATATTGCGCTTGAAAATAAAAAGGTCACTAGGACTCTGGTAAGAAAGGTAGTGATATAGTCTCCTGGGCCAAATGGCTTTAAAGCCCAGAATTATTATCAATCTTACCATTTCTTCCCTGTTTTGCTTATTAATGAGTGGAATTGGGATCTCAAACCATGCTTAGAGTAAGCTCAGTAGTTTATCATGCTCAAAGCCCTAATCTGTCTCCAATCAAGAATAAGATACAGCATTGATGCCAAGCATTTACAATAAAACCCACTGGGTCTCTGGTCACAAACACAATCGCCTCACAAAGAGCTAATAGTTGGAATGACTGTGAGCACCAATTCTTAGCTGCTTGAAACTGATAAAACAATCAATAGGGAGTTTTTGTGTATTTGTTTCCAAGGAGATAAAAACCTGCTCAGGGTTATTGAGATGGCCTGTTAGTCTCCTGGGAAGAACAAGGACAGCAAGACAAAGCCTTGAGAAAAACAATGGCCTGAGCTTTGTGACCTTGGTCCCTTACTTTTTGTCCAAAAGCTTCCCATCTGTAAACTGGGAAAGATGATCATTCACCCAACCCTACTACACAGTAATAGGTCAAATGTAAAACATCAGAATCATAAAGGACATTAGATACCATTACTCTGTGATCTCAAATGATCATGAACACCAGATAGTTACCTGTCTTACTCTTTTAAAAAGAGGACTGTCTTGAGATTCCAGAGGTATCTTAATAATCTTTGTATCCATAGATCAACATAGTATTTGCATATTCAAGAGAATGTTTTATTATTAATCATTTATTAGGTGAATGAAAGAAGGAAATAAACAAGTGAATAAATAGATTACTAAATAAAGGTATTAAACCATTCAAAGTTCCAGTCCTAAATCAGGAATCCTTTATAAAATGTTCACAAGTAGGTGCCTATGCCTCAAAATGTATGTCCCAAGAAAAATGTTAAGGATAGCTAGGGAGGTGTAGGAACAACCACAATGTACAACATTCCATTATTAATGGAGCCCAAAATGCATACAATTGTTCTCGGCAGTCACATCATATTATCATACCAAGACTACAGTCAACCAGAACTCTCAAATATATTCCACATGCTATGGATCCAAATCAGTCTAACTCCAGGTATGTTTTTGAATCTAGAAGCAGAAATGTCCATAAATTCTAATAACTATTGAAATGCCAATTTGGGCCCATTATTTAACTTTATACTGATGTAAAATATGTCCACACAAAAGTGATAAATCAAGTGTGCAGCTGATGAATTTTCAACAACAGACTAACCCATGTAATTAGCACCCAGATAAGAAAAAAGAACATTAGCAATGTCCCCGGAAGCTCCCCTTGGTGTCCTCTTCCTGTCACCACACCAGCAAGTGTAACCAACCACTCTTCTGACTTTTAATACTATACATTATTTTAGCCAGTTTTCAAACTTTGTACATATGGGAGAATACTGAATGAACTCCTATGTCTTGTTTCTTTCCCTTAACATTTGTTCCTTCTCATTGCTGATCTAGTATTCCACTATATGAATACCTCACAATGAATTTAGCCATGCTATTGCTGATAAACATTTGAGTAGTTTCTCTTTGGGGAAAATTAGTAATAACGCTGTTATGAAATCTTGTGAATATCTTTGTGGATGTATGTTTAGCTTTCTGTTACGACCAATAAAAGCTTTTTGAATAATGAGTCTATTTCAATCCTTCAGCTCCGCCTTTAGACATTTCTGAATCCACCTGCCTCTGACTTCTCTGTTCCCAGCTTGCTCTAAGCCACCTCATCTCTGATGCAAAAGACTGCAATGATTCCTAACCAGCTTTTGCATTTATAATCCAAGCTCTACACAGCAGAAATGGTGTCGTTATAAAAAGTAAATAAGATTATAACCCACCACTGATTTCCCATTGAAATAAAATAAACACTCTATACCATGGTCTCCAAGGCCCTATCAGAACGGGCCTCCACTACATCTCTGGACTGATTTTGAATTATTCTCTCTCCACTGTTCACTCTGTTCCAGCCACACTGGTCTTCTCGCATGTTTTAAATGTTCTAAGCATGTTCCTTCTTTCTATAATGCACCTCCCCAAGAATCTTCACATCACAGGATCCTTTTTGTCATTTCTCGTATCAATGCCATCTCAGAGAGGCCCTTCTGACACCCTGATCTAAAATAGCACCCCCCTCTAGGTCATTTTCCGACTGGTTAAACTGGAGCTCATTCCACTACCTAACATTTCTATTTTCTATTTCCTGGCTTACTGACTATGTTATTGTTTTGAACAGTTTTATTGAGATGTAATTCACATACCATAAACTTCACCTTTTAAAGTGTACAATTCAGTGATTTTTAGTATGTTCACTAAGTTATGCAAGCATCACCACTATGAATTTCAGGACAGCCCCTCCCTCCCCCCAAAAAGAAACTCTGTATCCCAGAGCAGTCTTTCCCATTCTTCCTCCCCACAGTACCAGCAACCATTAACCAGCTTTCTGCCCCTACCACAGATTTGTAGGTTTGACGATTCTTGACATTTCATATAAATAGAACCATACCCTATGTGCCTTTTACACCTGATTTATTTCACTTAGCATAATGTTTTCAAGATTAATCAGATTGTGGTGTGGATCAGCACTGGATTCCTCTTCCTTGTCAAATAATATTCCGCTGTGTGGATATATCAAATTGTGTCTGTCCATTCATCAATAGATGAACATTTGGGTCGTTTTCTTTCCTTGGAGGGAGCTATTCTACAAAATGTTGCTATGATCATGTGTGTATACATTTTTGCATGGATGTATATTTCATTAATCTTGGGTATAGACCTAGGAGTGATTGATCACCTTCTGATAAAAGAATGTCATATCATCTCTGTGAAAGAAGACACTACCAGCACTAGCACATAATGGGTACCCCACCCATTTTGAAGTTGAATGAATTAGCCTAGGATCTCAAAGCAAGATTAACCAGAACTGATTACCTTGCATAGTTTTGCTTAAAAATTTAGTGTCACTTAGGCCTCAACTGCCTAAAAAAAATTACTCAGTAAAAAGCTGGTTTTTCATATTTAAACATACTATATTTTTTAAATCCTCACTGGAGGATTTGTTTATTGATTTGAGAGAGAGAGAGAGAAGCATCAATGTGAGAAACATTGATCAGTTGCCACCTGTACATGTCCTGGCTATGCACCCCAACCAGGGATCAAACCACAACCCAGGCATGTGCTCTGACAGGACATTAAACCTACAAGCTTTTGGTGTATGGGACGATGCTCCAACCTACTGAACAACCCGGTCAGGGCCATGAAAGTTTTCATATTAAATAGCACATACTGAAAATTATGTGTTGAGAGGGATATTTGAACTTGAATGCACAATACAATTTGGAGAAGGAAGCAGAATCATGGATAGAATAAGCATCCAAAAGAAAAAAAAAAATCACCTATGGCCACTTCTACAGATGAATCAGCTTGCAGGGGCCCTGATGAAGAATTTCTGAACCAGGTGGAGAAATTACTTTTCAAACAAGTTGCATCCTTTAGCTCATGCAGAGAGCGTTGAGAAAATAAATGAAGCAAACAACTTTAAATATTTGGGGTTGCTGCTTACATCAAAACTGGACTCAAATGTTTTTTGTCTTTAGAGCTGTGGGAATTTATCTCAAAATCCTCTTAGATTCCCATTTATCTCTCAGCAAGGTTTTTTAAGACCATCAAAGTACAGAAATGCCCCAGTGGAGCCAGACCAATGGTCCGGCCAGCCCAGGATCTTGCCTCTGAGACTCGCTAGTGTGGAATGGTATGAAAAACAGGCAAAAGTCCTTACTGAAATGCACCTAATTGTGCAGTGTCAGGGCAGGGGGCTCGGTTCAATCTCTTCTGAGCCCAGCTGGTGACCAATGTCTGCCCTGAAGCAGAAGGCCTGACGGCCCTGGTTGCTCTTAGCCTGGCAAGTGTGACTGCTGCCTCCATCTCAGAGCACGATTTCCTTCCCCCGGTGTCTTTAGAAAAGAAGGTTGGATATTTACCACCCAACAAGTTTGCTGCGATTGCATTATGGTGGGCCATTAGAGTTAATCCATTAGCAGAGGGGAAAAGATCTTCAGGGAACTGGAGAGTTTAAGTTGAAACTAGATAATTTGCTGCCACTTCCTCTGAAATATTTATTTTATTCTGAGGCTGACTTTTTTAAAGAGAAATACTCTTTACATTCTGCCTTGCTTGGATGTATTCCTTAAGCAAAGCAATATCTTCAGCTAACTGTCTTTGTGCATCATAAATGGGCTAGCAAGCAGCATAAGCAGAGCAGTTAAGTTATAAGAACAGAATGGTGCCTCTGTACCTTCCCAGTGACATAGTGCCTACATTTCTGGGCTCTTGATAAAAGAAAAGCAAATTATTCATTCATTTATTCTTTTACTAAAAATGAGCATGCAGAGCCAGGCTAGACTCTGGGGGCACATTTATGAAACAGACAGATCCTATACCTGTGACCATAGGGTTTTTATTTCAGTGTAGAAACAGGGGGGAAAAAGACAAGTGAAAAAATATATATTTACAAATTAGGGTACAATTTGTCTAATGAGCACATGGAAGGTACTGAAATAGAATATGGTTCTGCAGAGGCAGGTGTTTAACTTAGTTAAACCTAGGGCTTTAACTTCCTTTAGAGGTTTGCATAGAGACCAGAGGTGCAATAAGGAGGAGAGTTGGGTCCCAGCAGATAGAAGCACCTGAGAGGCTCTGAGGAAGCAGTGTGGCTGATGAGCTCCTGACCTGAGCAGGGACGCGTCCTACAGGAGTGCTGTCTGTGACTAAGAAGTGGAATATTAGAGGAAGAAGGCTTATCTGCAGAGCTTTCCATGGGAGGCAGTGCAAACTTTTTTTTTTTTACATGCAAGGGAAATGTTTAACTTCTGAGGCCATTAGTTGAGCAGCTACTAGTCTCTGAACAGGACTCCACCATACAGGTAGGCTTCTCTGGGACCAGTTGACCCAGTGGGTGACCCCTCTGAGACCGCCCAAGGGTGATACAACAGAGGAGGGCCACAGGGATTACATGAAAGCTGCTAGGTCCACATAGCTCCTCCACAGGATCCTGACCTGTGACATGGCTTGATAAGCTTCACTTCAGTTTGACCTGCCCCCCAAACTTGACCTGTGTCTTTGTCAGATCTTGTACTTCATTTCCTTGATCGGATGTTTTACCAAGGGCATTTCTTCCCTGAATCTCTCCCTCTGATTATCAGCCACTAAAATCAGGTCATCTAATCTTGGTGTGTGAATCCCTCTGACCCTTGAAATTTGGCTCCCTCTCTGGGGTAATCAGTTATACCACAAGGAACACATCCTTTCAGGATTTGGAATGTGTAAGCACTACATTGAGATGGAACACTGGGTGGAATGAAGACAATGGTAAAGGAAGGAGGACACTTCAGGAGTTGGGAGTTTGGCTAACACACAGCCTATAAAGAATGCAACCATCTCTTTTCAGAGCCTTAACTTTCATAATTCAGAAAAAAAGAAGTGTTTGAGGAAAATGTGTTTTGGGCTTTGCCATCCTCCAAGCACTTGCAAAACAGTGAGGGACATGGCACTTTTAACAGGAGATGGCATTCACCCATCCAGGGAGTAAGTAGTTGAGTAGAAAATGCTAATTCTGAGACCTGGTGCCCTGGAGAAATTTAAATACTCACTGGGAAAAGTGGCCCTGGGTGTGGGCTCCTCTGGCAAGCCCCGGGAAGGGAATTGGGGAGCAGGACGCTCTCATAGATTTTGAACTCAAAGACATAACTACTCTATTTGCTTTTGACAAAGTGCAGTCTCATTATAATCTGATGACCTCAAAGGAGACTCTTCAATGATTAAATTCGGGAGTCAAGAACCATATACCTACTTTTTCCTTTTCGTTTCCAAACCATAAAACTTAATGAGGGAAATTCAAGGCCTTATGAAAGATTAGAGTAAAAATAAAAGCCTTAAAAATAGAGAAGAAAAGCCCAGATGGTCTGATCTGGACTTTTTAAGTTGGCTGAGGCTAGTGTTGCCAAGGCCCCAGTCATTATTTTTTAATCTCTCATTGACAAGGCGAAGCTTCCCTGCAGACTGGGATTTGGGACTTATTATCTCCATTTTATTGGCCTCTGTGCCAAGAATAGCAGGGCCAATAAAACACATACTTCAGTCTGCTGGGAAGAAGGAATAGACGCTGAGTCCACGGGGATGGCAGAGAGCAGCCACTCACATTCCCCGTGGAGGAGAGAGAGGGTCTTATTTAGTAGCTGGCAGTGAATGGAAAGCAGGGGTGGTGAGATAGGGAGAAAGAAGAAAAGAAGGAAAATAGAGAAAGGAAAAGCCAGAGGGGGGAAGAAAGGAAAGAAGGAAGGGAGGGAGGGCAGAAAGGAGAGTGGGAGGGAGAGAGAAAAGAAAGGGAGGATGGGAGAGAGGGAAGGATAATTTTACAAATGGGTCAAAATATGAAATTCTATATCAGTGTTTTGATCTGCCTTTCTTAAAAAGAAAATTTATCAAGCAACAATGTAACACAATTTCTCCTCACATTTGCTTGTTATATTTATAGGGAAAATCAAGGGGCTTCCTCTTATCCTTAGAATAAAGTATGAAATCTCTATGAGGTTGAGAAGGTCCTGTAAAATGTATCCCTAGCCCATAACCTTAGACTAGCTCTAGACCTTTGTGGCACACTGCCCCATGTGAAACCCCACCTTCTGAAAGTCCTTTAGTTTTACAATGAAATATGCCCATGTTCATCTCTCTGCTCTCTGCCCAGAACCCACTCCCTTTCCTCTCTGCTGTGACGAACTCAAATTCAACCGTAAGCTATGTATGCATTGCTTCTGAATGAATAAAGAGGGAGTGTGGGGGCAGAATAATTAGACCCTCTTCTTAAAATGTGTACATCATTGGATGTGGAGAGCATGATTTGGGAGCCAGAGAATTAAGGGAAAAGCAAGGAAGTGATGATGAAAGAAGGGCTTGGACAGGATATTTCTGGAACAACCTGTCAAATCTCATTCTAATAAGTGAAGGGCAAAATCAGGGAACATGATGACTGTGCACAACTATAACTGTCTCTACCTATACACCTCCAACATTCCCTCACTGATCAAAGATGCACCTGTGTGATAGCCACTGGTGTGATGGTGGAGTGAGGGGGCCAAAAAGATTGATTTTCTGTGTTTGACCAAACTTTCTGCAAGCCTGTCCCTATGGCCCTGCGGACTGCTCACCAGGTCCCCTTTACATATGCCTAAGGCAGTGCATCTGGGATGCTCTCCTGATCAGATGGCCCTTGTGAATCATCTTTTGAAGGTTGCACAGTGAGTTCTAACTGGGCTTCTTGGAAACTATAAGGGTTGTGCAATAACCCCCCAACAAACACCCTTCAACATCTATAGAAAGCAGCAGTAAACAGGGTCATAGGACCTTAAGAAATGTGGTATACTATTCAACAACAACAAAATTATCCCACTGTAAGAATTATCCCCTTGCCAGTGATAATCCTAAACAACTTTGACTGAATACCATGCACCAAGCTATTTGTACAGTTTATGTAAGAGGCCACTTGCCTTTTCAAGTGTCCGTCTTTAAGAAATTACATTGGTTTACTTAAAATATGGGAAAGATTGTCCTGATAATTTTTTCCAGAAAAAAAACACTTCCTTCTCTGAAAAGGTAAAATGGAGGTATGATCTTATCTAAAGCAAGGTATTGATCTAACATCTTTAACATATATTGTGTGTCTATTTGTGTGTGTGTGTGTGTGTGTGTGTGTGTGTGTGTGTGTGTGTGTGTCTATTTTTGAAAAGCAAAGGGAGCTTGAAAAATTAAAAACATATAAATTGAGGCAGTCAGGTTTGTGTTTTTTTAATAGTCTCAGACAAATTAGGGACTAACTACATTGGAGGGAAGATTCTTCAAATTTGCTAAATCTTCCCAAAGATGTCAGAATTTGACTTAACCTAAATATTCTGTGTTCCAGGCTGTTACAGCCTATTTATCTGGTCCCTCCAGTGTTCTGCTGTCAGAAGCTCCAATGCAGGCAATCACAAAGAGTAGAAAATGAACCACAATAAATTGGAATAGCTACATATTTCAGTTTCTTTGCAGGACTCAGGTGAAGTTATTCCTGCAGAGACCTAAATATGTCCTCCTATGTGGTATAGCAAATCAATGCATCATATGGGCTAGTTTGGAAGTATTCCATCCCAAATTCCTGTATGGCAATTGGGTTTGCATCCAGCTGGGTAAGCAGTTTACTAAATAGTCCTTGAAGAGATACTATGGTAATCCTGCCCACTCCCTGGCAAACGCATGAAATGGCTTCTTCCTTTCTACCTCCCTCAGGAACAGCCCTGTTTGTACACGATGGCATTCTGTAAATTATTTCTCTTTCAAAATTCTAAATAATCATTTTGACTTGATTTTTCTGGATAAAAATATGGTAACAAAGACCTTATGGAAGATTAGAGTAAACAAATTTACTGAATTTACTTTGGTACCATGCCCTTCTAAGAGTATGTTCCGTCATTTATTTAATACATTTTTATTGAACAACTAGCATCTGTCCAGCACGCAATTACATTCTGATTTACTGTCAAATAAATTAAAAGTCAAAGAAATTATTTTTTTTGGCTTTTTGGCTGTATCTTTCCGCATTTATATGTTTATCATGTGGATAGAAAAGATGAATTTCAAACCTTGTGTAAACTATTACACATATGAATGAAGTATATGTCCACACCGTTATTCAAAAGGTTAAATGCTAGCATCTTTAGTTAAGAGCACCAATCTTGACAATGGACATCAGAAAACAAGTGAGTTTATGTGGCTACTTTGGGTTGAATTCACACTCTCACATCTTGTATTTCAACCAGAAAAACCAACTTAGCAAATGTTACCATGTGTTAGTAACACTATTTCAATAAGATCGCAGCTGTTAATTAAACATTTACATTTCAGCATATAGGTATAAATACTATGTAATACTATATTTGGTGATTAACTACAAATCTCTCTCTCCCTCCCTTTCCCTCTCCCTCTGTCTTTCTATCTCTCTCACCATTTGCTTATTAGTTTCCCACCGATAACCAGAGGACGGATATTTGCCGTCAAGATAGCTCCGGCCTTCAATAGCTCAGCAAGGCAGTCTGTGTGATGCCTGTGATTCTATTTGTCACAGAAGCCTTTATGAAGGAACAGGAGATATAACTTTGCCTCATTTCCCATTTCCCGTTATCGCTCAGACTTCAGTCTCAGCCGCTCTGTTTTCCTGAACCTCAGCTGGAGCCGACACTATCAGAGCACCACCTGCTACCACCACGGCAGCTGAGCCCTGTCACCCGCTCCAGGAGGCGGGCTGCTTTCAGAGCAGCCGGGAAACTCCCTCCGGGCCCAGCAAATAGGTCTACAGGTAGGTCTACACATGCAGAGTAAAGTGAAGGCACTCCACAATTAGCTAACTAATGCCAAGGGAGGGACAGTCTTGGAATTGTGAAGCACTTGTAATTTCAGGGAGCACTTCCTGGCCTGTAATTCACGGGACTTTCAGCACAGCCTGCAGGACAACAGAGCGGTACAGCCACACCTGTGTTTACTCAGGTGGAGAGTATGCTTTCCCATCCCTTGAAATTAGACACGGCCAGGCTTTGGAGCAAACTGAGGATAAGGAATGGCCAGTGAGTCAGTGCCGGGATACTCGCACCAAAAATGTGCAAGGAGAGGTGACTGTTCAATGTGAAGCCGACAGAAGAGTGAACGACTATGCTAGCTGTAATGGGACCCTCAGCGTGGAGAAAGGCAAAGAGCAGGAGTATGAAAATAAGAAAGAGGCAGACAAAAAACACCACTGGGGAATCATTTGAGCCATGCTTTGTGGGCAAGGAGAGGAAGAGGATGGCAGTGGACTAGTCCAGCCTATTCTTTCCTGATGTCTTTTCTTCAAATGTACTCCTCCGGTCTGGACCTTAACTCAAAAGATCATAGGTTTATAGATGCCATTCTCCCTTCCTCTTCTCTAAAACTTACCTCTCTCCTGGTCATAGTTTTAAATATAGGTTCTCATTGCTTCCCCAAACCAGAATAACTGATCCAGGTTAACGCAGGAGTGGGAGGGATTGGGGGGGCAGTTCTTCCCCAGACTCAGTGTTGACATTCTTTTCTCTTCACTCCCCCATCACCGCCCCTCTCCATAGACACATCCTGCTCCAGGATCCAGCAATAATTCTAAACTTGTTCATCAGTATAATCCTGGAACTCCTGTCTTGAGCATATACCCATTTCTCTGAACAGTTTAGAACTACAGCCTCTGAATAGTGTCTTTCACTCATAGAAGTGGCCATACAAACCCCCAGCCTGATCTGCTAACTCCTGAGCAATGCTTTGCTGATGCTGGCTGCCTGCAAATCTGTACGTCCACTTAAATTTTACATATCGTCTGCTTGTCCTTCTTCAGTTATGTGTGTGTGTGTGTGTGTGTGTGTTTTCTGCCTGTTGGGAGATTTTTCATTTGTTTTAAATCTCTCCAAAGTAGATGTCATGCTTCGATTATAACCTTTGTCATATTTCTTTAGTATCTAATTTTCTCCTTAAACTTACAGGAGAGTCATTCACTGGCACTTATTTGACCTGACTAGGACCTAGGGACATGGTTTCTGACCCTACCTTCTTCTAGTCCTGCTAGCCTCCTGAACTCAAGCTTTATCATGTGATATGCAAGTGAGAGGCTATTGCCAGATGATTAGAAGATAACTCACACTTAGGATAATGTGCCACAGTACAGAAACAATTAAGACTTGGCAAAAGACCCATTAGAGATCCATGTATATGACGCTTTGGGACACTCACCCTATAGGTGCAGATGGGTAAAACTGGCACAAAGGTCTCCAAAGGGCTCCCTGGGATGTCCCACCCTGCCTATACTCTCCAGACTATTCCATCACGATCCAAACACTTTCCTTCTTCAAATTGTACTGGTTCTCTTGTCAAACATGTGCTCATCCAGTTGAAAATGAAAACATTTATGACTAATTGTGGTTTGACGCACTACTGACACTAAAGATATTTGACATGTTTTCAGAGAAAAGGCCCTGAAAGGAATGATGTTTAGATGGAGCATGGTGCAAGGCACTGAAAACTATGGAGACAAGATAAAGGAGAAATTAGACATACGAGGCTGTGACCCTGATGGGGTGAGAGGGGAGGGGGAAAGGAAACTGAGAAGGGGAGAATGCCACCAAGGCTTGCACCAGGACAACTATGACCTCTGAAAGCTCCACGCTGCACTCTGCATGGTCCCTGAAACAGAAGGCACTGCTGGCTTCCAAAGTGGCCTATTTCTCCCCACTGACTATTCCACCCCCAAACATTCTTGAGTTTCTCCTGAGAAGTTTAGAACTGAACTTTGGTGACTTAGAGCAGTATTTCCCCAGGTGTGAGATGCCACAGATAATGTTAGGTGATGCAAAAGTTTGGCAAATAAAATTGAATCACATGGTGAGAAAGTTATTCCCATTTCAATTTCTTTTCATCCTTCTGATGACATGAAGGATAAAGTCTCAGTCTGGAATTGTACATCTTTAACACCTCTCTACCACTTGATTTTCTCTCTTTTTTTAACAAAAAAGAAGTGCAGACTTAAAGCCCAGAATCTTTGACAGGTAATGGTATGCTCCCATAAATTATAACATTGTTTATAGTGTACTAGTATTTATTTTCCTACATATTTCCCTCTTAGGAAAAATAATGCTGGTAATGCATATGAAATCACATTTTCTTTTAAAAATAAGCTTCTAATGAAAAAAAAATAGATAGGTTTAAAGGAGAATGCGAATAAATGACAGGCAGGTGGTATGTGGCAGTAGGCATGGGGGAAATGTCACCAGTGACATGCAAATGACTGGTAACAAAAACTGGCTTCGGTCATAGTCCCAACATTTCCACTGTGCAGCAGAATACCTTTCTCTCACCCTCCCTGGACTGTTCACTCTCCTCTGCCCAAAACAATATTTCAGCTGAAGTGCACCTTGATTGGCTTGACAGTAAGTACACAACCCCCTAGAGTTCATGCATCATGTGGTAGTGCTACAAGTCTCACTAAAAGCTCAGATGTACGCAAGGGAATGAGAAAAGGGGAAAGTCAGTGGCCTTTGGCTTTGGCACAGGGGAAGGTAGAATAAAGGTGGGGGGGAAAATATGTCCACACAGGTTAGGGAATATATGCCCCTTCCAATCACCCCCTCACCCTTAATATCTCCTATTTCACAGAGGAGAGGGGGAAGGGAAAGGGAGACCATAGCCCAAGTATTTGGGTAATTGCTTTTTCAAAATGAAATGGCATCTTCTTTTTATATCCCTTCCTCTAACCTAATAACACCAGCATATTGTATTCCCCAAACTGAAATCTGTGTGCGTAAATCTTTGCAGGCATGGTAAGGCCTTGTTGGGTTTAGTTGTTGTTTCTGAAAAGAGTATAAGGGGACATAAAATGTAAGTGAATCAAGCCCTCAGATAGCATTTAATTGATAAGAACCAAAGCTAATATTAGATAACAAATAAATGGTCTGTTGCACAGGCATTTAATTAAACACCAAATGAATGCAGTAATGACCTACTGGAACTAACAGCCAGGAATGCTTTACTGCACACCAGCATCTGGACGCTTTCACCTTCCAACCCCCTCCTCCTTCGCCCGCCTCCCGGGACAGATACATTATAAAGAAATACATTCCCTCATATCCTATGTCCTCATGTTTTCATGTCCCAACTCATCACGCATAATAATCTACTTTACCCAAGGAAGCTGGACCCATTTAGGTAACTCTTTACCAAGTCTCCCCCATCATACGTCCCAAATCTCAGCATTTGTGACTGTTTGAAACTCTAGTCTTGTAGCCTTTGGCTGGTTACCTGCTGCCTTGAAGATTAATTGCAGACAGTGTTTTAGATAATGGTCTCAGGGAAGAGCATGCAAAGCCATGAAGGGAGCAGGGAATCGATGTGTGCCTTTGTCTGGGCCTGTCCAGGGGCTTCCAGTCATACAATGAAACACATAATAGATATAGGAGATGAACTCCACTCAGATTTGCTCAACTCAGCCCTGCTGGATTTCACACAGATCACCTAGGCTACACTCATCCTGTTTTCATGCTAATCCATGCCCATAAATTGGAGATAAGCACTGCACACCTTTTGCATGCACAGACCACACAGGTTCATGTGTCTCCCACATTCCTTTTTTAATCCACGAGTCTTTGAATTCCTCTGCTGGGCACAGGGACAAAAAGCCTTATTAGAATCAACCACCAAGATTCTCTGTTCTCCTCAGCACAAACCCACTTAGTGAGGTGCTATTTCCAGGAGCCAACAGCCTTACATCAATACATTATTCCAATTCTGGGCCCACAAGCTTGCTGTAGGTAGAACAGATCTACAGAATTCCTGGCCCAAGATGGGCTAATTCCTCCCCCTTGGAGTTGAGAAAGATAAATTTTAACATCGGGAATGTGTATACACTTACCAATGTGCAGTCTCCACCTATAGGCAATCCTGGGTTAAGGGATCCCTATATAGTAAGAAGTTTTAATGAGCATGGAGAAATTTGTTCCCCAAACCACCACCTGTCCTCTTCTCAGACATAATTATGAATCAAACTGATTTTGACAAGCTGAGTTAAACCCCACTGATTTGAGCAAGAATAGTATATTATATATATAGTAAAAAAAAAATGTATAGCTCTATATCTATCATCTATCTAGCTAGTTATCTTCACAGATTTTAGTGTTAGAATATTTTCCCTCTGCAGGACTCTCCTATGTACTTTATCATACTCTATTTCTTTTACATCACAATATCCTCCAAATTCCACCCTATCTCCATCCCTTTCAGGATCTTTATTCCTTTATCTTTCCCCAGAACTTCTGATTCATGCATTCCAGATCATTCCTGCCTCTTGAAGTTAATAATCTGAAAGTCAATAGTAACTTCAATGAACTTTCTTAGAGTTAATTTTCCTTTGTGAAGTGTAAAAAAATAAACCTCTACTGGTGGATTTTCCTTAAACATTCAAAGTGAATAGGAGCATATCAAAGTTTTGAGATAGGGCACTCAGCATCTAACATTATATGTGTTGTTCTTTCCATGTAGAGTTAGTCCTATACTTATGGTACTGTGAGATACAATGGCATGCATGAAGTCTTCTGGATGACCTGGAAATAATAACAGTTATATAGATAGATGATACATAGATCCTCTATATATAGATTATAGATAGATAGATAGATAGATAGATAGATAGATAGATAGATAGATAGATTGATTTGGAGAGTCATGCACCATTTAACAACAGGGATAGATTCTTAGAAATTTGTCATTAAGCGATTTCATCATTGAGTGAACATCATAGAGTATGTTTACACAAACCTAGATGGTATAGCCTACTACTGTAATTGTATGTGCTATACTTTTATACGACAGGTAGCACAGTAGGTTTGTTTACACAAGAATCAGTACAAACATGTGAGTAATGTGCTGTGCTATGATGTTATGGCAGCTAAGATATCACTAGGCAATATAAACTTTTTTAGCTCCATTATAATCTTATGGAGCCACCATCATGTATGTGGTGCATCATTGACCAAAACATTGTTATGCAACACTTGACTATATATAATACCTTTGTATAAAATATCTGACATATGCTCAACACCTGTTTTCTCACTAATGCATTAGTCTTAGGGTTCATCTTGCTATTAAATGGTTGAGTGAAAGTGCTTACTATAGGTCTTTTAATTTCCTAAACCATTCTTCACATCAGTTGATGCATGCAGTACTCTTCATGCCTCTGCACGATAAATGATAAATTCCCTAACCCTTTTGGAATAAGTTTCTGAAGCCCATAGAAGTTTAAAGTCACCCAGCAATTTAGGGCGAGAACTTGAGAAGGAGCCTGACTTTCAGAACAAGGTGATTTTCCACATTATCAGATTAGCCCTCGCCTTCAGAGACGGGTATGCACACTGTTGAAATAAATTGCCCGGGAAAAGACAATCATGTAATAAATTTTAAAAATAAATAAATAAAGAGATATTAAATTGTCTCCTCTAATTTTTGTTCTTCAGTCATATGTTTTATCCCAGGATAGCAAATTGTTTACAAGCAATTATAGTAATTAAGCATAAATACACCCCAGCGAGACAAATATTATTATCCACTGTTTAACAGATGGGGAAGCAGAAGTGGAGAAAACTGGAATGACCTGCACAAGGCCAAATAGAGTGTCTGCCACAGACACAGGAAGGCATGGAACCTCTCACAGCCCAGGTCTGCCCTTGAACTTCTGGATAATCCATACTCTTTAAAGAAAGTATGACTTAAAAATGGAAAAGGAAGGAAAGGATGAGGGTGGTAGTGACAATGCCAGGGAGAGGTGCAGAATGTAACAATGCCCAAGGGAGATAGTTTGAGAGATGCAAAGCGACACAGCCTGATACCTCAGAGGCATCTGAGACTAGGTCCAGGCTCCTTCTGGGGCATCCCAGGTTTAGCAGCAAAGGTTAAAAATGGAATGCGACTGAGTCTCCTCTAAGAAATAAGGAGGATGAGGTGGCCAGGCTTTTTTTCCAGTTCTGTATCTTCAGACTGAGCCTGAGCCATAAGTAAAGGTAACTGGAGCCACAGAGTAAGACAATGGGTTCATGATGAAGATACAGTTGCCCTTTCTGAAGGGCTTTGGAATTAGTGAGTCAAATGTACAGTTGCATTAATACCAGGAAAATTACACCCAGGGGAAGATGCTGAAAGACAAGAAGGCTAACTTCTCACGCTGCATGTTTCTGTCATTAGTACATTTGACAGTTTGAATTCAAGCAGAAAAGCCTACGGCCAGATACCCAGAAGGCTTTGGGTAGTGGGCACACAATTCATTATACGGATCATGTATCAGAGAAATGTAACTTGAAACCTACGTAATCTTATTAACTAATATGACCCCAAATTATAATAATAAAAGGCTGAGAGGTGTCACGACCAAAATGACCAAATGACCGGTCACCATGAGGTGCACAGAGCACCTCTCGGGCCCAGCCCCGCAGAGCGCCTCCTCGCGCAGTGGGAGATGGGAGGCAGGGTGCCTCCTCGCATGATGTCAATAGCGTGTTGGGCCTCTAGTAAATTTAATAAAAAAATAAAAATGTATGACCAAAGAGAGTAAGAAAGAAATGAAACAATGGCATAAAGAGTTAACACAACAGATCTGAAATGAAAAGTTGACCTTGAGGTTCATGTCATATTCCAGAAATGAAAAAATACTGAAGCCAAGACAAATAATTGTTTGATTTTTCTGTTGAAACATTTGGGGGATTTTGTATCCTATTTGTCATCCCTTCTCAGTGAAAGATGGATGCAGCATGCAATAAATGGGGATTTAAAGCCTCCCTAGAATAGATCTGTGGAATTGTACATACAGGACAGAAAAGTATGCAGGCATCCATTTCTACAGTGACGCAAACAGTTATTCAGTTGTTTATGGCACTCATAATTTCTATAAAAATTCATATAGTCACCACATACCAATTACAGAAGAGAGAAAAATATAAAAATAAGGATCCCTTAAAATAAGGATAGAGAGAGAGAGAAGCAGAGAGAGAGAGAGAGAGAGAGAGAGAGAGAGATATCTCAGGAAGGCATCTGAAAACAGGATATGTGTATGTGGAGTGTATGTGTCATCTTCAATTTTCTCAGAAGAAGCAATGACATATTAATAAGTGTATGTACCCTCTTGGATAATTCTTTCTACAAATACAATATGTTTTGGCCAACATTGGAACAAGTGTGGACTCCTACACCTGTAATGAAGTAACTTCAGTTGATTTGAACAAATTCTGAAAATTTTTTAAGGAAAAAAAAAGCAACTTAATTGTCAACTGCAATACACAAATTCTTAGTCTTTGGTATCATGGTGCTCAGAACACTAAAAAATGATGTGTCTGTTTCAGTGTGGTAGGCAACAATCTTTCCTCTTTGACTTCCACCACTCATGCTACCAGAAAAATCAACTGTTTGAGAAATAAGAAAGATAATAGTGAGACAATAAGACAGTAAGGTTGTGTAGCCAATAACCAATTAAAAAGCATTATCACTATGCCCTGGCTGGTTTTTCTTAGTGGTTAGAGCAAAGGGTCACAGGTTTGATTCCAAGTCAAGGGCATATACCTCAGTTGCAGGCTCGATCCTGTCCACATCAGGGGCATGTGTGGGAGGCAACCAATTGATGTGTCTCTCTCATATTGATGTTTCTCTCTCTCTCTCCCTCCTCCCTCCTCTCTACTCTCTCTAAGAAAATCAATAGGAAAAATATCCTCAGGTGAGGATTAAAAATAAAAGCATTACCACTCAACAATAAATCTTTACATGTTAAATAGAAATGATCTCAAATATGAAAATATAGGGCAAAATAGGATGACTAGAATAATGGAAGTTGACAGTCAGTTGTTTTACTTCCATTATTTTGCTGACTTATAATTATGGCTTCTTAAATCCAGCAGTGTGTGAATTCCAGTAAAACAAAGCCACCTGCCTAAATGAAGGAACTGCTTCACATAATCCACTGCTCCTCCAACACCCCTGAACAAATAAATGAGTGCATCCCAAGTAAATTTATCTTTGCTTTGTCTACACCAGCTAGACAATGCAGGACATTTGATGTTTGAAATCTGAAGTTTCCTGATCCCTGTCTACAGAGATCCCTGCTATATGTAACACATCAGTTGGGACTTGGTAGTGTCCAGGCTGAGAAGTCATGCAATACTGTACAATAGCCAGCAAGTAGCACTACGATGACCAAATGGCCCCTTAGCTTATTATTAGGCAGGCATCTGACTTTGGGCTAGCTTTGGTTTCCACTTTGTATCCTACCCATCAAGTCACTTCCAGATAAGAGGGTTCATCTGTCATTAAAACATTGGACACCGGTTTGGATACCATGGTTTCTCTCTCATTTAAACACAAGTGGTTGATGACTAATGGTGTTGCTGCCTGCCAACTCACTGGAGAAGAACAGGCCCCTCGGGAAGCAATTACCAGTCCGGGGGGTCAGTAGGTAAGCGATAGCTCTTGTTCCCAGGCCCGCACTTCAACAATACGACCAAATACCACTGTTCTGTAACTCTGGTCATCTGCTACATGCCTAAATGAGAACAGTCCAACAAAAGGAAGGTCTAATGGCCTCCCCAGTTGATGAAATTCAACAATTTCAATATGACATTGGAGCAAAGTCACATCTGTGCGCTGCAGATTTTCCCGAGCCCCAATTCCAGGTCCTGGGTCAGTGAATCAGGTTTATTGGATTTCAAATCTTTCTTGTGCTTTCCTGTTTTTCCAAACACTTTATAATCATTAGTATCACACATAATGACACCATATATTTCCTGGACTGCCGATGAAAGAAAACTCCTATAGCAAGTTACTACAACGATTTCTTCCAATCTACCACTTTGACATCCAGAGGATGGAGGTGGCTTAGGACAGGTGCCACTGGCTAGATAATTAGGAAGCTCTAATTGATTTATTTCCAAGCCAGCTGCCACATCTTCCTTTGTTGGTCAATATCTTAAAATTCCTATACATTCCTCCTGCCCTAAAGAGCAATGATAGGATTTAGGAAAATCAAAATGAGCTTTTAATTAGAAAAGCAATGGGGATTTATTTACTTTCTTATTTATTTGCTAATGGACAAAAAGGGGGAGGGTTTTCTCTTTTTGTTCTTGTCTTTATCTTTATAATATGAGCTTCAAATGCACATGGGATACTAGTTTCTTTTATGGTTTTAACAGTTTTTCCACCTAGACAGATCTATTGCTTTTCTCCCATGAGTGATAAAGAAAATATCAAGATAATCTTCAGTAATTAGTAACCTATTTGGATGATTTGAGAATATAGGCATACCTTAGAGATAGTGCAGATTAGATCCAAGACCACCGAAATAAAACAAGGATCACAATTTACAATTAGGCAAGTGGTAATCTTTTTGTTGGTGGAGGGCCTTGCCTTCAGTTTGTAAAAATGCAACATCTGTGAAGCACAATAAAGCAAAGTACGATGAAATGAGATACGCCTGTACACCACCATTTTTCATATAGTAACAGTTCTCTATAGGACATGTAATACTAGTCACAACTCCTCATAGTCCAAACAGATGGACATCGTACCTAAGTGGATTCATGACTAACTGTGCCCTGGCTGTACACTTCAAATGAGAAAATGAGTCAAAAATATCTGCTGTCGAGAGTGGCATATAGTCTTAGGAAAATATGAATCTAACCTTGACCTCCTCCATTGCAGGTTACATGGATTTGCTGCTCAATGGGGCATCAAGGCCGCCTGCCTACCACTACAGTCTCATAGCTCAAGGCTCCCTTACACGACCTTTGTGTGGCAGTGACACCAAACTCACATAATCCACTACTCCTTTAACATCCCTAAAGACCCTACAGCACCTTCTACACTTACGATGTTACCTGTCACACCTTGGCCGTGTCGAGCTCTCCTTTCTATCTGGAATGCTCTGAGTTTATTCTGGAGAAGTAGTGGTAGAGCACAGTGTGTTATATTTTCTGATTTATGGTTCCTTACTAAAGAAAACTGAAACATAATGTCAGGAAGTGCCCAGTAAGAAATACTAAAAGCCTGTATTGTGTATAAGGTTGAAGTTTCTATATCATATAGATCTGTATTTCAAGAAGTAAATCCTCAGTAAAAGGTTCCCTGAATATAAAATTCAAATACACTTTCTCAGATCACAGATTTTAGAAACAGTTGTTTAAAAGTCCAAACTAAAAATACTCCAATGGAAGATTATTAAACAATTCTTTTTTCTATCTAATAAAAGTTATTCAGTAAGAAAATCACAGAACACAGAACCCAAAGGCATGGCATGTGCCCTCAAAAATATTACAGTTGAGCCAAGATAAAATCCTTGTTAATTACCACATTATTAAGTGTCATATATGAAGTGTCAAATGGGTGATGTATAAACAATGAATGCAGCTGGAAGAAACAGAGGAATTTGGACATTGCAGAATGAAAGAAAGACGCCATCAAGAACTCAGAAGCACTTCCTGATAACCTTTCTGGGGGAAGGGGTGGCCGGAGGAGATGTGTTTATGGTTTCGCTCCATCAAATTAAAATGAGTGCTCCTGTTGGAAAATAGTGATAGCAAGTTTGGAAAGCAGATATGTGATTTTTCCTGTTTGTTTGTTTGTTTGTTTGTTTGTTTGTTTGTTTTCATACAATGACTCCTCATATTTTCATATAAATAAGGCACTACACTCAAGAATTGTCATTCCATTTTTGTCCAGCTTTGACCTTAAAGTCCACTTTCCCACCTGCATGCAATGGTTTAAGCACGTACCAACTGCATGTTCATTAGCTAGTGACTCCACTGTATCTGACCATCCATAAGGGTTGGATTCATTATGACTTTAGTAATGGGAGGGCTTAGCAGTCATGGCATAACAACTCAGTGAAGAGAAAATGCCAACAACCTCTAACCTTTGCATTTTTTCTTCTCCACTTATAGGTTAATTTACTTTGCCATTAGTTTCCCAAAGTTAATACACCTTAGAAATCTAGACTGGCATCAGGCACATATTTCAGTTCTAGTCCATTGTTGGTAATCACATTTCCTTTCTCAGCTTTCCAAATTTCTAGGATAAGATGAAACAAACATTCAGCAGAAAGACAAACACTCAGCTATTTCTACATGAAGGAAAAGAAAGTCAGGTGATGAATTTTTGTCTTCTGGTTATGAAAACAACTTAGAATCATGAGCCCTCTATGATCTGAATATACATAATTGAAATCTAATAATATATACTTTTATTTCTCCACAAATATTGACATATAATAATATTTAACCACACTAAAAACTGACTCAATGATAACCAGTAAAAGTCACTATATGGGATGCTGTTCATGATCCAAATTATGGCTTAAATTGATAATTTCATGTTCTGTGATTAGAAAAACATATAAAACTAAAATCTGTAAGGTTATATACTATTACTTGATACCTAAAATGCCCAGGTTACCAAAAAATGGTCTTAGATTTTAATATTACTTTTTTTTTGCTCTGACGTCCTTTAAAATATTATATCATATTTCAAGACATTACATTTAAAACTATCTTCTTAAAGTTTATAACAGGTGGGCATAGGGATGTGACTCTTGCAATATTCTTTCCATTACCTCATTTTTCATTTTCCAGGGCTCCTTCACATCTCTGCTCCTTAAGATTCCTCTTCAGTACACACCAGAAAGATGTTCTTGAACTTGTCCACAGCTATTTCTAATTTGTCTGATCTTCATCAGTCAGTTTAAAGGAGCATAAAATGTCATCTGCCTCATCCGTCACTGTGTGCGTGTGTTAATGTATTTATCTGATTCACTTCCCCTGACGCGTCTAAGCTTGATGCAGTTCTGAATCTCTCCCATCTCCTAATTTATTTCAGTCACTCTTCAGGTGTACTGGAGCTGAATTTCTCAGGTAGACTCATTTGAAAAGATGTCATCCTCTAGCAATTCTATAAGCAATTATCATCCTAATAGCCAAAGTCCTGCTTTGTATATTCACTGTTGGTCTATTGCCAGAAGGAAGTCCATTTCACTCTAAGTTCCTGACTTAGAACTTTCATGAAACTTCTCAAGAGAGAGATAGTTGTTTGACTCCTTTGGGATGTCTGGAGATGGTTAAAGCTTGTGGAGCTGACATGGACACTAATATTGACATTGGATGGCAAGATGGCCACAATTGCTACCATTGAACATTTCAGCTCAACCTCCTACTGCAGCTGACATGGTGAAATGGAGTGATCAGGTCTACTTTGTTCTCAGTGGCTCAGTGCAGTATCAAGAGATCTTTCTTCATTGTCACCATCACCACCATCAACAACATGATTGCTTCAGAATCTAGCATCATCATGATTATTTCAGAATCTAACATTCACTGTATGCTTTTTAAAAAATATATTTTTATTTATTTCAAAGAGAAAGGGAGAGAGATATAGAAATATCAATGATTAGAGAGAATCACTGATCGGCTGCCTCTTGCACACACCTGGGCATGTGCCCTGACTGGGAATCAAACCAGGACCACTAACTAGATCATAGGTTGATCCTTAACCACTGAGAAACACTGCCCGGGATAAAAAATCTTTTTTAAAGTTTTTATTTAAGCCCTGGTGGGATATATCAGTTGGTTAGATGCTGAGGCTGAGTTCCTGATACCTACTCACTGAAACTCCTCCCCTTTTACTGATACCATCCAAGCAAAGTGAGGTGTAGAGTGGGTACCCACTTCTGCAATATGCCTATTGTGGCTTCCATTCTTCTCAAGAATTCTCTTGATATTCACTAGAACCAGCTTTCTTTTGAGAATGATGAAGACAAAGGACTAACATAGTAAGATTGGGCCTTGGATCCATATACCCAAGGGAAGGCCTTGAATACAAGGCTCAAATATGAATATAATAAGAGATAAAAATACTTTGAAAGTAATTATATGATGTGTAACCTAAATTTCCTAGTCTCAGCAGTCTGTGGGTAAAATGAGGTCACATTAATATTAATAATAAAAGTGTTCTGGCCTGTAGCCACACCTGAATAAATACAGAGTTTCATTTTTCATTTCCCTGGCCCACACCTCAAGGTCTTTGATCAGCTTTCAGTTATTTATGGGAGGCCCTAGGGTGAGCCTCAGCTCGTGGTTGTTCAGGAATAAATGTACATCTGTCCTTTCTCTCTCAGCTTCTGCAGGGGTCCACTGACCGGGACTTCTGGGGCACTAACTTTCTACTGCCACAACTGATGATGTCTTTCTGAGAGAGGCCTGCCTCCCTGCCACTCTGCCCTGCCACTCCTCAATTCCTCCAAACTTGACCATGATGTCCCTTGTAAATGTTTTAACAATGTCCCCTCTCCAACTTGGCTTGCAATAGGAAGGGGTGGAAGTGTGGGATCAAGTATAAACTGCCCTCACATTCCCAAATTTCACTTTGTACCACCTGATCTTAACAACAGTGATATAAATAGGAAAATAAATGTATACCATTTGTGGAGATGTGACAATAAGTTCAAATCATGTATTCTATTATTTAGCCATTGGTTACTTAATTTCTACCAAATGGTTTCTGCCAGGATAACAAAAACAATATTTATTCTAAATATTTTTCTACAGGTAACTCGAGCTTAACTATATGAATCATCAAACATTGTTTGAGCATTGCCTGTATGCAAAGTATTTTGCTGGGAGAGCTCATTAACTATACACTATGGATAAGACTATCCATACTCAAATAAGTATTTTTTTGCTCTTTTTCCTAAGGATTTAATGGCAACTGATTCTTGCATATTTTCCTATATGCAAAAATAAATCTCTTCCTTTACTTAAAATCAAAGATTAATTAAGTACATAAACCTTATATGAGGATTCAACACTTCACACATCTTGATAAAAAAGTGAATCATCCCAGCCAGTGTTGCTCAGTGGTTGAGCATCTACCTGTGAACCAGGAGGTCACAGTTCAATTCCAGGTCAGGGTACATGCCCGGGTTGCTGGCTTGATCCACTGTAGCAGGTGTGCAGGAGGCAGCCAATCAATGATTCTCTCTCATCATTGATGTTTCTCTCTCTCTCCTTCTCCTTTCTCTCTCTGACAATAAATAAAAACATATTTTAAAAAAATGAATCAGCAGACATCCAGCATGTGTTACCTACACCCTGGTTCTCTACTGGCCACCACCCAAGTGGGCCAGTTCACTTTACCAGCTGAGGAGCTAGCTCATTGCTTTTCTCTATTGTCTGAACATAGTTGAGATAAAGAATTTACTTAATCCACCTCAAACATGGAGTCTAATAAAAATAAATAATCAAACCACTAGATATCAGGAAGATAATTGACAAAAGATTCTGTTTTCCATTGTTTCCTATGTATAGAACAGACAAAACCTGATTTTCCAAAATGTTTCCAACACATGGAATACTAGGCTGGTTTCTAACACAAACTTATATTTGAAAGACACTTTATGTTTTCTTTAATCTCAAAAATATTCTCTAAAAATGTCAATAGTGGTCCAGAAGAAGGTTCAAGCAATTAGCTCCAAGAGTCTTTCATTTCTAACAAGGAATCTAGTATTTCCCTTGGGTTTGCCGGAAAAACTATTTCCAGTCCTTTAATAATCCATAGAATAATGATTACTATCTGAAATCAGTGGGAAAAAATCAGTAAGTGCAGAGACGATTGATAATAATGATAAGAATTTATTTTTGAACAATGTCAGAATTCACAGTATGCTATTTTTTTTACCTCATATCCATCTTCCACAATTCCACATAATGTGTACAGACTTTAATAGCTGATAGTTCAATTGATGTTTCTTCCCAGAGTTAACCCACTGAAATTAATAATTACTCAAAGTGTGCATACATTTATTGAGAAACCCTGAATATAACTATATCAATCTAAGAGATGTGGGACAAGACTTAGTGGGCTGTCTTACCCAGACTTATGAGATCAGCAGGGACTATGGGCCAGGTTTCCTGAGTCCTGTTGTTTTCTTTCTGCACTGTCACCACTGTCTCATCACTAAAAGCCATAATTGTACACTTTGCCCTACATACTCTTTCCATTCTCTTCAACTTTTAGAATTTTATAGCCATACAGACATGAATAGTTATCACTGCATTGTCTGTAACATTTTATGTTAACAGCCATCCTTAAAGAATCATCTCAATTCTATGCAAAAAAAAAAAATTCTCACAATAAACTGTTCCCCTTCTTTCCCTCCCCACAAAATCCTTATGTAGTACTTATTGAAGCATTCTTTCTAGCCTTTGACTAAACTTATCTTAAAAATAAGAGCATGCCCACCTACCACAAAGTACTACAAAACTGATCAAAATATTTAAGTTCAGTGTTTTCAAGTAATGAAAAAGAGGAGAAGCAGAACTTAAATATCTCACACAAAAAAAGGTAAATATATGAGGCAATAGGCGTGTTGATTACCTAAATGGGAGGAATCCTTTCATGATGTATACATGTATCAAGTCATCACATGTATACCTTAAGTGTTCTACAATTTTATTTATCAATTATCCCTCGATAAAACTGGTGGGGGAAATGGCTATTAGAAACATGTTCAAGTAATTAAAGAAAAATGAGAAACAAAACAAAAGGTGAACCTGGAACTGGTAAATACAAATTGTGAAATGATAGTAACATAACTGATGGGTTTCACAGTGTTTTAGAGACTAAAAAGAAAGAGAAAATGTGAAGACAGGTCAATTGAAAGCTGAAAATACTTTAAAATAAACAGTCTCTAAAATCTGTGAGTCAATATCAAGAGAGCTAAGTTATATGTTACTAAAGTCACTAAAAAAGAGAAACAGAATGGGGCAGAAAAATATTTGAAGAAGTAATGTCAAAATAAATTTAAAAGAAAGATCAAATTACAACCTAAGAATCTACTAGTATGTGAATACCAATCTATATGAATAGGATAAATATAAATGGAACCACACCTATGCACATCATAATCAAACTCCTTAAAACTGAAAATTATCATAAAAGCAGCCAGTGAAAAAGGCCCACACTGTATGTACAAGAACAGCCCAAAAAGTGAAGACTAACCTCTGAAACAATGAGACCCAGAAGACAATAAAATGACATCTTTAAAGTACTTTCAAAACACAACAAAACAAGAGTCAATCTAGAATAGTACATTTGTGGAAAACACCTATTAAAAAATAAGAATAAAATGAAGACATCTTCAGAAAGACACAAGATGAAAGGATTTGTCATCTGCTCACATGCACACTAAGAAAACACCAAGGAATTATTCATTCTGAAGGCAAAGGACAGCAGACAGAAACACAGATTTATAGAAAAGCAGAGGAAATGGTTAAGTATGTGGGTAAATATATAACTCATCATTTTTCCTTTCCTTGATTTCTTTAGAAGATGACTGTTTACAGTAAAAGTAATGTGTTTTATTGTGATGTTGACAATGTATGTAGATAAAAAATATTTGACAGTAACAGCACAGAGCATGGAGTGGGTTGGGGATAATTGAAAGAATACTGTTGTAAGGTTCCTACATTTTACTTAAAATACAATATTAATTCTCAGTAAACTATAGCAAGTTAAGGAAACATTGTAATCCCACCAACTATTTTTAAATACAAAGAAGTACAGCTAAAAAGCTAATCAGTTAATCCTACATAATAAAAGGCTAATATGCAAATGACCAAATGGTGGAATGACCAGTCACTATGATGCGCGCTCACCACCAGGGGGCAGACACTCAATGCAGGAGCTGCCCCCTGGTGGTCAGTGTGCTCCCACAGGGGGAGCACCGCTCAGCCAGAAGCCGGGCTCAGGGCTGGCGAGCATAGCGGGCATTGGTGGGAGCCTCTCCTGTCTCCGTGGCAATGCTAAGGATGTCTGACTGATGGCTCAGGCCCACTGAGCCATCAGTCGGACATCCCCCCAGGGCTCCCAGACTGCAAGAGGGCACAGGCCAGGTTGAGGGACCTCACCCAAGTGCACGAATTTCATGCACCAGGCCTCTAGTGAAAAATAAGCTAAAATTATATTCTATTTGGCTTAAAAGAAGCCAGAAAATAAAGAACCTAGGAACATCAATGACAATAGATTGACTGAATAGAAAAGAGTCAAATCATAGCAAAAATTTCATGAAGTGTAAACCCTTACATACATGATTAATTGATTGTTGACTAAGTGTCAAAGGTAACACAGTGGAATCTTCTCAACAAATGATATTGAACAATTGGATGTCCATGTGTCCCCCTACCCCCCCAAAAAAATAAAGAACTGCTCAAAAATTAGCTAAAAATGAATCATGGACCTAAATGGAAAATCTAATAAAACTAAACAATTTCTGTAAGAAAGCAGAGGAGGGAAATCTTTCTGACTTCAGCTTAAACAAAGTTTCTTTGTTTACAGAACCAAATGCACTATTCATTTAAAAAAGGAAAAATAAATGGATAAATTTGATGTCATCAAAATTCAAAATTTATCCTCTTTGAAAGACACTATTAACAAAATGAAAAGACAAGACAAAATGAGAGAGAATATCTGCAAATCACATAACTGATAAAATATTTGAATCCAGAATTTATAAAAATAAAAATAAAAACTCAAAATTCAATAAAAAAAAAAATAGAGCAACCCACCCTGGCTGTTGTTGCTAAGTGTTTAGAACATTGGCCCTCACAGCAAAGGGTGGCAGGTTCCATTCCTCCACATACCTGGGTTGTAGGTTCCATCCCCAGCTCCAGTCAGGGGCATGTGAGGAAGGCAACCAATTCTCTCTCTCTCTCTTTCTCTCTCTCTCTCTATCTCTCTCTCTTTCCTTCTCTCCCACTTCCATCCCTCCCTTCTACTCTCTCTAAAAATCAATGGAAAAAAATATCTTCAGGTGAAGATTAACAACAACAACCCAATAAAAAAGAGGCAAATGATTTTAACAAATACTTCATCAAAGATATACTGATATCAAAAGATTAGATGAAAAGATGCTCAATATCATTACCCATTAGGGAACACAAATTCAAAGTACAATGAGTTATCACTACGTTGCTATTAGAATGTTTACAATTAGAAACATTTCTTTTGCCAAGGGACACAAGAAAACATTTGGGAATGATGGATACTTTCCTAATATTGACTGTGACAATGGCTTTATAGATGTCTATATATATCACAATGTATCAAATGTGCCTGAAATATTTATTTTATGTCAATTATAACTCATGAAGTTCTCTTTTAAAAAGAATGTTCATACTAAAACTGTAAAAGCAAAAATGCAATCAACAGGAATACCCACCAACAGTAAAATAGACAAATAATTTTATTAAATTAATTACCATATGGCAATAAAAATGAAATAAATCCCTACACTACATAAGAAAACATAGATGAAACTTCCGACCATAGTAGAACTGGCAAATCATAGAAACACAAACAATAATATTACTAGAGCTATGAAAACACAAAAACAATATATTTTTAGGTGTGTCCAGAATTATTGTAGAACAATAAATAGAAATGCAACGGAGACATCAGCCCGCAGGTCAGTTCAGGGATTCCCTGGGCAGGGTTGGAGGAAGGAGACACTCGGTGTGTTGCAAATTTGTGTGTGATGCTCTAATTTTTAAACTGGCCGGTAACCAGCCTGTGTGTTTCTTGTATTATTATTCTTTGACATGTTTTGTGACTATCCCTTTTTATTTAATCAGTGTCTAATAAAATACATTAGCAAATCTTAGAAATTAAAACACTCAAATTAAAAGAGAGATTGTCAGCCTGGATAAGCAAATCATGACTACACATACACTGTCTAGAAAAGATGCATTTAAACAGAGGTTGAGAGTACAAGGACAGAAAAAAGGTAAACCATGAAAACAATAAGCATAATAAAGCAGGTGTTGTTATATTACTTTCAGTCAAAGCTAACTGCAAGACAAAGAGTATCATCAGCAATAAAAAGGAACATTTCACAATGATCAAACCGTCAATTCAACAAAGTAACGGGGAAGGAGTGAAATAATGATCTGCAAACACCAGGGCAAACTATTGAATAATGACATTCCATGGAGTCTTTCCTGAGTTGTGAGCAGAGTTGTGACCTGGAAGGATTCACTCTGTCAACTTTACTGACCCACCTACCATTCCAGTTCTGAATCACCTTTCTCCAGATTTCTTTTATTTCATATTTTTAAAGTTCTATACTCGGAGAAAAAAAGAGAGAGAGAGAGAGAGGCACCACCACCAATAATACAACAAGGAAAGAATGAAAGAATGTGAGGGGTATTCATACAGCAATCAATATTACAATTATTAGCATTTAATAAGTTATTACATTGCCTGAGCATTTGCTCAAATTCTAACGATACATTCTTTGGCCTGGGAACTCTATATTTCTGCCTCTATTTGCAACTTGGTCTTTTGTTGGGGTATTTTTTTCTCTCTTTGATTTTATGTTTGCACTTAAATCAGGAATACAAATATTGAACTTAAAAATAAATTGATATATAGTTGAACCCATGTGTGATCAGAAAAATCGAAATCATTTTTCTTTTCAGACAAAAGTATTAAAATGAATTGCCAGCCTGGTTAAGTGGAGACATTACAGTGACATGAGTAATATTCCAAGTTGCTACAAAAGACTGCGGTATTTGTTGATTACTCCGTGGTAACTGTGTCAGAAACAGAGCTTGGGGACAGATTTCATCTTCTAAAATTATTTCCACTGAGGAGGAGAGGCTGGCACCTTGATGATTGTTGAAGAATAAACAAAACAAAATCACTCAGGCAACTGACATCGGCTGGGGACAAGTACAAACTGCCAACTTCACTGGCCCCTGTCCATCTAGCCTTCTCTCTTAATTTACTCGTTGATTTATACCACGGACAAATTTATCTTCTTCTTTTCCCCAGCTCACAGAGGGGCTCTGAATCTGCAAAAATTTCCTTTTCTACAGATGTAATAACCACGGAAATCTTTTTTTTTTTCAATTATTTTATATATTCTAAACACTGCTATATATAAATTATATGAATGAAGATATAAAGACATGTCACAAGATTGAAACAAGGTAAATAGATGAGTTTTACATGTGAAATGCTTAACCAACTTTTTCATCTTTACTTTTTTATTGAATTTATTGGGGTGACATTGGTTAATAAAATTCTACAGGTTTCAGAAGTATAATTCTATACTATGTCATCTGTGTCGCGTATTGTATGGTTAACACACAATACCATAACCATTGCAATCTTAAAAGCTATAGGCTTCCAAGAGGTTGGTCAGAGCTGAAGATGCTAGCAAAACATTAACATGATTTCTAATATGAAAATATAGTTATTGGTATTTAGCCATTGACCAAATACATTCTATTAATTGAGGTGTATGTGTGTGTGTGTGTGTGTGTGTGTGTGCTGTTGTGTGATTTGCATAAATCATACACATAACACCATCACATCATTTAGTGTTATTACACACATGTGGAGAAGTTTAACAATACAAATATTTTCATCATTTATCATTTCAACAAATACTTATTCATTAAATATCTATTGAGCACCTGTGATGTACCAGACCATAAATTAGGTTCTGTGGTAGCTATAAAGAAGAATTAGTCATAGACTCTACCCTAAGCAGCGTATAACATGGCGGCAGAGATAAGCCAAGGACTCATAAACCTTACTTCTAAGTAGAAAGTGAAATAAAGACTTAACCAAAGTCACATAGTTGTTGATAACAGAACAAAGACATGGACCAGTCTTACCTGTTTTCTCTACTGCTTTGCAACAAATAAATATTCAATAAATAAATGAAGACCTTTACACCCTGAAGAACAAGACATTATACTCTTTTGTATCATGATTAGACACAACCCACTGGACTAACTCACAGCTTTAGTTGATACATTCTCAATGATAGAAAACAGGAACTGTTGTTTTGGTTCCAATTGGCTGAGGTGTGGGGGAAGGGGCAGGAGTACGCTGTACAGTGACTTGAGGTTGGTCTACACAAGCCAGGGAAAGAGAAAGCAAATATATGCTCTTTGTACTGTAATCTTTGCTATTATACATCTTAGTTGGAACATGTGAATTCCAACAGTCATCTTTTTCTTCAAAGTTAATTTTCCTCTTCCCAAGTAACATAAATGCCTTAAATCTTTCTATGAAGACATGGCTTTATGGTTTCTGAAAAGGGGGCATCAATTCACCCATGCCTGGGGGTAATTACTAAGTGCTTATTATGAACCATTCAGATCCACTGTTTTGGGATTAGAAGACCCTGAGGCAGTGAGGTAAAGGGAAGAGAGCATGAACTTTAACACCTGATCAAATCCCTCTCCAGCTGTTAGTGGCTGAGAGGCCCTGGTGAAGGCATCCTAGTGCTCTCCACCCATTTCTTCCTCTCTAACATGGAGAGAACAACAGCATCCACATGAGAGAGTGACAGTGGGTTCAAACAGACATAAGTGAAAGAGTTTTGTAAACATTAAAGAACATAAGGCATCTCTGTGTGTGCACATGTAAGCTTCTAAGCCAATATATTTCAAGTTAAGCTAAGGCTAAAAAGCTGTTTCTCTTACATTTCCTCAGACCACGGAGCCAGGTTGTCAGTGCTCAGGACAATTCCAGGCACACCCATCTGTATCAGCTCCATCCGTGTGATGAATTATCCTTTCTCAGTTTTAACAGAGTCAAAAGGATGAGCAAGCCAACCCTTCCCCTACTCCTGCTTCTGGTTTCTGGTCCAATGGAGAGGAAAAGAAGAGAATAAACATGTAATGGTAAGAACACCAGAGTCTTTAGGGAGCATTAACATAAAGTTGTAGAATTAATTTAGATAAAGTTTTGTGATACAGTAGCAAAGTGATGCCATGAATCCAGACATACATTCCTTACATAATTGTTTATGTATTAGTTTCTTATTTTTTGTAACAAAGTAACCATAAATGTTTAAACATTACTAATTTAGTATTTTCCAGTTGTAAAGGTCAGAAGTCTCACTGGGCTAAAATAAAAATGTAGGCAGAGCCCAGCTGGTATGGTTCAATGGTTGAGCATTAACCTATGAACCAGGAGGTCATGGCTCAATTCCTGGTCAGGGCACATGCCTGGGTTGTGGGCTCAATCCCCAGTAGGGGGTATGCAGGAGGCAGCCGATCAATGATTCTCTCTCATCATTGATGTTTCTATCTATCTCTCTCTTTCCCCCTTCCTCTCTGAAATCAACCTATATATATAAAAAGCCAGAGACCATAACACCATCACAACCATAACGACCTAATGACCCATCGCTATGACACCCACTGCGGCCAGTGAACCGGCTTGATCCAGGCTGGATTGCCCCCAAAACCCCAATCAGGGCGGGGCCAGATGGCCAACTGCCTAGGCTGGCAAAAATTTGGGGTCCGGAGACCTTGGAGTTGCTTGGTCTCAGTCTCAGGCAGCTGCGCGGGCAAAGTTCTCTTTTGGTGGAAGTGGACCAGGGATCAGGGTGCTGGAGTCAGGGATTGGGTGTGGAGGTTTTCCAGGTGGCCACAGCAGTCCCTGTGGGCCGCGCACAGCACCTGGGCATCTGGCCCCAGTCGGAACAGCGGCAGGGATAGGAACCGCGGGGGGCAGGGGGCAGCGGCACACAGGAGCCAGGAGGTGTGAGGCCCGACATGGGCTCTTACCTCACCCGCTGGGCCCAGCAGCACTAGCAGGTGGGCCATGATGTGCAGCGAGGCACCGGCTGCAGACCAGACAGGAGGGGAAGTGAGCCAGGAGGGCAAGGCCCTGCACCAGACAGAACCCCAAGTGGTGTGGGCGGGGCTGGAGCTGGAAACCCTGGTGGTGTGGGCAGGGCTGGAGCCCCTCACCTTTCCAGCCTTGGCCTTGGAATTTAGAAGTCAGCCCCACTTCAAGAGAAAGGATGTGGTGGAAAGTGGCAAGGCCACAGGAGGGATAGGAAATGTTGTGGCCATCTTCGGGAAACACAGCTGCCACGGTCTTCAGTAACAATGAACAGATAATCGGTTCTACAGGAAAGGAAGCTGAGACTCAAGGGGAGCCTTCCGCAACACCTCATCCACTTCTCAGACCTGACCCTGTGAAACATTGTTTTCGTTGAAAGTAGAGGATCCAAAATGTTTTTAGATCTTTGCTATTTTAGGCAGGAAAGAATTTAGTACAGGGAATCGGTGCTTGGGAAATCATCGGAAAGCTAGAGAAGTGGGTATTAGGCTGGGCCCCCAGGAAAGACACCCTGCCCAGCAGGAGGAGCTGCCCCCTCAGCCACAACTGAATTCTAGGACACTCTGGCACAGTTGTGACCCGTGGATCAGGAAATTGCTGCCCTTGAAAGTGCCCTCCAGCTCCCACAAAACAGGTCACTGGATACTGCCTCTGCCACAACTGCCTGTGCACAGCCTGGATTCCGCTGCAGAAAACCTCCACATCTCTGCAAACATGATCACCAGCAGCAAACAGCCCAAACTGTGGGAAGATGCCTCTGACCCACTTCTGCCTTTAAAATATTGTGCAAGCACATCCAATCAGCAGAAACTAATGCATATCCAGAAACCTAGCTGCAAAGGAGTTTGGGCAATTTCAGACTTTCGTCTATGAGTGAGATCTTGCCAATGTACCTCATGTGCCTGGTATTGATAAAAATGGGGCCCGACTGGTGGGGCTCAGTGGTTGAGCATTGATCTATCAACCAGGAGGTCACGATATGATTCCTGATCAAATTTCGGGCTTGATTCTCAGTAGGGCCATGCAGGAGGCAGCTGATCAATGATTCTCATCATTGATGTTTCTATCTATCTCTCCTTCTCCCTTCCTCTGAAATCAATAAATATATATTTTTTAAAGGGGTCATGCTCTATATATGTGTTATAATGAGTTTTTCACTTCATAGATCACTAATGTCTTTCCTGTTAAAATCATACTTAGAGAACATTATTTATCATTCATTTTAATTGATCTCAGAGAGCAGAAGGGAGAGAGAAACATTGTTCCATTGTTTCCTGCACTCACTGGACTGGGTATTGAATCTGCAACCTGGGCATGTGCCCTGACTGGCAATCGATCCACCACTTTCTGGTGTATGGGACGATGCTATGCTGGTACCCTGACCCCAAATTCCAGATTCCAGAACTGTGAGAAAAATACATTTCTGTTCTTTACGCCACACAAATTTATGATATTTTGTTATGGCTGTCTGAGCTGACTAATCTATACTAATAAAAGGGTAATATGCTAATTAGACTGGGTTGACTGAACATCTTCCAGTCATCCTTCCAGACAAAGCAATGGTGGCGGGGCCAAGGCAGAGGCAGTTATGGGCGAACAGGCCAGCAGGCGAGAGCAGTTAGGTGCAATCAGGCTGGAAGAGGAGAGCAGGTAGGCATGATCAGGCAGGCAGTCAGGTGAGTGGTTAGGAGCCAGCAGTCCCGGATTGTGAGAGGGATGTCCGAGGGGTCCCGGATTAGAGAGGGTGCAGGCCGGGCTGAGCGACCCCCCCCCCGTGCACGAATTTTGTGCACTGGGCCTCTAGTAAAAATATATTTAAACAAAAATGCAGGCAGAATCACCAGTGTTTCTTCTGTTGTCTCTCGGGGAAAATCTGCTTGCCTTTTCCAGGCTATGGAGGCTACCAGCATTCCTTGGCTGGTAGTCTTCCCTCTCCAAACACAGCAATCACACAATCTTCTGCCATCATATCTTCTCTGGTTTTCCGGCTCCCCTCCTTCCTTTATAAGTATCCCTGAGATCACATTGGATCCACCTGGATAATCTACAATAATCTCATCTGAAGATCCTTACCCTAATCATATCTACATATTGCAAAATCTATTCTGAAATATGCCATCCTATCTAATAAAGAGGGAATATGCTAATTGACCATCATGCCCTCAAAAAGATGGCAGCACCCACAGCCAATAAGGAGGGAATATGCTAATTGACTGCCACACCCTCAAAAATGGCAGCACCCACATCCACAAGATGGCCGCGCCCAGTCCCCATAGCCCCGCTGGGGCGGCAGGTGCGCGCATGGCCAGGCTCGCCCCCAGGTGGGTCTGGCTGCTCCACGCACCTTCTTCCTGAGTCCCCCAGTCCCCTCAGCCCCCCAGCCCCCCAGGGCTGGCCAAGGCTTGTGCTGCCAGCAGTGGCAGCCGCAGAGGTGTGATGGGGGCGTCACCTTCCCCTGATCGCCGAGTCCCCTCCCGCCCCTGAGGGCTCCCAGACTGTGAGAGGGGGCAGGCCAGGCTGAGGAACCCGCCTCGAGTGCATGAATTTTCATGCACCAGGCCTCTAGTGTAATCTATAATAATAAAAGGGTAATATGCTAATTGGACGGGAAATCATCCAGACATCCTTCCTGAAGAAGCCAGGCTGGAGGGAAGCCAGCCTGGGTCCCGGGTGCCTGTAGGCAGCTGGAGGAGGGAAGCCTGGGTCCCTGGTGATGGAGGGAAGCCAGTGCCAGCAGCCTGGGGACAGAAGGTCTACTCTTGCAGGAATTTTTGTGCATCGGGCCTCTAGTTACATTATAATCTATCTACACATTCCAGAGATAAGCTTGTTTTCTCTGAAGCCTCTTAACAAATACATGTTTTTTAAATAAATAGTATAGGAACTTCTTTGAGGACCATTATTCTGCCTTTTGTTTTGTTTGTTTTCTGTGTTCTTCTTGCCCCCTGCCCAGCATTATCACTGGTCCTGGTTTTGTTTTGTTCGTTTTCCATTTCTTCCCCATGCCATTCCACATTGTCAGTGGACTTCAGAGATATCATTCTGGTCTTTGAAAAAGCTTTCACCATCAGGCAAATAGAGTCCCTTACTTCCTGAGGGAAATTCCCTGAGGGCATCCGAAACTGGACTTTGATAGGTTAAGTCTAAGCGCACACTTTATTACAGCTTTTTCCCCTTTAGAACCCAACTGGGCTCTTCATACTGGCTTTCTAAATGCAGCTCAAATTCAGGTAAACAGATTCTGAATTATTCATAACCTCCCCAAAGGACAGAGATAGCAATGACCTTCTGTCCTTCCAGAATTTCAGTTCTGTGCTAAATACTGGATGAAGTACGTATGGGTTGCTTAATAAACCAGAATGCTTATGTTTCCATCACACACATTCCTATAACCAGAGCCAAAAGAAAAAGGGCGCTGAAGAAAGACTTTTATTATCTTTTCTTTTTACCCTCTAAAATCCAATTGAGAGCATGGGAAGATATGCCCACACAGAGCCAAATTTCATGTTCATTAACATAATTGCACATTAGCACCCTATCCCCCTCACCTCTCCCTCTCTGCAGAGAAAATGACCCTTTTCATACATTCTCATCAATAAGGATACAGTGATGGCCTGGCTGGAGCTGACTGGATGGTAACTAAGCTCTGGGTCCCTTGGGCAACAGGGTGATTTTTATTTTCAGTGATAAGATATTCTTTACACTTGTTTCTCTTTGGACTATACACACACAGCTCTATCTATATGCCAAAACACAGCCAGGCCGGCGCCTCCCGCTCTGCACTTTATTTAGCAGATGGGGTGTCAGCCTTCATTTCTGGACCATGGGGAAGTTTCAGCTCTTTTGCCCTAAGGATGTTTTTTTGACCTCTCCAGGCCTGTAATGGGAGCACTTTGGTCTTTTCTCATAAGCTCCACACATTTTCTTCCTTTGTCATTGCAATTATCATCTCCTGTGACATTTACAAGAGCCTGTTCTGCAGCAGCTGGAGCTATAAACATTCAAGGAGCCTCATGACTCAGAATTCCTTTCTGCTTTCAGCATAAGTCTGTGAAGTGAGCCCTGTAAGGAAGTTCAGCTTCCAAAGCAGCCTACCAGTGGCGCCTTTGTCAGGTGGACTCTTCCGGAATATGTGTGAAAAAGTGATAATCACACACAACTATGTAAATGAACATTTAAATGTTCAATTCTACCAAGCACCCTCATACATATATTTTCTTACCTGTAAGTAAATGAGGTTCACAGGATAGCTGGAAACGTTTATACTGGGGTTGGTTTCTAGGCTGGGGCAATGGCAAAAACTCAGACCACTCATGAGCTATGCCATCACCGACCAGGCATTCACCTCCTTAGCACTCTATTTTCCTAATTTGCAAAAGTAATGTATTATCCTAGTTCATCCCTAAGGTCTCCTTCAGTTCTAATAATCTAGAAATAAATAACCACGCAGCACCTTTCCCTTTTTATTAATATTTTTTGTGGGAGTGTTGCTTGCCTGTTGCAGTTGAAGAATGAAGCCGACTATCCCTTCTGTGTCTAGTACTGCCAACCTCGATGCTCACTTCCTAACTATAGGTAAGAAGATCAAACTGGAACCAGCAGGTGTCCACCATTCTCCATGGAGAGAGCTATTCAAAAGGCCCCGAGGTTTGAACGACAGTGACAGGAGCACCCAGTTGGACTCCATTTACTCAGGCACATCCTGCAAGGTGTCACTGGCTCTCTATTAGAAAAATGCAATATTTTAAAGACATTTTGATTAAAAAGTTTTATCTTTGGAGAGTGAAGCTTTGCTTTCAAACAGATAAACACTTTGTCAAGGGCAATCTCGCTATCCATTTTCAAAAGGTCCAGTGAATTTCCCTGTCACTGCTTTTGCTCTCCTTGAGCCTCTGGAAGTTAAAACAGAAATATACCCTTATACTCTGTAGAGAGCTTGTATTCAAAGAGTTTGCTCCGTTCTTACTCCCCTACTTCTGAGTGTTAATACGTGTTGTATCTCCCATTCCTTGGGTAACAGGTGCCCTCTCCTGCCTGAAGAGTTCCTGGCCTGTCTCCACTCTGGCACCAGATTCTAAGAACTCCCTGCTCTCATTTATAGCAGGAGGACATGCACCATGCAATTTAAATCCTGTTGTTGTTTTTAAATCTCACTTTTTAAAATGTGTCTTTTCAAGTAGACTACTAGTATAAGGACATTGAGAACAGAAAACATGCTTTCCTCATTCTACTTTGGAAATAATAAGTGATCAATGAATATTTGTGGCTGCCATATAACTTCTGTCCTAGGGGAGGGTTAATCACAGACAGACACCAGTCAGGTCATTCTCAAAGTGGAATTTGTGAACCAGAAACATCAGCAGCATCTGGGACCTTGTCAGAAATGCGAAGTTTGAAGCTTCATCCCAGACTTAAGGAAACAGAGATCCCAGAGGTGTGCCCTGCTCTCTACTTTAAGAACCCTCCCCCACCCCAGGTGGTTCTGATGCATGCTAGTATTTGAAGATCATAATCACAGGCCAATGTTTGAAACTTTAAAGATATAGGTAATCTCTCACACCAACCCAAACACAGTAAAACTTTGTAACTTACAGTGGAAGTAAGCAATGAGTTAAGTTGTGGTTTCTTTCATTCATTCATTCATTCATTCATTCATTCATGTGTTGCTGTGGTTTATTCATGATGATAAAATGTTTGCCACCCAGACCCTTGTCTGCCAGTACAGTGCACATCGCAGGCATCAGTTTGGGTTTTTCAAAAAATACTCATTGATTTTTATAAATGAAAAACATTATTATTAGTCTTATTTTACTATAGGTTAATTTTTAGTCACTTCTGTTAAATGTGGCTAAAGCACCAGGATCGGAGGCTATTCTGTGGGTCACTGCATGGACAGGCACTGCTTTGACTGATTTAGCTGGAGGGGCAGATGTTTCCTGTTCCCTTTCTACTCCCGGGGTTTCCTCCCAACTGGGCATCCTGGAGAGAAGACCTTATGTGTGCTCACCTAAGAAAAAATCCCAATATATAATCAAAACCCATTGTAAGAGAATGCTAGATTCTCTAGATGCATCCCAAAGAGGGGGCTGCATGTAACATTTATTGCTTTATTTATTTATTTTGTGTTTTTATTCTTTTAAACTACAGATAATCTGTTTTCTGCCAGTGAAACTTTGCAGATGTATTATCTCGGTCAGTGACCCGAGTAAAGAATACTAGTAGAGTTACAAACAAAGAAGGCCCTGAAAAGGCCAGTGTTTGGGTTTGTGTGCCCGCCTGTGCATGGACAAACATTATCACAGGAGAGAGTGAAGAGAAAGGTGTATTCTCCTAAAATACATCACCAAGATTCCTGAGAGTTAATTACTTCTTTTGCAAAATTAGCCCGGATCTGTTGTTGGCTTGCTGACAGGCAGCACTTTCCTCTAGTAAGCAACTGGAAGCAATTGCCTTCAGCTGCCTACCTGTGATTCAGGTACATACAGGAGCCTGCACACCATAGGAGTAGGAATTTTCACTTAAAGTTATGCAAATGCAGGAGGAGGCACAAAATGCTCAAGAGATTTGAGAGGTTCCTAAGGAAAATCAATTCAGTAAATCAATACAAAATGTTTAAGTACCTCTTCTCTACTCATCACATGTTAGGCAGACAATAGACACATTCTTTCCTGTTGCTTTGGGAGCAAGCTATATAAACTGCACATTCAGACACAAGAGAGGAAGGAAGGAAGAAAAGAAAGAAAGATAGAGGATGAAAGAAAAGAAAATTGAAGGCAGTGCCTAATTATATAGAAAGGACTATATATCATATAGGAACTCAGAGAAAGCAGAGTTTGCATGAGGTGAATAAAGAGGTAAAGATTCTTGGAGAAATGAGACTTGAGGTTCTAAAGAAAAAATAGAAGGCAAAGAAAAGAAAGTGTTTCCTATCAAACACTGATTTCTCTAAGAACTCACTCTATTGTGATTATGACAAAATGATAAAAATAGATGCAGACCTCATTTATTTATTTATTTATTTATTTATTTTTAAATATATTTTTATTGATTTTAGAGAGGCAGGGAGAGGGAGAGAGAGATAGAAACATCAATGATGAGAGAGAATCATTGATCAGCTGCCTCCTGCACGCCTCCCACCAGGGACTGAGCCCACAACCACAGCATGTGCTCTGACCAGAAATCAAACCATAACCTCCTGGTTCATTGGTCAATGCTCAACCACTGAGCCACTTCGGCTGGGCAAACCTCTTTTATTTAAAGCATCATGACTAAAGCAGCTTCTGTCAGTGAACAGATAAATTGTACCACTACCTATCCCCAGTCTCACAGTGGCTTTGGATACTTCAGAAAGGACATTTTTACTGTGGTCAAATTAATCCAGTCCTTCTTAAAATAAAATAGATTTCTACTAATATATTTAAAGCATCTGTCAATCCCTGTGGAGACTGTCAAATCATGTGTTAAATTTAAAAATAGAGCTGAACACTTAAAACTCATCAGTAAAGTCAGTAGAGCAGCTGGTTTGTATAGGTAGGAGAGTAGAAGAGAAATTTTAGGAAAAAAACATGTAAAGATATTATAGAGGGGACCTAACAGGGCTTGTACCCATCCTGTTGGCTATGGTGCGCCATTGGCAGCCTTTGAAGAGGAAATTAGTGTGGTCAATATTGCTTTCATTTGCACTTTGAAATTTCCCTTTCCTTTATGTAGCACTTTTATCCCTTTTCTCAGCTATCACTGGGAAATCACATCTCCTTCCTTTGAACAAGCATATGTTCCTAATTTCCAGATGTGTCAATTGGGTCTTCTGGGAAGCAGATACTTAGATGGAGTCAGGAGTACAAATGATTACTGGGGAACCAACTCCTGTGAGAGATGAAAGGGTGAGGGGAAAAGACAGAGTCGGGCAGGGGAAGCCGTGTGATTCTGTGCAGAGATGACACCTAAGAAGGAAAAGGGTAGAGGAAGCAGGATCTGAGGTTCTCAGCTAACCTGAGAGAGGCCTCAGAGCAAAGAGGCCCATTAGAGGAGTTCTTCACTGGGCAGAAAGAGCCTAAGCCCTAGGATCCCTGCTGGGTTCAGTCCCTGGCTGGATGCCACCCATCAGGAGGGTGGCCTCGGTTCAAAAGCTGAGGCAGGTCCTGAAGACATTGCAGCTGCATGATGTCTGATAACTGTGCTTCTTGCACCTAAGCGGTGAATTCTGTCTTAAAGTGAGATCTAAGCCGCACACCTCCATGGCTAACATACCAGCTTGGGACTCCAACACTCCCACCACCTTTTTTCCATTTTGCAAACTTGCCTTTGGTTTGGGTTTTGGCTCATCCTCTCCCCACCCCTAGAACAGCATGGGCCAGGGCAAGTGAGACTGAAAATAAGCCTGCTATTAATAAAAGGATGGGCTTCAAAGAAAGAAAGAACCCCATGGAGAGTCCCCTTGCCTCTGGTTGCAAAGGCTTTCGTGTTGAATTGCGGTAAGCCAAAATTCTGTACCTGCTGCCTTTACTCTGCTGCTGTCAAGTCCTAAGTTGCATTGTTATAAAGAGCAAAAGGGACAGTAGAAAAGAAAAAGTCTTTGAATTTAGTTATAGAAAGGCACAGGTCTCCCCTATTCACATCTATGTTAATGAACCAACCCTTCTATGTCCAGGAAAAAACAGAGCTGCCAAATATCCACCCCATGTGGGCTACTTCTTAGATAACTTCAAATGTTTCTTTCAAATGTAAAGGAAAGAAAAATGTCACAAATGCACATCCCTAACATTAAGCAAAGAGTTGAACCTGGACAATTCAATACCATGTGGACTTGGGGTCTTTTAGACACTGTCCCAAAGATAATTAATTATGTGCTCCTTCCAAAAGAGGGCTGCACTAAGTAACAAAATTTCACCAAATGTCAATTTTTTTCTTATACAGATGAAGCCATTAGTCCTCAATATGCTTATCGTGGGTTGAAGATGCAAAGCTGGTTACATATATATAACGCACATTTAAACTGAGGCTGGGTATGGGATGGATTCTGTCATTATTCAATGCTCATGCCCTGTAGTTGCCAAACTATGATCCTCAAACCAAAAGCATCACCATCACCTTAACCTTGCGAAAATTTTTGAATACTCCTCAGCCAGATATACTGAATCAGAAACTTTGGGAATGAGGCCAGCAACCTGCAGTTTAACAAGCTCTCCGTGCTTCTGATGTTGGAGAGAGAGCCAGTGGTCCAGTTCAGGATGCTGTTGATATAACTATGTCGAGGTATCCTGGCTGGAGCTTTACAGAAGTAAAGTTGCAATGGGGGTCATATGCCATAAAAGTAGAATTGAATTGAAGAAGTTGAAGTCATGATAATGAAGAATAGGTTTTACTTAAATTAAGGAGTTAGCAAGGAAAAGACTGAGACCATTCAGTGTGTATGAACTATATAAAGAGGAATGATTCTGATCGGTGATGAAATCTAACTGTGGTCTCAGAAATGAGTACTTATGTGAAGCAGACATGTGATTATAGTTACTAGCATCATCTATGGAAATTTTCTATGCATTTACATATGTGATAACATACCATATACAGTGTTCTATACCTTGCTTTTTTCACTATATTTTTGTTAGACATTTTTCTTGTAATTTTATATTGAACCACATCATTTGTTTAATGAGTTGCCTAATATTGTGCTTTACATTTTTTTAACTAATGGATATAATCAGTTGCAATGGTTTCCTGGGGAGGAGAATCATGTGATTTTAGTAGGAAGAAGGGAGATTTTCTTTATATTATATATTCTTTTATACTTTTTGAATTTTGTACCTTGTGCATGTAGCCAATGTTAATACCTGAATGGAATTATATTTCTGATACATCATCTTTTATGTAATCAGTCCCAAAAGTTAGGGTATTTGAGTTTAACCTTTTGCTATTTTAATAATGTTACAAAAATATTCTTGTGCATATATAATTTAACACATGTGTTAATACAGCTGTAGAATAAATACCTAGAAATCCTGTTCTGGATTAAATGGAATGTGTGTGTTTTTATTGACTAATATTCCCAAAATGTCTTTCAAACATAATGGAATAAGAGAGCTTTTTCCTCGCAATAATTAATGTGCTGTGTTATCTATCTTTTAATTTTTTCATCTTTCAGATGGAAAATAGTAAGCATTATAGTTTTAATTTGTACTTCCCTTTCTTCAGTGATATTGAGCATATCTGTTAAAAAGCTATTTCTTTCATTATGAGCTGTATATTAGGCTCTTTTCCCATGTTTTCTATTGGACTAATTATCTTTTTTCTTATTAATCTGTAGAATAATTATATATTAAATAATATATTAAATAATATACCTTTCATCTATTATATAATTGAATTATCTTGTTAGAATACTGTTTGCCTTATGAATATCTTATGTTTTATATAGAATTCCATTTTGTTATATTACATTGACTATATAAATATTTTCATAGTAAAACATCTTGGGAGTGATAGATATGTTCATTATCTTGATTGTAGTAATGGTTTCATGCATGTATCCAAGTCAAATTTATCAAATTATATACTTTAAACTAGAGGCCCAGTGCACAAAATTTGTGCACTCGAGGAGGGGAAGTGTCCCTCAGCCTGGCCTATGCCCTCTCACAGTCCAGGAGCCCTTACTGTCATGAAGGCAGGAGAGGCTCCCACCACTGCTGCTGTGCTCGCCAGCCGTGAGCCCAGCTTCTGGTGCAATGACCACCAGGGGGTGACTCCTGCATTGAGCGTCTGCCCCCTGGTGGTCAGTGCTCATCATAGTGACCAGTCATTTCACCGTTTGGTCAATTTGCATATTAGCCTCTTATTATATAGGATATGTGCAGTTTATTGTATGTCAATTATACCTCAATAAAATTATTTTTTAAATTGCTATTATGTTTTTTTCCACTATTATATATTCTAACTTGGTTGTTATATGTACTTGAAAAATATATAGAAATAGTTAATTCTTGCATATTATTTTGTCTTTCAGACACCATATAAAGTTCTCTCATATTTTAAAATAAGTTTCCAGCTGTTTTTCTTTAGTTTTCCAGGTAAAATTTGGCTTTCCTCAATTGTTCCCTTTGTTTTTATTTATTTCTTATATCTTCGCATTGCATAGTACTTCAACATTCCACCCTAAGAGTTAACATTAGAAATGCACTGAGGATGGTTGCCCATTCAGGTACAAAGCAGAGTGGGCTAGGTTCTTGAGGTGTGGCTGAGTGGCAGCTAACTAAGGGGAGGCCCTCATTGATTATAAATGTATATAAGTAGGAGAGCATCCCTGGTCTTTGTCAGGCTCAGAACAAAGATACCCTAATTAAATGTTATAAAAAGAGATTAAAAACAACAACAACACTGAAAACTATGGTCCTACAATATCAGTCTAAGATGAAAAAGAAGAATCCAGAACCTCAAGCTCAATTGAGTCAGACAGCTCTAAAGGCATGGAGGGGGTTGTGGAGAATTAAAAAGGGCATACCCAGACTAAAAGCATTCCAACTCAGAGTTTTAAAGTCCTTACCTTGTGAAAAGAAAACACCTCTACTGGCTCAAAGTTAAGGTCAGAATTGGAAATAAATGGGCAATGAATCTGGTTAGAATCTTCTACCATTCATTCATTCATTCATTCAATATGCAGACATTTGTTAAGCAAGAGGTGTGTCAAGCACTGAGGATATGATGCTAAATAAGACCTGAGCCTAATTCTAAATTGTTTATAATACACTAGGATGACAAAATACATCTCTGAGAAGGTAAAGTGAGACTCCCAGATGAGATTTTACTTGATAAGGTTTTATATAACTGGGACTTGGCCAAATAGAGCAACAAAGCATAGAATTAAAGAGCAAGTAGGAGACCCATCTTACAGACCATGGGTTGTGATGGCATTGTCTCATTCCTGATGGGTGTTCCTATTCTGCTTTTTTTGCTAAAGAAATGTGCACAGCAGTGAACATTTTGATCCCTGAAATATGTAGGCTCAATTGGAAATATAAAAAAACATACCAAATGTTGCCTTTTTCACAATTTTACTTATCGCCAGCCCTGTGTCCTCTTAGAAATGTGAATATCAATAATGTGAGATACTTTTCCTTGGACAGAATCTAAGTATGACAAGGATTGGATTCTACATTGAATATTCATATTTCTGAAGAAAATATATAATAAAAATTCAGTTTAGTTTGAGGGCAGTAGAAGTAGACTTGTTCTTTCCATCCCTCTCTAACTTGGAGCTCCCACATCACAAGGAATACTTCTGGAACTACCCTGTTGAGAACAGACACAGAAGTGCATTTGGATCCTGATGTTGGATAGTGAGATGCCACTGCCTTACTATTCAACATCTGGGGTTGTGAGAGGGATAGGGTTTCCCTAGGAACTTAATTTGTCAATGGGACTTAATTAGCCCAATACACACATAAGAATCAGTGGTCCCAGTAATCTTGGAAGGAATTGAAACAATATAAATCTTGTTCCCCTCTTCTATCTCATGGCTTTCTGGATTTAGAACAAACTTTTTATTCTTACCCTCCACGCCAGTAAAGGCTGCCCTCTGCCAATTCTTCACTTTGATTTGGAGCCAGGGAACAGACATTATAAGGACGGGTAAAAACAGACCATGGAACATTAGCATTTCCAGTCTACCACATCGGGAATCTTGGCATTTTCAATATATATTTAAAATAACGGAGTGAGACAAGCTGCTGCCTTCCCTCAAAATTGCGAACGTATGCTCCAAGATCTCCTGCATTTTGCATTGTGTCAGCCTGTGTCAGAGGTTTCAGGAAAGGTAATATAGAAGATGAATGAAAGTCTATCATTGCAGTGCCAAGATGAAAAAGTGACAGCTCATAATGAAAAGAAAAATAGTTTCCATTTTGGGCCTCTGTAAGTAAGAAAGTGACAGAGTCTTGGGAACTGTGAGCCTGAAAAATGGTCCCTTTGACAGACATGCCTATAAGTGCGAGGGCCCCGGATATAATACCCCCTATAATAGAGGGAATAATGATTATTTTAGGCATTGCATGATTTTGAATAAATCCTTGACGACTCCCCAGAAAATGAAGTTGAAAGGAATCTAGGAAGAGTGGTGGGTTAATTTAAGGAATAAATGACCACATTATTTTTTTTTAGTCTTTTAAACCTAAGTTGCTTAAATTTATTTCTGTCAGAAATGACCAAAAGCCAATAGTATTAGTAAAAAAAATATTGCCTCACCAGTGATAAGACAAAAATATCACTCTAGAATTTTACTTTGAAACTTTGTTTTCTTTGTGTGTAGCCAAATCATTTGGAATTAAGTTCTAGATTGGCTATAATAATTCAGTGTCTGTGAACTAATTGAAATCTAAATTTAAGTTGAGGCAACAGTGTAAAATACTGATTTTTTTAAAAAAATCCAAGAACACATTTCAAAACACTTGAGATTATGTGAAACACTATTTTCTTTTGGCTTTACTAGCTGATAATACTTGGATACATCTTCAGATGTTATCCCATTTCCAGGGTTTAAAATTTTTTACCCTGAATAATTTCTTTATCCACCTTGACACAAACACAACCAGAAACACAAGGCAAACTCATTTAATAAACACTAGGTCAGTCGTGCTTTCCTTTTGCATTCACTCTGCTGAGAATACACGCTAGTGTATTGTTTTTCTTAAACCAAGCTATACAAAATCTATCTAGAAATTGGGAGTCCTAGAGTTTCCATGCTCTTGGTTCCAACCATAAGCTAAAAGATATGAATGATCACTAAAAGGAGAGATTGCTGCCCATTGAGATCTGAATTGTGGAGCCGGAGAGAAAATATGAAATTACTTATCAAAGAATCTTAGAGCTGGACGGGACATGAGGGTCTGAGCTCTGCTTGGGTCCTATGACAGGAAGCTGGAGGCTCCTCACATGCCAACTTCCTTTCAGAGAAGATTTAACTATACAATGAGCTTCCTGATTCTAAGTCAATATCAAACTTCCTCCTATGGGCATTCATTGGTCCTGGCTAGCCCCCTGAAAATATAGGGAAACTACCTGCCTTTCCAAATTATAGCCCTGCATCTGTTTGTAACTAGCCACCTTGTCCGCATTGGACAACGTCCTTCCTCATATTTTTCCCAAAGGAAAGCTGAGTTATAAAGACCACCAAGAGAAGCCATGAAGGCGAAAGGACTCGGAAGAATCCATAACTCAACTCTGGCCTCGGCTCTCTCCCACTGTGCTGTTCTCCAGTATTTATCTTGCTGCACAGTGACCGTGTGCTTATCCACACGTGGGCTCTGACCACACAAGAGGGGCAAGCATGGGCTCCAGGAGACCTGCATTTGTATCTGGCTCAGCTTCTCAAAGTATTGTGATCATGGGCCAATCATTTTACTTTCTGAGATTCATCTGTATAATGGAGATAATTCTTATTTGTCCAGGTTCTTGTTAAAAAAAATGTATAAAGCTTCTGAAATACAGCAATTATTTAATTGTACAAATAATACTCCCTAGTTACTTTATTTCTTGGACAAATTTCACATAATAGGTACAGTGAAAATATTTAGGGAGATAAAAAGGGAGGAAGAGACAGGGAATGGGGTATTTCAATTCATTTTAAAATGGGGATTGAAGAGACAGGAAACAGTAGGATTCTATAAACCAGGTTCGTTGCTTTCTTTTATTTCATTTTAAACACACTATGTCCCCAAGTTACAGTGTTGGGTGCTAGAACACAGTTCCTGGGGCAATCATCGCCATCCACCTTCCAGAGACTAGTCCTGAACTAAAACCAAAATAGGAAAGATAATGAGTAACACTTGAGAAAGTACATTTTAGTATGACCAGTCTCAGAAAAATAAAGACTAAAATTCTGGGTGAGTACAAAGAAGCAGATCCTGATGCTAAGATGTATTAGCTGGGGACAATCTATCCAACTAAGTGCAGGCAATTTCCGTTCTCAAAATAAAAAACCAGAATGGACAAAAGGCAGAGGAGAGGACTGTATTGTGCTGGGAACAATGCAGTTCTGAAACGATGGTGAAGAGATGCCCCGGCAGATCCATCTCTCACACTTGTTCTGCAAGGACAAACCATACAAAAAGGACCAGCATTTTCTCAAGATGCTGGGAACAAGGAGAATACTTTTCTGATAAGAGATTACTGCTAATCAAAACGGGTGCTGTGTGCACTTCTGAGTTTAATATGCAAAGGCACTGGACCAGGATTCTGAGACCAGAAGAAGGGACAAAAATATTTCCCTAAGGCTTGATTTTTGCCTCATGCTCTCCTGTCTGCTTTGCGTCTGTTTGCTGATTTCTGTATTCCCAACCACATATTCTACTTTCATCTATTAGAAATGAAACTCACTCTACCACCATAAGCAAGACACACACACACACACACACACACACACACACACACACACACACACGAGTCCCATTTATGCTGATGTGCATGTACTTACATGTGCACCAATTCCTTCCCATATGTCAAAATTCAAATCACTTGCAAGGTGTGACTCAGGCTTAAGTACTGCACCCTCGGCATAAGCCTCTCTTAGACTTGGTGAATTCAGAGGGCTCAGGTTGCTTGTCCAATGAGTTTGGCAATTATCAGTCATGGTGCTTCCTTTCAAAGAACTCAAGGCACCAGCAGTAAAGATTGCTCAGACAAGGCTTACACACACACACACACACACACAAAACCAGGCTTTTTCAAATGAATGGTATAGAATAAAAACGCCATAAAAAAAAGTCATGTTGAGAGAGAGATGATGTCAGCTGGGTAGAGGGATGGGACTTAACTGAATCATAAGCAAGGATCCAACTTAGATAAGCAAAGAGGAGAGGGAAGCAATTTCCTGAGTTTCTACTCTAGCATTCTGTCCACAGACAGGGGAATTTCCTCCTCTTGATTCAATCAAGATAGACTCCATATTTAGCAGTCTCTCAAAGTAATGAATCATACCTGGTGGAGGCTTTTGAGACTCACAGAGAATATCCAGAGCCACACTTGTGGCTGCCTGTAGTTTCAGCCTTAATCAAATATATGGACTGGAGTTTGTCTTGAATTTTACCACAGCATCATGGCTTAAAAGACGAAATGGAAAAACATAAACTTGGCCAATGAAAATCAATAAGATTTGGTACATGTGCCAGTTATTGATTTATGGCTGCTTAACTTCAAACACACCTTTGGTTGTCCTACTTTGTGATACTGGGGCTGGGATTCTGCAAAGTACATTTGCTTCTTTCAAACTGGACAATGGGGCTGGATCTTACTCACTTTTCTTTGTCAATAGTAGGGGTGGTAGTTGCTGCCTCTGTAACCCCCTAGAACTCTCATTTATCCTTTTTAATAGTTTACCACCTTTTATCTAGTTATCAATTACTTACACTACATTTACCCTTTAATAATGTTTTGTATAGTTTGAAATTGCTAAGAGATCAGGTTTCAAAAGTTCTCATCACAAGAGAAATAATATAGCTATGTGAGATGATATATTTAACTAAACTTACTGTGGTATTCATATATATATCCATCATGTTTATACCTTAAATGTGTATAACTTTATGTCAATTATAGCTCACTAAAACTAGAAAAAATTACTCTGCTCAGAATAATTATTAGGGTTTCTGTCTACTGACTGGACCCTAATAATCAGAACTTGGTTTTCCTTAGGAAAGAGCACACTTTCTTTAATTTGTGCCAAAGAGGCAGAAATAGAAGTATAGGGAGAGACAGCGAGGTAGAGATGGAAATGGAGGTGGAGGTGGTGATGATGGAGATAAAGAGATACCTTCAGTCATTAGTCTAGTCCCCTAAACCGCTTGGGCATTTTTACCTGCCATTATAGGTATTGAGTTAATGATTCTTGCTGTGCTATTGATTCAGCTGTTTGCTCTCAGATCCATTCCCTGCCCTCCTGCTTCTCTGCTTTGTATCACAGGAACTGATTCACACAGTGGGGAGTGTAGAACAATGGAGAAGCATGGGCAGTGCACCCCTCCTCTTTGGCTGTAACTCTCAGAGTAGCTCCAATTCCTCCAGGAAGTCCTGGCCCTGGGCTCCCATAACAATACCATTTCCTGTGCTCCTTACAGTCCCTGGGTATAGCATCTTCCTACAGTTGCTAATATCTGGCTTTATTGTTTTTTCAAGACCTTTTTGACTAATTGCCCAAAATAAAACCCTACAGTTGAACAACCCAGTGGAAACTCTGTTTCTTAATTAGACTTGGATAAACATAATCTGTATCAATTCATATATCTGAATATGTGAATTCTATTTCTTAGTTTTCCTGTACAATATCATGGTTGCTTCAGAAGGAATGTCACTTAATTATAATTGAGCATATATATCTCTGTGTTTATTTTCTTCTTTCCGGTTATTTTTAGCAAGGGCCATGAAAATCAGTAAATCATAAAGCCAATCAGGGTTTCTTCTTGTAGTTCTATGGAGCACATCCACATGCATAAAGAAAGGAAGAATGAATAAATAAGTTTATTCCTCTTTGACTTATAAATCACTGATCTAAATCCTCACCAGAGATGGAAATAAGCAAGAGGAAAAGGAGGAGAGGTGGAGGACAGTAACAGCCATTTCAATTAGTTGAGTAAAATCAATATGTGCTTTTCCTTTAATTCTCACAACAGTCCATGAGTTAGATATATTCTTATCCCGATTTTACAGATAACTGAGGCTCAGAGAAGTTGAATAACACCTGAAGTCACTCCACTGGGCAAGTGTGTTAGACATGAGGTTTGAACATGGGTCTGCCCAAACTTGATGCCCAACTGATATGCTTTGATAGGGTACCTCGGAGAAAGCAAAGCCTGGGGCCCATTATGGGCCATGCTGAAAGCCTAGATAACGCAAAGGTGGATTTGGAAGGGAGAGTCCTGAAGGGGAGGGGTGAAGCTGGGAGCAAAGCCTGCCTACTTCTGATCTTCGCCTGGTGGCAGCAGTAGCAAAAGAAGTGGCACCCTGGCAGCAACTGCACAGAACACATTCTGGAGGGAGGAGCAGCCACTCGTGAGAATGAGCTTGAACTCCACGATCGCATCCACAAGGCCACAGTGTCTTTTTACCATATACCATCTCCTAGGGGGCAAGGGATTGCTTCAGTACGTTGGTAGAAAGGAGCCTTCAGTTTGGGGTACCTTATTAAGATGTCCACAGACCCTGGAGAGTTCAGAGAGGAGCAGAGAGATGATTACAGGGGCTGGAGGGGTTGATTTATGAGGCTCGATGCAAAGACTGGTGCTGTTACCACTTGGATAAATGATAGCTAGGGGAGACATAATGATATCTATAAATATTTGTAGGGCAGAAGCAGTGAGAAGAGAAGGGATTCGTGTGCTGCTGATGGAATACAAACCCCTCCATTTCCTTTTGCCAAACTGCCAGGAAAAACTTACTGACAGCCGTGTCATCAGAACCGCAGAGAAATCAGCCACGGTGGGGAAGGGAGAAAGTGACAGCCCAGGATCACTTAGGACCAAGTTCCAGGAAAAGTCGTGAAATGCGTTCAAGGGCATGTTCTGCCCAGACTGGGGAACAGACAGCAGGGGCCAGCACAGAAACTGTGGGCTTCCTCTCAGCCCTACCTTTCACCAGCCCCTCTGCCAACAGTCAGCTTTATGCACTGTCTGCTCAGATGTTCCCTTCATCTTAGAAACTGCCCTACCAGCTGGTATCTACCCATTTTATACCCACAAGTTCATCAGCACCTCCTGTAGACCAGCCACTTAGCTGGGTGTGTATGCAAAGGCAAAGAGACAATTGTCTTCGAGTTGATGGCTAACTGGAAGGTCAGCCAAATGAACACATGAACAAATACAGTGTAATGAGTGTGATGATAGATGCAGGCCTAAGGTACTCTGGGAATAAAGAGCAGAGGCCCCTAATCCAGATGGGGGGGGGGGGTCATCCGGTGATAAACCCTAAAAAGTGATAACATTGAACTTCACCTGCACCATGAAAACAGCAAAGGTTAAAAAATCTCCCCAATGCACACACACACATGCACACATGCACACACACACTTGCGTGCACACACACACACACACACACACACACACACACACACTTTCTGTGTTCTGGGAAACGGTTTACCACCAAGAATCACAATCCCCCTATGACTTAGTAAGACACACAAGTCCACTTGTTCTCACCACTCCCCAGTACATTTGCAAATGACTACCTTGTCTATCTGTGACAAAACCAAACACAGACCTTGCCTCTTTCACTTGAACCTGCTGAAGCCAGACAGACTCTCCAACTCCCCTTTCTTTGTCTCTCATGAATTAGTTACAGATTAAAAACAGTCCTCCTGAAATCAGCTAGGTATACTCCCTGTTCAGCTGACTGACTGAGACTTGATTTCAAAAACCATCCCAACTGTAAAATCACCCCTATCCTGTAACTTCCCTCTCCTTTCCTTAAAAGTCTGAGGCAAAGCCACCTTCTGAGCACCCTGATCTTCAGCTCTGAAGTGTTCTCCTTACAGCAATAATCTGAATGCACTGTCTTCTTATTGCTCAGTGTTTGTCTCTGATGAAATATTCTTTAATAGTGAAGAATAGGGAAAGGGGGAAAGGATGCATCCTATCCTATATAATAAAAGCCTAATATGCAAATTGACTGACTGGCAGAACGACCACCAGGGGGCAGATGCTCAATGCAGGAGCTTCCCCCAGCCCACAGGCCCTAGGCCAGCCAAGACGGGTGGCAGCGCCCATCACCCCCCACCCACAATCGCCCTGCCAGTTGCCCCACAGATCATCCCTGATCACTGGCCAGGTCTAGGGACCCTACCCATGCATGGATTTCATGCACCAGGCCTCTAGTATAGGAAGAAGTTCCATGGAAAGGAAGTGCCTCATACACAAACCTGAAGCTAAGAGACAGAAAATTTTGTTAGTGGAATTTCCATGCCTAAAGGGCCAAGTCTAGGAAGGCAGACAAGTGAAGAATTCCACTGTAGAGGCATTCTTTTCTAACTCAGTTTCCTCACTATAAAAATGGAAGGAGAGATAATAACTACTTCAGGAAGGAGGTCACCTGGGAAGATGCTTAGTAACTTAGCAGCATCCCCAGCATAGGGCTATTGCATATGATGGGTAGACAAGAAATATTTCTTAAATGGTTGGTCAACTAATGTTCCTACATCACCTGCTACCCTGAGTGAGTTGGCAGAGCCATTTCTATTGTCACGTGGCTTAGAAGTCAGCACGGACTGATCCTGATGTCCAGTAATGTGTGCTGAAAGAGTCCTGCCTTGGCTTAGGGAGCTCCACTATGGTTCAAACTTCCCAAAAGGAAAACAAAAGCAGACTACATTTCCCTTGACAACATAAACTCACCTAAATTCTCAGAGCAGATTGGCCAGATTGGTGTGCAGACCTTCATGGCTCACATTGGACATGGCCCGACCCTGCCTTGGACCTCAGCCCCGGCCCACCCCACTTCCACTTGTGGCAGCTGCAGTTAGTATGGACGATTGGTTAGGAGGGATAAAAACAGATTTCCCAAACCAACTGTATTCAATGTAACATATTTTTCATATGTTTAATGGAACAGAAATTTTTATTTTAACCGACATTTATGGGCATTACCAGTGTTCTGCAGAGGGAGCAGAAACCTGGTGGAGAGAGATAGCAGGTATTGAAATCATATTATTTTTATCATAAGATTAGGGCACTCTGTGTTTTCCTCCCCACCCCCAGGCTCCTTTCTCCTCCTCCCTGCCTAGAAAAACAAGAGATTATAGATGGAGGCTCCTGCTGTACAAAGCCCCAGATCGGTTAACCCTTCCTCCGTGCAATCCAGGCACCAGAGAGCCCATTATTTAATGCTAATGTATTGTTTTCACACTGCCTGGCTCTGGGAGATCCAGATTCTTGGCACCACAGACTCAAGCATCAGCCAAAGCAATAAAGAGAAGACAATTCTTCATTATCATTCCTGGAAGCTACTCGGTGACAATGAGAGAACTGTGGCTTGGATTTATTTGTGTTTCTGTATATATTCAGAAAGCGTGTCCTAAAGTTGTGATTTCAGTGACCATCAGCTTTTTCTATTTTAACCATCCTCCTCCACTATTTTGCTTTTAAAAACTGGAGTTTCCACCAGGTCAACAGAGATGGCAAGCTTGAGAAGGACGATCTTTGAGACAAATACGTCCTCTCTCTTAATTCCACCCTCCCCTTTAATTCCCACAACATCCTTGACAACCTTCTATCCCTTATCTCCTCTTTCCGCCCATCTCTGTCTCACCTGTTATTTTTCTTCATGTATAAAGAAAACTCTGGCTGTGACTCAGGGTTCTAATCCTCACTGAGCCCTTACCCAGCTGTTTACTAGTATATGCGGCAAGTCAATCAAGCAAGGCTACAGTTTCACCTCCTGTGGAAGTGTCCCTGAGTCCTTCCCAGATCCTCCATAGACTATGGAAATAAGATTCCACAGGCTTCCTGGGTACCCTCTGCCCCACAGTTTTAGAAGCAAGTGGGATACTGAGTAGGAACTGTTATTTTATTACTTTATCTCCGTTAAAGCAATGCAAAGTAATGCCCAAGTTTCTGGTGGTGGGATCATTGTATATTACATAATCCAATATGGACCTCAACACTCAATTTCTAAATAGTATTTAGTATTTGTGCAGCATCATTTACTAAGCTTCTGTGCAGCTGGTCAAACACACTAAGCTGGCCACTCTCCTGGACACTGTGGATAAATGAGGGAAATATGGACTAGTGCTGGAAAAGCAGAGGTCATACCCATGAGAGCAGCCCAATCTGTGCAGCTAAAGCCAGATAAACTCTCCCTGTGGCAGGGTGGACGAGGGAGCTTGTAGGATTATGCTGGCACAGATGATAAAGTCCAGTGTATAGTCCATCTTCTTGTCTTTGCTCCCCATGATATTCTGCTCTTTGTGTGTGAGTTTTCATCAGGATTTAGAGACATGAAATATACTCCCTGGCTCAGAAAACTGCAGAAAAGCAGCCTCAGTTCTTTTCAGTCTGGCTCTGATGCTAAAAGCTATACCTTTTGGAACTTATGAGCATATCACAGACGCTGAGCAGGTGAGCTTTAAAAAATGGGGTTCCATCTGAATAATCTGTCAGACTACAGACAAGAAAAAGCTCTTTCTGACTCCAGCTGGAATGAGTGATTACTTTGATAACAAATTAAAACAAGCTTGGAAATTGGAAATTACCTGAATTAAGCTATCTCCGGTGAATGACTGAGCTCCCCCACCCTTTCAGTACATTTTCTTCTATATTAGCCATAAACATGAGCTCTTCATTAATAGAAATTGGTTCATTGCTACTGGCCACAAGGGGAATCTATTGGATGTGTGGCACTAACTTCCAACCTGATCAAGAAGACAACTTGTTCTTAATGTGAGTGCTTCCTTGGGAACTTAAAAATTCTTTATGTCCCCTTCGGCTTCTTGCATACAAAGGCAATCATAATGTTCAACTTTTAAATGTTTGAATATTTTCTCTGTATGGGATGTTTATGGCACCAAATAATTTCTAGATGATTACTGTTTTTAATAACTTTCTAATTACCATATTAATCAGAAGTGTCCTTTTGGCTTATAGAAGGTACCAAGGGACAGAGGTAAGAAACAAAGATATTCCTGTTGCAAACCACTTGCACACAACTTCCAAACTTCCTATTCAGAAGAACAGTTGCTAAGCGGAGGGCTCGATTCTTAGGGAGATAAGAAAATTCAACCTCCCTGCTAAATGATTGTTCGAAGCATCCAAAATGAAATGGATGTCCTATGACCTCGCAATGCCTGTCTATCCTGAACACATAATAGAATCACCCTTTTGTACTGTTTTGTGCAGTAGGAAATGTCATCCTTTGGTGACCACTGTATTCAAATATTTTCTGTTATTGCTTTCTTTCTTGATCTCTGATTCCTAAGCAATGACCTTACAAAACAGTGAACCAGAGAGGTTAATATTCCAAAGAGGCTGTGATTTTTCTTTATATTTATTCTTGCCTCACCAAGCTTCCATTTCATCAGGTGATCTTTGCCATCTATTTAGCTAGTGAGTTCTGTCTGAATCACAATGGCCATCTCCCGCTACCCCTCCCACCCCCATCTCCCTGGGGTGGGTTTTGTGGATAGTTAAGAGGTAGAAGTGATAATGACATCTGTTCTAGCTCTCCCTCACTCATTCTTATGGAGAGAGAGAGAGAGAGAGAGAGAGAGAGAGAGAGAGAGAGAGAGAAAGAGAGAGACTAAAGAAATAATGTAAAATAGCCAGTAAAAATATTCCAATTTATTGGATGTTTCATTAGTAAAACTGCACTGGTATTTTTTGTATTTGATGAGATAATGATAATTTTCTGGCTTCTCCTTCATACTGAGCTTGATGGACAGGCCCTTCTTTAATGTACAAATAATCTTTATGACCCTTGTAAGCAGGTCTGATGATACTCAGCTGAGTAATGTACCAGAACTGAAATTTCCATCTACTTGATGTTTTGCACAGGGGTTTTGATGAAGTCACTGTCACCTGCTATTAACTTAATATCAAGCCTTAATAGGGTCCCTTTCTCACCATCTCCACGCTGTTGGGGTCCAAATTAATTACTAAGTAAAAATTCTGCCACATAAATCCTCACTTCCCAGGGAGAGGAAAAAAAAGGTTTTAACCTCATTTGAGAGCTCAGAGAGCAGCCCATGAAAGAAGATTCATTCGCCTTCAAGACACATCTAAGAAGTCTGTGCATAAATGAGAAAACCAGGGGTCCTTGCAAAGTGCAGCTCACTTCCTGATATTCAAGCCCTATATCTTCTTTCTCAGCATCCTCATATTTATTCTCAAAAATTACAAGACTCTTCACTTCATTCTCTGTGGTACTAAGGTACAAGTGAGAATAACAAAACTTTCCCTAAAAATAATTTGTTCATTAAGTATCAAATGTATCAAAAAATATCAAATGATGCATGGAATAAGATCAGCTGAATATCTTCCAAACCTGATATTCTGTAAAGTTGTGAACTAACAAAAATATAAGAATTTTAAAATTTTGCTCACTAGTCCTTTGGCATTATCTAACATTTCACCATGAGAAATAAATCTGTTATTAAACGATAATATTCCTCAAGGGTCAAGGAAAAGGAAGAAGCATATGAGAGGAAAAGAGAGCTTAGTCTCTATTAGGCACACATAACCACCTGAGAATTTGATTAGAATATTGCTGGTAGAGAAGACAGGATGTCCAGGGTGTTCAAAAAACATGGGCTAGTGGGGTACCCTATAATAGCTGAGAAGATGGTGGAGGGTCTTTCCAAAGATTTCGTAGAGCATTAAAGACAACTGCCTAAGTCACAATTCTTACATTGCAGAACTCCAAGGATAAGAGAATAAATCAGGGGGAGGGGGTAATATTTGTCTACAAATTGAAAATTTTTGCAAAGAGAGATAATAATTAAAAGCTCCTAGATACCTAAAAATCCCATTAACATGTAGAACCTATAACTTTAATTGATTATCAGATGCTAATAAAACAAATTTCTCATTTCATTCATTCTCCTAAAAATAAAAAAAAAACTACACTTTTGAAGCTTCCATGAGATCCCAGTAGATCCCTAAACTCATTTCCCCTAAGAACAAGTACAAGACAGGGATGTCCACTATCAATATAGTACTGGAAGTGCTAGCCATAGCGATCAGACAAGAAGAAGAAATAAAAGGCATACAAATTGGAAAAGAAGAAGTAAAACCCTCCTTGTTCACAGATGACATGATACTATACATAGAAAACCCCAAGACTCCATCAAAAAACTACTAGAACTAATAAATGAATTTGGCAATGTAGCAGGATACAAAATTAACACCCAGAAATCTATGGCCTTTTTATATACCAATAATGAACTCACAGAAAGAGAAACAAACAACAACAAAAAAAAACAATCCCATTTACCATTGCACCAAAAAAAATTAAGATACCTAGGAATAAACTTAACTAAGGATGTAAAATACCTGTAATCAAAAACTATAGGACATTGAAAAAATAGAGGAAGACATAAACAAATGGAAGAACATACCATGTTCATGGATTGGTAGAAACAACATCATTAAAATGTCCATACTACCCAAAGCAATCTACAGATTCAATGCAATCCCCATTAAAATACGAACTGCATATTTCAAAGATCTAGAACAAACTCTCCAAAAATTCATCTGGAATAAAAAAAGACCCCGAATAGCCACAGCAATCCTGAGAAAGAACAACATAGTTAGAGGTATCACAATACCAGATATCAAGCTATATTACCAAGTCATGGTTCTCAAAACTGCCTGGTACTGGCACAATAACAGACATATAGACCAATGGAACAGAACAGAGAATCCAAAAATCAACCCAAGCCATTATGCTCAATTAATCTTTGACAAAGGAGGCAAGAGCATACAATAGAGTCAAAACAGTCTCTTTAATAAATGGTGTTGGGAAATTTGGTCAGATACATGCAAAATATGAAACTAGATCACCAACTTGCACCATACACAAAAACAAATTCAAAATGGCTAAAGGACTTGAATGTAAGACAGGAAACTATAAAAACCCTGCAAGATTCCACAGGCAGCAAAATAGCAGACATATGTCGTAGCAATATCTTTAAAGACACAATTCCTAGGGCAATGGATACTAAGGAGAAAATAAACAAATGGAACTACATCAAAATAAAAAGCTTCTGCACAGCAAAAGAAACCATCAACAAAACAACAAGAAAGCCCACTGCATGGGAGAACATACTTGCCAATGATATTTCTGATAACAAAAAAAAAATCTCCAAAATTTACCAAGAATTCATACAACTTAACAAAAGGAAGATAAGTGATCCAATAAAAAATGGTCAAAGGATGTAAATAGACACTTTTCGAAAGAGGACATACAGAAGGCCCAGAGACATATGAAAACATACTCAAAGTCACTAATCATCCAAGAGGTGCAAATCAAAACAACAATGAGATACCATCTCACACCTTTCTGAATGGCTATCATCAACAAATCAACAAATGACAAGTGCTGGCAAGGATGTAGAGAAAAAGGAACCCTCCTGCACTGCTGATGGGAATGCAGAATGGTGCAGCCACTGTGGAAGACAGTATGGAGTTTCCTCAAAAAGTTAAAAATAGAACTCCTATTTGACCCAGTAATCCCACTCTTAGGACTATATCCCAAGAAACCAGAAACATCAGTCAGAAAGGATATATGCACCCCTATGTTCATAGCAGCACAATTTACAATAGCTAAGATTTAGAAACAGCCTAAGTGCCCATCAGATGAGCTGATTAAAAAACTGTGGTACATCTACACAATGGAATACTATGACGCCATAAAAAAGAAGGAACTTATACCATTTGTGACAACATGGATGGAACTAGAAAGCATTATACTAAGCTAAGCTAAATAAGCCAGTCAGAGAAAGATAAATATTATATGATATCACTCATATGTGGGATATAATGATCAACATAATTTGATGAACAAGAATAGATCGATCTAGAGGTAAATGGTTGGGGAGGGGAAGTTAGAGAGCAACTAAAGGACTTGTATGCATGCATATTAGCATAACCAATGGATACAGACACTGGGGCGGTGGGGGCTTGCCCGGGGTGGAAATGGCTGGGGGAGGGGGATCAATTGGGGAAAAATGAGACATATGTAAAACTTTAAACAATAATAATTTTAAAAAACTGAAAAAAAAGATCCCTTTTGCTCACTCTTGCTTCCATTTTCTTGGTTCTAACTGCCCACGCCTGCAACTCTTCTATAAATGGATTTCTACCAATGGCTCCAAAAGTTGATCTACCAGCTTAGGCAAAGCACAAGAAGTGCCTAGAAATCGGAGTTTCTAGGCACTTAGTCAACACCTAAGTATGAAAACCTTGCGCCCCTTGCCTCAGGAGGGATGGACTTTGAGGCATGACTTAAATTGCTGAATTTTGGGGAGGTCAGGATGAGGTTACCCTCCACAAGTCCCAGACTGAAGTCTCAGCCTAGCTTGGTTTCTTCCCTTTTCCTGAATCGCTTCCCCCACTGCCTTACTAGACCCTTCTTAACAAATCACTTGCATACAATGCACCATCTTAGGGCCTATGGGAAACCCAACCAAGACATAATGTTGCTGAATATACTCACCTGAAGATATGGATGAAAACTCTAATTTATTGTGGACAAAGCCAATGCATCATTGTGCCCACCTATCACTTCCAGCCACCATTTCTGTTAGGAATGCAACATTGTCATAGTTACCTAGGCACAGAGCTTTGGAGCTATTTGAATTATTTATTTTTTATTGGATGACTTCACTACCAGTCGCATTACACTGTAGAGTTTGCAAAACATTTCATTTATTTAATATCATGTGGTTGTCAAAATAAACTTTAGAAATCTATAGGCCAGATTTGATCATCTCAGTCTTTAGAGTGAAGCAACAAAGAATAAAGAAAATTAAACAGTAAACTGAGTAATTGGAGCCAGAACTTGAGCTTTTGACTTTGATTAACTGCTTTTCTACTAAGCCAGATGTTCTTCCTTCAGGATATCTCGCAGATGCCTCCTTTTTTTCCCTGTTTTTTCCATACAACCTTGGTTTAGACCCTTGATACCCTTTCTCAGGTTACAGCAGTCATCTCCTAAACGGTTACTTTGCCTCTATCTCCTTGTTTCATGCCTGCATGCCCCTACCAAGATTAAGATTCCTACCTCATATCATATTCTCTTCCTTGTGATCTGGATCCTGCAGACATTTCTAGCTTTAACTTTACTCTTCTCTTCTATCTAATCCTAAGGTTTATTTGTTACTGAATCATAGTATAGCTATACTTAATAGTACAGAAATAGGTACCTTGAAGTGGGTGCTGCTGTAGCTAAACACCTAAAGTATGTGCCATGAACAGAGGATCTGAGAGATGCCAGGCAATGAAACTGATGTAAGAGGCAGGGATGATGGCTATGCATGTGATGCACTGGGAAAACTCTTGGTTAACCACTATATACCTTAGAAGGCAGATCACTTGCTTAGTGAGGGTATTGCACTAGAGGAAAGAGGTTGGAAAACATAGTTAGGAGTGGGTGCTGGAAATGTGGTTAGTTTCCAGTGAAATGGGATGTCCACAGAAGTGATAAAGCCACTGCTAGGTCGGCACATGAAATCCATCTATGCCATCTTCTAGCTTTCTTACCTTCCATGGGGACCTGGGAAGCCTTATGTAGAAGACAGCAAAGTCTTAAAGTGGAAAGACCCTGGACAAGCATGGGGGCCTTGTTTCCAAAGAACACTGCCAGGACCTGCATTAGACTCTGAAATGAAAGGAAATAACCTTTTACTGTGTTAAACTCAAGGCATTGCAGTTTGTTTTGATCTTGCCTTCATCCTCTGTTTCAGCACCTAGCTGAGTGCTCTGCCCAGAGCTAATGTTCAGTGCTTCTTAAATTAAACAGAAGGGGGAAAAAACCCTTATAATATGAGCTAATTTTAATGAATAAAAAGTACAAAGCCTTTCATGGATACTATTGCACCGTAACTACATAAATAATATAAGAAATAAACATCAAGGAAGAAAATGGTGATTATGTTTAATATCTCAAAATAATTATTCTTAACAGCTATGAGTTGAATTATTCAATTATAACAGAGTGAGTTGAAAACAATAATTAATTGAGACATTTTCAGAAAATACTTAAAACAAGCTTACTAAATTGTTTTTATTTATGTAAATCATTACATAAGTACATATATAAGCTACATTCTTTCTGACAAATTTATTGTTTTCTTAGTTGATGCAATTAAAATATATGGTGACTAGAGGCCCAGTGTACAAATTCGTGCATGGGTGGGGTCCGGCCAGCCCGGCCCCAATCGGGGTGGATCAGGGGAGCCTGTCAGGAGGAGACAGCTAGAGGTTGGCTGGCTGGGGGAGGGGCTGAGGGCGATTGGCTGGGGGGCCCAGGCCCTGATTGGGGTGGGGGTTAGTTGGGGGCGGGGCCAGCCATGGAGAGAGTCTGTGGGTGGTATGCCAGCTGGCCCACCCCCGAATGGGATGGGGAGGCTGATCGAGGGTCAGTGGCTGGGGGAGGGGCTGGGGGAGGGTGGCCAGCTCTGTTCAGTGCTACATGTCCACCAGCGTGAGCTGCCCAGCACCTACCTAGGCTCCAGAACTAGCCTCAGTCTCTGTTCAAACCTCCAACTTATCTCCTAACATTATGACTCTTCGCATCATGCACCTGAACTTCACATTTGCTTCTTTTTGATGTAGTTATAGCAAACCTTTAAAATGTGGACTAGTGCAGTTAGTCAAGAGCACTAAAACTAATGGGTCGGCTCTTGGACTGTCCTTGTCAGTGGTAAGCAGGGTCTCTGTTGCTCTCTAAGACACTTCCCTATGACCAAATGCAGGAAACCACTGTCTCCAGCTCTTTCCTATATTTTCCCCACTTGCCTCCAACCTCAACCCCTCTCCCTTAAGGGAATGGGTGGACCTATGTAAATAGCATGAGACAAGTGACAAGTGCAGAACCTACCCCAAAGATTAACTACAGTAATATTAACATATTAATACACACAGGTTATCATAGCAGAGAGAAAAAGAGTGATGTTGTAACAACTGTAATATGCAATATTGTTTATTTCAATCACTAGAGGGTATACAAAGGTAAGTGCTTTCTAGAATTTCTGAAAAAATGTCTCCATGCATAATAGGGCTCCTTGAACCTGGGCAATTAGCTGGAGGAATTAGCCTAAATGGGCATAATACAATCCTAAAGCCCCAAGAAGGCCTCATATTTATTCAATTGTGCTTTCCTTCTCTAAAAAGTTTTAAAGCACCTATCTCTGTTCATATGTACAAATTATAGCTAGATACTATTGTATAAGTACATTATGAACATTATAAAACATCTGCAACATATAGACATTTTTTAAAACTAAGGTGAGAGAGAAAGATTCCTAAGAAATAGGAATCCCACTTTAGGAATAACCACCTAACAAGAGTGTAACTAACTGTAGGTGTGACATTGAAAGACTCAGTGATGTAACTAACATCATCCAGCAAAGAACAGACACGGGTGGGTAGGACTTTAAAGTCCTATTTTTAAATTTCTGCTCTACAGCTCAAAGTAAGAGCTTTCTCTGCGGCTGGAATATGCATTATGTGTGTCTCCCTTTCATTAACAGAAGTTGAAATGTATTTGTTACAGATGCCAAGGGTCAATCTCTCATCATCTCATCACAAAGAAACCTGTGGGATATCCAACAATTCCCAGTCGTCTTTGTGCCCTGGGTCTCTTGTCAAAATTCTTTCTATTTGGATTGCTTCCTTAGGGAATCATGCCTCCCTTCCTTTGTAAGACTTATTGCTTGTGGATCCATCTACCAGATCCTTCTATGGGAAGATGTGGAGATGCCGGTAGGGAAAGGGGATCTAGGTGCCTTGGCATTTTTGTTTCCATAAAATAGGCACCTACTGAAACCAGTGCAAGGGCATCGTGAGCTGTCCTTGACTCTCCAGAGCACAAATAGCATTTATCTCTGGGCAGCGGGTAGCGCCAACACGGTTTTTGTCAACCTGTCAATTTTTTTTTTCTTAAACAGAAAGCAGAGTTCAGTAAATAAAGATAAATGATTGTGCTCCTTCTCTGCAGACCCTGGAGCTAAACTGAACAGGCCTCTTATGGTTTGGCCCTGCTTCATTGACTGTTCAGACAGCCCAGTAATACGACAGATGTACCCAGCCGTTCCCTCTTCCCCGCTGTCCATTAGATTATGTTCATTTTGTCTGAGATGCCATTAGAAGTCTCAAGGTCAAAAAAGTCACAGGGAAGAAAAGAGGATGACTAATTTTTTCCTGCAGCCCTTCATTGCCCAAAGAGCCTCTAGACAGGTGGGCTCCTGCTTTGTGAGGGGCACAAAGAGTGGGGGGAGGCTCCATGCAATTTACTTGAAATAAAATGCAGGTGTGCAATTAACCAAGACACACTTCTGGCAACTGGAAACCAAACTGAAAGTTTTATTTGAATCAGCCCGCCACTGGAAGTGTTATTTGAATCAGGGGAGAATATTATGTGGGATATTTTCTTAAATGTCAAATGAATGATTTGCCTGCAACAACATGTTGAGGAAGAGCTTGGGGAGCAGAGGAGGCTTATGTTTCTTTCTCTTCTTCTTTTTTTAAGAAAAAAGATGATAATGTTTTGGTTTCAAAGAATGCTTCCCTTGGGATTTCTTGAGGACATCATGCAAATAGGGAATTTGTCCCTGCTTAGCAGCTGTGATTATGCACGTAATGGTCCTTGAATTTATATAGTGCGTTACTCCTGAGCTCAAAGCACTTAACACACATGGCCACATCATTAACACTCAGAATCAGCATGTGAAAACTGCAAGAGACTGCAAGGATCACCTGCTTCAACTCCTCCATAGACAGGAAAGCAGGCCATGTTATTATGTGTGGTTCTTTTCTTGTTTCATGTATGTGAGGTATATTATCTTTCTAAATGATGACAGAAGCTACATTTTCTTCATTTGTAAAAGCCTCCATAGCATCTAGCATGAGCCTGGGTACAAGAGAGACAGAGATAATTCATACCACTGTCTGGTAGTCAGAATCATAGAGTCAAATAGTTGGAAACTAAAAGATCATTTAATCCCTATAGAAATCTAATAGTTCCGTCCAGATGCCCAGAACAAAGGGGCACAAAGGGGAAAGCATGTAAAGAGGGCTCCAGGTTCCATCACTATTTCAACCAGATCCACTCTCATTTAATTTTTAAATATTTTGGGAGATTCGAGGATGTGAGATTATTGTTTGAAGAAAAGTTCTCCACTGCTTAAAATAATATTTAGAGAAATTCTCATATAGCATCCCAGAGAGATTATCATCTAACTTTCCCTTGCGCAAGTATGGGAAGAACAACAAAATTTAACTCCTGGCACATAATACCTTGTTGACTTGGGGCTGCACATTAGGTAAAGGTATGACAGATAAGTACAGAGTGATCATAGTTTTTGTTCCTATCTAGTTGCATTCAGCAAGTGTTTATTGAGAATCTTGTTGTGGTTTTCATCACCCTAGACTGCAGGCGGGGTGGAGTGCCAGAAAACAAAACTTCTTATGAGATTTTAATCTATCTGAGCAGAGAAAATCCACAGCATACTTAGCTTTACCCTTAAGAACATAAGCACCAATGTGCACAGTTCAAAACATAGGAGAATAAACACAAGATAAATTCCATAAAAAGAATTAGAATTTGTCAGATTTGGAAGGGATCTTAGATGCCATTTCTTTATCAGATGGGTAAACAAAGGCCTGGCGAAATAACATGATACAGTCAAGATAGCCCAACTCAGAAGACTAGGGACTGATAGCATCCCATATGTCTCCTCAGATCCAGGTCAGTGTTCTTTGTACATTTGACTGTCTTAGCTAGACCGTGAGGGACTAGTCTGATAAAAACAGATTTAAAGTAGAGGAGAGGAGACCTTCAGTGCAGGAGTAAGAACCAAGATGCAGGGCTTCGTGGGTCATGGCCAACCCGGCTGGCGAAGGAAGTTAGATTATAGAAGACTGCTCCATTTAGGAAGCACCCATCAAGTATGAATCTATGGGCGTAGCAAAAAAAAAAAAAATGTAATGCAGTTTCTGCCCTTAAGAATCCCCTCTAGAATAGAAGGATGAGCAATACTCACTGACATCTACAATTCAAAGTAAGGGGAGCACTGTGATAGAAGGGCAATCATAGTGCTTCGCAAACTGAGAGCATCTGTATACTAATGACCACCAAATCTCATCCTGATTTAGCTCCTGCATTCCAGACTCATACACCCAGCTGCCTGGTGCATGAAACCTCCAGCTGCATGTCTTAAGCTTTCCTCAATTTCAAAATTAAATTCATCATCCACCCCTTTCCTGAATCTTTCATCCCCAACCCTCCTTCTGAGTTCCACATATCAATAACATATTTCAGTTGCCCATGTTAGTCAATAGCAACACCATACCTCCATACCAGCTCCTCAGTTACATAAGCCAGAAACCTGGGGGTTGTTATTGACTCTTCCCTCTCCTTCATTCCTTACATCCATCCAACTCAGGTTGGGTTTGTCTCTTAAACAGCTCTAAAAGCTGTCCACTATTCTCAAGACCCACTGTCAGTGCCTTAGTCCAAGATTTCATTATCTCCCTGATCATGGCTCAAGTGTCCAACTGGTCTCCCTGCTTCCTCCAAGATATGCATTAGAACCTATATGATGATTCTTTAATTCACATCTAAGTCTATTTTTCCTCTTAGGATTAAGAACAAAACTGCTTAACCTGTTACAAACTATTTTCCTTATTTCCCCCTGCTCACCTCCCCAATCTCATCTCCCGATAATTTGTATTCCACCATTTTAAAATTACATTAATCCTGGACTCAACTGGATCCATTGGTATTGCCATATTTTATTCTGGTTGTCCATATCATTTCTCTGTTTGCGTGCTTATGGAACTCTTCCCTCACAAAGTTACATAGGCATACACACAAAGACAATGCAGGCACATACATGCTTCACATAGCTAGCTCCAATTCAACATCAGATTTTAGCTTAACCCTTAATTCCTCCAGAGTCTCCCTGGTCCTAGACTAAGTACAGACCCTGTTTCCATAGCATTTTATTTCCTGAGTCATAATACTCACTACACTTGATAGTAATATTTTTTTTTCAAAAATGGCTGTCTTCCTCAAGGACTGGAAGGTCTCCCTTGTTTCCTGCTTGATCCTTACTACTTAGAACAACATATGCACAGAGTGCTTAATAGATACTGAATAAATGAATGATTACTTGGTGACATGCAGAGCATTTAATCTCAGGTAAGCAAGTTTCCAAAGGTTTAAAGAAGAACACTCTAAGTGAAAATTAGGTCTACTGAAAGCAATTTAAAAGGTTCTTATCCCAGCAGGCTGACGCCCTGCCTGGATCAGATCACGGCAGAGATCGTCATTTTACTAAGGATTAAATTCATTCACAAATGTTAATGGGTCTGAAAAAAAATAATTACAATGGTAACAAATTAGGGGTCTGCTTCACTAACTAACTTTTCTCTATTAACAGAGAATTTACTTTGAAGAGCAGAAAGAGCCAAGTGAGCAGATTTCATAATTGCAGAACTTTATTTTCACTTTGCTCTAACTTTCCCAGTGAAATAGAACATAAAGAAAGCCTTCTGCAAATGGATAATTACACACCACATTTCAGGATTATGAGATACTGTGTAACCTTTTCTCCTCCTTTTCTAATGTGACCAAGCACCATCAGAGAGCTATTCTTGCCCTTATGGGGGGGGGGGAGGCACTTGAAGCCACTCCTCATATCTAACAGCATGATTTCATGTTTATTAACATATACCCATAAAATTTTATAATTTTTCAGCACCTGAAGGGACTGCACAGATCAGCTAACCTAAACTTTTGCTTTAAAAAGTTGAAACTAAGGTCAAGAAATGTTAAATGACTCCTTCTAACACAAAAATTCTGGAATAAGAGAAATTTACATCAAATGAACAATAATGGAGGACCTCGGCCTTTGTGGAGAAATGAAATGGAGGGTCATCCTTAGGTGTGGGCAAAGAACATCCAGTGGAAACTGGTTCAAATGACAGGCAAATGAAAATGCGATTCAGAACTGTGCTTGCTTAGTTCATATGGTTTAAGATAAGCCACTTATTTTGAGTCCTATTCTCCCCTGCACATATAGAAAGGTATGATACCATAAGGTTAGGAATACAGGTTCTGGAATCACAGACTTACCTCCAAACCAAAATGAATCCCAACCCCATCATTATACCATTTCTCTTGATGGATGTCCCAATTGCTCATCATACAACATTTCACCAATACCTTATGTTTGGCTAACTTTGGCAACTCTCTCCATTTTAATCAATGTAAACCATTACTCACTCATAGCTCAGAAAAGATAAATTGGGAGCCACGGAGGGCAAGACATTTACATGGGAAATAAATGAAAACAGGAATATCACAAAGGGAAATGAGATATCAAGCAATCCCATCATTTTGTCCTTGGCTGGCCTTAGTGGGAAGCAAATGGGAAGGTAAGGTAAGGATGTGTTCTAACATATTTAAAGTATGGAAATGAGAAAATTGAAGTAATCTCACAGTCTTCAATACAAGGACAATATTGGCCATGGGGTGGGAAATCCCTATGGAGTTTATCTGTACTTCTCTGACATGAAGATTGAACATTATATAAGTGTCTACAAGATATTAAATACCTAGGGGTGATCTATGTTTCCATCTCCATAAAGACACACTGTATAATGGCTCAATGATGTTTTCTTCATTATATTGACACTTTACAAATTCAGAAAGGAACATTTACCTCACACCATTTGTTTTCCTTAGTCAGTTTCAAGAACAAAAATGCCAAATAATTATATTCTTGCTATTCTCCAGAGTTTTCATTTGTTATTCAATAAAAAGACTAATACAAGAAGGTAAAATGTAATTTTTCTTCACCTATTGAATACAGTTTACTTTTATTACCCAAGCTCTTGACTGTTAAAATTACATAGACCATTTAATCTATGAACTTTGCATTCTGTTAATTCCCACACTGACTAGAGGCAGATATTTTTTCAAAAACTGAATTTGTAGTAACAGTAACTAAGTTAGCATACGGTAAAATGTATTTCCTGGCATTTTTTATTGAAAAAATATGATGCTTGCTACATTATAGTAATAATGATGATTATTTCCAACATATTTAATAAAGTGCTTTAGATTTGACTATTTCTATTAAATCAAACAGATGGTGATAGCACATAATTTCACCCAGAAGTGTACATTAATTATTAACAATAAATGTAGGGCAAAACAACAGACTTCAGTAATATAACTGCACATCTGCAAAGGAGGTTGTTGGCGATTTGGAAATGCTAATTCTGTGATTAATCTTCCATTTGGCTACTGAGCAGCAGAAGTTGTGCAAGCAAGAATGCTAAGATGAGTGATGGAGCATTCAGACTTCAAATTGGATTTTGATTTTAGACAGCAGAAGAACACTTTGGTAGGCAGTAGAAACTTTCCACCAAAAATGTGTACTTTCATTACAGAACCATTTGGAGGAAGATCTGTTCCATTGTCTTTATTTGAGGCACCTGCTCCTGAGATAACACAGAAACCCTTTTTTTATTCTTTCCAAATATTTCAAATCCACCATCCTATAAAATCTCCCATCACAGAATTACCATTTTCACATTTCCTGAAATGTTCTTTCCATGAATACAAGAAACATTAACTTCTACTGTTACAAAAACATGGTGCCTACACATCTGGAATACAGTGTGTAACTCTGGGCATTTTACCTCAAGGGAGATATAACAACAATAGAAAGTTCCCAAATAATTAAGTGGACAGATTTAAGGATCTTCTGTGTAAGAAGAGACTAGGAGAAAGAGCCCCTATCATCCATGAAAACAGAAGAAAATGCAACCTTTAAGTAAATCATAAAAAGTCAATTCTACATTGGACAAGCAAATATTAGATGCCAAGAACACAGAAATCAAGAAGAGTCCATATTGTTAGCCTTTTGAAATAAACATAATGAAGCATCCATCTTATATAAAAACTGCTGTTTGAAATTTTAACCCTGCTATTTTGGCTTCTGTAAACGCTTGCTTGCTTAAATAATAAGGAAAATAAGACTACTCCCATTCCAGAGAGGCCATAGACTATGCCCCAGACAGAGTTGTCAGTGCTGACACCAGGCCAGGCCTAGAGATATGGTCTCATGGCCCCTTCCCAGCACGTAGGCCTTCTTTCCCAGAAGGCCCCGAAGTCTCATTCCAAATTTGGGAGACAAAGGAGCTAGGAAAAGTATAAATAGAAAAGGTTTCCTCCATGTAGGGGGACCCAGAATTTGAAAGGCACATTTTTCTCTGGCCGTATGCTTAATAAAATGTAACTCCCTTTCTCTAAGCGTGGCTTGGTTTTTTTCTGGTCTTCTGTAACATAATGGTTCCCTGACCGAGAAGAAGGCCAAACATGCTGGTCTTTTTGCCTCCAGTGAATGGACCGGGTTTGGGGCCCCGGGGGAGCCGGACAGGCCTCTGGGTGGCACCACTCTGCTGATTTAGCAGCATTGAACCAGGGGACTCTGGGCACTTCCGGACCTCAGCCTAGGACGGGCCGGCATCTGGAGAGACTGGACGGACACTTCTGGACCTGTCAACAGAATCGGTAAGGTAGGGGCCCCATCAGTCAGGCCCACTCCGAGTGAGTGGAAGGGGGAGCTTGATCACCTCCCCGGAAGTCAAGGACTTCCTCAGGGAATTAATCAGGAATCAGATGGACTGTTTAAACTCTGAGTAAATATCTCGTAGAAGTCAAAAACTCAGACTGTCTGGTGTATAAATGTAAGTGTGAGAGTCTGTGTGAAAGAGAGTGCAAACCCTGCTTTAGAGGGAAGACAGCAGAGAACTTTTAATTGCTTTTCTTTGATTTATAATTTTGCTGTGTGAGTTTAAAATTTTAGAACTCTAGGGTTAATTTAAGAGTATAAAATTTGTGAAGGTTGCCAATCCAGAGAAGTTTAAACAAAGGCTTGTTGGGTTAAGATTAGTCATAATTAACTGCTTTGTAGGCTGCCTTTTTCAGCCCTGCCAGCAAACAGAGAATCATGTGGTCTGGAGAACTGCGACCTACCTGCCCTTCCTAATAGATTTAAAGTGGGTCTCTGGAGGAGGAAGAGAGCCAAAAACTGCTCCAGAGCAGGTGTGCGAAAGGGTAGAGGTAGTGGAATTCACTCTCAGCCTGCTGAGATAGAGGAACACTAGGCTGGGGGATAGAGGGATGGTTGGAGATAATCAGAAGTGGTGAAGGAGGAGGAGGATTTGAGATCCTCTGGAGCCTTGGAGTAAAGAAGGAAAATCTGGGAGGGAGAGCAGCTGTTCCTTAAGTGTAAAAAGCCTGGTTATACAGGATCTCAGACCGCTTGCCTTATTTTCCCTGCTAAGGACAGAGTAAATGGTTAATGCAGAAAAGGGGGGGCGTCGGTGGGGAGAGCAGGGAGAGATAGGTTTTTGTTGATTTTGCTGGCTACAACCCACTCTGCTGGCGTCCTTGATTTCTTACTTATCTGAACAATGCTGGACTCAAGGCTTTCTGCAAAACACAGTGAATCTTCCTCTGACCCATTTTATTCTTTTTTAACCCTTCCAATACACATAAGGAAAATCTCATTGTCCGAGCCTGGCAAAGGAACTTCAAGATATAGTATCTTTAATGTTACAACTAGTTTAAGTTTTAAAAATCTCTGTCTCTCAAAAAGAAATATTTTTACCTACTCTTAGTTTTATCACAGAAGGTCTAAGTCATAAATGTTAATCTAAGAAATACTGGCTGTTTACTTTTTAGGAATCATTAAAGGATTGAGGTTTCAAAGAATAAGGAATACTGAGTAGAAGGTCTGAGGCACGGTTATGCATTTTTAAAGGACATAGAAAGAAGGTTTGAAGGCTAATTTGGAAGTGTAAAATTTATAAAGGTTGTGTATGTAATAAGTAGGAGAAGAGAAATATTGAAAGGAAATCAAATAATACAGGCCAGTAAGCCAGGAAGAGTAAATAATTTACATTCTGCCTCCCTAAACAGAGGGTAAATAGTTATGCCAAAGTACTTAGGGAGGGACTGATAAAAGAAATCTAACAGTTACTGTTTTGCTATAATACATTCAGAAAATATTAAAACTGAAAGGTTTTCTTTCCCTTCCACCAGACCATTTGTTACAGTTTGTCTCCACCAGGTCATAAGCTCACCTCCTTCTGTACCCAGGCCTCATTGTCCCTCTGACAGACAGCAAGGATCTCTTGGCTCTGAGAGAAACCTCTGACCCACCTCAGCAGGAAGTAGCTAGAAGAGCCCACCGACGTCCATTTTCCCTAAAAGAATTCCGAGCCAGGATCCTTGAGGTAATATATTAGGCAGTTAGACAGATATGAGCAGAGCAAGGACAATGGGCCAACTAGCACTACCAGATGTAATTAAGTCTTTCTATCTCTACCTATGTGAGACAAGGGGACTCCCCAGAAGCAAGAGGGAATGAGGCTGCAAATGAAGCAGCCCGGGAGGCTGCCCTAAAACCAGTGGGGCCTCTACAGATTCTAGTGACTCTTCCAAACCCTGACCTACCCACCTCACCAGCTTACATGGAAACCCAATCTAGAAAAGCTGAAATCTATAACCAATCTTTACTCAAGTTCTTACAGGCTTTACAGTCTACCCAGAAAGCAGTCCAGAAGCATGTCCAATGTACTCTGCCTATACCAACTTCTGATCCAGTCCATCCTTCTACCCTGGTGACTGTTTAGGTAAAGAAATTTGCCACACAAGGACTGACTCCTACCTGGAAAGGACCACCCCCACAGCAGTCAAGGTCAACGGGATCCCAACATGGCTTCATCACACCTGGCTTAAGACAGCCCAGGCAAAATAGAGAGTCCAGGACTCTTCGGACCCTCTAAAGATTAGGCCTGGCCCTCATTCCAGGCCCTTATCTTATAAACAGGCCCACTGACTTTATTCAGCAGAGAATTAATTCTATCAAGCTTATAGTCCTCAGGGGTCAATATAACTCCTTTGCCAACCATGATCCAAAAGAGTCAATGATTTGACTCATGTACATAAAACCAGTGGGGAATGAAGCATCCATCTTATATAAAAACTGCTGTTTGAAATTTTAACCCTGCTATTTTGGCTTCTGTAAACGCTTGCTTGCTTAAATAATAAGGAAAATAAGACTACTCCCATTCCAGAGAGGCCGTGGACTATGCCCCAGACAGAGTTGTCAGTGCTGACACCAGGCCAGGCCTGGAGATATGGTCTCATGGCCCCTTCCCAGCACGTAGGCCTTCTTTCCCAGAAGGCCCGGAAGTCTCATTCCAAATTTGGGAGACAAAGGAGCTAGGAAAAAGTATAAATAGAAAGGGTTTCCTCCATGTGGGGGGGGGGGGGGGGTGGGCAGAATTTGAAAGGCACATTTTTCTCTGGCCCTATGCTTAATAAAATGTAACTCCCTTTCTCTAAGCATGGCTTGGTTTTTTTCCGGTCTTCTGTAACAACTAGCGTTCCTGTTGCAGGAAAAATCCTGCAATAGGGTTTCCTGCTGCACTCTACCCCACCCTGCCTGCTCTCCTCCCTTGTCCCCCGCCCGGCGATCTCCGCCAGCCCCTCTGCTGTTCCCTTCTCCCCTGGCCCCGCCTCCGCTCCTCCCTTCTCCAACGGCCCGCCTTCTCTGCCAGCCCACCTGCTGTTCCCTTCTCCCCCGGCCCCGCCTCCGCTCTTCCCTTCTCCCCCGGCCTGCGATCTCCGCCAGCCCCCTGCTTTTCTAACTTCTCCACCAGCCCGCTCTCCTTCCTTCTCCCCTGGCCCCACCTCTGCTCCTCCCTTCTCCCCCGGCCCCGCCCCTTCTCCCCTGGCCCCGCCTCCGCTCCTCCCTTCTCCCCCGGCCCCGCCCCTTCTCCCCCGGCCTCGCCTGCTCAACTTCCTTCTCCCCCGGCCCCGCCTGCTCAACTTCCTTCTCCCCCGGCCCCGCCTCCGCTCCTCCCTTCTCCTCCCCCCGGCTTGCTTGCTTCTCTGCAGCTTTGCTCCCTTCTGCAGCTCTTGGCTTCTTTCTACGCTGTCGCGATATGCAAATTAGCCGCCATCTTTGTTTGGATAATTTGCATGTTCGTCCTGATTGGTTGGTGGGCGTGGCTTGGCTGGTGGGCGTGGCTTGGGCATAGTGAAGGTGCGGTCAATTTGCATATTTGTCTATTATTAGATTAGATAACATATATCATAGCTTAAGAAAAGTAGAGTGGGGACAAATTTAAGAAAGTACACTTCTTAGAACTTCTTGATCTTTGCAACTCAAAAAGGAATAAAAATTGAAAGTATAATTTCAGAAAAATTTTATCTTAATTCCTAGAGAATACATCGATAATGAGCAATAAGCTTTTTAAAGAAAACAGTCAGCTGAAGATAATTGATTTGCTTTTAGAAGGCAATGTGCTCACACCTTAGACTCTGACAGCCAGTTAGAAGACATATTCAATAAAGTCCCTGTATTTCCTACTCAGGATAAATCTTAATAATAATCACAATCAACCAAATAAACAAAATTTAGATAGACTGACCAATTACAAAAGGGAGGAGACTAGAATCACTAAAATTAGCAATAAAAGAGGTGTCATTAATACCAGTCTATAAGAAGGGTTGTATCACTACAGAAAATATTGTAAGTGCATATGTCTCATAATTTTATATCAAAAAAGTATCTGACCCAGATAAAATGAACATATTATTAGAAAGAAACAAATTATTAAAACTGAAGTATTTGCTAATCATATATCTGACAATGGCCTAATACAGAGAATATATAAAGAACATTTAAGACAATAAAAAGACAAACAAATAACCAAATGAAAAATTTGAGCCTGGCTGGTGTTGCTCAGTGGTTGAGTGTGGACCTATGAGCCAGGAGGTCATGGTTTGCATCCCAGTCAGGGCACATGGCCAGGTTGCAGGCTTAATCCCCAGTAGGAGGCATATAGGAGGCAGCTGATCAATAATTCTCTCTCATCATTTATGTTTCTATCTTTCTCTCCCTCTCCCTTCTTCTCTGAAATCAATAAAAATATATCTAAATAAAATAAAATAAATTGATAACACATTTGAAAGACATTTTCCCAAATAAGATACAAATGACAAATAAGCATGTGAAAAGATGCTAAACATCCTTAGGAAAATACAAACCAAAAGCACAATAAAACACTTCTTCAATAGGATGGCTTGAATAAAAAAAAAATGGACAATAACTAGTATTAGTGAGAATGTGGAGTAGTTGAGACACTCATTCCTTGCTGGAGAGAATTTAAAATGGTGCAGCCACTTTGGAAAATTAATTGCAAGCACAGAGCTAAGATATAACCCAGGAATTCCACTCCTAAGTAAGTATCCAAGAGAGTTGAAAACAAATGTTTACACAATAAATGTTCATAGTAGTGTTGTTCACAATAGCCAAAAAGTGTAAACAACCCAATTGATGGATAGACAAAATGTGGTATATCCATATAACGTTCAAAATGACTGAAGGCTCAACCGAACACCAAAAGTCAGTCCTGCAGTCAGTGCTGGGTCACCATGGAGACCCAGCACTGACTGCCAAGCTGTGGGCACCTCAAAAACCCAGCACTGACTGCAGAACTCTTTTCAACTAAGATATTTTCCTTTATTTAAAATGTATCTTTATTGTTGAAAGTATTACAGATTTCAGATGTTTCTTTGTTTTAGTTTTTTTTTTTTTTTTCCCCATTGATTCCTCCACCCTGCACTGACCCCTTCCAGGCCTTTGCCAGACTATTGTCTGTGTCCATGGGCTATTCCTATCTAATACATAAAAATCTAGAAAGATTTAGAGAAAAGAAAAGAAAAGATATGCCAGGTAAATACTGAACAGAAGAGCTAAAGTTGCTCCATGAATACTGGATACAGACTTAAAGCCAAAACACAACTCATGAGATAAAGTTAGTCATTGTAACATAACAAAAGGTTCCTTTCACTAAAGAGATAAGATGGTTCCCAATATTTATACACATAATAGAACAATGTGGGGGTTCAGAATGAGCCTCACCAAGTTGTGTCTCAGTGGTATGCAGATTTTTGAGCTAAGGGCAATTTTAGCTTCAGGCTCAAGTGAAAATTCTGCCCCTCCCTTTAACTACTTAAAAAAATTAAATTAGAGGCCTTGCTCATAATAAGACATTATCTTATATAATAAAAGGCTAATATGCAAATTGACCAAACAGCAGAACCGGTCGCTATGACACGTACTGACCACCAGGGGGCAGATCCTCAATGCAGGAACTGTCCCCTGGTGGTCAGTGTGCTCCCACAGGGGGAGCACCGCTCAGCCAGAAGCTGGGCTCATGGCTGACTAGCACAGCATACAGAGCAGGCCTAAGCCATCAGTCGGACATCCCCTGAGGGCTCCCGGACTACGAGAGGGTGCAGTCCAGGCTGAGGGACCCCCCCACTCTGAGTGTACAAATTTCGTGCACCAGGCCTCTAGTAGGATAATATTTGGCAATAAAAATCAATTAATTACTGATACATGCTACAATATGGATGAACCTTGAAAGCTGCTAAGTTAAAAAAAAAAATAGCCAGCGCAAATCTACACAATTTATGATTCCATTTATATGAAATGTTCAGAAACCGCAAATCTATAGAGAGAGAAAGTAGATTAGTGATCACCGGATGCTGTGGAGAGGGGACAATGGGGAATGACTGATAATGAATACAGGGTTTCTTTTTAGGGTGATGAAAATTTGCTGTAATTACATAGTGTTTTGCACAGCCTATGAGTATACTAAAAACCACTGAATTGTACACTTTAAATGGGTGAACTTTATGGTATGTGAATTATATCTCAATAAAAAATAATCACATTATTACTTATGCTGGTTTCTAAGTTTACTATTTCATGGGTACAACCAGAAGTGGAACTCCTTTCAGACTATTTATTACTGCCATCCCAGTTTTAGGCAACTGGGGAAAAAGAAGTATATCCAAGGTGAGGCCCTCTGACATAGCCTGTCTATTAAGGTACCTGCCGTAATTGTTATAACCAAGAAGAGTAACAATCATAGCACCTAATCACGGTTGTTCTTTTTATAGTAGGAACACTGAATGATAAACTCCCTCTATAGAATAAGAAGAAAATTACTACATGTTTCAAGAAATGAAGATGTTAGAATATTCTATGCTTACATTCTATTTACCTTCTTATAACTTGTAGGTATTTTAAGGGGATTATCTTGTTGTTCTGTGCTGTCATAAGTGTCTTATCAAGTCCATTTGCTCATATATTAAAATGAAGTTGTTCCCATGACCTGCCTTTTAGGTTTGTCTTTAAGGAATTTAACTGATCAAAAGTACCATGTGCTTTACCACTGGTTAATTTTTTAAAAGGTTGCTCTAGTAAGGTAATCATTAATTGTCTATATTGCTAGTCTTTTATATTGCTAAAGTAGAGAACTGTCTTAGTCTTCAGAAACTTCCCATGGGGTATTATTATTCACACTGTATCAGGACAAGGAGCACCAGGAAAAGTACAGGCAAAGGAGTAGAACAAGGACATGGGTAAATTAACTAATGGAGATTCTGGTCCCTCTGAGGAAAGTCAGAAGTCCGGTGGGCTATGTTTTCAAGGAAACATAAATTAAGACTGGGTTTAGTAAAAAAAATTTTACATTTAAGACTGAGTTTAGTAAAAACTCTTTCCATTTGTCCATCCATCCACCCACCCATTCATCCATCCATCCATCACTTTGTTCAGTATGCCACTATGTTGTTGGCACTAAACTAGGAATAGAGCATTTAATAACTGAAGAGGCCAGGTTTGATGGGTAGTCATTGTGGCAGGAATATAGGTAATTTTGAAGCGAGGTAGATAGAGTTTCAAATAATAAACTCATTACTGGAAGACCATGTCAATAGTAGAGTGCCAAAAGCTGTCAAGCCCTGTTGAGCTCCTTTTTATACATTAGCACATTTAGGCCTCACAGAATGTGAGATGGATATTATATTTTACATGTAAGAAACAAGATGATCAAGAAAGGTAAGTAACTTGCCCAAGATGACTCAACTTATAAGAGACAGAATATGGATTCTGATTCCAAAGCCCATGATCTTTCTATTAAGCCATACTGAGCACACGATTCTCCCAGGCAGTCAGGCAGGCAATGCTAACTAAACATGCGTTCATGTTTAGAGTTATAATACCAGAAGCAAAAGGGTGGCTATGTAGCAAAAACAAGGTCATCATCTTATAGGTTACATAGTATATCAACATACTGGAAATCAGGTGCCACCAACTGGTCAGCTAAAGTCACTGATGCTGGCATCTGCTGGAACTTGGTAGAGGTGATCTCGATGAGGAAAAGGTATCATTAATTTCAGCTGAGATAGACTGACATAGTCCCCCTTAGAAACCAAGTTTGAGATACAATTCATTCTAGGTACTTGTAGTAATGCTCAAATCCTTATATTCTCACCAAAAGTTGAGATTTTCTTATCTGAATTGGCTTCTAATACTAAAAGGAATATTTGCCTTTCACCCCCTTATAAAAACAATGCCTCTTTGAACTGGCAGCCAAGGAATAAATACCCACTTTTTCTTATTTGTGGAATGAAATGAACATTGCTTTGATTTGGTAAGTCTTTTTTTTAATATGTTTTTATTGATTTTTAGAGAGAGAAGAAGAGAGAGGGAGAGAGAGAGATAGAAACATCAATGATGAGAGAGAATCGTTGATAGGCTACCTCCTGCACACCCTCAATGGGGATCAAGCCCACAACCCAGGTATGTGCCCTTGACTGGAATTGAACCAGGACCCTTCAATAGGAAGGCCAATGCTCTATCTACTGAGCAAAATGGCTAGGGCTGATTTGGTAACTCTTAATGAGGACAGCAGACATCAGAGATACAGACAAACCATTGGACTGAGAACAGAAATATCAACATAGGCACAATCTCCTAATTTTCTCATCTTTGGTGTACATTAGTTGGTTAATGGGCTTGAGCCAGGATATCTACACAGGCAAAACAAAGTGGATAATTGAGCAATTATCTGATGAATCTAAACACTAAAAAGAGTGACTTTGTTTAATTAAGATTTTGTTCTAAACTGCTGGAGCATCTTTCTTTGGGGAAAAGTTGTGGTGCCAGAAGCAGAAGTAGGTGTATGTATCTGTGTTTCCTTATTGCATTTTAGTGCAGCCTCAAGTGACCTAGCAGAGCTAGGAGAGGGACTCGACCTTTGGGCTGTTTTCTAAAAGCTACATGATTAGTAATGAATCTCTGCTGCCATCATAGGGAGGCAGGAAACAAACATGAATATCACAGGGCAGCATCTTCGTGTTAGCCCTTTTCTGGAAGCTTAGTTCTTTGATTTGAGAAAGAACCAGTCCCCTTCCCTGGTGCAATCTAGGATCAAAGTTTTGTAGTTGCAATGAGGTAATGTGTCAAGATAATGGTAGGATCTATCATGCCAGCACCCTCAGTTGAGGAAGCACCAGACCCTCATATGGCATGATGATATAGGATGGGGTGGGGGTTTTGGGATCTAAGCCTTGCCATATGGCACTGGCCCCAAACTGGGACCTATGGAGCTTTGAAGGCAGCCAACTGCTTTACAAGTAATCAGGTTTGAACAGGTTAGCCCTTATCTATAAGTATTACAAGATGAGAAAACGAAAGTATGGAAGATTGAGCAGATATATCAAAGATTTATATCTAAAAAATGAGAACCAGGATCAAATTGCTATATTTTAATGACCTAATCTACCCCTAAAAAAACCATTCCTACAAAAGTTAAAAAGAAACATATCATCACATAATGTATTACCTTTCCTGAGGATGTTTTCACTGTAATATAGGATAAGGCAGTTAGATTAGTATACTATAACAGGCATCCCCCTAAACACATCTGGGCATAACTGGCCCATTGGACCAGAATGACCCAGCCTGCCAATCAGTGTAGCAGAGACTGTCCCTCAGAACTCAAAGTGAAAAGAATTGAAACCAGATACAGAAAGTATGGAATATCTTACATTCATATAGAAGATGGACAATTAAGTAAACACAATCATATGCACACACCAATTCAAATATTCTAAGCCGTTCAAAATATAAAATTTAACCATATTTTCATGGATTAAGAACAGATTGAATATTAGAAATTCTATATAACCAAACTTTTAACTTAATGAAAAAAATAAAATTCCCATTCACCAGGCAGTTTACATTGAAGTTCAACTCTATTGAATATTACTTTTATCAACACAGCCAAGATTCCTCAAAGTTGGCAGGGTCGTCTAAAAACATTAGCCAAAACCTAAGGGAAAAAAGACATATATGATACTGTATTTCTGAAGGCAATTAATAAAGACTTCTTATGTCTTGGGTGACATAAACCATATTGCAAATGCTGGAGAGAGAAGCAGTTAGGGATAAATATAAATTCTGAGAAAGAAGTTTAGGAGCTCCTAGGACCTGCTATGGAGTAAAAGCAGCTCAAAATGGTATATCTATATGGCTAGCATCAAGTATCAAAATATCCAAGTGTAAAATATTTTGTTCTAAATTGAGAAATGAAGTTTTGAGTGACTATATTAACTCAAATCCTTTCATGAGAATGGGGAATATTATAGGGCTTCTAATTAGGTTTTATCTTCCAAGGACAGCTCAAAAGTTCTCTCTTTTAGGAAATTATGGCCAATGAATTTTTAAGAATTAAAACACCCTGACTTGAAATGCAAAGCCAGAAATGAACCACACATAAATTCAAGAATGAGAGGGAATTATATGTCATATGCAATAACAAGTGGTAATACCAGGGCTCTAGACTGGGCAATAATTACTATGAAAAATTTCCTGGTTTAAATAGCAATTAAGAATGTAATGGGGGAAAGTAATCAGGAATATGGGTGATCTAGCCAGTAAAAGAGCTCTAAGTGGGTAATACAGTACTCAAAATATGCTCTGTGAATATTCATGAGTTGATCTTATTATGACTTATCTACATGGTGACATTTTCAAGTAGGAAAACATTTGATGAAATGAAAATAGCTCCTGAGCTTCTGAGCATTATAAGATTCATATTGTAAAGGAAGAAAAATTAAGTGCTATGAGTAAATGATGGGCAGTTGGATAAAATGTTGGAGAATAGGTACTGTGCAATTTAAAACGGTGATTTGCCACTTCAGAAAAATCCATGCCGTTTAATATGTTCATCCCAATAAACAGAAAACACATGAAAAGCAGTTGGTTTAAAAGTTAGAAATACCTTCCTGGCCTACCTCTCAAACATTTTTGCATATGCTTATTCACTTAAGATAATTGCTTTCATTAAAAATGGAAAAGGGCTATCAAGAAGTTTCAGATAAGAAAAAAAGTTTATGTTCAAATTAAGAAAAGCTTGTACTTTTGCTCTTGTGGAGATGCCAGGAAGAAAACAAACAAATAACCATAACAGTTACCGAAGCAGCAACAAAAGTCCACTTGGGGAGTAAAGGATCTACTTAGGAAAATGGCATAATTTCAGAGCCCCCAGTGAATATGGAAATCAAGAGAACTAAAATATGTGTGTGCTCATGAAATGTTGGCTCATGCAAAAGAACCTGCTGAGCAAATGCATCAAATTTGACCTGAATTAGCCAGACAGGCTGTCTAAAGCTGTGTCTGCATATCAGCAAATGGTGCCAGAAGATGAAATGAATGCATACGTAGTTTGTTGCCATAGCACTTTCTTGTGAATATACTGTCAACACTATTTTCTTTTTACATCTTGGCCTAAATCATGACAGTCAGTCAAACTGAGTGGTTTTCCCAGATACATTTGTTTTTCTTTAGAAACTAGATGACCATGGTTTCTAGATCCCTAGGAGGTAATTCCCCTTCTTGGGTGGCAGTCAAAAGCCCAATATCTTTTTATGAAGCTTCACCTCACAGAGGTACTAATGATTACTTCACCCAACTTTCCTTCCTCTTTTTGGCATCATAATCATGAATACATTCAGCATCCAGAAGGTAAACAAAGGACTACTCCCACAGCAACTTAATAAAGAATTCTTGATCACAGCCAAAGAAACTCTGTCCCCTTCAAACTCCAAAATAAAGTCCAACATTTTCCCATTCAAAGTCATTGAATTTGGGGTGCACAACAAGTTCTGTGCTAGGTCATAAAAAAAAAAAAAGAATATGTACATCCTAACCCTGTCCCAACCTCCACCTTTTTTTAAAAATATTTTTTTATTGATTTCAGAGAGGAAGTGAAAGGAAGAGAGAGATACAAACATCAATGATGAGAATCATTGATTGGCTGCCTCCTGCATGCCCCACACTGAGAATGGAGCCCACAACCCAAGAATCAAACTGTGTGCCCAGACCAGAATCAAGCCATGACCTCCTGGTTCCTAGGTCAATGCTCAGCCACTGACCCACACCGACCGGGCCCAACTTCCACCTTTTATACATAAGTTTGAGATTTGCAGGTCTCTAAAGTTAATGTGAAGATGAATTTAAGTTAAAAGTATTGAAACTTAACAAGCACTCCATTCTTCATTTCTATTAAAAGTAAAATTCTTGGTTGGTTTGCTTCCTGGGGAAAAAGAGTACATGATCACTAGGGAGATGAATACTTATAATTAATACACCCTGTGAATGTCAGCTCCAGCATAACTTTTCCCTCCACACTTGTCATGGTGTCGCATTCATCCTTGAGGGATCCATCAATTCACACAGAAGCATCAGGAGGCCAGAAGGAAAGTTTGTCTTCATTTCTACCTTCTTTCCAAGGTTAACTACCTTCAGATCACATTCAGACTAAAATAAGAAACGCATATTTTTTTCCCCTATGGTTTTAGTCCTTAAATTTAAAAAGAAAAGAAAGAAAAATTAGGTCCAAAATGAGTGTGATGCATATTCATGAAGGGTAAAGCAATACTCAAGCTATTGCAGTATTGGTGACCTTGAGTATATAAATTTACTGACTTTGATCTGTAAAGGATGTGATGAAATGTATGCCAAAGATATGCACTGAATACCCACAAACATATTTCTACTAGTAAAAAATGTATATATACAGTTATAAAATAATGAAGGTATTGATTACAGCAAAGAAAAGACAGTGACCCATGTCACTATGCTAAACACTTCAGCCTAAGGGTGAAGATCCATTCTGTTGGTTAGAAAATGTGTAAGTAAAATAGTAGCAGCTACCTGCTACCTTTATGTTTTTGTCCTTAAGCATCACATCAGATCTTTTCCTTAATCTTGATTCAGATATAGCATTAAAAATCGATAGTACTATTTTTAAAAATACTATTTCAGTGAGCTTCTGTTTAACTTGGGACTTAAATTTCTTGAATTTTTTTTTAAATATAGTTTCATGGTTCTCTTGTGCACTTGTTCTTAGTCATGTGTTCCTTCTTTCTACCATCCTTTTAAACTTTGACTTAATCTCCTTTTAAAACCATCACAGTCAAATTTCCTCTAAATGATGCTTCATGTTCTGAATGCATAATCTTACTTTTCAGACTTTGCCATCCCCTCTTTAGACACACAACTGCCTCAATATTCACTTATGGTGTTTGTTTCATGTGTGGTAAGAAGAGATTCTTCTCTTTCTTTCCTTTTTCTGTCCCTTTCTCTGGTTCTGCTTCCTCCATGTCTTAATATTCCACCCCCAGCAACAACTACAACTCCTCCTACTGGATCTACCCTTGTTCTTGACTCTTTTCCTTGGCATATAATCCAACATCATTTCTGACTAGGTGCCCCACCAGCAATACAAAATCTGCATCTCCAAAACCTAATTAACCAACACACTGCCCAAATTAGTTCCTCTTCTACAGATTTCTCTGGTAACTAACATAAACAGCTCCACAAAGGCAGGTCACACATACAGGCAAACAGAGAGAGCTGACTAGAGCTACTCAACATACCCGCAGAAAAGGAAATTCAGTGTTCCGTCTTGAGGTCCTCTTCTCCTCCTGACTGCTTGAAACAAGGCCATGGGTATTTAGTAGAGTCCTGAAGTGGATCATCCCAACTTTTACTTCCAATCAGAATCGAATAAGACCTTTTACTGATAGTATTGGTCTTAGTTATTTATTTATTTTTGGTCATGCAAAATATCTAAAACTGGCTCTCCTCTAGCAAGAGCTTGCTGGGAGCTGTTAGTGCAGAAGAAGATCTGAAATTTCAGATTCTCTAAGAGAGTTTGGCCCCAGCCTCAGGGTTCTTTCCCAAGCCTTGACATCTCAGAGACTCAGATACATTATCAGTTATGGGTAAGGAATGTATGGGCTGGGGTATCTTTACCTTCACCTTGCTCCAACACATTGGGCACCTCTAGTTTAGTATTGTCGTTTCTTACTCTTTATTAGGAAGCCCAATATGCTATGATCACCTTGTCCCAAGGTCTTATCACTTCCTTTAAAATAAAAAAATCATCTGAAATATCATGTCCTACAACATATGATAAAGATTAAGTGGACAGCAGATTGTGTTTTTAGTATGCAGCTTTTATTTGTAGCAAAATTAGTTCTTTCATATAGATGAGGATCCCATCCCTCATATAGATGTTCTATGGTCTATATTTAAACAGCATTGCCCACATGTTCCCTATGCATGAGTTCCACTGAATACTCCAGCTATACCATTGATTCTGGGTCTAATTACTCTGATCTGAGTTAAAATGCTTCCCGCCATATCCATCACTCCATTTTTATTGATTTTTCACAAGGATAGACATTTTTCAGATGTAAAACCTTCTCTATGTAGTAAACTCTCTTAAGAACAAATTATGTCCTTCCATTCATATATCTTGCCCTGCTAACTCTCAATGGAGACTTTGGCAATTATATTTTGTGTATGCGTGTTTAAATAGTGTTATCTTTGTTCTCTCCTACTCAAAGTAATTTCTTTACTTTGAATTCCCCACATTGTCTCAGATTTATCTTATCTCTGGTTTCCTTTGTCAGATACTTTTTAAAATTCAGATTCACGAAGTTCTGATTGCTGACTATACTGGGATGCAGAAAGGTGATCTTTGAGTCCTTTTAATGTTTTCTCTAGCAGAGGACACAATTTCAAACACAACAAATGAAACTAGTATCAGACTTAGTGTAAAACAGACATATAATACATCATTAGACATCCCAGCAACAGTTCTCATAGTTTCCAATATTTACTGAAGTGTCGGATGGATTATATATCCTCATTAGCATCCCTGCAAACACCATTTATAAATATCCATGGGAATTCTCCTATTTCTGTAGTTTGTAGATCTTGGAGATTAGAAGGAGGGAGTTGTTCAATAAATGCAATGTCTGGTTCTCTCTCCATCTTTTAGGCTGACATAACTTAGTCTACCAGGTATTCAGGGCAAGGTGTTTAGTCAAAGTATTTACTTCAAGTTGTCAGAAGCAAGTGGCTAAGGAAGAGATTAAATTTATTACATAAAGATATGTTTTTACATAATCTAACTAGAAATTCCTTGAAAGCAGACACATGCTGTTAAAAACAACCACTACCACAAAAATTACGTGAACAGAGGGAATTGTCCTTCTACTATGTACTGCTGTGGTTTCTCAAAGTGAATGGACTCCGGGACAGATTTGCAGCTAAGCATCTGAGATATGTTACTATGGGCAAATTAATGGTCTGGGAGCAAAAATTCACATCTTAAAAGGTGTGAAGGAATAACCAGAACTTGTGGTTAAATTAAATGCATATCTTGAAGCCAGGAAATCAAACAAACAAGATATTAACACTAATAATCACAAAGAAGAGTGAGTTCAAAAATGGTTTCCCCTGTGGCATCTGCAATTGTCATATATGGTCTCTGCCTACCTGGAGATGACTCAGGACCTGGGAAAAACACACCTAGCTGTGACCAGAGCACTATTGCCCAGGCACATTCTGATTAGAGCTAAGGTAAGAGGAAATTTTTTGCATACAATCACTGCTTGTCATCAAGGGGTTATATACCTCACTAGTAGATAGAATAAAATAGCACACATGTAAAACATAACTGCTACTAAAGTACTGGCTTTGAGGAAGTTCAAAGAAGAAATGATGAAGATAGTCTGATATAAATACCATGGCTCTATAATAATATTTACTGATATAATAATAACTACTATATATATGTTTCTTAAGTGCCTGATATCCTTTAGTCTTCACATGACACTTGGAAGGCAGATACTATCATCTCCTTCACCTTCAGATCAGGAAATCAGCTTAAAGAGGTTTCATAGTTATGCAGATAGTAAGGTTTGTCACAGACTATAATCCAGAACAGTTGAACCCTCAACCTAAACCCTCTTAGAGATTCTCAGAAGGACCTAAAGAGTAGACAGCCTGGGCAGGCAAAGGGGAGAATAATAAGCTATGGAAAACAAGTGCAAGATTAGCTGGATGAGCTTAGAGAACCTCTACTTGGAAATGGGAAGATACATTTAATAGGTGGGCTGGACCAGATTTTAAAAGGAGGGCTTTAGATCAGTCCTGTAAGTGCAGAAATTTGTGGATTTCTGATTTCCCCAAAGACTCAGTCTATGGAATTGACAGAATTATTTTCTTCACCAATACAGAAAGTATTGATCAACAGACAAACATAAATTTAAATTTTTTCTTCATACAGTAAAAATGAGACCTTTGACGGGTCACTGAACTGTTCCCAGCCTCAATGTTCACATCTGCTCAAATGGGGATTGCAGTTCATATGTCATATGGCTGTTGCAATAATTAAATAATGCCCACAACACACTCAGTCCCATGTCTGACATACAGCAATCACTCAATAAATATCAGTTCTTATAACCACTTTGTGCAAGAGGCTGTTCTAAGAATCTAAAGAAGAATAAAGTATAGTGTCAACCCTTAAATTGCTTCTTAAGTTCAGAAAGGGAATATAGACACAGCTGCTGCTCTGCAAAAGAAATGACACAGAAGTGTTGGCTCACCTTCTCCGTGAAGACTTCGAGTAGTTGTAATCAAGCAAGGATTACTCCCTTACTCAGCTCCTTGTGGCATTGCGTTTGTAGCATGTATGTTGATAAGTTGAATCTAAAAACATAATAGATATTCAGTAAGGATGAGCCTATTTCCCCACTAGTGGAGGTAACTGTAGAACATGGAAAATGGAGCTCAAAAGAAGAGGCAGGTTTGATGCTGAAGAAGGTGATTGAGTGGTATGTATATCACGCTGACAATGTCCTCCTGAGGGAGAAAGGATGGGGTTAAACTAACTTATTGGATCCATTAAATTAAGCTATTTTGAATGCCCATAAGTCCTCTTTCAAACTGTTACATTTAACAAGTTAGTTTGGAATTACTCATATTTCCCCACAGTTCTTCTCCATCTCATAAACTCACCACCATGCTTTTCCAGACGCTCAAGACCCTCATAGTCCTTCTGTAGAGAATCGTCCTGTGTAATTAGGTTTGTTTTCCTCAGAGTTACTTACTCAAAATCGCTTTTGTTTTCTTCCTAATTTCTCTTTTCCTCTGTCCCACATTATTAACTGCATTCATTAGTGTAGTGCTTTTCCGGTTATGTCAGGAGGGAAGCAATGTAATTAAATTTACTTAACGTGTAAGTGATTGATACCTTCCTGATCTTACCAACATTGAAAAGGTATGCTTAAAATCTATATGTTGGATGTCAAAGTATACTTAGAATCCAAATTAAGCTCTAGTTGTAGAAATCAAGCGTTTTTGTGTGTGCATTAAAGGGAGACGATGATTTAGGCAATAAGGTAGGAGAGAGATTCCATGTCTTTTTTGTTTTGTTTTTTTTTAATATATTTTATTGACTTTTTTACAGAGAGGAAGGAAGAGGGATAGAGAGTTAGAAACATCAATGAGAGAGAAACATCGATCAGCTGCCTCCTGCATACCTCCTACTGGGGATGTGCCTGCAACCAAGGTACATACATGCCCTTGACCGGAATCGAACCTGGGACCTTTCAGTACACAGGCCGACGTTCTATCCACTGAGCCAAACCGGTTAGGGTGAGGTACAATGTTTTTTTCTGGCAATGTGAGCTAGTATCCATTCCTGTGGCATGTTTGATCTGGAATTTCATTGTTATATTAGACAAGACCCTCTCTTGTAGAACACTATCATGTGATACATGTACTTTGAACTAGAAGGAGTTCTAATTTGAGCATATTTGCCAATGGTTTTGAATTATGCCTCCAGGCAAAATGGTGAAGGTTCCAGAAAATTTTCAGCAACAAAGAAGCACAAGAACCAATGACATTCAAATTGGTCTGACATAAAGATAACCAGGTGGACAGAAACATTCATACTTTTCATCTCAGCTAGGAACTTACAGGCCCCCTGATGAAAAGGACTCAAGCCAAAGTGCTGAGGAGCGCTCGATAAAGATGTTTTCCCAGTATGTGGCAGCAGTTAAAAAGCAAATAGGTTTCCGGGATATAACAAAAAGGGTTGGAAGATACAGTGGCACAATGAACAATGGAGGCTTTTTTCTTCAGAGAGACTGGACGCCTGCCACCTTCCCACCTGAGAGCTACAAGGCGGGTTGAAAGAAACCTGAGCAATGTGTCTGAGACAGCTCGAAGTGAGGATGATCTATTCTGAATGTCTGGGAAGGCGAATTACTGGCAGTCAGATGGAAGGATTCACAATTATGAAAGGCACGGTGAAAGCTGATCAGATTCTCCTTTCTACTAGGCTTCATGCTTCAAAACAACCCAGAACTTCGTTTTATTAAAATGCTCATCGCTGTCAGTTAAGGAGATGGGAGTCTGCTTGACAGCACTGCCTAAAAGGCATTGTTAGGGATGCTGGCAGGGCTCTCGGGCCACCTGACCTAGTGGGGCTCTTGCTAATGCATCCTCATAGCACAGTCCTGGAAGCTAAAACACATTGCAAGACAAGTCAGGCTGATTTCTAGATTAAATTCCCCTGTCCACTGCTGTGTGCTTCACCGAATGTGGGAAGCTGAGCGTGAACTTCAGCAAAGGGCTATTGAGCAAATAAAGGCAGATAAAGAATGTTAAAAGGACTAAAAAAAATTATAAATTTCAAACTGTCAGACCATCCATTGCCTTAGCCAAGTCCAAATGGCTTCATTTTCCTTTTCTGGTCTGGCCAGTCGGCTTGAGTCTCTCCCACTGGTATTTTTGGGATACAGTCCAGGCCATTATGAATAGATCCAACAATGTGCAGTGATCTTGAAGCTTGCAGAAAAGTTTGGGACTACTGAAATTACACCCCATTTATCTTTACCAGGGGAGTATATAGTTCTGTCAAAAGTATCCTTGGCTCCCTGGCGAGCTAACTCGCAGTAATTCTGCCATTTGGGAAAGATTTAGAGGTACAGTTTATAATAAATGCTCAGGATTCAATATTTCCTTTTGGTTGAATCTTCTGTCCCCTTCCATTTCAATGGCTGTAATCTCTTTCTTTCTGTCACATATGGCTATTCATCCTTGGTGTCTTTTCAGACCTGAGGGCTTCGTCAACCTTAAGCTTCACCCAAATATGAAAGACTGTTTCAATATTCAATCAAGCCACTTATTAAATGTTTTTGCCTGGGGTAGAGCTGATTCGACTTCCTGTATTCCTTCATATGGGTATATTTCCTCTGTGATTGGCACTTAACTAAAACAATACTTTATGGAAACTACTGAATTTTTTCAAGAAAGCAAGTGCCAGGGTGTGTGGTATTGTGGCAAGAGCCTGGTCCAAGAGGCAGAGAAGCTGAACCGGACACCAAGCCCCACCCCTGATAGCTTTGCAATTTTTAGAGAGTCCATCTGGCTCAGCCTTTGTTTCCTCATCTGTTAAATAAAGAAGGTGTCTGCTCCCAGCAATGTTTTAATAACTACTTGACATGATCCACATGAGAGCTATTTCACATAATGCCCTGCATTGAGTAATATTTTTTTTGCTTCTCTTCCTTTGCTTTACCCCTTACCTACCTTCTCTCATCCCTCCTTCCTCCTTCCCTACCTTCCTCCCTCCCTCCCTCCCTCCCAACCTCCCTCCCTCCCTTCCTTTTTCTACATCCTACTGCCTATATTATTTGCCACCCACACCCTCCACTCTTGACAGGTAGCTCTATCCTATACTTGTCAGACTTGTTCCTATAGAACTTTTACTTAGATGGCCCCTTTATCATGTTTGCAATTACCTCTCCAGGTCCCAAACATTATTCAAGTACTGCTCCTCCTTTAAGATTCTTCTTCAGTCTCAGTCTTACTATAGACTCTGATGATTCTACCCAATACTAAGCTGTTTTTCTCCCCCAATTCTTAATAGACCTACTGTGTGTCACTGTTCTCCAAGTATCTTATTTTACCTATTTCATTAGACTCTAAGCTCTCTAATGTCAAACTTGTACATCTTTTGCATTCTCTGAAGTACCTATCATATTTTTAGGTATAGTATAGGTAAAATAAGATATGTCCAACCATTTTGTGTGACTAAATAACAGCCCAATTCTCTAGTTTGGTCTTAGCTATTTGTTTCAATAGACCTGCTTATATCTCTAGATGAGAAAATTCTCCCATTCTCCTATAAGGGCTTTACTTCATAAGTCAATTATCATCTTGTCTCTAGTTCATAATTATATAGTTAGCTAAAATTTTCCTAAAACAATCATTTTAAAAACCTCCTGAACAAAATATTAACTATTGTCTGTGGCCTTAATATTAGGGTTCTACAATATCTAGTTATGTTCTGCTAAATGGTTAACAACCATCTTTGTGTGGAAAAAGAGAAAAAAATCCCCAGATTTATAGTGTTTGTCAGTTTTCATGGTGCAAATAGTTCCATCATGGCCAATTTCAAGCTTCCAAGGTAATTTCACAGTGTGTGGAGTTGGGAAGAGATGTGCACATTCGGGCTCCTGCGCCAGGACATGCCAGCTCCAGACCACCAGGGGATATCCCGCTCTAAGATGGGTGATTTTCTCTGTTTTAGAATATCTTCTTTTTTTAATTTACCTTTATTGTTGAAAGTATTACAGATGTCCCCTTTTTTTTCCCCACATTGACCCCCTCCACCCCTCCCAGGCCTTCACCACATTATTATATGAATATAAGTTCCCAGGTTAATCTCTCCCTAACCCCCAACCCCACCTTCTCTCAAAAATGTGTCAGTCTGTTCCATAATCTTGCCTCTCCAGGCAACCCTAAAATAGATTAATTCTGTAAATATCATTCCCACTGACAAAGAAACTAACAGCTGTCCAGGGACGGATTTGAACTTTCCACTTTAGGAAATTTGTCTCAGAATTCCTTCCTAGACTGCTATAAGAGAGACTGACATGTTCATCCTTTGACATGAAGAACAAAAATCATCTCTCTTCGTTCATCTCTAGAGTCAGAGTTCATCTCTTCAATACTAACATTACTTTACTCAGTCTCTCATAGATGGAGCCATTTTTCTGAGCACGAGTTAAAGGAGTGGAAGTCACTAAGTGTTTTTTTCATATTGAACAAGCCTTTGGCATATACCATTAGCTGGGTATACTTGCACAAGCAAACACTGCATTTGTCATTTCAGGCATTGGTCTTAATTATTTAAAATCCCTCCTTTCCTAAATAATACCTCCAGTGAGCAATATTCTGATAAATGTTTTCTCCAGGGTTGTGGATTCTATTATTTCCCACCATGGCTGATTTCAGCTTCCAACATAACACCAGCCAGTCAATAAAATTCCTGAAAATGTATTAGTCAGCTCTAGTGAGTTTAGACTCTAAGACTAAAACAAGCCAGTGTCAACACATCACTGCCTCAAGTGATCCTATAGTGGCAGCTCGTGGTACTATTACAAAGTGGGTGAGGCATCTCTGCATTTCTCATATTCTATTCAGTGTCATAGTTCTGATGATTATCCAAATTAGAAAGTGCACTTGGATTATGTTTAAGGGACCAACATTTGAGTTTGGATGTTCCACAATTAGCTACAGGGCTTATGTCCATCCCTTAATCTTCTTTGGTCACAGCTTCTCCATTTAAGGAAAAAAGCACAGCAGCATATTCAAGATGCTTTTCCAGCTCCAACCTTCATCTTTCTAGTAGTCTAAGTAGAGAGGAAGAGGCTTTGCAATAATAGGCAAGTACCTGCCCTTGACATCTGTGTCAAGTATTGCCTTATAGAACATCTTCAAAGGCTGTTTGAAGCTCACCAAAAGATGCAATTGAAGCATAAATTGTCAATATGTATTGGTTTATTGGTCCCTTCTGCAGAAAATGTCTCTAACTGGCATTCCACTCTTTATTTGTTTATTTCTGAAGTCATTTCTGTGACCCTTTCCCCATCAAGACTATTGTTTGTTTCTCCCCCTTTATTTATGTTGATGCTATTGTTTTGGTTTCTCACCCTATGAAACAGTGATAAAGTGAGACCTGTGTAATGGATTTGATCAATTGCAGAAATTCATGCCATTAGCCATCTATCCCATCAGATGGATCGTATGCATCTCAAAATATGGATCACTGCCTCTGTCCTAAGATTATAATTCTTATATATCTGGGTCTTCTTTGTTAGGCCATTCTATTATTTAATGTACACTAACAGATAAACATAATGGAAAGTTGAAATACTGGCTGTCCCTAGCAAATACAGAAATATAATATACTTGTTTTCAGCAAGGTTAACATTATTTTATATGACCTCTTTACTTGCAACATAGCAAACAGCAACTCTAAACTAGTGAAAATCAAGAATTCAGCTCAGGCATCTAACCTCATACTGTTCACATGTCAAATGTGAGCCGGAGCAGCAGGAAACTGGCCTGCTCTTTCTAATTACAATTATGATAAGAGTTTAGCACAAGTCTACTTAAAATCATAAAACCTTGCGGTGCAAAACTGGTGTCTTATCTCATTGTATATTCATATGATTAAGTTTATTTGACTGCTCCGAGAGGGATAAAAAAGAGGTCTCTATTGTCCAACACATTCTCATTTAGGATACTATGAGGAGTGACCCATATGCAATCCCACATTGTCTAGTTTTCATGCAAATGGCATAAGCATAAAAAACTAGATGATGGGAAAGACTTTTCCCTCCTCCCTAAAACTAATCTCTCCCTTCCAGGGAAACCACAAATCTCAGGTTCAAATAAAAGTCATTTAATTGGGTGGAATTTCAATGCAAAAACTACTGCTATTTGGACTAGCAGGCAAGTGCAATTCTCTGTCTCGCCAGGGAACCACATTTTCCCAACCAAGCAGAGTCTCTCTTTCCCAGCACTGGCAAGGCAAAAAGTGTTCCAATTAGTGAGGCTAATTTTTCTCCTATCACTCTTCTCTCCTGTGCCAGTGTGGGGTAAGTGAGGGAAGGCATGGCAAATTGCTTTAAGTCATTGACGGAAGAACCAACTGATTGATTGATACTGGGCTGAAGCAATCTTCCTGTTCATCCATTGGTTTGCCACTCATCGGGAAGCCAGGAGCACTGTAAGTGAGCCAAGCCTGTCAGATGTGGCACTGAGAACACTGTTTTTTTGTGGAATATTTTTGGATGCCAGATGCCAATCACTCATGGGACTTTGCTGCTCAATAAGGATTTCAGATGTGGACTTTAATTATAGTCTAGCAGGAAAAGGGTGATAGAAGGAGCGGAAGCAGCTTTATTTTTAGCAAACCCAGCTCTTAGCCACAACAAGCGCTGTGAATCTATTTTAGGGGTTTGTCATTGTTGTTTGGTGGCTTTCATTAATGTTGCTAAAAAGTATCAGGTTATTAGCTTTGGGGAGTTGAAGGTCCTCACTCTAGGAAAAATAAGAGATACAGTGGCCATTTTTTGGGAGGAGCTCGGCCCCAATGCCTTACTACTGAATTTGTTGAACCACTTTTAGAAGATATAGGAAAGTCTGGATTTTAAGAATAATCACTTGCCTTTAATATCTGCCTCAAAGCACTTTAGGGAGGGGGAGAAAGCTAGTTAAGAAGTCTACAACTGAGTGAGAGACCTAAGTAGAGATGAAAGGTCAGAAGAATCCTAACTTCATTAACACTGCAGTCTCTGTATGTAGTGATTTCTGACTAAATCAGTCATTAACGACAGAGGCCATCAGGAAGGTTTTATATTTATTGAGCACGCATTTCATCCAAGGTAAGAAGAAGAAAGAGGGCATAATGATCTACTCAGAAATTTCACATGTGTAATTTGAGAACAGCTTGTCAACCGGTGGAAATGCACACTATATATACTTGTATTACATGATAATAGTTTCTTAGGAATGCTAAGTGGGTTCAGGAAAATGGCAACCAATTGAACAATCATATTTAAGAAGTCAGCATGGATGGACCTAGAAAGTATTATGCTAAGTGAAATAAGCCAGTCAGAGGAAGACAAATACCATATGATTTCACTCATATGTGGAATCAAATAAACAAAATAAACAAACAAAGAGAAACAGACTCATAGATAGAGAGAACAAACTGTCAGCTGTCAGAAGAGAGGGGTGTTGGGGGCTGGGTGAAAAAGGTGAAGAAATTAAGTTAAAAAAAAAACCTCATAGACCCAGACAATAGTATGGTTATTACCAGAGAGGAAAAGGGTAGGGGCAGGTAGAAGAGGATAAAGGGGATAAATGGTGACAGAAGACTTGACCTTGGGTGGTGAACACACAATACAATATACACATAATGTATTATATAATTGTATACTTAAATCATATATATTTTTATTAACTAATTCACCCCAATAAATTCAATTAAAAAAAAAAGAAGTCAGCTTAAAAAAGATGGCTACAGCATATCCCAACCCAGCCTGTACACACCACACACACACACACACACACACACACACACACACGTACACACACCCTAGCTAAGAGTTGGACAAAACTTTCTTTTTATACCATAGGCTGCCATCAGAAGGAAAGACTTTATACTTGTGAAATGGCAACCTACTGGCAAGAGGCCCCTCAGCCTATTACCATTTCCTGAGCTCTGCAGCTCCCATTTTTTGAGCTTAATGATAAAGGGCAATGAGCCAAAGGCATCCTACTTGGAGGCTGCTGTTTTATTATTTATTTATTTATTTATTTATTTATTAAATTTGATGTGCTATCTTTACATATTCCCTCATCTTAAACCACAGTCATCACAGCTATGAATATTTATTAAACAATACTTGAATGATACTGCTTTGGAATTAAGGAAAATTATATTTTGAATAGATAGAGAGCCCTTGAGGAGCTTGCAATCAAATGAGAGGAGTCAAATAATTCTGTGTAGGCTTCAAAAAAGATACAAAAATTCATGCAATTTGTCCCCTGTTTACTATTTATTTTAATTCAGAAACTAAACATTAAACACAATGTATTTGATCTCTGTGGTAGGTGGTACTGGAGATATGAAATAGACACAAGATGCAGTACTTGCCATCTACTAGAGCATGCAAAATAAAAAATATACTGCAGATGCAATTACATATAATTCAATGTCAAAATGAGGGATTCGAGTAAAATGAATTACATGAGATAAGATCAGAGAGAGACAGTATGGGCTGAAGTACTTAGTAAAGATTTCAAAAGCTCTGTGGAGATAAAGCAGTTACCTAGTTAATAGATAACAATAGATAGTTTTTGGAAAACTTACCCTAAATAATGAATTTGGGGCCTGCATTATCTACTTTATGATTCTGGTTTGATCAGAAAAATGAGATATTTGTCAATATAATAGATGTGTGGTAGTCTCAATAAATACTATTTACTAGATGGATTTAGAGATATTTCATCTTATTGGTAATAAACTAAGAGGGCCTCTTACTAGTATGTTTTTTTCACTGTTACCTAAGTAATAGATAGTTTCCCTTTTGTGACTGGACCACTGTGATCCAAGCTGACCATAATGTAGAGTCCAAGTTCCACTGGCTCAGCTCCTAGCCATGCCTGAGATATTTCCTCTTCTCATACTAGGTCCACATGAAGTCAGCAAAACCACCACCATCTGTTCAAAGCTGCTAGAGACAGCTCATAGCAGTGAGTCCTAATGACCTGTCTTGATCAATCCATCACAAGTATTCACTGAGTTCTTGAAATGTCCGAGACAATCTCCATGAGTTGTGTGAAAATCCAAGAAGATTGTTGCCCTCCAAGAGCTTACTACAGAGTAGGAAATCAAGATATGCACACATGAAAGATAATTATAAACAATGCAGTAAATAATAAAAGTAAAAAAAAAAAAAAGCTCAGCTGGTGTGGACCAGTACTTGAGCATCAACCTATGAACCAGGAAGTCATGGTTCAATTCCCAGTTAGGGCACATGCCCAGGCTGTGGGCTTGATCCCCAGTGTGGGGCATGCAGGAAGCAGCCGATCAATGATTCTCATCATTAATGTTTCTATCTCTCCCTCTCTCTTCTCTCTGAAATCAATAAAAATATATTTTTAAAAAGTCAAAAGAATAGTATCAGATATGGTAAAGTAAGGAAAGAGGACCTCTTTGAGAGAAATGCTCTCCTTTTCCTAGTCTTTTAAAATTACCAGCACATCTCCTCTCCTTCCCCACACAACAGTCAGGCAAAGGCCAGCTATAGACAGAAATCCATTACTGATCATTGCCCAACTCTGCTCTCAGACTCACTTGCTTCCTTGACCCTATAGTCTAGCTATCAATATCTATTTCTAACCCCTCAGTTTGGAAGCTCACTCAAACTCTCCTTTCTGCTTTAGTAAAATTGGTTCCTTCTTGACTTTTCACTCTGCACCCTCCCCTAAGGTCCATATCCTTCATGGCAGATAAGAGACTATAATTTATTTCCCAGCCTAACAGAGTCCAAAAGCCAGGCCAGCCCTGCCAAATAAAAAGAGCTTCAGAGTAAAGAGAAAAGGACAATTTAATGCACCCATATTATGTTAGGGCACAGAATGAACAAAGTAAAATCAATGTCAAACATTCAGAAGTTCAGAGTTAGAGATGGAGGGAATGTTCCTCCAGCTCGATCATTTCCCAGAACAGCCCATGAGAAGCTTTAAGTCACTGTCTTGAAATCATTTTTAAGCCATTTAATGCTCAGTATCAATGAGTACTTGTTGGATTAGTGCTGAGAGCTTGGTCACTTTTCCACCCGACCATGCTTTACTTTGTTCTATGGCCTGAACAGTCCATACTGTGTTAATAGAAAATGTGTCTATGGTTATCCACCTGTTGCATTCTCTGTCTTTATCATTTTGATGCGAAAGTTTTATGGGTTCCATTAGACAAAAAGATGTAACTCCTAGAGCACAGAGAAAGTTCTTAAGCGTTACAGACACCTATGTCTTCTCAACTAGGGGGTAGCTTCTAATGAACAGGACAGTGCCTTTGGTTCTAAGTCTTGAGAAGGAGAGAAAAGTGAAATAAGAATATATTTTCTACCTTCACAGTTACCTTCCTCCTATGACCAAATGGTTTCATTTCTAATCCTCGGGGACCGTGGAGAATTGTTATAAGAATTTACAGAAGAAAGGTGTGGAAAGGGAAGGTAGAAACCAGTGAGTTGTATGAACATGTTTTTGGGAGAACAGAACCAACACTTCTGGCTCTCTACACTTAAGAGATTGTGGCAGCTCAGTTATGGGTGATGACGAAAGGACTCCCTCTATGACTCTTTTATGACCTCTCAGAATATAACTCAGATGCTCAAAGATCAAGAAGACAGATGCTGTAAGCAATCTAAGCAATTCTAAAGTGTCTGCAGACAGCAGTGGTGGCCAAGCTGTCAGTAAGGTTGATAGCTGACACAGTGTCTTAGAGTAACACCAGCAGCCCCTGTCTCCAAAATAAAAAATCTCTAAGACAATTACAGGGTTATTTTGCTATGACACATAGATTCTGAAAGAAAAATCAAATATGTGAGCCCTTATCATTTCATATCATTACTATTTCAATGGCTTCCAGGGTGTCCTTTTCCTATAAAAAAGCCTAAATGCTAGAGCCAGAGAACCTGAATTTGAACTTGTGTGACATTTGTAAAGACCTTAATCTATCTCTATGTTGGCTTCCTCTTCTGTAAAATGAGAATAATAATAGTAATATCTACTCATAAAATTATTATAAGAATTAAAGAAGATGATATAGGTAAAATACTCAAAGCACAGTGTGGACATAGTGTTTTTAATTGTTAGCTATTATTATTAATAAGATTATTAAGATTATTATTACATTCTGCCAAGTGCTTGTAGACAAATCCTGGTGAAATAATATTCTGCTCAGAAAGCTTAAACAACCCCTCCATTGTTTTCTAGAAAATTTTCCACTCCTTAGATGAAAACACCATCTGAGTCAACAAACATTTAATGAGTCTCTTTTGTTTAAGAAAGAAGGATTCAAAGAACTGAACAAAAATGGTTCTAAGCTGTTAAGCCATGGAAGTTTCTAGTAGAGTTTCCCAGGAGGCAGGATGCTGTCTGCACTTGAAATATCCTATTAACTGGGATTCCAATCTGTGAATTACTCTTTTTAGAAAATTGTAAACACCCTTCCCTTACTTACACTCATAAAGAGAGTAACTGAGCTTCTGCCTAGGGAAGCCAAGGCACTTAGAGCAGAGGGCTCACAAGTGAACCGCAGAACCTCACAAACAGAAAAAGACACATTCAAATGTCCAGCATTTGCAGAGCATGTCATAAAGGAGCCAAATCCTCTAACGCATTGCTTTGCCTGAAGGCAACCTTGAGCATTTTTTCATAGGCTGCAATTGGTATTGCCTACCTGTGGGACAAGGGCCCCAATACAAGGAAATGACAACCCAATAGAAACTGCCACGGACAAGGACACAGAAAAAGCAGAATTTGAATATTGAAACAGTCAGATAGGTCTAAACAGAAAAATCATAATTATCATAGGCTAAAGACTCTCACCAACTCCTTCCTGGAGTGCTAACTGGAAATTTATATTAGGCCACTTCATATTCATATATAGATCATAATATTCCCTCTGCTTAACCAAAATGAATACAGTACATTAAGAGAGCCCAGATATCATCCGTATGTTCTGTTATTCTTGGTCTAATTTATGTGTCCCAAATTAAAGAACCTTCCAGCAGATGTTAAAGGAGCAATTGGAAATGGTAGGATCCTTACTCATGACTGGAGCCTATATCCTGGTGTCCAAAGTGATAAAACTGGAGAAGAAACACCTACTACAAAAGTTTCCCTTAATAGTGTGGAGCCCTAACAATGGGCTTGCACCTAAGCCTCTATTTTCCCACTGCAGTATAATCTGCCACTAGTATTCCCTCTAACTTCTGCATCACTTCTATAAAGGTAAGCTGGTTCCTCTTCCTCTGTGACATGGGTCACAGTTTCTCAGGTCTGGAATATCATCTCATGCTCTTCATCACCTACTGAAATTGTATCTCTCTATAAAGACTCAAATACTACCTTTGCATAACATCATCCCTGAGTATCTCAGCCTAAAGAGTCAACACACACACACACACACACACACACACACACACACATGCACACACACACACACACACACACACACACACACACACACACACACCATTAACAATTGAGAGCTAGTTAAGAGGAGTCACCTTGTTCATTTATCTTTACCCTTCCCCCACTGAACCTGTGAAAAAAGCAGGTTTGGACAAAAGATAAAGTTTAGTCTCAATGAAGTCTCAAAACAAGTCTTGTTGGAAATTAAACACTTATTGGTGGTAACATTGTCAAATATGTTCTCCCATGCAGTGGGCTTTCTTGTTGTTTTGTTGATGGTTTCTTTTGCTATGCAAAAGCTTTTTTATTTTGATGTAGTCCCATTTGTTTATTTTCTCTTTAGTTTCTGGTTTAATCTCCAACATTTAGAGGAAACTCATACAATTTAACAAAAGGAAGATGAACAACCCAATTAAAAAAATGGGCAATGTACCTAAATAGATACTTTTCAAAAGAAGACATAAGGAAGGCCAATAGACATATGAAAATATGCTCAAAGTCACTAATCATCCGAGAGATGCGAATCAAAATGACAATGAGGTACCATCTCACACCTGTCAGAATGGCTATCATCAATAAATCAACAAATGACAAGTGCTGGCGAGGATGTAGAGAAAAAGGAATCCTCATGCACTGCTGGTGGGAATGCAGACTGGTGCAGCCACTGTGGAGAATAGTATGGAGTTTCCTCAAAAAACTAAAAATGGAACTCCCATTTGACCCAGTGATCCCACTTCTAGGAATATATCCAAGAAACTAGAAACACCAATCAGAAAGGATATATGCACCCCTATGTTCATAGCAGCACAATTCACCATAGCTAAGATTTGGAAACAGCCAAAGTGCCCATCAGTAGATGAGTGGATTAAAAAACTGTGTTACATTTACACAATGGAATACTACGCTGCAGTAAAAAAGAAGGAATTCTTACCATTTGCAACAGCATGGATGGAACTGGAGAGCATTATGCTAAGCAAAATAAGCCAGTCAGAGAAAGATAAATATCACATGATCTCACCCATTTATGGAATATAATGAACAACATAAACTGATGAACAAAAATAGATCCAGAGACAGAGAAGCCTTGATCAGACCATCAAACCTCAGAGGGAAGGTAGGGGAGGGTGGGGGTAAGGAGGAAAGATCAACCAAAGGACTTGTATGCATTCATATAAACCTAACCAATGGACACAGACAACAGAGGGGTGAGAGCATGAGTGGGGAGGTGGGGGGGAATGGGGGGATAAGGACACTTATGTAATACCTTAATAAAGAAAAAAAAAGTCTTGTGCCCTCCTTCGGGGAGTTCTGAAGATAGGATGCGCCTTCAGAGGTTTGTGTGAGTTGATCAGTCATCACTGCAAGACACCCCAACATGGGGGGAGGTTGAGACAACTTTAAAAGGGATTGACAATTGAGTACTGTCTACAGCAGCACTCTCAGGAGAGCGATCCTTTATTCTTGAAGGGGGATCAGAGCATCGTCGTGTCCACCACATCCAGGAAGTAAGCAAGTGTTTTGGGGTAGGGTTAGGATCAGGTAGAAAGGTCTTTATAAAAGACAAACTAAGATGATACCATATATGCTGCCTGTAAGCACATGTCTAACAGGAATTACTACAGCACAGCTCAGATGAGTAAGCAAGAAGGGAGAGAAAATGGAAAAGGCAATGGGGCCATTGTGTTACATGAAGCCCTCACTCTTGGCAAGGCCTCGGCTCTAACTTCATGAATTGTATCAACAGCGTGTGTGTGTTTTTTCCTTTTTCTTCATTTTTCCTTAAATGATGTTATTTTTATCTAAGTATAGGAGTTACAAAGCTATTCTTCATGCATGAAACAAAAAGAAGAAATCCTTCACTTTAAGAATGAAATTGTATTTCATTTCTCCTTTGATGTCTATACTTAGGTTGTCTTTTCTGACCTTGGCAGGGGAATTCTTCCACCATGCAGCGAGGTTCTGAGACAGGTTAGCCTGGCCTGCTCCAGGCAGCATTTGCTCACCCCACAAAACTTATCTGTTGGTTCCAAGGAACAAATGGCGTTTGCTGGGCTCTTCAATAATATGATTTGCATGCTTGAAATGAGATCACCAAAGTAATTCTAGAATATTGCTTGCCATTACCGTCATTAAAAACAGCAGATGTAGGAGCACTCCCAGGGAAAATCTTCCTGCTGGGTTTTCATGGAGATAAGTGCACAAAATCCACTTTTGAAAAGATGTTGAATGGAATGAATTTGCCATTCACTGGTTGTCTGATGATGATTTGCTTGTTAATTGGAAGTTTAGGCTTTAGAGAAGCCTTAACAAATTTGATTGCTAAATTCAGGAGGTTTACTCCCTCCTTACAAGCCATATTCAGAGGCGTAAATCCTACTTTTTGCATGTGTGTCTATGGGCTCATTTGGAATCTCTGTGAAAAGAAACCAATCCGTAACCCTCCTGTCAGCTGCACTTACTTCCCAGAGTGACTTTACCAACAAACAAGGACAAAGCCTTCTGTCCCTTCATAAGTAGGTATCTCTAGGGCCAAAATATTGGCTAGGAGGGGAGGTAGGCAGAGCCATGAGAGAAGCTGAGATGAGGGACAGCAATGTTATCAGGTGATCTCAATGCATATGTCTGCTTATGGCTCCACACTAGGCTGCTAGTAACTGGGAGGCTGGACTCCACTTGTGGACATCACTTTGTTTCCATTCTCAATCAGCTCCACTGCTGCTAAGAAACTCAAGGAAAACTTAAAAAAAAGGTAAAAATAAAAAACAGAGCATTTGTTTGGGAATCCTGCTATTTATTTTTTCCCCTCTATTCAGACACAGGCTGAGTGTCCTCTGATATAAACAATGTCAACTAGCTGGCAAGGTTAGCAGCCCCCTGAGGAGGGCCTGCTTTATTTTTAATGACCACAGTTGCACATTTACAGAATGACTTTATTCATCCCTGTCATTACCTATCCAGGTCAGTTTCCTCTCTGTGATGGTAAGTTTATCACCAGCCAAAGAGAATGACAACTGCCACGTGGAGCCACATGAGCAATCATGTAAATAATCTAGACAAGAGCTCCTATACAGGATTTCCCAGATTGAATACTTCAAGGAAAACGGCCAGACAGCCTTTCTTCTTCGTTATTCCCAGAGGTTTAATAGCATGTGTGTAGCTCATCCAATAAACCTGTGCTGAACATTATTTATGTAGCAAATGACATTAGCATGGAATTATATATAGAACACAGACATAGACGTTGGGATCAGTTCCAAGCAGAAGCCTACAAATAATAATGTATTTTAAATATTTAGTAAACTAAAAGCCTCTTCATAATTCTTATGGCTCCCCTACACAGCATTCCCACAACTCTATAAAGGAGCCAAAAATATGAAAACAAAAACCTGTGAGTCAAAATATATATTTATACCAGAGCTTTGCCAAGATCACAGAGACACAACTTCAGTGGAAAAAGTGAACAGGGGCCCGTACAATACTAGGACAATTTAGTCCATCTTCCTTTCATTCTAAATTGGGTAACTGCTCTCCTACATCCTATGCACTTAGGATAAAACAGAGGGTGTTCATTTACCAGTGTGCAGGGGAATTAAGCAGAGCAGGCAGAGCTAGTAAAGAGTTACAAAGTTTCATCCAAGGTCAACTTTGCCTGTTAGTAGTAGGGCTGGAAATAAAAGTCAGGACTCCCCCTTCTTTTTCCTGTCCTGTGTTCATTGGACCAAACTGCTCTCAATCAATAGGCAGCCAGTTATGACGGATTCACATTGTACCCAGTGTCAATAAAAACAAAAATCAAGTTTTAATCAAAACACATAACCAAGATCTACATTTCTCTTGGCCACAATAAATCTTCCCCGAAAGGAAGCGGGCTAAAATTCTTTACATTTAAAAAATGAGCTCTGCTGGGACTCCAAATTCCAGTTCGATTTTTGAGCTGAGGCATTTTTTTTCTTTATCATGCACTTGGTGCTGTAGTGTGATAAGGGCCCCATGCAGACCATAAAACTAATTTATCATCTGTAAGGTGTACAAAGAAAATGGTAGCTGCCTACTTGTCTGCTTGACATATGAGGTCATTTTTGCCGCTAGCTTTCTAATACTGAGCAATTTTATCAGCTATTTATATACATTAATTGTGGGTACCCATATGCTCAATGTTGTATTTAATAATGTATTGCATTGAATATGCATTCCTTAAGTTTTAGCATGCAGCAAGCATCTTGCATTTAACTATTTGGTTTGCCTATTAAAGCCCATTATTCATCTATGCCAGGTTACCTTCTCTCTCAACTGAATTTATGTTTCTTTAAATCTGGCTCACCCTGCTGAAACCCACTGAACTGGACAAGGCCACCTCACATGTCCCAAGGGCTCCAAGCAAAAACAAGCAGAAGACGTGCCATGGTCCACTTAATAATACTCAAGCAAAAGTATTATTTGATGAATCCCTTTCCCCAAAGGAAAGCAGCATATCCACACTTCACAGTGTAAATAAAAATACAGTTCTCAGGCAACAAAGACACGGGATGCTAGATAAAGTGTGACAAGTACCATGGCAAATACCTATGCCAGAGTGAATTCTTAACTAGCAAGAGGGAATCTGTTTAAACATCCACGGCAATCCCAACCCCCTACCCTCCAAGCCTTCCCCAATTCCATCCCCCAGGAAAGAGAACAAAGTCAGTTTAGCTGGATCCTTGGCTGACGGTTTGCTCTAGTCAACTCTCTCTCCAGGCTAGAAAATCTCACTTCTTGATAAGGAGAAAAGAAGCCCAAACCCTTACCCACCCTAGGAGATGTCTCCCCAAAGCTCACATGTCACAAGTGTTACCACTTGCATCATAAAATTAGCAGCTTTAAGACAAGAACTTCAATAGCCCTGATCAAAGAGAAACATTTGCTATGGGTATAATAATCTAAACAGCATTAGCTCTTGAATGCCTTGGTTTGGAATAAATTTTCAGAGGAGCTTTTGTTACCCAGTAGAACAAAGGAAAGATACAGTTTGATCCCAGAATGGGGCAGGGGGTGTCATGAACTCCAGGCCCAAGTAAGATGCAGCAGATGTGGAACCAGTGTGGAAAACATCTGGAGGTGAGGTAGGCAGGTGACCAAAGAGAAAGGAAAGTGCTGAGCTGGCAGTCTGGGCAAGAGGACAGTCATGATCATTTTCTTGTCGGAGTTGGTGATCTGTGTGGTTTGGGTCACATGCCTGGCATGTAAATGTATCCAGAGATCCTGCTACATTAGGAAAACTTGAAACCACACAGAAAATAAAAGATTACATGGCTCCTCCGAAATCCCTCACTCTGATTTAAGGTATATATCCTGCGTATACTGCTGCATATATAAATCGAAAAATCTACCTATAACTGCTGAAATGCCCTTGGTTTTCTGTAGAACTCTGCACCTATAGCTTTCATGCAGGGTAAGTGAGATATAAAGGGCAGGCTGTGATGAATACTCCTATGTATCCTTTCAGTTATCATGCTACCGTGCAGGGCTATCTGAGTTGCTCAGCTTTACCAGACATTACAATGCTAAATCTTATTTGACTTGATAACTAGTTAAAACCCCTTTGGCTGGACTCTGGGATATTGGTCAAAGGGGCCTGAGCCAAAAGATAATCTGTCATTGCACGTGACCCTTTCAATGTCCCTTCATCTCATCTTTGAGCTCTACTATCACAGAGCCCTCTATGTTAAATCTTTCCTTCTCAAGAGAGCAGTATAGGGCCATCAGTCCCATGTCTTCCCAGTCATTTGTCCTCCCACCCCCATGAACCCACTGTTCTCTCTCCTTGTGAAGGTTTCCTGAAAATCTAGTGCACTTGGGTTTGCCCTACAGATGAGGCCCCACTATGTAAATTTTCTCTGCTACTGACATTTAACCATGTTCTATTAGGATATCATCTCTTTAAACAGTCTCAAATGTCTTTGGGCTAACAAAGGCTGAGTAACTAGCCCACACCAACATGGATAGTTAGGGACACTTAGCCTAGGAAGTATGTCATAAACATTGCCTAATGTAGTGCAAGCAAAAAATAAAAGTGTCCGATATGATCAGTGTTTCATTAATGTATTTAAAATTAATTCAAGGCAATTCCACAGCCTTTAGTCAAGATATGTATCAAGCAGGTAAATATTCCAGAAAGGAAAGTCCACAGTAACTTCAGGGGCTCTTTGTTAATTCTAAAAAATAAAAAACTTTAAATAAAGGAAATATTTCTTTATGCCTAACCTAAACTCTCTTTTGCCTGAACTTATGCCTATTTAGCTTTGATACTTTTATGTGTTTTTACAATTTTGAGCCTCTACTTCATTGTGAATACATTTTTAAACAACAGATGCCAAATTTGGTAATTAGATTCATGTAATCACTGAGGTCCAGAGACTGCATTAGATCTGTCCAAATCAACTACTAAGTGTAAGAGAAAGAATTCTAGAACATGGTTGGATGAAACCACAAAGGAAACTGGGAAGGAATATCTAAAGGCAGGAACAAATGAGAGGGTATGGATTTCAAGGAGGCAAAGGAAGACTATTCTAAGAGTTAAGAAGTTAATGATCTCAAATGTTGTTGATAAGTTAGGCAAGGTAAAGGTTCCCTAAATTTGGAAACAGAAGGATCTTTGATCAGCTTGACCAAATTAGCTGCAGTGAATGGTGGGAGTGAAAGCCAGGTAGCAATGGATTGAGAAGGGATAAATGGTGCGATAGATACAGTGAATCAAAAGAAAACCTGATTTCTTGGAACACCAAAAGTGCAGACAATGATACAAAAAAAAATAGATAATTGGACATCATCAAAATTGCAAATTTTTGTGTATCAATAGAGTGAAAAGGCAAACCACAAAATGGGAGAAAAATCTGCAAATCGAATACCTAATAAGGCATTATCATCCAGAATATATAAAGAACTCCGACAACTCAAAACAATAATAAAATCAAATAACCCAAATTAAAAATGGGCAAAGGGTTTGAAGAGACATTGTCCCAAAAATATACAAATGGCTTATAAGGAAATGAAAACATGCTCAGCATAATGAATCATTAGAGAATTGTAAATCAAAATCATGAGATACTTCATACCCATTAGGATGGCAAATATTTAAAAATACTAAATCAGAGAGGCTAAGTAATGTGTCCAAGGTTTTCTCTAGTTTGCAATTTCTATGCCAGTATCCTTCTCATAAACCTCACCAAGTATACTGGGCACACCCTCTCATTCACACCTGTGTTCTTACCATGAAACCTTCCACAACAGCCTGGTCCCTTTCCTACTCCAACTTCCCTTTTTTTCCTCCCTTCCCCCAACTTTTTTAAAAATCTTCACCCAAGGACATACTTAGAGAGAGAGAGAGAGAGAGAGAGAGAGAGAGAGAGAGAGAGAGAATGATGTGAGAGAGAAACATTGGTCAGTTGCCCTCCATCTTCCATGCATGCCCCAACTGGGAATCGAACCTGCAACTCAGGTATGTGTGCTGACCTGGAATTGCACTGGCAACCTTTCAGTGCACAGGACAATGCTCAACCAACTGAGCCACTCTGGTCAGGCCCTTCACCCTTTTCTACTGAGCAGATCCTCTCAGATATGTTATCTCTTATCTAATCGGTTTGCCTTTGCCCCACCTCTCCCTTTAGACAGAATTCCAGAACTGTGTCTTCAGGGCTGTTGTGTATGATGATAGTATCTAAGGGCTGAGGAGAATTGTTGCTCAATGAATGCTTGGGATTCAGTTGACTCTGATCCATGATGCCTTTAGCCAATGTGCTCTGGGAAGGGATGTAGAAATAGATGTGTATTTGCCTCAGAAATGCCACCTCATTCTCCTGCTTGTTTTCATTATAATCCACCCAGTAGATTGTAGTGGAGCCTGAGGTAAAAGGAAAAATCAGTAATGCTGATTCTGTTTTATTTTAAAATTTTGGTATTTTGCTTATCATGGGGGAAAAAAGGATTTTTTTCATTGATTTTTATCTTTTAAAAGATTACATGAAGATATTACTTATCTCAAGTACTGGGTTTTTTGCTCCCTTAAATCTGTCTGAGGCAAACATTCCTCACTCCACACAACTGCCATCCCCAAATCCAACTCTCTTCATGACTAAAAAATTTAAATAATTAAAAAGAAGGAAGGGAAATAGGAAAAACAGAAAACAGACTTCCCTGAATCAACTACTAAAGTGGAGTGAAGTCAGGTGCCAGTTAAGTGTTCTGGGGATAAAAGACGTGAGGCGGAACAGCTGTAACCCTAAGTAGACAAGATCATGTAAGTGTCTTTCATGTACCTTTCTGACAAGATCATTTCAACCTAAAATCAAAAGCTTATATTTAAACACCACCCATGGCATATCTATAAAAAATCAAGTCCTAAAGGCTAACTTTCTGCATTTTTGTTCTTTTTAAAGAAAGTATCAGAGCAATTTGGACTCTCTTCTTAAAATATGTTTATTGTTTTGTGATAGGTAGCAGGACGCTATCAACTGAACATGTAGCCAACAGGTCAGAAAGAAAGCAATGTAGCTTGACTGCTAAGTATGTCACTTCTGTCTTCAACTGACCAGAGGTGAGTGTGTGTGTGTGTGTGTTGTATGTTGTATTTCTCTCCCAAGCCTTGTGTATCAGCTCACAGCCAAATAACCCTGAAATAGCTTTGTTTTCTAAGCACTCCAGAGCTTTTCTCTTTGACTGGGAAAACTGTCAGGAGACCTGGCAGAACCTTCTCCCACTTGGTGGCCATCGGGATGAGCAAGTCTGCCCCCCACCCCGCCCTTTCCAGGGAATGCATTTGGAATCAGCCTGAGAATGTACTGGTCTGATCTCAGTGTGCACGGCTGTTGTGAGAGGGAAAAGTGTCTCTTCATTCCTCAGGCAAGGCGAATGCCATCACTCTGCAGGCTCAGTGGGAGAGTGAAGATAATGAGGTATTATGAAACTGTGGACATTGTCAGAAAGACATAAATTGGGAAAAGGGCTGAGGTGGTGAATGATTATTTCTCAAAGGAGCAATGGAACACAAAATGGGTCTCAGTTTGGGTTAAGCAAGGGAAATGAGAAAAGGATGTGTTATGAATTATTTACCACTGAATATAATTTAGCTTTGATCCCAGTCCTAATTGTGAGTTGTCTTGGTGTGTATGAACTGAAATAAAAAGAGTTGCCAACTCTCCTGACTGTGTATTTCCATGGACACATACATACCCCAATGTTCCTTAAAGGTTATACCGTGGCCAAGTTTAGATTCACTTACAAAGTGCATAATTCAACAGCTCCTAAGAATGTGATCTACCAATAAGTATCTTCCTCATCATGAGCTAAAATGTCTAAAATTGTATCATTAGAAATGCATTAATTTGGGTTAATCATTGTCTTCTCACTTGGTCTTTTTATTTCTAAGTAAAAAGTGCTCAAAGCAAAAGGTAGCATTTGTTAGGTGTACAAGGAAGGATCCAAAAGGCTAATACATGAAGTTTTTAATATTTAAAGATGACCATACATCCTCATTTGCCCAAGACAATCTGGGTTATGCCTATTGTCCTGAAATAATTAACAGTGACCCACTTCATGCTTAAAAGTCCATATTAAATAATAAATTATACTTGACTTACAAATACCATACTTTTAATCAATTAGTTTACTATCCTAGTAACAGAAGAGACCCTAGAGAAACATGATGACAACAGGTTTTTGGTTACACTGACATGCTCATAAAAGAGAAATAATGAGCACTAATGATGAATGTCACCTATTTCATAATTTTGCTCAGCCCTGATCTGATCTGGAACATTTATTCTACCCATACCTGGTTTCCAGCCCTTCCATCCTCACATGTAGACTGTAATGCAAAAATCTCTCATCTTTGGTTATAACCACTCTGACTAACTATCAATTAAAATCAACCAGGAAAAACACACAGCTAAACAACACACATATACACTAGAACGTGCATATCATCTGCTAAGCAGAGCCTCTGAAGTCACAAGAGGCCAAAATGGCACCACTGCTGCTAGCAGAACAGGAATTAGGGAGAAAAATGGTAAAGCCTGGGTAATTCACAAGCTCAGTAATATTCCTGCAAGGAACAGAAAGTTGTTGTTGGCATTCATTCAGCCCGCATCACCAGAGCAGGTCTCAGACACTGGCTTCCTCCAGACACTCCCCTTGTCCTTTAGACGAGGTCAATTAGCCTCAGTGGAATTCTCCATAATACTCCAGATTTCACTTTTCATAACCCCTGCCACACTTTCATGCTATAATTTTTAAATTATCCATCCTTCATCTAGAATATAAACACCATGATCATAAAAATAATTAGCATGTATTATGTCAGGCAGTGGTCAAAACACTTTGTACTAATTCAATGAATCCTCAAGGTCTCCTCACCAATGAGATCCCCCTTTGAACTGATTAAGAAATAGAAATGAAATTTTAAAATGGAGGCTCACATAGTTTTTTCCAGGTCATGTATTTTCTAAGGGGTAGAATTAGTATAGTATTCAAATTCAGATTGTTTCCAACCAATATATCACGTTGCCTGCCTTAGATAGCAGATCTCAGGCTGTCCTGTTTTTTATCACCATTCCCCTGAGCCTCCAACAATGTCCGCACCATAGTTAAGTCTCAAAAATATTTCTATAATGAGTAAGTAAATATGTACCTTTTATATGCTGCCACTATGAGAGGTTCTATTCCAAAAGAGCCAGATAAGTCATGGATCCCACCTAGAGGAACTCAAGTCCCAATGCAATAGGCAAAGCCTAGTCAACAAGATGAAGATATGGGGTTGATGCTTTCAGTCTTTACCTTCAATCAACATATGTTAACCTCAAAAGCCTTGTTAACTTTAATGATTCAGCTAAAATTTCATGTGCTTTTTGCAAAAGTATCATATTAGAAATACAAGACAATTATAAGAAATGTGCTAGACTCACAAGTGGCATAGTATCCTATGGATGTCACAACACAAATGCTGATGAAAAATTAACTGTTATGCTATTTTTCATTCCTGTTGAAGGTGTTGCAGTTTCCTTCAAAAGCAGGCCAGTAAACAGGGAGCATTGTGGACAAGAATGATTGGGAACAGATCTGGGGATTATACAAAACCATGCTACTAGTAGATAGCTGGGAATAAATTATATACTGTGATACCACATACTGTGAAACTTTTAATTTTGATGCTGTGATTTAAATATATATGGTACATTTTTAGTGTTGTGGTTTTTAAATTCTAAGTTGTAATGAATAACTAGAAAGGAGGTATAAGAACATTTCAAACATGGAAAAAGTCACATGTAAGAACATGATAACCATCAATTTGTGAAACTGAGAAGAAAGGGCTATAGTCAACAGTAAAGAGTTATGAGGGAGGAAATGAAAGAGTGGAACAATAATACTGGGGTTAAATGAATTAGAAATGAGAAGCCTCCATTGGGGTTTGTCTGCGGGAAGGTGTTTGATAATATGATGATTTTTCTTCCATCATTAACAGAGAAAATTTTCTAGTCATAAATGTGCCTAGGATTATATACTATGCTTTACATCCTCTCTTGCTTGCTGATACTCTAACAAGAATTCTCAACATTTAAAGAGAACTTTCAGTTTCCCCAATCCCCAGCTACATGTCAACTCCATCTCCACCACACAGACACCATGATGACTGACATAGGTTTTGATTTGACATTTGAACTGCTGAAATACACATGCACACTCACTCACACTCACACACACAGAGCCCTCAACTTGAGATTTGATTGGCAGCAGTCATTTCATAACCTGTCTCTTGGGGATCAGACCAATGGACCTTTTTAAAGCTTGCCTTATTGAACTGACCCTTCTGATCTAGACGCATGATTCATACTTGCTAATCTTCTTGAGAGTTTTCCTTACTCTTAACAAGCCTGTCAGTTTTTGCTTCTCTGAAATATTTTTCTCTAGGTACAAGATGATTTAAAATGTTATTTTTTATGTCTCTTCTTGACTTTCATGAGAAAAAAAGTCATATAAAGGCATCAAAGAAGTAGTTATTCAAACTGATTAGTGAATGTCCCCAAAGGAATATGGACATCATCATGTATGTGGATTACATTTTAAAAGCACAGAAGGCTTCAATTCCATTCAACAAATATAGCACTATAAAATGCAAAATGTGGAAAGTTCTTTAGAGTTTAGGAAAACTTTCAGCCCAGTAAACAAATCTCTCTGTCATCTCTCTAGACATTAGCCTCTGTTTGAACATGTTTTTTCCAATAAAAGTCAATTGAAAGCCACTTTCACTTGGGTATCTCTGCCCCATGAAATTTCTTCCTTATTTAATATTGAAATGCAACCTCTTTAACATAGCCTCCTAAATGCTAGTTTTGTCATCTGGAGCAGTAAAGTCCCATCTCTCCTCCACAAGATAGTTCAGGGCTGAAAGAAGTTATTACTGCCTCTCCTACCACATGCCCTTCTTAAGGAAGCTATCATACCCTCTGAGCCTGGGAAGGGCAGCTCAGGGGTCTAGCCCCAGGAGTAAGTATTTACATTATGTTTGGCAAGAGACCACATCAGAATTTAGACTATAGTCAATTGGAAGACGGGTCTTAAATTGGGAGATTGTGTTGTCAGAGCTAGAATAAAGACCAAGCAAATGGAAGGCAAGAGCAGAGAAAAGTTAAGGGAAGCAGGCAGGCCATGAGCTGCCTTTTAATCCAACTGAGAGAAGGATAGAATGGCTAAGCTCACAGTGGGGCTCAGAAGCCAGAGACCATGTGGCCCAATGAGTGGTTGACAGAGCAGCTTCCATTCACACATTGCCCAATCTAGTCATTTTGTGGGTATCTAAGCAGGTCTATGTTTTTACTGATTTTTAGAGAGAGAGGAAGGGAGAGGGAGAGAGACATAAAAATACAGAGGGATAGAGAAAAACATCAATCAGATGCCTCCTGCACACCCCCTATTGGGGACTGAGCATCTGCTCTGACTTAGAATCAAAGCAGTGACTTCTTGGTTCATGGGTCAATGCTCAACCACTGAGCCACAATGGCCAAACAAGCAGTTCTTAGTTTTATGAACTTTCCTATCTGTAATAATGTCTGTGGAGTCCTTTCAATAAACTCCTTTTTTATTTGAGCACAGTGAGTGGACTTTTGTTTATTGGAACAAGTAATTTTTAAAATATATTTTTTTATTGACTTCAGAGAGGAAGGGAGAGGAAAAGAGATAGAAACATCAATGATGAGAGAGAATCATTGATCAGCTACTTCCTGCACACCCTACACAATCTGGGCATGTGCCCTGACCTCCTGGTTAATCGATGCTCAACCACTGAGCCACGCCGCCGGGCATGGAACAAAAGTAATTTTTTTCAAGACACACCTACAGGCTCCTCACCTTTCTCTTGAGAGCCCAACTTGTTCTTAACCACTCTCTACCAACACAGCTGCCAAAACTTTGTGCAGGAAAAAATATATATGAGTATGATTTTAAAATATGGTCATGTGTTGTTTTTTAACATTTAACTTTTTTTTTCATTCAGTGCTTAAAATTAAACCACAGAATGACAGGTATGTGTTATTCTCTTTTCATAATAAGGGAATAGGATTGTTTAAAACTAGAGTTTGATGAAAAAAAAGGAAAAGATAAAGTGAAGGGATCAATATACTTCATCCCTGACAGAAGTAAAAAAAAAAAAAAAAAGCAAGATACTATTTGAGTGGTTTTTTTTGTTGTTGTTTTGTTTTGTTTTTTGTTTTTTTTTGTTTTTGTTTTTGTTTTTTTACAGAGCGGAAGAGAGAGGGATAGAGAGTTAGAAACATCGATGAGAGAGAAACATCGATCAGCTGCCTCTTGCACAACCCCTACTGGGGATGTGCCCGCAACCAAGGTACATGCCCTTGACCGGAATCGAACCTGGGACCCTTGAGTCCACAGGCCGACGCTCTATCCACTGAGCCAAACCGGTTTCGGCTATTTGAGTGTTTTTATGTGGGGTAGCATAAAGTGAGAAGAGCTGCAGAAAGCAGTCTCAGAATGGTGCACCAGACCTAACTGAAGAAATAACTAAGCCAGTGGACAAAACAAAAGTCCTAAATCAGTAGATTATCTTTTCTGATTGATTGTGCTGTTCTCTTACTGTGAACTTCCCATGAGATTGCCAGGTCTAGAGTCAACATGAACCAGAGAGGACACCAGTGGAATAAGTAGGGGGAAAAATAGGATTTTTTTCCCACCAGAAAATAAAAGCTAAGTAAAGTCCTCTGATTAATTTTCCACATCTTTGTCTTTCCAAACAAAAATCCATCTACTCATTCACACACACTCATCAGGGAGAATATATATTTTAATAAAAAGCAGACAGCAGTAAGAGTCACAGCCCAGGGTCATCGTTTCATTCTCCATCTGTTAGAAATTGAGAAAAACACCTATGTGGCCTCTACCCACAGGTTGAAATGAAAATCAAATGTGAATGTGAAAGAATTTTGCAAAATTAAGAGGCTCTATGAATATAATATTCTGTAATCTGTCAGGTTGCATATTTTTCTTTTTTTGCAAACCTGGAAGGAATAGGGAATGAATAATATGCTTCTCGTGTCTCTCTCCCCCACTTCTTTTAAAAGTTTGAAAAGTAGTCATTAAAACTTCAGATAAATCCAAAGTTTGCTCATCCATAATGTCTTCATTGTTTCCTGGCTCTTTGAATGTCAATGAGTATATACCTCAAAATTACGCCTGTCAATTATGAAGGTCCTTATCTTTACATTGATTTTCACATGCACAGATCAATAGCAGGATATGGCCCAATAATTAATATTGGGAAACTGAATTGCTTTTTTTTCCAAGCATTTAGCTTTAGTCACAGAAATATTTCTCTTTTACTAAAACTGTGCTTTTATTTTTATTCCATTTTCTTTGTTTCTAAGACAAATTCTCCCACATAACTTATCAAATAAAAATTGGTACCTACTGCATTTATTTAAATAAGGCCGATGTTTGAGTAGTTATATACAAAATATACTATGCAAAAATATTTTAAGTATAGATAAACTTCTTTAGCCCACACTTTGCCCATACCTTCTTCCCCATGTGTCTCTTAACTCGTGTAATTTTACTGAAAGCCTTTCTCCACCCCCACCCCCCAATAAACCTTACTGATTGTGTTCTCAGCATTGTGTGAGGCACTGGAGAAAAAAAAAAAATGAACGCTTCATTAAGTGGGAAGAGACAGGCATAATGAACCCATTTAGAGCTTACAATAGATGTAAGCACATTAGAGGAATTCTCTCAGTACAACTGGCCCATACTGACTGGAGAGGTGATTGTACACTTCTCTTCCCAACAGCTCTCAGTGACTTCACACTGGGATCTCAAAACTGACAATAGTGGGAATATCTGCACCATGAGAATAAGCTAATACACAAATCAGAACTCTCTACCCACCCCTTGGATAACCATTTGTCAACATTTACCCACATCACTGTCTTTAATCATTCCTGGGAGATTATGGAATGGTGGGTGCTGAATCAGGGCAGCTAACCTTAAAATCCCTTTATTATTCTGTGTGCCCTAATGTAATTAAAAAGGCTTTCATAAATTATACTTGTGTTTATGTATAGTCATTTAACAATTGGGGTACAAGGCCAATTGTTTGGAAGAATGGAACTTTAATTCTTTGATCAAATTGGCCAAAAAGCCATGTAAACTGGCCATTTAAATGAACAAATAAATTAAACAAGTACATATCAACCAGGTAATTTTTGAGTTTATTTATATTACAGCATTTTCAAAAGATGAGAATACTAACTCCTAGTGCTTTTGTGAATTTATTCTTTCATGGAAGTTTGAAATGTATAGGCAACTGTCACAAAATAAACTATAGTGATCTTACTTTGTCTTTGAATAGGCATCGTGAGATCGTCTAATAACTGACTGATAGCTCAAATTCAGATGAAGTCCCCATTAGGACAGAAAATCAAATACAGGTCAATACATGATAAACCTGAGTTTACCACAGGTCAAAAGTCACAGGAGTTTCACTTTTTCCTACCAGTGAGCCAGAATGAAAAGATAAACCATGACAGCCTGTGATCTTATTCATGCCAAAAAGTTGTTATTATTTTTTTAACATTATAGAATACCAGAGGCCCGGTGCACGAAATTTGTGCACGGAGGGGGGTTGTCCCTCAGCCCAGCCTGTACCCTCTCCAATATGGGACCCCTCGAGGGACGTCCGACTGCCCGTAAACGGGCATCCCTCTCACAATCCAGGACTGCTGGCACCCAACTGCTTGCCTGCCTGCCTTCCTGATTGCCCCTAACTGCTTCTGCCTGCCAGCCTGATCACCCCCTAACCACTCTGCTGCCATCCTGTTTGCCCCCAACTTCCCTCCTCTGCCGGCCTGGTCACCCCTAACTGCCCTCTCCTGCAGGGTTGATCACCTCCGACTGCCCTCCCTTGCAGGCTTGGTCCCTCTCAACTGCCCTCCATTGCAGGCCGGGTGCCTCCCAACTGCCCTCTCCTGCTGGCCATCTTGTGGTGGCCATCTTGTGTCCACATGGGGGCAGGATCTTTGACCACATGGGGGCAGCTATATTGTGTGTTGCAGTGATGATCAATCTGCATATTACTCTTTTATTAGATAGGATAGGGGCCTGGTGCATGGGTGGGGGCCAGCTGGTTTGCCCTGAAGGGCGTCCTGGATCAGGTGGGGGTTCCCTTGGGGTGTGGGGCGGCCTGAGTGAGGGGCCTGTGGTGGTTTGCAGGCCGGCCATGCCCCCTGGCAACCCAAGCAGAGGCCCTGGTATCTGGAATTTATTTTCCTTCTACAATTGAAACTTTGTAACCTGGAGCAGAGCCAAGCCTGGGGCTCCCTCCGAGGCCGGCCGGCAGCCATTTGTGTTGGGGTTATAATTGAAACTTTGTTGCCTTAAGCGGTGGGCCCGGCCAGGGTGTGCAGAAAGCTTTGCTTCCCCTGTTGCCGGCGGCAACCCTGGCCTGCTCTCTCAAGCTCCATTCTGCCGCCATTTGTTTGAATTTGTTTACCTTCTATAATTGAAACTTTGTAGCTTGAGTGGAGGCTTAGGCCTGGCCAGGGAAGGTGGAAAGCTTGGCTTCCTCTGTTGCTTCGGAAACCTTGCTCTCTGTGGCTGTAGCCATCTTGGTTTGGGTTAATTTGCATACTCGCTCTGATTGGATGGTGGGTGTGGCTTGTGGGTGTGGCTTGTGGGTGTGTCAGGGGTATGGTCAATTTGCATATTTGTCTATTATTAGATAGGATTGGGTCAGTAGAGAAAAACCTCAAAAAGATAGGTCAAAAGAAGTAAATACTCCTATCTAATAAAAGAGTAATATGCAAATTAACCATCACTCCGCTACACCCACAAGCCATGCCACCAGGCAATCAGGAGCGAATGTGCAAATAAACCCAAACAAGATGGCTACAGCCACAGAGAGCAGGAGGGAGGCTTGGGTTTCCCTGGCAATGGAGGAAGCCAAGCTTTCCACACACCCTGGCTGGCCCAGGCCTCCGCTTAATGCTACAAAGTTTCAATTATAGAAGATACATAAATCCCAACAGAAATAGCTGCTGCCATGGAGCAAGCAGAAGGCTTGGCTCCGCTCCAGGCTACAAAGTTTCAATTGTAGAAGATAAACCCCAGATACCGGGCCCCCACTTGGGTCGCCTGGGGGCATGGCCAGCCTGAAAACCACCACAGGCCCCTTGCCCAGGCTGCCCCATGCCCCAAAGGAACCCCCACCCTGATCCGGGACATCCTTCAGGGCAAAATAGCTGGCCCACACCCGTGCACCAGGCCTCTATCCTATCTAATAAGAGTAATATGCAGATTGACCATCACTCCAACACACAAGATGGCTACCCCCATGTGGTCAAAGAAGGCTGCCCCCATGTGGACACAAGTTAGCCACCACAAGATGGCCAGCAGGGAAGGGCAGTTGGGAGGGACTAGGCCTGCAAAGGAGGCAGTTGGGGGCGATCAAGCCTGCAGGGGAGGGAAGTTGGGGGCGACCAGGCCTGCTGGGAAGGGCAGTTGGGAGGGATCCAGGCCTGCAGGGGAGGGCAGTTGGGGGGAACCAGGCCTGCAGGGGAGGGCAGTTAGGGGTAACCAGGCCTGAAGGGGAGGTCAATTAGGGGCAAACAGGCTGGCAGGGGAGCAGTTAGGCATCAATCAGGCTGGCAGGGGAGTGGTTAGGGGGTGATCAGGCTGGCAGGCAGAAGTGGTTAGGGGCAATCAGGAAGGCAGGCAGGCAAGCAGTTGGGAGCCAGCAGTCCTGGATTGTGAGAGGGATTTCCAACTGCCCATGGGCAGTCGGACATCCCTAAAGGGGTCCCAGATTGGAGAGGGTGCAGGCTGGGCTGAGGGACACCTCCTCTCCGTGCACAAATTTTGTGCACCAGGCCTCTAGTACAATAATATAAATCAGCATTTCACAATAATCATTATTAATGTTATAATGTATTCCCATTCATTTGTGTGTATGTAAATTTATATTTTGTAGATAGAGATAATAAAGTTAGATTTGAAACTGTTTTTGTTAATTGTGTGTATATTTCTATATTATCACATATTATTATTGTTACATAACTTAACCCTTTGCACTCGCTTGCTTTTTTCTCGATTCCTTTATTCTAATGCTAACCGTGTCGAGTCACACTCAACATCCAAGTGCAAAAGGTTAAATGCCAGCAATATATTTCTTTCTATAGATTTGTGTTATCTAGTTAAGTAATTCCTAATATTGAAAATGTAAGTTGTTTTCCATTTTTTTTATCATTAAAAAATATGGTGATGACATCCATAATGTTAATCTGCACATATGCATCTATAATTAATTCCTTAGACTAAATTCTTCAAAATGGTAGTTTAGGATGAAAGGGGGAATAAATTCTAAGAGTGTTGATAAAAATTGCCCAATTGTTTTTCCACAGAAGTTGTACCAAGTTTTACCTTTACCATAATGTATGAAAGTACCATTTTCCTATAGCCTCACCAAAACCACAACTTATTTTCTTATTACTCCTTAGAATGATTGAAAATCCTATATATTCTTTATTTATATTCCTCTGAGCATAAATTTAAAGTTTTTATAAATGCATAAATTTATCAGTCACTTGAAATTCTTTGTGAATTTCCAATTCGTGTTGTTTGTCCAATTTTCTTGGGAAAGATAGGACCTTTTTATGTGGTAAGTGTAAGAATACTTTTGTCTATATGTTATACATATTTCCTCAACCTGACATGCTAATAAATTTTAGGGTCGAAATTGCTTCCATGTTTCTTTTCTAAGGATATTACCTATTATAAAACAAACGCATTTGTCCTTTATCACCTAGAGAATGAAATCAATCCCTCAACTTACAAATGTTATCCTATATAATAAAGAGGTAGTATGCAAATTGACCCTCATGCCCTAACAAGATGGCCATCTCATGTTGTCACAAGATGGTCGCCCCCACGTTGTCACAAGATGACTGGCAGGGGAGGGCAATTGGGGGGACCAGGCCTACAGGGGAGGGCAGTTGAGGGCAATCAGGCCAGCAGGGTAGCAGTTAGGCATCAATCAGGCTGGCAGGGGAGTGGTTAGGGGGTGATTAGCCTGACAGGCAGAAGCTGTTAGGGGCAATCAGGCAGGCAGGCAGGTGAGTGGTTAGGAGTCAGCAATCCCGGATTGTGAGAGGGATGTCCAGCAGTCGGACATCCCCCAAGGGGTCCCAGACTGGAGATGGTGCAGGCTGGGCTGATGGACACCCACCCCCTCCCAGTGCACGAATTTCATGCAACGGGCCTCTAGTTAACAATAATTGTAATGATGATGATTGCTATGATAAAATATTTGTACAACAATATTATAAAGTACAAGTGTAAAGCACTAAGCAGTGTTGTGCTCTGTGTGCAGGCTGCTATATATTATAGGACTTACCACAAACCAAATTTTATTATACTTAAGAAAAATTAGATTTAGCTTACAATGTTAATGTGTTACAGATGAAGACACTGAGGCACAGAAAAGCTAAATGACTTGCTCAAATCCACAGAGTGATTAAAATAATTTCTTCTCATTCTAATTCATTATTACTTTCTATTATTTTACCCTCCCACATGGCAGTCCACCAATTAAACCCACTCTATATTTCTAGTAGTAGTTCTAATTTCTTCCAATAAACAAGCTTGATTTCCCTTTAGTAGGCCTAACACTCAAATTCAGTTTTCACTTTCAGTAACTTGAACTTGCTTAGGCAGCAGACAACTTCCCAGCCACACATCTTCTACTATCTCTCCACACATACAAATACCATCCATTTTCAAAACCATCTCAAGTTTAACTGTTTAATTCTTATATCTAGAGGTACCTAAGACTTCTTTTCATTGCTACTTTATATACAGTTACTACTAGTAATATGCATTCACCATATTCAGGTGAGGAAATTAAAGTATATCACATATCATATGGTTATTTTAAGCTCTATGCTCATCAGTGTAAATCTTGTCCTCTCCATATCTTAACTCATTTATATTTCTATCAGCAACAAGCACAGCATTGTACATTCTCCAGACACCTTATAAATACTCATTGAGCAAACACTGTCTACACTCACTGTTACCAGCTTTTCATTTAGCAGCTCTTTTACCTGCATAAATAGTATATATACATTTTATGAGTCAGTTAATGATTGTAATGTGCCTTAGATAATAAACAATAGTTAAAAATCCTTTACTTTGTTAACTACTATTATCTTATTACCAAAGATTAGATTTAAATATGTTTAAGATTGGGGGAATTTAGTTATATGACCAGTATAAATCTTGTCCACCCCTGCCCTTGCTTGAAAATTGATCACTATAAGCAATTGCTTGCTCACATTTGTTTCTGTGACTCATGAGCAATATATTCCCCTTAGCTGGTGATAACACATCATAACTGCCCCAGATATGTTGTTCAAAGGAAGTTATATCAGTTTAAGTTCCCACAGAGGATACACTAATCATATAAATAAATTATACATAGGTACAGGAAATTACATTATACCAAATTGGACAAATTGAGTTTAACAGAAGAAAACATAATTGTGTAATTTTAGGAAGGAATAAATATTGACCAAAATGCACATTTCTACAAGTAATGTTATCTCTGATCAGCAACGAGCATGTTTCTTGATCAATATTTGTAGTTTGATTCATTTCCTGCCATATAGAATTTGATGGGCTCGTCAATATACACAAAGGTCTGTGAGTTTTTTTGTTTTTTTTTAAAGAGGGAAGGTTGTTTTTAAATGAAGCATTTCTAAAAGTTCTTTTTTTTTTTCCTTTCTTTCAGAAGTTATCTAAATGTCTGCAGGAACAGTGGTACAGTGGAAGGAGGGAAGGGGGGATCTGCTGAAAAAGGGGAATTTACTTCAGACATGGGCAGGGACAAGAAAGACTTCTAAGATTTTTAAACTCAGTGAAGGATATTTTGGACTAAGAGAATAACATGAGAATAAGACTGAAAGGTGTACATGATATTGTGATAAAATGGTAATGAGGCCAGTAAATTACTGATCCAAAGTATAAGAAAAGAGATATAGTGAAGGGACACTGAAGGATGGTGTCATGTTTTTGAGAGGCTTAAATGTAAAACTCTGCTGAAAATACTTTTTTTTTTAATGAAATGGAGTAAAAAAAAAAAAGCTAGCAGAGGATCATCAACATCACAAAAGTCTGTGAGGTACATAAATTTCTTTTATCTGCAAATGTGAAAAGTGCAATATGCATAGGCAATAGGCAAAAGGACAGTAAAAGAATGAAAATTACATAGAAACCTCCAGGTATCTGGCCCCAGTACCTTTGCAAACTACAATGATTCTCAATGATCGTTCCAGAATCCAGAATTTCACCTTTGAGGATGAACTTGACAAAGGCAAACCTAATTAAGAAGCAATGACTTTTAGAAATTGTCTACAAGCATTGAACCAGGCATCCACTGAGTTCCTATCATCTCCATCTGTGAGCCAAGACCTAAGATTAGAGTTAATTTGGTAGTTGATAGTAGAGTTCTTTTTAAAAATATATATTTTTATTGATTTCAGAGAGGAAGGGAGAGGGAGAGAGAAATATAAACATCAATGATGAGAGAGAATCATTGATCAGCTGCCTGCTGCATGGCCCACACTGGTGATTGAGCCCGCAACCTGGTGCCTGTTTGGGAATCAAACATGGTTCATAGGTCAACACTCAACCACTGAGCCATACCAGCTGGGCTCTGCCTACATTTTGATTTTAACCCAGTGAGATTTCTGACCTTCAAAACTATAAAATACTAAATTAGTATAGTGAAGATTTCTTAATCAATACAATGTCTCTTCAAGAATGGGGCTCAGGGCCAACTAATTGAGATTCAAGGGAGAGGTTGATTGCCACTGCTGTCCACATGCATGTGGTGACCTCTGGATCCCACAAACACAGACATTTCTGTTTAGAACAAGAAGCAAGAGTGGAGACTTACTTAGTAGTCAGACTGAAAAATAGATTCCTATAGGATACAAAAGTCAACATTGGCAGAGACTATACAAAGAAGTAAATAGAATTATATAGGAACATTTCTTTAAAATAGTCCCAAAACATCAAACTCAAATGAGGTAATCTCCCAGCAAAGGTGGTGATCCCCAGAGGCAAAAATGGTTCAGTAAGTGAGGTGGATTGAAGACAAAGCCCTGAGAGAGAATTCTACAACATCTGTCTGCATCCAACTGAGTATGAATTCAAACCTGATTTGAGCAGCTGAAGAACTGCTTGTTAGATGGGACACAATTTTCTGTAACAGTCTGTCCTTCATGCTAAGATTATAAAAAAAAATATCAGATACATAGGTGTCCAATGGGGCAGCCACAGATGGGAAAAGGAAAGAATGAGAGGAAAGGGAAGAACTGTGAGGCATTTCAGTAGAAAGAGCTCCTTCTTTACTTGGGATGTCTTTGCACATAAACATTTTCCTTTTGTTACATATATACATACTTTATTGTAAGAAAAATCCTATATAATAAAAGCCTAATATGCAAATCGACTGAACTGCAGAATGACCGGTCTCTATGATGTGCACTGACCATCAGTGGGCAGATGCTCAATGCAGGAGCTGCCCCCAGCCCACAGGCCCAAGGCCAGCCAAAGCGGGTGCCAGTGGGGGCCTCCGATCATCCTGCTGGTCACCCCACAGATCGGACTTGATAGCCAGCCAGGCCTAGGGACCCTACCCGTGCACAAATTTTATACGAATTTTATGCACCAGGCCTCTAGTAATTACATAAAATCAAATTCAGAAAATAAAAATGCTATCAATATTACAACATAAATATACAGATAATGCGGATGGGATTGAGAGTTTTCTTGAAGAAAAATCTATTTCTCCTTAACACTGTATTTTAGTTAAAGACACCATCAATACAAAATAATTTTTTAACCTATTTTTTATGTTTAACAATTGATCTGGGTTGAGCTCACACGAATACTGCACTCATCATTTGCCAATTCTGAGCAAGGCACTGTCAATATTATTCATTCTTCTCTATATTTTAGAATTCCATCTGTTACAACCACTGTGTTGTTCCATGAAGTGTTTTCTAATAAATGTTAGGACAACCTGACACAATGGATATTATTATTCCCATTTTACTGGAATGGAAACTGAGGCATAGAGAGGCTTTGAGATTAAATCAAAGTCACACAGCTAGTAAGTGAAAGCCAGTCTCCGTTTTGTCTTTCTCTTCAAAGCTCTTGCCCTTCCTCCTCTTTGTTTCCATGTGATAATCTTCCTTAGGGAGGGAAATAATTTAATAGGACTCTTTTATTAGATACACCAGAGCACATACAAAAAAAAATGGCTATTGCACTTCAATGTATGTACTTCAGGGGGCTAATTACCTATTTCAGCTTTGAACTCTTTTATGGAAACTGCCTTCAGAGCCTGCTCACAAGCTGTAGAAGACAATGAGTCTCAAGCTTGTAATCAATCCCCCTCATAACTGGAGCAGCAGCTGCCTCCTTCTCCACATGAAGTGGGGGCATGAAAAAGCCTCAGTGTCTCCCTAGATGACCCTGTCACCCACTAAGTGAAGCCTGAAATCACCCTTCAAAATAAAGGTTCTATCTGTTGAGTTATGTTGGTTTTTGTAAAAGTGATTACGCTCATCATAAAAATTTTCAAGATACAGAAAATATGAAGATATTTAAGAAAATGGCCTATGATTTCATCACCTAGAAATAATAATGGTAAAATTTTAAGATATTTTCTCCTATTCTTTCAATGATACAAATAACAACAATTTCTAGCAGATTCAGGAATCTGACTGCTATGTGTTCTTTTTTATTAATTTAACAATATGATAAGTATTTTCCCACATAATTAAATAACCTTCAAAATGTGAAAATAAAAATACAGTTTCATCTGTGTTCATTAATTGTAACAAATGTACTCTCTGGAGGGATTTGTAGTGGGGGAGACTATGCATGTATACGGTGGGGTGACATGGGAAATCTCTGTATCTTCCCCTCAAGTTTACTGTGAAGCTAAAAACAGCTTAATTTAAAAAAAAAAAGAAAGAAAGAAAAGAAGGGAGGGAAGAAGGAAAAACTTGCCTTATTAAATATTAAGACATGATCGCTATAGTACAATGTGGTAGTAATGTATCAATAAACATACAGAGGAGTTGAAAAGAATGGACCTGTGTCTATTTGGAAACTTGATTTATGACACAGTGAGCATTATAAATCAATGGGAAAGGGTGAACTATTTTATATGTTGTTCTAGAATAATTGGTTATCCAAGTGAAATCAAATCCCTACATTATACCATACAAAAATGAATTCCAGATGTGTTAAAAATTTATACGTAAAGTGGCAAAACTATAAAACTTAGAAGATGCTATAAGAAAATGTCTCCATTATTTCTGAGTAGCAAAAGATTTTTAATACAAGATGCCAAAAGCAAAACCATAAAGAAACATGTTATAAATTTAACTATATTAATATTAGGCATGTGTTTTCATCAAAAGACAATAATATATGTGCATTAAGTCTTCACTTAATGTTGTCAATAAGTTCTTGGAAAATGCAGTGAAACAATGTATAACAAAACCAATTTAACCATAGGCTAATTGCTATAAACAAGTGTTAAGTCTCTACAACATCTCATCAACATTATAATGGAACAACATTGAACAAAGCAATGTTCGAGGACCTGCCATATATATGTGTATACATACCTATATATATTTATGTGTATAACATATGCAGATAGATTTGTTAAATATATACAGATATATTAAGTATATATTAATATATATTATATATATATATATATATATATATATATATATATACACACACAAACAGATTTTTGAATAAATGTTTAAGTGTACTTTAGTACACCATAACTGCTCTACCTTGGATGTCTTTTCCTCCTTACCTTAGTCTGATAAATTCCTGAACTACCTCTAATACACAGCTAACCTTTTAAGTCTGAGGACACTTGCCTTTTAAGTTGCTCCCCACCTCACTTGGTGAAGCAGAGTCAATCATGTATCCTTAGTGCCATATCTATACTTTGTCTATCCCTCCGTTAGAACAACCCCTCCATGATTCAGGATTCAACCTGACAAAAGACCCATAATCCAAGGGGCAGAGCCATAGCCTAAACTCCAGTCAACCATTGCTAAGGTTCTATCATTCATTGTTGCTGTGCAATAGTAGACATATTAAATTGCATTCCTTACATCAAAACTCTTCTTTCTTTTTTAAGGCTATCTTGATATCTATTGCTGCATAACAAATTACCGTGGAATTTAATGGATTAAAAGAACTCATTTTATAATATTTTATGATTTTGTAGGTCTGGAATTCAGGAAGGGCTCAGCTGGATTATTTTATTCATGTTGCTTTGTCTGAACCCAGTTGGTAGTACTCAGCAGAGTACTCAGCAAGACAGCTTTACCAAAATGCCCGCTGCGTGGGGAGAGATGGCTGCTAGACTGGGCTCAGCAGGGGCTGTTGGCCAGAGCACCACCATGTGCCCCTCTAATTTGGAAGGTTTTAGAGTGTTCCAAGAGACAGACATTGAAAGCTGCCATTTTACTAAGTCTTTCACTCAGAAAGTGGCCCAGCATCACTTCTACCATATTCTACTAAAAGGGAGTCCAAGATTCAAGGGGAAGGGGCACAGATTATACTTTTCATTAAGAACATCCAAAGAATGGACAGCCATCTTTGGTCTGTCACATCATAGCACATGTTGATGTAGATTTGAAGAAAATATTAGCTATGTTTAAAGCCAAAAAGGAACTACTATCTCTAGAATGGCACTGTCCTAAACGACTTTCTGTGATAATGGAAATATTTTCTGTGTGGTCAAATATGGTAGCCATATGTTAGAAATGTGACTATGGAGCATTTGAAATGTAGGTGTGCCCACAGCACTGATTTTTAATTTTTAGTTAATTTAAATTCAGATAGTCATAAGTGGCTAGCTGCTACTGTCTTTGCACAGCATAGCTCTATAATATAAAAGGCATTCCTGCAAATCAGAAAAAAATAAAAATAAAATGACAGAAAACCAAACTAAAATTGGCCAAAGGATATAAACAAATAATCCACACAAGTAGAAACTCAACTACCTCTCAAGTACATGAAAGGTATCCAAGCTCAATAATAATCAGAGAAATGGAAATCAAAATGATGATGTACTTTAAGCCTATCTGAATAATAAAAGTTAGAACACTGGATAATGCCAAATATTTCTAGGAATATAGAGAATTACCTCTTCCATTGTTAGTAGCAGGAGCGACTAGAGTAGCTATTTCTGGGAGCAATCTGGCAATGCTTGTTCCAATTAAGTACTCTATGATTCATCATAATCTCTAGGACATGGACAGGCTATGCCTTGTAGCAGGGGTGTAGAGACAAGTTAGGTATCCATTACTAGAGGAAGGGGAGAGTAAAAGGCGATCAATAAATATTGTGAAATTTTCCACAGTCATTAGAAGCAATGGCTACAGCAAAAGTACATACATCAAAATGAATGGATCTTAAAATCAGAATGCTGAGTTTAAAAATTAAGAAACATGATCAGCCCCATAGCACAATATTTTTTTGGAAAAAATAAAATTGCATATTCATACAAAGCAACAATATACAGTCTATAAGGATACATACAAGTTTAAGGATACTTAAACACCTTGTTGATTAGCAAACTCCTGAGCATCCTGGGTGAAATCTGAAACTGACCCCTGAACAAGGAAGGCAAGGAGAGACCAAAGAAAGAGGCAGGCCACTCCAAAATGTAAGTCTTAGACCAGTCTGGGACATGTATTTGGACTTTAGCAAATCTACCAACCTCTCGGTATCTTTTATTTACCCTGTGGTGATTAGTTATTAGTTTCCTGTGGCTACTGTCACAAATTATTACCAATTTGGTGTCTTAAAGCAATATATATTTACTTTCTTAAAATTCTGGAAATCAGAAGTCTAAAATTAGTATTACTGCACTAAAATCAGTGTTGCGAGGGCAGAGATTTCACCCAGTGACGAGATTAGAACTCTGAGATCTCCAGTGGTTTGCAATCCAGAACATTCTTAGTTATTTATACCCTTCTCATTCTGGGCCAAGGGAGATGAAGTCCCCACTCCCATTTTCTACAGCTCCCTCCTTCCCTAGTTCTTAATTCTAGTCTAAAAGATCATTACTTCCCCCAAGCATTTAGCACATGAATTACATCATCTTTTAATAACTCTGTAGCCCCTGCACACAATCTTCACAGTATCCTTCACAGGCATTCAAAAATATGGCACTAAATACAAAACCATTGCACTATGTCACAATAGTTACAGGATAGTTGCTCTTTTCCAAATTCTGCTTTTCTCATTTATGGTTCTCAACCTTGGCTTATCAGAATCACCTGGGATGATCTCACATTTACTGATGTTCGAGTCCCATCAGCTGAGATTCTAATATAATTGGTCTAATATAGTTGGGTATGGGGAGTTTTAAACACTTCCTAGGTCTGTGGTCGGCAAACTGCGGCTCACGAGCCACATGCGGCTCTTTGGCCCCTTGAGTGTGGCTCTTCCACAAAATACTGCGGCCTGGGCGAGTCTATTTTGAAGAAGTGGCATTAGAAGAAGTTTAAGTTTAAAAAATTTGGCTCTCAAAAGAAATTTCAATCATTGTACTGTTGATATTTGGCTCTGTTGACTAATGAGTTTGCAGACCACTGTCCTAGGTGATTCTCACCCGCAGCCAAGGTTGAGGATTGCTGGTCTAGAAGTTCTTTTCTTTCAAACCTGTTCTAGAGATCTCAATTCAATACACCTAAAAGTGGAAACAAATCCCCATATTTCTTCTTACAGAAGTGTTGCTTATTTAAGTCAAAGGTTTATTTTCAAGATGTACATTGTCTAATCTTATCCAAGAACACACAGACATTGAGTAGATATAAGAAGACAGGGCCATCCTCGCTCCTCCTGGTCAAACCATACCTGGGAATGAGCCTGGCTTCACCCACAGCATTCTTGACTTGGGGCACACAACAATGGTTTGGAAAGCCTAGAGCGCAAGTGTTGGATGCAGCTGTGATCACCTGGAAACCCACCTCCCTTTCTCTCCCAAAACAATTCCAGTCATAGCACAGTAACCTGACATTTCTGAAGCTACTCAGTTTGCAGTACTGATTATGACTTAAGTACATTTATAAGAGTTGTAGAACTTAACATCTTCATTTTTCCTCCCATGTTGTAATTTCCTGCTTCTCCTCACTCTTTATGTTCACCTGTTACCCAATTAGCACCCCAGTAAGCTGAACTCTGTAGTTGTTTTACTCTAGCAATTACCCTCTCCAGACCCCCTTCTGCAAAAAGCTCCTGATTAATACAAACTGCTCAATTATTCACCTAACAACAGGAAGCATGCCACAGTAGACCAGGAGAGGAACAATTTATTTTTTTTCTTAGATTTCTAAATGCACCCAGTATTGGCTGAGAAGAAAAAATTCCCTGAAATAATCTAGAGGACTTTGTGGAGGTTTACAATAAGGGCACAAATCTATAAAATGTCAGTACCTATCTACTGGTTTTGAGATGGTCAGCATCTATAGTTTGAAGAAAATGATAAGATGAAGAAGGAAATTCAATGGCTTTCTTTTTTTAAATTCTATAAACAGCTGACATGAATTTCTCATTAATGATCACAGTGACATATAGGAAAGATGAAAAGAAAAAGGCAGGGGAGAAGGAAGTAAAAAAGGAAAATAAAAGGGAAGTCAGGCCCAGCTGCTATTGCTCAGTGGTTGAACATCAATCTATGAACCAGGAGGTCACAGTTCAATTCCTGGTCAGGGCATATGCTCAGGCTGCGGGCTCAATCCCCAGTGTGGAGAATGCAGGAGGCAGCTGATCAATGAATCTCTCTCATCATTGATGTTTCTATCTCTCTCTCCCTCCTCTCTGAAATCAATCTTATATAATAAAAGCCTACTATGCTAAGTGTCCAGTTGGCTGGTCAGCCATTCAACCAATCAAAGTGTAATATGCTAATGATATGCTAAGGTTGCTCAACCACTCACTATGACCTGCACTGACCACCAGGGGCAGATGCTCCTACTGGTAGGTTAGCTTGCTGCTGGGGTCCGGCCCATTGGGACTGAGCGAGATGGGCTAGACATGCCCTGAAGCCCTTCCTTGGTCCCTCCTCAGCCCTGATCGTGCACCAATGGGGTCCCTCAGACTGGCCTGTGCCCTCTTGCAATCCAGGACTTTTGGGGGATGTCAGAGAGCCTATTTTGGTCTGATCCCACAGGCCAGTCCGAGGGACCCCACTGGTGCATGAATTCATGCACTGGGCCTCTAGTTAAAATATTTTTTTTAAAAAAGACGGGGAGTCAGGTTATTAAATACTGATCTGAGTTACCCAACATCTTTAAGAGATGAGATGGTCTATCTAAGCTGTATTTTTTTTACAACTGAACATTATTATGAAGACATGTCTTTCCTATTACTAAATACACAGCTTAATATATTTAATAAAGAAACTTCAATTAAACATTACTTTTTCTGAAAACTTTTGAAAGGAATTCAGAATTTCAAGTGCCTAATATATGTTAATTGCCATGAACAACAATTTGGCAAGGTAATAAAGTGGGGGTAATATCAAGTTCATAATATCTGTTTGTTTCTGTGGTTCACATCTGTAAAATTTTAAATTTATAGTGGGTCAGAGATGTGACAACAACCCAATTTTCCAGAAAGGTACACACCGTTATGTAAATATCAAAGCAGGCCATAACCATATTCATACCTGTTATAGAGAACTGCATAAAACTAAATCACCTACATATTCTATATGTAAATATTTAAGGGGGAAACATCACTTTTCAATCTAGACTAAAACGTATAGATCACTTTTTGTTCTATTGTTCCTTACCCACACATTATCCATAAGGCAATTATCTTACAACTGAAAAGGGAGGAGGCACACAGAACCACAGGAGCCCGTGTGTGAATAATTGGAGGGAGGACTATAAAGAAGATGATCTTAATTTTAGCTGGAAATAAACTATATTAAAAGTTACAATTTTTTGATACAAAATTGCCTTCCAGGCAACTGAGGCAGAGGTGCTTCCAAGAATCTCACTCTGAAAATTTCGTCCAAGAGTTCCTGAAACCTTTCCCCTGCAGGCAACTGCAAAAGCCAGGCGTTTTCCGAGACCGCTGGAGCCTGTTTTCTCTGCCAGGGCTAGTCTTCCTTTTCCAGAAGCCTTCTTTCACTGAAATTCTAATCTGACCTACACTTGGATGAGGAATAAAGAAAAAAGAAAAGAAAACAGAAAGAAAGAAAGACCCTCCTATATACTGAATGCCTAACCCCTGGAAAACTGTTTGCAGACAAGAGGTAGCCAACTCATAGCTGTGACCTTACTGCTCTAAGGAAAGGGGCTTGCAAGCTGCAGTGTCCAGGAGCAGAGAAGTGCAGTCACCTCTTCCTGTGAAATTTTAACCAATCCTTGAGGGGGGGGGCGGGGGGCGGGCGGGAAAGACTGCATAAAGGAATGCGGGATCAGAGGCAGCCAGGCAGCATCAAATTCTGAGGGAAGGAAGGATTGAGAAAGGGGAGATGTGGCAATTCAGACAGAGGAGAAAAGGGAAAGGAGATTTGATAGAAACAGGAACAGAGAGAGGGAGGGAGAGAGAGGAAGGTAGAAGAAAGGGGAGAAAGGATTTGAATACAATTCAAATCTCTAATCTGGTTTTACTATTAATCTCTTTGGGAGGGGGCGTAGAATATAAGATGCTGATTGCTCCACGTTTTGCTTTTTTTCTAAGCGCCCCTAACTGACCAAACCATGTGTTAAAAACAGTTTCCTGCCCGGAAGGGATTATGCCCTTTGACTTTCAAAGGCATCTCTCCCCTTCCCAACATCAATAAGGCTTGATGGTGTGCACGCTGGCATGGAGCGCAGCGGGGTGTCTGCAGAGCGGGGCATCTCACAGAAGTCAGCCAGCCTGGCTGGGGGATGCATTGTTTCCTAAACACCGCTATTTCCGACAGTGTAGACATATTTGTTTGTAAATACGCATGTTATGTATGTGCCTGCATAAATAAATAAGTTTAAATATAATTTCCAAATGAACAACATGAGAAAAATCAAATAATGACTGCAAACAAAGTGTTTTGCAGCCGCCTCCGGCAGCCCAGCCCATCCCTGAGGCCACCCTGCCATCTAGTGGGATGCTGCCCGAACTCCGCCTGCAGCCACAGCCGCTTCACTTACCCTCTCAGCTGGAGACAGGGACCTGTATGTTCCTAAATGTGTTAACTTAGCAGTGCTATATACTAGAAACAAATTCATATATAATTCTTCTGTGTCTAAAGGTCATTACTATCGAGGCATAAATTAATAGAGCTATTCCAGTTCACTCATGTTGGCGTTTGCTTCTGCATGTCTGAGCACATACGTGAAAACAGGCTTCCTCTCAATGCAGAGGGGGAGACAGAAGGAGACATAAAAGCGGTTAAGATAGATGAGCAGACTCTTTGACCTAAAATCCAAGCAAGAGCAATAAATTTCAGATGCATGATCCTGCTCAGTTCCCTGAGTGCAGCCTAAACAAGTTCTCACACAGCCAAGCTGAAATTGAGGGGGTGGTGGGCGGGCATGGGGGCCAAGCAGGCAGAGTGTGGGGGGCCACCATCAGGAGGCTGTGTTGTAAGCTTACCTGGTTCACCTTTGTAGGAGGCACAGTGTCCAGTTGTAGGCCAACAAGGGCACCTCCTTCTGAGCACAAGTAGCATGTCCAGGTCTATTCTGACCAGCCTGGCTATGGAAGAGGTTATAAGGATGGTCACCTGTCCTTCTCCCAAAGGTGGGTGCATTTTTATCACCACTCCCCATATTGATGAGTTTCCAGATCATTCTACAGTAGGGCTCTCCTACTGTGGAATAAAACCCCACAGCAACAGAAAGGGAAGACCATGTGTGGGGTGGGATGAAATTCTCCCCACCTAATCTCAATTCTTTTCAGGATGCATAGGGGCACAGGCACTTGAGCAAGGGCCAAGTATGTCAAACTCACGGCCAGCAGGCCACATGCGGCTCGCTGACCGCAAGTTTGACATGCTTGGACACCAATTTCTCTTTGCTTTGTTTTGGTCTATTTGGAGATTCTGATAAGATTCTGCATCTCCACCCTTTGCCAGGGCTAGGTGTAGATTAGAATATCAGATCATCCCACAATTTTATTTTCATCAGGGGTTATTGTTATTCATATAAATTCTGGACTCTGAAACAAAAATATCTAAAAATGCTTTCAGGCTTCTGTTCCTGGCAAAATAAACAGTGTTCTTTGGAAGTGTGTATGCCCTGAGAGGGCTCCTCTACATGGGGTTCTTTGCATGTCTATCGTGACCAGAATTGTTTAATAATTTCCCTGGAGAAGTAGATCTAGCATCAGAACCATGTCTTCTCCCAACATCTCCGCCAAGTAAATTACCAAAGCCATATACTATACTAGTGACAATGCAAATGGTGTAAGATAAAATACTCCAATGAAACTGCAGTGCCTCATAATTTAGTTACAAAGAAAAGATTTACTCCCATAAAACAAAAATAGGCTATGCAAAACACGTTAAATCAAAATTTCTGAACCATAACTATGCCTCTGAATCACCTGCAGGACTCTATACAAATGCAGAGGAATGGGCCACCCAGAATCCTAATCTCTGGATGCAGCCTCTTTGTTTTTACAAAGTTTTATAGCTAATTCTGATGCAGAGCCAAGTGGAAAGCAAATGATTCAATACTTTTTTTAAAAAAGAAGGAAGAAATAAATCCTTGCATGGGTGATGCTATTAAGCAACCAGAAATGAGAGCACGCATGTGAAGTGCAGTTACGGGTGATGCCACACGGACCTTTGCCATGTGGGGTTGAGAGGTAAAATCAAAAACAAAACAAAACAAAACAAAAGAGTGAGTGTTACTGTAGACACAGAAAGTGGCAGACCTTCAAGGATGGGTGGGAGATAAACAGAGCAATAACAAAGGAGCGGGTATCTATGTATGCAGGTATTCTGCGCTCCTGCAGGAAAACAGATTGCAAATTCTAAGGGTCAGAGCTGCCTTGGAGAGGCAGAAATTAGTGTGCTTGGGAACAGTGAGGCCAGCCCACATCTGGAGCAGACAATGGTCTGAGTACAGCCATCAGAGGAAGAAGAAGAAAACACTGAAGAGTCCAGAATATGGCCCATATGTCGTCTCAACAAGTGTACACACTGCACTTTTATCCAAGGCCTCCCCTGCTGCCCCACTTCAGGGTATTCTGAATCCCTGAGAAGTAGATGGTTGGTTTTTCCCATCGTATTGCTACCTGGAAGCTAAAGATTTCTTTCCACTTCTGGGTAAGATAATGCACTCTGCTGTATTAAGCAGACAATTAATTTATCCTCTTGGCTGGCCACTACCCATCCTTAATGTACTTAAAAAAGGAAATAGTGCTTACCTGGCTTTAACTTCACACAGTGTCTGGGAGTAACAAGGAATGCAGGAGATGAGCCTGGAATCGCTGCACTGAGAGTCACCCTGATCATCATTGGATCATCATGTCACACACAACTTCATAATATTGTTACAAGGACATCAGAGCAGATGGGTAAAAAGGATCTTCATGTGAGGGAGTGGAGTGTTATTACTTCATTTTGCGTCCATATGTCACAATTATATAATGTGCTGAAATTCAGCTGGGTGACCAGTATATCGACTTCTGACAAATGTCAGGCTTTCAGGTGTCCAAGGTAATCAAAGTTATCCCATTAATGTGTCCAAGGTGAACAGGATTGGGCTCGGCTTTGTGAAACCTGGTTTGTCTGCCTGGGATTGCAAAAAGACTCAACATCTTAACTGAAAGAACATAGTGACTAGGGAGTTAGAATGCTCCACAAGAAATACTACCTGTCCAGGTTGGTATAATACTACCTGTCCAGGTCTGTTATATGAGAACATGGGCTAGGAGTTGATGGTCTCACAAGATTCCTGCTAGCTCTTAGATACATAATTCTGAAGCAATTTATTTTGCTCAAAGAAACCTTGAGTGGACTGGTATGGGCCTATATGGTTAAACTCCTTAACTGGCTATTCAGAGCCCTTTTGCCTTCTAGCCCAAACCTGGTCAGACAAATTTTTCACACACTCTCCTCCCATAAATTCTGTTCTACTGATGTTGATCAGCATAATGCCCTCTGGATATGCATTATGCAAATGTGCTATCACACATTGTCCCACACTGTTCCCGAATAGTCATCCACTACAAACTTCTCTCCACCAATGAAAATCTGCCCCAATCTCCAAGTCAGCCCCTACTTCTTCCAAGGAGTCTTCCTTGAAAGTTCCAATATGAAATGCCTTCATATGAGTATTGGTAATGCTTGATATCACTGTCATATCACATATTACATTGCCTGGTTAATTATCATCAAATATAAATAGGCCTTTTCTTCCTTTCTAAATGCAATTCCTTAAGATCAAGAGCTATGTTTTAAACAGTTCATCCTCTTTCTGGCATCTAATACAGCACCATCCCTAGACTTTATGCCCAGTTAGGTCCAGAATCAGTCATTTGTTCACCACTATATTTGTAGAATTTGACATAGCACCTGGGGAGCTACACAAAGAAGAATGACACTTTTCATTTTGGGTTTGTCAACTACAAAGAACACCTGCTCCTACCTACCCAGTAGAAGTATAGGCCACATTAGACAAATGCCAGAAGAATGGAAATGTCCACAAGTTATTTTCAGGATGTTCGAAGATAAACCCTTATTCATGCTTTAAAGAGAAAAAAGAGCATTATAAGCTCTCTTAAAATGAAATTTTATTTGGGTAATAATCTTCAATGAAATGTAGAGATAAAAAATGGAAAATAATATAGAAACATAAAATGAAAAATATTTCAAGTTATAGAATTCATTCCATAATTGCTTTTAATCTTTGGGTGATTTAAAAAAAAAACACAGCAGTTCATGCCCATTAAAATATTACTCCATCAATATTTATTTATAGGATCTGCTCTACACTGAAAGCTGATTAGAAAATCTTTATTCTGCTCTGGCCGGGTAGCTCAGTTGGTTAGAGCATCATCCTGATATCCCAAGATTGCAGGTTCAATCCCCAGTCAAGGCACATACAAAAGCAACCAATCTATATATATAAAAGACAAGCCACCAGAACAACAAAACGACTGGAACAACTGGTCACTTTGACATGCACTGCAGTGGCCAACCAGCCTGACCAGGGCCCTAATCGGGCTCCCCCCCCCCAAACCTCCTGCAGCCCCTCCCCGCGGCTTACCTAGCCCCTAATGGGCTGCCCCCACCCCAATCAGGGGCAGGGCCAGCCAGCCAACCGCCCACAGCTCCTTCCCCCCATCAGCCTGGCCCAATCAGCCCCCACCAGGGCAGGCCAGCTAGACCCCTCCTGTGCATTAATCTGTGCACCGGGCCTCTAGTGAATACATAAATAAGTGGAACAACAAATTGATACTTTTCTCTGTCTGTCCCTCTTTCTCTTTCTCTCTGAAATCAGTAAATAAATTTAAAAACATTTTTAAAAGAAATTTCTTATCCTGTGTAGTGTACACTGAACACTGCCTCAATAGAGAAAAAATGGGGAACTAAGGTTTTCTATTAAAAAGTTAAAGGAATACAATGAAATTGGACTCAATCTTGGCTGAGTCATCAGTCATGATGAATTTCTACATATTTCAGATTAAGCATATCAGTGTGAATTTAGTTGCATCATTACTAACTATGTAAATGGGAAATTTTATGTAACACACCATAAAAACAAAGCCATGGCGTAATAATGTGCTTTTTATTGAATCTATCCAGACCTCTTTTGTTTTTAGAAATACTTCTCACAAAAAAGGTCTGTACTGCAAGCAATGCTAAAATCTGAAATTGAGAGTTTTTCATTAGATTTTGAATCGTCAAAACAAAAAGAACACCTGCCCTTCATCCCTTCTTTTCCTCTCCCATTTTCTCCCAGCCTCTGCATAAAGAATGTGTAATGTTGCCAATCTTGCCACTTAATGATCTGGATGGTGGCCTCCCGATACTGGCCATTATGGATGAGGTTCGTGGTATTTATAAATTAGCTCTCTTGTCCCTGCATATTCCTGAGTTTATCATCATTAAAGAGGAGAAATGTTTCTCAACAAAAGGCACAGGCACTATGGTGATAGACACAATAATAATGCTTAGATACACAGACAGGCATGTTTCCATTTGGTCTTTTGTATCCATCTTCATTTGTCCCAGATATGCCATTTTCTGATTCTCAGGGTGAAGAATGTTTTGAAATACATTTGCCTATTCATGGACTGTTGGCTGTATTCACGTTTTTCTATTCAGCTAATATTTAAGTGTATTTAGGAAACAGGCCTCAATTTAGATTTGCAATGTGGTATGAAATATCATAAAGGAAAATCACTTTCAGACTGTTAGATCTGGTGCAGCTGGGGAGATAGAGAAGTTCAAAACATCTGTCAGCCCATAACATTTTCGCACACCCTTTCCACACTCAACAATACTGAGTGATGTGACCACTAACCCAGAAAATATAAACACCTGAAGAAACATTAGAGCAAGGAAATGAATCTAACTTTCAAATATTTTATTTAAATTCTTACCAGTTCACAAGTTGAGTTCTTTTGGGAAGACTAATATCTGCCAGATATGGGCTTGTGTCTGTGCCAATTTTACACTGTTTAATGTATGGCTGAAAAGGGCAGAGAAGAATGCCCCATAGGAGGAAAACTAAGAAGAAAGGTTTTGAGGGAAGCAGCTGTTTTGCCTTCATAAGCACCTACTACATTAACTCTTACTTTCTTTTTTTGCCTGTAGGCAATTAGCCCAATGGAATCTGTACAGAACGAACAAGATATAACCTATACAAAAGTATAGGTCCTAACTTTACACATGTTATGTCTTGTGGCCTCAGGCTAAGCTCCATATCCCAGTTAGTCATCTTGCAAAGTTACCTGACCAAGAGCATAGTCTGATTCTATTACCTGACAGAATAGTCTATTGATACAAAGATATTGGCAGCATCTCTTGTCCGTAAAGGACGTTGATACATCTCTTTCATAGTGAATGAAATTTCCAAACACAGAACCCAACTCATAGAAGTAATTAGTAAAAAAAAAAAAATTAATTGATTCTTAGAAAGAGGAAGGGAGGGAGAGAGGAACATTGATTTGTTGTTCTACTTATTTATGCATTCATTGGTTGTTTCTTGTATGTGTCCTGACTGGAGATCAAACTGGCAACCTTGGTGCATCAGAACAACGCTCTAACCAACTGAGCTACCTGGCCAGGGCAGTAAAATTGTGATGATGAAGTTGACAATGATGTCATGAGGATGAGGGTGATGGTGATGATGTTAACAATAAGGAAGGTCTTCCCCAAGATTCTTAGCAGTAGAGGGCAAGAAATTTTCTTGTGGCTACCTCTTTCAAAAATAAAAATAAAATAGAACAAGGAAACACAAAACAAAAATAAAATTCATTTTATGCCATATATTATCAATCATGTATGCATGTATGTGTGGCTAACTGACAAGGAACTAAGCCAGAATTATCACTGAGACTGGCGTAAGCATTACAAATTCCAGTTGTGGCCTGAGATAAAGGACACATTATGGTGGTATGCCCTTTTCTCCAGACATAGCTCAAAGTTAGACAATGAACAAGTCACTGCCTGTCTCTGGAAAAATTGACATTGATTAGAGAAAAGATCACTCAACAAACATCCTTGGCCCACTTGTATGATCCTGAAGACACATAATCTATATTCATAAGGCATTTTAGGATAATTAAATATCAAGTTCTAGGACAGTGCAATATACAATGAATCATTGAAACAAAGAATCTCCATTCAGCTAAATACACTTCACAGTTGTGGGGAAGAAGAGGGCCTTATAAGATTTTCTTTATAAATCTGCTTAGGCTGGGGGAAGGTCAATGCGGAAAAAAAGGAGGTATATGTACTAATATATGTAATATTTTAAACAATAAAAAAGAAAAAAATATCAGAGAAAAATAAATAAATTCGTTCAGGCTAGTGGGTTTGCAGCATTCATATTTGCTATGTAATTTCCCTTCTACAAGTAGCACTTTAGAACCAGCTAACAGATTACAACCTACGAACAAAGACAAATTTGCAACCAAAATTTTCAACATGGAAGATTCCAGAATTCATTCAATGGAAACCAAAAAGTGTTATAGTGTCACTATGTATCCATAATTGATTGTAAAATAACTCAATAATTAGTTATCCTCCTTTGAATATGGCATTTATTTCTTACCCAAAAGGAAATATTTTAGCCCAGGGATTATGTGATATATTCCTTTTGTATTCTCATCAGTGTTAAGCATAATACCTTGCAACACATTATCCAATAAATGTGTTTATTGATAGCTGGATTAATAATATTCCTGACATTCAGTTCTGATTATAACATCACACACACACACACACTCAATTATCAGTGTCTCCCTGTTGACTGTAATAAAGTATGAGCCTTTTAACTTTTAAGTCATTTCATATCATGTAACTGAGCCCCAACTCACCTCTCACCTTTCCAACTTTAATTTCCTACCATTGCTCTCATAGAGCTCATTTTTCCTATATATGTGTCACACTTCCTTCAATATGAAACATCCATTTTCTCATAATTTCATCACTTTCTTGGTCAAATGTTACTTCCTTCATGTGCACTTCTCTAATACTCCCTGAGATTCTCAACTGGATCATTGCCTTCCTTGAATTCCCATTGAAGATTAGACATATCTCTCTCATGGCTTCTCACATTCTATAATCATCCTTGTGTGTGCTATATTTGTTCTGTTATTCTGTTAATTCTCTGAGGGTAATATCTACCCAAAACCTTTGATTTACCCTTGAAAATCTCAAGACTCTTAGTATCTTTGAAACCCTAAGGCTCTTACACTAAGAGGTTTCCAGTAAATATTTGCTTAATTAGTTTGCTATTGATTAGTTCTAAAAGAGGCAAAAATCTGGGTGGACACTGAAAAAATCAATGAAAATTATCTATTCCTTTTGACACAGAATATTAAAATTGCATTCTGAGTTCTTCTGAAAGGTATAATTTAGCTCAGAAAGTGTTTACTAAATACCATGCTTAGTAACTTAAGAGTCAACTCAGCCATGGCAGACTCATCCATATCCTAACATATAATCCTCTCCTTTACTTCTGAAACTCTGTACCTCTCTGGCTATTGTATAGGTTTTCTTTCTTCACTCCATTCACCCAACTTCTTTCCTGGCCAACTTTATACTTATTCCATCCTTTTGTTCTTATCCTGCCCATGTAATTAAATAGCTCATAACCTAGTTAGATTTCTGGCAATAGCATTGTACCTCCAGTTTGGCCCAACACAGTGGCTGTTTGACTCACAAAGAGAATAAGAAAAATCATGGGTTCACTTCTCAGGTACATGGATTACCAATATTCTGCTTCCTTGGATAGAAAGGAAGGCAAAGGCAATAAATACAAAAGGCACTCCCAACATATACAGTCACTTTTACATATGTTAATACACATTCTCTGCTTAGAAAAGCCCTATACAGCTTCCCAAATTTCTGGACTTCTCTTAGAGAACATATGACAAAGGTATCCAAGAAAGTACTAGAATTTAACATCCTCAAGAGGATGACTATGTATTATTTACTACCACATCCTAAGTATCAAGTACAGAGCTTATAATACAGTGGATGCTCTATAAATATTTAATGAATGAGTAAAATTTATATATGAATACACCAATGGATTTGTTTTATGGTCCTTCACTTTAAAGAAGGTGGTCCAAATGGTTTCATCCTTTCCTTCTACTGCTGAGTATGCCATATACAGACCTCTGCTATCTATTTGTACTATTTGTAAAGATTCACTTCTCAGGTCACCTGTAGCCCTTAGATAAAGAGGAGAAAAGGCTTAGAAAAGAGACCAAAAATAAAGAAGACATTTATAAAATTACTAGAGGCCTGGTGCATGAAATTCGTGCACAGGGGGTGTGTCCCTCAGCCCAGCCTGTACCCTCTCCAATCTGGGACCCCCTCGAGGGATGTCTGACTGCCCGTTTAGGCCCGATCCCGGGAGGATAGGACCTAAACCGGCAGTCAGACATCCCTCTCACAATCCAGGACTGCTGGCTCCCAACTGCTCGCCTTCCTCATTGCCCCTAACTGCTTCTGCCTGCCATCCTGATCACCCCCTAACCACTCCCCTACCAGCCTTATTGATGCCTAACTGCTCCCCTGCCAGCCTGATTGCCCCTAACTGCCCTCCCCTGCAGGCCTGGTCACCCTTAACTGTCTTTCCCTGCAGGCCCGGTCACCCACAACTTCCCTCCTCTGCCGGCCTGGTCACCCCCAACTTCCCTCCCCTGCATGCTTGATCACCCCCAACTGCCCTCCCTTGCAGGCCTGGTCCCTCCCAACTGCCCTCCCCTGCTGGCCATCTTGTGGTGGCCATCTTGTGTCCACATAGGGACAGCCATCTTTGACCTCATGGGGGCAGCCATCTTTTGTGTTGGAGTGACAGTCAATTTGCATATTATTCTTTTATTAGATAGTATAGAGGCCTGGTGCACGGTTGGGGGCCGACTGATTTGCCCTGAAGTGTGTCCCAGATCAGGGTGGGGGTTCCCTTGGGGCATGGGGCCACCTGGGTGAGGGGCCTGTGGTGGTTTGCAGGCCAGCCATGCCCCCCAGCGACCCAAGCAGAGGCCCTGGTATCTGGTATTTATTTATCTTCTATAATTGAAACTTTGTAGCCCCGAGCAAAGGCCAGGGCAGGCCAGGGCTGTGGGAAGCTTGGCTTCCTCCATCACTGGGGGTAACTCAAGCCTCCTGATCTCTCTAGCTCTGTGGCTGCCACCATTTTTGTTGGGATTTATTTATCTTTTATAATTGAAACTTTGTAGCCTTGAGCAGAGGCCAGGGCCAGCCAGAGTGGGCAGGAAGCTTGGCTTCCTCCATTGCCGGAGAAACCCAAGCCTCCTGCTTGCTCCATGGCCTCAGCCATCTTGGTTGGATTAATTTGCATACTCACTCCTGATTGGCTGGTGGGCGTGGCTTGTGGGCATAGCGGAGATACAGTCAATGTGCATGTTTCTCTTTTATTAGTGTAGATAAAAATGCCTTTATGTTCACAGTAGTTTACTATATTTTCTAATGTACTTTGCATGCATTTTTGTGGTTGAGTATCATGATGATTGGCAATACAGCCAAAGTAGGTATTATCCCTCTCTCCCCCCACTGTAGAGCCACATACACATTATATTACAGATGAGAAAACTGACATCTACAGAATAGATCCATCTAGTGGGTCTCCTAATTCCAGAATCCAACTCAGTGTTTATAATGACTTTATTTTTCAGCTGATAATCTGATGACAATCCATTGCACTAAATAAATTCTTATTTATTTAAATCCTTCCATTCTTCCCTGCCCTAATCCCTGCTCTCTTCTTTGTTTCAAGTTTAGCTGGAATGAGAGATCAAACAAGGACCACACATCCTTCCTTGAAATACTCTTATTTTTCTTTACATTCACAAAGGCTTTCATGTTATTTTCTTGCCTGTCATTTTCAAGGTGATGGCCCCCCACTTCTATCCTATGTACTCCCAGTTACTTGGCTCATTTATTGGGAATGAATAATTGAGTCCAATTATTACACCCATGGCTAAGCAAGTTCTGAGGGATCCCAGTGAAGCGGAGGTGGCAGCAGCATTAAGACCAAGAGCCTGTAGCAGAGCAGTCAAGTGCTGCCTTTAGCACCATATGACTAAGAAGTGTTTGGTTAAATCAGGCATAGGAAGTGCCTGGTCTCCACAAGTTCACTACATTCTTCACTTAAAAAAATAAATTTATCAGGTTGTCTTCTCAAACCTTTTTGAAAAAAAGAGGTTGCCACTTAGGGGTTTTGTTTGTTTTTTTTGCATTTAATCCTTTTTGTAATCACAATACACAGTGATATCTAGTGATCAAGAAATATATAAAATCTGCCTAGGAATCAATGGTCCCAATCCCTGGTCTTGGGCCAGTCTCTTACTTACTAGGAGACCCAAGTTATCAACTAAATTACCTAAATTCAAGGTGCAGCTCCTGATGGGGGAAACCTGTGAGACCTATCTGCCAAAACAAAGGCCCCTCTCACTGGGGCTTGGCCCACCTGGGAGAGCTGAGAATGGCTGAAGTTCAACCTCATTAACCCCCTGGTCAAGTGCCTTTATCTAGAGGACACTGGTCCCACCATAGGATCACTTTTGCCACCGCTGCCCTCTTAACACCTCAGGCACACCCAAAAGGCTCTAGGAGCCTCCAGCATTGTTATATTAATTTGAGGAAATCCCTCCTGAGCACTCCCTTCTGCCCCTACCCCCTCCTTTCTTAAGCAGACCCCTCTGCTTCTTTTTCCCTCAACAGTAGGCCCCATTTGAACTTGGCATCCAGAAGGATATGATTCCAGACACCAATTTTACCCCAGTTTTTGTGCTCTGCAATATAAGGCATTACTTTCCTCTTAAATAGCTGAGGATTCTTCCTACCAATGCTTACTTAGGCCACTGACCTCATCTGGAAAATGGGCTTATGCTGCATAGTGAAGTTATGATGATGATAAATATTAGCTTGTAGCAATGGAGTTATTTTGGCAAGTACATAAAGGTATGCTATACCAATGCAGTGCATGGAATTTCAGACAGAGAGATCGAATATCTAGAAAGAACTGGAAAACAGGTGCCTAATTGCAGTTACATGCTTCTAGGCAGGAGTACTCAGGCAGCAGCTCAACTCACCCCATTTCCTCACCTGGAGAGTGAAACAAGCAAAGTTTATGTTCTTTTCATTTGTTTCTATAAAACTCCCAAGGAAAGTGCTTGACAGAAAAAAAAAGAAATGAAATCAGATCTCTTTTTCCCCCCGCTTTCAGATCCCTGACTTATTCACTCCCTGAGATGAGTGACATTTGGAATTAAAACCTCCAAACCCAGAGGAATAAAGACTAGGAAGATGTGAAGCTAAGCCAACCAGAATAGAGTAAATTAGAAATGGCAAAGTAGAGGGAAGCAAGCACAGAGAGAGAATAAAATGAATGAGATGAGGGAAGGAGGGGTGGAGGGGTGGAGACTTGGAGAGGAAGGGGGAGAGGGTGGAGAGGAGGAAAAGCAGGAGGGAGAGTGATCAAGGGGGAGAGAGAGGGAAGGGTGGGGGAATGAAGGAAAGCCAGGAGGAGAACATTAGGAGAGAGGGAAATGGCAAGAGGAAAGTAGGAGAAAGGAAGAGGGGGAAAATATAGGTTGGGTGACTGATGCTTAATTTTGATTCAAAGGTAAATTGTCATTTTAAAACACCCCATGTCTTCATTTGCCACAGCTCGGATTTCAAAGACAGAAATTCAATTTAGTTGCTCTTTTCTCTAATAAAAATATGTTTATCCCAACGGAAAAACGTGTTTCTTTCTGCCAATAAGTGTCAGCAGCTAATCTGAAGACTTCAAGGAAACAATGCGATTAAATAATTTAATCTGGAAAACAGCCACTGATGTCTGTGAAATAATGTATAGATTTCAGATGGATCAAATTTTAAAACAGAAAATAAAGTGTAAGAAATGGTCTTTGGGGAACAAAGAGGCATCTGCCACCAAACAGAAAGGAAATACATTAGTCCCAGGAAATTGAAAATAACCACAGCAAACATCCACGCTCACACAGTGTTGTGTTAAAGCACACAACAGGCTTTTCGAACTGCTGAGAAAAGATTATTGAGAACAGAGATCCTGCGAGATGAAAGCTGGTCCCAAACCAGATCAATTATTCTCCCCCCACCACCCCAACACCCCAAATACAAATCTGTATATTCAGTGATATCTCCCAGAGATGTTCATGAAGGGTGATTTCTACACTTGGGTGGCCCTCAGGATCTGCAGAATACATGAGAAAGAATCTAGACTAATTCTTATCAGACCAAAATTCTAATTCAAGTTTTGCCACTAATTAAGAATATGTTCTGTTTAATGTATTCATCCCCAAAGTGTTTTGTGTGTGAGTGTGTGTGTGTGTGTGTGTGTGTGTGTGTGTGTGTGTGTGTTTTCACTAGTAAATTTGGATGATGCTACTTAAAAAACTAAAGCATTATGGAAACACATAATAAAGTTCTTCTCTACATATAACTTCTCTCTCGTTAGTCATTTACTTATCCTTTCATTCATTGGTGTCTCATCAAAAGCCAGGCAATTATTCCTACTAATTCTGAAGAGACCTATTTCCTTCAACACCCCATAAAATGGTCCATATACCAAAAGGTTCGAGAACCACTCACTCTGGGGCTCTCTTCCCCCCCTCCTCCATTAGTTCCTCTATTAATCATCTAGGCCAATGATTTTCTACTCAAGTTGAGCATTAGAATGACCTGGGGAGCAAAAACAAACAAACAACAGCAAAAAAAATAAAAATTGATGTCTGGGCTCCACTCCACACCAATGGCACCCGACTCTCTGGAGGCTGGCACAGGCTTCCATATTTTTTAAGACTTCCAAGGTGATTCCAATGTGTGTGTTGAGAACCCTGTCCCAGACACAACCTGGAAGTTCACTAATAGCAATACATTTGACCAGTCCCTTTTAATCAAGACCTGAATGAAAAGCTGACTTGGAGATTCTCCTCAAGAACAAAAACTGTACCTTCCAAATGAAGCAGCTACAAACAGAGAACAAGGAGTGATTAAAGTTATGAAAAGCCTAATTATTATCTTCTGCCCAATGGTGGGATCAAGACATATCTATTCTAGCTCCCAACTTCACAATTCTTGGAGTTTGAACTTTATGTTATAACAGGTAATAATAACTCAAGATTAAGTTAGAGTAAGATTTGTCCCTGAATTCATCCTCATAGCTTTAACACAGATGGGCTCTGATGAATAGATGGTACAAACTACCTCAAGGGGCACAAGAAAGTCAGCAACAGCCTTCTGAACATAAGCCAACCAAATAAGCAGGCATTGGCATACACAGAATTAGTTCTAAATTCATTCAGCCACTTTCCAGCCATGTGTCTTGAGCAAGTCAATTTACTTTTATCTGAACCTCAGTTTCCTTATTTGTAAAAAAGGGATAACAATAACTTGGAAGCATCATGAAAATGAGAATACCAAAGAGAAAGAACTCACATATCAAGGGCAAAATAAATGTTGACAACTAGGAAGATGATCATGATCAATGACTTAAAGCAGAAATGTATTAGAAAGATAGTATATTGAAAAACTGATTAGCATTTTCAAAGAAATCTTAAATTTGGTATTGAAATTGTGCACCAGAAAATAAAAACAAGAAATTTGTGAATAAAATTTATAAATATACTAGTAGCCCATTTGCATGAAGATTCGTGCAATAGACCTTCATTCACCTGGCTGCCTGCACCAGTTTTCTGCCAGCACAGGGGACCCAGGCCTTGGCTGTGGCCACCGCCTTCTGCCTTCTTTCAGGGTCGGGGCTTGGCCCTGGGTGGTGGCCTTGGGCTCGGCCGAACCCAACATCCCTGCTAAGGATCGCAGGAGCCGACCCCCAGTGGTTTCCTGCGATCCGTGCAGGCTCCCCGCTGGTGCCCAAGGCCGGGAAAGCCTCCGCCCGAGGCTTTCCCAGCCTTGGGCTACGCCACACCCCAATGTCCCTGCAACGGTTTCCTGGTGGGCGTGGTTGGTGGGCGTGGCTTGGGTGTGGCGAAGGTGCAGTCAATTTGCATATTTGTCTATTATAAGGTAAGATTAGAAATAATAAGACTTGGATGAAAGTTTAAACATCCACTTGGTTGCTATGTAATATTCATATCTGGACACTGAAGTCACCTTAGACTTTGTTTGTACAGGTGTTTTCATATTTACAAGATACAACAAAGCTTTTAATCACTAAATACCAAGATGATCATGGTAGGTATTTGTGGCAATGAAGAACTATTCCCATCCCTCTTCTCCATTTCTGCCCTTGACTGAAATATCTGCAAAGCCAAGAACTCCCTTGCCCAGCTTTCTCTTTGACAAAGAGAGGCTGTGTGACCCAATTCTGGCCTCCTACTTTATCATTTCTTTCTGTCTTTATTGTGGATATGATGGCTGGAGACATCTTGAGACAATAAGAGAAAAGTTAAGAAAATCACAGAAGCTCAGTCCTGACATCACTAAACCACTGACCCAATGCCTGTAACTCCTTACCCCTGGATATTTTGTTGTATGAGAAAAATACAATAATGTTTGCATAATAAGCATCTGCAATCAAGTCTGTATAATTTGCAGCTGAATGCAATCCTCCCTGATACAATATAATTGACTAAATCTAAAAATTTCATAAGAACTTGGAGTCTGAGTAGCCATCACCTAAAGATCTCAAAATCGATATAATTGAACACATAATGGTAACCTATAAAGCCACAAAAAAAAAGAATTTTTTCTACACCTAAAGCATAAATTAATTGAACACTATTTTTAAAATGCCCAGCAAACTATATTAAGAAAGAAAATACAGGTTCTACAGCTTTGAATAAAGTGTCAAATCACAGGCTGCTTTTACTCTGTGTGTTTAGGATGCCACCTTTTATCCTGATATTTAAGGCCTTTCCTCATCAGAATATATTTACTCTTTTTTTTTTTTTAATATAAGCAGGGTTTCTTAATTGTCACCTGTATATGCCAGGACTCTGCATGCTTTGCGGCATGTCCTCATCTTTCTCACCAGGAGAAATGTTCCGCATCGTGCCTTTCCATTTATTCAAAATTTCCATAGTACTCTCATGTTCCACCTCTTCCATGAAGAATTCTATGATTTCTCAAGTCCATAATACTCTCTCTTTTCAGTTTTTAAGCCACATCATAAAAAATGCATTTATGCAAACCTGCGTGCATGTGGGTGTGCACACACATAGACCCTCTACCACCTTTGTCATATGTCTGGGTTTGCATTCCTTGACTGTAACTCTAAAAGCAGGACACACCACATACTTAGCCCCTCACCCTCACTATGCCAGGCTTATTGTTGGAGATGCACCTTAGGGTTAACAGGATAATTTTGTGGGTTGTCAGATAAATAATATGGATTGTTATGGAATCTTCATGAGACACTGCTTCTGCCCTTATCTAATATCTCTGTTGGGAATATCAGAACTTCTGGAAGGTCTTGGGTAGACATATTTCTTTTTCAGAGAGGAAGGGAAAGGGAGAGGAAGATAGAAACATCAATGATGAGAGAGAATCATTAATCGGTTGCCTTCTGCCAACCCCACACCTGGGGCTCAAGTCTGCAACCCAAGTATATGCCCTGACTGGGAATCCAACCATGACCTCCTGGTTCATAGTTCAGCGCTTAACCACCAAGCCACACTGGTGTGGCTTGGGAAGACATCTTTAAAAGTAGAAATGGCCTGGCAACATTCACCCACACTTTGCCCTAGAAAACCCATGCACCAGAAGTGGTGTTGTCTGTGTGGCACATTGGCCAAGGAGTCACTTTGTGCCCAAGAGAGGTCCCATATCCCAGAGAACTTCAAAGGTTCCTACTGAAGGAACTTTTGCTTTTCATCCCTCTATGCACCTCTCTTATCAAACCTCCTTTCTGCCAACTTGTTCTCTTTCTCCTTTGTCTCAATGCAGTTTATCTCTTCTGTTTACTTCTCCATTTTCCTAGCATTTCCTATTGCCTTTCCTTTTGCCTTTCTCTACAAAGTTTCATTCATTGATCATTGCCTTGAATATATTTTTTTTACTAGATGTCTTCTCATCTATTCATCATTCTCCAAGTTTAATTTCTTAATCTCCTTTCTACTTATTAGGTGGCATAGGGATAACATTAGGACACCAGGTATTTTTAGGATAGAGAAAGCCCTCACAGGAAAGACATTTGTTCAAGACCACAGAAAGTGAGTAGCAATGAGGACAGACATTCAGCCCCAATGAATATTTTGTCACTGATGGGTCCCACATACCACCTCAAATGTAACCAGACATCAGCAACCAGATGTCACACATTTCAGAAGAGTGATAGTTGATCTGATAAAACCATTCTACAGATAAATGAAAGTGAAAAAAGAGGGAAAGGTAGTTAAGGAACTTAGAATGCAGGAATGAAGAACAAGTCCCTACTTTCTTAGAAATAGTGCTAGTGGGATATTAGATTTACTAGTGAATTTGAACGCCCTTTTCCATCCTACTCTACTGTGCCTCTCTTTAGCTGGGAATTTATTTCAAGGCTTTACCAATCATATGCTAAAGCTGGTACATCACTAAAACATCTTCTGGGAGGACAGGAAGAAATCCAATCTAGGACTGAAAGCTGCAACTGTCATAGATTTTAAAAAAATACCCTTCCATAGGCTGCTATTGAGTCAAACAGTTGGAAGAATTACTGCAAAGTTGTCTGAGCTTCGCATAAGTCACTAGTAGTACTTTGCCCAATGCCAGGTGTCCCAAATCTCAAAGACCCCAAGAAAAATGCAGTTGGGCTCCTCCCATAACTGCTCCCCAATGATTCAATATTGCTATTAGCAGAGACTCCCCCAGGAAGGAATTGGCTAAATGATTTATGCTGGAAACAACTGGAGCTGTAAAGAACCAGATCTCTTTACTCCAAACTGCACATTCACCACACTCCCAGCACTGCTGAGGGAAGCTCTAGCCAAAGAAAAAAAATACCTTTCGAAGAAGAACACTGTCCTCTACCCTGCCATGAAAAGTGTGTACTGAATGTATGATACCATTGCCACCAAGAAGCTCTTATAAATGCCCATGGTCAAATACACAGTCATTTGCACATTTATGTCCTGCCCACAAGAAAGTCTAAGTGTTTATTTAGTCAGAAAATCTCAACTGTCCTACTTAGAATCCCATATGCTACCAATACCTCCTTGAATCCCAGTGCTACAGTACCTCCTTGAATCCTCAGGCTTACAATGGCAAAATCTCATTCATGTACTCACATATTCACATATATGTACATGTACAGATACACCACAAGCATGTAGACATATTTCTAGTTAAATGCCCTGTGTCAAATTATCCAGGCCTATCTGTTGCCAAGGATAATAGATAATTCAATATTTGTGTCTTTAATTTATGTGGCACAGGCTTATTTTTTGGTCAGTAAAGATTGTAATTTTATGATTTAAACAATAGATTCAATGGATCTTCACTTCCTGGGATACCTGTGTGCCAAGTCAGATTGTTCATTCCGAGATAGAGCCTTTGGATCCAATGACCCGATATGTAATCACAAACCCCTCTTTGGGGAGCTCCATTATAAAATGAAAACTCCCTGAGAATGAACACTTGCAGAATGCCTTCTTCCATAATCAGGGTTACAGCTTTTTAAGCCACCCCTCACCTGTCTCTTAAGGTAAGGATAAACCAATTCTTAGAAAGAACTGTTTGGATGCCTTTAAAATCTGAAGGAATATTCAATGGGCTACATTTAAATCTTTAAACTGCCATCTCCAACTTCAGTATGAAACTTTAGTATTCTTAGTATAATGTCCTATGCCCCAAGATGTCAAATACAAAAGGACCTTTATGTACTTACAACTGCAAGGTCTCTTTCACATACTTGTGCTACCTTAACTTCCTCCTTCTTTTTACTAACCTACAAATGCCGCAACCTTTCCTTTTTCTGCACAAAAGGATATCAAACAAATTGCACTTCTTGATATATGTCGGTCCCTTCACTCAGGAAAAACGACATGGCTATTTTATTAGACGGGAGGTCTCAAGAGATCCTGAACCCCACAGACAGTCTCGTAAATTACCAAGAGCCATACCACTGGAATGACAATAAACTTGAAATGGGTTAAGTGGTTTAGTTTCTGGTCCTCCCCCACACCCCTCTGTGGAGAGTCTTCTAACCACACAGCTCAATGAATATGTAATCACTGATGCCTGAGTATCTGTAACCCAAACTCAGGAACATCACTACACCTCACCTTGGTTTACAATCAGTAAAGTGATTGCATCTTTGAATAAGAATTCCTAGAAGGCATTCATATTAACTATCTAAGAGTTTATGTATTGATAAATATATTTCACTCCTTGAAATTTTTCATATTTTCAACTCTGCAATGATGTGATTGTTTATAAAAATCTGTAACTTCTCCATTTTTATGTGTAATAATATTTCCTTTTATTTGACCTAACCTTGCAGCTTTAAGGAATGACCTTTGATGGGAGTGTTCTGCATTCATCTAGACGGGATCGATCAAGAAGACAGCTGGCCTCAGATCAGCAATGTTGCAGCTGAGTATGCCTGCTGGGTACAACCACAACTCCAGCCTAAAGTGCAAGCAGAGGATTTGAAGAAAAGCTCACCTGTGAGTGCCGAGGGATTCCAGCTCCTCTCCTTAGTTCAGCCCCTGAGTATAAAAGATGTATCTGCATTCAGACTTTAACTGCACATACAGCACAAGTCAGTCTATATGGGTTATGAAATGGACAGCAGTAATAAGCCCTATAAATAGTAACATAGTCCTCAAATCTATGTGTCTTTCCATTGCTTTAACATGTCCTCAGAAAAGCCCAGGAGTGTGTGACTCCCTGTGCAGAACCACAGGTTAGGCATGGGAAGGTGGTCCCATTCTCATCCTCTACAATCAAATAGCCTCCTTTTGTTTAAAACAGGTGTTACCTTACCTAAAGTACCCCCTCCTATCTATCCATCTTTACGAGACCAAAAACCATATTCTTTTATGTCTCTGGAACCCTATAGTTTCGATCACCTACATCACATCCAGGCTTCTTTGTTAAGAAGCTTAAGCATTGCTTCCATGAGTATAAGTCTCATCATGAAAGCTATCCTACTCTTCCAGGGGGTGGGGAATAAAGAATGACTATCAAGTATTAGAATACCCTGCCTGGGTTTCCAGCCAGCCTCCAACAATACCTTCTCTATAATTTTGGCAAGTCTTAACTCCCCAGTACCTCAGTTTCCATATCTGTAAAATGGGATGGTATAAAATGGTCCCTGCTTTAGATAGCTGTCATGAGATTCTATAGATACAAAGCTGAGCACAGCCCTGGATATATACTACTGCTCAGAAAAGGGAAGAATTTATTAGTATTCACCATAGAATTGGTTATGAGGCAAGTGCTGGGAATAACACAAAAAGAAAAAGACATATTTTATTTCATCAAAGAGCTTAAATATACTCTCTTATTCCATATTTGCTACAGTACCTCACCACCTGTTTGCCCCACAAGGATGAGAAGAAAAAAACACACAAAAAAATGGAAAATATGCATATGCCTGGTTGTGTTCAAATCTCAAGCACAACAAATTTAGTGAATTATTTCTACACAACTTTAGCAACATCCACTTCATCCTCAGGTTTTACTCTCACAGGAAGCAACATAGAATTCCAGCCTGTGTCACACTAATGAATCCATTCTCTTTGTTCCTTATTGTAGGTCTAGTAAGCCTGAACACGGGGAAAACTTAAATGATTATATCCGTATTCAAGTTGGAAGTTAAGAATAGAGATCACAGAGCAGTCAAGAGTCTAATGAGGAGCAAATTCCAAATAATAGTCACAGGATTCAAGAAAATGGCCTTTCATGTATACCACGAAGGGATCATTGGGGTTTAGAATATCTTTTTAAAAATGCACTAAGTTGGTGAAGATGAAGTCGCAGGGCTCGGAGGGGAGTGTGAGGTGGCCTGCAGGAAAGCACAGATGGCTGGAGCCCAACTAAGCGAAGACCCAGCCCCACGCAGCCATTTCTCTAAAAGGCCGATTGCCTCACACAAAGGCGCATCAGACGTGTCAGGGAGGAGAGCAGAAGGGCAGGAGGCAGCTGGAGGAGCTGAGATTAATGAGGAAGCCCAAAATGAGAAAGAGCAACAACTGGAAACCCTTGTGGTGACATCAGGAACAGAGCCAGAGAAGACAACCTTGTTATCGCATCTGCTCTGTCATTATAATTAAATGGTAATGTGTGTCTCTTGTTGCGTTACCAGAGTGGAATTCCAAGTCAGGGAGCCCCTCACCACCCGCTCAGGCCCCCAGCCGCTGCCCTTCTTGTTGAAGCTGAGGAATTGTTCTGGGTGCTAATAGGCTGGGTGTCTGGAGCAAGTGTTAATTTTGGATTACATCTGAGCGGAAATCAGATGAAGGTCTGGGGAATGCTTTGCCTTCGCTCAGATGTTTCATTTCCATTTACTAGCACTGCAGAACACCCAGGGAGATGTTTTCATTCCAATTTGGAAGATTTCATAAACCTCCAAAACTTTTAGGTATTGATCCAAGATCTTGAGCTTTGGAAGTGTGGGAGGATCTGAAAGCTCCCTAGGAGAGAGTAGGCTGTGGACCTCCTATGAGGAGACTGCCCACTCTCAGACAGCCATACCTCTCTGTTCATGCCAAAATTGGCTCTGCCCAACCTGGATGCCCATTAGAGGCACTCAGAACCATTAGCTCCGATTGGCTCTGTGCTGAGTAAATGCTCTCGTGTCCAACTAGAAACTAGGGCAGCTGCCTGGGTTGTTTTTTTTTTTCTTTCTTTCTTTCAAAATCAGCAAAGCAAAATTCTCAACCCCAAATGGCTCAAATGCGCCTCTTAACAAGTATACCATGTTATATATTCTGCTAGTGGAGGTCAGCATTAATTTGAATTTTGCTAGACTCTCGGTCTTTTTTCATATGGTTTTGAATATCTCAGATTTGTGTTTGATTTTTGACAGGGTCATTTGCAGGGAGGGTGCAAATTTTTATCATCAGAAAGGAAGATATCTATACCTGCAGGAAAAGGCCTCTGTCTATCATCTTTGGAATCTATGAGTTAAATAGCAGTTGTTTGTGAAGCCTCCCAAAGGAGGTTTTGAAAAACAAAGCACTTCACTCAATGAGAGCAGGGAGGGTACCAGTGACTCTGCGCTCATGCATTATTCAGCTCAGCTTCAGTTGGTGAGTATCAGAGTGCCCCAGGACCTGGGCATTGCGTGGCTATGTTTTCAGGGCAAGAAAGAGATGTAATTGAGCCTAAAAGGGATTTAATTAAGAAATAATATTTGCCTCTTTTATATTTGGGGTTAATAATGTGAATAGAGAATCTATGGACAAGTTTCCTTTGTGATAAAATATAATCCTAACACCTTGCAAAGATTTATTTCTACATCCAAAACAAGAGAATACTAAGTGGCACAATCCTGGGGTACCTTGCATGTTTAGTTTGTAATTGACATGTAGAGATGTCATACTGGAAGAGACTCAGTAAAATCTGTTGACTACAGAAACAGTTTCAGTCAAGCTAAAGATAACATCTTGACTTTAGTTGTGTTTAATCCCCTGGCTGATGAAAACAGGAAAACCCTAAGGACCATACCCACATGAAACCAGACAGAACAATGCCATGGCTGACCTGAGGACCTGACACAATCCAATGGCTCCAATCTGTCAGTAGAGTCCAGAACTGCAACTCCTTTAGCCACCATGATTAATGATATTTCTCCTATATAACCCATCCACTGGAAGCCATTGGGGAGCCTGTGGACAGGGGCTTTGGACAGGGGCTCACCTGTGACTCTGGGCTTGCACCATTTCCTCAACTAATAAACCCTTACTTTCTTGGCAGCAAACTCCTGTTCATGATTGATTGGGTTTTTATGCACATGGGTAAATGTACCCCTTTAGTTCAGTAACAAGTCCAGAAACACATGAACTTGGATTATAATAATTGACTGCTTATAGGGCCCCAAGAAGTAGGAAAAAAGACCTAATAAAGTCTTGAGCAACAGAGTCCCACTGCAACCCAGCTTTGTGGAAAGATTGGAATAAAGATAACCCAACAGCATCCAGATAGCTGCCATTAAACTGCAAGAGGAAAGCATGACATGGAGAAAACAAAGAAATAATGCAGGTTTGAACTCCAGAAAAATACCTTGAGTACCTCAGTACTGGCATGTGAGACCAACTTTAAACAAACAGATCAGCAGCCTAAATTTTTGAGGGAATTGTGTTGCTAGGGAAACTATATACTAAGACTAAGAGAGAATTCCTTGAACATTCAAGATTTAAAACAATCCTTGTAACCTCTGCCTTCTAAATGGGCTCTGAAAGCTCCTCATCCCCAAGGACATACATCCCAATGCTTACACTAATAGCAAATTTTATTTTTTAAATAAATTTAAATAGCACAAAGATACTTCTGGGGCCAGCTGGCATGGCTCAGTGGTTGAGCGTTGACTTTTGAACCAGGAGATCACAGTTCGATTCCCAATCAGGGCACATGCTGGGCTTTCTGGCTGGATCCCCAATGGAGAACATGTAGGAGGCAGCTAATCAATGATTCTCATCACTGATGTTTCTATGTCTCTCCCCCTCTTCTTTCCTCTCTAAAAATCAATAAAAAATATATATTTTTTAAAGTTACTTTTGGACATATCTATGAAAGTGGTTCTGGAGGAGATTAGCACTTGAATAAATAGTAAAGTTGACTGTCCTCCTCAATGTGGGTGGGCCTCATCCAATCTGTTGAGGGCCCCGAATAGAACAAAATTGCAGAGGTGGGAAGAATTTGCCCCCCTTGTTTTTCTGCCTCATTATTTGGTCTGGGACATCTGGTCTCCCTGTGGACTGGAATTTACATCATCAACTCCCTGGTTTTCAGGCCTTCAGATTCAAATTGAAACACACCAGCAGCTTTTCTGGGTCTCCAGCTTGCAGACAGCAAATCATGGGACCTCTCAGCTCCATAATTGTGTGAGCCAACCCCTCATAATAAATCTCCTTTCCTATTGGTTCTTTCTCGGCAGATCTCTAATACACCTATCTCAGATGTTACAGGAAGGATAATGAACAGGAAGAAGCCCTTCCCCCCAAGGGGTGGTGCCAGGATCCATGCAGATAAATGGACAAAGGAAACACTTCCTTCAGGAAGACAGAACCAGAGTCTCATCAAGAATTTCCCCACAGCCAAGGCAGAAAACTTCACAACACTTGGCCTGAAGAATTTCAGTTTACTGCAGACCAATATCTGTGTTTTATGTCTGTTTGTTTCTTTTCCAAATGGGGGTTTTAATTAACATATCCCTGTCCTTTCTCAACCATTGTGTATAGTTTTGATGTGAGAGGTGTAAAAATATTTTTTTCTTTTCATGCAGAGCCAAAAGAGCTGTATCGATGCTCAATGAGCATAACTGGACAGTCTTTTCTGGGTTCAGTAACCGGATGGAATTTTGAGTTTCCTATTTAAGAAGAGCTATCATGCAAACCAGGGCACAAGGCCAAGCAGTTCCTACAACTGCACCCTGAAACAGCATTGATTAGTGAAAACTTCCAGAGACAAAGTCAGTAGTCAGTGTGCAGGTCCCCTGTGGTCCCTTCATTATAGGACAATGCACAGAAACCTAGAAGGACCATAGCTCAGCCACAGGGAAACACGAGACCTTCCCCCAGCATGAGACAATTATAATAGAAAATGACAGAAATTTGACCTCAACCCTTTCCTGTTGGCTTGGCATTTATGGTTGGGGAAATTCTAGTTGCTCCCTTGGGTTGATTGTGGTTCTAGGTTCCAAGCCTTGGAATTTACCAAGATAGATTTTATTTGCTCTACAGAGATCTGTAAGAGGCCAACTCTCTAGGAGAGGCCAGTGTTATTTATGGGTTTAATTGTGCCTACCCCCAAAAAAGATACATTTAAGTCCTAAACCCCAGTACCTGTAAATGTAAACTTAAAAAAAAAAGAATCTTTATAAATATAATCAAGTTAAAATAAGACAATATTGGATTAGAATGGTGCTCTTAAAAGAAGAGGGAAATTTGGACACAGAGACACAAATATAGAGGAGAAGGCCATGTACAGATGGAGGCAGAAGTCGGAGTGATGCATCTGCAAGCTAAGTAATGCTAAAAACTATCAGCAACCACCAGAAGCTGGAAGTTATTTCCTAGGATGTTTGGAGGGAGTACAGTCAGCCAACAACTTGACTTTGGACTTCTAGCCTTCAGAACTATAAGAGAATAAATTTCTCTTCTTTTTAAGCCACCCAGTATGTGGTATGTTCTCATGATAGACCTACGGCACTAATACAGTCAGCTGATAAGGGATTAGTCTTGTACAGATTACTCCTACCTCTTAAGGCAAAAGTATGGGGAAAAGTGAGATAGTGTGGGAAAAGGTAAGATAGCTGAGCCCACCAGTTACCAGAGGCCAGTCTCTGTCAAGGACAATACTCTATTTCTCTTTATTGCTATGCACACAGCTAGACTACATTTCCCAGTCTCCCCTGCAGTTATGTGGTTATGTGATTGACTTCTAGTCAAAGAAAAATGGGAGTAAGTATTGTTGCAAATTCCAGGCTTGGCAGCCCAAAGGTGCCATGATTGTTTATTCTCTCTCTTGTCCTGTGCCTTGCAGCAGGATGTCAACACCCTGCATTGCCTAAAGAGCAACATAGTGACATAGCAGAGCTCTGTCAACCGAGATCCTTGAATGATTGCGAGCAGCAGAGCCTCAATATGCATCCCACTGCTCACACTGAACTGATACAGAAGTAAGAAATAAACTTTGCTGAGTTCAGTACAATGGTGCATGAGAGACGGTTCCTACCAGCTCAGACAAACCAATCATTGGCATCTCTTCCCAACTCCATATGCAGTAACATAACATTGGTAACTTAAATCTTAACATCAGCCATGGTAGAAGTATTTGCCCCATACAAACAGCAAATGTTACAAATCAAGGTGTTAATTGTTTTTTCTCACTTTTGTTTGGATGGTCAGTTAAACATTTACCACCACACCGCTGATTAACCTTCTGAAAACTGAAGGTGTTTGTTACAACAGCTATCATTAATCACACTTACTAAAAAAAATCTGACAATTTTACTTCTGGAACAGTGACTTTGATACTTAAAATAAAATCAGAATGAAATTCTGGAATCTTAGAACTGAAAGAATTTAGAGATTACCTGAACCAATTCACTTATTTAACTGATGAAAAAAAAAAAGTGATAGGGCAGGAAGTACCTCCCAGTAGAATCTAGATCTCCAAGTGTAGCAGGTAGCTATAGATAGGTCTTCAGCAAGGGAATGACATAACTTGATTTAAATGTTAGAGTCACACTCAAACTATTGGCAGGGAACACAATGGAGAAGACTGAAGTGTAAGTGGGAAACTGGTGAGGAGGCTACTGCAGAAGCTGAGATGAGAGGTGATGGTGATCTGGCCTTGTATGGAAGAGTGGAAAAGCACAGAAGCAAGCAAGTCTACAATATAATTTAAAGTCAGAATAAATACTGATATACTTGGTTCTCTGCATTTGCTGCTTCAGATTAAGTTTTGGGAACTCAGGGACCCTGTTGTGGGGCTCAACATACATCCTTATGCATGGCATGAGTGCAATTAAAATAAAAGATCAAAATTAAACCTACCAAGTGGCTAATATTTTTATTGCCTTCTATATTCCAGGTATTTTACATATATTAGTTCTAACTTTTATAGAGACCCAAATGTAGGTATTAATATTTCCATATTGGAGACTTGGAGAACTTAATTTATTCTAGGTCACACAGCTAATAAGTGATGGAGCTAAGATTCAACCCAGGTCCAATTAACTACCAAATTTATTTATACTATAACACCTCCCTCTTTAGAGTGACTTCTCATTTGTCTCAAGACTAGAAGGGCAAACAATGTAGGTAAGAAAAGTTTATCAAGAAATTTACTATGTCAAAGAGTGGCAAAATAATGAGAGTAACATTATGAACACGAGCTTACAAATTCACCTTTACAAAGATGCCATTAATGCTCCTAATTTCTTTTTAGAATAAAAGTGATAATACATATAAAGCAGTCTATAAATGTGAGCTGTTATTATAATTTTATCAATAAGAAAACTTAGAGAATACTGACTAGGAAAATCAACTATTCAAGATGTTCAGCAATTAACAAAATACCCCTTTCTTCTTTCCTTACTCCACTCAAAACATACATATCATCCAAAAAAATTTAACTGCCTAGGCAGTCTGCTGGGGCAGGTCCAGATTCATTAGCGGATGCACATGTATACAGTAGCCTCTCACCCTGAGGTAATGAGCCATGTACCATCTAGATGGGAATGTAAACACATCTGTGACTATCCAACCTTAGAACTGTCCAGTACAGCTCTAGTCCCATTTCTTAGCTATTATGTTTTTCTTTTCCTAGTTGAGCAAGGATGAAGCAGACAGACCGCTTGGCACTGAATTTAAAATCCAAGATTCCTCAAACTTTGCAGAATTTGCTTTCTTCTCCAAAGTTCTGAGAGCTACAGGCTGTATACCTTTTGTGTGTTCACACATAAGGTGTTTGAAACATGTACATGGTTTGGCAAAGTAGAATCACCATGAGCTTCAGAAAACAGATGCCATATAATTTTTTGAGTGTTCACAACAGGCTAAGTACTCATCTACATGTGCCATTTGGATTATTTCATCTAATCATCACAACAACTCAACCCAGTGGACACTATTATTAACGTGACTTTACAAAAGAAGAAACTGAGGATTAGACAGGTGAGTCACCTTTCCTAGGCTCCACAGCTAGTGTCAGATGGAGATAGGATTATGGTCTAATGTTAGACTCCAGAGTCTGAGCTTTCTTCCCCTGTTCTTCACAGCTCCAGGACTTCATGGGGTATTGGGGGAAACCAGCACCTCTCTCAGCTTCAATCTTTTTTTTTTTTTTTCAGCTTCAATCTTGCCCAGGCTCTATCCCTACTCTTCCATATGCCCTCCTCTGCAGCCTATTCATCAAGGTTCTAATGAGAGTAACATTATTAACATGAGCTTACAAATGGATACATGACTTAACTCACAGTCATCCTCCTCATGTTAGCCATAATAAGCTCCATGTAGTCTATCTCATGCTTCCTTTCTCCTCCTCTCAGGACTACAGCCATCTCTTTCCATTGTCTGGAAGATTTCTCACCTCTTGAAGACCAGAGTTAAGACTATAAAGTTCTTTTAGTACCATCTCTAGATTGCTATACAGAAGTAGGCTTTATCAGCCTTTCCTTTGCAAAATTACTATACATTTTTGGCTGAGAATCTTTCTTAGAAGAACAGCAATATTATGTACTACCCACCATGTTAATCATAAGTGCATAATATTAGCATCAATCAGCCAGTGTTTATTATAACCCATAGCAAACACTACTTAAAGAAATAAGCAGAATATACAAGGAGAATACAATTTTTTTTCACACATAAAAACACAAAGTACCATACATGTATCAACACAAAGTAAACAGCATTGGAAAGCAATGCATAATCAGGTTTATTTTTAACAGTGTTTTGCAATATTGACATTCTGTGCAATTGTTTTGGAAGAATTTATAATAAGCCAACACTACATTAACAATAAATTCAACAAGATGGAGCTTAAGGTTAGGGAAAGAAAGCTGGAAAGAATATTTACAATCAGGGGTGCTTTCCAGACCTCCTTCAAGTCACACCATTTACACTGCATGTCCTTTCAAATGCACTGCGGTCCTCTCTCTTTACCATGTTGGAGGAGATCATTGGATACAGTTTTGAGCTATCCTAAAATTTATTATTTATTTTAATCCTAGGTGTCTTTGAAGAACATACAGGTAAAGAAGGATTTTATATATAGCAACTCACAAAATACCTTTGATGATTCCTTCCAAATGCCAGACACTTTTCTGAAACATCTTTCAAACCCAAACAGGTCCCAGTTCTCCAAATTACCCAGGAATGATTCTTTTGTTGGCCCTTCCTTGATCATGTACATCAAAGGCAAAAAGATAAAACATGCTCTCAAGCATTGCATAGTGGATAATTATATTTTTAAAGCACTTCGGTTATATTATTTTGACATCTGTGTAATTAAACTAAAGTGCGATTCTCAATTAGCAGGTTTTCCTTTTGTCTCTTGGATGTAATATTTTCATGGATAGGAAAGTGTTTCCTCTCTTTGAGTAGCTATATTTGTGCCCATTAAACCGGGAGAAGTGTGGTGTGGGCTTTAATGAAGAAGTCCATTCTGGAGGCAGTGAAGCCGAGGGGAAGCTCCGAGGTTACCCATCAACCCCCACGGAGCGCTGCAAAGTAATAATGCTTTCTGCGGAGAGACTGACAGCAAATAGCAAAGGTGTGAAATGAGAGATGAGATTTTCTTTGGAGCTTGTCCAGATTTTGTTACTCCTCTAACCTGCCTCTCTCCATCCACTAGCTTTTCCCCATCTGTAGATGGAGGCCTGGCCAGCCATCAGTGCTATTCCCCAGAGCATCCCTGATGACTAAACCCCTATGGTGAGCAGCCCTCCACTGTTTCTGCCACTTTAGGCTGAAATTTCCTTTTGGCCATGGAGAAAATTAAAGTCTAAATTTCGATATTAAACAAATGAACCACTATGATTATAAGAAACATAATATTACAGTTTGACCAGCTTGCATCCTTTTGTTCTGATCTCTGTGCTCTTTATTTAGAAATTACTGCATTCAGGATACACTTGTTCACTGATTCATGGTTTTGAAGCAGCTAAAAAACTTGAAGATATGGCTTATGACCAATGTTCCAGCATAGAGTTAATAGTGTTATTGTCCCCAATTTTATCAATAACTAAACCAGTCATTATGCAGGGCAGGTGATTTTATTGCAAAGTTTCTTGAACATACCTGTAATGTATTCTTTCTTGTTTTGGGAAAGGGGAAGTGGTGCTCCACATTCTTGTAGAATGAGATGAATAATGCTGTGTGAATTCTGAAATGGAAAAAAAATGAATCAGAAAAGTATTTCATTTCAGCGTGTTTTCAGGATTGAGGCTTATAGCCCTCACTCTGTGAATGAGCTCGAGGAGGTGGCTCATTGCAAATTTTTTCAAAGGTTTCTGCATAGAATGCTAATCTCTCAAAACACTCTGCTAAAAAATAAATGTCCCATGGGAAAATAACTTTGAGAGATGTGGAGATTCACATAGAATAGTATATATTAAAAACAGAAAATTGAGACTTCTGATTTGTTTAACTGTGTTTAAGCCACTCTTTTCAAATTTACTTGAAAGTAGAAAAAATATGTCTGCACATATTTTTAAATCAATGATTAATAACTTTGATAAATCTTATCTTGAATTCTATTAAGCATGATATTCTTGGTATCAGGATTTGTTTCCTGATAAAACAAAATATTTGTGGGGGGGGGGGGAATCTGCATTCAATTATTAACACTACCGTAGCAATTATGTCTTCAAATACTCTCCACAGGCACAAAAGAGTTGAGGAGATGTGAGAAGTTATGGGTGGGGTGAAGTGTGCAGTCAACCTTCTGAATTTTAAACAGAAGGAATTAGAGCCAGAAGCTGACAGAGATATGGGGGGAAATTGGGAGCAGTAAAAAATGTATTCCTTTTTTTCCCCTACGCTTACATGGAATAATGTCTGAACAAAGAAGAAACACAGACATGTTTTCCATTAGGCTCTCTCCCTCCATCCACCTGACCTGCCTTTCTGACACTGGTATCTTAGTGCTTCCTCCTCATTTATTCAAAAAGTATTCACTGAACACCTACCATGTTTAAGACACCATGTTAGGCACTTGAACACAAAAGCAAAATAAAACAAGATCTCTTCCCTTCAATCCAGAGAGAAATAGAATTAAAATCCCATAACTCAACAACTCTAGCCCATGTTCCCTAAAGTCTCTTCACCTTCTAGGAAATAAAATGTTATTGAATAACATTAATAAAAATGTATCCCCCCCACCCCCCGCTTCTGCCTCTGGTCCCATCAACTATTTTAAAATTTCTAATTTTCTTTACTTTTAAAGTATTCGTTTCTTTTTTAAAAAAGAGAGAGACTAAAAATGATTTCTCCTGAGAATTGTTGAATTATGCATTCAGATTAAAAGAACACTAAGCACTATTCCCATGATTACAGGAGATCAAAGGGGACTGAGTAAATTGCTCAAGGATGCTGAATTTGTATATTAATTCATCAATGCATTCATTTATTTTAAAAGATGTATGCAGTCCCGTTTTGTGTAATCATGAACACTCTATGTTCTCAGAACTAAAGAGGACCATAAAGTTGGCTTAATCATTACCTGGTGCTAAAGACCCCTATATTAGATAACCCAGAGCAGAAAGGCCAGGTCTGCTTAGTCATAAGCCAGTGTCTTTTCCATGGATCCAAGTTTGCTTAGTCTGAATTGTCAGCTCAAGGTTGTTTGGAGTGCTAACATAATGAGTTAGGAACCATTTGGAAGCTTAATGTAGCAGACACATCTCCTAACAGGCAAAACAGGCAGGTGAAGGAATCTAAAAGATAAATAGACATAGTCTTGTGCACTGTGTGGATGTGGGGCTCACCATTAGTAAAAATTAGCAGTCAGACTATTACTGTTTCAAACACCTACTCTCTGCAATGTGCCAGGCAGGAGCCCTGAGTGGTCACAAGATGTATAATTCTGAATTCACAAAATTAAATTTCTGTTGAAGAGCTAAGAAAATAAACACAAATATAGAAACACCATGAACATACGGTTGTCCTAGTCCCACACTCAGAGTGCAGACCCGGAGTCATGTTTACCAAAACCACAGGAACCTAAAAGAAGAAGACTTCTCAAGGGACGGAGGGGTTGGAAGTACTGGTAGTGGCAATTAAACTTGAGAAATGAAGCCTATTTGGAGAAGAAACTACAGCATTTGAATCAAAATATTTGACCAGCCATAACAACGGTGCCATAATCAAAAGATTTGCATTTCTAGACCGCAAGTCACTGGGAACTTTTAAGGAGCTTTGAAAAAACTTTGGGACCTTCTTCACAGCCCCGTGGAAACCACAGTCTCCATTACCCCCATTCCAAAAGCAGCCCGATGAATCCCCCAGGAAAGCCATCATTATTTATTCCCTTTATCCATTGGGACGGGTCATGTTGGGAATAAAAGTGTGATGACTTCATGTCCAGCTTCCTTGCAGTTCCCACAGAAGTGCTTGACCAATTAGTTGACCCAGCAAACAGCAAATGGATGGAGGGAGAAAAAACAGGAGAAAGAATTCTGTCTCACTCTCTCACCTTTTTGTTCAATGTCAGCATTTTTATCTCTAAAGAAACTTTACTTCCCTTTAAGAGTGGCCTCAAAATTACTGCTAATTTTCTGCAAGTAAACTGTTCTTTGAAATACATCATATACCATTTTCTCCCCCACTCTCCCTCTTTTGTAATGCTGGCAATGCGTTGGCTGCGAACATGTAAGTATAGTTGCTTTTGAATGCTGCAAGGTAAATGCAGAAAATGACAGCTTAAATGGAATCATTAAAGCCCATGTAGGTAATATCTGAATGCTACCAAGCCTTCTTTGCAAGGCAATAAAGTCTTTATTTTCAGTTCTGATGCCTTGCACCTTTCAGGGAAACTGACAACCTATCATTTCTTACCCCCACCCCCCCATTTCCAGCATGAACTCAGGGCTCTCATTTCTATCTTAAGTTACAACCTGTTGATTGGTGGAAAAGGGAAGAAATGTATATAGTTCCACCCTAAACGGTTATATCCTGGCAGTGCAGTAGTGAGCTCTGTCAGCTCATTCAAAGATATTAAGTGTGAGAAAGTCACAACAAAATTGCTACCTGTCCATATGCTGGGTGAACTGCAAAGTACAAGTTTCCTAGCAGTGCTAGGACAGACCGATGAGGCCACATCCTGGTTTTGAAGGCCAAACTTGCATACAAAGCAATCCTAGTAATATTTTGCATTTCTATAAGTTTAATTATCTCTGCACTCTCCTAGTCTTATGAGAAAGAAGGTAGCTGTTTTTATCTCCATAAAGATAGGGAAATGGAAACTGATAGGTGTTAATTTTTAGAACTATAATAAAAATTGATTATTGCAATGCTAGGTATTCAGAACATGATATTGGGTTTTAGTTTTGTTTGTTTTTGTTTTTACTTTATTTTACCAAACACTTATATAGCATAATGTGCCAGGTATTTTCTAAATTCTTTTCAACTATTAACTCATTTTATCCTTATAACAACTCCCGAAAGTCACTACTATTATTATCTCCAATTTTATAAACAAGGGATCTGAGGTGGACATAATGGTGGAGTTAGGACTCAAACCCAGACTCTCGGTCACTAGGTGTCTTTCAAAACACTGGGAGGGATACCACAAAAGAAAGAAAGAAACCCAGCTCTAGCTCTTTGATTTGGGGCTATTGACTCATTCACTTACCCAACACATTACTGAACAAGCTTTCATTGAATAATCACTACTGGCAAAAAGCTGTGTTCAGTGTTTGGGCATCCAAAGAAATATAACAAATGCAAATAACCCTTATTATTTACAGATTTCAAATTTGCAAATTCATGTATAGCTAAAATTTATTTGTAACTCCAAAATCAGTATTTATGAGCTTTTGCATCATGTGCAGGAATATATGGGCATGCCCAGAGTGGTAATAATTTTGGTTGCCTTCCCACCTGCCTTTCTCAGCTGAAGTCAAATAAAAAGATGCTTGGCTATCTTTTTATCATCATACAAAGATGACCACTGGGTGGAGATACAACATTGGCATCTATTACTGGAGTGGCCTCGCGCAAGTCATTTAACATTTCTGATATATTTGCTCTAAGAACAATGATTCAGTATTTGTTAATTCAGGATTTGGATAACTTTTGTCCGAGTAGAGTAAATGGGGCATTATACAAGGCGTCCCTTGAGATAAACTTAACCGTGCAGGTGTTCAGACATTATGTAGTTGCTAGCGAAGAGACTACTCGAAGCAAGCAGGACTGAGGGTAGGCATTATCATCTGACCTTCTATTAATATAGTTAAGACTGCCGGAGGAATTATGCCACACAAGAATATGCAATTGCAAATCACACAGCACACTTTATTACTCACCAGGTTCCTGGTGCCAGGGGCTCATACTTAATGGGGTCCCCGGAGAAGAGTGGCATCCCCTGTGGGCAGCAGCGGATCCATCTTTGGGTGGCTGGCCATTTGGTTGGGTCGAGTCAGCGAGAGGAGGGCGACTGAAGTCTCACGATGGGAGGAGATTCGGCCGTTCTTCTGCTGTCTGGTGTGGAACAAGGCAGCGTGGAGCGTGGACCAAGAGGATGATCGATGTCTGAAGTCGGGGACCCACGGCAGTCCAGGTGGCTATCAGTAACATACGTCATCACACAAGTGTTAATCAGAGTACAAGCTGGTTATCAATCACAGTGTCACTCAGAAGGTGTCTATCCGGTTTACATACGTCATTCCTAAGGGTAGCATTCAGCTATGGTCTTATCTACATGGTGCAGCTAGGGCTTGACCAGAGTGGTTATTCCCTGTGCTCTTTAATATTTCACACAAAAAAATATTTTTTCTACATTTCCTATAACAATCTTTAATTATTTTCTATTGCTATAACATTGTAACACTCGCTACTTATTTCCTATCATTATCACTATTACTATAACAACTTTATAGACTATAAATAGCACAATTTTTTTAAAAAGTCTACTATATATCTCCTGCATTCAAGTAGCTTATATCCTAAGTGAGATAAAAAAGCAAAGATGCAATAGAATATCACTCAGATAACTTGGGATATGCTCAGTGTGTAAGAAAGGCAAAAATTACTGAGTGGCCATACATGCTAAAGTTGGTGACTGGAATGGCCAGTGAGGGCATCAGGAGAAGATGGAATTTGGGAGTTGGAGCAACAAAAGCACAGCCAGAAAAAAATCCTATAAAGTCTCTCTGGCCTTGGTTTTATTCCATATTCCTGCCTTGTATTAACTGTGTAAGGAGATTCCCCTTCAGATGGAGTAAGTTATCATACCATTGGATAAATTAATTGAAGACTTGGTTGTAAAATTTTTTAAATTTCTATCACATTTTTGTGATGATGCAAGTGCTGCCTTAGGTTTTTTTAACTGGAATGACTTAGTTGTCAAAGAAGTGAAGCACCTGGGCACATCTGTTGGTAATTTGTAAAAACCGCTGATACATCATCAGAAGCCTCATGAACAGACAAATGCTACATCTCCTCCTCAGGGCAGCTTGACTACAGGCCTTGGTGACTGCCACCATGGGGACCCACAGGGAGAAATGCTACCTGCCCCCTGCCTGCAAGAAGATGACCCGCAGACTTAAGAAAAGAACCCAGAGTCTTAGGAGAATCTGGAGATTGCGAGAGCGCCCCTCATTCCTTCCCATTGTTTTGATGGGTTCCAGCTACCATTGAAGAGTTGAGATTGTAGAGTAAGTCTTTCAATGAGGTCCCACCTTTCTCTTACCTGCTTAGATAAGAGACTGTTGGAAATGAAAATAAAAATGAATGCATACTTTTGACCAAAAATGGGTTATACAGTATTTGTTTGGCCTTGTTGCTAGGTATCACCATTCATAAAAGATACACATAGGAGAACTGCAATGGGATTTATAGCCCATGAGATACCCCTTGGGTATTATAAACACAGAGAACAGGCAAGGTGTCCTAGATTAGAGAACGAGATTGAGCAGGCTTGGAAGAACTAGCATGTTAGAGTCAAAGTGAGATGTAACTAGTAAAAATGTGAAACTCCTGTGTCCTATTTTGAGCTTGATATCATAGGAAGTAATATGAAGTGGGAATGAGTTTGCAAGTATAAGGCCTTGTAAAATGTTTGTAGGGCCCAATTTCAAAAGATGGATGTAATTATTGTACCAAGTTGCAATAATTTGACAAGTAATAATGTATTACTCTTTATGTTTCTTTTTTATACATATGGACTACTTGGGTGTGATTATTCCACTAAAGAAAGGGTCATAATATTGGGTTATGATATTGATAATTCAAAGTACTCACTAAATCACTTTGACCACAATGCCATGAATATTTCCAGCAAGAAAATACACACACACACACACACATATAACACACACACATACACGCAATAGAGGAAGGAAGAAAGAGTGAAAGATGGTGTTGTGTATGTGTGCAGGGAGGTCCTCTAACTAATTGTTTTAATTCTTTAATTAGGTTAACAAAACTGTTTTCTTTGCATACTGCTATTGAGTATATAAAATAAAATATGTGCGTGGGAATATGGTCCTGACAGAGTAATCATAATAGAAAATGAGGTGATCTACTGGCAAAACCACATTATGTCCAGGACAACAAATCAGAGTCACAGTGCAATTACTGCTTTCAGACTATGCACAGAGGCCCATTCCCCAGCAGCCAACCGACAGCACACATTATTATCTCCCTGCTCGCTCAGTGCTGGGTATTAGCATCATGTCTTACAACTCTGGAGACTAAACCAATTAAGGTACAATTTAAACAAGGCACTCATAAATATTGTACCAAGGTGGTATTGACACATCTAAATATGAAAAAAAAGCAGAATAAGGCTTCCAAAAATAGGTAATCCATCTTAGGAGGAGAGGTTCCATGAAGTGACTTCTGCATTATGAATAAATATGCATAATCAAAACAGTAGCCCAGCTCCCATCTCTCCCCTACTCATTTGATATACCTCTCCATGTCATATCCATTTTCATATAAACAACTCAATAATATAGCATCTGCATTGCTAAATAACACTACTATCTTCTAATTTCTTTGGAATGGCATGAATAAAATCTTCCTACTCCTGTTTATTAGAATTTATTGGTGACAATCCTTTGCAAAGCAGCAGAAGGTATAATTATTTCTGGTACAACCCTAAGTTGGATATAGGAACTCAACAGGGTTTACTTTTGACTTCAAATGATCTGTCACTTGATAACGCAGAGAGGAGGTAGCAGGGGGAGGGTGTGAGCCTCCATAATTTCCCTCTAAACTGCTGCCAGGGTACCCCACGCAGTTAATGTTATGTACACACACTGTCAGCTCTATCATACATTTGTGCTTTTCTTTATTCCATGTAGATCTTTGAATACAATGTTCTGTAGGGGGAGGAAAACAAAGTGTTTCAGGTTTGGGCAGGATTTTACTAAAGCAAATATCTGGAAATCTCTCTAGCTCCTCATGGACATCTCTCTTTGCTCAGGACATCTGCTAGAGTGGGGGAAAGGATGATTTCACAGTCATGAGAAATGAAAAGTAATGCATCATTTCAGTAATTCCCTCACATTGGCTGCTTATATATGCAGAAGAAATCATCTAATGGTGTGAAAGGTACAGTATCTGATGCACATTGAACTTATCTTATTCAGGAATGGGGCTGCTCAGAAGGAGGAAGAAGCAAACAGGGACGTTGTTATTCTGGGCTTAATTCTGACCAATGAGAAAAAAATAAACTAATAATTTAGAATTGGATAGGAGAGAAAGTGATTATATCAGCCTAGAATTCATTGCATTAAAGGAAAAGAGCACTTAAAGATATATATTTTGAGGAGAATGTTAATGTCAGGGAAAGAGAGATATTGTGCCCTGGTGAGTGCTTCTTAAAAGAATAAGGTTCACAAGAGATGGAAGTGTTAAATTTCAATTCATTATGTCTTTGAAAATTAGCTCAATTTTAAAGGTGGGTGAGAGGTAACATTCAAGAAAAATTTGTAGCAGTAATGAAGCCTCTGCTGAGGGCAGATTACAAAGATGGAAGGAGGGGCACATTTCAACTCTCTAAGAACTGAGCTATCAACGAATAAAATGGGTTGTCTCAGAAGGTGCCGAGGGAAGCAAAGAGAAGCAGTCTCTGTTATGCTAAGTTTCCTTCAACTTAAAGATTCTGTTATTCTGAGTTATGTGGAAATAGATCTTTATTCAATATTTAAAGTGTTTTAGACAGTTAGTACTAAACAATAACTTACAAATTGCAATAGTATCTTATAATTTATAAAACTTCTTATATGCATTATTAGTTTTCACCATGAGAGCTCAGTATATAAATGAACAGAATGAGTCCTTCAGAGATTAATCTGTGGTCCTAAGATACCACATTTGTAGGACTTGGGGCACAAGTACAACTGGAGATCCACATACCTTGTACCTAAATATTTAAAAGTTATACATCAAGCAACAAACAGTTAAATATGTCCCAGCCTCTTACCTTGGAAAATGTATCTTCAAATCACAATATAACAGCCCTGACGGGTTTGGCTCAGTGGATAGAGCAGCAGCCTGCAGACTAAAGGGTCCCAGGTTTGATTCCAGTCAAGGGTATGTACCTTGGTTGCGGGCACATTTCCAGTAGGGGGTGTACAGGAGGCAGATGATTGATGTTTCTCTCTCATTAATGTTTATAACTCTCTATCCCTCTCCCTTCCTCTCTGTAAAAAAAAATCAATAAAATAAATTTTAAAAAAATCACAATATAACAAAATACACTTTTTATGACTAAAAGTAGGAAAAATATAAAAGATGACTGGACTTAATTATCCTATATAATAAAAGGCTAATATGCAAATTGACCAAAGAGCAGAATGACTAGTCTATGATGCACACTGACCACCAGGGAGCAGATGCTCAATACAGGAGCTGCCCCCTGGTGGTGCTCAGCCAGAAGCCACAGCAGCACTAAGGATGTCCAACTGTTGGCTTGGGGAGCGGGCCTAAGCCGTCAGTTGGACATCCCTTGAGGGCTCCCAGACTGCGAGAGGTTTCAGGCTGGGCTGAGGGACACCCCCCATGAGTGCACAAATTTTGTGCACTGGGCCCTAACCGGTTTGGCTCAGTGGATAGAGTGTTGGCCTGCAGACTGAAAGGTCCCAGGTTCAATTCTAGTCAAGGGCATATACCTTGGGTGCGGGCACATCCCCAATAGGAGCTGTGCAGGAGGCAGCTGATCAATGTTTCTCTCTCATTGATGTTTCTAACTCTCTATCCCTCTCCCTTCCTCTTTGTAAAAAAATCAATAAAATATATTTTTTAAAATTTTTGTGCACTGGGCCTCTATTAGTAATTACTATTGGAATCTGAATGTGCTATGGATGGGCCTATGATATTTAAATATATATTCACTAGAAGCCCAGTGCACAAATTCATGCACAGGTGGGGTTCTGCCAGCTCGCCCCAAAGGGGGCCGATTGGGACCAGGCTGATGGGGGCGAGGGGCTGCGGGCAGTTATTGCAAATGTTTCTAGCCACCTTGAAAATCTGTGAGTACTTCCAGAATCATGAAGTGGAATCTGAAGAGAAACAGGAAATAGACCCTAATTATATTGCAGAAATTGATTACCCCCATGACTCCTGAGAGAAAAACTTTGACATACTAATTAATTCGTCTTTTATCTTAGCTATATGCTTTAACTACATGCTTTCTCTGCTCCAGCATTTCCCATGTTCTAAGGCACTGCCTGCTTCTGGCTTCCACAGTATTCAACCTTCATGGCCTCAGACACAGGTGCTCTGCGTTTGAGGACGCAGGGGAACAGATGAGAAGACTTTCAGTTGTGAGAGCAGATGATAAGAGTCATGGGTCATGGTACTAGTACTGGACCCCAAAGAGAGGCACCCAAACACTTTAAAGTTAATTTATTATGTTGCAGGTGTTTGTGATTTGTAGGTCACTCTAAACACAGGGCCCCTCTGTCCCTGCCTAAAAGTGGTAGGAATTGGTTTAACCAGAATTAATCTAAGTGAATGCCCTTTTAATGAACCACTGCAATATTCAGAGGTAGTGAGATCCCTGTGAATAAAGATACCAAAGCAGAGATTTCATTTAAAAAGTCCACAGATGCAGTGAAGTGATTTTTAATTTGGGTTGAACTATATGATGTATAAAGTCCCCTGGAGTGTTATAATCAAGGCATAAGTAAAAAAATGTTTTTAGGCCATCATCATAGTATACCAGTATATGCTTATTTAACTCACATTGAAAGGTGATTTGGAGTAAAGTTTTATCAAGTCTATTCAGTGACCAGATATAAACTAGCATAACATCAAAATAAGGAACCCTACTATATAACTGGACTCAGTGGAGCTCATGCACAGAGATGAGAAACTTTTACAACAGAAGTCTGACTCAGGTCCTTTTTTATGGAGAGATTCCTTAATCTCCTACACTTTCTCCATCTACAAGGAACTTCCTCTGAGATGAAAGTAGAGCTTCAAAATGGATTCATGTACTCACAAAACCCTCACATAAAATACAGTTCACTGAGGACTCACTCATTAGAGCAAGGAGTCAACCGAGTCCTTTTAGAAAGAGTTTAAGGAATATTTGTTGAAACAAAAAAGTTTTAATATTCTCAGTTACCCAGAATACACAACCAAACAAAATCTTCTCTTTCCTAGGTTCTACTGTGAACCAGAGAGTGGGAGAAGCAGTACAAGGAGGGAAGCAGCTGGATTCTGAGCCAGGCAGCCTGAATTTGCATACCATCATGCACTACCCACAGCTTCTCCATTTCCTGATCTTTAAAGTAGAAGTGAGAATCGTGTCAGGATAGCAGCATTACACACATTCAGGGATGTTGCTCACATTGCATGTGTGTTAGTGGTGCCTGGAGGAGTACAGTGCACCTACCCCATAGGGCTGTTGTGAGGATTATAAGAGTTGATCCACATGAGGCACTTAGACCAGAGTCTGGCACCTAATAAACACTCAATGAGTGTAAAGTATTGTCACAATAGATTTGGTAAGAGAATGGTGAGGAGAAGTAGGAAGTAGAGAATAGCAAGAAAAACAAACAAAAACAGTTACTGTTTTGATTAGATATCTAGAGAGAGAAAAGAAAGCTGCTAATTGCTTTTCTAATCTGATAAGTGTCAATTAATGATAAGCATTGAAAGGACTATGTACTCCATCATGAGTGATCCACATTTCCCTCTTAGAATACAAAAGTGCAAACCACTAGGGAATCAGAGCGCCTCCTGCTGTGAAAAATTAAATGACCAAATAGGGAAGCTATTTTTTTATTTTTTTTTTAAGCATAAGCACAGGAAATGGCCCATCTGGAACTCCATGACTTGGGGAGGTGAGTGTGACCATGACAGCTAATGGGGAACGATTTATGACCAGAGCCCATTGTCAGCGTATTATTCACCAACTGCTGACAGGCCCAACCCTTGACAGTGAAATGAGTGGGGATGATATCAGTCACTCCCTGTCACTTGAGTTGCAAATCTTCTTGTCGGCAGGAGAAACCTAAAAGCAGAAATGGGAAAGGGAGAAGTTGACAGGTTCAGCATGGCTGGGGGTGCCCTCATAGGAGGTCAGAAAAGTGAAATAAAGACAGCAACATTAATTGAGCCAGCAGTGAAAGTATGCATCAGTACTGCCCATGAACTACACCAGAGGATCTGAAGGGCAACACCAGGAGAAAAGCAAGGGCTGGTGGGTCAGAAAGAACTGGTTTCAAATCCCAGCTCTACCACTTAATAAATGGCCTTGAGCTAGTTACTTAATATCTCTAAGCCACCATTTACCCATCCATAAAATAAAGATAATAAAACCCCCCTCATAGGGCAGAAGTAGAGATTTATTAAGATAATGGATAGGACATGTCTGGCCCAATGTCTGGCAAGTTGAAGACACTCAGTGAACCTTAATCCCCATTCCCAGTTGCCCTTGGGGTTCACTGCCAAGGGGGTGGGGGTGGGGGGGCAGGGGAGAAGCGATTAAATAAATATTTACAAAACAGTGTGCTGAGATGGAACAGGACCTCAGGTGGACACAGAGGGCTCTCCTTAGCCCAGCCTAGAGAAGCAGGAAGCAGCAGAGAAGAGAGGCTCAGGGGAGGATCAACAGAAGGTGAGGACCATTGAGTTATGTCAGCCAGCTGGAAGAACAGAGAACATAAGGCAAAAGGCAAATGACACATGCCAAGGCCTTGAGACAAGGGAAGTCACAGGAGTATCCTGGACCTCAGACCTGACTCAAATTCTGGAAGTCACAGCTCCAAATCCACCTACCCTTCTCTCCTTGACTTTCCCTGGCTGATTTGTCTGTTGGCTAGTCACTGTTAAGAAATAATACCAGATGTTGAGAAACAATACCACTCTTTCTACCATGGATAATGCAGTTTACAGTGACATCTAGAAACAAGGATGAGCCTATTGGCCTATGCTCCGGATCAGCAGACTGGAATGACCTGTCCATGCTGGGCAGGAAAGTCCCCATGGTTGCAGCTCACTGTGCTGCCCCACCTGAAGGGTCAGCTCCGAACTGCTGCTCTCCTGTCCCTACTCAAACAGCAAAAGGACAAAATAAGTAAATGCAGGTGACTCTACAAGTTAACAAGGGAAAGCCAGGTGTCCCTCGCAGTGCCCAGCTTTCAGATGGAGTCTCAGGAAGTGTAGGGAGAACAATGGGAATTAGTGCTCCCTGGAAAGGAAGCTTTCACCCAGGCCTCTTGCTCTCATCCTCAACTCATTTCCAACAAGGAAGAGATACTTTTAATTGATAAGAAACTAAGATAGACAACCATTTTTATTTTTCTTACTAGCGATCAAGGTCACTGTGTTACACCAAACTGCCCAAGTGCTGAGGCAGCACTTCCACTTCCGGCCCCACATGCTAGCCCCCAGGGCAGGGTCTGCCCCTCTGTATCTCATTCAGCCACTCTGCATCTTATTCGCCTTCCTAACTCTCTATGTGGTTAATATGCTAAGCAGATATATTCAGGGCCTCTTTCCTAGAAATAGCTCTTCCATCTGTCTCTAACTTCCTCCGTGCATCTGCTACAGCCAGGGCAAGAAAGGAGCAAAAGGGGACACATTCTGGGTCCAGAACCACCTTGGCAATGCTTGACTATTTGAGATTCAGAGGAGACCATGGAAGAGGCAAGGACTTCCCTAGTCCACGTCATATTCAGCTCTTCTTAGAGCCCTGCACTGGAAATTAGAATAATGTAGTCTAGATAGCAGCAGATAACATTGCGTCTTCCATTCTTACTGTGGTTACTTGTATATCTGTCTCCTACAGTAATCCCAGAGGGATTCCCAGTTTAGAGAATAAATGAGGCACAAAAGCCTCATTCTGAAATGCCTAATGGTGATAAGGACTGAAATTAGATTTATAAAACACAAGACTAAAATTAAGAACATAGAAACAAAGAAAGCAAATATGTTGATTTTTATGAACAATCAGTACATGCATCTTAAAATGTATAATATCTGGGCATACTTAAAGGTTATGCAGAAAATCAATCAATGGATTAATTAACCAATAATTATTTGGGGAGAGCACCTATTTTGAGATACTGGGATATTGGAGAACACAGAAGTAGGCAACAAGAATGTTTAGATATTTCCTAAATGCAAGGTGCTATCTTAGACATAAGTAATTCCAAAGAAAAGTCTCTGTCCTGATGTAACAACATTACAAAGAAGCTTGTTTAGAAACAAGAGCATATCCTTTGGAGTCAATAGACCCTCGTTAAAGTCCAAATAGCAATAGCCAATACCTCAGATCCTACTGAACTTTATAGTTTTCTCAACTTAGAAAGGGGATAATGAGACCCACCTTATTGAGCTATTATCAGAATTAAAGGAGATGATCTATATAAAGTTTCTAACATGCCTGGCTTACAATAAAAATTCAAAACCATGAGATATCTCCCCCTTTTTCCCCTAGGTAGATTAAATTTTATCCATGAGGAAGTTGATGAATAATGCAATGAAGAACATGGCGAGGGCCAGATAAGCAAAGCAGAGAAGTCAGGGATGCAGAATTTTGAGAATGCTAGTCAATTTGGAGTGGAGAGGAAATAATTCTGCAATATGGTGGAATTTGAACTAGAATTAAATCAGGAGAGAGGGTGGGAAACTCTGGCTCTTTGGTCCCAACCTCCTTGTGAAAAGGGAGAGTTGACTCGATTTCAGACTGTTAGAAGAAGCAGAGGATTCAAATTATTTACCACTGCTTATGAGTTAAAGATACTCAAGGATGCAATGCCCGCCTTTGATGTGTCCTTGCAGAGAGGAAGGAGGAAGAAGAGGAAAAGCAGAAAGCAGGAAGATGAAAGAGGGGAATAAAGAGCAGGAAAAAAAGGAGGAGAGCAAGAGGAGGGGGAAAAGAAGAGAAGAAAGATGATTAGTTCATAAACATTACACCTGTAGTTTGAAAGGGTACATCTGAAATGGGACCCTTAAATTCACTAGTTTTGTCACCATTGCCACCAGATCGAGCTGCTCTGAGAAACACTTTGCTATGATATATGAGCAGGGTGAGGCTGATTAGCTAAACCTCTATAATACAGTGCATGAGAACTCAACTCAACAAAGGTTTAGTTATCTGAAAGGACAACACTGAATTTGGGCCAATAATTTTAAAAATGACATTCCATGTTGAAAAAAATATGAAATACGTTAGAAGAAAATCTTACTATAATTATTGCTCCATATGTTACTACCTTCAAGAGAAAATATAGACATATACAGTGAGAATGATCCCGCTTATGGGTTTTCAGAGCTTTTTGTAAAGTGAGCAATCCCAGGTTCAGAGTAAAGGAACATTATTAAAAGATTGTTGATTGCAAACCTTGGAGGGGGATAGCCCAGTCCCAGGGCAAATGTGGAGAAGACATAGTCCAGGACTATGGCTCATGGGAGCTGGAGAGCATCATGGGTCACTCATGCAGAAGTTATTAGGTTCATACCCTCTCCCTGGACTACTTCACTTGCTCTTTCATGATAAAATGATGTTGTATATGCAAGGTAGAGTTGGAGGCAGAATAATTATTATTAATAGGTGATGGGAGCAGGGAAGAAATGTGTATGTTTCTCTCCTTTGGAATGTAAAGCCCCAACTGCATCTGTGTAGTCCATTTCTGCATCTCCAGTAAGTAGGATAGCATCTAACACATTAGAGATACTAAGTAAATATTTGTGACAGGAATAAATATATCCCATCCTGCCTGGGATTTCTCTTCACTATTGTTCCAGGAAATTTAGGATTCAACCACCATCTCTCTGAGTTTTCCAATTTCCTTCTTTACAAACTAGATTTTCTAATATTTCTTCTGTAAAATGAGTGTGTGTATGTGTGTGTGTGTGTGTATGTGTGTGTGTGTGTGTGTGATTGCCACACACCCCAAAGGCCAGCTGAAAACTTAACAGCTCACCCTATTACAACTCACGGACAAATTTTAAATCAAAACACTGTCAGGATTCCCTGAACAATAATTCTCTTTGTGGTAAATAAAACACAAATATCAAAACTTTCTTATTAATTAATAATTTACCTCTTCCATTAAACCTTCTTTGAAAACACTAACCAACATGGATCTCTATTTCCTAAACTTCTATTGCAAGCTTTATCTATAAATAGAGGACCAGTGCACAAATTTGTGCATCAGTGGGGTCCCTAGGCCTGGCCTGTGGGATCAGGCCGAAACCAGCTCTCTGACATCCTCTGAGGGGTCACAGATTGCAAGAGGGTGCAGGCCAGGCCGAGGGCCCCCACCAGTGCACGATCAGGGCCAGGGAGGGAAGCGGAAGGTTGGCCAGCTGGGGAGGGAATGTGAGAGGGCTCCAGTGTGTGTACAGTCCATCTCGCTCAGTCCCAATTGGCTGGACCCCAGCAGCAAGCTAACCTACAGGTGGGAGCATCTGCCCCCTGGTGGTCAGTGCATGTCATAGTGAGTGGTTGAGCAGCCTTAGCATATCATTAGCATATTATGCTTTGATTGGTTGAATGGCTGACTGGTCGACCAGACACTTAGCATATTAGGCTTTTATTATATAGGATTCTTGTGGAATTACTTGGCTAATTAATGTCCTGTAAAGATATATTTTGATTCCTCAACAAGCATGGAAGCTTTTGAAGAAGGATTGTATACTATGCCTCATTTAAGCCTCACAAAATTATTTGTGTAATTTTGACAGAGTCTGTTATACTGGTTATTGTACAGCATCAATAATAAAACTTTTGAAAATCAATCAGTCATATAGATGACCCATGCCACTTGTTACTAAACTTCTGAATGGTAATGAAGAAGTACCTAGGCTACCTTCAGAGGGGCCAGCATGCACCAGCTTCTCAGAGCTACTTGAGAAGTGAGCAGAATTCTGAAGGCCAAGGCCAGAGGAGCCTGGGGAAGGTAGCGGGGTAGAGGGTGACAGAGAGTGCAGCATGCTCACAACCCAAGAATAGGAGCTAAGAGTCTGGGATGGGGCAAGACAAAGTGCAGCAGGAGAGAAAACAAGAACTTATCATGAAAGTAAGATAGATTAAAATAATTAGTTCTCTATAATTTAGAAAGATAAAAGCTAAAACATGAGATAAAATGCAAATATTTCCTGAAACCATAATTTGAAATTATATGCAATATAAATTGATAAACAGAATATTGTTTGTTTGTTAATCCTCACCTGAAGATACTTATCCCTCTGGTTTTTAGAGAGAGCAAGAATGGAGGGAGAGAGTAAGTAAGAGAGAGAGAGACATCGTTGTGAGAGAGACACATTGGTTGGTTGTCTCCAGCATGCACCCCAACCAGCATTGGGGATCTAATCTGCAACCTAGGTACATAACCTTGACCAGGAATCAAACCAGGACATTTCAGAGTGGGGACCAACGCTCTAATCACTGAGCAATACCAGCCACCCAAGGCAACAAAATATTGTTTGATGTGGGCTTTAAAAAACACAGACATTAAAAAAATGCCAATGGAATCTCTGACAGATTTTTACCCAAATTTGATTGAGTACTAGGGTGAAACTAAGCAGCACCATTTTAACTTGCACCAATTTAATTGATAGACATTTTTTCTTATCTTGAAATAATATTGCCTCCTTAGTCATATTGTTCCCAGTTCTGTCTCCAGGGAAAATGAAATATAAATTCACAAAGTAATAATTACCATGAACTTTGGGTAAAAAGGGCTCTCTTCATACCTCCATCAGAACATCAAGGAAGTATTTCTAGATGAAATAGAATGCTAGCATTTTAACCCCATCATTTAACTTCACTATGCAAGGCTTTTGACATACTAAGATTTTTTGTTCCAATAAATAAGTAAATACTTCTAAAAATCAACAAAGTTAAACTGAAAATGACTAACACTGCACACAGGAAAATTAATAGAAAAATTGACTGAAAAATCCCATCCTGTTAATAAGTTCCAAAACCGTAAAAATTGACCCAGGAAAATTAGACTTAGTAGAAATAATCATTGCAAAGTCAAACTGACAGTGGCTGAAACTGCATTGTGGAAAAATGTCTTATCAACTAAAAATTGACAGAAGAATCTAATTTTCTTTCTCAAATTTTGATCTGGAGAATCTGATCCAGGAAAATTGGTCCTGGTAGGAATAACTGCCATAAAAGATAATTCAGACTGGCAGAAGCATTATTGCAAGAATTTTTAAAGATGATTAATGAATCAAATCATTATTATAAATTTTATGCATGAAGAATTATTCTGAAGAAAATAATTTTAATTAAATAAAATAGAATTAGAAAAAATAGTAAGTGGCTTAATTGCACTGTATTGAAAATTGAACAAGACATTAAATTGGCTTGAGTTCATTCTCAAAAGGTCCTCTCAATGAAAATTCATCGATTAGAATCCATCATTGTTGGTATAATTCTGATTTATTAACACGAAGTTCAAATATCATCACTGTCTAAATGTTGGGGTGAAAATAGCACTGGGTTATCCACATTGTTCTCCAAAGAATAAATACTGAAAATACATATCCCTATAAATAGGCTTCTAGCAAAGTTTACACCAATAAGTGAAAAATGCAACATCCATATAAAGGGAATATTAGGGTCTTTGAAGTCAAATTCTTGTTCAGAAATAGAAGGTTATATTAAAGGGGTGTTAATATTGCTCCAGGGTGGCCTCTACAATGTTCTTATATTTGAGTACCACAAATTCAATAAACAATTATTTATTGTGCATTTACTTTGTGGCAGACCCTTTATTAAATGCGGAGACAGAGCCATGTAGACTTGACCCTGTCCCTGGAGTTTATTCAGCAATCTGTTCCACAGAGAAACTAAAAGAGATACCTCTAGGATCATCAGAACTCAGAGCTGTTCTTAATCAAGTTATACTGTGTAAGCTCCCTCCCACCAATACTTTTTGTAAGAATAAAAACATGTTGACATCAAGAATGTTGACAAATGAGATTGACATTTGACAGACATCACTTGGGTCAAACCAGATTTACTTAATATAATGGATAATGTATGTGTCAATTTGATTGGGCTAATGGATGTCCAGATGGTTAGTCAAATGTTATTTCTAGCTATGCCTGTGGGGGTGTTTCCAGAAGAGATTAGCATTTAAATGGGTAGACTGAGGATTGGCTTCACCAGTGTGGGTAGGTATCATCCAATACTTTGAGGGCCTGAATTGAACAAAAATGCAAAGTAAAATTTGATCTCTGGTTGAGATGGGCCATTAATCTTTTTCTGCCCTTGGATATATGTACTACTGGCTCTTGGGTATCAGACCAGGACTTACACTATCGTCTCCCTTGGTTTTCAGGTCCTTAGGTTTAGATTGGACCTCTTTACTACCAGCTTTCCTGGGCCAAGTTACACTTAGAGATGGCAGATCATAGGACTTCCATAATCATGTGAGTCAATCCCTCATAAAATCTATCTACCTACCTATGTACCTACCTTATCCATCTATCTATTTATGACACTAAGGAAGTAACCATACTCAGGACCCATATCAACAACAGAGAGATGAAAGTATAAGGTCCCAGAAACCATGTTATCTGGGTCAGATACCCTCAGCAATCATGGGCCATGCCTATACACCATGACTGTAGAGTATAATGCAAGACAATATAGACACTCAGGCACAAACAGTTTTAATGCATCTCCTTCACCCTCCCATGATAGTATAGTCTGGTCCAAGTACATTTTGAACTCAATACCATAGAATCAGAATTAAGGTAAGCCCCACAAGATACCTCTATCATGCTAACAGGCAGCTATAGGGCATAGCCTCAGAAGCAGTCAGTGACACAAAATGAAAGAATTTACTCATATCTCTTATTCATATAGAGTGTCTTGAAGAAGACTTGCAATTAACACTCATTCATCCTCTCCTTCTTACATGATAGTTGAATTATCAGCTGGGCAATTGGCTAGCTAGCTAGCTAGACACACCTTTCCCAACCACATGACTAAATTCTGACCAATGGAACTGATGTTGACAACTTTTGGGTTGTGCCCTTAAGAAAAAGATAGAGCCCCCTTCTATAGGAAAAAAAAAATAAAATTAAAAAAAAAAAAATATATATATATATATATATATATATATATATATATATATATATATCTTGAAATATGTGGGTGAAGGAGGCATCTTGTCAGGAGAGGAGGGGACAACAAAAAAATCCTTCCCAATAACATTCTCCATCACATGGACTCTTCCAAACCATTCTAGGCATCTTATAGGTTTGTGGGAATGCAGAATTTCTAGACTAGCTTGGGCTTTCATGTGAGAGAGATATTGACTTCTATATTCTTTGAATCAATGTTCTTTGGGGCCCTCGTTAGAACTAAATTTCTATCAAAACCAATTGAGCCATGGGTATTTTTAATAGCAATGGCTATACCTTAAGTTCTTTGGGTAAGTAGGAATATAGTACAAGGTGTACATACTTGCTCTACCTTGTCCAAATGTCATCTGACAGAGGATCCCAAATAAAGCTTTAGAATTTAATGAACTTCATTGTTCATGCAATTTACTTGAAATGGGCTGTATTTGTTAATCCAAGCTTCTGAATTATTTTGTGCTGTGTAGGGATTAAAAATCTTCAGAAAAATAATGCATTTTAATCCATAGATTTACTAGATATAATCAAATCTTTAGCAAATGAGATAATACTTCACAGTCTTATTAACATAGGGCCATGCTTTTAAATACTAATAAATCTTATAATTAGTAGGGTTATATTTAGTTGGGTTCTACTCTTTTAAACAATGAAAGAATGATGAGAAATGGTATCATTTATTGAAATTGCTAGTTCATTGTGTACTTATAGAGCAACCGTGGGTCCCAGGTCTGCTTTTACCTCTTAACTGTTATACAAACTTGTGCATCCTGTTCATTTTTTAAAACTTTTAATTTTTCTTCGAAAAAAAATGAGGGGGGGCATGGAGGACCTATGGCCATGCTAACTTTGAAAGGCTATTTCTCTAAGAATGGGGCTGAGGCCACAGAACAATGGCTCCTGTCACTGCACTGACTCACTCCTTTTCCTCTGTGGGCACTCATTTTGAAGCCAGGTGTCTGCAGTTGGAGCTATTTCCCCAGCAGTAGCATCCTCTAACTGCTCCTCCACAGCTTCTTTCACAAGTTGAATTGACAATAGTAGTGCTGCCTCAAGGCTGAGCCTTGTCCATGCTGAGGCTATAAATGTGGCATCTGAGCCCGTAGTCCCAACTGGACATTACCTCCTTGTAATGTGTGATCTTGGAATGAGAAACTTTTCCATTCCAAATTCCCTCCCTCTGTTAGAGAAATTGCTTGCCAGTAATTCTGCTGACCTCCAAACAAGCTCTTCCCAGGGTGCCCTGCCTCTTCCCCACATTCTAACAGGCCGGAGGTCATTCTCTGCTCGGCCAAGGCTGTGTTCATCTGGCCACAGTGAGAAGACTAGGCAGGTTAATTAGATCCTTCAGGTGAGGTGAGGATCCTGCTGCTCTAGATGAAGCAGATTTGTGGGGGAGGTAGCCAGACTCCTCTGTTTAGGTTTATGAGTAAGTTCAGAACTTAATGATGCACGCATTGACGTACTGGTTCCAGCCAGGTCAGAACTCTGCCTCTGAGAGGAGCCCTGTGGGGACTTTGGAGGGGCAGTGTAACAGTCAGTCACAGGATGCAACCGTGCAGCCTCAAGATCAACCTCCCTGGAATAATAGTTTACAGAGCCATACTTTGTGAATTAACTCTTTAAAATAATTTATGGTTTGGGACAATATTATCTTTGGAATCACAGTCCACCAATTGTAGCTAGGAAATTTTAGCTTAGCTACTTAATTTCTGATTCTGCATCTGAAACTACCTCACCTGGTTATCATATAAAGATTAAAGGAGTTATTGTATGTAAAAAGCGTAAAACAGTGTGTTCAGTAAGGATTATATATTGTTATTATTTTATTAATGTGAGATAACAATTTCCAAATGCATGCATATGAGAGGCAGTATATGAAATAGTGGGCTTTGGAGTAAGACAGAACTGATCTGGAGTCTTATCTCTGGTACTTTCTAGAACATGACTTAGGTCACATTACTTAACCCTTTTGAGCCTTGGTTGTTGGACTCAGCAAGAGGATATGAATAGCTACCTTAGAAAGTTTTTGAAAGTACATGTGAAACATCACGCATGCAGTATGTACTAAGAGGGTCATAGCTGTGATTACCACTCACCCTTCTGCCTTCCCCCAGGAGAAGCAGTCTGAGCTTCACTGGGGAATGAGGTGGAACCCCCTTTTCCCAGGATGCAAAGACAACAACATTCTTCAGAAGATGCTTCTCAAAATGACATCACATTCAACTAAATAGAGTTCTTGTTTCCCTGATTGGAAACAATTTTCAAGATCTTAGAAGTAAATAGAGTTTAGCTCTTATCAGAGATCCTTTGTGATCCCCTCAAGGGCCTATTGAAGTCAAGAGGAAAACTGAAAAGATAGCTCAGAACAGTCAGAGGGACTACAGGATGGAAATGAGGACATTCTGCTTTTAGCACAAACCAGGTAAAAGATAACCCAAACCTAGAGCATATGGTTGAAAAGCAGAGGTATCACTGTAATGTTAGTATCTTTCTTACTTGGACACCATGTCCTCTTCCAGGTAGCTTCTGATAAAGAACTGCATGTTCTAAATAAGAATGCCAACATCCCTAACCTTTCAGGACATTAGCAAAAGCATTTCCCATTCTAACCACTAAATTTAATTTCTGAGTGGAAACCGAAAGTAGGCATTAAATGGCATGAACTCAGCTGTCCAAGTTATGAAGCCTTTAGACATATAAAATGAGAGAAAATATGGACCAGTACGTACAAGTTTGAGGTCTTTACTGATTATGTACTTTCCCACTTACATATAATGTACCTGCATTAGAGACAAAATATAAAAACAAAGCCATAAGTAACATTGAAAGACTACGTAAAAGAATATTGGGTTAGGAAAGATTTTCCTATGTAAAACTAAATCCAGAAAGCATAGGGAGAACATTATAACATATGTCTGTGATATGACTACATCATATAACTTATAAACTTCCATAAGACAAAGATACACAAACTAAATTAGAACAAAAGGAAAGAGGGAAGACGAAAAAAAATCAGAAAAGGAGAAAGGGCAGATAAACAGTTTTGTCCAGAAACTGAAAAATCTAATTAAATTTATAAATTATAAAATATAGATCAAATTTAGGAGACAAGGAGGACGTGACTGAACCTTATAGAGAATTAGAATCCTGACACCACCATTTATGAGTTATATACATCAGAAAAATCATTCAATCTTTTCTAAGCTACACATTTCCTGACTATAAAATAAAGATAATACTTTATGATTCTGAGGGTTGCTAAGGGTATAAAATAAGATGCAGTATTTAAAACCTCAAACATAATGGCTAAAATATACCATGTTTTCAATGAAGGGAAAAGTTCTTTCCACCTTTCCGCTTGAAAGAATAGAAAAAGGGGCATTCAATTGAACAAAGGGGTAGAAGAGGTAATGCAGGTGACAGGGACCATGTACAGATCGAGCTAAGTAAAACATAAGTCTGATTTAAGGTGTAGTCAGAGGCTTATAAAGGGAAATCAGAGCTGATCATATGCAAATATGTACATATTATTATAATTAATCCTTTGTTGCCATGTAGCTCAGACGTGTTCAACCATGGCACCCAGTTGTGTTATGCACGATGCAATTGTTCATGCTCCAGGGTGCTGAGCACATGGCTTTCTTGATTAAGGGGGAAAAAATCAAATTTCTTTTCCCCTCATTTACAGATCAGCACTTAGGGCATTCCTTGGTTTCTGACTACCTAGCAAGAATACATCAAATTTCAAATCCAGCTCTTCTGAAAGAGGCCTAGTCCAAGGGGAGAAGAATGCACTTGAAAACCCATTAGAAACATGTGCTGTGTCCTTTGACCACTCAGCTCCCCACCCCCTGTTCTGCCCTGAGTGTGAGACCTTATTCCAAAAGGTTGAATAAAAAAGGAAGGTAGACTAATGATTTTTTTAAAAAATCAGATACAGTCTTGCCCCGATAGCCCACCCATAATACTTTCAAATCAGCTGATCACTTACAGCAGAGGTTATTTAGAACAAAGTGGAGCTCCAGAGTCCATTTATTTGAATGTATTTCCATTTCAATCACCCTGCCTCAGAAGTCGCCTCTCCTTCCTGTCACATAGGGTGAACAGATGTGATTTTAAGGACTTACTTCACAAACTTCTGCTCGGAAAAAGAAAAAAAAACAGAGCTGTATGGATAGGGATTTTTTTTTTTTAATCCCATTTGGAACATAAGATTCAAAAGTTAGTTCATTTCTGATCCTACCCTTGTGAGGGCATCATATTTGCATGGCCTTTCAATGTCCTTAGTCATAGGTCCTTAGCTGAGTGAGTTTTCCTCTACTCTGCACATGAACAGATTAAAGCTGTCTGTCCAAGTGAGGCAGCAGAGACCAAAAAGACTGTTCCAAGTTTTTCATTTCATTTGGCATAATCATTGGTATACAAAGGAATTCCTCTAACATGAGTGGAGCAATTAAAGTTATTTTTCCAGAAAATAGGAAAGGATGGACGAATCTGAAGAGAAACAACTACATAGTTTCTTGTACAACAGGTATGCTTGTGATAAACAGCCTTCTCTTTCAAATAATTAGCCGAGAGCAGGGTTGGTGTTTGCTCTAGGACTAAATGTGGATAGAGACAGTGTACATTATGAACATTCATTCATGCAGTTGTTATTTCTTGGGTGTTATAAAAACATCAATAGCAACACTGAAAAGCAAGCTACAAGAAAAAAAATTCACCATATATTTTAATCTTTCTACATTTAAGAAAGAACAATGACATTATCAACCACTGTGATATTTTTGAGCACCTATCATTCTATTATGCATTAATGTCACCCAAGACACTGAGAGAAGACAAGACTCCTACTTTCTCAATGGGAAGATAAAATTTAAACATACACAAAAAAAGCTCAAAAATATTAGCCTATTCTAAATAAATGATAAATAAATGGAGTGCATGGATGAGGGTAAGAGATGTATATGGGAATTCTCCATGCCTTCCATGTAATCTTGCTATAAACCTAAAACTGCTCTAAAAAATAGTCTATTAAGTAAGTAGATATGATAATAGATAGATACATGGTAGATAGATAGATGATAGATAGATAGGTAGATAGATAGATAGATAGATAGATAGATAGATAGATAGATAGATAGATGATAGATAGTAGATAGAAAAATAGGGAAGTAGAAGTTCATTTAGAATAGAACTAGGCAGAGAGTCACAGAAGGCTTCCTGGAAGAGGTGCACCTTGATTTGGAACTTGAGTGGGGGTTCAATTGGTATACAATTAATAAAAGCAAAGAACTACAATGATCAAAAGTGAGGACCCCAAAATGTTTGAACTTCATAGAAACTATTCTCATTCTATCAAAAGGAGCATATTGGAAAGTACTTGGAAATAAGTTTGAAAAATGGATGAACTAGAAGATAAAATTCTTGTTTTAAAATGGTAACATTGTAGAAGTGGGATTATTGGGTCAAGAGATCAACCAACGAACTTGTATGCATGCATATTAGCATAACCAATGAACACAGACACTGGGGTTGTAGGGGCTTGCCCTTGGGGGTGGGAGTGGGGGGGGGTCAATCGGGAAAAAAAGAGACAATCGGGAAAAAAGAGACATGTACCACTTCTAGGAATATATCCTAAGAAACTAGAAACACCAATCAGAAAGGATATATGGACCCCTATGTTCATAGCAGCACAATTTACAATAGCTAATATTTGGAAACAGCCTAGGTGCCCATCAGCAGATGACTGGATCAGAAAACTATGGTACATCTACACAATGGAATACTATGCTGCTATAAAAAATAAAGAATTCTTACCATTTGCAGCAGCCTGGATGGAACTGGAGAGCATTATGCTAAGTGAAATAAGCCAGTCAATGAAAGAAAAATATCACATGATCTCAGTCATTTATGGATAATAAAAAACATTATAACCTGATGAACAAAAAGGTAGGTAAAGAGGCAGTAAAGCATCAAACAGACTGTCAAATTACAGCGGGAAGGTTGGGGAAGGGTGGGGAAGATAAGAGATCAACCAAAGGACTTGTATGCATGCATATAAGCATAACCAATGGATGCAAGACACAGGGGGTGAGGGCATGTATGGGAGTGGAGTGAGGGGGGCAATGGGAAGATATGTACACATGTAATACATTAATCAATAAAAAATAAAAAAATGATAAAAAAGAGAGACATGTAATACTTTAAACGATAAAAAAAAAACACTCTGATCCCCAAAATAAAATAAAGTAAAATAAAATGGTAACATCAGTGACCTTACTAATTCATGCTATAATGTGCTTACTCAATAGGGTCAAAATGCAGGACTAATTAAGAATGAGGTTGAGGTTTTCATAGTCTAGGCTTGTGATTTCAGAAAATTTAGTGGGACCTTGAGCAAGTCACTTTTGACAGGAGGTGCTCCGGCCAGACTGAAATGCACCTAGCACAATAAAGTTGGATATACTCAACAACCCAACTTGTGTTCAGCAGGACTAAGGAAATGAGGTCATATTTCAGGGGGGGGGGGATATTCTGCAGAAATTTTTCTTGAAGGAAGGAGTTCAAGGAGAGAGGTGCCAGTAGGTTATTTTTTCTGAAGCAAACAGAAAAAAATAACCTTGTGTCATGGTAATTTGAAGGGTAGGAGGGAGACTTGTGCATTTAATTATGATAACACCAGTTTGTCAGGAAAGCTAAACTCATCGAGAGAGTCTTTAATCATGAACACTGTCATCCCAGAAAAGGGCCTTCTTGCAACTGCCTGTTTGACAGATTCTGGATGACAGAGAGCCTGCAGACAGGAACCTGTCAATCCCGTCGCACAGAACACCAGAGAGCTCCTGAATATGGTGTGGGCGTGCGTGCATGCTTGCATATGTGTATGTGTGTGTGTGTGTGTGTGTGTGTGTGTGTGTGTGTGTGTGTCTTTTCATTTCCCTTTTGTTTCTTACCCTTCGTCCTTGAAATTCTTTCCTATTGTTCTCTAAAACAAATTGGCAATGCCTATTTTGCTCCATTGCACATTTTCCTCCCCAAACCTTCTGCTTATTTCCCTGAAGATGTTAGTTGTCTTCACAGTCTGCTTCGGGGGGCGGGGGGGGGCATGATATTGAAAAACATTTTCAAGCTATGGTCTCTTTCCAGAACACCCCTCTACTCCTGCCTTTATCTAACCTCAGAATAGAAGCTTCTAAACCAGTGCAGAGGTGGAGAGGTAGCTAGAGGCCATCTGCCTGGCCCAGATACCTGCAGCCAGGACCTGTGCCGATAAGGAGGTCAGGATTTAATTGGTCTCTGGTTGACTCCTGCCATTTCTTCCCTCTTCCCCAGCTAAGCAACATAGCAGGGAGTTCACCAGCTACACACGGTCATTCACCTCCACAGGCTTGCAATCACTTTTCTGAATCAACAGCCTTTTCTTGTTCCCGCATCACTCCTCCGGACACAGTCTTTAAAAATAACCTACTGATTTAGCATTTAAGTGGGGAACATTTATACTAATAACCAAGCTAAGCTATTGAAATGGGGTGATCGTGTTCAGGAGGGAACCGTGGGCAAATATGGAAAGAACCCAAATCCCCAAAGAGGTGAAGTATAGTTCCATGTCACCCAAGAGTGTATTAGAACGATAAGATGAGATGAGATGAGATGAGATGAGATGAGATGAGATGAGATGAGATGAGATGAGATGAGATGAGATGGAGAGAAAGTAGGTATATGCCCTAGTGCAGTGGTCGGCAAACTCATGAGTCAACAGAGAGACAAACCGCTGCCCTAGTGCAAGGAAGAGCTCTTAACCACGAGTCCGTAAGTCTGCAGGAGAGCTTCCGTGGGGAAGGGCAGGAGCGACAGCAGCAGGATCATCAAAGACAAACCCAACAAAGTGCAAAAAATAAACCAGAAGTAACATTCTACACCAAGGGCCCAGTTTTGTCAGCATGTGGTGATGGCAGACTTCCCCGTCTGGACCTCTGTCATTCTCAGACATTAATCAGGGGAAAACCTGCTATTCATTTTCTGTACATTAGATGAAGAACGCTAAAACTTGTAAGTGGTTCAATATGGCTTGCTGCCATCTTCCATAAATACATTTCTGTGAAAAAAAGTCCTGATTTTTCGTGGAATCACAGGTCTTTTCTGGGTTTTGCTTTATTGGAACTTGTATGCCATTTGATAGTCATGTCCTGTCTTGCACCATCATTTGCATGACCTACTTTTCACTTTTATATTGTTAGTGATTTGTGTTACTTACCTCCCTAGCTAGCTAATAAGTTTTTTGAAGATACAAGACACTCAATTCTTTAAAAAAAAAATTAGCATTGCATTTTCTACATGGTAGCCAGCCATAAATATACTGAGTGGCCAGATTATTATGCATTCAGAGATCATAATAATCTGGCCACTCAGTGTATATTTTTTTAGTAATTGTTTAGAAGTTCTTTTTATTTAAGTTTCATTCAATGTCTATCCCTGGGTCCATGCAAGTTTCACCCAACCTTGTCAAGGCAATTCAACACTGCTCCTGTACTGTATTTTTAATTCCGACATAGCAACACTAAAAGTGACTTTTGGTGAAGAAAGGAGTAATGCTATGGCCAGAGTGCCCCTTATAGGAACTGGTGGTGAGCCAGAGTGACGCTGCTCCTGAAGTCTTGGGCAGGTGTTTGCAGGTTCCAGTACACACTAAATCCATGGTTAAAAACCCCACAAAGCCTATTTTTCAATGTTCCTTACCATTTGTTGATCTATACCATTAGTTACTTTACAGAAAAAAAATTAAAAATAATATGCTATGGAAAGGATATCCATGGAGCAATCAAGCCACAAACTCTTTCTGGCTCTCTTGTGCCCAACAGAGTCTTGGCACAATTATAAACATCTGGGAAGTGCTTGATCAATCAAAGCTGAACCGAACTGACTATTTCTGGACTCTTGTCCTGACTCTGTCACTATGCAACAAGCCACATATGAGACTCAGTGGAGGTGACAGGACTGGGCTATGGGAGGACATGCTCTTCTTCAAGTTACTCAAGGTCACAACTCTATTGGGTACTAGTATTTGCTACAGCCTGAATAAATAATATATTGTACACAGGACTTTAATGACAGTTTTCCTTCGACATGAGATAGATGCAGGGATGAATAAGATTCAGATTCACTTAACAGTGTCACTAAACCCATAGTTGCTTTTTGTGAAATTATGATTTTTTTAAAATCAGAGAATACAACTATTTCACAGAGAATTTGGGAAATTTTATGTCATTTTTAAGGAATTACCACACAAAAATTGTTTAGAAATATTGAATCAGAGAACTTGTATAGTCCCTTTATATTCTAAGCTTTTGTGTTCCTTTGACTTGAAGTAGGGTAAGGGGACTAGACAATGCCTTTTGGTGATGACAGTTTCCATAATTTCCCTTTAAAAAAATCAGGGATTTTCATATTTCCATATCTAGTTCTAATGAATAATGTTTTCTAACTTTTTCTGAATTAAAAAGATAATTATTCTCTCTAACTGAACTACCTTGCCTTCTTCCAGGATAGCTAGGTCTTTGCAATGTGCTTTTCAAAGGCAGATGTCGATTTCTCAGTCCCATCTCTCATTATATCCTCCTACACATCATTTTGCTCTAGTTACAAAAGCCAGAGTTGTTGTCCCCGCCCCAAAACTCTCACACTTGCCACACACCTTCATACTCATGCTGCTCCATTAGCTGGGGAGCAGGGATGCCCTTTCATCATCCTCAAACCAATCTAACTTCCCTGGAGCCTTTTCCCTTTGCACCATCACTATCACACAGTGGCTGTGTGCCTAACCCAGGACATCTCAGGCTGCCTGATGTTATAGCTTACTAGAGGCCTGGTGCACGACATTCGTGCACTGGAGGGGGGGTTCCCTCAGACCAGCCTGCACCATCTCACAGTCCGGGATCCCTCGGGGGATGTCCATCTGCCGGCTTAAGCGAGCAGTCAGACATCCCTTTTGCAGTCCGGGGCTCTCGCAGTCCGGGACCCCTTGTTCCTTACCACCCACCTGCAGCGGAGGCGAGAGAGGCTCGCTCCTGTTCTAGCCAGCCGTGAGCCTGGCTTCTGATTGAGCAGTGCTCCTGCTATGGGAGTCCACTGACCACCAAGGGGCAGCTCCTGCGTTGAGCATCTGCCCCCTGGTGGTCAGTGCACATCATAGCGACCAGTCATTCTGCCATTGGGTCGGTTTGCATATTAGGGTTTTGTTCGATAGGATTGTTTGTACATCTGTGCACTCTTGGGGCCAAGAAATTACTTGAGTTAATTATGACTGTTTCTCGTTCATCTTCTTTCCCTTAAACAACCTAGCTGAGGTGATATCTAAATGTTCATTAAATGCCCTGAATGAATGAAATGATAGATGAAGTAACCATAGAAGGTAAATATCTTTGATTATAAAAACTACACTTGAATTCCAAAGTTTAAACTGGTTTCCAACTTGTTCCAGACATGGTTTAAAATGAACTTAAATTTTTTTTAAAAAGTCCTCCCACTTCTAATTATCTGATATTCTTTATACTTTATCAAAAGACAATGGAAAGGAAATAAATTCTTTCTACAGGGTTTTCTGGCCCTGCTTCTATACTCTACAGAAAGAATTAATAAACCAACATTATTCCTGAAACTGGGTATATATAAATTGATGGTTCTAGTACCCAAACTAAGATGTGGAGGTAGGATAAGACTCTGACAGCATAAATTTTTGTTAGAGGGAGAAACTACTACCACATATAACAAACCTAAAACTTTAAAAAGTGGAAAAGAGAAAATTACTTTCCCTCTGTGGGAATGAGCATCGACAAGGAAGAGGAAAAAAAATGCATTTGTTCTTTTAAGTTATTTCTAAACCAAGGGGAAGAAATTAAGAATGAAGATATTTGCTAATACAAAAGATATGACTTTGTTCTCACTGCAAAATTGCTTCATCTCTAAACTGCAGAGGGGTAGTATACCATTTAGCACAGGACCCAAGACACAAAGCTGACAACTGCTAACATGGACAGATTACTTCATCCTGGCCAGGTACTGTGCTAAGCTCTTTACCTGCTTATAATATTTTATCCCTACAATAGCCCTCTGAACTGTGAATTGAGTATAGGACTGTTATTATCTCCATTTTTCAGATGACGCTTAATAAGATTAAGTTACCCAAGACGACAGGGTTAGTAAGCTGTGAGACCAGGATTCAGACCCAGGTAGTCTGATTTCAAAGTCCTAACCATTTCCCATTTCTAGTTGGCTTGAGGTGAAGAAATCTGAAATGTAACCTCAATTCTATATTGGAGGCAGATTTTGTGCATGAGGCAGAATTTCAACAAACCTGCACTGAGGATAAGATTTTCTAATTTAAGAGACTAGCAACATCAACAAAGATGTGGAAGTGAGGAAATAAGATACCTACAGGGGAGAGAATGACCCAGAGAAAAAGGAGCACAATATCTATGAGTGGGCAGGGCTGGTAAACTGACCTACCGAGTGTTTTTGTACAACTGGTGATTAATGAATGTGCTTGTTGTTGTTTTTTAAGTTCCTAAAAGAATACTATTTCATGATCCTTGAAAAGTATATGAAATGTATAAACTTTTATGGAATTTCATTGTCCATGAATAAAGTTCTATTGAACACAGCCAGGCTCATTCATTGTGTATTGTCTATGGCTACTTTGAGAGAACTGAGTAGTTAAACATAGACTATGGGGTCTGCAGAGACATGCTCTTCTCTTTTATTAAATACTAGTAGCCCTGCACACGAATCCGTGCACCAGTAGCTTGCCAGTAGCTTGATGCCGCCCTCCAGTAGCTCTCCACCCACTGCCCCACCCTCCTGAAGCTCCCCCTGCCACCCCTCCTAGCTTGCTGCCCTGCCCCCTCCTGTAGCTCTCCACCGCTCACTTGTAGCTCGCTGCCCCACCTTCCTGCTGATCCGTGATCCAGTTGTTATGTGGTCAGTCATTACGCTTCACGGCATAACGATCATTTGCATATTACATCTTTATTATATAGGATTTTTTTTAAAGATTACTGAGTCCTGATCTAGAGAACTAACAGAGTGATGTTTAGAAGTGTTTAAAAACAGGCTTGATCATAACCTGAAAGGTACTGGAACCAGAATGCTGAAAGATTTTTAGACATAAATTTACATAACCAGGACCTGAGACTTTAAGAGTGAAAAGAAAAGACATTCTCAGATGTCTTATGTAATGATTATTTACTAAGTTCACAAAGGGGAGCAAGACAGCAGGGCAACAGGCTCAGTCTGGGTTCAGGGACTTGTAGGCTTCAAGGAAAGCAATTCATCTACCCGCAGGACTCTCCATGACCTCAGGGAAGCCACCAGCCCAGGGCTTGTGGCATTCACTTCCCCAAGAAAGACTATCTGCTGGATAGATTCATTACAATCTAATGTGGAGCATGTCTCACTCCCAAAAGGACAGTGGCTAACCACCTATATTCCAGCCTGGCCACAGATGCCCTTGGCTGAGACCGTTCCATGGTCCAGACAAGGGCAGGAAATCAGATTCTGTTCTCAGCAATCAGAGCAGAAACTCCAGCAACTGCACCAGAATCGCTTGAGGCACTTTCCTTTGAAGAGAGATGTGAATGCAATAGCCCCTTAGCACTTTAAGAATTCCTCCCTGTGTGAGAGTTAAAAGACTGCTCCAGACCCGGGCTACCTCAAGCACCACACCTACCCTGACTTCAGTGGAGCCTGCACCTCAGCAGCTGTGCTCTGGCCGCCCTGCTCTAGGCTTCACAGCTACACCAAGTATCTTATTGGCCCTAATTATCCAAAGAAAGACAAGCTCCAGGTCTGAATTATAATTGTGTATCCTAAAAGCCTAGTCCACTTTATCTACTGCTTTAACCACTTCTTCTTTCTGTAGCATTCTATAGCTTTTACTGCAATTATTTTGTTCTTTTCCAAAAGAAGGAACACAGGAAGGAAGGAGGGAGGGAGAGTAGGTGGGAGGAAAGAAGCTGAGAGAGAGATGCCCTTGAGAGTATGTGTCTCCATTAGTGACGACAAGTCAGTAGGCAGTCAGTCATTTATCCTCCTTTGAAGATCTTTATTTGTGTCATACTTGCTTGGAATAAAATAGCAAAAGATTATCTTTATACTAGCTTAGCAAGTCCCTATAGTTTTCAAATCTGAGTTCTTAAAAAGGTCTTTGTCCTTCTCTCTTCTGAAGTATTTGAACTATTTAAACAGAACAGCAGAAAAATAGTTTGCAGGAAACTTTATCAAAGGAGAGAAAGGTAAAGTGCACCTGCAGAAATGAGCCAGGAGAGAACCCGCTTCTAATCCTCACGCTGTCACTCACTAGCTGTGAGATCTTAAGGAAGCCAAAACTCTTTGGAGCCTCATATTGGTCGGATATGAAATATGAATAATAATACTTCTGTGGCATGCATTCCAGCTGGCTCTGGTGATCAAATGGAAAAAGATAACACATTCAAGCTTCAGAAATGTCAAATATAGGATCCATGTGAATAAAGAATGTAAATATTAGTGTACAGAATAAACATTGCTGGGCTGCAGAAGAATGGTGCCAGGACAGATGGATAAGGGGTTGTTTTGTGAACAATTTGGAATTTCATCAGGATCTTGAAGAAAGAGAAAAAATTCTAGGCTAGAAGACTAGTGTGGCAAAAAGCACAGAAGCCAGAAAGAATGAAGTGTGTTTAAGGGGCAGTGAGAAACAGGGCTGGAATGGACTAAGTGTGCCAGCGGAGTCAAGGGTGATGAATGTGGAAAAGGTAAGATGAAGTCACCCTGCTGGCGGCCTCGGATGCCAGGGTCAGAAGTTTGGAATGTATTCCCGGAGACAAAGAGCAGTATTGTTAGACTAATGACTTGCCAAGATTATGCAGGATGGATCAGAGATAGAATGGGTGGCAGACAGAACTACCCCCACCTACCCATGGTTGAGATAAGGAGCTATACCAAGCTGTGGCTGTGTGGTCACCCTGAAAGATGAAGATGTAAAGGGAAGATGAAGAACCTCTTTTGAGATGATGGTATAGGAAATGGTGAAGTCATAAGAGGGGGCCATCCTGGGAGAAGACATTACCTTACTTTCAGCCTCACTTTTGGAGGGGATGGTATCTGGGGCTTGACAGGATTCTAATACATCACACAGAAAAAGACTTTGAGAAAGAAATAAGTACGAAGGGGCTTGGAACTACATAGAAAGATAGGAGGGAACCATTTCCCCAGCTTTTTCAATTGAGCAAGGTTCTCTGAAACAGGCATGAGGGAGGCTTAGAGGGATCCAGACAGAAGGGAGACAGCTCCCCGGGAGCCTGAATAATGGAGAAAGAAACAGAACTTTCCAATTAAGGCCCCTGACAGTCTAAACCTGACCTTCTCCAGAGGTCTCCCACACAGAGGAAAACTGCAGTTTAAGCCAAATGTCTATGGACCAGGCAAATGGGGAGCCAAACACCTAAGAAGGCTGATTTATATTTAAACACATTACTTTTATTACTTTCCTGGAAATTTGACACCAACCCTCATTTTAAACCAGACAAAGCACCTTATTTTTTTTTTCCAAAAATGATTGACACTCAAAAGGTAACACACTTTAAATTCCTCCAATTAAAGCAAATTTAATTTTAAGTTTAATTAAAGGAAACTTTAATTAGAAAGAAGATTAAATTTTAATTAAATTTCTCTAAAATCTTCACACTGGCCTTTACAGCTAATATTTGTCAGAAACCAAATCCCTTCTTAATATTCTTAAATTCTATTCTAGCATTTTCCTTCGTATTAAAGCAGCGTTTCACCAGCTGTACCTGCCACAGGGAAAATGATTCCCATCTTAAAATACTGAAAATGCAACTGAGGAACCAAAGTCTCCCTGGGCAGAGAAGGGAAAACAACAGGTTCTATTATTGATGAGATTTTTATTTTCAATCTCTTCCCAGGCCTTTCTGAGGCGATTAGGTATGGTGGGCCTGCTGGGAGCCAGTTGCGCTGTATCCATAGCATCAACAAATATTTATGGAACACCTACTGTGTGCATGGCCCTGCACTAAATTCCCTGTCTAGCAGGGAAACATTGTTAAAATATTAGCTCAACCGGAGACAAAGCCTGGACCAGCTTTGCCACCTGGATTCGTGGGCATGTCTCCACTCCCACAATCAGGAAGAGAAACACAGTATTCTGATGACAGGATGGTCCAGGGGTTTCTCCAACTGCCCCTCCCTGCTGGATGCCTGACACAGCCCCCTAGTGGGAAGGACCCTGAGTTTAGGGGTGTAAATCTGAGATTCTGGACCTAAATTGCTGTGAGATAGCTATATTATCTTTAGGGATGACCTACACTCTCCATGTCTCACATTTCTCATCTGTAAAATAGGGTCATAAAACCTGTGGTGCCTACTTCCCAAGGAAGTCACCAGGATCAATTGAAATAATGCAGCTAGAAAAAGTTTCTGAAAACTGCAGAGTGCTACATATTTTTAAATACACTGAGTGGCCAGATAATTATGATCTCTGAACGCATAATAATCTGGCCACTCAGTGTATATCCTATATAATAAAAGGCTAATATGCCAATTGTCCCCTCGACCAGGAGTTCGACCAGCAGGCAGGTCGGCCAACTGCCCATGTCCCCTCCCCCTGGTCAGGCTGGCTGGACCCCACCCATGCAAGAATTCATGCACCGGGTCTCTAATATATATATTAGAGACCAGATTATTATGATCTCTGAATGCATAATAATCTGACCACTCAGTGTGTGTGTGTGTGTATATATATATATATATATATATATATATATATATATATATATCAGTATATATGCATATATATATATATATATATATATATATATATATGTATATATATACTGAGTGGTCAGATTATTATGCATTCAGAGATCATAATAATCTGGCCACTCAGTGTATAACCACCTCTGACAGCCACATTGTGTGTCCTCATCCCGGTCCTCCCAGAACCCAGTTCTCTATCAACTCCTTTCCAAAGCCAGTGCTGCACTAAGCCTCCAAGAGGGAACAGTCGCTTTAGGTAGGAATGCCAGCCTCGAGTGCTTTATATTTACAGATAACATTTACAAATATGGATAGAGAGCAGAGTCCTGCCTCTGCCTGCAGACACATGAACCAGCTATAAGAGTGAAGTTAAAGTGAGGATAAAGAATTTCATTAAGAGAAAGTTACCTTGAGTTTGCTTAACAAAAGAAAACTATTCTTCAGGATAGTAGGTTGAGTTTCCAATCACCATGAAAAGGGCTGTACTGAGCTCTGTACCTGCCACTCTAGGTCAGTCCCCCCCCCACCCCACCCCATTTTCTTGAGTAGCTACTATGGGCAAAGACCTGTGCTGCATGCTAGAGAAAGATGCACTCTAACTTTATTTATCTATCTCCCTAACACCTGGAATCTCCCTCACCCCAGAGCATCTTTTAGCCCTGGACCTAAAATACCTCTCCTAAATCTTCTACTCACCCGGTCTTCAAAATTTCCACCAACCCAACTTGTCCAAGAATCCTGTCTGACTCTTGACACCCTTCCTTCTGAATTCCGATGTGCCTCGGAATTGGGTCACAAACCGGGGAACACACAGGGAAGCCTCTGAGGCAGGGCCTGGCTCCCTGCTACTAGTATACAGACCCTGGTCTGGGTCCTGTCACTTCACCTGCCTGCAGCTTCTCCAAGGAAGGACCTTCCATTTCATGCTCCTTCTGTAGCCCTTGCAGTGTCCGGGCCACTGCTGCAGACACAGGAGGTCATCAAGAAATACTTACTCACTAACTGCATTTTACAATAGAGCAGAAGCCCTATTGTCATTTGTGAAGTTCAGAGTACACCAGAAATGTAATAATTCTCACAAAGCAGCAGAGACAATGATTAGAGGAGACAAGAAACAAGCAAAAGGGAGGGATGGTCAGAAATGAAAAACAGGAGATGAAAGAGAGGGGATTAAATCAGTGGCTTTGGCACAGGGTAAAGGTGAGAATGTGGAGGGTGGCTTCTCCTAGAGGTGGGTGCGAGGTTGAGAGGCCCCCAAAGTGAGAGAAAGAAGTCAAGGACAGCCTGGCCTGTGTGGGTCAGTGGTTGAGCGTCAACCTCTGAACCAGGAGTTTATGTGCTTGGGTGGCAGGTTCAATTTCCAGTAGGGGGCATGCAGGAGGCAGCCGATCAATGATTCTCTCTCATCATTGATGTTTCTATCTCTCTCTCCCTCTCCCTTCTTCTCTGAAATCAATAAAAATATATTAAGTCAAGGAAGAGGACTCGGATAAGATTGTTTCCATGGCCAGCTCTGGGCCTGTGGTGACCCATCAACTGTAAAATGGGTACAGTGTGATTTTTGTGTTCCTGCTTTGAGGCCTAATTATTTGTTTATAAAGAGCTTTGAACTCTCCAGATGAAAGACAGCACAAACAGTTCAAAGGATGGCTCTAGACCATTATTAGCTGTAGTTAGATTCAAAATGAGAGGAAAGACATGGCCATTTTTACTCACCTGTCAGCTCAGCCTTTTTTTTATCATTTGTAGGATTTTTGTGGCTAAATTAAAATTGCTCTTTATTACTTTTATCACTGGCAATTAAAAAAAGATCAAAATAGGACTTGTAACAAGGCGGCTAAATGCTAATTTTGCTCTCTCTAGAAAGGCAATACATACATCTCATGAATCCTTTACTCTTTACACTTCCAGTCTGCAGGAATTTTAGAATTTTAGAGGATATGTGACTATTCTTCTGCCTCAAAAATTGGCTAAGAGAACTGAAGAAAAAAGATAAACTCACTAACTTAATGTTGACTTTTCCTTCTTTACAATAGTTGCCAAAATGCCAAATAATGGAACACTTTTTTTTTCTTGCTGAATCTCTGAATAGAACCTGGTTTTTGTTATTAAAATGTTGCCAATAAATCCTGACATTCATTCATTCTTCCTCTCTCTCTCTCTCTCCTCCCCTCCCCTCCCCTCTCCTCTCTTCTCCTCTCCTCTCCCTCCTCCTCTCTTTCTCCCTCTCCCTTTCCCTCTCCCTCTCCCTCTCCCTCTCCCTCTCCCCCACTCCCTCCCTCCCTTCCTCCTCTTCCCACCACACCATCTCCCTTAAATAGCACATTTTTGGGGGAGTGAGTTTCTCAAGGATCCAATGGGACTGGAGTTTGATAACTTTCTTTTCCTGTTCTGGCTGAAAAATTCTTTGGGGTCCCTTTTCCAACAAGGGCTGTTGTCTACTGGTCATGTCTGCCTCATGCCAAGCTTCCCATTTGCCTCTGGCTCTCTTTTCTTTCTTGCCTTTTCTGTGACCTTTATGCTTCCAGAAATACAATCACTGAGAATCAGCTTGTTTCAATCTCAATTATTTTTCTATTCTAGCTTTATTGAGGTATACTTGACAAATAAAAGGTGTATATATTTAAGGTGTACAATGTCATATATATATATGACATATATAGGATATATATATATATATATATATATATATATATATATATATATCCTATCTAATACAGAGGGAATATGCTAATTGACCATCACACCCTCACAAAGATGGTGGCGCCCACAGCCAATAAGGAGGGAATATGCTAATTGACTGCCATGCCCTCAAAGATGGCGGCACCCACAGCCACAAGATGGCGGCACCCAGTCCCCTCTGCCCCTCTGGGGCAGCAGGCGCACAGCACAGCCAGGCCCGCCCCCAGGCAGGTCCAGCCACTCCACGTGCCTGCCTCTGGAGTCCCTCAGGCCCTTTAGCCCCTCAGCTACCCAGGGCCGGCCTGAGGCACAGGCAAACCTTGGATGGCGGCTGCCCAGCTGCCCAGTGCCAGCCTGAGGGATGACCAAACGACTGAACAAGTAGACTGTGTGGGGTGACCTGGCTGGCAGCGGGGGCAGTAAGAGGCGACCAGGCCAGTGGTGGGGGGATTTGGGGGCAACCAGGTCAGCGGGGGGTGCAGTTGGGGGTAGCCAGGCTGGCAGGCAGGTGAGCAATTATGAGCCAGAGGTTCAGAATTGTGAGAGGGATGTCTGACTGCCGGTCTAGACCAGCAGTCGAACATCCCCTGAGGGGTCCCAGATTAGAGAGGGTGCAGGCTGGGCTGAGGGGAACCCCCCCCTGCCATGCATGAATTTTGTGCACCAGGCCTCTAGTATATATTATATATATATATAATGAAATGAGTATCACAATCAAGTTAATTAACATATCTATCACCTCATATACTTGGGATTTTTCTGTGTGTGGTGAGAACACTAGAGATCAACTCTCTTAGCAAATTTCAAGTATACAATACAGTATTAACCTTTTGCACTCGGATGTCAAGTGTGACTCGACACGGTTAGCATCGGTAGCAGCTCTTTTTATACTCTTTGAATGTATCAATAATTTGAAATATAAAAAAATCCAAATAAATAAGTTTGTATGAAAAAAAACTCCAGTTTTTTATTCTACTGCCGCGCTTTGTAAAATCTGGGGTATTTAAAAAATTAAATCCCGAGTAGAATAAAGGAATCGAGAAAAAAGCAAGCGAGTGCAAAGGGTTAACTATAGTCACCAAGCTGTACATTAGATTTCCAGAACTCATTTATCCCACAGAGCTGAACCTTTGCACCTTTTGCCCAACATCTACCTCCTCTGCAGCCTCATGCAACCACCATTCTACTCCCTATATTTATGTCTGCCTTTTTTAGATTCCACATATAAATGAGATCATGCCATAGCCATTTGTCCTTCTGTGTCTGGCTTAGTTTACTGAGCGTAATACCCTCCAGGCTCATCCATGTTAACACAAATGGCAATGGCAGGATTTCCTACTTTTTTAAGACTAAGTAGTATTATACACATACACACACACACACACACACACACACACACACACACAGTCACATTTTATCTTTTCATCCATTGACAGACACTTAGGTTGTTTGTGTATCTTGGCTATTGTGAATAATGCTGTAATGAACATGGGAGTAAAGATATATCTTCACGACACTAATTTCGTTTCCTCTGGATATATACCCAGAAGATAAATGGCTGAATCAACTTTAAATTTTTGGAGAAACTTCAATACTGTTTTCCTCTGACCTTTGAGAACCAGGGTTAATCATAGGTTTTGCTTTGACATCTTCCTCATTCTTCTCCTTTCTCTCTTACATATAACAGTTAATTCACCAAAATGAACATCACATACAGATGGAAATTAGGAAAGAGCAAAGGTATGAACTGCTCACACTCTATTTCCTTCTCCATTGTAGATTAATCCTCATAGGTAGCCTGACTCATAATCTAAATTTTTAAATATTGCTTGAAGATGACAAGTCTAACCCAGAACAGAAAGTTGAGAGTGATTTGGCTTGAAACTAAAATTTGAAACTTCTGATTCAACTGCCAAAGCTAGGAGTTGAGAGAATTCTACAAACTATTATCCCTTCACAATATGAGGCACTGTCTAATCAACAAATGGAGGTGAGGTAACCCACCCAGGTGGGCTGCTAGAGCAACTATCCACATTGCCCCTGATCCAGGAGAGTCACAGGATCACAAACTATGCTGTGGGCAATATTAGAAACTTCCCTGTCCCCTCCAAAAAATCTTGCGACAATTTTTAGGTATTCGTGAGTATTATGTTAAGGGCTTTTCAACCCTTAGCAATAATTGTGTACTACATGACTACTCAATCTAAAATATCTTAAATGTGTGTTTAATGAGTCTGCTCTTTTCACAAGCTGTTTCTCCAATGACACAAGCTTTTCTTTTTAGTAATTGGTATTGGTTTTCTGTTGTTGTTGTTGTTGTTGTTGTTGTTGCTGGGGGCATATTATCCTAGAGGCCCGGTGCATGAAATTCATGCACGGAGGGGGGCGTTCCCTCAGCCCAGCCTGCACCCACTCCAATTGGGGACCCCTTGGGGAATGTCCAAGAGGTGGTTGGACACCCCTATCACAATCTGGGACCACTGGCTCCTAACCACTCACCTGCCTGCCTGCCTGATTGCCCCTAACTGCCTCTTCCTGCCTGCCTGATCACCCCTAACCTCTCTCTCTGCCTGCCTACCTGCCTGCCTGCCTGCTCACCCCTAACTGCTCTCTCCTGCCAGCCTGATTGAGCCCCCAACTGCTCTCCCCTGCTGGCCTGATCAAGCCCCAAACTGCCTCTGCCAGCCAATTTGGTTCTGATTGGTCAGTTTCAATGCCAGTCAGCGTCAAAAGCTCCGCCTCCTAGGCAGCCATTGGCTCCTCACAGTTGACTCCAATTGGTTCTGATTGGTCAGTTTCTATGCCAGTCAGCGACTCTGGGCCTATCAATGGGGCCTGATCAGAAAGGCGGGGCTGATCAGCAGCCCCAGTGGAGGCTTGGAGAGACATGGATACATAGCTGTTGGCCAGGCCAGGAGAGAAAGAGAGGCAAGTTCTGATCAACGACTGCCACAGAGGCTACAGATAAGACCCTGACTCTCTCTCTGCAGGCCTCTCTCCGAGCCTGATCTGCAGCCTCTTAGGCAGTCAGTGCTGGGTTGGGGAGCCGGTAGCAGCCCCAGTCAGTGCTGGGTCGCCATGGCAACCCAGCACTGACTTCCAGTCGGGTCGAGCCTTTGGTCGTAATGGCCATTACGACCCTGGCTCTTTATTATATAGATAATAAAGAGCTAATATGCAAATAGTCATCAGGCCCTCGTGCCCTCTTGCCCTCGCACCCTCGTGCCCTCACACCCTCGCGCCCTCGTGTTGGGGCTGGGGAACCTGAGGCCAGGCCGGGAGACCTGAGGCTGCGTTCCTCCCCCCCCCCCCCCCCCCCCCGCTCCGGCACTGGGGCCAGGGGACCTGAGGCCACGTCCCCTGCCCTGGCTCTGTGGCCAGGGGTCCTGAGGCTGCGCCCCCAACCCTACGGAGCTTGACGGGGGTGGGGCCGGGTGGGTCTGGGTCTCACATGATTTCAAGGCACATGTAGGTGGGTGGGGACTTGATTCTGGGTCCCGTGGCATGCCCCAGACTGTGACAGGAGGGAGATTTTCATATACATTTTACTAATTTTCTTTCATCTCTGACACTTCTGTTATAGAGAAAGGGCAAATAGCAATATGAAAATATTTCCTCTAATTCCCTTTTAATGTGCATGAATTTCATGCACCGGGCCACTAATCTGTATAATAAAAGCCTAAGCGACCATTACAGTGGAACAACCAGGAGCTACCCCTGGTGGTTAGTGCGCTCCCACAGGGGGAGCACCACTCAGCCAGAAGCTAGACTCATGGCTGGTGAGTGCAGCAGTAGTGGCGGGAGCCTCTCCTGCCTCTGCAGTAGTGCTAAGGAGCAGCGAGCTGAGCAGTAAGGAGCAGCAAGCAGGCAGACAGTAAGGAGGGAGGGGTCCTAGACTGCAAGAGGGATGTCCGACTGCCAGTTTAGGCCTGATCCCTGTGGGAAACAGACCTAAGCCGGCAGGCAGACATCCCCCGAGGGGTTCTGGAATGTGAGAGGGTGCAGGCCGGGCTGAGGAACAACACCCCCCCCCCCGCCCGCCTAGTGCACGAATTTATAATATAAATGACAAATTATACCAGTGCCTCTAGTATAATATAACACCAAAGTCATTTCAATAATTCCTTAGAAATATTAATTCAAAAATAACAACAAACAATATTCAGGGTAGGAGCAATGAGATGGAACTTTTAGAAGACTCCACATCATCCTTCTTTTTTCCTCCCTCTCTCAGAGTTCTATTCCCAAGGAAACCTCTACCTAAACGTTCCACTTTAAACACACATACACATGATACCCCCTGCACTTTCACACACATAAACATGGAGCTTCGCATGAGCTTCATTTCCAAGACCCCTCATTATTTTCAAATGGCTTCATTTGTTCCCTTACAACACCCCAAACTCATCTCTGCCTTATCATCCATACCCAAATATATGAATTAAGAAACTGAAAATAAAATTACTGAACCATTATTTCAAGCAGTGGAGTAGACAAGAGGTGACTTGTATTCTGATCCCAGATTTACAAATAATTGGTTTTATGACCCAGAATAAATGACTTCATCTCACTAAGTCAAATTTCCTCATCAGTAGCAAGGACTATAACTGCCCTGCTTATTTTTCAAGGTGGTTGTGAAACACAGTTGAGATGTGAATATACACCTGAAGTCAAATGTTTATTATTGTCCACATCTACCTTGTGATATCTCTGTCTCCGGCATCCTCTCTGATAGCAATCTCCAATGAACAGCAACTTCCCTATTCATTCATTCTTTCATTTATTCAACACCCATTTACCATATACCAACTATAAGCCAGGCCTCAGGAGCTCACACACTCACAGCAAAGGCAGGCATCTTATCAAAATTGCACCCCTGTGAGAGAGGTGCCCAAAGTGTGAGGGGCACCTCACCCCATCTGTGAAAGCACAGAAAGATTGGAAGCAGTTCATCAGTGTCTGTATGGAGTGGACCTGTGTCTTATTTTCCTTTCCTATCTCAGTCACTCACCATTCATTACTCTTTCCTAATAGGATCTTCTTTTGAGAAACTTACTCTTTTCCCAACTGGCCAGGGAGCAAAGTCAACCCATGCTAATATGGTACTCCTTCCCGACATTTGAAACTTGTTCATGGTGACAGAGAGATTTTAAATGTATGACTTTCCCGATTATAGCCATGGCCTCTGACCCAGCGCTCCCTGCTATGAGACGTTTCAGTCATTACCTTTTCTGCTCCTCCACAGCTATCTCAGTTCCTCTCCCACGCCTAGTTCTCAGCCTTCTCTGTGAGTAAGCAGTATCCTTCCGTTAAATGTCATTGTTGCTTTAGTTAGCCAGAGTTGCCTGTAACAACAACAAAAAAAAACAATTTAAAAACCACACTAAATAACAACACTACGTCTATATGCTCTGTGCAATGTGTCTTTGTTGAAAGCATCTGAAACATTCACACCTACCTAAGGGCTCAATCCATATTTATTTATTTATTTATTTATCTATTTATTTATTTATTTAAAATAGGTTTTTATTGATTTCTAGAAAGAGAGAATAGGAGAGAGACAGAGTGATAGAAATGTTGATGAGAAAAGAACTTCATCATTCAGCTGCCTCTTGTGCACCCCCTACTGGGGATTGAGCCCACAACCTGAGCATGTGCATGGACTGGGAATCCAACCGAGGACCTCTTGGTTCCTAGGCAGACACTCAACCACTGAGCCACACCATCTGAGCAATCCATATTTATTAATTCAACCATCAAGTACCGCTGAGCATAATCTATGTGCCAGGCATTGTACCCTCATGCAGCCATAGTCCCACAGGGAAACAGTTAATAGGTAATTGAAAGTACAATGTGTGGTGAAGAAAGGCAGGGCCCCACTGCAACAAAGGAGGGGGTGGGGTCTTTCCAAGAAGTTATATTTTCCCTTAGACATAGGAGATGAAGAAGAGTCTGCTCTGTAGAGGGTGGGGGCATGGAGTTCCAGAGGGAGGAAACAATATATCCTTCCACCCTGCTAGAAAACCATGCACAGAGCCCACTGCTTCTCTAAATCATGAGTCCAGCGGAAATTTGACTGACAACCACTGGGAAGCTTTCCTAATTCAAACTAACCCTAAGTGACATGTTTTCATCTAAATTCCTATAGCAACCTCTGTATAAATCATTTATTTGACACTGCAAGTATCCTTATATTATTATTTTTAATGTATTTTCTATTGATTTCAGAGAGGAAGGGAAAGGGAGAAAGAGATAGAACATCAATGATGAGAGAGAACCATTGATCCACTGCCTCCTGAATGCCCCACAATTGGGATCAAGCCCACAACCCTGGCATATGCCCTGACTGAGAATCAAACCATGACCTCCTGGTTCATAGGTCGATGCTCAACCATTGAGCCACACCAGCCTGGCCTTATATTATTATTTTGAATTAAATCAGATAATGGCTATAATAATCCATTGAAAGTTATACACTGATAACCTAGTATTTTTCAAAGCATATTTATTCCACAGTGTAATAAATATTACATTTTTAAAGAAGGATTTCCTAGTAAGTGTGAAGAACAGGCAAAACAATTCTATCTATGGGGATGGAAATCAGAATAGTAGTTGCCTGAGGGAAGGGTGGGCTAGGGCAGTGGTCGGCAAACACATTAGTCAACAGAGCCAAATATCAACAGTACAATGATTGAAATTTCTTTTGAGAGCCAAAATTTTTAAGCTTAAACTTCTTCTAACACCACTTCTTCAAAATAGACTCACCCAGGCCGTGGTATTTTGTGGAAGAGCCACACTCAAGAGGCCAAAGAGCCGCATGTAGCTCGCGAGCCACGGTTTGCCGACCACTGGGCTAGGTGAAGAGGACTATCTGACAAGGATCATGAGAAAACTTTCTAGAGTGATATAAATATCCTACACACTGTTTAATTTTGGGTTATAAGAGTGTATCCATTGGTTAAAACTTATCAAACTGTATACTTAAAATCTGTATGTTTTGTTGTATGTAATATCTCAATAAAAAAGTTTAACAGATATGTTTATCGCAAAACCTCAGAGAGCTTCTATCATGTTATTATACATTATAAATCTCCAGAAATAGCACCTTATTTGTCCAAAGCACTGTTCATTTTCCAAGATTTCTGAGACACTAGTAGTCTTCCATGGAAACCTCTGTACTATTCCATAGCATTTCTTTCTATTTTCTACTATTATATTAGATCCTCCAGGGAGAAACTGGTTAAATGACTGTCCGTACCCACAATGCCTGGGGTTCGGCCTCATAGACTCAGTAAAGGTACCTTACTGCTGATGCTGAAGATGGTGATGTGGATAATGATAACAAAAGACACTATGATAAAAGTAAGAGTAATTTGTCCCAGGATCAGGACCAAACAACACTAGCACCAAGGGATAGGAGTGGATTCTCTCGCTACAGGAACAGGATGAAAGGGAGATTGGTATTATATTTTAGTGTGGAGGTTCTATTTAGTAGCTCTCAGGTCTCAAGAGGTAGCTGAATTCTCTATTCACTTAGGACCGTGGTTGGCAAACTGCGGTTCGCGAGCCACATGCGGCTCTTTGGCCCCTTGAGTGTGGCTCTTCCACAAAATACCACGGCCTGGGCGAGTCTATTTTGAAGAAGTGGCGTTAGAAGAAGTTTAAAAAATTTTGCTCTCAAAAGAAATTTCAATCGTTGTACTGTTGATATTTGGCTCTGTTGACTAATGAGTTTGCCGACCACTGACTTAGGAGATCATGTTTTAAAGGTGAGAATTTATTTTAAATACCCATAAAACATTCTGGTGTTAGGTACTGAAGAATCCGCAGTCAGTAAAACACAGTATTTGCCCTCAAAAAGCTCATGGTCTAATGGAGGAGTGCGATACAGAGATGACTTAAAATGCAGCAGAGTAGAAGCAAGTGCTAGGGGAGCACAGGGAAGGGAATGACTCAATTGCCTCTTAGAGGATTTAAGACACTAATATTTGCTAGTCAGAGATGGTGGTGGAGGGCATTCCAAGCTGAGAGAAGATAAAGGTAATGAGGTAATATTTTGGGCAATTATTATAATTAATACCAGAGGCCCGGTGCATGAAATTTGTGCACGGTTAGGGTCCCTTCATTCCGTGCTGCCCCTGGTGGTCAGCATACTTCATAGCGAGCGGTTGAACTCCCTGCAGGTTGGACTCCTGAGGAGACAATTTGCATATTAGCCTTTTATTATATAGGATGCCTTAGGACCTTACACAAGTTATTTATCTTTAGCTTCCTCATCCCCAAATAATTATAATTGTAGTTGAGATGTGTCCAGTAAAGCTGGAATACAGTTTCTGGGGCAGGAAGGACATATGGTTGGATGAGCGGAGGCCAGGTCACGAAGCTCTTGTGGACCCAAGAGCTCTAAAGAAGTCTGGACTTTATCCTCCAGGATGATTTTAAGGAAAGTGCCATGACCACATATGTATTTAGAATGTCATTAAGTCCCTACTACAGAGCTAATTTTATACAGACTTGCGTTTTTCAGTATGTTTTTTTAGGAGGATTAGTCTCATTTTTCTAAACACATTGTACATTACATGAAGTCGAGATCAATATCTCTCATAGCAAATAGCAACATGCTGAGGCCATAAAATGTGCTTAATTTGTACTTCTTGATTAATTATCTGGCCTCCTTTTAGACATCTTAATCAATAACATTTATAAGGTTTAATACAGTCATATATTATAAAGCAGAGATAAGAAATCCTAGAGCACAGGATTTCAAGTTTACACAAACATTTTAGGAAGAAAAAATTGCTTTTATTTTCCAAAGCCTTACATTCAGCCTGTATGTGATATAGGTGAGTGGGTGTCTCTTTGATGTGTATGGAGAAGTCTCTGAGAGGTAAATTGTGAGGGCTGCTGATTGTAGAGGCCTAAGTAGAAATGGAGTAAAGGAGATACTTATGTACAAGAAATCCAAGCAAAATACACTGGAAGGCAGGGAAAGAAAGATGTAGGAGGACTGAAAGTAGGATAAAGGAAAAAAATAAATAAAAGAAGAGGAATTCACAGAGGCAACCAGCTTAAAGATCTATTTGGTTGGTGGGTCCAAACTCTTCTTTGGGGACCACTGGATTTAGTGGTTCAAAGGGAAAAAATATATACACAAATAAATTTAGAAAAATCAATGATGACTTTGTAGACTATTAAAGACTTGACTTGAGTGAGTTATGTTGTTTTCTTTTGTTAATCTTTCCCCATAAGTAGAAACACAGAACACAAACACACTTGGATTCCAGTGTACCTCAGCCCCTCTTAGGATTCACATACCCTGGATCCTGCCCTCTGGGCCACACAATCCCTCTTCTCCCTCACAAAGATAAATTTCATATCAGCCCAGCAGTCAGCCATCATCTATTCTCTGGGGAAGAGTATATAGCATGACCTCCCTTGAAATATTGGCTCTATTTACACAGGTTTGCGTGGACCACATTACTTATGAGTCACCAAGGGGAAACGGAGCCTCCGGTAGATAAAGCGATCAGCACAAACCTCTGTAAATAAATCTGAAATTCCAATGAAGGTCATGCCAGGCCTGATTTATTCCTCAGCACCCTATGAAATAATGTTGACCAGGTAAATAGATTTCATTTTTTTCTCAATCCACATAAGGGAGAGCCTTTTAGCCTCCAGGAGCCTATTGTGCATGTAACAGTGAGTATCTGGGTAGGGAGAGAATATACCCTGAAGGAAATAACCTCTTATTATTACATTAGATTCTCAGCACTGAAAGGCCAGGTCATAGAGCAACAATTTTGTTTTGTTTTTAAATTTAATCTGGTGGTAAAAGTTCTTATAATAGAACTTAATTGGGAAGCTATTGTTCACCAACAGAAGGTATTTTTTTTCAATAAACAGAAATGAACCATCTCCTTATAGGAAGCACTAAGCAGAGCATCGGGTTAATGACTAAAAGGGAGATGAAGATAGATATGGCATGGTCCTTGAAAGCCTCCCTATGTCTCCATTGAAACCCCCCAACTATTCCATGACTATGGCAATTTAATAAACCACTCAATTTGGTAAATAAATAACTATGCAGTCAATGGGTATTTATTGAGCATTTCCTAAGGATAAGATTGTATGCTAAATACTGAGGTGGTGAGGGAAATTAAAATGAGGTAGAAATAAAATGAAAGCATAAGAAATTTTTTTCTAGCCCTCAGCAGGTAATAATGCAGTGGAATTTTATTCTATAAATAGTCATCCTAGTAAGAATGAACAAGCTAATCAAATTAGGTGTGTGTGTTTTTTAATTTTGGAGCTCAAGAACCATACACCTTTTCTAAGCTGAATTATCTACTTTCCCATCTGTGTTATTATACATAGCCCATATGTAGCAAAGGGACTTTATGACCCCAAATAACTGTCCTTTAAGCAAGAAAAAAACAAACATGATGTTGCTAGAAAATCTTGAATTATTTAAGAAAGTAAAGAGAAGACTCAGAAAGTAAAAGATAAAGAACTAGACATTAATTACTTATTTAAAGAAGATGCCAATAATTCGAGAAGCATGCATCAAGAATTTTCACTCCCAATAAGACTCTTCCAGGTATTTACAGAACTAATGGCAACAGCTCTGGCTTTCATTTCTATCTGGAATTATGATAAAAGATAGCTCTTCAATGTATATGGGTGCCATTAGAAACTACAGAAATACTAATCTCACTCATTTTAAGACTTCTGTAGTTCTCATTAAAAATATCATTTATATGCAAACCACTAATAAATTTTTAGAAGATTACTTTCATCTCTTCATAAAACTTCCTCATTGTGTACTTAAAACTGAAAAATCTGGATTTTGTTACATGGACGCCTTCTTTTTTAAACGGATTTCCTTATCGTCACCGTCTCTTACAATCTTCCAACTTTTTGCAGTTTCATTTTTCTTCTAACAAAGATCTGAAGGCCTGGCCTCATGCCCTGTGCAAGAGAAGGGCTCAAAGTGTTGGTCTTTCTATCGGTAGCAACTCTGATCTCCAGTAAGGCATGAGAACCTGTTCTGAATATGATATATGGTAATTCTGTTGGATTTTCAGTCCTTACTTACAAAGTTTTCGGAACATTTGAACCCATCAGGGCATTAGTAAAAACCTGAGGGCAGATCATTGTCATGCTGAGGTGCTTGCCTGTATCTTCCGCTGCTTTTCCCATTCCACCAGGCTTTATGTGTGCTTTGATCCAGGCAAAACATAACAAAGATAATTTTCAGCTGCAGACCTCCAACTATATATCCACCAAGAGCAAAGCTAAAACCATCATTAGGCAACAATGATGCTTTGAAATTCTGGCCGTAGAATTTTATGGAGCATATTCTCCTTCCCCTTTATGTGGTTAAACCCTTTATAATGCTTCATATTCAGGATACCTCCTGTTTTCCCTGTAATGCATCCCTGCTTTGTTATTTCTTCCTCACTACTAAAAAAGAAAAGAAAACAACCAGAGGACCAGAGTGGCTAAGTAACTTGCTCAAAGTTATTCACATGGATTAAAATAAGAATATGAAAACTATTATAAAGAATAAAATAAATTTTCTCCCCAGTGACAGGTTCTTCCTGTGGCAATGATGCCTGAAATGCACTCACTCTCCCTCAATTACCACCTGCCAGTTCGAATCCTATCCCTTCTCTAAGGCTAGCTCAGGTCCCACTTCCACAAGGCCCACTTCTTCCAAAGTTCTTTAATACAGTTACCACAATGTACAGGGACTGCCTGTCTTTATGTCTCATTTTCCTAGGAAACTGTGACATCATGAAGATACGAATGAAGCTTTATTAATTTTGAGTTCCCAAAACAGTGCTTGTCATATAGACAAAGACCAAATTAAATGTTGGTTTAAATGAATGAATGAATGAATGAGATAAAAGGGATACAGGTAGATTAGAATTCTTCTCTTAAAAAAAGAGATATCACAGCTGCTCAGGGGCTTAGTGTCCCATCCCAAGGCCAATATATTTTTTTTTGTCCTCCTCTTCCTTCTACCCCCAAGCCATCTTTATATACACAGCTCACTGGACTATTTTCTTGTTGAAAAAAAAACACTTCACTTCACAGGCCCAAGGTTTGCTGGACCAGATTCATTAAACTGATAGTATTACACATTCCCCTCCCTTGCTTATTGTTTTAGTCAGCACTGCTAATAAACCACCCTTGTTCATAGTTTTTTATTTCTTATCTACACTCATCTTTACAGAATGTGCTGGGTTGTTCCCTACCAACTCTCTTCACTTCCACAGAGAAAACCATGAGTATTTGGAGGCTATATGGGTCTTCTGGTTCGCTTCAGAGAGAGAAAGTATGTTCTCTAAAGCACACTAATGTACCATTTCTAAAAGTCCTCTGGGGCATCCAGGGAAGCAGTTCTAGGCAGGTGTCCAGATATAGAGGCATATATAAAATAATTTGTTTTTCACTTGTTAATGTTTATTTCATGTCTGTTTTCCTCAGAATACTCAGAATACTCAAAATGAGTATTATTCAGAATACTCCCACTCTGTTCTCTATCACTTAACATTCCTTTGCTATTGGCTCTTCTAGTTAACATTAAAAATAACCAAGTCTGGCCTGGGTGGTGTGACTCAGTGTTGAGCATCAACCCATAAACCAAGAAGTCACTGGTTTGATTCCCAGTCAGGGCACATGCCCTAATTGTGGGCTTTATCCTCAGCAGGGGGCATGTAGGAGGCAGCCTATCAATGATGTTTCTCTCTATATATCCCTCTCCCTTTCTCTCTCTCTAAAATATCAATAAAAACATATTTTTAAAAAAATGCCCAAGTCTATTCCATCTAGGTACCTCCCTCTCTCTTACTTTACCACTCATGCCTTGAAAGTGTTGTCCATAGTCACTATCCTCACTTCCTCTAGCGGCCAGTCCCTCTTTACCCCACTGTTCCAGTGAATCTATTCACCCAAGGCCAGCAATGGTCTCTGCTGCAAGACCCAGTAGACAATGCACCTGGAAGATTTTGTGGCTTCTGCAGCAATGGGCACCATCCCCACTCCTTTGAGGAAACGTGTGTGCTCTCTTTTCCTGGCTTCTCAGAAACCTCTGCCTTTTGATTTCCCTTCTACTTCTCTAGCCATTTTTTCAGAGACTTATCTTCTTTTACAACACCTTAAATATTTGGGCTCTGTTTTCATTTCCCTTCTAATTTTACTTTGTCTTCCTGGGTGAATTCATCAATTTCCATGAATCAGACATTCTTACAATGCTGATGATTTTCACAATCTTTCTCCTGAACTCCAGAACTAATAGACCATATAGTGAACACCTCCATTTGAACATCCTAGAGGCACTTCAAATTCAATGTCAAAAAATGAACTCATATCCCACTCCCCTAAACACCATTTACCTGTTTTGTACTATTTACCTCTATGAATGGTAAAACCATCTATCCACTTACCTTAAGCCTGGTAGTCATCCCCAATGATACCTGGTAGTCATCCCCAATTCTTTCTTCTCTTTTAAATTCCCTCTACCCAACCAATCATCAAATCCCGTTGCTTTTTGTTTCCATAACTAAAATCTATTTACATCTCTCTATTCCCACTGTTAATACCCTAATTCAGGTTATCATATTCTTTCACCTGAACTATTGCCTCCATTTCATGCTTAACCTTAAAAGATAGAGTACAATGAGACCTGGAATGCAATCATGACTGTCTTCTTATAGCCAAATTATTTCCATCAGCTCACATATGCCATGGTTCTATGTAGTTACTTTACCTTGATCTTCGAATTGGTTATAGATTTAAAATTAAGCCATATACTTAACCGCATCACAACAGTGTGTACAATAAATACCCTGCTATCCTTAATTTCACAATTTGAATTTATCTTTTATCTCATTCGCAGTTTCAATTTTTGCATGGTATTAATCAACCAGTGTTCAAGAATACAGAAAAGTGTTATAAGTGCAGGCTCTAAAGCAGGTATGGTTAGGTTACAATACTTACTGTGTGACTTGGGGTAAGATATTTAATATTCCTGGGCCTTAGTTTACCTATCATTAACATGAGGATATGAATAGTGTCTATCTCAAAAGATTATTGTGAGGACAGCATTTGTTCAGCCAAGTAAAGGACTTAGGCAAATGCCTGGCACATGGCAAACTCTGTTGGCCTTTTCTATTGTTATTTCAGTTGGTTTATCTCTTCCCTTTATAATTTTCCTGAGCCTACTATAATACCCAACACCTCATTGCCATCCTTCTGTCATTAGAAGCTACTTTTCTGGCATTCCCCTCCTTTTCTCCAGGTCAGCCTCACACCTGTACCTAAAAAGTAGGCTTAATAATCTTCACTTTAGAAATGAGGAAAAAATAGTTCAGAAATGGAAGTGACTGGCACAATTGAAGAGTAAATGAATGGCAGAGATGGCACCGGATTCCAGAAGCTCATAACTTTGTATTCAGGGTTCTTCTCATCTCCTGGGAGAGATCTTTCTGTCATTATTGAACAGGAAATGTATCCATATGCCCTGCACATATCACTATTCCTAGACAAGAGAAAAAGAATGGCTGCCAAATAATGGCTTCAGCCTGCCTACAACTTCCAGTGTTAAAAGTCTGCCCTAAAATATCCCAGAGAAACTTTCTGCAGGGAAGCCATTCCCACTATATCCAATCCATGCCACTTCTTTCTTTTTTGTTATCTTAGAGCGCCTTACTTACAATGTTTCTATCATAACTTAGCATACTTCACTAAAATTAGTTGCTCTGTGTCGCCTCTCACCCATCCCCCACACCCAGCCGCTTATGAGTTCTGTGAAGGGAAAGACATCTCATTAATCTTTAAATTTCCAGTGTCCGGCATGCAGCCTATCTCCTAGAAGATAAGTCAATAAAAGTGTATTTTATGAATTAGTAAATAGATGCTCTAACTGGGTTAAAGCACAAAGAATTTGAAAAATGGCAATATCCCAAGGGAATGTTTTAGATGATTCTGCACCAGCCAGAACACATGGGTACTCTCATGAAATTAAGTCTGAAATAGCTGGTTTTCATGGCAGGATACTTTTATCTGCAAATAACAGGAGACCCAACTAAAAGTGGCTCAAATTTTTAAGGTACCCTGTATTGCTTATTGCACAAGAAGTTCAGAGACAGATAGTCCCTTGGTGCCAGTAAACCAAAGAAGAGATGACAAGGGTGTGGAAAAATCCACTTTCCCTTCTTGAGGTAGAACCTAAATTGCCTTTCCAGGTTCTTCTCTTCCCTTTTAAAAATTCCAAGAGACTTTCTCTTAATACAACTTGTCTGTAATTTGCTTGTGTTTTATTCCTAAAGCTCACCTTCCAAAGTAGATGTTAAACTGGACGAAAGGAAGAATAATGTTTTATACATATTAGTATCTGCCACTGAGATGTTTACTATGCCTTGGTAGACATTTACAGCTTAGTCATCACTTGAGTAATTGATTCACAGCTCTATCATGTCCTGTGCACAAAAGATTTCCACAGAGAAACCATGCATGTTCCCTATTATGGAACACAGGTCTGGGGTGAGGAAGGGGTGTATTCATTGCTTATCCAGAAAACTAACCCAAACCCACTTGCATTGTCTTGGTTCTCGGAGGAGTTAGTGTTTGAGTCTCTGGTGACGATGCATTTCAGGTGAGTTCCCTAAAGTCATGCCCTTATGCTGTCAACATAGCCACAATTTTATTTGGATCGAGTTGAAGCCCCGTTGATTTAATCCAGAAATTTATTTCTGACAGGCAGCTTGGTAGCATTTGTCACTGTGTTTTGAATCCACAGTCAAAGAGATTGAGAGTCAGTCTCATCAGTGTTTGGGTGGTAGTGAATCACAGACGTGCTTTATTTCCATCATAAATTGTTATTTGTTGTTTTTAGAATGTAAGAAAACCCATAGGCTAAACAACAGGAATACTTTATATATTCTACAAATAAAGGCATGAACACTCTGAAATGAGTACTATGCATTGGTATCCAAAATTAGATATTTCATTCAGACGATTTGTTCTCTTTAATCTAGCCTTTTTCCTCACTTATATCAGGCAGTGGAGCAAAAATTAAATATATGTGCCATCAAAATCCTCCCCCCCATGTCCTTTGGCACATATTTAGTAGGAGACACTGTTCTTGGCTTCACATCTCACAGATTCATGACAGCCTAGGCAGGAAAGATATGTGAGACAATCCATAAAAAATGTGGGGTTAGTGTAGATATTCTGTCAATGAACAGAAAAGTAATTTAGAGCCCCTGCCAGAATTCAGCTTTCAATGATATTTACCAACTGAAGTTGATTTGGAAGTAAATTTCCCATATGGGGAAGCCAGAAGCTTTAACCATATTACCACACAATATTTCAAACCATTGGCTGTTTCCTAACCTATCACCATAACCACACATTTAGGGTAAAGGCTAACCAAACCTATGTGTATTCTAGCTCATCTTGAAGATTAATGAGCTTGCATGAATCAAGAAGGAGCATTGCAACTTCCTAATTCTCCAGTACTCTATGAGGTTGATGTCCACAAGTAGGATTAACCAACTCTAATGACCAATGAATTTTAGAACCATCAAAGGAGTGAAGACTGAAGACAACTTAGAAGGAAGAGGGAGGAAAAGCGGAAAGCAAGGTGGCTGCCAGAGGGAAAGCCCGGGCGGGGCGGAGCAGGGCAGAGCAGGGTGGGCTGCAGCTGCGCGCGGGTGCAGGCGCGGCCGCACGGCGGCAGCGCACGTGGCCACAGCGGCCGCTTGCAGGATTCTTCCTGCAAATGGGCTACTAGTATATACTATAATACAACACATTTACTGGAGATAGAATACAAATTTGTCTCCAAGTTTCCAAGCTTTTCTACAATAAAAAAATAAAAGCTAGCAGTCACATCACTTAGTGTTGGAAGGTAAAACAGGTGCACAGGAAAAGTTGCTTCTCTCAGTAATAAGAGCAAAGTCTTCATAGAAAAACACTATCATGTAGCGAACAACACCTTTTTAAAAAATACTCTTCCATTATGAAAGCAGTCATAGGGCTGTTTCTTTAAAAGTCTCTTAGTATAACCATTGACATGGCACCAAAGTTCAACATTCTAAGAGCAGTTTTCTGTGGTACTGCTTTTACTTGCCTAGATAAGTTAGGCAATGGATCAGGAGGTTAACAGGTAACATTTGTTTATCATCTGTCAGGGAGACCTGCTGCATCACTTGCATTAAAGCTTAAAGATAAGCATAAACTCAGAAGAGATTTTTCTTAAAAAAAAAAACAAAAACTCTAAAATCGAGGGACAGATGGACTGTTACTTACAGTGCTCTGGCTTTTTGAAGAGCATCCTAAGATTTCTTGGACCCAGAAGCTATACCTATCAGAGCATCCTGAAATGGAGATATAATTATTTAAAATCTTTGGCAGGGAAAAAAATAACTTTTTTCACTAAAATGGCAGTTGTGTCTAAATTTATATAGTCTGGCTCTGTCATCAGCCAAATCACTACATAGTTTCCTTAAAGTTCTATCCGCCCTGCCAATACATTCTCTTCTCCCAGGGCATCTATTACTTGCAAGCCATTTTTTGGAAGGTATTCAGCGAAAACTATCCTAGCAGTTCAGTAAACTGTGGCCATCACCCAAAGCAATCTGTTATTTCTATAACCCCTACATGTGCACTAAATTTCCCTGAAATCTATCAAATATTACAGAAGATATGCCTATTTGATAAGTTTGCTCAGCTTGCATTTTGTCTCAAGATGAATGACTGTGTTAAAAATAAAAAAAAGAAAGAGACATCTTGATCTCCTATCATAAAATACACGGTTTTCAGCAAAATAGGTCAATGTAGAACACGCCTCTGCTAAAACAAAAAAGTTTCAATAGACTTGAAAGAGAGCAACCACTCCAGCAGGATGAAACAATGCATGAACTGCCTACTAATAGAATGACACACCTTTTATTAAAACTCCAGTGAGATTGTGCTCTCAAAGCTCTCTGGGCTCAGGCCAACTTTCCTTACTGCATAAGATTCCATATTTCCCTTTCTTTAACCTGCACACACTCCTTACTATTTCCAGAAGAGAAGTCTGTGGTAAAATGTATTTTCTAAGAGAGCTGCAGCAGTGTCTCCTATCTCACCTGTTCTGCAGTGTGGTCTTGCCCCAGTCCATTAAGAGGTGGCAGCTATTTCTCCACCCCTTGAGTCTGGATGGCCCCAAAGGCAGAGTTGATTGATAAAATAGGGCAAAGTGATGATGTGCCCCTACCTGGCACCATCCTTAAATGGGTTGGCATCTTCTAAGGCCTGCCTCTTGAGGTCCTGTAGGAAGTCCATGCTACTCTGATAGGGAGACACTTGGAGAAGTACTGAGACTCCAGACATGTGAGAGAAATGCCAGTCATATTGGGCATCCAGCTCAGATAATACAGCCTCAGCTGTTTTCTGAATACGGCTGCTTAAGACACCCCTAGAACCCTAACATAAAATGTTTTTAAGATGTTGTTTTAAAATGATGATTTTAAAAGATAATTTTGGTGACACAGATATACTTTATTTAATACTTCCTAAAGTGCAAAGCCTCCTTTTTGAGAACTGCAAAATGAATGCAAGGCAACAAGCTTTTATAAGACAAAGAAAAAGAACAAGGGAGAGACAAATAGAAAACATCTGATTGGCTGGGACCAGAGTCAAGCTTGTTTGGGATGAGAAGGAACAAGGAAATAAATATAGAACCCAGAGTTGGCTTGACTTTGGGGAATTAGATATACTGTGTTTACAGGGACAAGAGAGTTATCAAACTTTAGGTTTGCTGACAGGGCACCAAAGGTAAGCGTGGCTCCATCTCAGGCCAAGAAATTTATTTCAATACCACTGAGTTTGAGGATAATTTGGAATAAGCCAAATTCTCTAACTCTATCCTTGTTCTCATTCCTGTCCTAACTGCTTGGAATTACATTCCTCCATATGTCTGCCTTTTAAAATCTTACTCACTTACCAAAAGTTAACTAACTCAACCCCTCTAGCAAGCACTAATATCTCTCTTCTTTCCAAGCCCATAATAATATCTCTCTTCTATGAGTTACCACTGGTATAGGATATACAACATAGACTCTTTTAAAAATATTTTTATTGATTTCAGAGAGGAAGGGAGAGGGAGAGATAGAAACATTAAAGATGCAAGAGAATCATTAGTCAACTATCTCCTGCATGCCCCACACAGAGCCTGCAACCCAGGCATTTTTCCTGACTGGGAATCAAACTGTGACCTCCTGGTTCATGTTTATACAGTGTCATATGGCTTACATAGTCCTTTCAACCACTGAGCTTCACTGGTTGGGCTACAACATAGACTTTTCATTCATGGATTCATTCATTCCAAAATATCTGTTGTGTGCTTGAGTACCTTCTATGTTCCAAGAAAAAATGAATTAGTGTCCAAACTCAAATAAATTACTGACTGGCAGGATTCAAGATATAGAGGAGATAGAGATCTGGTGACTATGGTGTACACAAAGCTTCTCAGAATACCTGAGAAGGGATGGCATGGAGGGAAGGAGTTAGGAGAGCCTCCAGGAAGTAAGTGAGACCAGCCCAAAGGGATAAGGAAGAATGTTGCCTATAAAAGGAGCTACTGTACAAACAAGTTTCCCAGAAGTGAGAGGCAGCATGGTGCTTCTGGGAAGCTACAGGTATTCCAGTATGACCCAGAATTCTTGAGTGGTTAGAAGACTGAAGAGGAAGGACATAGATTTGAAAGCCTTCTATACCATGTAAAGAACTAGAACTTTACCCTCACAGAGACCTTAAGGGGACCCTCAAGAATTGTAAGGAGAATTCAATGATCAGATTAGAGCTATAATTTATTTTTCTGGCATACAGATGGAGGGTGGAGATGATGAGAGAAGAGAGTCTGAGAGAAGAGAGAGTTCAATTAGGTATCCATGGCAAGTCCATTCCAGAGATGGCAAGAACCTGCCCGAGGGCAGCAGCCACAGTGATGGCAAAGAGAATTGATCTAACCCAACTTGCGCATCTGTAAGAGGGACAACTAAAACCTTAAAAGGATAAGAGCTATTCCCTATTCTCTGAAAACTCTGGACAAAATCTGAAATAAAATTCAGGTTAACTCATGCTTCACTTTCTCCATTCTATTAAAATGATATATCCAATCTCCTAGATTATACTCTTTAATATAGTGATCAAGTACTATTCATCTTTATATCCTCACTAGTAGCCCTGTGCATGAATCCGTGTACCAGGAGCTCTCTGTGGGGCCTGGCCACTCCGCACCCGCTGCCCAGAGGCTCTCCACAGCCCAGAGGCCCATCTGCAGCCGGGCGCAGAACGCTTGCCTCATTGCCGGGGCGATGATGCAAGCATCCCCCCCGACCCCCGGCCACTCCGTGCCCGCTACCCAGAGGCCCTCCGTGGCTGGGGTGGAATGCTTGCCTTGTTGCCACGGCGACAAAGCAAGCATTCTGCCAGGCTGCTCATGCTGCCCGCTCTCAGCGGCCACCCCCCTGGGACTGGGGGACTCCAGCAGGTCTGAGAGAACTGGGCGCCACCATATTATGGCTATGGGCATGCCATCTTTGTGATGGAGTGACAGTTAATTTGCATATTACCCTTTTATTAGATAGGATAATATGTTGTACAGACCCTTATAAATAGTGAATGCTTAGAAGTATTTATTGATTTTGATATTTAACTCACATTCTGGTGACAGTGGTCTAATGATGTATATAACATATTACTGTTATTCATATTCTTCCCAAAAAGTTTTTATGAATATGTAGCAATTTCAAAAGATATGATTCTGATTTAAAAGGTACACATTTTGGAATTAACAATTGTCATGGTATTGTTAAGAAAAGTATTTAAACAGTTTTCTCCCCTCAGTCAATATGAATCCTATTTCTCTGCTAAGTACCAGGTGAGCACCAACTGTAGAGGTACCTTCCCTAATCTTCCAAGGTCACAGCCATCTGTGAGCCACCAAGTCATTTCAAGATCCCATGACACCAAATGCCTGGGGCACTTTAGAACTTTTGTTTTTTCTCATAATTTTCCATGGTGGTTTCAGATGTTTATCTTGTTTCCTCAATGAAATGATATCATTGTGGGTTAGAGGGCAGTGAACACATTTCCTGCCCCTTTTCCTTACACACAGCAAGAACATAGAACAGAGAGAGAAATACTTGACTCAGCAGTTTATAAGAGTCTTGAGCTTACCTTTACCTTCAATATCTTTGTAAACAAAGACAAATGAAATAATTCTGGAGTAACATTTAAAAGAAATAGCATGATGGCAAAATGGGGGGGGTATTGAACAAATTAATATAGTGTTTTACTGTATTTATATTCTAATTAACTAAATGATAGTAATAATAATAAAGTTTTAAGGTGTCATATGGCTTACATAGCCCTTTCATAACCATTATCTCATTTATCTTATAAAAAGATTACCAAGGAACATAGAGTAATTGAAAAGCCATTGAAGCTATATATTAAGGAATGAATCACCAACTTTATTCTAATCAGTCAAGGAAGGCTTCAGAAGTAATTATGTGCTAAAGTGAAGTTTTGTAGAGGGAAAATGGTATCATTTTACTTTGTCTTTTTCTATGAGTTCTATGAAGAACGATGACTCTCCAAGGGAATATGCAGGATTTTGAAGATGTTAGAAGATGATTGCAAACCTGACATGGAATTCTGAAAGGCCATGAAAAGTAAAATGAAGACAATAAAGATTTTCTCTACTCCCACTGCCCTGAATCTAGAAGAAAATGATTGTATCTTTTTTAACAAATAACTACATTTGATCTTTTTTAGAAAGAGAATATTATTGAACGTGTAAGAGTCAGCCAATTCTATGTTCTTTCTTCATACACACTCCCCCTTGGTTACTAATCAAATGGGCCCATAATTATTTTTCTCTTTTCAGGGCCTTCTCTGCATAGAAATTGGGAGCTCATCTAGCTAGCTGCTGGGAATGGCAAATCGTATAGAGGAGGCAGAGGACTGCATGGATCTCAGGGATATGTCACAGAGGCCTTTTATTATAACAATATTTTTAAATAATAGATCATGTTATAGTTCTGTGGGCCCCTTTGCTACCACAGAAACAAGGATTGCCTTTTGTGAACAGAATCCAATAAAAATCAGTAGTAGACTTCCAGTACATGAAATATACTCTACTACATTTGTCCATGTTTTTCAATTCAATTTTTATGAGCCTCTGTGGCTTAGGAAACTATGGCTAAAGAAACAGGGAGTTCTGGGTGTTTTAACAGCAGGCTGATATATGCTCATAGAATTACAGGAATGGAATGGACCTAGGGAATCAACTTGCCCAATCCCCTCATTTCATAGGAAATAGTAGAGCATTACTTCCCAACCATGTTCATGTCATGACAACATAGAAAGAGAACACATGTTTATGGCACAATCTGTAAAGGCTGGTCATGACCATCCAGGGGAAACTGGCTGCCTCAGCCCTGCTTGGCCACCAGTATCTTATGATCAATACCTTGGCACACTTAAAATCCATTCACAGAACTTCAGTGTTGCCAAGGGCACATCAAGGAGGAGCTCTGGTCTAGAGTCCACATATTCAAACAACAGATTTACATGAGTAACAGCTGAATTTCTGACTCTCCCTAAGGCACTTGTATTTTCTTGGCCAATTGATCAGGGACAGTGGTTAGAGGTAGGCTGATCCCTCTGGGTTTATGAGATGCAAATGGTGGTTGCTTAAGAGATTTTCAGTTGTCTTGTACAAAACTACTTAATGTCTCTACTTTTTAGATCCTTCCAAGATCTCTAGCCTTTGAAATCAGAAAATTTAAATCATTGCTTTATCCCACCCTCTCCTCCCCACCCACTAACTTTCATGCTAATCAAACAGAATTATGATTTTTAGAATATGAAAATTATTACTGTGAATAAGTGCTACAAATTTCACACACACACACACACACACACACACACACACACACACAAGCACTCATAAAACTCTATCCTGAAATAATTAAAATCCTAACATGTTGGAAGCCTCTTATTACAGTTTTTAAAAAATTTTAGTTCACTGCACCATTTTCTTTAACACTCAGCCAAAGTGCTTGCTGAGTCCGTGGGTGGTCAGATCTCAGTGTCTGCAGCCTTCCTTGGCTAGTCTCAGAAAACTCAAAAGGCATCTAAACTATTTATGAACTTTGTGCTTCGTCAGATTAAAGCCTATATGAACCACATTTCATTTTTATCTGGGTACTTGTGGTAGTGCCTAAATCAGATACACCAAGGCCACTGGGCACTGGTATTATTAACAGTCTATTCATTAGCTTTCCTTCTCCATCGTAACTGTTTCCACCCTGAGTTCTCTTCTGAGCTCTGAAGCAGAGGGAGATAAAATATGCCTGCTTATGAAATGTTTTTTTTTTTGAAAGCTGCACACTTGAGAAAGTGACAAGATCCTTCTCATTTTATTAAAAATTATTACTTTAGTAAATTTCCAGTTTGAACACAAATGACTATAGAATGATTTTTTAAAAATATTAGGAAAACTTGCTTTTTAGATTTCCACCATGCAGGCAAAGCCTTGACTGTTTATTCACTTCATTTGACTACTTTTTAATCTGTTTTTATGAGGGCACTAATGACCCTCACAGATTGTGACCCTCCAGTGAAATAATAGAGCATTGGCAGCGGCTGGATTCCAGTTGAAGAGTTCTGAAACTCACTGTAAATCTTCCTGTTTTGTTGTTCTTCAAACTAGGCTTTGCCATCTGCCTCATGAATTGAATTTCTGTTGCAGTGTTTCACAGGATCTAAAATATGGTTATTGGCATCCATAAACTGAGGTTCCTGGAGTGTATTAATTAAGTCCAAAATATTGCACCAATGTGCACAGTGAAATACAACACAAATGTCATGGCGTGACCATTGTTACAACCCTCTCTGCCTTCCATGATGGCTGTTCTCTCAAAACCCGGAGACAATTTGGTTGCAGCCGCCAACGAAGTTAAACCTGAAGACTTAAATTCAGGTGGATGAGATAAATTGAAAAAGATCTTATTGCTCCCAAACATGCTCTTGGAAATAATGGCATCTTGACATTTTATCAGTCACTCAAGCGGTCATTCTCAGCAGTCTCAGCCAGAGCTTGAAGGATAGAGCCGTAAAGAAAGGACTGTCAGGCATAAACATTCCTCAAAAGCATGAAAACCACAAATGAGAGCTTAAGTAATGGAGGACGCAATACCCTTGATATTTCAACAATTACCTGCAACAACAGGCTTTGTTCAGAATTGTAGTCATTTTTTCAAAAGCCTTATTTGTCAGGCCGTGAATGGGGGAATAGGAGAGAGAAAAGAGAAGAGGAAGGAGGGGAAAGGTGGGTGATGCCTTTAAGTTAAAAAGTGAACTTGGGTTGGCTGCATATTTAAGCCATAAAAATTTTTCAACAGCAACCTTATAAAAAAATAAAAAAACACACCTAGAGATTGATCTTAGGACATTGATAGTATTAAGCTTATAGTGAAGCTTTGAGATCATTAGAAACGCATTTACACTGCTTAGCTGTTTCCTGTGTGGTCATTCCTAATGTCAAATTACAGAGGAGAAAAATAGCAGGGGTTGCATTGCAGGAAGAGAAGGTAGTAATGGATAAGAGTGTACGTGTAGGAAGGCAAAATGAATTTAACTTCATTACACCTCAGGAACACAGTGCTGTGTAGTAGAAGGAGGAAGACTAATTTTAAATGGAGTTGGTGCTATTATCTTGGCAATTGGGATCCAAGAAAACTAAATGAAATTGAGTAGACACCACAACCGAGTCACCAAAACTCAGGAGACAGCAAACGCGGAAAGGTTAAAATGCCCTAGAAATTGCATTGGTGGAGTTTCTCAACACAAGAGATTAATGGTTCCTCAAAGCAATGGATAAATATTAGCTGAAGACCATTAGCCGAGGAAAACACATCAGTGCATCACAGTTCTCGGGGCTTATCAGATCAATTTTAAATAGGTTTATCTTAGACTTTTCTAACATTTAATGAGGAACAAATTGTGTGGTTTTGTTTTTTTCTGTTTCCTCTACCCATGTTGATTTTTTGATATTACCTAGGAGAGAACAATTAAAATAAATGGGTCTGTGACAAAATGTTAATATGCTTGTCTCTGAAGCAATTGGAAAAGGATCATTTATGATTGTTTCCTCCTGTTACACAGTTTATCATAAGTATTTAGATTGAATAGAGGACTCCTTAGATGAGAGGAGAATTTGAATGGTCATTGGGCTCTTTCCGCAGCCTTCAAACAGCACCCACCCAAGGAGTCTGTTTGACATGAATCTGCCTTCTTTTTTATAGCTCTCAATCCATGTCGATCAGAATAAAGCTGTAAGTTAGTTCTTTTTATATTTAACAACAACAAGTGAAAGCAATACAAAATACATATTATTACCTATCTGGTGCCAGTCACTGTGCTAAATGTGGTGGGGAATTCACAAAACAAATAAAGCTCAGTTCCTTATCCTCAAGAAGCTTAGCACCTATTTCATCTACTTCACTAATATGATATATGCCCATTTCTTCTGGCACTAGGAAAAATGGGTAGAAAGTGTAATTATTGTCTGCATACCCTCTTGATTGTATGCAATGATATTGAAATGCAAAGCTTCCTGATTAGGCATTAACAAACCACAGGGAGGAAACCAGAGAATGGTACCTGAAGACTGCAGAGATCAACCTCAGCTATATGGCTTGGGTCAGCCCTTTGTCTCTATCTCAGCCTCAATGTATTCTAAGATTCCTTCACACACTAGGTGGCCTGTTTGACCATTATTGAAATCACAGAGCTTGAGAAGTAAGTTTGCCTCTTAAAATTTACTTTATTTTTTAAACTTTCTTTTTCTATGGTTACCCTCTGTAGTTCAGCTAAGGATTTACAATGCCTATCTGAATCTTTTGATAAGCAGCAAATAAAGCAATACAAATATTCAACCCAATGCTCCAATTTTGAAAATTACAAGTGACATTTCTGCTTCCTTCAATGAACCATGCATTTCATCTTTATTAAAAGAATCGCTAATTTTATTCTATGTCAGTAACTCATAATAAGGCATCAGTAGAGCAGTGCTTATATGCTACAGCTTGGCTGACCTGTAAAGCAACTTTTCATGACCCCAATATTTCCTGTTGTGAAGAGTACAGCGTGAAGCAGCCAGGTCCTACCCATGTAGAAGCTTTCAATGTCACAACAAACAAAACAGCACAGAAGGCCATGTACACTTTTCATAAATTGAAGACTGTCCATAGATTTAAATCTGAGTACATTTGTGGTCTGAAAATACAGGTCATAAGTAAAGGAAGCTTTGAGAATATTATTTCATGAGAGAACAAAAAACAAGTCCCCTCCAGTGATCAGAAAGGAAAAAAGAAATGTGCCCCTTCTAGTATCAAATGAATGGAATATTCTGAATCTTAGCAATAGTGACATTGTTGTTCACCAGGGAGGCTTTCTATAGGGGAACCTGATTGGGGTAGGAGCATACTGAGATGAAGAACTCTTCCCTGCACCCCCTCCCATCTTTGTTTCCCTCTGAATGTGCATGCACTCACAGGTACACACATAAAAATCTATATATATAAAAGGCTAATATGCTAAGTGTCTGACCCTCCGACTGATCACTATAACACGCATTGACCACCAGGGGGCAGACGCTCAATGCAGGAGCTGTCGTGACACACACTGGCCATTTACAGAGAAACGGCACCACAGACCTGGCACCCACAAAGCAATACTCGGCTTCCCCCAAGTGGGACACAGGCCCCACCACCACCCTGGAGTGACACCCCATCAAATCGCAAGCAATGCTGCCAAAACCCCATGGCGCAAAATGTGGCCCACAGCCCAGCCCAGCCCGAAAACGGTCACTGTGGACACCTGGTAATGATGTCCATAGCAATACCCGGCTTCCTCTCCCTAGCAACTAACCTCCTTGCAGTTTCTTCAGCCCAGGAACCCAACTTGCTTTATAGCCAGGTACAAACATTTTATACTGTAACCAAATATCTGTGAAGTGTTTTCTTGTGTTTCATCTCATTTGATCCTCACAGAAGTCCTGGAGTAGGTAGATAGGAGACTCGGTGGAATCCTGTTTTCTTTTCATTAGCCAGAAAATGGAGATTTAGAAAGTTTAGAAACTTAACCCAACTGAAAAGAAGTAAAAAATGATGGACCTTGAAAATGACTTCAGGTTTTTACAATGCGCAGAATATAATCAAACACTGCTGTAGTTAAATATTTTACCCTTTGTTCTCCCTGCATGATCTACAATAATAATCTGCTTCATGTTGATATTTATTGCTGTGTTGCTGACAATTACCTGAAAGAGAAGTTGGGGTGCTTTACTGGGCTGGAAAAAAGTGTAGCTAAATCAGAAAGCAGGTCTAATTAAGCAAATATATATATTAGAGGCCCAGTGCATGAAGATTCATGCACTCGGGGGCATCCCTCAGCCCAACCACCCTCTCACAATCTGGGACCCCTCGGGTAGGGTCCCTAGGCCTGGCCTGAGATCAGGGCCTATCGGGTCTTTCCTTCCCTGGTCTGCAGGAAGCTGGCCCCACCCCCGCCGCTGCCACTGCTTGCCATCTGTGCAGCACTGCCTCCCCTCCCCTGCCACCAGTGGCCTCCTTCTGCAGGTGACAGGCTGGGGTGCAATGGATTGGCTGGCCTGGGCCTCCCTCTTTCTTTGCTGGAGGGTGGGGCCAGCCATGCAAGGGGCTGTCTGCCTACCTGATTGCCCCTAACCGCTGGCGTACCTGCCTGATCACCCCTAACCACTGGTCTGCCTACCTGATCACCCCTATCCACTCTGCCTGCCTGCCTGATTGCCCCTAACAGCTTGCTTGGGGGCGGGGCCAGCCATTGAGGGTCTGTCTGCCTACCTGATCACCCCTACTGCTGGTCTGCCTACCTGATCTCCCCTAACCACTGGTCTGCCTATCTGATCACCCCTAACCACTGGTCTGCCTACCTAATCACCCCTATCCACTCTGCCTGCCTGCCTGATTGCTCCTAACAGCTTGCTTGGGGGTGGGGCCAGCCCAGTGAGGGTCTGTCTGCCTACCTGATCACCCCTAACCACTGGTCTGCCTACCTGATCACCCCTAACCCCTCTGCCTGCCTGATTGCCCCTAACTGCTTGCTTGGGGGCGGGTCCAGCACTGACTTCCAGTTGGTCAGCCTCTGGTTGTCGCAGGAGCCGACCGCCAGTTGCCTGCCATCCATCACAGGCTCTGCACTTTTGCCCAAGGCCGGAAAAGCCTCCTTGGGCTTGGCCGCACCCCAGTGTCCTGGCGACGGATCGCATGAGCCGACCGCCAGTTGCCTGCCATCCGTCGCAGGGTGCCCAAGGCTGGAAAAGCCTCCTGCGAAGGCTTTCCCAGCCTTGGGCTCGGCCACACCCCAGTGTCCCGGCGACAGATCGTAGGAGCCAAACACCAGTTGCCTGCCATCTGTCGCAGGCTCTCCGCTTTTGCCCAAGGCCGCACCCCAGTGTCACTAATCGGCCACCCTGGCCACCCGAGTCCCGCCCCCCCCGCGCCTCCTGGCCAATCATGGGCATAGCAAAGGTACGGTCAATTTGCATATTACTCTATTATAAGGTAGGATATATATATATATATATATATATATATATATATATATATATATATATAGCTCTCGTTGGCGCCAATGGCATGTGTGTGTTTTGATCTGTCATTGTTGATCATGAGTTGATACTTTTATTGTAGAGAAAGGGCGAATAGCAATATTAAAATATTTCTTCTAATTAATTTCCTTTCAATGTGCATAAATTCGTGCACTGGGCCACTGGTATCTATCTATCTATCTATCTATCTATATTTGCTTGGGATTTTTATAATAACTATACATAAGTTTGTATTTTACAAAGTTAAAAAGAGGGTAAAAGTCTCAAATAGCTTCTACTACATAATTGGCTTTCAATAAACATTTTTTAAAACCTATATTCTACTAAAGGAAGATGGCTAATATCTATCCTACCATGAGCCCTTTCAGCTAGATCATAAATTGCCTTTTCCTGCTCATCTCTCTCTCTCTCTCTCTCTCTCTCTCTCTCTCTCTCTCTCTCTCTATATATATATATATATATATATATATATATATATATATATATATATATATATAAAAGCCTAATATGCAAATTGTCCCCTCGGGAGTTCGACCGGGAGACCAGGAGTTTGATTGCTCGCTATGACATGCGCTGACCACCAGGGGGTGACATGGAACAAAGGAAGGCTCCGGGCAGCAGCCCAAGGCCAGGGAAGAAAGGCCCTGGAGAGCAGCCTGAAGGCCCTGATTGGCCCTGATCGCTGGCCAGGCCTAGGGACCCTACCCGTTCAGGAATTTCATGAACTGGGCCTCTAGTGATAACTATAATTTTTTAAAACCTATGGAAAAACATTAAGTACTCTAAAATTGCTTGGAGCCCATAATGTTCACTTCTCCCTTCTATCCTGATAATCACTTGCATTTTCTTATTTATCTCATTTTGGAATTCTCGCCTATATGGCCTGACTTTAAAATTTGTTTCTGGTCCACTTTTTTTTCTGGTCCACTCTGGTCTCTCAGTCTCAATCTTCAGATTTCTGCTTTCCTATACTGTTTTTGTTTAGATTGGATCTTTTCATTATTTAGGCCAGAATTCCTAACTCCAGCCCCAACTCTGGGAAACTTCATGATCAAATGATCTAGATCCTGAAATTTTTCCCTTCTATACCCAGAGGAGTGTCAATTGAGTTAGCTAGAGAGTAGATTAGATAGTAAAAAAAAAAAAAAAAAAAAAAAAAAAAAAAAAAAAGTAATAGTGGTTGTTATTATTTTCTTTATTTTAAATATAATTTTTATTGATTTTTTACAGAGAGGATGGGAGAGGGATAGTTAGAAACATCTATGAGAGAGAAACATCAATCAGCTGCCTCCTGCACACCCCCTACTGGGGATGTGCCAGCAACATCCTTTGACCAGAATCGAACCTGGGACCCTTGAGTCCGCAGGTCAACACTCTATCCACTGAGCCAAACTGGTCAGGGTGGTTGTTATTATTTTCATTATTTAAAAAAATAAAAATAAATTAAAATCTAGCGGTTAAAGTAATTAGTAAGAAAGATGACAAACGTTAACCTACAAAGGAAGAAATTCAATAAGAGAGGTAGAAAGCAAGAAGCATTTTAAGGCAGAGAGAAAGAATTAAGTTACTGGCTATCAACCCTCACCCAAACACCAAGGATACTAGGGTCTCCAGGTATATGGCATTTCTGGGCCCTCCTGAGTCAGAGGTGAGGTGATAGGACCATTTTGTTTCTCTTTTCTACTTCTTTCCCCCACTTCGTGTTTATAAGTATTTGCTTATCTAAATGTACCTAAACATAAAAAAGTATAGTAAGATGCAGTATAAAAGATAAAAAGAAGTACAGGTATATATGGAATGTATATTGGAAGTTGCTCTGTGTGTCAGTCTATGAGTGGTAAGTAAAATATGAGGCCTAAGACATCACTTTATAACACTGTAAACTCAGGCTGAATTAAATTTATTTTAAAATATTTTTCTTTCTTCGATAATAAATTGATCTTAGCTTACTCTAACTCTTACTTTATAAACTGTTCAATTTTTAAACTTTTTTTTCTCTTTTGTGATAACACTTAGTTTACAACACAAATTGTACAATTCCACAAAAATATTTTCTTTGTTTTCTATTCTATAAGAAAATTTTTAATTTTTTATTTAATTACTTTATTTATTTTACTTTTAAAACTTTTCTGTTAAAAAGAAAGACACAAACACACACACACACATTAGCCTAGCCCAACATAGGGACAGGATCATCAATATCACTGTCTTTCAATTTCACATCTTCTTCCACTGGAATATCTTCATGGGCAATAACATACATGCAGCTGTCTTCTATGATAACAATGCCTCTTTTGGAATATGTCCTGAAGGACCAGCCTAAGGCTCTTCATAAAGAAATGCCACTCTTTTCAGAAATACATCCATGGTGCTTTGCTTGGGTTTATTTCTTTTTTATAGACTAGATTTGCTTATAAACATGTAATGTACCATGAGCATCCATCTCCGTTAATGAAAACCTTTCATTGTTGAGGTCCACGTTTTCAAGCTTTTTAAAGAACTTGGTGAGGTCTTCAAAAACTTCTAAATCCTTCACTGTGAATTCTAATGGAGGTTCTTCTTTTTCTTCTGCTACAGTTTCCTTTTCTCTTGTTTCTTCAGCTATGCATTCCTGTTCCAGTTCCAACATCTCCTCATTAATCAGTCCCTCAGGGACACCTCTAAGAGCCCTTCAATGTCATCCTCATCCACACCCACGTTATAGTCATTTCCTTCTTGATTTCTGCAACCTCTTTAGCCATGGAAAATCCTTTGAAGTCGTGGAAGAACCTCTTGGGTGTCTTATTCCAGATGCCATTTATACACATCTTGGTGACATCACCCCAAGCCCAACCAAAGTTCTTGATGCAATCATAGATGTCATTCTTCCATAATTCCAGTGGTGTCTTCTCAGTGTCTTGGTTGTAGTAATATCTTGAGCAAAAATCCTCCTCAAGTAATAGGCCTTAAAAGCTTCTAATAACTCCTGATTCATTGGTTGGATCAAAGAGGTGGAGGTTGGAGGAAGAAACACCACTTTGATATTGGGATGAAGATCACCAACAAAGGATGATAACTAGGAGCATTATCAACAATATGCAGCCCGGGCTGGTGTGGTTCAGTTGGTTGAGTTTCATGCCATGCACCAGGAGGATGCCGGTTTGATTCCCGGTCAGGGCACATGCCCAGGTTGCAGGCTCTATCCCCAGTAGGGGGCATGCAGGAGCAGCCAATCTATGTTTCTTTCTCATGAATGTTTCTATCTCCCTCTCCCTTCCTCTCTCTAAAATCAATAAAAAAAAAAATACACCAATAAGCAAAATTTTGAAAGGTGTGTTATTCTCCAAACAGTACTTCATTTTTTTGGCATAGCAATTCAGGAGAGCATCTTAGAAGAGGAGCTGTGTCATTTTTATTGCTCCTGTAGTATACAGCAGTGTATGCTTATTGATATGCTTGAAGGCCCTAGGGTTCTCACTATGGCAGATGACAAAGGGTTTTAATTTGTAGCCTGCAACATTGCCCCCAAGCAAGACTGTTATCCTGTCCTTAAAAGCCTTGAAACTTGGCATTGATTTGGCCTCCATATGGATGAAAGTTCTTTCAGGCATCCATTTCCAGAATAGGGAATATTCATCCATACTGAATATTTGCTCTGGCAAGTAGTTTTCCTCCACAATCAGCTTATCCAGAATATGCAGAAATTCTTCAGCTGCCTTCACAACAGCACTCACAGTCTCACCATTCACATTCACATTATGTATTGAATAATGACTCTTGAGTCATTTAAACCACACAGAGCTAGCAATAAATTTAACATCATAGTTGGGTCTAGCCTCTTCTTTCAACATCACCAACAAACTTTGCTTTGGCCATGATTGCAATGGTGCTAAGAGGGATACACTTCTGTGTCTGGTCTTCAATCCAAAACATTAGAATTTTCTGCATGTCTGATATAAGCCCTTCTTGAATTGTTGTTAGTGGCGTTGTCTTCAAGGAAGCAGATTCTTTTTTAAAAATGTATTTTTATTGATTTCAGAGAAGAAGGGAGAAGAGAGAGAGATAGAAACATCAATAATGAGAGAGAATCATTGATCAGCTACCTCCTGCACACGCCCTACTGGGGATTGAGCCTGCAACCCAGGCATGTGCCCTTGACTAGAATCGAACTCAGGACCCTTCAGTCTGCAGGCCGATGCTCTACCCACTGAGCCAAACCAGCTAGGGCAGAAGCAGATTCTTTAACAGCTTCTGTCACTTTGTTCTTCTTAAAGATCATAGCTACAGTGAAATGGAATATGCCTTACTGGCGAACAATAACCATCACAGATTTTCCATAATCCTTAATCAATTGTAATTTTGTTTCCAGGTCAATCACTCAACACAGCCTCTTACTGGCAACATTAGTGGCAGATTTTGTACACTTAGGGACTGTGATGAACAAAAAAACATAAGATTAAATCAAGCACAATAGAAAATGATGCAATCAAGAGACGCTGTAAACTCGGGATGTATGAGGCTGCTGCAGACATAACACAACATACTGTTTTACAGGGGAAAAAAATTATTATAAGTAGAAATAGTACAGTCTAAAATAATAATTAAAAAGCATAGTATACTAAATATATAAGCCAGCAGTACAGTCATCTATTATCATTATCAAGTACTATGTGCTGTACATAATTGTATGTGTTATGCTTTTATATGACTGGCAGCACATTTGGATTGTTTATATCAGCCTCACCAAAAACACATAAGTAATGTGTCGTACTATAACATTACAGCTATGGCGTCACTACACAATAGTAATTTTTTCAGCTCCATTGTAATACTGGTCTGTCATTGACTGAAACATCATTATGGGGCACATGGCTCTACTGAAGAAATAAATTCATGTATGATACAGCCATTTGATAATCCTCTCCCCTACAGTTTCCCCAAACTTCCATTCTAATAAGCTTTTTCTTTTTCTAATAAGTAACCAGATCCCAATTCCTTTATTTTGTTCCTTTTATTTCTTAATTTTTGCTGGAGGAACATGGATACTTGGGAAACAAGTGGTTGTTTCTCCAAGTTTTCTAACATGTCACATCCTCATTAACTCTTGTTTATCTCAACTTTAACCAAATCATATCATAAGTGTGATACAATTGTAATGGTGCTTGTGATGCATCTCATTCTTATTCTATCATTTTATTTTTGTATTTTGATCTAATATCTTAGAATCAATCAATTTCAAACTGCTCAAAAGGAAATGGCTTCCCTTTATTTATTTTTTTCTTTCAAAAAACTCTGTTTGTGATCAACCAAAGGACTTGTATGCATGCATATAAGCCTAACCAATGGACACAGACACCAGGGGGGTGAGGGCATGAGTGGGGATTTGGGGGGCAATGGGAGGATAAGGACATATATGTAATACCTTAATCAATAAAATTTAAAAAAAACCTGTTTGTGGCATTGCTTTATACAGGGGCTTCCCAAGCTTTAATCAGTACTGGAATCACCAGAGCCCTTGTTAAAATGCAGATTCTAATTCACTATGAAGTAGGGACTGTAATTCCTACTTTAGAGATGGGAAAAATGAGGCTGGGAGAGGGTGAGTAACTTCCTCAAGGTCACATAAACTAGTTAATCCATGGCAGAGGCAGGAAGAGACTAAAAGCATCCTAACTTAGAGCCTAAACTCTTCACACTCACTATCCTGTCTCTTATATTCACATAGCAAAAATATAACCATACTTAGTTCTACGGCAACAGATTAATCTATTGTTAATTTAATGTTCTTAAAGCTGGAAATCGTTTAGAGTTTCCTCCCAATTGCTGAGAAAGGGTAAGACACAGGCAATTTAGAAAACTCCCTCCTACTTTGCCTCAGAGAATATCTACTAATTAAACTGCCAGAGTTTGAGGTAGCTCCCTACCACCCACTAGCCATTAGCCATCATCTACTGATTCTATTCTTGTTTTCTCTACCCCTTGTACTTGTCACCTGGAGCTGCCACTGGCTCTGAAATATTTCTCTTGGCTCCATGCTGAGCAACTGAAGGCCAGCTCTGCCCACTTCTCAGACCACACCCCCCACACCTATCCAATCAATTCTACCCTCCTCCCACCAATCAACTTCCAAAGGGAAGTTCGTACACTGAGCCACTTATGAGCCACAAAAATAAATTCAGTCTTATGAATTTTTGCTTGGGAAAGGCTTTAACAAATCAGGAAGCATTTTGCTTAAATGTCCCCGTCTCCTATTTGTGCCCTTAATGGAGAAACTAAAATTGTCAAATCAGTGGAATATGTTGGCTCCTTTTGCACACAAATAATTTATTTTAAGACCTTTTTATGCCTTCTGGGTTCTCTTTTCTGGGTCACAAATGGTAAAACGCACAAAATTTTATTCATTTCTATCATGGTCCTGGGGATGTTAAAAATCACATTTTGCTTTTAATAGCTTCTCTATCAATATAGGTAGTAACCTCTTACCCAGCCTCCCATCTCTAACTGCTATTCCTGCCAATCTGTCTTCACTGTGGAAACAATTCACTTGTGTGAGCTCTCATTCATTAAGTACAGACTACAGCTAAGTGCTCTGCAGAATATCTATAGCATTAGCACTTTGAGATTCACTCTGGTTTCGAAAATTGATGACAATAATAATGTCTTACATGTTGTAGTTCTTCGTATTTTTCAAAGGGCTTTTTGTGTTCATGATCTCATTTGATCTAAAACAACCTTGAGAGAGAAGTAGAATAAGTATTATTCTGCCTATCTTATACTTTTAAAAAAATGAGATCAGAGAGGCTCAGTAACATGTTCTGAGTTAGATACGTTTTGTCAGGGTCAATTTGGAACTGGGACAGGTCCCCAGAATCATTGTATACTTTAATAGTATTTATTACAGAAAAATACAAACAAACAAATACTATTTCCATCCACCCCCAATGAATAAATGTTATCATTTTGTCATGGAAGGAAAAAGGAAAGATGGGAGGGAAGGAGGAGTATTTCTGATTGGTTGGTTCACAAGATAATTTAATCTCACTCTTGAAGGATAGCTGAAATGTTAATGGCCAGTAAGAAAAGGAATCGGCATAAGCAACAGTGTGGGTATGTGACCATCTATGAATGTGCAAGTTGAATGTATGAGGCGTTGGGTAAAAAATAGTTGAGTAGAGCAGAAGACTCAAGTAAGAGAGTAAGAAGTAAGTTGAGATCATATGGTAGAAAGTTTTGATACAAGCCAAGGGATTTTAGGCTGTTCATATTTGCATGTTAAATATTAACATGTAGATGGTGCTTATTGCATTTTCAGCCAATCCATTAATCTCAATAATAACTACTAGGTTCAGTGCTGGGGAAAGTACACAGGGTACACAGGAGTGACCTTTGCACCTGAACTACTCCCACTACTAAACACCCTTTGTCCAACCTTTAATCTTGATCTCCATAGTTGTACACACACAGTGCAAGTTTAGGGTCATTAGATTTAATGCTTGACCATTCTTTCTTGAGAAGTATTTTCAAGAATACTAAGATGGTAATACCACAAATAATTAAAATCCATTTCACTGGCCACTTTAATTAGCCAGAATTTTTTTATCGCAATCAAGCAACTGAACTTAAATATTAAGAAAATGCAAAACAATGATAGTAAAACATATGTAGTCATGTAGTTCTTTTTCTAAAAAAAGCACTGGGCTATATATATTATGGGACCCATACATTTAGCCCAACTCCAGCATCTTCTTGTTCCCTGTCTCCATCCTTGGTGAATTCAAGTCGAGAAAAAAGAATGGTGGAATTCTGTAGAAATTTAGAAATTCCTTGATAAAAATTATATATATGTTCTCTGGGGCCTAATGTCTACATCAAGATTCCTCAACTTTGACCCTATTAGCATATTAGGCCTAATAAGTCTTTGTTGGGGTGGGGTGGTTGTGGTGGGAGGGGGTGTCTTTAGCATCAGAGGATGTATGGCAGCATCCATGGCCTCTACCCACTAGATGCCACTATCAACCCCCCTAGTGTGACAATCAAAAATATCCCCAGACATTGCCAAATGCTCCTAGGTGGCAAAATTTCCCCTTGTTGAGAACTACTGGGCTATAGTGCGTGCATGCAAACACACACACACATACACACACCTCCAAAGGACCTGAACAATAGGTTTGAAATAAAACTAAGAAAAGTAAATTAACTAGATGCTCTATTTCCCTAAGCTTCCCAGTTCATCAAGAATTTCTGTATAATCTCATTTGCCCAGGTAAACCTATCCAAACCAATAATCGGGGGGAAATATAACAAAAAATAAATCCCAGCTTTGAACCAGTTAACTAACATTCCACAGGAAGTTATAGACAATTTCCCCCAAGAAATTAAATTCCTTTACAAAAGTACACTGAGGACTTTAACACAAATCACTCTTCTGACTTGATATTACTTACCATTTTTTAGAGCTTATATGTTATACACACCAGCAGCAGTTTTATACACCAACAACATCAATAATCCAGACACAAAGCAGAGTGGTTTGAAGGGTACAGTCTTCTAACAGAGAGAAAGAGACAGTGAGGAGGGGAACAGAAAGGGACTCCTTTACAGCTCTCCTCTCAGGGACATAGCTTTTCTTTTCTGTCCTCGCTGTCTTAATAGATTTCATCTTCCTTTGAAAGAGAAGTCACTGTCTGTCCCCGAAGACAGCCATTATCATTAAAACGCTCTGCTGGGGGCAGAGGGGCAACATTACTCAGTGTGAGACAGGACATGCGAGAAGACATGTGACACTTTGCCTTCAGGGCCAGCATTTTGGAGAATGGAGGGGCTAAGATGGGACTCTCAGAGGTTAACTCTTCCACCCTCTTGCCTCTGGTTGAGGCTGCAATCTAAGCCATTCAAGAAGGAAAGCCCATCAACCCCCTTCATTTACATTTCTGGAATGGAGTAGTTTTTCATTTCACAGCAGCTAAAGGAGTGATTGCTGCTAGAGCAGTAAGGTTTCCCTCCCAGTTATATCCTATGCTCACCTTAGCTATCCTGATCTGAACATCACTTAAAATGATCAAGAATCAGATGCCAGATACTCATCTGTGCAGCACACAGGGAATACATCACTCCTGCCTTCCCATGTTGGGGGTGAAAAGAAACCAGATGAAGGACACATGCACAGTGGTCAACTTTCATTGTGGTGCTTTTCATCTCCCTGTTATCTTGAGTAGTAACCTACATATCACAATTAAGCTGCACACCATCTATAGAACTCAATAGACAGTAATGTGATTACAGCGTTTAGAGCTGGAAGGCACCTTGAAAAAAAAATCTCTGTAACCAAACTTATTTGACAAAATGGGAAAGCCAGAACCAGAGAGGTAAAATGACACTATCCAAGGTCATTCAGCTCATCAATGACCATGGAACCAGAGACCCTGTCTCATGACTCAGTGGAAAGCTCTGCCCATGACAGGAGCAATGACAGAAAAGCCAGCTCGAGCTGGCACCAGGAACAAGAAGGAGTTCCTGTAATCAAACCAACCAGAGGGAATGAGCATTTGTGTTTTGAGGCTTCCCTGCAGTCATTCCAGTTCCTAGGAGCCCTCCCATTTCTTGTTTCCTGTTCTCAGCCACACAGTTTGGGTGCACTTGGCCTTACTGCCGGCTCCATGCATCCTCCTTGCAAATTCAGTTGCAAACCCTTCAAGGTAAATAAATTGATCAGATTGCTTTTCTTCTAGTGAACAGAAATGCTAACAGCAGGAAGGCAAGCAACTTGAAGGTGGGCTGGAACCAGGAACCCCAAATATACAGCTTTCTTTTGTTTGGCGCTGACCCTAAGCATAGTTTCTATTCTTACCTCCCCAAGAGCTCAAGGCAACCTCCTCAAATGTCACAAGGCAACAGCTGCAGAATATAGCCCAATTTAGTAATTCAACGTCCCCCTGATCCAACCAGAAATTAACAAGAAAAGTCTCAGAGAACTCTACTGAACAAGAGAACACAGTGCTTACATTCCAAGCCACTTTGTGAAACCCTCTAAGCTAGAATGAAATTCTATGTGTGCTGAACATCAATGTCTCTATTTATTACCAGTTATGAGTTTATGCTGTTCTTGCTGTTCTTGTCTTGTTATTACTGGAAGAAATAGGTCTCCTTTTATAACTTTATTTTTTAAAATATTACCCAGGTAATAACAAGTTATATTTTATAATTTTTAATCATAAATACCACATTTGACTAGCCTTTTTATACTTTTCAAAACTTCATGTGAGCCCCACAAAACACAGTTTCTCAAAAAAAAAAATAAAGACATAGTTTCTCCCCATTTTGTAGATGAGGACAATTGAATCACAGGTTCTCAGTGATTACCCAGGATTGCACAATAAAATAATGATAGAAACAGGATTCATGACACAGGATTAATACACATGTATTTTATATGATGCAAAGAGTAGGTCCTTTATTTTCCTCGAAATGGCTCCAAATATATCATTCTCCTTCTCTGTCTTCAAAGCTTTGAAGGTTTATCTAATCTCCATAAATTAAGACATAGGCAAACCCTAAACCAAACCCAAAGGAAATGCTTTTGAAGGAACATGACATGAGGACTTCTCTCAGGTTCATTCAGATTTCATGAGACTCTGGTTCGGTGCTCCTGTTGGTGATGGAGGGTTTGCTATGCAGCGTGTGTGTGTGTGTATGCAGCACATATCAATGTAAAATAACAGATCGATCAACATGTTATAGATCATGCTATGAAAATAAAGTCAAAATCACAATTATTATTTATGTGGCATTGTTGACTGGAATTACTCATTTACATAGTCACTATGTTACCTAAAGTTCAAAGTGACCTCTGGGCTATGAGGTGTAAACTTAGATTCTTACTTCTCCTTCTACTAAAATAAACAGATGGGCATTTTGGACAATGACAATGATCTTATGTCTGAAACTAGAGATGCTTCTTAAGTGTCCACACCCTAGGAAACAGCACTAAGCCAAGCAGAGGTGTTTAACTCTGTCACCTAAATATTCATGCACCTGGATCTACTTTTTCCATTTGTTCCCATCACCCAAGATGAGAAATGTGGCCACTCTATTTCAGTTTCAGGAGGTTTAGTGAGAGGTTTTGAAGGAATTACTTCCCAATTCATGCTTGAAAGATTAAGCAAGCAGCAGAGGTGAGCAGCTGCTCATGTTTCCTGGAACTTGGAAGCAGAGAGCTGCCTCAGACATTGTCATGGGAGCAGGAAGAGATGGGAGAAGGACAGCAGGGGTTAGGAGAAGCCTAGACACCTCCTCACAACCCACCAGTGCTTCAAACAGGGCAGGTCCATATCTGTTTCATATATTAGAATTTTGCTTAAGAATTAATTTGTTAAATTCTGGTTCCACAAACACCTTCTAAGAGGCTTTAAAATTTTGAGGGCTATTCAGGCAAAAGGACTTGACTCATATCAACTAGTTGCTGTGAAGCTAGGACCCCAACCCAAGGTGTCTGTGTTCACATGCTCTCTTCACCATCCACATCCTCCTGACTTCCCACATATCACCTCCTTTAATCCTCACAGCAACCAGGCAAAGTGGGTATCATTACCCTTATTTTATGGATGCAAAAACTAAAGAACAGAACATCATAGCACTTTGGCTAAGGTTACAATACCTACGTCTCCTGACTACAAACTCCCATGTTGTTGGTTTTATATGCATCATGTCTCAATGCCAGAGAAAGTGTGTGTTTTTAAAATATGGGAGTCATGCTATCTCCCTTTACTACTTCAATTGTTTTCTTTATTCTATTGTCGACACTATTACAGATGTCACCATTTCCCCTCCCCTTTGCCCCCCTCTGTCCAGACCCTGTGCCCCTTCTGTCTGGCCATTGCCATACTGTTGTCTGTTAAATTGTCTTCTTTAAACACCACCTTGCCTCTTCTGAAATGTTCTTTGTCATTTAGCTTTGAGTCCGTTCCTTGTCTATTAAACTGTATGTGTGGTGCCCTTCGAAGGTGACCTCTGCCTGGCATCGAACGCCATCCAACAGGCCATTTGTCACACCTCATCTCTTCTCTTTTATGGAAGGGACAAAAGGCTGTCTTTGAGTCCCCTTTGGAAGTGTTTTCATGCTAATCCAAGAATTACTGTGGTGCTTGTTTTCTGGCTGGTGCAGTGTGAAGCCATTCATAGGGCCGCATGGACCTTGTCTAGTCACATTCCAGGCCATTCTTGGAACATTTTGGGGAAATGCATCATCGCTCTGCTGGTGGGAGACAAGTCTGTTTTCCTGCCTGAGGCTGGCAGCCAATGTGTCTATGTCCTTGATTGCCCATGAAAACATCTCCTGCCATCTCTGCCAGGCAGCCCACTATAACACACAGGGAGGGGGAGAGCAAAGTTAACAGTTCATCCAAAAAAAAAAAAAAACATAAGACGGGGAAGAAAACAACCACCTCCTAAATGTTTATCTCTCTGGAAAACAAGGAAAGAAAGTGAGCTGAGCATTTTAGTCAAGGACATACAAGCTTTTCCCAAACAACCTGTCATTATGGGGTAACAGAAATAGATCCAGAATGGGTATCAGGAGATATGAATACCAATTCTGATTTGCCACTAACTTTTGTGTGACTTTGGGCTCATTCCCTTATTTTGTTTTATATTATTCCTCATAAAACAGAACCAATATTTTAAACTTCACCGAACTCTGATGAGCATTAAAGGAAATTCTGTTCACAGATGCACTTGATTAAAAACAAAAGCCAGTCATTATTGCTACCACTTCTTGAAAGATCCTGGGATAGAATTAGGTCTCCAAAGTCAGCTGAGTACCAGAAATACCTAGGAGCAATTTGAAAATCTAAAGTAGGGACCTCATTAAAATCTTGAGGGTTAGGGACCAAGGACATGTTTTGGTTTTCATTTACCAGGCTATTGGGATACAGTCTGCCTAGGACTGGTTATCTCCTGGATAATCCACTGAAGATCACCAGTTCAGTGTTTAGTGATTCTCAAAGACAAATAGCTGATATAAGCTGAGATTGCCTATAGTTTCAGCACTAAAGATTCAGGATTTTGAGTTATAAAAAGCTTATTTTCAGAAGTCCCCTATTGAATGGCAAATATCCTTGATAGGGACAGCATCCTAATCTACCACAGTTTATCAGTTGACCCTTCTCAACTATACTAACTGATTAAGAGCATCTCTAATACAGTGGAATACCTGTGCATGTTTGAAGCTAGAATTTTCTAGAATAATCTCTTTATTTTCAAATATGGTAACCAAACCCAGAGAGTTTACAAGTAAAGTGATCATATAATTTCAGCCAAAACACAATACTTTGAGTTAAAGAGGGACTGTTGATAGTTAGGTCAGAAATAAACCAGGACATACAGAAATATATGGTCACCCTATTTAAAAAGACTTGTCTACATCACAAAGAAAGCTAATATTGAAAAGGAGAAACTAGAACTTCAGTCTCCAGACTTCAGCGACCCACATCACAGCCTCTGTGTGATGCAAATGCACCTCACTTTCGGTCCAGTATATACCTTTCTCCTCTACTTCTTATCTCCATATTCTAGTTGGTCTATGTTGGGGCTCTAATGCCATCACACCTGTGACACTCAGATCATCCAGGGAGTTCACGAACACATCAAAGGTGCCTTTCCTTTGGATGAGCAAAGACACCAGTTATGCAGGATTAAGGGCAGCCCATGTAAATATCAAAGACTACACCAGGACCCCAAAGGAAGGAAGACAGATGTCCTTGAGGTTGTTAGGAGACCCTGGCAGTCCAATAGTTAACTGTCCAGAAACTCTGTGCTCCCCCGCTCTAATGCTCATCAACAGTGCCATAACTCAACCCAAGCTGCCAGTCTGCCAACACCCACTGGGCAGCTGGAACAATGTCTCTTCCCCAAATTAGGTTTCTAATATTGCTTGTCTGACAAAAGTTATTTCATTCTGGCTTTATTTCCAAGAGATAACTTCTGGGTTGGTAATGAGCCTTTACTTATACCCCTATTTGCAGTCTGCCATATTAACAGCAACCAAACACCAGGCTTGGGACTTTAGAAAAAATAACCTGGTTTCCAGTCCCCTTTCATGCTTGAAAGGAAATTTGTAAATTGTCAACTTGACTTAATTTTTCCTCTGGACTCACACCTATTTGCTGTAATAAGAATCTCCCCCCTGGGTTGCACTCATCTGCAGCATGTGGCAGGAAAAAGAGGGATTAGGATTGTATTTGTCGACTTTTCAGAGCGGATTTTCTTTCAGCAAGTCTGCTATCAATTCTGTCTACCAGAATAGCATTTTAATGTGTTACCTGCCGGTCACGTATGTCCTGTTAAGTTAACTTCTGCTTCTGCTGTATTTTCTGATGCTGTTTACCATTAATTTTTTCCCACTGTTACCAAGCTTATTATTTTTAATACAAATGTGGATTAGGCTATTTGGATCGTGTCTCTCATTCTGCAATACATTTGTTTCAAAAAAAAATAAAGGAGGGTGTGGAGAGGGTAGGAAATTGGGCCTTCTCGTGCTGGAAAGACAATTTTAATGAGTTTTATTCTGTGGTTGGGGAGATATTCTTAACCTCCTTGGCCCAGTAAGATGTGATTTCTTGACACTGAGCCTATTGCAAATGCATTTTTATCAGGGCTGCGTACAGCGGACACCTAGGGAATTTCTCTAGTATTTAACAAAGGCATCTATTTGCAACACAAAGTAATGCTTTGTTTACCCTTCCTCTTTGTCCTGGGCATGGTATTATTCCAGAGGCATTGCTTCTCCCTCGCAAACTGTCAGTGGCCAAGGGTACTTTTCAGCGTGTTTGGGATCGTAATTGGCCAAAACGTCTGCTCAGGAGTGGAGAAGAGGGAAAGGTCAGGCAAGACCCAGTGGGGGCCACTCTCCAGTTTGCATGACACAGACGCCCAAGTGCCTTGCCCATTCTCCAAAGTTCACAAACCCTTCTCCTATTCCAGGGACACAGCCTTTCCTCCCTGCCAGACAATTAGCAGCAGCAGTAAGCCCAGCTGACTTGTCACTGGGCACTCAATGGTGCTCCTTTCCTCCCAGCTCATTTCCTTGGAAGGTGAGAGCCATTATCGTAAAGAGGGATATTGTAAATTCTGTTCCTTCTGCTACACCACGGCTCTGAGCAGAGAAATTTGTGTTTTCTGCCAGGGAGAAGAATAACATTTATTTAATGGATGCCGAGCAAAAGGTATTCACATTTCATGCTTCAGGGCTTAAGCCGATCCTAGATCAGGAGGGAACTTTTCCAGCCTCCGAAATTGTATGACTGGGTAAGTGTTTAGTGCTAACAACCCTCTGTCCCCATCCAGGCATCGTCCAAGGTCACCATCATAGGGGTGCCCCTGAAACCCCTCAGCTCCTAAATTTGTTCACCAACCATGTTTTACACATCCTCCTCCGGCCTCCCCTTCAAACTTAAACCTAGTGGTACTTCTTTCAGATGGCTCTGCTCCGCTGTATTCCAGTTCTACTTCTCCAGCTTCCCAGACTCTTGGAGAGAATCCTCTACAGGGTCAGAGTTGTGAGTGTTGCCTCACTTGGCATTGGGGACAGCAGAAAATTGTGAGGACAGAGACTGAGATAGGAGAAAAATGGCAGCCTTCAAGTTGGAAAGATTGATCCAGATTTGACCCATCTTTGCATCCTAAACAGTTAGGTAATCAAAAATCTTTATCTCATTTACAGTCAGTTTCCTCATCTATACAAATGAATAATAAATCCTGCCTTGCAGTACTGTTGTGGAGACCAAGTGAAGTCACATATCATCTGGAGGACAGAAGTTGGATCATGTCTCCCTTATCTAAGGAGATTGCAATCTAGTCTGGTTCTAATGATAACTTGGTAAATAACGCCTGGCAAGTCATTCAAATTCTCTGTGAGTTCATTTTCAAAATGAGGAAAAGAAGAACCTCTATCCTGCCTTCCCTGCAGGATTATAATACAGATTAAATGAAATATTCATTAAAACAAATTTTTACAATGCAAAAAAAAAAAGTAAGTGTTGGCAGGAAATAAGGTGTTATTATTATGCTGAGGCTTACTCTTTATTATCTTTAAATTCTAGAAATTGTATTTTTAAATATATTATCCACAATTAATGAGGCCCATCTGAAAATATGATACCTTTCAATCACATATAGATTCAAGTCATAATGCTCTACTATGAAAAAGCTGACAAAATCAGGTATCTTTAAAATAGGTTTGCTCTCAGAGCTGGCACAAAAGATTCCCAGTGGCTTGGTCTATACATAAAATGAATAAGTACTTGGACATTTGATTGTATCATAATGAGGCAAAAGTCTTGCATGTAAGCATGTGAAGCATACAACAGATGCTCACTAAGTGTCAAATTTCAAGTGTCCATGGGTATCAATCAGCCTAGGCCTTTCTCTTCACCCCAACTTCTGGTCTCAGCCCTCTCCACCATCTCCTCCCATGCACTCTGCACCACCCCAGTTTACAGTGTCATCTGAACTTGAAAAAGATAATAACCAAGCATTTCCAGCTGCACCATCAATCCTTGCTGCTAATCTTCCCTCGGCATCTGTTCCAAGTCTCCTAGCTAAGGTTCTAGTTCCTGTCCTTGATTTGATGGAGATAATTCTGCCTTGTTCTTGGTTCCTGAGCTCTTTCTCACTAAGGAGAGATCTCATCCCCACTCTGGGGACTCTTCTTTTAAAGGTTAGTGTTCCTTTTAAAATATATTTTTACTGATTTCAGAGAAGAAAGGAGAGGGATAGAATCAGCGATGAGATAGAATCATTGATTGGCTACCTCCTTCATGTCCCATACTAGGGATCAAGCCTGCAACCCGGTCATGTGCCCTGCCCAGGAATCGAACCGTCTGGTTCATAGGTCAATGCTCAACCATTAAGCAACACCAGCTGGGCTCACTTTGGGGACTCTACTGCTCCTATTTGACCTCAAATCTGCCTGAATATAAGACTGCTCTGGTTGCAAATAACAAAACCCAACCCGATTTACCTTGTGAAATAAAAATTACAAGGATACACTAAGAACACTGGAGTGCCTCATGGAACCCAAGATTTGGATTGGGCAGGGCTTCTCTCCATGCCCTGCTGCATTCTCGGTCCCTCTGCAGTGGGCCTCCTTGTTTCTCAGTCCATGTGACCACTGACAGCTTCAGAGATCCAGCTATCAGGAGAGAATAAATCACTCCTTGGGGCTCAACTGCCAATTTATGGATTATGGAGACTGAGTAGCCTGGCCTAGATCACGTGCTCACCACTGATTAAAGTAAGTAATAAAGCGGTGGGCCACTGTGGACCAAAATTTTGGAAATAGAGAGCCAGTGTTAGCTGGATTCCCCAAAGATGTCCACTGCACTTGGCAGGGTGGTCTCCCGAATTGGTCCCCACTCCTGTTACAGTCCTTTCAGGTGCTATCTTCCACAAGCCCTCCACAGCCATCGAGATATCATCGGGCTGTGCCCAGTGGAGAGTCTAGAACTCATACTGGGGTTTCAAGTCCAGGTTGCCTGTGCCTTCTGTGTTACACAGGTTTAGGTGGAACCACTTTTTCTGTCTTTTATTCATGGCTCTTAGCATCACTTCCAAACACAAGGCTTTGTCAGTGGGTCAAGACCATCATAACTTGTTCCTTCATCCCTCAACACAGGTTTTCTCCCAAGAGACTGTTTATTTTTCACAAAATTTTTCTGGCATACTCTGGAATTTAGGTGTTCTGTAGGCAGACATGTAGGAATTTCATTTAACTGGGATCTTGCCACAATCAGAATTAAAGAGAAGTAACTGTGGACTAGTGGTGAAGCTAAAGCTAAAATAAAAGGATTTTCCTCACCATAAAATTATCATAATGACCACTTCAGATAATTCTTATTATCCAGTCAACTAGGATTTTGTTTTTTGTTTCTTTTTGTTAATCCTCACCTGAGGATATTTTTCCATTAATTTTTAGAGAGAGTGGAAGGAGGGGGAGAGAGACATAGAGACATCTACTGGTATGCAAGAGAGACTCATTGATTGGTTGCCTCCTGCACATGCCTGACCAGGGCCAGGAGCCATGGATCGAGCCTGCAACCCAGGTACATGCCCTTGACCAGAATCGAACCTGGGACCCTTCAGTCCACAGGCTGATGCTCTATCTACTGAGCCAAACTGACCAGGGCTAGGATTTTGTTTTTATCAACAGCAGTCTCTTACAAAGAAGTTACCCACTACAATTAACTTTTCTTTGCATTAAAACTTACTTTGTATAGAAATTGCATCATAATAGATCTGCCAGCCATTGGGGTAGTTTGAACCAGGTTATATCTGTTGTCAGCCGACATGAAAAGCTGGTTCACTGGTTATTTCCAGGGCAAGGGAAAACGGTGGTGGGATGGGTGAGGCTGGAGCCGGGAAGGAAGGAGAGAAGGGCTGCATTTGGAGAGCTGCAGTAAAATACTGTAAAATGTTGCTGGGGGCATCATCCTGAGCTCCTTCTGCCTGAATCCCCTGGAAGAACTGACAACTGCCTGGCCTTTACAAAATGAAATTGACATTTGCAGGCTTAGGTTCAACAGAAACTGAAAAGGGAGGGTGGAGGATGCTGCAGGCAAAGCCGGAGCCCAGTTCCCCGGATCCGGGGCAGCAGGTCCATAACTCTGCTGTGAATGATGGGTCAATATCCAATAACTCCGAATCAAGAGCTGACGTCTTCTTGAGTCAGCAGAGCTGAAGTCCCCCTTCAGGGGATCTGAGTGCAGCACTGGCCCTTCTGAGAGAGCTGGAGTTGCCAGCAGCCTTTAATCTGAGGAAACCACAGGCAAAGCAAACTTGGCACAGAACTTTCCCTCCATTAATTAGCACCCTTACATTGAAAGGGGGAAAGTAATAAAACTCTGGGGAGAGCAGCTAGAGCTCAACCTCAACTCATTTGGATTCAGCACACAAAGACTAGGGCGGGCACGAGGGGCGGAGAACCGAGCATAGGCAGGAAGCCCTGGAAGAGATGATGTTCAGGTCAACTGAACAGTGGCTTTCAGCGCCAGCCATTGTTTGAATTGTGTTTCATGATATTGATTAGGAATCATCCTTAGTAGTTCTTCACCTTTTTGGTCAGGCTCTGCCTTTCTGAAAATTGAATGCAATGCGTCTTAGAACTGTGCTAAAAATATGTGCTTTTCTTAAATGCAGTGAGCCTGTTGGGGAAACATATTTGAACATGGTTTTAAAATGTATTTTTAATAGGTCATTGTCTAATGAAGGGGTGTTAGCTAAATAGTTTTCTTTTGACTGGTCATCAAAAACTAATCGATAAGTGAAAAAAAAACTCATAGAACAATATACATGCTTTACTATTTATGTGGATGTTAAAGATGTACAAACAAGTTCTTTTAGAATGAACTGAGGATCCATGCATCAACCGCACAATAGTGACTCAGTGTGGTGAGGAAGACAAAAGAACAGAACTGAAAATGGTGAACAATGAAGACTTTTTAGCTTACTATTCTAATTTTTCTCTTTGAAAAGAATTAAAATTCATAAATCATGTATATAATTATTTATATTAAAAAAAGAAATCAATGTAGCCTTCTGTCGTTTTTTAAATCCCCAAAATTAAAAGAAGGAGTTTGTATAGTTGGCTACTGTTTCTGTCTGCTTTGCATCTGAAGATAACATTTCAAGAACTGTTCGTGGACAAAAGATACTGGACTCCTGACTCTGAGATGCTCCCTAAGTTCCAAGTCAGCTATGGAGATGGCAGGAATCGAACTCTAGAAAAGGAACTATGGCCCCTTCTTCAAACCCATCCTCAGTCAAAAAGCCCATTGACTTCAATCTGTCCACAGGGTTCAACTTCCTTTTATTTTCATATTTTGTGTTTACCTTTATTTCATTTTTAGCACCTTTTAAAACAGTGATTTAAAACTGTATTTTATTATCCAATATAGTATTTAATTATCATCATACTAGAGGCCCAATGCATGAAATTCATGCAAGGGCCTTGGCCCTGGCCTCTGCTGCCTCTGCCACAGCCCCCGCCCACTGCAGCTTTGTCCAGAAGGAAGGACATCTGGAAGGATGTCCAGTCTAATTAGCATATTACCCTTTTATCATTATAGATACTTTGGATGCTTGGATTGGCATTATTTTCCCATTTTGCAAAGAAGGGAACTGAGACCCAAAAAGATTAATCAACTTTTCCTAAATTATAACAATAGTAGTAAGGACCATAATTAGAGTTTCAATCTTTCAATTCTTAGCTGCTCACCCACTTATTCACTCAACAAACATTTATTAAGCTCCTACTATATGTAGACTCTTTTCTAGAATTATTTTCAATGACTCTGGTAACTGTGTTTCCCTAACTTTTTATTTTGTCATGTAAGATACCACTATAGACTATATTATTAATTACATTTTGCATGCCTAATCCTTCACCTCAACTACCCAAGCTATACTTAATAATAGCCTAGGTCAGGGGTCCTCAAACTTTTTAAACAGGGGGCCAGTTCACTGTCCCTCAGACCGTTGGAGGGCCGGACTATAGTTTAAAAAAACTATGAACAAATTCCTATGCACACTGCACATATCTTATTTTGAAGTAAAGAAACCAAACGGCAAAAACACCCGCATGTGGCCCACAGGCCGTAGTTAGAGGATGCCTGGCCTAGGTGGTCGTCATGCCCTCACGCCGTGATGCCCTCACAAGGAGGCTGCGTGCACAGTGGGAGCACGTGGGTGGGCAGGGCTGCGTGCACAACGATGCGCACGTGGGTGGGTGGGGACTTGATGCTGCATGAGCAGTGCAAAGGCGGGACCTGGCAGCCACTCTGCACAGTGAGGCCTCGGGGTCCCACGGCTGCATGCCCCATGGAGGCAGGGCCCCCAGCTCCGGCCTACCACTTTGGGGCAATCCATCGAGGAGCCCCTGGGTCCCAGGTCTCGTGGGATTTCACGCACTGGGTCACTGGTAGATTATAATGTCCTTGGGTAGTTCTATAGTTCCATGATATAAACGTTAGTGTTTTTTTTAAATGTCCTACAAGCCTTAGCACAGTTCTATATATATGGAAACAATCAGTGTGTATTACTTACCTAATTTTCTGAAGATTATTCAATAGATATGAAAGCCTAGATCTTAAAGATTAATCCACAGAGCTCTAATTATGATAAGGAGATAGAACCCCACCACATATGTACCATCTGTCCCAGATATGTGGAGATGATGTTAGAATCCATTAACAGGGCAGAAACTTCAGAGAACATTGTCTGTGCCTGTTACCTTAGCAACTGCCCTAAGCTTCTCGGTTTAATTCTCACTTACAACCCATTATATAACATTGAGAACATAATCAGACTAGACCTTTTGGTTAGGGCAAAAAAAGTTAAAGAGCATCTAACTGTCATCTCTCAACTGCTTTTTATTGAGGTTCTTTTACACACAGGATATTTTGGATGAGATTATGATTCAACAAAGGAAAGCACATGGACACCTTCTTTCTCCTCAGTGTGAATTGCACCTTACAGTTTATAGTTTATAACTTTTGAAACTTTATAATTCAGCATGGCAGTTCTATGCTTGAGCTCTGAGTCAGACAGTCTAAATTAAATCCTGGCTCTACCACTTTCCAGCTGTGTGACCTCAGGCAATTTGCTTAATCTAGCCAAACCTCAATTTCCTCATTTGTACAATGATAATGGGGTTCTTGGGAAGATTAAACGAGACAATTCATGTAAAGCACATAGCACAGGGTCTGGCACAGAGTAAGCCCTCAGTACATGTTAGCTATTCCTATCATCATCTTTACAACCACCCTCTAAGGTAGATAAGACACACATTATTTATACATTAAAGAGAAAACTGGGGCCCAGATAAATTATGTAAGTTGCAAGGAGTGTCAGAGCTAGCAGAGGCCATTGACCTCAGGCCTTCCCACTCCTGACCCAAGATTACACTGTCCCTCTGACAGTGGGTGAGGGGAAAAAACAAACATGGGCAAAAGTGCACATGTGCAAGACACATGAAGGAAAACTGACTGTCCTTGCTGGCTGAGCTCTCCTCTTGCCTCCATCAACATCTGATCTGCTACTTACCAACAGATGAATACATACTTCTTCCCAATTAAGCTTATTTTCTTTAATCTAGGCAAGTTCTCTGTATTTTAATCTCATGTAATGATGTGGTGGCTTTTTGACATGTTATATCTTTGGATTGAACAAAAGAATACAAACATATATTCAAGGGCTAAACTTCATTCATTTGTGTGCCCAGGGGAATTATGAAGGAGGCAAAACTTATCTCTAGTCCCACCACAGCCGCTAGGACAAGTTCTCATAGTTTTAGTGTGCATCTGAATCACAAATTGTTGGACCCATCTCATAGGTTCTGATTTAATAGGTGAATCCCAATCATTTGCATTTCTAACAAATTCTCAGGTGCCACTACTGGTCTTGGATCTGTGATTTGAATACTGCCCTATATCAGTGTGTCCCAACACATAGTCTCCAGACAATCTATACCTAATCATTTTAGGCAACTGTCAAAATGCAGCTTCCTAAATCCCACACCGGTCTTCTTGAATATGATTCTCCTTAGATGTATCCTAGGGACCTGAATTGTCACAGTACTTCCAGTGAATACTGACCCCATTAAAGTTTGAGAACTACTAATTTAAATTGTAAGTATTTCCATGTCCTAAATCTTACTTTGTATGACAAGGACCTAACAGAATGCTTGGCTTGTAGAAGCTGCTAAATAAATGTTTTTCTTTAAACACCTCCCCTTTTTGTTTTCCTGTCTCCTACGCCTTTCCAGGTATAGCTCCCTATTCTGAATTCCTACCTTACTGCTACACCCACTCAGTCAACATTTATAATTAATTTTCTTAAAATAGTATTCTTATTGTAATGTTGATTACTTCATCACATTGTTACTAAACTTTGTATAGACCCTGTATGCAATGGGAGTATAATACCTGAGGAAAATGACCAAACCCTTGCTTCTTCTATCCACAGAACTACAATTCCAGTCAATACATTGTCCTTTTATCCTAAAATAAAATATTCATTTTTATTAAATTGGGAACCTATTTTACTCATTCAATAGTTTAATTGAGCACCTACTAAATGCCAGACCCTTAGGAAGATACTAGGCTCTCAATTAACATATATAAAAATTTAATCAGTGAGTGAATACTTAGCAAATATCAAATATTAATCCTCTTTCATTTTTTGTCTCTCCTATTACAACACACACACACACACACACACACACACACACACACACTCTTGTAGGAGGCTGACAATATGCAGGGGTAGCCAAAAGGGGCAAAACTCTGATAACAAAGTGATTTCTCAAGAAAGACCAGGAGCATATCTCAATGAATATCTATGCAAATCTCATCCCTACCTCGCCCCAGAGAAAGAAGAAAGCCACTCTTTCTGCCCCCTCCAAGCTGATGACAGACACTTTCATAGTCCCCGTATGGAATCCATGCTTTATCATATCACACTTGTTGTTTTTTCGCTGTGTGGCAGGGAAATGCTATAATCAGTTTTATGGAAGGCTCTCTCAGCATCAAGTAGCTGTAGGCAAGATTGGCTGGCAGCACAACTTAGCCATTTACAGATGTGGATCTAGCTGTGTGGAAGGAAAAGGCAATTTAAAGAGATATTGTCAAATCTGAGAGGCCTAATATTTCATCTTCAGTTTAGTAATTAGTAGCTTGAAAAGTATCCAATTAGAAGTATATTCATAAATATTTTTCATATGTTTTTATTGATTTCAGAAAGAGGAAAGGGAGAGGGAAAGAGAGATAGAAACATTGATGAAAGAAAATCATGGATTGGCTGCCTCCTGAGGCCCCCCTATAGGGATCAAGCCCACAACCCAGTCATGTGCCAGACTAGGAATCACACCATGACCTCCTGGTGCATGGGATGATACTCAACCGAGCCACACTCGCCAGGCTTCATAAATATTTGAAAGAAAAAAATGAAGAATTTGTTTGTTTGTTTTTTCATCCATGGAATTATTCCCCAAATGACAAAGCCAGGGAAAGCTGAAGGACAATTAATAACTGTCTTTAAATAAACATAAGTTTGTTGTTGGAAGAGGCCTTACAGATCAACCGTCCAATCCTCTCTTAGGATGAAGCTGAGACTACCAAAGGCAAGATTTATCAAAATTCACAAGCCTCTCTGGCTACCACTTCCCATGTTAGACTGATTATTCAACATGTTAATGGCAGGGACCCCTAAAAGCCTTAAAGAGAGTGGACTTTGCAACAGAGCACACGGGCAAAACAATGGTCCAGGGTCATACAGCCACATCCTGGTCTTGCAGCCTTGTCTCCTCCTACTCCTCATTGACTCCTGGGAGAAAATCCCAAGTTCCAGCTAACTTAAAAATCAACAACAACCAGTTCATTATAAAAACCCAATTCCATGGTAAACTTGGTTACAGGGATTTACTCTTTCTACGTCCTCCTATTTTTCTTGAAAAGACAGGAATGAGAGCAGTACCACATCTGTGCTTTAGCAGACGCCTGTGATGTGCAATTTACAAGAATTAAAAATAAAACACAAACACACCACAAAACAAAAAAACCTTTTATGTCTTGAAATTTCCCTGTCATTTGCCTATCATGGTGTCTATAGTTGTCACCATTAAAAAATTGTTTCAAAAACACTAAACTTTAAAGCATTTTTTCTTCAGAAAACTCCAGTATGATGCTGTCACTTCTAGGAAGACTACCACATGAATCAAATAGCAGCCACTGATGTATTGGCCCAGCAGGACCCTGAGGGAATGGGACCTGGAGCCCATGCTTGAAGAGAGGGTCTGGAGCCATGGGTGCTACCTAGAGAAGGCGAACATAAGGTTGAATCCTAATAAAGCCAGATCACCAGTTGAGGAGAGCAAGTAGCTGAGTTATTAAGGAATAAAAAGAAATGAAAAAAATGAGCTGCCTACTTTATAATTTAAACTATGCTTGCCTTTGGTGGTCCTCAAGAAAAGCATAGGCTAACACAAGCTTATTCATTCAGCAAGTATTTAGTGTTCAATTATGTTAAGGAATGCAGAAGGCAACTTAAGGTACGTGTTTCTCTCCTTAAAGAGGTAGTAAATGAGTAAAGAGTCAAGATTTATAGAAATCTAACACCGAAAATACAATGGCTGAAAGTATGACCAACCAACATTCACTGAATTCTACTAGGGCCAAGACTATAGGTTAGGTCTGGGGGATGTCTTACTTCCGTCATAGCCTAACAGAGAAGATGGCCTCGGTACACAAATAGCCTCAGGAGGATGGGAGATGAGGTCCAGGCAGGAGACATAAGCCAAACCTAAGCCATAAGTGTGTAGGTTTGGAGGGGAGAGTGAGACATTACTTCTACTGCAGAGTATGCATTATGGATATGTCACTAAACCTGAGCCTAACTTGAAAGAAAGGCAAACCTCAATAGCTGAGGATTAGGGATGGGACATTATAGAAGGCCACACCTACAACGTATGTTTGTAGGACTGTGAGCAGTCCTGTTGATGGGGATGAAGGAAAGATGTGAGGACTTAGGAGGTGAGTCTTTATATGACTTTGATGATCTTGTCCTTTTTCCACTTTCCAGGCATGAAGGAATAGGAGGGAACCCTGAAGGGTCCTGGAAGCCTCAGCCTATTTCTTTGAAGTAGCAGAATGAATTAGACCAATTTCAAGGCCTGATTACATTGCTTAACATGCAAGTGACTTAGGCAAATCATGTGACCTCCCTTTGCTTGTCTCCTCATCTGTCAAATAGGGGCATTTTTATGACTGGCTTGATAGTAAAGAACCAAAATAAAAACTAAATGAAATAAGGTTTAAAAAATCCTAGAGAGAGCTACACAAATATTCATTATCACCATTATTGTGGGAGTGTGCCCAGCGTGCCTGGTGGAAGCATCCAGCACCAGGGCAGGACACAGAATTAAGTTAGTCTGTTCTAAAAATACCTTACAGCCTGGAAAAGTAAAAATCTAGCTAAAATTAGATGTCAAGATAGTACATGTATGAAATGCATCTGGCTTCCAGCACAGACAGCCTAGCCTCTCTGTGTATACCTTCCGAGCAGTGGAAATGTTAGTGCACGGGTGAGGTAGGGGTGAGAGGCTGTTAGCCTGACCCTTCTAGAAGGGTTTAGAAGGACAAAATACTGCAAATGCTTTCAAAAAGAGCACCAAGAAATATTTTTGTATACTTCTGATTAGTTAGATCTTATATATCATAATAGCATTATATGTCTTTCAATAGAACTATTGCATTTTCTAATTAGAGCATAAATACATGCACAATGTGTTATATTTTTCTTTATCCATGCCTCCAAGACTGCACCGCATCTCTGAAGAATCTTAGGGAATCTTAAGACTAGTCAATGGCCACTTCCAGGAAAGTAAAAAAACAGATTGGTAATAACTGTGGAGATTTCAAACTTATTGTTAAGGATATTCTAAAGGATCAAGCTAATAATATGTTCAGTTTTGATGTAAATGCCGCCTGTTTCCTTAATCAGCTGCATCCCAACTCTTTCCAATAAGCATCATTATCTGCAGACTTCCCATACATCTTTGAAATCAGTGAGAGGCCCTGGTTACAATCAGGCCTTGTGGGCAGTCCCACATGGTCCCACATTCAGAAGGGCCCCACCCCTACCTTAATGCTCTTATTGTTATTCTTAATAATCTTATTTTTGAACTTGTTTTATAAGTAAATCGGATAGGGCGATGACGCATATGTGGAAGCAGAGGAGATAAACAGTGGAAAAGAAAAAGCTTCCCAGTTCAGTACCTTTCCACACTGCGGTTTGGTCTGAGTTGGCCAATGGCTGCATTTGCAGAATAACTCTTTGGACAGGACCCATGAAAAACCGGGCTGACCTTGAAGGAACAGTTTCTTCACCCCTCACGAGACCTGGTTCTTAAGGCCGTGCTCTGTCTTCAGCCTGTTTCACATGGAGCCATAGTAATTTGCCATACTGTGACCCCAGCTGTCTCTTCTTTTGGTCACAAAGCTATGCTATATTTTCAGAAACATATTAGGGTGGTGATATATGTTAGCTTTTTCTTAGTCTTTTGAGTTGTAAGAACATTGTTAATTTTCTGTTTCAATCTAGGATGAAGAAATACCCCCTATCAAAATCAATCCAGCCACATTTTCAAAAGTAATTCTTAAAAATCCCTGGTGGATATGGCTCAGTTGGTTGGAGCATCGTCCTGTACACCAGAAGGTGGTGGGTTCATCCCTGGTTAGGACACATACCCAGATTATAGGTTTGATCCCCAGTTGGGGTGCCTATGGGAGGCAACCAATCAATGTTTCTCTCTCTCTCTCTAACTTAATAAGAAATATTTTTAATTTATCGTTAATTGTTGAAAGTATTATAGACATCCCCTTTTCCCCCCATTGGGCTCCTCCACCCCACTCCCACCCTATGCCAGGTCTTCATCACACTGTTGTCTGTGTCCATTTTAAAAAAGTAATTCTTGAAAATAGAAGCCAAAGAAATATTGAGCAACTTGGAAATTCAAAGTAAAAACAATGTGTTCAGATTAGAATTCCAAATGTCAAATTGACTTCTATTTTGGCTGCTGCTTATCTAATTTCTTGCATGGGACTCAATTTGGATTTCTCTTTTACTTTCAGTACCTCAGCACATTCTGATGTATTTTAAATGGGTGCAGGGACACACATACACTTATATACATTTTTCTGTCAACAAACACATTTGTTAAATTCACAGTCTTAGATATTGATGTTCTATTCAAAAGAAAGTCAGACAATATATAAAAGCTGTAGGGAAAAGTTTCTTTGCATAACAAAAGAGCTAATGCATCAAGTATGGCTTGTTAATGGCATTCAATTAACAAATAACTGTTGTTAGTTGATTAAAAATTAACTGTGAATAACCGTTTAACATTTAGCACTTGCAAATGTTTCTTGATTTATTAAAATTGTGGGAGCTAAGGCATCTGGGGAGAAGCTAGAAATACTTGGTTAGACTTTTTTCATGGAAATTTTAGGCACGTTGTGAAATATTTCTTCCTAATAAATATACATTTGTAAATCAATCTTCATGTTTTAACCGCTCATGAAGAATTTTACAGACCTCCTGTTTTCAGGGCACTTGAGAAATAAATATCTGCCAGGGAGAGAAATCCCATCAGTTTTCTGGCTGTCCCTATACAGATGGTGGACCACACTGCGAAATTTGCTGTTCTTCGAATGCTCCATTCTGCACACGCCCCAAGGAATCTCAGAATTGTAGAAACTAAAGATGTGATAGACTAAATAGGTCATCTATTCCAATAGAAATGTTACCAGATTTATACAAAACTCTTTAGAATTTACAATACAACTTACTTCCAAGGGGGTCCAAATGCTGAACAGAAAATTGGCTTTTTTTTTTCCAGCCACCCTAGCATCATATATGATGTTATACTATTAATCATGTTTTTCTCTTGTGAAGATAATACACCATAAGAATGTGCACACAAGACTGCTATTCCAACAAAGGGATTAGATTTGCAGTAATCCATTTCAGGCTCTCATCTGCACCCCACCCCTACCCTCATCCCAATGGCTGTATTTGTGAGACAGCTGCCTGAGGTCTCAGGAGTATTTCCTAGCCCCAGAAAGAATGAATGAACAGGTAAGTGACTTTTGTGTGCATAATATTCAACAGTTTGGCCTCTTTCAAACCATACTCTGACAAACCAAAATAACAATCTGCAGCCATATTATATGATTACTCCCAAATCATTTCAACATATTATTGAATACCAAGTATACAAAAAAAATAGGAACACAAAGGAATTTGAGACAGTCTCAAACCTAAAGGTATGCATTCTTGGGTAGAGGGAAAACCATTAACAACATGAGAACTTTATACTAATAGGTATTGTGGGTGTCCTTTGATTTTGCCTGCCTTGTTTCAGTCTTCATTCCTATCTTGATATTCTCTCTGTGGTTCAGATGGAACTGACCCCATAATAACTCATACCCATCACCACAGAAAATGGTGCAGAAATAATCAATTATCTAAATTTGCAAATTATGGTTCTCCTAGAAATTTTATGCTAGAAGTCTCTAAGAAAATTGCCCTCTATCACCAAAAAATCATAAACTTTTTAAACTAGGAGAATGTGGTCCATAGGCTGCCAATGGCAACTCAACTAATACATTCGGAGAGCTCATCTGAGAAGGAAGCCAGGGTAAGAGAAGTACAGAGACTGTGAGAGTCCTGACAATATCATTGAACTTTTTAGATTCAGCTGCTCTCAGAGCTACATCCAAATTTTTAATTTCTCTGTTCTGTGACCTCCCACAAAAGATCTGCTTCTTTTAGTTAAGATAGTTTGAGTTGGGTTTCTATCATTTGTAACTGAAAGAGATCTAACAGCTAGAGGCACCTACCAAGTGAGGTATACAGATAACAAGTGTTATGGGAGTTCAGGATAGAAGTTCAAGGGAAGACTTTCCAGAGAAAACAGAACCTGACTACACTTTTAAGAATTTGGAAAGATGGAAAGAAGAAAAGAGGCACTGCAAGTAAAATGGTATATTAAAAGGCTGAAAAGTACAAGCCAGTTTCAAGGGTCAGAGGAGATCAATTTTGGATGAAATGGAAGCTATATATAGGATAAAAAGTTGGAGGTAAGGCATAAAATAGAAATGTGCTTAATGAAAGTGGAATGTAATTAATCTAAAAGAGAGAGAAGGTTCCCCATAAGCTTTGAAAATAATAAAATGCTGGACAAATATAATTGTCATCATTATTAAATCCCATCACAAATTAGCTTCACTCATAAAAGTCTTTCCAGGGACTCTCTTTTTTCCCTGGAAGAGAATGCTAGATACAAGCACAGAGAACACAGCCCAGTGGTTACCAGCATTGCACATGCAGTCTGACTCACCTACAGACTTGAGCATCCAGGGCCACCTACCCAATATTTGTCATGATGACATAATCCTTTTAGAAAGACCAACAGAATCGACTCTGTATAAATTGCATTTTTCTCTCCTCTCCTGGTCTCTTATCTCTAGAAAATAATTCAATTAGATACTCTTTTCTTCTCACTTTCACCATCCTGAGCTTTTGTTTGTCTATTTCTTACATTCTATACTTTAACTTTATCTTGGCCTAGTGTACTGTTGCATGCATGACACAGAAGAGAAAAGCTCATGATGTTTTCTTCAGCTGCATCTAAAAATTTATTTTGTACTTATAGAAAGCATGGAAACATGTGTCAAATGTCAACAGAATTATCTAACCATCTTGATTCTTTGGGAATAGAGGTAATAAGTTTGGAGTAATTTATGGAAACAAAATTTGTAAGCCACATTAATAGGATATATAAATATATAAGGATATGGATTTAGCTATAAGATATGTAGATATAGACATAGATGTGGGTTTACATAGAGGTCCGGATAGGGATAATGACAGAGACAGAGACAGAGACAGAGACAGAGACAGAGACAGAGATAGAGATAGAGATAGAGATAGAGATAGAGAAAGAGATATAGAGATAAAGAGAGAGACAGAGAATGTCAGAAGTCTGAAATTAACAAGGCCTTTTATATTATCTTACTCTGATCTCTCCTTTTCCAATAACTTCTGATCAAATTATATTCCTTTTAGTTCTATAAGGGCTTTTAAATAATCTGTCTTTCATTAGAATGAGCTCACTCATGGTGGTACATTTTCTATATGTTGAACAACAATGGGTGGAAAAGGTAAAATAATTCAAACCACCTCTTGAACGCTGCCTGGGGAAGCTCAAAGGTTCAATTATGTCTGACTAAGAGAAAGAGATTAGGCAAAACCTCTTTTCACAAGTGTGACTTTTATCTACTAACTTAGAGTTCACACTTACACACACATACCTAATAGCTAGTGTGCAGTAGAGGAGGAGATTGGGATGAGAAATGGAAGCCAGTTTTACCATTTCTAAATAATTGAGTTCTATTAATAATTTAGCTAACAAACATTGATTGAGTACTTACTGGTGTTCTTAGGCATCAAAGTAGCTGCATCATATGGCACATTTGTTTATGTCCCCCAGTTCTAGACCATGAACTTGCTGAATGAGCTAGCTTGTGTCTCTCCATTTTTGTATTATAAGGCTAAAGCAATGTCAAATATATGGTAGATGGCCAATATTTGTCCAACAGATTAATGGTTTGATGATTAAATGATATGATGCATGCAAATTATAGAATGAGTATTCTTCCATCAATGTTACTATTTTCATTATAACTAGAGGCCTGGTGCATGAATTCATGCATGGGTGGGGTCCCTCTGGGTGGCCTGCAGGAATCCGCAGTCCAACACCACCTGCAGCTCCTATCTGCTGCTCCCGCTCATCCAGACCCCACTGTGCCTGCCGCAGGCTCGCACCCAATCTGTCCCGATCCAGATAGGCTCACGCTGCCACGGCAATGCTCGCCAGCCACGAGCCCAAGGGGAGTGGCCTGCAGGATCTGGCTGAAACTGGCTCTCCAACATCCCGAGGGGTCCCAGATTGCTAGAGGGCACAGGCCAGGCTGAGGGACCCCACTGGTGCACGATTGGGCCTGGGAGGGACTGCAGGAGGGCTCCAGGGTGTGTCCAGCCCATCTCACTCAGTCCCGATTGGCAGACCCCAGCAGCAAGCTAACCTACTGGTTGGAGCCTCTGCCCCCTGGTGGTCAGTGCACATCAAAGCAACTGTCTGCTCCCTGGTGGTCAGTGTCCGTCATAGTGAGCGGTTGATCAGCCTTAGCATATCATTAGCATATTTCTCTTTGATTGGTTGTTCGGTTGTTCTGCCATTCAGTCTATTTGCATATTACCCTTTTATTATATAGAATATTTAAAGAGCAGAAAGATGAGGAAAAACCTGCAAAGACTGAAAAGAGATAGATAAGGGAATCAGGGAACAGTGATGTCACATAAGCCATGCCTCTGCCCACCATAACTTTCCTCAATGAAATGCCCACATAACCCCTCTGCCTGACTGACTTCTATGTGTCCACCAAAACTCAGTTTCAGTGCCAAAAATCGCCAGTTTGGATTAAATGCTCTTTTCCAATGTGCCAGACTCCACCCCCATTACCCCACATTCAGTATTTATAGCTCCTGGAAATCACCAGAGTTCAGATCGGGAAAACTCAGTCTGATGAGTTTATTCAGTATTTAGATTCTCTGTTGAACTCATTTTTTTCCAGCCAATATTTATTGAGCACCTATTATGTGATGTGCACCAACATCTATGGAATAAGCAATATCACATCTCAAGATTAGCCCTAACAGTAGGTTTTCTGAAAATTTATATAAACTAGGCCTATCTTCACACTGAAGCAGTTTCAGTAAGTCACTTCTATTACCAAAATAGCCCAAACCCATAATCATCAGCATTATAAGAAAATTGATGGTATCGGGTCACCTGTCTTCAGGCATATTCAATAAGGTCAAACATTTCTGAGAGGTCAAGTAACATGGGGCCTGAAACATCGGATGGATTGTGTCTCAGCGGTTCCTTCATGCTCTCTGCCAGGAGCGGAACAGGGAGGTGAAGGGGTGGAAATCGGAAGACAGTGGATGAAGCCTGAATATGGGGTCAAGAAGCTTTACTGTCATCCAAAAGAGAGATAAATTGTTTCTAAAGGAAGATGTGGAATAGAGAGAGATTGTTTTGAGGACTTTTTGTTTTTTAAGGTTTAAAAGATTTGAGCTTTTCTGTACAATAGAGAGAGAGAAAAAAAACAACAACACAATAATGAGAGAGCTCTTGAAAATGAAGAGAGAGGCAGAGATGACAACATCTTAAGGGAGAAGTGTGGAAATGGATCCTGAGCAGCTCTGGAGAGATTCACCAGCTCCTCAGGAAAGAAGAGGAGCCTAGGCAAAGGTCAAAGGCAAGGTCACCTGCAATGACATGGGTATATTTGGATGTGGGGACTTTGGGGACATGAAGCAACCCTTCACAGAATAGTAAAGCTCTGGGATTAGGCGTTAGCTTTGTCGAGATGCCAATCCACATCTCGCAGCCTAGATGGTTAGGGAAGGAGGTGAACCCATGTCGGGTAGTAGCCTGGAATAAAGGGATGAATTTAAAGTTCATCGCATTAGGAAAGACAGAAAAGGGTCAGAAACCACAGAGCCAGCTTAAGATTTTAGGTGATTAAAAGAAACAAAAACCCCAGGTATGACCTTAGAATTATGAGCCTGCAGTAGTAGGAATAAATACTGTTTTCAGTTTTAAGGCTAGAGCAAGAAGGTCAAATATGTTTTCTCTCCTAAAGTGCTGTGTTAGCAAGGATTCTAGCAGTTCATCTCGGCTTAACAGGAAAGAATGCCATAGTCAATAGTAATATCTGCCCTTAGGAAGTAAAAGTGGGAACATATGGCAAGTCTTTGCCACCTCTTGCCTAGACTGTCTATATGGGCAGGGAAGTCACCTAGGATTTAAGACACAAGAGCAGTAAGGTAAGGCAAGAACCAAAGTCCTAAATGAAGAGGGGTGCTAAAGGGTAGCCACCAGTTGCATGAACCTAAGAAAAGAGAGACTTTTTTCATGGCCGTATAAGAGTAATAATCTGAAAACAGCAATAGGAATTAACTAAATGAAATGGGGAATTAACAACATGTAAGAAGATAAGCAGTTCTGCAGAGTAAGGGAGATTGTGGCTTTAGGAGGAAGGCAGGTTTCCATAAAGAACGTTGTTTGAAGCTCGAAGGAAAAAGTGTCCTAAGCAAACCATTGGATTGTTCTCTAGAACAGCAATCGCCAACCTTTCGGACCTCATGGACCACCAGTGGTCCACGGACTACCGGTTGGCGACCGCTGCTCCAAAGGTTTCCTTACATGCCCTCTTTGGGCTTGCCATGGAGAAAACCTGGTGTAGTTTTGTGGATAAATCACTGAAGTAATCAGAGCACTGAATTTGATCATACATGAATAAGTGGATAAAAAATATGAAACAACACTCTTTGATTCAAAACCTTCCATTGGATGCTCATATTCCTTAGCCTGGCTCCAATCCAGTTTTTCATTTCCTCCCACCATTCCCCTAACTTTCTTCCATAAATAGGCCAACACCTCTTCCCACCTTCTCTTCCTCATTCCCCCTTTCAGTATCATCCCTGCCTCAGATGCCCTCTTCATTTCTTTCTGGCTATTAAAATTGCATGTCCTTTTCAACCCAGTCCATTACCCACTCATTTCATGAAGTCTCCCTTTGAAACCAGAGAATTATGACAGCTTCCTCCTCTGTAGTCATTGGCACCCACTTTTACTTTCAGGTGTGACCTTTTCAAATCACCAGCAACCCCGATAGATCCTTGCATGCAAGAACAATCCATGTCTCTTCCTTTTTTTCATCCTCCACAGTACCCTGCATATACTAGATTCTCAGTAAATAACTGATGGACAGTGAGTGGATGAATTAAAAATCCCTGCATTACTTCCACCCTATAATGTTTACCTTCACAAGGGAGTGGGGAGGGGGGACTTTGAGTGATAGAATCTAAGGCTCTGATAAGGACTGCAGCATGATTCCAATAGGGAGAGGGAGGCAGAAATTCAACTTTCACCCAGGCACCTGCAGACAGGTTGGCAGTGAGAAGGAGGGAAGTACAACCACCTGAAGGATAGGGGTGAGGAGGGGTGCACCCTCTCCCCCGAGACTTGAAGGGTGTCTCTGTCGTCACCCACCAGAGAGTATGCAGCACTTTTGGCAAGCTCCCATTATCCCATCACTGTCTCAGATGGTGGGCAGTGGAATCAATATCCCCAAGGCTTTAAAAAGCTCCCAAATGTTGTGCTGCCATTCATTCAGCAACAGGGGGAGAAATAAGAGAGAGGGGGGAAAAAACTGATGTTGGCTTCTTATTTTGCTTATGTTGTTAAAAGCCGCTCCGAAGCTGCTGTTCTGGAATAGGTCCCCTCTTTCTTTGAAAGCATGCTGTGTGATAGACTGTCATTTGTCCCCTGCCTCCAGAAGAGCCAGCTGGCAGCTAAGTGCTAAAGCCAGTGACTTGCATGTGTTTTTCTGACATTTAACAAATGGGAACAGCTTGCAAATCTGCATTAACTCACTCTGTCTCGCAAATAATCAGGGCCTACGCAGTGTAGACGCTGGGAACATTAGCTCCGACACAAAGGAGTGAGAGGCTGGGGGGTGGGGTAGGGGACAGAAAACAAGTCAGCAAATAACGGATATTTTAATGGAAGGATGAATGTAACATTCTAGTTCAGAAGGAAGAGTTTTGAAGTCATTTTTTTTCAACAAGCCTCTGCTAATGGTGCTAAATCTGTCAAGGCCCAGCTTTGCAGCTTTATGTCATCTTACTTGCACCTCGCTAAGGCTGATCTGTTGGTTCCTTCCATCTTGCAAATACCATTTCAAATTCCTTAGACTTCAAAGTGACGGATCTCTCAAAGGGGCTGTGTTTGACCACATGTGGACTTTTGCAAACCTACACCATGCAATTAGATGGCCATCCCTACTCTGATGTTGAATGAAAGGAAGAAACCAGTTAAATAAGCACACACAGACCTACATTTGCAAGAAAAGTGTCTTATGCATGTGTAGTGTCTGTTGTACAACTTCCCCAAACATACCCTATATATTGGGGTACATATCTAGCTTGTGTTAGCATTGCAGATTTAGAATAAATTTGGAGCCTTTCTCATTAAGTGTGATTCGGCTTTTGGGGATAGGCACTATCAATCCCTAAATGTTTCATTCCATTTAGAAGATGGCTGCATTTGTGATGTTCTAACTTCTAGCCCCAAATACCCAAAGAAAATAAATCCCTAAGCATGAATAAAGAGAGAAATGGATACACTGGGAAATGTGTTTGGCACAGAGCTAAAAAACTCTGTCTTCTAGGAGAGGTGAAATAACCCTGTTCGTTTCTTTAACTTTTGGAAAGGGTCATGGTGGGGCAGCATAATCTCCATCCTTCTATGGGATGTTGGTGAGAAAGAGACAGGTCCTCAGACCCTAGTCTACAGAGATCCAGGAAGAGAACTTGGGGTCTCACAATTAGGTCACTGAACCACAGGACTAAGATACTGTCACACAAAAGAGAAACATAAATGTCCCCAACCACAAGCATGAATGGACAGGTAGGCAGTCACCTGGCCCAAGAGCAGAAGATATCCAGTCTGGCCCTGACTAGGGTCACAGTCAAAATTCTTGAGGTGACATCTCTCTCCTTTCTGACGCAGGGGGAGGTTATCAGCAAGGACCTCCTTTCTTCCTACGTGCCTTCGTAGAAGGAGAAATAACCCTGAAAACCAGAACTAACTTTCAGGGTTCGAAAGGGCATGAATTAGAATTCTAGTTGACTACTGCTGGGGAAAAACTGTCACACTCAGAGGCTTTGTGGTCACTTTTAGATAGTGGTCTGCAGCCTGCGACTGGGATTGAGCTATTTTAGCAAGAGTTCCATTTCAGCAAGGAAGCAGAGGGGAACATCAAGAGGGACTGGAGGTTCAGCAGCATGTGGCCAGATATCAGGATGAGGGGCCCTGTGTCTCTGAGACTCTTAAGCCTGCTCTACAACCTCAATGGAGTTGTTTGCAATGCTGCAAAGAAAGGCAAGAGGAAGAGGTGACACACTCCTCTCACGAAGGGAGTCCTGCCTGTAACCACCATGGAACTAAACCCAATACAGGGGACTGACTCTCTACATATCCCATGAATCTTGGCTTCTCCCATAGTAGGGGCCTGGGGAAACCTAGAGTTACAGACCACGTTTATTCAGAAAAGATTAACAAATTATCTGTCTGAAATGTGAGACAGAGAAAGAATATATTCCTGAACTTGGATCAATCAGAGTTTATTACAGCACGAAATGTTTCAAAAACATTGTTTCCTAAATAAATAATTCTGGGTTCCAATCTTCTGTTTTCTCTGTCCTTGCTGTAGCTCCAAACCTTGTGTTTTGATGTGTGTGTTTTTCTCTTACATAATATTCACACATACCTCCACGTTTCTAGTAACACTTTACTAGACTGAGCTGCCATCATTGTACCTTCTCTATTCCAAATGCTTCTGAATCCATCTCCCCTAATTCTACCTTTGATTCCAACCAATCCACAAGCCAGTGTGTGTTTTTTTAAAACACGGGCTGGTCATGTGAAAGCCCTGCTTAAAACCCTTCCATTAGTAGTTCTCAAAATTTACTCTATTAAAAACTCATGAGGGTGTTCTGGGATATTTTTTAATTTTTCAAAAAAAATGTCAATTCTCCACATCAATTTCAACAGTAGATTGCACTACGTTTCTTTCGATGACATCATATCTTTGTGATGCTGTTTTTAGTAATTACTGTGTAAGACAGCCATTATCATATGAAAGTCAGTGTGGAGCAAGAAATAGGGCTGAGAAGTCTAATGGGATCTCGAGGTTTGAGAAGTTGTGTAGCACCAATAGGCAAACATGTCCAGTTAATAAGTCAGGATATAGACTGCAGCCCTAGATCCAAGGTCTTATTGTTATAAAAAAAAGTCATGTCTAGTGTAAGTATTACACTGTAGTTTCCATTAGATAACACTCACTGTATACAGCTGATTCTTTATCCATCTGATTAGCCTTCTGGCTGGTTTCTTGCTTTTATTCTGGCCTTTCCCAAGAAGGAAGCCTTGCTATAAAACCCCAGGATGTCAGCTGAGGCCCTGAGTGCATCTTCCCCGCTCGGCCTGGCCCAATATCCCAGGACTGGCCCCTGTGACTAGTGTCCCTTATTCCAACTTGGACAGTCCTTTCTGAAACACAACCCTGAGCCAGAAACTGCAATCTGCTGCTACTGAGAAGCCCTTACTTTCCACCAGACCCCACACCTTTCAACAACAATAAAAAAAATTATTGAGCACTACTGCGTGTGAGGAAATGTGGATATTCATACAAACAAAATTTAATGTGCATGGGGGGGAGGCAGACAATAAATGAGTACAAAAAGAAATAATGCCATTTTTCAGTGGCTATTAAATGATCTCATGTGTGTATTGAGATCAGCTTGTATTGAACTTGAGCTAACTCTGCCTTTTGTCTGGTATTTTCTATTTCTGGCTCCTCCCAGAGTGATCAGAAGGCTACGCAACTACCACGGACATCTTGCCCCACATGTCCACTGGACCAGTCTCCCTCTTTTCTTTCTGCTGGGAGCTCCCAACAACATACAAACCTAAGTTAAAACTATAGAGAACACTCCTGCCATGGTTAAGTTTATGTGTCCACTTGGCTGGGCCACAGGGTGCCCAGACACTTGGTCAAACATTATTCTGGGTATTTCTAGGAGAGTGCTTTTGGATGAGATCATCTTTAAAATCAGTGAACTTAGAGTAAAACAGACTGCCCTTCATAATGTGGATGGCTCCATCCAATCACACGAATGCCTGACTAGCACAAAAAAATCTGCCTCCCCCCAAGCAAGAGAGAATTCTCCAGCAGACTGCCTTTGAACTTCATCTGTAACATTGGCTCTTGCTGGTTCTAAAGCAGATGGCCTTCCGACTCAGATTGGAACATTGTCTCTCCTGGGTTTCCAGTTTATTGGGCCACCCTACAAATCTTGGGACATGCCAGCCTCTATGATTGTGCGAGCCAGTTCCTCATATTAAATCTTTTCATACACACAAACACACACACACACACACACACACACACACACACACACACACACTGCATACGTTTTATTTCTCTGGAAAATACAGCTCCCTATGACCAATTGGAAATTAAGAGTAACTCCTTCCCCTAAACAAAAACAAAAACAAACCTAAGTTCTCTCTAGCCAAGACAGAGGTCAAATGGTTTGTACCAATCCAATAAATACGTGCTGATCGATTGACTCACCAACCAGAGAAGGCAACAGTGATACTAATCACTAGAGTTAGGATTATGAAATGCACACAAAGACAAAAGATCAAGACATTTCACAAAGCATTTGAAGCAAGACCTATTGACTAGAGAATGTAATTATAAGCAGACAAAAATGGGGAGGGGGCAGTAAGAAGCAGCTTATTTTATTTTCAAAGTCAATGTGTCAAAAGTGGCAGAAGCAGAAGGAGATTTGGATTCTTATTATTTGAATCAGTAAAGTCAAGTGTAAAATGTGGACAATGATAGCACCTACCTCACAAAGGTGTCATGAGGATTAAATGAGAGAATGAAAGAAAAACATTTAGATAGAGCCCCAGTATACATGCCAAGTGCTCAGTAACTACTGACTACTCTCAGTATTATTTGTCTATCCTACATCTTGAAATGTCAAGCCAGGTAAGTGCCTAGAAATGTGAAGAAATAGAACAGAGATGAAAAAATAAACAGGTTAATACAATATTATCCTGAGGGTTATTATTCTATGAGTGTATATCAAGCACCCCCCGCCCCCCGCAACTGACCCAATCCCAAATGTGACAATCTGGCATCAGTTAACAGATACACAAATGAATGCAATTCTATATAAAAACAAGTAAGTGCAATATCAAGGTTTCAGCTACCTTGTGGAAGTTCAGGGAGAAGAAAAAAATCACTTTCTATAGGGAAATCAGGAAAACAAGAGGGAAAGGAGCCTGGTTTGGGGGAACAGAGATCAAGTGTGTATGTGAAGGTGAGAGGAGGAAAACAGTAGGACAAAGGCATGGAGGGGAAGCATCTTCACTATCACAAAGTACTCCAGGTGGTTGGGTGCAAGGGAAGAGCGAGTCAGAGTCATGACTGATAAGTGAAAAGTGAAAACCCACCTGGAAGAGGGGAAATGACTTTCCCAAGGCCATATAGTCAGGATGGGATTTGACTCCTATACCTGATTCCCAGGCCCTGCCTTTCACTGCCCAACACAGCAAACTAAAATAAAAATAAAAAAAATAATAATAACAATAATAATAATAATAATAAGTTGGGTCAATTTTATAAAGAAAAATAGTATTAACATTTGATTTCCCAGTATCTAACATAACATCTAACATGTAGTAAGTAAGCAGATCCTTTAAAATGTGTTAGGAAAAGGGTAATGAAATAGCATAACACGGAAGACCAGCTTGTATAAGGTAGGGGATTAGTACGTTCAATGAAATTTGATCAAAGTATATAGAAATACCTCCTGACCAATATCCAGAATTATAACTGGTGGAAAATACCTCAAAAGGAGTTCTGCCCCTTTACTCATATGTCTGGAAAATTCTACCTCCCTCCAAAAAAAATCTTCCCCGTGGGGTTCCATTACTCCTCTTACCTTCTAATTACAAGCCACATTATTCTACCAAACCCTTTCTAGTAATCTACAGGCAAATTTAAATCTCAATTTGAGAAATGCTTTATAGGGCATTTGACACTAATATTCATTTCTATGTTCATCCTGAGCTAAATTCAGGAAGAGACTTCTAGTTGCACTTGAGTCAGGCTGCTGAGTCTTGTGTGCACTGGATGTATTGACAGCCTTCACTGTGAGGAGTCAGAATGCGCCCCATGCAGACCTGTGAAAAACTCCCATCCTCCAGGCTTCCATGAACATTCTTTGACCATTCTCACCCGGCCAATAGTCAATTTGTATCAGATCAGGTGGATGTGTATGTATATAAGTATTATTATTATTATTATTATTATTATTATTATTATTATTATCACTATTAATTTGATGGTCTTCCTGGCTTGAAAACTACTATTCCTAATGCTGACAAAACCATTTGTTGACTCCATGATTTTTTTTTTCTTGTGCTTCTTTCACTTTTAGTCGATTATCAGACAAAAGGAATAAGCTTTTGATGTACTTTAATCACTTCTCTAAGAGTTTTGGGTTTTGTGGTTTCCCTAGTCATCCAATGTATATTAAATGTGCCATCCCTCTTTTACAGGATACTTATGCATTTATTCAGATAATATTTATGGCACCTCTATTGTGTGCCAGCCACTGTGCTGAATGCCAGTAAGATTGTAAGGATTTCATTTTTAAAAAAAACAATTAGCACAAAGGCCAGTAAACACTGAGTTTAGCAACTTATTTAGACTTCAGTTGGAGGGGCTGAGCCAGGGGGTGGAGGTTCTAGATTTCGATCTGCCTTCAAAAATCTGTCTATATTGTTTTTATTTTTCATATAAAAAATTAGAGAACAGGACTGAATGAGCACTGGTTCCTTCCATCTCTAAAATTAAAATTTGGAAATCTATTCAAGATTCCCTGAAACTGCTCATGTTCCATTACATAGAAAAACACTTTACTTATAATTTATCTTATCTCATATTTCCTTTAATATGCTCCTCATCTTAGCTATCAATGTCCTCTTCAATGTAACCTAAATCTACCTTTCTAATAAAATCTCCTACAAGTTACCTTTTATACATACCAAATTTGATCACTGTGTCCTAAAATCATCCCACATTCCCTCATCCCACTGTCTTTGTTGTCAGTGTTCTTTTAATCTGGAGTGTCTTTTCCTACCACCTCTATCGAAAGGCCACCATTTTCTGTGCAGCTCAGCAAAAGTGTTCCCTAATCCATAAACTTTGCCTTCCTTGCTTCAGTTAATTATGGTTGTTTTTACTTTCTACCTCCCTTTTTAAACATATCATGGCACATGTCCAAGAGCCACATTGTTACTCCCTACTTGCTATGCTCAAATGTACAAAACTAGCTCATCAACATTCCCCACCTGCTCATTTGTGTCCTCCTATAGGATGTCTTCCTCAGTGAAGAGCAGAGATGTGCTAGTAAATGTTTAACAACTAGTTATCTAGAGAAAAAAATAATTAAATGTTAATGAGTAAGACAAAACTAAAACAATGAAGATGTTGTAACTTCATTTGTTGGTCAATAATGTAAGAGACTCCTTTGATCAATTGATAATAGCTTTTGAATACAAGGATATTTTCTCAAATTTTATTCTCTTCACTATGTAACAGCTCCAGAGACAACACACTTTTAGGTTTGATATGTCTTATTGGCATCTCCTCCATCACTTTTCTAGTGTTTTCTGATTTTCGTTGTGTAAATACACCCACCGTAGCTGATTTCAAGCTACCAATGCGATATCAGCAAACACAGAGCTCACCTATCTGGACACTGCTTGAACATCACCTACTCCAAGTAGGTCCTTTGTTCCTATCCCAACTTTCAATGCTACACCTCTGTTTCCATAGTGCAGGATCTGGCACATGCTCTTTACCCTGGGTTTGAATTTCAAGGCTCCAAACAAGACTCTTTAACTTTATAAAGATTTGTTCTCTCCACACACACAAAAAAAATAAGTTAAATATAAAAGAAAGCAAGCAAGAAAGAAATGAACTAAGAAAGCAAGAAAAAGAAAGAGAGAAAGAAAGAGAAAGGCTGGAGGAAGGGAAGAGGGAGGGAGGGATGGAGAGAGGGAGAGAGATGGGGAGGGAGGGAGGGAGGGAGGGAGGGAGGGAGGGAGGGAGGGAGGGAGGGAGAAAGGAAGGTCTTCCAGGAGGAGGAGGTTGGTTTATAGTTCCTTCAACAGTTTTTGGCTCCCTTCTCTTGATGAAATAGGCTCTCTCTCTCTCTCTCTCTCTCTCTCTCTCTCTCTCTCTCACACTCTCTCTCTGCCACAGGTGACAGAAAAGGCCACTAGGTTAGTAGGCAATTGATCAAATAGCAGGAGTGCTACTCCCAGAATTTTGGCATAAAAGCTTATTTCACATTCCATCTTAAGAATTTATGTATATTATTATAAATAATTACCAGAAACGAAATATTGGGTCAAGCAGCAGAGAGAGGGGACTTTGCCTCCCCACCTGTGTTCATAAGGTAGCCCTGTGCCTTGATAAAATGGTTCCTTAGTGTTATGGATGAGTTTTTCCTTGCTACTACCACAGCCCACAACTTACTCTGAACATTTTTGCTAATGCCCTCCTCTGTCATAATCTTCAGCAGGTTACAGGGAAGCTTAGGCTTTATGATACATTGATATTATACTGTGACTAAAACAAATAACTTCCTACTTTATAATTTTCATTCACAGCAATTCATTCTCATAAACAGTGTTTCTAATACTCTTACAAGATGATGCTTTAGTGAGTAAAAAGTATGACTGCATGGGGGTGGGGGTGTGTGGAGTAAGCACAATAACAGAGTTATATATACCATCCCATGATCTGGGTCTGCCTGCACTATAGAGAACTTAAGTGTGTTAAGTCCAAGTTTCCCAAACCACACAAACCCATGGAAAATGCAATCATAAAAACCTTTGGTTTAGAAGCCCTCTCAACAATACCTCTCACCCCACATCCTTCCCTTTCTCTTTGCTGGTAATGCCACAGGTCCTGTGTATAGCTAGTAGAGAATGGCTGCAGGACTAACATACTTGGGAGACAGCAATACACACAAGTGCCAGATGGCACCATGTTAAAAAAAAACATCCTTTAGCACCAAACTGAATCATCGCCCTGAATCAAACAAAGTCAATGACCCCCAACCTTCCTGAATAGGAATGGCCATTTTGCACATTGCTTAATTGAGACTTGCAGCACTGGGGCTAGCTTGTGAGTGCTACCCTTTCTGAAAGATCCTGTCACTCCTCAGACAAAAGTATCCCTGAAGGTCTGGGCAGCAATAGGAGTCCATATGGTCCAATCATAATACCGATTGGAAATCTCCCTAACCAATGCAGTAGCTGTACAAGAAAGGAGGAAATGGTTTTAGTGGGTCATCACCAACCTACATCTCTTAAAGAGCTAACTGATTCTTGCTTGCAGCACTGCCTCAACCATTTATAAGGCAACCCCATCTCTCACTGTTATGCAAATATGATCTTCCCATGTCTTAGAATTTAGCCCACCTCAGAATCTTGTGGAGAAGTCAAAAAGAGGAGCATTTAAAAAACAGGAAATGAAAAAAATAAGATGAGAGTATCTTTCCTTGGGTACATCTACTCCCAAAATTTTTCATGTTATTCTGAAAGATTAAACAACAACAACAAAAAAAACACATTTACAATTTTTAAGAAAATGGAAAGTTCCTTTATAATGTCAAGCCACAATGATCTGAAAGAAGTGCAAAGCCTTAACAGGATGTAGCTGAACTCAATTATGTTTTTTATTATGTTATATTAGTTTTCCCTACTGCAGTTTACCATAGTTTCATCTATATTAAGGTATTGTTTTTTACAGCCTACACAGAAGACATCATTCATCTCTATTTTTCAGAGGTGGAAACAAAATCAGAGAAGTTAAGTTTCCCATATTTATCTGGATAAATGTTGGTGGAGCCAACATTTGAGGGCCTTCTAATTCTTAGACCAATGTGCTTCCATCTCATTACAAATTCTTTTTCACAAAAGGCTTGGAGGAGAGAGGGTTTATGGTATTGCAGAGTGGCAGAATTGGGAAAGACAGAGTGGAGACACACTTAAACATTTGAAAGAAACAATTTTAAGATGAATAAAATTGTTATGAAGGCAATTTAGCAAACCTGTCGTGCAGATAAATTCTGCAATCAGAATACCTAAATTGGTATCCCAACTCTTTCATTTACTCTGCAGGTTCTAAAACAAATCACCTTCTAAACAGTCTCAACGCCATTGTCTGTAAAATGGGGGTTATCAGAGAATCATCCCTTTCAAAGTTGCTACAAGAATAAACGAGACAATGCATGGGAAGCACATAATATAGTGAAACACAATACATACTTAATACATTGTAACAATGGTCATTGGTATCTCACAAGTTGTAACACCAGGTAAAAATCAAAAAGAGCTCAAAATTGATTGATAGGAATTTATAGGTAGATCAAAAGATGTCCTTGAGAAGAATCTGATTATTCGGACAATGTTCCTAACTCCTTCACACCAAGGAGAAGGGGCAGAGGCTACTTTATGCCTTGCTAGAATAAATTCTAGGTGGATGGAACACAGAGCGTAATGTATATATTTATAGAAAACTGTGTGTCTTGGTTAACATATTCTTAAGACTATCGACTTCTGGAGGGCAAGGACCGAATCTTCTTTAGATTACCCAAAGCCCTCCCAAAGACCAATACACTGCTCTGCACTCCGTGAAATAATTTTAATCCCTTATTTATTGATGGGAAAAAACACGAGGTATTTGGAGAGATTTGCCAATGGCAATTGATCGTGAAAAACAGCAATTAAACTTCATCAAGCAAAGTCAATGGCAGGTAGGAAGCGAGACATAAGCACTGAGAAAATAGAGAACTGAGGCAGCAATTGCTTGGTGTAAAAAATACCCATAAAAGAGCATTTATTCTGTAATTTTACATTAAGCATTGAATTTGATCCTCTTGATAGCCCAGAAAGGTAGGGTAATATTTTTACATACGATAACTCTGAGACTCAGAGAGAGAGAAAACAGCTGGCTTAGAGGCACAGAGTTAATAAGTTCATATAAAATGAAAGAGCCAAAGCCTTGGATTATTTTAAAGGCAAATACTGTTGGGGGAAATGATTCTGTTTCAAATTTTTGTGTTTAAAGGCAGCTATATTGGCAATGATTGTCTGGCACTTTTCTCTAACTATCAAGATAATAATACTTTTAGACTGTAGGTAAGTTTTGTTTTTTAATGGAGCCATAGTTGCTAAGGTATAGCATTTGATATCATCATTGCCCTGAAAACCTACCCCATCGCTTTAAATGTTTAAGTGTGTGTGTGTGTGTGTGTGTGTGTGTGTGTGTAGATATACTCATCTAATACTACTTTGATCCGCTATTAACCTGGGAAAACAGAACATGTGCTAGAATAATGCTGGGAAAGACCCAGGCATCCCCCAGCAGAGTAACCTGAGCAGTCACAACACCTGGCTCCCTTGGGAGCCTTCCTTTCTCTGTCCCCATAAACCTCTCCCATCTCTGTGCACACACCCCTCAATGTCACAGCATGGAGTCCAGGTGCAATGCTGTCTAAGGTCACACACTGATCTTATCTGCCCAATTGTCCTAAAAGCCCCTTAAAATCATGTGCAATTTCTTTGCCTTGTGTTTAGGCAAGAACAGGTGCTTGGACAATATTTACTGATGAATGTATTGGGGCTGGGGAATAGTAATGCAATTTAATAACTGTTTGAGGGTAAACATGAGAGAATTCCATAAAAATATAAATAAAGAAAAGTATTTGTGACTAGAGGAATAAGACTGGACATTACAACATAACCCTCAAACTGGGCCTGAAGGTTGAGTGGATCACCCCAGGATTGGGACAGTTAGATAAACAGAGGGCTGGGTGGAAGTTTAGTGCTGACATAATCCAGTAATGCTTTTCGTACTGTTAAATCCCTAAATGATTTGAAAAGTAGACTCAAAATTTTCAATCCCATAAGATGTCTAGGCTGCTTATTGTGATGTTAATGAAATGACAAGTGTGGCATTTCATTTGGTGGTACAATCTGGATCACTCCAGACCCCAGTTATGGTTTCGTACCACCTGATGGTGGTTATCTATTCCAGATTAATATTGATGAGGACCGTTCAGGGCTTCAGAGCTGGCTGGGACTTGGAATGTTGCTGTAGCAATTCCAGGAATCATTTAATTAAGTGGCACCTGTTCCAGAGGCTGGGCCAGCAGAATACAGGCCTGCTAACTGGGTAGGGTGGCCCACTATTTCCCTTCTTCTCTTCCCTGTTCACATTCAAATGAGTTCTCCATTCCCTCTACCCCTAAGAAGACAAATTTAGCCAGCCCCTTTCAAAGAAGAGAAACAAAGGGGCTAATTGCAGAGTACATTGTATTAGAATCCCTTTTAACATGGTCTCATTATCACAGGATTTTACTATATCTGACTCCCTCTATGGCCTATAAGAGATCAATCAACTTACACCGTGTACCCCACTTGCAAAACACCCCATTTGGCATCAGCGGGTGTTTTCAGTTGATGGAGTCATAGAACCTGCTTCATTTTTACATACGTACATTAGCACTAGCACTGTGATTATCCAGAAGGATGCTATGCCCTTCAAATACTGAAAAATAGATAGCACACACTTGCTAAGCTTTCTTTTTTAAAGACTAAATTTCCTGAGTTTCCTCAGGTATTAATTGTTTGCTGTTGTGTCCCAGGAGCCATGGGAAGTGCCTGGAACACAGTGGGCACTCAGTAAAAATGTACTGAATGATAACATGATGACTGGATGGTTCCAAATGTTTCTGCCCCATGATGAGCGTGGCCTCATTTGTCTCTCTTCCTCTTCAAGTACGGCACCCAAACTGGACTGGAAAACTCCAGATATTGTCCAGCAGGCACAGAGAGCCGGACTGATCACTACTCTCTTCCTGAATCTTAAACATCCACAAATGCAACCTAAGGCTGACTTCTCTTTTTGAACAACCCTATTACTATGGATTCATATCAAGTGTACTGCCAGCTAAGGCCCTCCTGAGATTTTTTTCACAAGTCTGCTGTTAAGCTACATCTCCCCCAATTGAGTTTTCAGGCTGAAGTGCAAGACCTCACCTTATTCCCTGTAAATTTTGTCTTATTGGATTTAGGCCATTACACCAGCATCTAAAGGCCTCTTTGAGCCTTGATTCTGACATCTGACATACTAGATATTCAGCCTGGCTCCGTGCCACTTACAAATTTTATCAGCTTTCTCTCATTGTCCTCACACGGGTCTTCAATAAGCAGTGGGACAGAGTCCTGGGCAGAGCCCCGAGACTTGCTTCAGAGACTCTCCTCCAGATTAATGGTCGTTTGTCCTGTAGCGGCATTATTGCCTGAGGCCACATGGGAAGTCACAGAAAGAGAAATAATATACCGTCAGAGTTTAGACAGAACCACTTTATAACCCCGGCTTATCATTTACTAATTGTGTTCCTTCTGGCAAGAGATAAGGAGTGAACACAGCATCTATTGTGCATTTATGGTCATGTCAGACATTGGTAAAGGGTTTTGAACCCATAAGTTCATGTCATCATTAGTACAACTTATATAAATATCATGATCCCCATTTTTACTGATGTGAAAATTAAGGTTTAAAGAGGTAAAATAACAGAACCAAACTATATAACTATATAAGTAAGAGACAGCAAAACTAATATTAGAATTCATGTCTTTCTCAATTTAAAGCCCATTTATTTCCACTAAATCTGTGCTCCATTCAAATCTAATTTCATAGGACAGAAAATTCAGAAAACTTAGTAATAGAAGAACCAACAGGCATTATCTCAGTATAATCTTATATTAAACTTGAACATCTTTGGGCCTTTTTAAAGTCTCTTGAACCTTTTTAAAAAGAAATTATAATTATTTTTTTAATTCTGAAAAATTAATCATCTTACCCAATGACATGGGGTTGTTGTTAACAAAGCCCATTTGGCAACTATCTAGTGAGAATAAGACCTCCATTTCCTACCTGCCCTTAGATCAAAAGCAATTGATAATACTTGGTAAGTATATTTTTGTACTAATTTTTTTCTTATGAATTTCTGAGAACACATAGAGAAAAATAAGGTATGGACTCTCCCTCAAGGTGTTTATTTTCTAAATGGGAAGATATAATATATAGGATTTGATTCCCTCCCATCTGTGATTCAACATCCTTGTATCAATGATCTACCATTGGTAAGACAGGATGGAATATATGGGTATAAGTATGCGATAGCTCCTATGGGCAGATGCCTTACAATCTAGTAAAGTGCATTATCTAAGCAAACACATAGAATGAGATATAATAGTATATTAGGGGCCCAAGAGAGGCAAGCAAACTGTCCCAGGGACTCAAGGAAGAATATGACACCTGCCTAAGGTCTAGCATGATGCCTGGCTCTTTATTGGTGGTACTCAGAAGGGGAGCTTTCACAGTAACAGAAATGTTAGTTCAGAGTAGGAAATTCTTTTGACCTGAAAATTAAAGGGAAACTTACAGTAGAAAAATGAAGCTTGATTTTGATCTTGAGAAGCTACTAAGACCTGGCTATACTATAAGTCTGTTCTAGGGCTCGTCATCTCTACTGTCCAATAGGATAGCCAATAGCTTCATGTGGCCATAAAGTACTTGAGATGTGACTAATCAAAATTGAGATGTGCTCTTGAGATGTGTATAAAATGTATATAAGATTTAGAAGACTTAACTATAAAGAAAGGAATATAAAATATCCCATTAAATTTCTAAAGCAATTACATGTTGAAATGATAATATTTCAGATATATTGGGTTAAGCAGAATACATTATTAAAACTACTTTTTCACTTTTTTGTGTGTGGCTACTAGAAAATTTAAACTCTCGTGTGTGGCTTGCATTCTGTTTCTGTTGGACAGGGCCAGTCTTGAGAGTGGACAGCACAGAGACGGTGCTTACTACAGGTGTAATGAACCAGACTGAGGGATAGGAAAGGCTATTCCAAGAGGTGAAAACCACAAAAATTATGCAAACAACAAACACAGAAAACTAAGGTATGCTCAGGGGACAGAAAAAATAATATATGGTGTGGTGGTGCTTTGGGGGAAAAAAAGATAAGCTACAAATATACCACTTTTTTATTTTTCTATTTATATAGAGATTGCCTAACTCCTTTTTAAATCTACTATCTAGGACTCACTAATTGAAGGAAATAACCACCTTAAATGAAAAAAATAATAATTTCTCTTAAAGCAAGTATTTACATGCAATTTGGTATATCAAAAGAGAACAGAGTCCCGGTTTTTCACAAACTTGCTTTGTGACATTGGCTAGGTCACTTAACTAACCTCCTGGGTCTCCACATCCACAAAACCAGGGACTTGGATTGGACTAAGGTCCTCTAGTTCTACTGTAGTGGGGTATGGGTCAGGGATAGTCTTAGGGATCTAGAAGCAATGTTACCATCTAGCTCTTGCGATGCATATTTTTCCTTCCTCTAATCTTGCTGTTAGGTTTATGCTGCCTTGGAATTCTAAGAAATCTTTATTCCCTCCTTGTTGATCTTTGTTTGGGAAAAAACCATAAGAGAAAAATGTTGGCCAGCACAGCACACTGTGAGTCAATACAGTATTTAAGAAAAAAAGCCAAGGAGTTGATGGAAAAATCCATTCATTATAAGTTTCCTTACAAAAATGTGGTCAATTGTTGCAAATATTACTTGACTGTCCTAAACAATACTTCTTGCAGGGATAGATAATACTTGTGCTTCATGACATAAAATGAGCATGAATCAAGATGACCAAAATTTGAATTACCATTTTATTTTCTTCTAAAGATATTGACTGTTTTTCTCTATTAGAATGGGATGGCAAGCTGAGCTAGAAATGTAAAATAATTTAATTAATGGAATTCCAAGTAGCAACACATATGCCATATTAGAAGTCTCAGTCGGACTGGTTGGCGAATATATTAGTCAATATTTTCACGGCTGCCAGTGACAGACACCCAGCTCAAATAGTCTAAGCTAAAAAGGAATATACTGGGTCATTTAACTGGGAGGATCAGAGATGGAGCTATTTTATCACCTCTGCCTTTGCTGGTCACATCTCTGCTTCTTCCTGCCCATTAGCCTCATTCTCCATGACTTCAGAAAGTCTTGCTCCATGACTGAGGAGATGAGGGAACAAGGCCACAGAAAGTTCCAGGTGTACCTCATCCCAGCTTTGCTGTTCAAGAGAAAGAGCATTTTATCTAACTGTCAGCCATATATGAATCTATGTATCCATCTCTCTAAAATCTCAGAGAAGACATGATTGGCTGGTTTTGGATCCTAACCCAGTTATATAACAGGTACGTGGTTGATGGGGCCTGATGACATACCTGAAGATTGAGATACTGTGTTTTGGCATACCCAAAAGAACCACATGGAGTAGAATAGGTTAATTACTCAAAGGAAAGAACATATTCATAGCAACAACAAAAAATTGGTATACTAAGCAGAAAAAAGAAAGTCTAGTACAAGAATCCATGAACCTTACAATGATCATTTTCCATATGGTCATAAATCCACTTCATTGTACGTGGAACCTTCTGTTCATATTTTTGTTTGTCCCTGATAATAGTAGTAGGTATCACCCAAATCCTTACACTTTCTTCTGGCAATGATGAATGCCTACAGGCTCAGGGAACCATGATAATGGAGAAAATTAATGGAGCAGGAAGCAAACATGCCTCTACTCTTGGGCCAGTTCACTGTGCCTGACAGTGTCTGCCCTCAGTGGGGCGTGGTCTTATTCAGACCTTGTCAGCTCTGGAACCTGACTGCCATTTGGACCAGTGATTCCTGCTTGTTCCTTCATGAATTATTTCCTTCATGGTGTTTTGGTATCTTTCACATGCCCTCAACTCAGCTAGCCTCTCTAAAGCCCTCTGCTGTCACTCCTTCCACAGGACCCGCTAGCTTCTCATATGTAGTTTTCAATGTATTTGCTTTTTTGAGTTTTTATATATGGTTCTCCCCAAATTCCAACTCTGGTACTGTACCAATAATTTAATTCCTATTTATTTCCTAATCAGATTGAGCTTATTTGGTGCTGTCAAAACCATGAAGCTAACTAGGCTCCCATGCATACATCCATGTATGTGATAGAGGATAGTTTTGTAACTATCTACACACAAAAGTAGATACCCAAGGTGGTGACTTCACAATCAAGAGGGTGGTATCTGTGAAAATGCCCACCAAAACTTGAATTCCTATCATTAGAATAGTATTCCATTGCCCTTATTAAATGTATGCTTTGATTCCTGTTAAAATGTCATTCTGCAGTAGGAATTAGTTTATCAATCCTTTTCCCCAGGTAGGACTTGATAAGGGAATTTGTAAAAGAGCATGAGAGCTCCAAGTAACTGAGAAGAGAACCAAGAGGTCACCCTTGAGGTCAAGGCTTAGGACCAGAGACATGGAAGAGGGCTCCCGCCCGTCTCTGTGTTGCAAACAACCCCCTCCCCATCCCCCCACTCCCCCTGCGCCCCGGAACATACATCTGTTTCTGATTTCCCTTTACTCCTATGACTCAACCTGCCATTTTTATTTTTATTTTTTTGCCCTATTGGGATTCCCTGAGCCCGCCCTAATCTTCTTTAGGACAGATGTCCCCTTTATATCAGATTTGACGATGCTTCAAACATGTGCTTACAGCAGCTTAGGCTATACAGGAGGAAGCTGAGGCTACCAAAAGGCCAAGATTACAGGAGCCCCAAAAGAGATCAGCATCAGCACTGTGGTGACAAGCGAATGGGGCTGGCAGGGCTGCCACTGGCAGATCGCCAGTATGTTACCTCCCAGAAAGAAGTCGTGGTTTGCTGGATGGTTCTAAATGTTGATAGCAGCTCCAGGGGCAGAGAAATGAGGGGCACAGGTTAGGCAAGATTGTCATTTCCTCTGGCCTTCCACTGGGATGTGTTGCATCATTGGAGTTTTTGTTTGTTTGCTTGCTTGCCTGCTTGCTTGCTATTATTTTTCTTTTTCTTTTTTTTCTTTTAAAGATGTATCATTTACTGGTCTTGATACATTTGTGGATGCTGTTCACAGTTGCTATCACCCTTTGCATCATCTGAAAATGTCCAGATGAGTTGGAGGCAGCAATGAACAACCAGGCAGCCGGTTCTCATAAAGATGAATCAAACTATGGTGATCTGATAAGAAGACTTGTGAGATCCATTTATTTTCACCCCAAAGGGTAAGAGTTATTCTATCTTCTGAAATCGTCAATGTTGATAAAGTAACCAATTGAAAGACACACTATTCATGCTTCACCCAAATGTACTGACTGGGTAAACAGAACCATGGCTCGTACCGGCAACCATAAATTTAAAGTTAGTATTTCAGGTCTATATCTAAAGAATGACAGAACATCATCTCTCCTGATTCATCCGGCCAGAATGCACTATCCTTTTTCTCCCAATCTAATCAGGACCACGTCTGCCATGTTCATTTTTCTTTATAAGTCAGAAAAGCACAGAAACAGATTTAGGCTTTCTCTCCTATACCCCTCTTGACACAGAGTGGGGGAGGAAGCCCACTGCATGAGAGCAAAACCTCAGATTCTGTTCTGACCCCACCACAGGTCCTCTTGTTTTTGCCGGAATCTATTTCAAATGCTGTACACAAGTGCCATCTAGCGGTCAGGAAAAAATTAACACGGCTCTTCAAGAAAAGAGAAGACTTAAAGCCTTTCGTGTACTATAACGAAACATGCTTTTTATCCTTTTTACTTAAACGAGATGCTTTTTTCTGCATTTGCCTTCTTTTTTAGAGAAACTTATTTCTTCCATCAATTTCTCTTCGGTCGGGATAGAAGTACCTTGGCTCATCTGCCAAACTGTGCTTCTAGCCATAAAAGGTAGGCTGGAGGTTAGTCACAAAGAAACACATTGAGAATGTCTCCTTTACAGCCAGTCACTATGCTGTGCAATAAAACCCAGGTGCTTCTATCGACTCTGCACTCTACATTTGCAAACACTTTAGAATTGAGTGGTGGCTGAAATGAAAGAGAAGAGTAAGAAATTTGGGAGAGAGCAAACCACATTCACCACCTTCAATAGTTTTTCATTGTATATAGGACAACAAAAGAAGCTCCCACCCTAAAATCAAAATCCTTACAGTCTGACTCATACTCACTCTTCTAGCCTATTTCTCCACATTAGCCTATCCATTGACTCCTGGATAAATAATACATGCTAACCTCTCTTCATTTCCTTACGATCGACCCTTCTCCCCAGTCTGTGATATTGTCCCCTCCCCTGCCTGCTTATTCAACCTTATTCCTCCTTCAAGCTACATTTTACTATAAGAGGATATCAAAATGGAACTCTTTTAGTCTTGGTTCTCATTGAGACACATATCAATTAGTTATTCCTGCATTAAAAATTACCCTAAAAATGTAGTGGCTTTAAACTACAAGTATTAGTTACTGTTCACAAATCTATGAGCTAATGGGGTTGTTCAGTCTTAGTGGGGCCTCCTTAGGTGCCTGGGGTCAGTGGGGGATCACGTAGGCAGCTCTGCTCTCTCTGTGTGTGCTGGTGTAGCATAACAAGAAATATATATTTGTTATCTTCTCCTGGTTTCCAACACAGACCTCCTAAAACCCTTGTAATGACCTGAGAAATAGGAGTGCTAGGAGCATCATTTGTTTTAATAGTTGGTCTTTGACCTTGGTTCCAGACACAAAGCTCCTAAAGCCCTTGGAATTTTCTACTTAGTAGAGGAATCTTTTGTTCTAAGGAGGTAACATCCTGCATAGCTTCAGGATGGGGCTAGTCATCAGAAAGATCAAGCCATGATTAGAAGCTTGGAATTTTCAACATCTAAGGAAGAGAAAGGGGTTGGAAATTGAATTAATAATGAAGTATGGCTACATGATGAAGCCTGCAGCAAAATGCCTAAACGATGAGGATTGGTAAACACATCCACATGCTTGGAGGCAGCACCCCCAAACTCCACGAACAGAGCTCCTGTACTCGGGACACTTCCAGACCTTGCCCTACGTACCTCTCCATCTGGCGATTCATCTGTGTCCTTTATAATAAACCAGTACATGTAAGCAGTGTTTTCCTGAGTTCTGTTAGCTTTTAATGCAAATTATCAAACCTGAGGAGATGGTTGTGGGAACCTCCAAGTTATAGCCAGTTGGTCAGAAACTTTCAATGGTATCCTAAGTGGGAGCAGTCTGTGGGCCTGAGCATGTAACCTGTGGTGTCTACACTAACTCCAGATAAACAATGTCATAATGGAACTGGAGGACACCCATTTGGTGTCTAGAGAATTTGGGTATTGGTTGATGTGGGTGGGAAAAATTGGTATCAGAAGTGTTGTGGGTAGAGAATAGGAAAAATAGTTTCCCAACCAAAGTGTCCTGCAATAGAGGACTGGATAAAGAAGAAATTGTACATATACACAATGGAATACTACTCAGCCATAAGAAAGGATGAAATAGCGCCATTTGCAACATGGATGGACCTTGAGAACATTATGCTAAGTAAATTAAGTCAGTCAGACAAAGCTAAGAACCATATGATTTCACTCACATGTGGGATATAAAACTGAAACTCGTAAACTTTCACTCACATGTGGGATATAAAACTGGAACTCGTAAACACAAATAGCAGTGCGGTGATTGTTAGTGGGAAGAGGGTAAAGGGAGAAGGAGATCCTAATATATGGCAACCAGAGAAGATTTGACTTTGGGTGTTGGGCACATGGTGCAATATACTGATCTTGTAACATAGAAACCCATATGTTCATATGGGCCAATGTCACCCCATAAATTTAATTTAAAAATAGAAAAAGGGTTTCCTATTTCATTAAATGGCTGACTATTGGCTAATCTAGGATGACCACAGTAGGACAACTGGGCTCTTCGGCTGTGTTCTCCCAACCTCCTGCAGGCTAGCCCAGGTTTGTTCATATGATGGTACAAGCTACCCAGAAAGAGCAGAATCACTGAAGACTTTTTGAGGCCCAAGCTTGCAACTAGCACCCTGTCACTTGATTTATTGTGTACTTTGAGTGGATCTCTTATCTATGCATGATTTTATGATATTAAGCATTGATCATTGTGAAATATTAATTGAGTTCTAGATCATCCAAATATTGACACATTTTATTATCCAATACTGAAAAATACATTTGTTAATAATATCACTACTGCCTTCATCAGAAAAATTTTTAAATGTTGGGGAGCTATCATTTTCATGTGGCAGATAGAAGGGGTATATACTATCAATGTTTGCCTAAGAGCTCAAATATTTTCAATGGCAATAAATATTGATCATTGTTTCCTTGAAGTGACAGATTCACATTGTTCATTTTTTTTAATATCAGCCAAATTCTCAAGTCTAAATAACCCTAATTTGTCTGTCAGTGTTCAGTTTCAAGAAAAATGATGTCTCATGAAAAAAACAAAAAAAACTGCTAGTTAAACAATTTCAAAAGAACTTTCCCAGTGGAAATGGGAGTGTCCGGAATGTTGACCACACAGTCTATTCCTCTTGGCCAAGTTAACAGGGGTAGCCTTTAGTCATGTGTCTCAATAGGAATTTTATTTTGGCTTGAGTCATCCAAAATAACCATGGTAATAATGCCAAATTTAGTGAATCATAGAATTAGAAAATATTTTAGACATCATCTAGTTCATGCTTAGAGAACATTCTCTCTACCGCAGGCTTAGCACAAGGTCATTCAGCTTCTGATCAAGCACTTCCAGTGATGTGAATCTCAACAGTTCTCTAAGCAGCCTATTTCACCATTCTCGGGGAGCTCCAATTATTATTCAGATCTTCATCATATTAAGGCAAAGATTTCTTCCTTGGTTTCATGATGCAGAAGAGAATGAATCTACTTTCTCTTCCAAATGGCTAACCTTCAAGCATTGAAACTTTAAATTTCTTTGACTTTTTAGGATTACTTTAATCCACACCCTTCCCTACTTTACACTTACACACACACACACACACACACACACACACACGCACACGCGCACACACACACACACACATACACACCTTTTCTTATGCTATTTTTTTTCCTCTAGGACAGAACCTGGTTTCTTTATTGCTCTTCCTCAAATAACATAGTTTCTAGATCCTGTCATCTTATCATCCTAGACTCTTTCTGTTCATTCCTGTGCATTGTAAAAAGGGCACCAGAACACTATTATAAGATTCTGAATTAAATCTTTTAGGATCAGAATTTATTTCCTTCCTATACTTGTATTGATACAGCCTACAATTGTATTTTTTTGTTTGTTTGTTATTGTGTTTTTCAGGAACCACATAAACTGTGAGCTCATACTGAATTAGTCTTCAAGCTAAATCTTCAGTTCTTTTTCCCATATAAACACTGTCAATTTCCCCATATGAATACTTTCCTATTCTGCAGTTGTGCAATTAAATTTTTAGCCTAAATGAAAAAATTTACATAGTATGCTGAAAAATTTTGTCTTTTAGGTTTAGACCCATTTAGACTAACCCAGACTGTTGGAATTTTTATCACTCTTAATTTTATATTTGTGGCAAATAATACTTGCAGGCCTCCAAAACCTAGTCTCTCTTCATTCCTGGGGACAAGACTGGATTACACTTCCCAGCCCCTTTTGTAGTTAGATGCAGCTCTGAGACTAATTTCTAGCCCACTGAGTAAGAGTAAAAAGAGTGTGTATTACTTTAGGGAGCTTTAAGGAGCAGCATACCTGCTTCATCCTCTCTCCCCCATCCCATTCTTGAACCTGGACATGACAACTCTCCTTAACTATACTATAGCCTCAAAAAGTCTATGGGTATGACAGAAAGATCCAGGTTCCCCAAATCTCTGTGTAAGGTTTGCCTTCTGACCAAGAATATCTGCCCTGAATTTATATAAGCAAGAAATAAACTGTTTCTTAAGCCACTGAATTTGGGTCTGTTTACTATAAAAGCTTAGTTTACATTAGCTAATATAATATACAACATATTGATGATAGAGATGATTACTAAGATATATGTCTTCATCTAAATTGATTATGTTATCCGGTGGTTAGAATAATAGGGAGAAACACAATGCCCACTAGTAAAATGAGGCCTTCCATTTGCCTATGCTTCATTTCAGCTCAAGAAGCCTCTTGTATTTCTTAGAGGCTACCTTAAGTCCCTGATGCTGGTCACAGTGTGTTTTTATCATAAATAGCCTCCTCTTTGAAGTCCTTTCCATCTCTCCCAGGCAGAGTCAGTACCTCTCTTGACCATGCTCCCACTGAAACATTGCCCAAGCCTCGCAACTTGTAATTCCACTCAGTTTGACTATGTGTTTTCGAGGATAGGGACCACATTTTGTCTATCTATGTACCTTCAGTGCTGTGTCACAGTCCCTGACACATAGTGAATATTCAATTATTGCTTGAGAATGAACAAATAAATAAATAAGTGGATACTTTAGATTTAAACCTACAAGAAAAAGAAATCACCAGGAGATAGTGGCTCAAACATCACTAATTTCCCATTAATGCTGAATCAAGGCAGCGTCCCTGAATACACATTTATAGCAGCAGAGTAGTAATTAGTTATCTGAAGAGTCGCTCTGATATTCTGAGACCTGTGAATCCTTTCACAATCCTATTTTTGCTTTGACTGCCTGGAACCAGTATGGTGTCATAATCACCTATGACTGATGTTCCAATTGCGATGAACAAGCCTCTGAAAACCAGAACATGTTTTCCAAACCTTGCACATTCTCTTAAGATGGAAACTACTGTCTCCTTAGATTTCTTACTTTTGGTTCAATTTATTTAAGACTATTCATGACAGCCAGATGATCCACACTAGTTGCAGACAATTTATCACAGTGCTCAGCTGTTACACTAAATCTATTTCCTAATGGAGAAAAATAATTTATTATTTTAACAAGAAAAGAATAGAGCTCCATACCTACATAGTAGCCTAGATGTCAGCTCATGGTTCCCTGCTCTAGAAATTGTATCTAGAACTTATCTGATTGGCTCAAACTCCATTCAATGTCCTGTGGAAATACAAAGCCCTTCCACATTCTCTCTAAATTCTTGGGAATATGGGGGTGGGTGGGGTATCCTAATAATGACCTCTTGCTTGGAGGTCTTGCTTCTCACCTTCTCAGATATATACTCTGCATCTATACCTTATCAACTCAGATATGAAGGTAGTAAGCCCCTTTCTCAGGTCTCATTAAAAATCCCATCAGACATTATCAATAATCTTGGAGAAAGGCAAAGGGAAGCTTACATTATAGAATTTCAAATAACTTCAAAATGAATGCCAGCCTTTCAAGTAAACTTGCTCACTCGATTGTTTTTAACCCACGCAGGGATTTTTTTCTACCGGCCACCTCACCTATGGTGCCTGAGCCCTGTATCTTTTCACTGGCTCTTCCCCCCTTCCCTCTCTTATCTCAGTGTCTGTATCTTTTGAACTCAGAGCTATGTGGGTATTTCATTTTGGGCTTGGGTTCCTGCAGACACAATGAAGATCACTCTGAATCTTATCAAGGTACTTTTCTAAATAACAGCATTATTTTTGTATGTGGAATCCTGTCTCCAGTTGTAAGACAATAAAACTGGAAAGCCCATTACAAACACCTGCTGGTGGAGCAGGGAACACTCATGATATCTGAACCTCAGTCATTTGTATCATGATGTGTCCAAGGATCTACAGGACATCAGCTGCAAAATACAGCCCTCCCTCTGGGCCCCGACTGCCAGTTGACTCATCACCACAGGCCATATCACCAGGCTCTGCAGGGTGGAGTTAGTGCCTTTCAGCCTGTACACCAAGCCCAATCCACACTCCTCTATTCTCCCTCCTTAATGCCCCAGCTAAGTAGTAGTAGACTTTTCTTCTACCCTGATCCTATGTCCCTGTCTTCACAAGCTGCCCATTACTTCTATCCATCTAGGATGAGGACTCTGATATCCCAAAAGCACCTAAGATTAGAGCTACAATACCAGCTTTCAATATTTCCCTACTCCAGAACATTTGATAGTTCCATGTATTAAATTACTCCATTTTGTTCATGTTTTTCAAAATCTCAGATCCTTATGATTTACATCTTGAGCTAAACCTTTTAAAAGCATTGTGACCATACCACTCAACACCCTCTCCTCATTTAAAAGCTCTACAATGTATCTTATTAATTTAACTCACATTTCCTGCAGTACTAAGGAGGTAGGGCAGGTTATCTTATCTTTACTGGTCATCTGTATTCACTTAGGACTAGATGACCTTCATAAAGTATTAGGAGTTGGGATGGAGATGTGGGGAAGCCAAGAAAAACTAGAATTGGATACATTGTTTAATGAACCATTACCAGGATGAAGCATTCAATATGCAATATCTAAATAGGGTAGAGAAATAGATAATCCATTCATACATATGCTGAGAGAGGATTATCTACATTTTGTCAATAAGACCAACATATAATATGGACTATACTTAAACATTCCCCTAAACCAGTGATGGCGAACCTATGACACGCGTGTCAGCACTGACACGCGTAGCCATTTCTGATGACACGTGGCCGCTGAGGCGGCCGCATGCCGAGGATGAAACATTTGCTGCTCCTGAGGATGAAACATTTGCGAAATAATGTTTTTTCCTCAAAGTGACACACTACCCGAGTTATGCTCAGTTTTTTGGCGAAGTTTGACACACCAAGCTCAAAAGCTTGCCCATCACTGCCCTAAACTATATCATGCATACTTTATCTCAGAGTTGGTTACAAGAAAGGTTAATAATTGTTTCAAATGGCATCAATATATCCCCTCAAAAAGTTAACACAAACACACACACACACACACACACACACACACACACACACCTTCCAGATGTGTTGTCTCCATGTTCCGGACACCTGGTTGTTTCGAAGTAGCTGGTTGCGTGGTCTCCTACAGGTGAAACATCTGGGTGATTGACTGTATTCTTCCCTATTCATCCAAAAGTTTTGGCAGCTGGTTGCAGACAGATTGAAAATCTTCCCCTGAAACAAGCAGGAGTAGCCTCTGTCAGCTGAATACTGACAGGATTCCTGGTCGAGTTTTTTCCCCAAGCCTCGGCTACCATCAAAATGTTATTTTCCAACTGCCAAGTGCTGATCTCTTACATTATAACTCAAAAACAACTGTATTTGCAATGAAACATTTAAAAATACATTTAGTAAGATTTAAGTCCTGGCAAAGGTGTATATATAACAGAGAAAGTCATAAAATGGTATAGAAGGCAATGCATTTGTGAATATCAGACTGTCTGACATCTGAAATTTTCCCTCATGACTAATTTGGGGTTTATGTATATAAAAAGAATTGGAGCTGATCATCTATTGGCAATTAAATTTACATTGTTCCAGGCTTGTGTGTTTCCATTTATTCTAATGAACAGTGAAACACTAAATTAAGGAATTTCCTGAGTTCCAATGGAATAAACATGCTGTTTAGATTGATTACAGATTGTCTGGCTTTAGCAATCACAAATAAATTATGTGAAATATATCTATATAGTAAAATATACACACATTTTGCCTGCATATGCATACATTATTTAGCTGGATGGCTTAGTGGATAAGAAGAACATCTGTTTTAGCAACCAGGCTGTGTGTAAATTTTGGCTCTACCACCTATTATCTACATGAACTTGGGAAAGTTATTTAACCTCTCTGTGACTTTATAAATGTAAATTACAATAGAGACTACATCATAAGGACACTGTGTGAGGATTAAATTAGATAATGTATGTAAAGTATGTGGGAGGCACCCAGAACAAAATAAACTCTCAATAAACATAATAGGACTGTGTGTATGAGAGTGCACGCGTGTATGCAAGTTGTGTATGTGCTTAAGATCTAGATATATGCTATTTTTTCTGTATAATGAAAAGCTTTTGGCATTGATTTTCTGAAATTCACCCTCTACGAACTGTCATATGATTCATAGATATATGAACATATGAGGGAAAAAGCAAAGTTAAGGAACAGAAGAAAATTTTGTTCAGAAATAAAACCTAATTATTGGGGCTTATCTCTATATTGTTAATCTTTCTTAAATAGCACTTCCATCATTTCACTTTCCTGCTCTGAAATCGTCAGTGGTTTTTGGTCGAGTTTTTGCTCTATAACTTACAAATTATTTGGCTTTGGGCCAGCCACTGTGTCCTTATCTATTAACGAGAATGGGAATTCCTGTCCTCCCTGCCACTTGGAACTGCTGTGAGAACCCCTGGGGAAACTTTAAAAGGTATCTGCTGCTCTCTCCTACCTAGTTCCTTCTTTCCTGGGTGGGAATGTCCCCTTTATCCATCTGCATGTCTCCTGGGGATTGTCTGCCATGGGGACCTGCTTGCTCCTCATTCTCAGACCTAGGCATGTGGTAGAGGCCTGATCAATTGTGGTATTCCATTCCCAGGTCCTCAGCAAGTGGTCCAAAGAATAGGCATCCCAGAAGAACCAGAAATAGTCTACCCATGAAATTAGCTATTAGCAGACTCTAGGTCAGAGATACGCTTCTTGAATCGCCATTCCTATGGAGGATGTAGGCTGGAGCTTTGCTACTGTCTTCAACAGCAGAGAAAGAGGCAATCAGTAAAAAGAAGGACATATGAACAATGAAGAAAGAGCAAGTCCACAACAAAACCAACTTTGCAATCTTGCTACAACTCCCTCAAGGGTCATTTAAATTATTTCTCGCTACCCTGTAGCATGCAGTGTCCAAGTTTATGCCTTACTCTCATTGTTCTCTTTCCACTCTGCTTCCCCTGCCCCACTTCCAACACCTAAGTCTCTCCTTGTGGCATTTTCAAATCTCTCTTCCTATGATTTCCATATTTCTTTTACTTCTCCACCCCTTACCGATTTCCTTCTCCTCTTAAATTTTACCAACTATTACCAGTACTCCATATTTTGGTACTTAATCATATGCTATAATGATGTTATAGGTATCAGTCTGTGTTTCTGATCCACACCTGCTTTAGTAATCTAGTCCCCAAACTTCTCTTCATAATAGATTCAGGTCTACTTGCTTACCAGCTCCTTCCTAACTTTTAAACATTCAATCCATGCTCATAGCAAAATAAATGGATCTTTAATAGATAGTGCTTAATGTAAAAAAACAAAACAGAATGTTATACCAACACCATTTAGAGACACTAAACATACAGTCAACTAAAACATGCATCTTACATAAGCACAGACAAACAAAAAAAGGTACATATTAAACACAATAAAATATAAATATAGAATAAAGGTATAATTATAGGAGCAGGGTACAGTCATGAAGAGTTTTTGCATGAACTCATGATGATGATGTGCTGTAAACTAAGAGCATAAAAATATCAACCCTCCCACCCAGGTGGCATGGCTCAGTAATTGAGCATCGACCTATGAACCAGGAGGTCATGGTTTGATTCCCAGTCAGGGCACATGCCCAGGTTGCTGCTCCATCCCCGGTGTGGGGTGTATAGGAGGCAGCCGGTCAGTGATTCTCTCTCATCATTGATGTTTCTCTCTTTCTCTCTCTCTCTCTCTCTCTCTCTCTCTCTCTCTCTCTCTCTCTCTCTGAAATATTAAAAAATATATCAACCCTCCAGGTTTGAGGTACTAAATAATTTCATAAATATATACCTATATTCTGGGTCACAAGTGTTATAAGATCCGTCAACATTTTTGGAAATTGAAATCAGAACCCTCTTCAAGTATGTGTTTTGTTACACAAATCCCATTTATACAATGAAGCAAAAGGATTGCACATTGAATGGGTGACAAACTAAGAAAACCCAATATAAGAAAATATGAATTAAAAAATTCTAAAACATATATTAAAAAGTTTGAGAAGCAATTATTTCTATTGCAAAAAAAATGTGTCCTATTTAATAGATAACTTGCTGCAAGGTTAGTTTAAAATTGAGCAGTCCCATTTATGTAAAAGCGTGTTTCAATTAAAATGATCCTCTTATTTACAAAAATATTAACTCACACCAATATTTCATAAAGAGAAATGACTATATTTTTTTGTTGTTCAATTTCTGCTTTTTCAACTTTAGTTTACGTGTTACGTGTCTTAATAATGAATGAAGTATGCAGTATAAAATTTGTACAGAGGAGTCTCAAAACATTTATTTTGGAGTAATTTAATAAATTTGAAAATACATTTTACAAGTAGCTGTTTAAAAGAATTTTTTGTTCGTTCTTTAATGTTTTGTGTGTTTTTTAATGTAAGATGACAACACAAAGGCCCTCAAAGTAGAGACACATGGTGTCCTTTTGTGTGTGTGAGTCCCAGATTTGCAGGGTTTGGTGATGGCAGCTATCACACGAATGACGTTAATGACAGTAATAATGTCGATGGCAGAGGTAGTCAAGACAGGCAAGATGAAAAATCTTATATTTGAAATGGGCCCTTTTAAATTATCATTTCTTCCTTTCCTCCCCTTTTTCTCCATTGGCAATCACAAACAATTTCAAACTACATTATGTTCCTTGACACAGGGGACCATAACTTAAATCACCAGTTCTCAACCAAGGTGTCATGGCATACTCATTTGTGCATAACAGCTGTGAAGGACCTTAAGATCAATCTTAATGTGCCGTGTAAGTATTTAGAAATTAATAGGAAAAAACTTTAAACTGCGATTTTTAATAAAACAGAGTATCTTTGAGGCTCTGCCATGAACAATGTCACTGTCACTCATTTGCTTTCAAATACATTCTCTTGAGAGCGGAAAAAATGAAGATATAACTGGCATGTTAAAAAGTTGCACATAGAGCTCTTCTACTTTGCCTATATCACAGCACTATGCTAAAAACCATCCTGGGTTCTCCTTCTAAATGGCCCATCATCCCATAAACAAGAAAATATCTCAGTATTCCAGTATGTCGCAATCTCACAATAGAAATCTAAACATGCTTTTCAATAGCAGAATTGGCCCAAAAATATTTTGTCGAATTCTAGATCCTAAAGTTTAGTTTGAAAAATATGGTCACCATGGAAATAGGCTAAAAATTATAATGTTTGTTAAATGCCATATCAAAGAGAAATAGAACAAGAGAACTATTATATAGACAGTTAATCAGGTATAAATCAGCCATGAACCAGTGATATATAAAAATCCAGAGGAATAAAGATTTTCTTTCATTAGAGCAATGCATTTAACTATAATTTCAACATTTTTCCATCCCCCAAACTCGTTTTGGTATTTCTGTTAACAACAAAAAAGGAGAAACTGCAAAGGGCACCCAAGCTTCGAGGAATTTATAAAACCAAAAAGGGAGACATTGGTTATATTCGTACCTGCAATAGATTGCCAGTCATTTGCAGTGCACTGAATAAAGAATTGCCATTTTCAATTCACACTGGGGAAAGAGAATGGGGAAAGACTATAGGTAAAAGGAAAATGTCACATTCACACAAAATACTGAAAATTCGAAGCTGAGTGAGAAAAAAGTAGGAAGAAAAGGAGAGAAGGGGAGAAAGAGACTGTGGGTGTCAGGGCAACAGTGAAAGAGCAGAGAGACTAAATTGAGTTTTTAATTTTAAGAGGAGAAGGAATTAAATTCTCCACCAGAAAAATAAATCAAGAGAACTTTTATAGGGTGACTTATACATTAATACAGGAAGAGCTGAGCTCTCAGGTGAAGCCAGTTCAAGGACAAAAGGGCACGTTTCCACTCTCAGCATACTGTCAGGGGATCCTCAATGAATTCACAGAGCAGAAGCACAGAATCCGGAATTCTTAGAGATGCTCGCCTGCATCCAGAAAGTCTCTTGTGTGCATCTGTGAAAGGCCTTATTATTGACTAATGAGCTTCTCTGAATCACCTATTTGCTTTATTATTTGCAAGCAAACATACAATTATGCTTGTGCTAATTTGATATTCCAACTTTTCATTTTTAATGCAGCTTAGTTAACGCATAAAACGGTTCACAGTGTTCATGACAAAAAGGTTACTCTTTTATTCTTTTGTGCCAGTGAATTTTTTTTTTAAAGCGAGCTTCACCAGATGTCATTTTCTCTAGAAACTTTTTTCCCTCCTTCCATTAGTGGAACAGTCTAATTACAGCATAATCAAAAAGAGAGGCGCACACGGCTGCCTGGCTTCACCACATCCACACAATAGTGCCGAATGCGTCTTAACAGTCCAGTGAACTGTCAGCGGCAAAAGTAATTGGAAATCGGGGGCTATTTCTTCATGTACTGGTAGTGGGAGTTGTTCTTGGGCTTTGTTAATAGGCAAATCACTCTCGGGAGGTAGGGAGTCTATAGTTAGTTTGTAAAGGCTCTTTATAATGTTGTGTGTTTTTTTAAGAAGTTAAGACACTGCCTTACATGCTCCTAAATTTTTTTTCAATTATACATTAAATGACTTGGCATTTGAAGTAATGTTATCTACTGTTAATTCACCTGTTAGGAAATTGCCTCTCTCTAGAACCTGGGGTTAATAGAGTGCAAAAGACCATTCTTATCAAGGGGTGGGAGAGAGGCGATTAATTTACACTATAAATTAAAACACAGAAAATGGAAAGAAAACAGACTCTGAGTTCTGGCCTCACTCCTGAAAAGCCATTATGTTTTGTTGTTTTTTTCTGTTTTTAATTTGTTATTTTTATCCAGTTTAGCAGGCCTCTAATCATTTCAGGCAGAACACACAGCATGGATGAAACTATACATGAAAGAATATGCTTCAGGAAGCAAAATTAATTGACATTGCAGGGAACATATTCACAGAGTCCGCGGAGTTACAGCTGTGTGGCTTCTATTCACATCACAGTAGAATCATTTGTCTGTTTAATATTTGCAATAGCACATTTGAAAAGGAAAACCATGAAGTGCTAAGTAGTCTTGTTGACAAGCATGGACCTTCTTTGTCATATTTCACCTTTAATATAAATAGAGATGCTAGTAATGATTGAATCCATTTGTACCACATTCAGAACCCATTGCACAGCAATGTAGGTCAGAAGATGGCTTCCAACAAATGAGCCTGGAAACAAGAGTTTATGGACCACTATGCTCTTTATGAAAAAACAATTATCATAAATAAAGTCTCTGGTGAATTAACAGCAACAAAAAAAAGAAAGATAGATAGATAGGTAAGTTATTTGTTTTAATTTCAGGAGATAGCCCTTTGTTCTCTACTTTACTCACCTCCAACAATTAAATCTAACAGCATTTCTAGTGACATGCACCATTTTAAATAAGCTACCAATGCTTACCTTTCAATTCCCTGACTGCCAAGTCCCAACATCCTTATGTCTGGTACCTTCCCAGGATCCCACACTCAGATGCCTCAAATGGGGCCTTAGCATTGCCCTTCTCCCTCCTTGCCAAGACTGACCTAGGGAATATGTGTGATTGATCAAGTGCCTACCATTTACAAGTTTGGTAGCATTGGGCACGTTGCTTAATTTCTTAAGCCTCGGTTTCCTCATTTGTAAAACTGGGTCAACAACCCTATAAGGATTTGGGAAAAATTAAATGAAATGATGGATATAAAGAACCTATCCCAATGCCTAGCATATAATAGGTACTCAACAAGTATTAGATATGAGATTATTATCACCTTACCTAAGCACACTACTGGCATATTTGGAACTAAATACATGTTTGTTGAATAGAATGAATGAATTGCCATCTGCACCTGAAATATCAGAACAAGTCATTAATCAAGTAGCAATTATTCTGCTCATAAAATATCAAGCAAAATGTATTAACATTAGTTGCAAGGGATGCACAACTCAGAATATACCAAAAACTACTGAATTGTACACTTTAAAAAGGTGAATGTTCTTGTATATTATTTATATCTCAATAAAGCTGTTATACAAAAGTTCAAGGGGGCAATTTTAGGCTAGGTTTTTTAAAGTATATCTTGATTATCATCATTATTATAATTTGGGGGCTTTCCTTAGAAAGCTCTAAGAAAATATGTGGGACATTGTTGTAGATGAGTTTCAGAAGAGAATGTGTTATAAACCGTCCTGATGCCTTCAGACATTTTTTTATCTGAAGGCATGAGATTGGTTCATAGAATTTTATGAGATTTCTTCCAGTTTTATTCAATAATGAACTGAAGACTTCTGTTGCCAAATATTGATTTTTCTTCTGTTTCTCTCTTGGGTTATATTTCTAAATACAATATGTATTCGCTTTCTCAGCAGATGCGAGGAAAACTGTTTGTGGAAATCAAAATTCAGTGATAATATATACACCTGTCATCATTAAGAAAATAATTGCTCCATGTAGGTAAATACCACACAATAACTGAAACAGGTTGGCAGCCAAGCCCACATTGTGTTTTCCTTAACCACACTTGATAGAAATATCTTGAAAATGCTTTATTTTTCTGACTTCTGAAGCAGAGAATAGTGACCATACCCTCCTCTGCTTCATGAAATAGGGTCAGCATTATGAATGTCCATTCCCTATAATACACTATTATGCACCGTCCAGCTCTACATTGGTTTTGAATGTCCTATTCTCCCCAGATGTCAACAGTCACTTCTGTTGTCATTGCAGAATGCCTGCCATAAAACCTTTTCATAGGTTTAAAGAGGGATTATTTCACTTCTTCCTAGCCCTCTCTCATGTTTCAACTAAACCAACTCTTTAACATCAGTCACTTTTAGAGGGTGAAAGAGAGGCTTTTTTATAGAGAGAAAATGAAAATAAAAGACAACAATTGCCCTGTACTCCCATAACTCCACTGTTTCCCAGCTTGACTGGCAGGTGAAAGGCTCTTGAGTTCAGCCATCCTTCCTTTAAGGATGGATAGCTCATGACAGATTCAGTGTTAAGGAATAGATGAATCCCATCTTTGTAGTCTCAGGAAAGCCAGAGGAGTTGGGACTTTATCCTCATAAAATGGATATATAGTTACTTCTAGCAGCACATTTTGTACCCAGGACCCCTTCTCCCACCTCTTTTCCATTCACACTAATGTCCTTTTCCTAAAGATGGTAAAGCAGGAGTGGGGGGAAAGGGGTTAGCAAATGAGGGAATACAAGGTACAAGGCAGGCAAAGCAGGATTCTTACATTGACTTATTTCCCTCTAAGACATAAGTAAAGAAATAGGAATTAATTATTATAGTAATAGCTTCTTAATCTTACTTAAAGATACAACTTACATACTGGTAAATTAGCACAATCCTCTGGCTTTGTTATGGTGACCAAACAGGATTATTTTTTATTCATGCATCATTTGTCATCTTTGACACCTGAATATTGACATGGTCTTGGCATCTGTTTTTTCTAAAGGAAGGAAAAAATATCTGCAGAGAAAATTTTCTCCCAAACTGGCTGCCGCCTGTTTCCCTTCCTTAGTCTTCCTAACACTTCAGGGTTCTATAATTATAAATAAAACTTTAATAGCCTTTGCATCTGCATGGGTAGAAAATAAGATTGATAAATGCTAAAATACAATAACATATTTTGGAAACTCAGAGTTCCTGTTCACTTAGTTCTTGGTTATAAGGTTGAATACATATGACTTTTTTTGTAATTAAATGGGATATTATATTCCATAAATTATTTAGAAAGAACAAATTTAATTTCAGTAATTAAGGTTACTGTGTGTTTCAGATGGTACAGCTATTTTTACAGGTATTGGTCCCTGAGTGATTGTGTGGAAGTGGAATCCCTGATGACCTTTATTAGAAATGTAGAATGAAAAATAAAGATTTGTTAAATGACTGATATTTCAAGGTAATTTGTTGCTGCAACATCACCTATCAACCCTGACTAATATAGGCTATGAATCTAAAAATGGAGCAAATCTGTATGAAAGGGTGTTTAGCTTGAGCTTTGTCAAGAATGGTTCTTACTTGGAAAGAAAATAAAGCATTCTAAGCTAGGATGTGTGACTTTTACCAAAAGGAGAGATATGAGGTCCATGTGAGTAAACGAGGAGAATGACAAATGTAAAGAAAGCATTAGAAAATATTGGGGAACATGGCTGGTCATCTATACTTATAAAAGGGTAATATGCTAATTAGGGCAGATGTCTTCCAGGTGTCTTTCCGAACAAAGCCACAGTGGTTGCAAGGGCCGAGGCTCAGGCAGTCACGGGTGGCTGTGAAGGGCCAAGGCTCAGGCAGCTACAGATGGCTGCGAAGGGCTGAGGCACGGCTGTGAAGAGCCCGGCTCAGACCTGCAGGATAATGGGGGCAGCGCCTTCCCCTGATCAGCCAGGTCGCCTCCCACAGGAGGGACCAGACTGCAGCTTAGACTGGGGACCAAGGCAGAGGTGGTTAGGGGTGAACAGGCCAGCAAGGGAACAAGTTAGGGGGGATCAGGCTGGGGGCAACTTAGGGGCAATCAGGCCAGCAGGGGGGCAAGGTAGGGTCAATCAGGCCGGCAGGGGGACAAGGGAGGGATGATCAGGCTGGCAGGGGAGCAAGTTAGGGACAATTAGGCAGGCAGGCAGAGGGGTTAGGGACAATCAGGCAGGTAGGCGAGCGGTTAGGAGCCAACGGTCCTGGATTGTGAGAGGGATGTCCAACTGCCAGTTTAGGCCCAATCCCACAGGGGTTGGACATCCCCTAAGGGGCCCCAGATTGGAGAGGGTGCAGGCCAGGCTGAAGGACACCCTCCCCCCCCCCCCCCCGTGCATGAATTCCATGCACCAGGCCTCTAGTATAGTATAAGACCAGGTCATATAGAGCCTTTGAAACACAAGCATTACATAAGATACTTTACCTGCAAGTACAAAGCTGATATAAACTACCTAATATAAAAAGAAGAAATTATTAAAATGATATAGAAGAGTTTAAATGAATCCAAATTCAGGAATGCCTCCAAGGCTCAGAAAAGTTGAAAACCAGATCTGGTAAGGTTGAACTTCTTTTGAAATGTTCTCTCTCTCCTCTCCTCTCCTCTCCTCTCCTCTCCTCTCCTCTCCTCTCTCTCTCTCTCTCTCTTCCAGACTGGCTTTCTCAGCTTCAACTTACATATTATAATTCCTGATACAGACTGGTCCTTTTTAGATGCCTATGTCATATCCCAGGAGAGATGACCTTTGGGCATTGTATAGGTCAGATAACCAACCCACTCTGCCATAGGCCAGGAGGGAGGATCACATCATACATACAGGGGTGCTGGGAGCTCACTCTGAATCAAGGGTCCCTCAGAAGGAGATTATCTTGTGAGCTGGACTGGCCCCAGTAGTTGCCCACTACAGAGAGTATAATAATGATTGTTTCTTGTTTGAGTATTGTATGGTCATTCTATTTCTTAATCAGTTAAAGGCATATCCTTTTTATTAAAAAAAAAAAAGAATATTTGTTAAATGAAGGAAATCAAGTCATTTCCTCAAATTTTAAAGATAGATACACATTGACCTTATAAGTTTAATAAATGAAACATTAATGCCTTCTATCTGGCCAATAATGGGAATTTCCCCTATCTTTAAACATTTAAGTCAGAAGAGTTTTCTGTTTAACTTTTTAAGCTATGAATAATATATTTTTCATATATTTTTCTCATTTGGAATTTATATCCTTTTTTGAGTCAATCCTGCAGGAAATGATAATTGGATGAGGTTGAGAGGACCCAGGCCTGAGAGTTGGAAGACCTGTTCTGAAATTGTAATTCCACTTATCTTGGTTTGGAGTCCTTGAGCAAAGGATGTAGACAGTGTGAATCCTTGTTTCCTCAGACATACACTGATTTTTTTAAAATGTTTAATAAACAGGGTTATGACCAACACAAGAAAGCATCATTCTGTTCAGGCTAGTCACCAGAGACAAAGGACTGATACATGTATGTCTCCTCACATCACATGCCATCCTGTGGAGCAATGTAATTGGCCGAGTACCACTGACTCCACCAGGAGGCTGGGCTCCACAAGAAGGATCTTGCCCTCCGTAGCTGCATTCCCTTCCTGTAGTGCTTTGCACTGTGGAGGATGGGGACACCATCTGAGTGTAGACACCAGAGACTGGGGTGTAGCTGTTCTGGGGTTGCTCAATAACAGCAGCCCTGCACAAAGCTACTTTGTGGGGAGTTGATCTTTTTGTGAAGCCAACCCTTAATTATTTACTTATCTGAATAATTTTCCTATTCCAGTTTAGTGTCTATCATTACCCATCAGCAAATATAAAGGCACATGTGATCCAAGTAGTCCTTGCTGCCATCCGTAATAATAAAAGTGTAATAAGCTAATTAGACTGGATGTCCTTCTGGACGACCTTCCAGATGAAGCCGGGGCTGCGAGGGAAGCCCGGGTCCTGGGTGCCAGAGGGAAGCCAGTGCCAGCAGCTGGGGGAAGGAAAGCCTACTCTTGCATGAATTTCGTGCACTGGGCCTCTAGTCACTTAATAAGAAGTTTAGTGCTCATGTTTTGAAATACTAGTAAATACATGTTCTCCCATAAGAACCAAACTCCATGAGTGTAAGCCATGACTCCATTGGGAACAACTTCCACTGACATTTCTGATTCATGGTCATGTCAACATTAGTGTCCCCCATCGAACTCTGAAATCCTAAGGTGAAAATAATTTGGATTTTTCCCCTTTTGTATTACCTGAGTCTTTCACAGTGCCTACATCAGAATATAGATGTTCAATAAATATTTACTGGACAAAGAACACATGAAATATTTCCTTGTAAAACAAACACTCTGAAGAAAGAGAAGTAAAGATTTTAAAAGTAAGCATGCAAATGAGTAGCTTGAGACTTTAATAAAGTTCCACTGCCCTAAGGAGTGTTTTTCTGTAAGTAATATGATGTGCCCTTTCTGTCTCGCCAAGAAGCTTTTTCTCTTTTTGACTAATACCTATCATCAAAGGGGATGTGATGCTTTGGATTTATTGTATTTGATATTCACTCAGCTCTTTACTCTGTAGATTTTTATCTTTCACCACCTCTGGGAAATTTTTTCATCTGTTATTTTTTTTTAATAAGTTTTCAATCTCATTCTCTTCCCTCTTTGGGGGACTCTACAGACATAATTTTAGTACAGGTTCCTGAGACTACCACCCACCCCCAGCCCATTTTCTTTCTATTATTGAGATAAGATAAAATCTATTGATCTATCCCTTCTCTGTCATCTCCACTCTACCACTGAGACCAGCAAGAAAGTTTTTCATCCTACTTACACATTTTGCAGTTTTATTAATTTCCATTAGGTTCTTTTTTATCACTTCTATTTCTTTATCAAGATTTTCTATTTTGCCAGGTCAGTGTGGCTCAGTGGTTGAGCATCGACCTATAAACCAAGAGTTCACAGTTTAATTCCAAGTCAGGGCACATGCCCAGGTTGTGGGCTCAGTCCCCAGTGGGGGATGTGCAGGAGGCAGCCGATCAATGATTCTCTCTCATCATAGATGTTTCTATCTTTCTCTCCCTCTCCCTTCCTCTCTAAAATCAATACAAATATTTTTTAAAGAATTTTTGTGTTTTGTTTTTTTATTTGTTCCAAAGAAATACATAATTATTTATTGGATCACTTGACAGTGGCAGTTTTAAAATCTTTGTCATTCATCTCAATATATCATTCATCTCAGTATTAGCATGTGTTGACTGTGTTTTCTCATTCAAATTATGATTTTCCTGGTTCTTGGTTTGACAAGTGATTTTTTTAATGTATCCTGGTTATTTTGGATATATTATGAAACTGTGCATTCTAGGTAGTTTTTGAGTAGGCAGTCCACCTGTTGCTGTGTAGTAAGAGGGCCAGATGGTGTATGTTCTACTTCTCTAGGCCCCACTTTCCATCTCTCCCTCACACAAACACCATCCCTGAAAAAATGGAACCCTGATTCCTACTGCCTCTTTGCAGATGCATGGAATGGAAGGTCACCTCCCACTTTGACCAGGCTGACACCTTCCCTGGAAGGTGAGAATACACTATCACCACAGCATTACCAGGAGTGGGAGTGTAAATTCAGTTTTAAGCTGGACCTCCCACTGACCCCAGAAGAGAAGAGAGAAAACGAAGTGTCAACTATTCCTGCCTTCTACCAACTCCCTCTGTATTTTTAGATGCCGGAGACTGGGTCCTCACTAGGTTCTTCAGAAGAGAAGACAGGAGGGGGTGGAATGTGGGAGGTGGAGAGAAGGAGACTGGAGTTCAGAGCAGCCCTGCTTTGCACAGCCTCATTCACTCTCATTGCAGCCATGTAGGTGTGGAGGTTCAGCTCCCCGCTGAGTCCTGCTGACTGGGTTGGGCTAGGAAGAAGTGAAGCATAGTAGTGCTGAGTGCCCCCGTCAATTATAAGTATTTTCATAAATATTTTAACATATTTTTATTCATTTCAGAGAGAGGAAGGAAGAGGGACAGAGAGTAGAAATATCAATGATAGAGAAACATCGTTTGGCTGCCTCCTGCACACCCCCTACTAGGGATTGAGTCCGTAACCCAGGCATGTGCCCTGCCTGGGAATGGAACCATGACCTCCTGGTTCATAAGTCAATGCTCAACCACTAAACCACACCAGCCGGACTTTACTCTTTATTTTGAAGAACAATTATATCACAAAAGAAGAATGCCAATATTTTGATCTGTTCAGTAAAGGTGGATAGATAGTCAAGACCCTAGTTTTGAATGTTACAATATGCTGTAAATGCATATAAAATGTACACAGTTATATGAAATGTGAGTACTCCATGTTTCTAGCACATATTTACATTTTTGTTATTAGATGCTTTACCAGAACTTGTGATATTTTCAAAGCCTCTGTAAGTTTTTTGAATTAGTGATAAGTGGCTCTTACCTGACATATCTGATTTTCCCATGTAAGTGCAAAGATTGCACTTGAAATAGTAAACAACATCTTTAAAATATACCTGAACATGTGTTTTTTGTGTTGTTGTTTTTTTTGGGGGGAGAGAGTTTGTTTGTCTTAGGTCTTAATGGTGTCACGAGAAAAAATATTTCATATTAACTTTTCTTGAATAATGTGTCAGAAAAACATGGTTGAACAAACACTTTGCTTGAAAATAGCCATAGGTTGTAGCATGTAAATTAGTGAAATATTTAAAGATCTTTGGTAAAATTCATATGATTTGTTAAAGTGAGTTTATTATTGGTAAACATAATAATTAAGTTTCAGTTACAAGGGTTTACAGGACTATCACAAAAGATGAAAAACGCTGAGTTCAGATGACTTGAGGATGAAAAGAAACTGGTTATAGATAAAGTTCTTCATTTCCTAAAATGCTCAACAGTGAAAAAAATATTCATATGAAAGAGTTGAAAAAATAAATTGCCTGAAATTGCCTTTTCTTTCTTTAGAAAATAGACACAATGTGGCTCTTTGTAGCCACAGATCTCTTCCGTAATTGAAATGATAAATAAATGGAGCCAGGCAAAACCCGAGGTGGTTTGGAGTTTGAGCTGGGAGTATTGCATTTACACTTTCCAAGTTTCCTTTCTTAACTTGTGACTCTGGGGCTGAAATAATGATCTCTTTTTTTCCCTTTAAAATAAATCTTTCCCTGCTTCTAACTACCAGGGGAATATTATGAAAACATTCAGAACTAACATTACAGAACTAACATAGCTAAAAACCATGCATCAGCATTGTGAAAAGGCCTATAATCCCAGAGAGAGAACAACTCCAAACATTATCAGCCGTGCAGGGCTCTTTACTGTTGATTCCTAGAAACAATAAGTTTGGGGTTCTTGCCTGCTCATTTAGCAAAAATAAAACTTTTTTAAAAAAGGAAGGAGGAATAAAATAAAAAAGAAAACAGGGACCACATAGAAAACACTTCCCATGTTACCCTTCACCTTGGTCCTCCATGATCAAACAACCTGAGGTGAGAGCTTTCATCAGGAGAGGTGGGGAGGACAGCTTGAAAAGAAGGAGGGACAGAATAGGACCTTCAGGCCTCTGGGGTGTTACCTCCTCCTCCATGTTGCTTTGCTCATCCAGAAAAGAATACAGATGTCAGTTTTACTCTGCTGTGCCTTCTCAGAGTGAAATTGAGCTCAGGTTAAAAAAGCATATGTCCAAAGAACAATTATGACTGCCTCCCTACACAGAAAATTAAACCAAATGCTGCTATCTTGCTGCAAGTCCTCTGGTTCCTTTCAGTATTTAGTTATTTTCAGTACTAGAGGCCTGGTGCATGGATTTGTGCACCAGTGGGGTCCCTCGGCATGGCCTGCAGGGATCTGGGGAGGAGCCACTCCCGCTCATTCCAGCCCTGCTGTTCCTGGTCATCTGAGTGGGCTCCCACTGTGGGAGTGCACTGACCATCAGGGGACAGCTCCTGCATAGACTGGTCACTTAGGCTTTTATATATATAGACTAGAGGCACAGTGCATGAAATTTGAGCATGGGGGTGGGGGGGTCCTCAGCCCAGCATGCACCCTCTCCAACCCGGGACCCCTCGGGGGATGTCTGACTGCCGGTTTACGCCTGATCCTGCAAAGATTAGGCCTAAACTGGCAGTCGGACATCCCTCTCGCAATCTGGGACTGCTGGCTCCTAACTGCTCACCTGCCTGCCTGCCAGATCGCCCCTAACCACTCTGCCTACTACCTGATGCTCCTAATTGCCTCTGCCTGCCAGCCTGATTGCCCCCAACTGCCCTCCCCTGCCATCCTGATCACCCCTAAATGCTCTCCACAGCTGGCCTCATCACCCCTAACTGCTCTCACCTGCCAGCCTGATCATCCCTAACTGCCTCTGCCTCAGACCCCACCACTGTGGCTTTGTCTGGAAGTACTGCCAGAAGATGTCCAGTCTAATTAGCATATTACCCTTTTATTAGTATAGATAGTTTCACTGTGTATAGCTCTCTCACAGCACACACAACTGTGTGTGTGTGTGTGTGTCTGTAGGAGGAGGAGGGGTAATTTCTGTTTTGCTGTATCATCACTTGATTATGAACTCCTTGACAATAATCATGAATCCCTAACAGCTTGAAAAATATCTGGCACATAGTAAGCATTCAATAGTAAAATAATTATTATTTATTGAGCAACTACTAACTCTGATAAATGGAGCAAATTTTACATGGCTTGCAAACAGAAGTTTAAAGGAATTAGGTAACTCATCCAGGGTCACCAGCAATTAAGGGCAAGTTAGCCCCAGGTGCTAGGCTCCTGACAAGCAATAAAGCCTCCCACATTTATTGAATGAAAATAGGAATCTATTTTACTTTCTTCCCATTGGGGATGGAGCCCACAACCTGGGCATGTGCCCTGACCCCGAGAATGGAACCATCCATAGTTCGAAGCTCAGCCACTGAGCCACATCTATCAGGAAGCCTGCTTAGTTATTTCACAGATCATCCCAGCAGGAGGGAACATTCCCTCTGAGGTTAAAATAGGCACTCCAGTGAGCTGAATTCCCAAAGTGGAACTCTCAGGGACCATCACCCCACTTAGGAACAACTGCGACTGCTCCAAGGACATCAAGCCTCCCAGGCGTGTGTCCCTCACCACCCGAAGTGCAGGTCCTCTGTCACTACCTGAATAATCATTCCCATTGGGCCACACCAGAGCAATCTGACTCGATTTCATCCTTCTCTCTGAATGCTTTTCCTGGGCCTTCCGGAACTACCTTTTGCAATCGGACGGTAACGTCAGCCTCATTTCTGAGAGCTGTTGTTTCATTTTTCCTCTTAACACACCATCTACTCAAGGCCAGGAGTTGGATTAAACACTGGACCCTCACTGCTGTATCCAACCATTCTCCTTTGTGCCCCTTCACAGGAAGGGCAACGTACCACTGGGCACAGCAGGCACAGTGCCTGTCCTGCTTTTAGGAAACTAGGAACATATTTTGATTTCTTTTAAAATCAGAAGAAAAAATAAATATGATCCAATGGAATTATATTCATCTTTTATTAATGAAGATGTAAAATATCCTTTTCAGAATTTTTTTTTTATGCAGGAAGGGGCTAATAAAAACATAACATGGCCTTGCTTTAAACTCCCTGCTCTTTCTGAGCTCCTGCCTTCAGAGCCCATCACCTCTCCCTCCTAATGGCCCATCTCAGGACTAGGTTTCTGCCTTTATTGATTGAAGACCTGATCCTGTCCACTCTTCTCTCCATCCTCATTCTAATATCCAAGGTTGGCCCAGCTGTATCCTCAGACATTAATACAAGAGGCCACACTTCTAGATCAGCCTCCCCACTGGACAAGAGGAGGTCGTGTGTATTTGGGTGTCTGCAGGGGAGAAGGGTAAGGAAAGAATCAGAGCCCAGAGCTGGACATCTCGACGTCCAGAGCATCTCGGGCTGCAGCGGGACTGGCAGGCCTGGTGAGAAAAGCTGAGGAAGGCCGAGAAAGGGAGAACAATCAAGTGCCTCCCCCTTATCCATGGGGATGGGTTCCCACACCTGCAGTGGATGTCTGAAACCACAGAGAGAACCAAACCCTAAACATACCATGTTTTCCCTATAGGTACACAGCTGTGGTCAAGTTTCATTTCTAAATTAGCACAGTAAGATAGGAACATCCATAACTACTAATAAAACAGAACCATTTTAACAATATACTGTAACGAAAGTTATATGAATGTACTCTGTCTCTCTCGCAAAATATCTTACTGTACTCACCTTTTCACTGAAAGGAAGCACGTGATGGCCTCTCGTTGGCATATCTGACTTGCCAGCGTCGCTACTCTTGGGCTTCGGGATCCTCTTAAGTAAAAGAATGGTTATTAAACACAAGCACTGCGATGCTAGGACGTTCCACCTGGTAACCAAGATGGCTGCAGCGTGACTACGCACGCACGTGGCGGCCCGAAGACGCTGCGTCTCATCTCGCGGGAGGGAGCTGTGTGCGCCGAGATTTCATCACTACTCAGAACAGCGCGTAGTTTAAAACGTATGAATTGTTTATTTCTGGGTTTTTCCATTTATTTTTTTTTAATATTTTTATTGATTTCAGAGAGGAAGGGAGAGAGATAGAAACATCAATGATGAGAGAGAAGCATTGATCGGCTGCCTCCTGCTCGCCCCACACTGGGGATCGAGCCTTCAACCTGGGCATGTGCCCTGACTGGGAATGAAACCGTGACCTCCTGATTCATAGGTCAATGCTCAACAACCTCCTGAGCCATGTGGCCGGGTCCCATTCCATTTATTATTTTCAGGCCATGCTTAACCGCAGATAACCGAAACCGAGGAGAACGAAACTGCAGGTAAGGGAGGACTGCTATACAGCAGTTTGGGGTCTTTCACCAAATATTCTCTCCCTCTCTGTCACCTCAGGTCCTCTCATTTACCTGGCAGGGCTGATGGACCATGGAGGGAGGCCAGGTGGCTGCTCCTGGCCCAGTGCTGATACGCACCTCCTGATGCTTTAGTCCTGGACCAGCAGACCACACGCCTTCAGCCTCAGTGCCCCTAATGAAAGCCACATGTGAGTTTTCATGGTGCTTCAATGCATTCTGAAGGAAAAACACTGCTCATCACAATGGAGGAAGAGAGAGAGAAAACACACACACACACACACACACACACACACACACACACACACACAAAACCTGAATTCTTATTTCCCCTGAAGCTTCAGAAGTTCTTGAAGTGCAAAGCAGAGAGAAGGGCTCAGTGTGTGTGCAGAGGGCTCTTCACGCTGTAAAAGCCTGTCTGAGAGTGGCAAGGCAGCGCTCATTAAGCGGGATCCTGAGAAAGCCTCTTCCTCAAAAAGGCAGGAGGCATGGTAGCCGCTGATGGGGCAGATGTGTTTGTTTTAACCTGGGCTGGGACTGCCCTGTGGAGTAGGAAGATTGCTTGGGGTCAGAGAATGACCCTGCCCCAGGCATATCTCTCTCTCTCTCTCTCTCTCTCTCTCTCTCTCTCTCTCTCTCTCTCCCTCTCTCTCCTCTCTCTCCTTCCCCTTTTCTCTCTTTGTTAAAATACAGCTTTACATCAGGAAGCAGCCCAGCTTCATAATGATAGAGACCGCCTCTGTGCAGATATAATCTCTGATTGATGGGGTATAGAGAGGGGAGGAAAAAGACAAAAGAGAATTTATTATTTCACTCCAAGATTCAAATCTGTCAGGGGCCTGCCAGTCTCCTTAGGCATAAAATGGGGCAAGGCAGAGGTCAGCACCTGTGGTGATGTTTCACTTGCCCCCCCGCCCGCCCCCTCCCCTGCCTTTCCTCTAAATCTATTTACTCACTGAACAATCTACTGCATTTTCAGAAGGGAACCTTAGCATTCCTTCTACATAAGGCAAAACAGAAAGGGAGAGGCTTGCTTTTTCTTTTTCTTTTAATCACTGCTCTTCCCTGGGGACACTAGAAAAACTGAATTTCTTGGTTCACTTTAAAAATTTTTTTGTCCATGGTTTTCCCAGTGGAATGCCCCAAGGTTATTTAATTTACTATTTGTCTCAGTATTTAAAAGATCAATGTATTAATAAAAACAAAGATTTGCTCATTGTCATGCACCTAGGGGCAATTACTCAAAATATATATAATTATATATCTGTCCTGGAATCTTTTGTGATTATAGCAAATAAATGTCATATTCCATGCTAATCAATGTGGGGTGAAAAAGCAAAGAAAAAGTAACAATAGGCAAAACCATGTCCCTTACACATTCTAGGTGTTCTACACATGTATTAAATGAATAAAGCTTATATTTTTATATAGCAATACTGACCTGTAAATGCATTATGCCATTTCATAATTCTGATTACTTTACCCATATAACATGCAAATCATTTTGTTTCAATGAAATTAAAAAGAGTGAGGTCAAAAAAAAAAAAGAGAGAGAGAGAATGAGGTCTTTTTCCTTTCCAGGTGAAATCACTTGTGAGGCTAAGAAAAAAAAAATCAATGAACCACAGAAAAATTCTAAGTCAAGGCAGAACTATTTAAATCAGTATAAGCAAAATGTGCATTTTAAAAGGATGCCTTCTATAGAAAATGGGAATCCATAATTTCTGTGCATTGCACTGAAAAACACTTTCAGTAACCCAAAAGTCATCTGGAAATGCAAATACTGAAATGCATGTCATCAAATGTTCATATGATACTAAATGATTTTATGCAGCAAGTACCACTAAAGACAAAATAGCATTTGTATAATTTTACCTGCAGAAGTTTTTTCTTTTTATATAATTTTAAATTGTTTCAGTTTAATTATAAATAGTTACATCCAATAAGAAGTATGTGGGGTTTTTTTTTTAAATCAGAGATTATTGCTCCCAATAGCAATATGTTCAAGTAATAGATGCAAGAAATATAGGATGAGACTTCAGCTCTGGAAGGGAAAAGAGAAGCAAACTGATTTGACATTGAAACTAAGGTTGAAAGGAAATAATAATTTCACTAAACCTACAAGTTGATTATTAAATTCTAGATTTCACTCCAATTTCAGGGCTATTTGGAGGTACTTGGACTCAATGATTGATTGGTTCTTGTCAAAGACAAAGACCAAAGAAGGAAGACAATTATTTTAATTCAGGCTACAACTATAGGGAGAACACTCCAGATCCAAAGATCAGAGTGTTTCAGCAAGATGGTTTCATCTTAAACTTTTATAGGGAGAAATAGATAGGTTATAGCTGGAGAGATTTTACAGTTGGGATTGTTTTTATAATCAGGGGAGGGGGGAGTTTCTCACTAAGTCACTAAACAAGAAATATTTCTCTCTGTGTCTGGTTAATTTGGGGAAGACAAATAGCTTAGTTAATTATTTATGAGACAAAAAAATAGAAATTTAGAGTCTGTGTCTGGACTCATCAAAATTAAAAAGAGATTCATTAGCAAGTTTTGTGTAAGTCATAGGGAGAAGGGTGGTTCTTCGTAGTAAACTATCTTCCCAGATCACAAAGAGTAGAGGTTTCTTACCATCTCTGTTGTCCAAGAACACAGGGCTCAAATAAAGTTCAACATTGTCAATCTCAATCCAGTCATTAACTAGAACTAAATTATCTTCCTTTTTTTTTTTTTTTTTAGTTCAAAAATACTGACATGAGTATGTAAATTAAGGTAAAATTGCTTTTTCCAAAGATGGTGGAGGGAAGTCAATTTGGATATGTCTCTAGGAATTGTTTTGCCTTGCTATTAGTTGCCTACAACTTGCAAAGTGGTAAAATCACTCAAAAACAAGGAAAGGCTAAAATCACATAATCTGGAGGAATGTCAATGGAAAATGCATTGTTCTTCCTTTTTTTATGCCTTGCCTTTAACGCTAAAGTCTGAACTTTTTAGTGTTCTTTAACCAGGCCCTGGCTCCTCCTATCTCTTTCATAATCTTTCCTGTCAATTATAGGTAGTATTGTTTTCCCTCAAAGTTCTTATGTTAAAGAATGTGACCTCAGGTAGAAATAGGGTCATTGCAGATATAATACAAAATAAAAGTACAAACTAAACAATCTGTTTAGTGCAAATTAATTTGGTACTAAATATAGGGTGTCCCCCCCAAATGTATACACACAATGAGGGTATTTCCTTCCTTTTAGGTCTCTGTCATTTTTTTCCTGTCCATTTACAGAATAAGGGTAGGTGGCAAAATGACTTAGAATCCCTTCAGGAATCTCAAAGAAGTACCCGTGTCACCAATTATTGTCTATAATAATAATCGTACCTCTTCCTTCTGTCTCAGAGAAGCAAGTCTGAGTGTTGGGTCAATAACCTTTCTATGATTAAAATTCATGCACAAACACAAATGCACACAGGAAAGGCAATAAGCATTGCCAAAAACACAGCAGCTTCTCTGCCTGTGGGGCATGTAGAAGCACAAAGTGAAGAATGAACACAGGACAGAATTGCAGATCAAACATAATGTGGGCTGATGATACATTCATTGCAATGGGTTTTCTAACAGTGAATTCTCAGAAATATAGAAAGGTAATATTGTAAACCCATGCAACCATTCTTTTAATATTACTTCTGTAAATGATGACTTGTAAATTCACATGTAGCTACCGATAAACAGCCTGTTTGCTTAAAGGATTCCAGGAACTAACCTCAAAGGAAGCCAACTCCAGCCTTCAGGCATTTCAACTCCAGGAGATTTGCTCCTGGAGTTGAAATGCCTGAGGAAAAAACAGACCATAGATTGACCAGCTCCTAGATGGTTAGCAGAGCCGACTGTGCTGAGTAGCACATAGCACCCCCAATGAGAGCCCACAACACCCTCCATTTTCCTTTGTTCTGCCTTCCCCTTCCTGGCTCATAAAAAACCCTGTCTGCACTGAGATGTTAAGGTTGTCTTTGAGACAACATTCCCCTATCTTACGAAGCTGCTGGTTCTTGAATAAACCTGCTTTCCTTCCACCAGACCCTGTCTCTTGATTATTGGCTTTTGAGCAGCAGGTTTGGTGTCAGTATCATCCCCCAATATTATAGAACAAATGAAGTACAGCTCTTTGGGCCGATGTTCTTACAGGACAGATTTCATGGTGGCATAGAAAACACACACTGAGGGGTGCTGGGATGGTACCATATGCAGATGGTGTTCCCATTGTCTCCCTGATGAAATTGGAGAAGCCAATGTCTAAAACAATGCTTGGTGTAGTTCATGGCATATTTTAAGCACTCACTAAATATCCTATATAATAAAAAGCTAATATGCAAGTAGATCAAACAGTGGAACAACTAGAACTGAACAACCGGTTGCTATGACGTGCGCTGACCACCAGGGGGCGTGTGTGGAACATGGCGGGCATCGGCTACAGCGGGATGGTGGAGCAGGTGAGCAGGGGTGCCAGAACAAGGTGGGGCACCAATCGCTGTCATCGGGGCGAGCCTCTGGTGGTTACTGAAAATTCTTTGCCATCACGTGCTGTGGTCCTGCCTGGTGCTCACACCCACTGCCGGCACCAGAGCTACCACTTGCACCCACTGCCAGCACCGGCCCCGCTCACACCCGCAGCCAGCGCCAGAGCCACTGCTCGCACTCACTGCTGGCGCCTGGCACCGGTTCCAATCGCTCCGCGCCGTCAGCCGGTGCGAAAGGCAGCTGCTGGCCCTGATCGCCCCTAAGGATTCTCCACCTCCCCCTGCTCCTGAGGGGTGATCAGGTTCCACAGCCACCGCTTGCACCCATTGACAGCACTGGCCCAGCTCACACCTGCTGCTGGTGCTGTCACCAGGTGCGGCCGGTGCCCTCAGCACATGGGAGCGGCGGCAGCGGGAGTAGGGCTGCCAGCAGAAGGAGGACGGGGAGCCACGGGAGGAGGGGCCTGGCAGGGGCACAGAGGATGGGCCAAGACCCACCCCTGTGCCCACTGTAGCCTTTCAGCCCACAGTTCCTTTCATGATGCATGAATTCGTGCACTGGGGCCCTAGTTTGTTAAATAAATGGATGACTTGCAAAGATGCTGAATGGGCCAAAATCTCCTCCATCCATGTAGTTAATCTGTAGAGAGGAAGAGGAATCAATAACAGTGCTAAATAACACCAAGGATGCTAAAGATACTGCCATTAGAATTTATTTTCTGTTGCAAAAAGTAAGTCCAAGAATTGCTCTGGAACATATCATGGTAAGTATATCATGTTTATGAAGTCAGTGGTTCTGCCCTGTATTTGCTCAGAATCATATACAAATTACCTAACCCACTTTACAGTTACTTTTCAGTAAAATAGGGGAACATTACCTAATCCACTAATTTGTTGAAATAATTAAATAAAATAATACACCTGAAATTGACCAATGTGTTATCAGGAACATGGTGGTGTGTTGGGCTCTCTGTGCTTCCTCACCCTCCTCACTCAATATAGGAGTGACAGGTATGTAGTGCTCAGACCTTGGAACGGAGAGCCAAAAAACAAACAAACAAACAAACAAAAAACTGTGAGAAATGTCTGATTATTATTTATGTTATTTTCAATCAAAATATTTAAATTTTTTAAAAAACTCTTAGCACCATGAACTCTGTGAATTACAAAACTGCACTGGGCCCTGAGGGAGTACCAGTCTTTCTCCCCCACCCTTGCAAAGAAAATTCTTTTACATCTCAGCATTGCAAGCCTAACATCACATTCTCAGAGAAGTTCCTTTGCACCTCACACTCCTCCCCTACACTAGTTAAAACAGCACACTCAAAAATCTATCCCTTATTTTGTTCTTCTTTCACAGTGTTTTCAAGAGTTTCTATTATAATATGGGTATCCCCACTTTTCAGAAGTTCAAGTTGCACCAATTCACTTTTACTTAAGACCTGCATTAGTACCTGTATTCACTAACCAAAAGAAATCCAAAGAGGAATTTTGCTTCTAAGGAAAAAGAGAAAATAGCATTCCTTGTTTGTTTTGCAGAGAGCTATTATAGAGGCAGCCACACCTGGAACAAGGAGAATGCACACCTCCCTACCCGCTTCCCTGGGAACTATACTCAGCATCTCAGCATAAAGCCACCATCATTTTGAACTGCATCTATATGGATCTGTACTTTATCTTGATTTATTTTTGTGCATCCATTAGCAAGATGTATTCTAAGGTATCAGAAAAGACTTTTGCTTTTAATCTTTCACTTTTGTAGCTGATTGAAGTTGCTTTTTTTTTTTTTTTTAATGGAACCACCCAAGCCTTGTGAGTTCCTGCTCCAGGATCACTAGTAGACATTCTCAAGTACATAGCTTTCCACAATGTCACTTGACAAATGGTTAAGAGTCTTGGCTTATGAGGCAGGATTTTTCAATTTTCCTTAGTGTTATCTATTCTACCATGTTATTAGATTCTAAATGACCTGGAGTTATTAGAAAATTCCTAGAGGCTATTTTTACATTGGAGCAAAACTTTGTGAGATAATTTCAACTTCACAATATCACATTTATTTTTTTCTTGATGAAAGCTCAATAATAGATGGCAGTTTTTTAAATCTAAGAGTGAATTTTTTTATTACCAGCTAAAGAGGATTAATTGGGTGACAGAAATTGACAAAAACAAACCTATTTATCACTGCATGAGTCCTGGGTCACTTAAAGGAATGGACCATTATCAAAAATTTTCTTCACCATTATTAAAACCTGTTAGTTGAATAATTAAACATAAAATTGAAGCAAGATTGCATAAGAAAACAAAATCAAAATGGCAACTCCAAAGGTGAATTAAATATGGAACCAAATAGTCAATGAAGTAGCCTGCCACACAAAGAAACATTCATGTATAAAAGTTATTTTTTGAAAATATATTTTTATTGATTACAGAGAGGAAGGGAGAGGGAAAGAGAAATAGAAACATCAGTGATGAGAGAGAATCATTGATTGGCTGCCTCCTGCACATCACCCATTGGGGATCAAGCCTGCAACCTAGGCATGTGCCCTTGACCAGAATTGAACCTGGGACCCTTCAGTCCGTAGGCTGACACTCTATCCACTGAACCAAACCAGCTAGGCAAAAGTTATTTTTTTTTAAAGACAGGCAGTGGTCTGTGCTATGGATTCTTTCAATGCAAATTGTGTTGTGTTGTATAAGTGTATGCTATATTTATGAGTTGTGAAAGATCATCTGGGAAAGAAAATATCATGATTTTTCCTTTCATAATAAAGTTTGCATAATACATTCTATAATACATTTCCATAATACATTAAGAATTTTCCATAATACATTTTTAATTTTTAGTTTTTTTTCCATAATTATCTTTTAAAAGTTAACATAAGTTTATGCTGGATTCTATGAATGAGTATCTTAGCACTAAGTACTGACATTTCATTTTTATGCTTTTATCTGTGTTGTGTTTGTGACATGACTGTTGATGTCAATTACTATTACTTTAACTGTTATGAGCTAATGAGAAAAGGACAGAGATAGACTTAGGACAAAAAATGCTTTGGGGGCCACGTAAAGGCCAAATGCTATTACAGTACTTACACATGAAGATTTCATAGTAATTTGAATAGAAAATGAGGCAAGAAAATTGAACTGCCATGTGGTTTGTAGTAGAATAGACCTGCAGAATTTCAAAGAGCTGGTACTGTAAGAGTAGTCAATACCATATTCATGTTGTATGCAGTAGTTTTTAAAAAAGATAGTGTTACTTTAAGATTGTTAATTTCAAGTTTTTATATTCAATTTTTAAATTTGGTTTTAAAATAATTTATAAGGAATATATGTGTATGCTTATCTATGAAGTTTCATTTAGGTTTAGACATTAAATAACACTATAATAAAAGTAATTTAAGTCAGTACTGGGGTCAGAGAATTGAGTTCTTTACAAATTGTCAATGTTTTATTCACGTTTGAGAAGCTTGATATCAAACCTCACACCCACTGCTGGAATTATCCAGAGACAGAGCACTTGGAACTATTTGTTTTACTGTTGGACAGCTCTGCTGATTCAAAAGTTCAATTTTTATTGATTGCTGCAATTACATTTTTTTGTAAGTTCCAACCATTGGTGGTAGTTATACGTAGGAACAAATTAAGTCTGCTCTATTTCTGTTGCACCTTTTAGTTATATGAGAATAGCATGTTTTGCCTTAATCTTGCTTCCACAAATATTTTTGAGAACTTACTTTGGACAAAAAATTGTACATTAGCCATTTTTTTTTTTTTGCCCTGAAAGGCACTATACTTCCTTCAACCTTTCCTTGAAAGTTATTTTTTTCCTAATCACTGTAAATTATACATACTCTAGCGATTCCTCTCTTGCCATGTGACACTTAAAAATAAACACATAGAAAAATGGAGACTTTTATTCATATCACCAATAATAGTAACAAGGAAATATTAAACTCATTAATGTGCTAGGCACTAAAGGGGGCAGGTACAGAAGTATACTGACACACTATTCTTGCCTTTAAAGAGTTTGAATCTAGTTGGAAATGAAGATTAAATTTTTAGATAATATTAAATATAAAGACAAGCATTGTAGGAGTTCAGAGGGTTCAGTAACCTGAGTTCTTGAGTCATTACTGGACGTTTATGGGTTTCAACTAGAGTTCAGTCTTCAAAGCTACAGTGGGTCTGAATATACCCAATGCAAACAAGCACCCAACTGCTTTGTTCAAAGTAGCATAAATGCCAAAACTGGAAGTAAGTTTGTGTTTTTTTTTGCTCTGTGTCTAGTCCTTTCTTGACTCTCTAGAGCAGAAAGAGAAAATCGTTGCGTGAGAAATCAAAATTTTTATTAAATCTACAAATTTTGGAAAGATCACTGAAATTTAAACTTGGCAAAATTCTAATTCTTGTGACTGTCCCTGGCTTAGCCTGTAGCAAGTGAAAGTTGCTACAATTATTTTTGAAACGCATTTTCTCTCGGATTGATTTTAGGAACAGCTCAAGCTCAAATGACAGCTTGTTTTATTTAAAAACAAAACAAACAAACAAAAAAAAGTCCTGTGCAAACAGGAAGAATACCCAAAGTCTGGGAAGTAACCAGATCGCCTGTGTTGCTGGAATTCTATTTACCTCTAAGCAAGACGGAAGGCTGCTTTGCACATGCGCAGAAGGGAAGGTTGGGCGGGGAGTTCCGGCGCGTTGGGTCGCGCCCCAGGCAGCGATTGGCTCCGACCTGGCCGAGAGGCGGGACCGGAAGCGCCCGTGTTGTGGGACTCAGCTGGTTGAAACCCAGCGTCTTTCCAGCGCCTTGCTTCCCGCGGTAGGTGCCCAGGCAGAGGCGCCATGGGGGAAGCGGAGAAGTTCCACTACATCTACAGCTGTGACCTGGACATCAACGTGCGGCTGAAGATGTAAGAGGCTCTGGGGACAGGGACGGGGATTGCCGGAGTTTAAGGAGAGGAGGCGGGGGCCTGTGGGGTGAGGGTAGAAGATGATTATTGGCCTGGCGGCCGGCCTGGGGGCGGCGGGGAGAGCTGTGGCTGGGGCAGTGGGGGAGAACGCGGCGTGGAGAGGGCGCTGTGGGAGGAGGGGGGCGGTAGGAATGAGCCCTGAAGTCCAGCGCGGTTTTACTTTCTTCAAAGCATTGTGCTGTGCACAGCAACCTCTTGAGGGGTCGCTAGTCCCATTTTACAGATGAAGAAATCTAGTCTCGGTCAAGTCTAGCCCCGCAGTAAAGTCTAGTCTCGGTGAAGTCTAGTCCCGCCGTTGATCATTGGGAGATCTTCACTTTCACCCGGGGCCGGAAGGTGGGGCAAAGACTGCAGAGTTATGTAGACCCAGGCAGATGAGGGTGAGATGAGCACATGGATGTACAGTAGTAGAAGCACGGGAAGTGACGGAGGGTTGGGGTGAATCCTTGGACAGTCTGGCGTGGTTTCGCTTAGAGGCGCGGGGAGTGAGTCTAAGATGAGGGTGCCAGTTGCAAAGGGACCAGAAGACAGGAGACAAGAGCCTCGCAGGGAAATCTTGGGGCTTCGCTGTTGCAGTAAAGGTCCAGGGCATGACATCTTGAGCTGAGAATAACGGAACTGAGGTGGGGCACAGGTAGAACCGAGTCGGAAATTATGTCCACTTTCAGGCAGTCTTAGAGGAGTGTTTCCAAATGCAAAAATTATCACAGATTATTCGTCGTAACCTCATTGGTAATATGTCAGTAGGTAGTAAACAAATGTTCCTCGGGCAGAGGGCTGCATACCTGCAGTAAATACATCTTCTCAGTTGTCAGGTGCACCTTTGACTGTTTCTTTTTATTTTTCAGAAGTTACATAAGACTGACAATTTGCTATTTGTTTTGGGTGATGGTAAAAATAATATGTCAACAACTGTACTGCTCATTTGTATAATGCTTTATACACCCATTTAAGTTAATTTCTGCATCAAATACCACTAGATGCTTATACATACATAGGACCTGTATGTATGCCATCATCTAGTACAAGGCTTTTTCCTTCAGTCTCATTCCTCTCAGTATTTCTTGGACATGTTAATGTATTTCTGGAACTTTTGAACATTAAAAGGAAAGAACAACAACAACAAAAAGTGGTCCATTATTAACAGATACACACATTGACTATTTTAAGGCAAAGATAAAGCATTAATCAGAAGTTTGGTAAAATGTGGTACTAACCATCTTGTAGCTTCTCAGAATGTCATTATTTTTCGGGGGCGGGGGGGCTGGAAGTATCAATTTAGAATCATAAAATCAGAGAACAGTAAATTTTTTAATTCTGATTTTTCTCCCAGGCCTTTTAATCTATTTCTTTGGTTTTAATAACAGTTTGCACTTTGATGTCCCTTTTCTTAGCACTGTAATTGAATATCAAATGGCCTATAAGACATGGTCACTTTAGATGTCCCCAAGCACTTTAAAAGTAACTGGTTCCAGATTGAGCACGTCATTAGCCTACCCCTCTAACTCTGAACTTTCAATATTGTCTCACCCTATTTTGGTGATTATTAGCAACATTCATCCAGTTTAAGACACAAAACTTTTGAGTCATGCAGACATCATCTCTTACCTTCTTTATTAAATCATTCACAAGTTGTCTTGAATCTTTTCTACCCCACTACTCTAGCCTTAATCTGTCTTTTTCCTTCATAATTTTTAATGAAAATGTAATTGATCTTGCTTTCAGTTATATCTCTCCATTATGTTCTGAAACTCCTGCCAAAGGTATCATAAATACCAATCTGACTATAGTACTCTCATGTCAAATAATTCAGTTAGATTTTTGAATGTTCATTGTGTAAGGCATTGGACTGAATTTGGTGACTGCTTAGCCTCATTTGCCCCCCCCACACACACACCCTTTTCCTTCTCTAGCTTCTTTCCTACTTGAGCTTTATGCTTTAACTATACCAAACAACTTGAAGTTCTCTAAACATGCCATCTTTCTCTTTGCTTTGGTCCATGCTGTTCTTTTTTATCTTTCTGGGACTTGGAGCCCCCAGGCTCCCAGACTTTCGATGTACAGTATCTTTCTGTGGTGGGAAGAACATTGGCTTTGGCCTTGTCTGCCCTGGCTTTTATTCTCAGCTCTGTTACTTTGTGATCCTTGAACTCTGAGTCCCTGCTTCATCATTTATAAAATGAGAACATGGTTACAATTTTGATTTCCAATTGGTGTTTCTACCCCTTTCATAGTTTCCTGTGCCTATCTTTTATTACTTTTAATTTAAAGAAATGATCAGATAGTACATCCACATAGTAAATAAATTTAAAAAAATTGAAAGAATACAAAAAGAATATGCAAATAAAAGTAAGTTTTCGCCCTAGAAATAAGGACTTAACATTTTCTTGTAGTGCTGTATTGTTTATCTTGTCTTTCATTTCTGGGCCACTCTGCCTAGTACAGTAAATGTTTTGAAAGAATAGATAAATAAGTGTTCATCTTGAAATTAATAAAAGTGAAACTAAGGCCTGGAAAGCTAGTGATGTCTGGAAGGTAGACCAAGAGTTGATGACAAGATTTGAAATTAAGGAGCTTAAGATAGGGAAATAATTGATGAAGATAGAAATGATTGTAGGCATGTTAGGATTTTAAGATTTATTTACTAGATGTAAAAATAACTTTAACTTGATATACAGGAAAATAGGTAGCATAAGGTTGCTGTGACGCAATCATAAACTTTAGTATTTGTTGCCTATATGCTTAAAAAATGTTTGTCTAAACATTATTGTTCTTGTACTTTCAGAGGAAGTTTGGAAGGGAAGAGAGAACAAAAGAGTTATAAAGCTGTTCTAGAAGACCCGATGTTGAAGTTTTCAGGACTGTACCAAGAGACCTGCTCTGACCTTTATGTTACTTGTCAAGTTTTTGCAGAAGGGAAGCCCCTGGCCTTGCCAGTGAGGACATCCTACAAGGCATTTAGTACAAGATGGAAGTAAGTTGTTTTCTTGAATATGGTGAGTTCCAGACTGTTCTCTAAAGTCTTTATAGATGTTGTAAGTATGATTTAGTAGTGATTACAGAGGATTTTAAAAAAATCATTTAATACTTGTAAGCATTGATTGACCTAGATAGTTAAGATGGAAGTAAATTTGTTTGTATTCAGTATATTGACATATTTTTATGAGAACTTGACTGATTCACAAAAGGACCCAAATCAAAAACACATTTTTATTATATGAAACCAACTTTTTAAGTTCATGTTTTATTGAGATGGTCCATTAGCAAACCATTGTCAGGATGCAAGGGACATATAATGAACATGAAGTTCCTGTTTTTCCAGAACACACAATATTGTGGGTCCTTAATTTAACCTCTTAATACTCCTTATTTGATAGGTTATATGGAGCAGTTTTAATGCTCAATCCATTACCCTGGTAGGCTAGCTGCAGGATACACAGTTGTACCTTCAGGAAGGAGCTTATGCCCACAGTGCTCATGGAAGATGAGGTGTGGCCACATGGACTGCCAGGCTCTGGTATTGAGGGTACAACCCTCTGTTCACCAAGCGCGGCCTAGCAGGCTGGGAAGTCTTTTTCAGAGAGAGCAGAAGCCTGAGCTCTGGTGATCTGGTTGCATTGAAACCAATTATTTAAATGATGTAATTTCTTTAGTAGTCTTTTTGTGAATGAACACACACACACACAGAAGTATGTATTTATGTATATACTTGTTATTCTGGAAATTTTCAAATCTGTAAAAGTAGAGAGTATAATAAACTTCCAAGGCCACATCACCCAACTTTGATAATACTAACTCGAGGCCAATCTTGTTTTATCTATACCCAGTGTTATTTTGAAGCAACAATACAAGAATTAACCACAGAATTCGTAAATAAGTGCAACAACAAATTGATGGCGTGCGTATCTCTCTCTTCCCCCCTTCCTCTCTCTCTAAAATCAATCAATCAATAATAATAAATAAATAATAAAGTACTGAAAAAGAAAAAACATAACTCAAGCTAGGTTAGGTAACAGTAGGATAGGCTTTTTACTTTGCACATCCATCAATTTCTATAAGCACTTACTTAAGGTAAAATTCTCATTTTTAGATGTGGAATTCTGCAAATTTTAAAATTTTATATATGAAAATTATTGTGTAGGCAAGTGATTTAATTTTTTTAAAAATTAAATATTCTTGCCCCATGATGGATTTAAAATGGCTTTAGAGAGACACATATACTAACAGCCTAACATAATTTAAAAATTCAAACGTTGGGATTTAGGAGTGTATTAATCAGACTAGAGAATTAGTACAGTGGTCTAATTAGTACAGTGAGGGTGGGGGTGGGTGGGATTAGACCATCAAGAATCAGGCTTTAGATCTCGCAATATTGTGGAAGTTTTATTAGGTGAATTTGTCTTGAGCTTAATGAAGGATTGCATAGGGATGATGCATGGGGAGGTGGAGAACAAGATGGTATTCAAAATACACATTTTTCTGATGTCTGACCAGATCTTTCCAGAATTCCTAAAATATCAAGAGCAGTTTTCAAACTGTATTTTAGCTGTAAATTTCATTTTCTTCAAAATAACTCTTCTGCAGAAGCCCCGTATATAAAACAGGTTCAAATACCATTGCTTTGATTAAAGCCTGGGGTTAGAGTGCAAAAGATTTAAGGCAAATGATTGTTTGATTATATATATATTGTCTCCTTCTCAAAGGACAAAATATAGATGTGAGAATTTTCACAGTTTATTTTAGATATTGTCGCTGGCTGACTTTCTTTAATTGTAGCCTGTGTTAATCTCTGGTTTGTTCATTGGCAGAACATGACACTGCTTAGTATTTTCCTTTTCAGCATAGTCCACCCTGTGGATAGTAACTAAATAAATTTGTTCCTCTAGCTTATCTGTAGTGGAGAATGGCTTTTTCAGGGTGTGATTTATTTGTTCGAGACTTTTATGGAAGAAAAGAATGACTGATTCTCTTTTAAATGGCTAGCCATCTCCAATTTTCCTGTAGGCCCTTCACTTTATATGGTGGGTATAAATGATTTATCCTTTCAAGTTTTTGAAAGTTCTATTCAATATGTTGAGCTGAATAAAGAGTAAAAAAAAAATTAAAAAAAAAAAACCCAGCTGTGCTGTCATTACTTTATTAAGAACATTCTTTAGGGAAATCATACATACAAACATTCTTTAAAAAGCATAGAAAAACTAATAGGTAAGCATTATCAGTATTAATGAAATAACTTCAGGAATAGAAAAATCTCATGTAAGAAAATGTGACATTGCTGTCCAGAGCTGTCTGGTAACTTCGTTACAAAGTAGTAGATAGTCTACTTCGACCTTTTTAAGGCTTTTGTTATTTTCTGCTTTATTGAGGTACATTGTAGGGCCATGTTATCCTCAGCATCACTTTGAATGTATTATGAGTAATTCTGATTGTTTTCTTTTCATACCTTTGTTCTGGGGAATGCTTATACGAAATCACAGTTTGGTTCAAAACAAGTTTGGTTATAACCAGGTTTAAGTGTTTTTCCAGATTATTATTAGCCATTATCATATTTCTTGTGTCTTAGTGACATTGAGTTTTTTAATTAAAAGATTTACTGGTGTTGTTTTTTATGAGGTCTTTTTTTCTTTTCTTTTTAATGTATTCTGTATTTAAAATTGAAGTTGCTTAGAGTGAAACTAAGGTAACTCACATTATTTTTTGTAGTATTAACTTAATGAGGCATTTTTTCTTGCCAAACCTTCTTGCGTGGTTTGTTAATTTAAAAGAAAGTTTTAAATATATAACTTATGCTTATGTTGACTTTATTTCCATAGCTGGAATGAATGGCTAAAACTGCCTGTGAAGTACCCTGACCTGCCCAGGAATGCCCAAGTGGCCCTGACTATATGGGATGTGTATGGGCCAGGAAAGGCAGTGCCTGTGGGTGGAACAACAGTTTCGCTCTTTGGAAAATATGGGTAAGCATTCTCTTCTAATCTTTAGGGATGTTGTAGTTCTCATCCTTTTTCTTTTTGGGAAGTTCATGCCAGTCTGGTTCTCTGTGTGTACATGTTTGCTACATGATTCCATAATTCTTGAGACTGAATTTCCTATGGGATATACAGATAGATTAATTAAGAAACACAATTTATATGACTCTACTGATAGTGATTGGTAATGTGATTCCTATTAGAAAATAGTATTGGAAATTAGAATCTTTCTTTTAGGAAAAAAAGACTATATGGCATATACTCTGAGAGCTTGGTTTTTCTGCTTTGTCATAACAGTGATAAAAAGGACAATGAGTAGGGTTAAAAAGCACTAATTTGCTAATAGTGGTAATGACTATAATAGAAGAGTTGTTAATTCAGTTTTTAAAGATTTACAGATAATAGAAGTTTATTTTGAAAAAACTCAACCCATATCCCTTTTGTTGATATTCTGTTATTCTTTCTGTGTATATTAATTGGAATTTTTCTTTGAAGAACTTGATCTTTTATCAAGTTTAAGAATGAGTTGGTGCCCTGGTAACATGCAAAAGTAATTGATGGTTTTTGTTTTTTGTCTTTAAGTTTTGTCATGAACTTGTAGTCTTAAACATTTTTGAAATGTTTCCATTGCTATCTTTATTCTTTATAATGTTCAGAAACTCCCCTTTTTGGTCAATCGGAGCTCCTTCAAGTTGCCCCATGTCCTTTGGGTAGTACTCCAGTAGTCATTAGTAGTTTCTGTGCTTTTTGGCAGACAAGCTATTCCAGGCTCCTTGGGCAATTTTCTGCCCCAAACTTGGTGTCTCTGAACACATCAGATGTTAGATACAAATGAAACATGATAGCGAGCAGCTCTGATTCTGATAAATTACCTCCCTTAGAGCAGGGTTTCTCAAATATGAGTCATTGATTTACCACTTTCAGAATTCCTGCATATCTCTATATTAAATACATTCAGTCTTATTTACTTGGTATTTTTATTTACATCTGCTCACTTTTTTTACTTCCATTTAATTGAAAGCAACATTTTAATATCTTTTGCTGTACATGGAAAATAAGTGTTATTTAACTTTGGTGGGTAATGAAAAAAATAAATATAATGAAAATAACTATGTTACTAAATATTACAACTTTAAGCAAAAAAAAACCCACAAGAAACACAAATCATAGTAAATCTTGTTTGCTTTGCAAATATATATATATAATACCTACCCCAAAAATCCTTTAATTAGAATGGTTCTATTCATGTCTAGTCAGATATAAGGGGATATTCAGCTCACTGTCACTTTATTTAAGGTAAAGATAAGGTTTTACATTAACATTTTCTTTTACACCTATATGGTAGTAGGGCATTTATTCAAACGATAACATTAGGTAGTAATAGAGCTCTATGGGTACTCTGAGCAGTGGGGAAGGAATGTGAAAAACCTGTCCTATTCCCTCTAGGCTGATGCTTCTACTGACCTTCATCTCAGAAAAAGGATTTCAAAGAAAACCTATGCAATTAAAATAACTCCTTTTTCTCTCTGTGTCCTGGGCCTTTCCTTGGGGGTGAACTTGGTTTCATGGGAGACAAGCCCAGGGAGTCCCTAGCATGGCCTTGCCCTTCCTGTGCAGCTTTGGATTGTGGAGGAATGTGGCATTCAGGGTGTTCAGGGGCTACAGCAGAGTGCAAACATGGACTGTACTGCTGCACAGCTGTGCGTGGTGCTGCTGACATCCAGGGAGAGAGCGCAGCATGAGGCTTCTGCGTGGCCTTGGCAAGGAGCCTGTGCAAACGTTCTTCCACCTGCCATTAAAAATCCTGCCATGTGCCTCCACATTCTCATGACTTAGGGAAGCGGTAGTTTCCTCAAATGTTTCTTAAACAATGAAATAACACCAGATGCTCCCCACCGTGTTCCCTAAGTAGTCCTGGTGGGGGCTTAGTAGCTTTTAAAAAGTGGTCCTCCAACCAAAGGACTTGCGTGCAGGCATATGAGCCTAACCAGCGGTTAAGGACAACAGGGGGGTGGGGGCATGTGTGGGGAGGGGTATGGGATGGGAATGGGGGGACGAGGACAAATATGTGATACCTTCATCAATAAAGAAATTAAAAAAAAAAATAAAAATAAAAAAAAATAAAAATAAAAATAAAAAAAAAATAAAAAAAAAATAAAAAAAAAATAAAAAAAAATAAAAAGTGGTCCTCAAAGTGCCTAATAGTTGCATTATAGTATTGGGAGTCTTGTGACTATCAGCTCCTGCTATTTGCTAATATCTCTTTTGTATACTTGAGTCAGTGTGAAGCAATACTTCTTGGAGAATAGTGTAATTAATAATTGAAAGACTAATCTGTTAGAATATGGCTAGAATATTTAATTGTCCTCATTCTGAATGTCTAGCTTGTAAGATTTCTAAGGAGGTGAGGAATGGATTGATCGTTAGATTGAATTGGCAAAGAACTACAGGCAAGCTGCAGATTTCTCTTGCAGATACTTTTCCCAAATGTGAACTCGGAAGTCTGGGCAGTTGCTGCTGCAGTGGCTTGGCATGGGAGCTGGAGCAGCAGCAGCAGCTGTTGCTGGGGCCTCTGCAGGCATCTGAAGGGGATCCTGCTGTGCTTCCTTTTGTCTTGCCTACTTGGCTTAATTTCCCAGGTGGACAGGATGCTCTGAGCATCTTCTGGCTTGCCACCTGGAGGCTGTGTAACTAAAGTTTCCATTAGTGTCAAAAGAAAGTAATACATTCACTTGATCATTTGAGTCACTTGCTACCACCCCTGCCCTCCATGTCCCCTGTCCTTAAATCTTCTCTCCAGATCCATTCCAAGGCACTTAAATCATTTAGTAAACTGACTTCCTGCCAAACGTACTTATTTTTTAAGTTCAGCCAGTTAAAGTATTCACTGGGGTATAGGGAGGTGGAGAAAAGGAAGGGGAACCTTCTGATGTTTCTGAAGGTACATTTAAGGATAATTTAAAGTGATGTTGCTGCCTCACTGTACCCAGTTTCTTAGACTCTAAGCAGGGCTGCTTGATGTTGAATCTAATACTCAGTTGAAATCTAATACTCAGAATGAAAATGTACTTTATGAAAGGCTTGTATATGTGTGTTTTTTGTAATGTAAATTTTTTTGAAATCTCTTAACATGGTAAATATTAAGATTTCTGGTTCTTTACTACAGTCAGTGCATTTGTTTTGGGCCTATAAGGTAAACTTTCACAGGTATGGTTGCTGGATATTACCTGTTTACTGCCAACCTTAGAGCTAAACCTTGCAACAGATACGGTCTTTAATCTTACTGTGCTCATGAGCTTGCAGCTATCCTTTATAGTTCCCAATCTAAATGTTTATGGCATCATTACTTTGCATAATGTTCTGTGAAAATCCTCTTTATTACTCCAGGAAAATCTGTGAAGAAAGTTTCCATTAGTCAAAGCGTGATAATAATAGTTTTTAAAATGTATGTAAAACTTTTATTAAAGTGTAATGTTTTTAAAGATCAGAAAAATATCAATATATATGCAACATGTACCTTACTTTAAAAAATATTTAATGTGAGAACAAAATGCTTTGGGCTTGCCTATTCACCTGCACACACTTACAGTCTTATTCTTTCCACCGCAATTGGCAGCTTGCTCTTTCAGCTTTGGGACAATGCTGTTTGAGGAGATATATTGTCTGAACAGTTTTATTAAAAAAACAAACACAAAAGCACCAAACACTTAAAAAAGAAAGAGCACATTAACCGAAGACTTTCTTTATTTTTACTCCCCACCCCCATAAAAAAAAAAAAAAAAAAAACAGAAACGTGACAGTAGCATATCTATAAAAACACAGTTGTCCAAATTTCCTTTATGGGTTTGTTCTACAGACACAACCTGTATTCTACATCTTGGTAGTTTTTTGAAGGAAGCAGGACAATCAAAGGTTATAAAGTATTTCACTTTAAAGCAGATGATCAAGCTCAGATTGAAGTTCTGATTATATATTTTGTAGACATGGGAACTTTTTCTTATATAAATCCACTATTGTATTTCCCATTAGACATTGCTTTTGCAGAAAAGAAGACAGGAGAATCAACCTGTACCTAGTGAAAAAGATAACAGCAGTTAACATTATTGAATACTTATTATGTGGCAGGTACTATTGAAGTACTTTTTACTTGTGCTGATTTATTTAATTTTTCTAATAGCCCTGTGAGATACAGGTACTCTTTATAATCCCATTTTATAGATTAAGAAATGGAGGCACAGAGAAGTTAAGCAATTTACCCAAGGTCACTTAGGTAATAGATGGCACAAGTGGGATTCAAACCCCAGCAGTTTGACTGTGCAGTCTACTATGCTAACTTGTCATGTAAAGTAGACAGTTATGTAATTATTTAAATTTTGTTTCAGTCATTGTAAATGTGACATTCTTTCATTGGGTTGCAATTTGGTCTCCATTATTTCAAGATCTCCACTGAAGTTATGAAGAATGTATGGTCCATTATGATCCTTCTAAGTATTTGTCCAGTCCACCTTTAGGATCTCTGTAAAAGTTCTGACTGCTTGGAGGAGAAAAGAATGGCATGTGAAAAGCAGTGTGACATAGATTTTAGCTGCTTAGTTAATTGCATTACAACTCACTGGAGGCTTAAAGGTTGGCAAGAGAGACATGCATTTCCTAGTGTGGAATTCTCTCTGTTTAGGGATTGAAAATTTCCTGTAATGAACTGCACTAATTTACTTCTACCCTGTACATTCTCTTTTTGCCTAGCATGTTTCGCCAAGGGATGCATGACTTGAAAGTCTGGCCTAATGTAGAAGCAGATGGGTCAGAACCCACAAAAACTCCTGGCAGAACAAGCAGTACGCTCTCAGAAGATCAGATGAGCCGCCTTGCCAAGGTAAAAAGAAACTTTTCCAACTAGTGGAAAGCTCCGAATGATGTCTATTGTAGTATAAGTTAACCTTTTGAATTCTGTCGGATTATTTTTTTAATTTAGATTTAATTTTTTAATAGTAGCTTTATTGAAATATCCATATATCATAAAATTCACTCTTGAAAAGTATACAGTGCATTAAGTTTTAGTAAATTCTGAGTAAATTCTATCATCACCACTATTTAATATCAGAACATTTTCATCAAAAATGTAACCATGTACCCATTAGCAGTCTTTCCCCATTCCCTCCTCCCTCCAGCCCCTGGAGCTACTAATCTTCCTGTCTTGGTGAATTTTCCTATTCTGGACATTTCATACAAATGGAATCATACATTATGTGGCCTTTTGTGTCTGTAATGCCATCAAATTTGAAAATGGGAGCTTTTGGTGATATTTTCAAGATGAACCTTTTTTGGTGACATGCTGGAGAACCTTGTGTTGTTTTGAAGTGAAGATTACTTAGTCTAAATTGTCCTCACTCCACTCCCACTTCTGTTTTTGTAAGCAGACTGAGGTATTACCTTTATCTTTCAAAATTGTTTAAATGAAGTGTTTTTATTTAGAAATACAAAAGCTAAACTCAAATCTGAGCTTAAGTCAGAACAATATAATTTATTTTGTCAATATCTGTTCCCAAAGCACTTTGCTAAATACTGTTTGAAGATAAAACTGGGAAAGAAGGTATATGCTCATGTTTCTATTTTTATACAAAAGGAACGGAAATTGTAGATGTAATACTTTATATTTTACACACTCTCTCTTTAAGACAAGAAAGGAGTATACAAATAGATGAGGTTTATGGGGATAGAACGAAATGGTTTGTTTCCTATTGCACTTTTGATTTTCCAGCCAGTGAATTTACTATGCCTGTTTCTAATTGTTGAGAAGGCAGTTGGCATAAGAGTAACAAGGTGTACATAAATCTTAATAATAGGACAGCGTAGTTACCGTGCATTGTACCCACGAGCCAAAATAAATAGCATAGTGACAGTTTTCAAACTGCAATGTAAGAAAGTTTATTCAGTTATAGAACTGCCTAAGTCTTGGCTGCCTGGGGATAATGGCACAAGAGGACTGTGAAATGAAGATGAACTATTTAAATGGCCTCTGAAAAGATGGTGTTATATAATTATTAAACAAAGAACCTCAAACCCAAGCAGGATTAAATATTCTTATTCTGATTTATTGCTCAGCTATGCAAATAGAATTATAATGGCAATATGAATAACTGAAGTTTAAAAGCCTTACTTCTAGGTTTAACAATTTAAAAATCCAATCCTTTCAGAAGAAGAATTTTAATGGAATTAACCTCTCTAATGATTTTACATTATTTTGTGAACATGTGTAGTTTTCCTTTGAGGAAAAATGAGTGTGAGAAAAGGAGACAAAACTGAATAGTCTTTGGTTTAGTTACTTTATATAACTGGATTTCTTAGACTCAGTGGAGACAGTAAGAAATTAACATAGTACAACCCCCCCACACACACACACACACACACATACACACACACATCTTCCTCATTATTTTCTCTTTCCCATCTCTAAATTGCCCTAATAATTTTTATTAATATAAATATTTCTGTTTGAATTGATTTGTGAAAATAAAGGCCAGACTTCTGGGACATTCATTACACTTTCATTGTCCATGACCCAGCCTTTTAATGATTGTGGCCTTGAGCAAATCTGCCCATTGTTCCCATCTGCTCTGTGTTTCAGCTTGTCATATTTTAAGAGTTTTATGACTAGGATGCATATCCACCTGGGGTTTTGGATGTGACTACCAAGCTTTAGTGTTTGATTTATACTTGAATCCATGTCTTTAGACATGAAAGGTTAGTGCAAAAGCATGCTTCTCTACTGTCTCTTTTTCATTTTAGCATCTCTGCTTGATGCCTTTGGAATGTGCTTTAGTTTCTGTCAATTTGATTAAGAGGCCGCAAAGAGAAAGTAACAACTAGATGAAAAATGTTTTGTGGTCTGAGTGACACAGATAGTGGGGGAATGTTGAGCAGTGTGTAAGTGAGCATTGGTACCGTGAAGTAGTGTAAGATGTGATGTTTTAGACTGGCCTTCAAATTGCCTGCATGGGGTCACTCTGGTCCAGGCTCCAGACCTCAGTTTTATAGCAGTGGGAGCTGGATTTTTCTAGTACATCCAGAAATAACTAGTTATATTGAGAAAAGGTTCATGTCAATCAATTCAATTGGTTACTTACAGTTTACAGCTGTAATAGTGACAATTCACATGTGGCAATTTAAGTTTAAGTTCATTAAAATTAAATAAAATTCAGAATTTTATGTTACCATAGTTACATTGTCATAATCACACTTGAAGTGCTCACTAGCCACATGTGGCTAGCAGCTATGTATTGGACAATGAAGATAGGGAATCTTTTTATTATTGCCGAAAGTGCGATTGGATAGCACTGGCCTAGAGTGCCATTTTACTAATTTGTAATGGATGAGTAACCATAAAATTGTCTTCCTGGTAATCACGTTATTTGTGTGTCTGCTACTCAGGACACCGTTTTTCAATACCTTGGAAATTAAGTTAGTCTTCAGGAGATTGCTGATTCTTAGTGAACCATGAAGCATGAGCTACCCTGAAGGAACCAGAAAGTTGTGTGAGATATTTCTCTCATTTTGAGGGAAGTCTTAAAAGGGCTTTCTCTCTTGACATTATCTTTCTAGTTGCAGTATTACTTGAACCTGCTGTCTGCACAATATTGTAGGAACTTCAGGGTACAGATATATGAGAACCCTTTACTAAGGATAAAAGTCAAGTAGAACAGATGCTGCCCTGGCAGTTGGTTAGAGTATTGTCCCCATATGCCAAGGTTGTGGGTTCGATCTCTGGTCAGGGCACATATAAGAACCAACCAATAAATGCGTAAGTAAGTGGAACAAATCCCCCCCCCCCCCTCCCGCCGCCGCCTCCTTCTCTCCCTTCTCTCTCTCAAATCAATTTTATTTTTTAACTTAGAAGAACAGATGCTGATAAACTTATAGAAACATTTTAGGAGCCACACAGAGAAAGCAGTTGCTAGTTTCTTTGTGTGATCAGCTAGAAAGTTAGTACTGGTAAAGAAGTCTCTTTTATTCAATCCATTTAGATTAACCTGGAAAAGGGAAGAGATTTATTGGGGGAAAAAGATGGGCAAATGTTTTGTCTTTTAGAAACATGATTTAAAAAATGAGTTTTGTTATAAGCTGGACATCATTTTTTGTTACAAATACTAGTATAGATTATCAAATTGATTTATGTGGATTTAAAATTCTGTATGTATTTTGTAGTTAGGTTTTAGAGAAATGGGGAACATGGGATTATCCTAGCAGATGTTTTGATAAATAGAGGCATTACCTTTCTTTTTATGCTTTTAAAATTAATAGAACTATCAAAACTGGTGGAAGATTTAAATAGTAATAAGTTACATTATAACTGGGTAGAAAGATTGGTAGTCAAAAGACCTGATTTATAGCTCTGACACTGGCTCATTGAATAACCAGTTATTTTTGTACTTGTGAATATTTTTCATTGAAGAAGTGTGGTTAGTTGGGCTTCATTCTCTCTATTTATAAGAATCATAATTATGCCATTATTATTAACATTTTTTTAGCTATTTTGAAAATGAAAACCTCATACCAGTTTGTTCATAGTATAGCACATTAAGTGTACTTTTCTTGGGTTCTGAATACATTTCTACCTTGAAGCAGCTTTGTGAGAAAACATTCATGTAAAACTAGTTTAATAGAACACATTATTTAGTAGGACCTATTAATAATCTTTTTTCCTCCTTTTAATGACATAGTTTATTGTTTTCAGAATGTAATACTGAGTCCCTAGAGATAGTTTTAATTGAGTTTATGTTAGGGCTTTTCTAGGAAAGTTATTATTCTTTGTAATATCTTTACTTGATTAGGTCTCCTCACCTAAGTGTCAATGTTTCCATAGTGATAATGATTTAACTTGATAATCTTTTATTTTTCTATCTTCCAACCAGTTCACTTATGAACTGATATTAGTTATGGTGTAAACTATGTAATGCAGAATTGGACTAAATTGGGCAGAAAAGTCTCATTTTGTTTTATTTTCTTTCTCAATGTTTGTAAATGGAAATAATAACAGATTATGATGACAGATAGTGAAATTATTCGAAGCTGTGAAACTTGCTTAGTGGCAACATTGGCATCAAAATTATCTCTTAGCTATAGGGGTTTTTTTCCTAAATACTATGTGTAACTTTTATAAGCATAGCTTATTTGGTTGTGTGTTGCCATTTTTTTCTGTCATAAAAGAAGGATTTGGGAATCTCTTAGGAATGTATTCCTGATGATACATAGTAGAATCTTTTCTATCCGTCATTTTGGTTTGCTTACTGTTGTCTGAGACTGTCTAACCTTCTCGATTTTTCTTGAAATTAATGGTAGCAAGTAGACAATTAGTTTGAGAAGGGAAGATTGAACCCTGAAATAATATTGATTTATGTCTGTCTTTAGAGCTATAATTCCTGCCAGAAAAAAATAGAAGGTAACATGGTTTTAAGACTAGATTAATCTCTGAGAAGTTTAGCTGAATGCAACTTTTATGAGGCAAAGACTACTCTTCCTGAGTAAGATTTCTATATAAAGTTTCAAAGTAAAATTGAAGATTTGTGGCTAAGACTTCATTAATCAGGAAGCTGAAAGCACTTCTATGCTACCTAAGGACTAAATACACAGGCATGTGTGCAAATTCTCTAGGAGATACATACAACTCCATTTTTACTTTCAGTAGTAGTTATTATATACAGCTGCATTTTGTCTTGAATTATAAATTACTGCATTGCTTGTATTTTATTGGATACAGATAAAACTCAGTGTCTTAATGTTTATTGAAGAATTATACTTTTTAATAATAAATATTTAGAATGAACCATAGTGCATTATGCAAATAGATTAGCTGAGGGATAATGGTGTTCTGTTCAATGACTATTTATTAATTTAGCTCAGTTGTAGTCTAGGCTCAAGGAAATGTTAGAGTTGAAAGAGTTATATTATGTCCTTTAACTGAAAGGAATTTAGAGGAATAAGATAGGAGGTAGTTCAAGAAACACTCTCCTGTATGACTGTGTGTGTTGGGCGGGGAGGGGGAAATAGTCTTACCTATGGCAGTACCAGGCATTTTTATTGGGCAGTGTTCCTACAAATGCTTCAAGAGAGAATTTTAACATTCTCATAGGCTCTGTGAATCTAAAAGTTTTGTCTGGTGTCAGAGCAGAATGGATTTTTTTCTGCTTATTTGTGTATTGTTTTTTTAAGTGGCACAGAAAAAACAAAGTAAAAAATATATAGTTTTATTATTTTCCCCCGCAATTTCTCTAAGAAAGCATATGTGTATCTGTGCCGATATCCCCTACTGTATAGCAACTTTTTGAGGAGAAATCCGTTTATTGTGTAACTTTCCTGTTAAAGTTTCTTGATAAGACCAAGCTTGGTGCCTAAAGCCTATAAATTTCTATATTATAGGAGTTTTTATTAACCACATATTGAAAATGGTAGCATTGCTTAATTTATATCGTTCTTCAGTTGGATCTAGACGAAAGGCCCTTGGAAGAAATAATTTGAGAGAACAATTATGTTAGTACCTGGCTTTCATTTCAGATGGAGAAGTAATGTTAATCAAATGGGTTTTTATTCTTTGGGTTTTAAAATATGAGGTAAAATAACTTTATTTGGCATATCTTAATAAATGCTAATTTTATTGGTTTTCTCAACAGCAATCTTTACACAATGAATTGTTTTTTAAAATAGCTTTAGTTTTTAAATAACATTATTTTTTCTTATTACAAAGATAATACACATTTTCTACCACAGTAGAAGATGGTTAAAGCACAGACACTATAAAAATCACCTCTGACCCTCTGCCCAGAAATAACTGTCATTAATATGTTGGTTGATTATGCTTTCAGTATATTAACATGTATGTTATGTATGAATTTATTTATAGACTAGTGGCCCAGTGCATGGATTCGTGCACATTGAAAGGAAATTAATTAGAAAAAAAGATTCGTGCAGTAATTATGTTACTGCAAAAAATTACATGTTGAAATAGTATATATTATAGCCTATATAATAAAGCCTAATATGCTAAGTGTCCGGTCGTCTGTTCAACCAATCAAAGCATAATGTGCTATTGATATGCTAAGGCTGCTCAACCACTCGCTATGACGTGCACTGACCACCAGGGGGCAGACACTCTGACCCATTGGTTAGCTTGCTGCTGGGGTCTGGCCGATAGGGTCTGAGCGAGATGGGCCAGACATACCCTGGAGCTCTCCCGCAGTCCCTCCCTGGCTAGTCAACTTCCCATGTCCCTCCCTGGCCCCAGTCGTGCACCAGTGGGGTCCCTCGGCATGGCTTGCACCCTCTCACAATCCAGGACCCCTCGGGGGATGTTGAAGAGCCAGTTTTGGCCTCATCCCGCAGACTAGACCAAGGGATCCCACTGGTGCACGAATTCGTACACTAGGCCTCTAGTAGTAGTATAAAATTAATTAAAACATGCGTGCGATTGGTGCTAGCAAGAGCTTTATATGTATCACGCATGCACGAGTCAACATTTATTTTTAAATTGCCAGTGCATGTCACATATACCAGACCATTGGATGGACCTACGATCACTTAGCCTTTTAATATATAGAAGATATTTTTAAACTGTGATCATATTGTTGGTGTGTGTGTTTAATTGAACACTGCTATAACACTTAATGGTATCTCAGAATTGTTTCAGGTCATTTAAGATACAGCAGATCCTCAAATGATGTCATTTCCTTATAATGTTGATTAGATGCCATAGGAACAGAACTCGTGTTTATATCAATTTGCCTATGGTAAAATTTGTTTTGTTACAGGTCATCTTGTTTGAAGTCACAGAACCTATCAACAACTTTAAGTGAGGACTTACTGTACTAGTACAACATGTTTATAAAGACGAAGTTTTTGCATAGTGTAGATATGCTATAATTCATTTCCGCAATCTTCAGTGGTTGAATATTCAAAATGTTTGTGATTCTGTGCTTCTGTAAAGCTGATATCCACTTTAAATTTTCTATTGGCTTGAAAATGAAAAATGAGGGTTGTACTACACTTTTTTTCTTTTAAGGGTATAAGTCCTGTTTCTAGATTCATTTTTTGTATGTGGCTTTCTAGCTAGTTCTTTTGTTGAAAAGACTATCTTTGTTCCATAGAATTGCCTCCACTGCTTTGTTAAAGATCATTTAAATATAGTTATGTGAATATATTTCCAGGATCTTTATTCCATTAGTATATTTGTTCTTTTGCCAATGCCAGACTGTCTTGATTATTGTAGCTTTATAATAATTATTGATGTTGGGTAGTGCCAGCCCTCAAATTTTGTTATTTTCCTTCAATATCATGTTGACTGTTCTGGATCGTTTCCTCTCCACATAAATTTTAGTGTCCTTTTGTTATCTGCAAAATAACTTGCTGGGATTTTCATTGGGATTACATTAAATTTATAGATCAAGTTTAATCAAACTGGAAATCTTTACAATTTTGAATCTTCCTATCCATGTACAGGAATATCTCTCCATTTGTTTAGTGTTGTTTTTTTAATTTCATTAATCAGAGTTTTGTGGTTTTCCTCATATAGATCTTTTACATATTTTGTTAGATTTTTACCAATTTCATTTTTCTGGGTGCTCGTATAAATGATGCTTTAAAAAAATAACAGCTTTATTGAGATATCATTTACATACCTCTGTGTTTTTATTTTCAACTAGAGGCCTGGTGCACGAATCTGTGCACAGATGGGCTCCCTCGGCATGGCCGGTGATCAGGGCCGATAAGGGAGCCGGCTGGCGGCGGGAGGTACTGTGGGAGGTTGGCCCCAGCAGCAAGCTAACCAAGGGCTAATTCTGCAAGGAATCCGGCTCCCTCCTCCCTCCTGTCTGGGTCCGGGGTGCGGGTGAACCAGATTCGGGGCTGTCAGGGCCCCAGCAGCAAGGTCTGGGTCAGTGCGTGTCATAGCTACCAGCCAGTTGTCCATTCGTTCTGGTCGTTCGGTTATAATGGTCACTTAGGCTTTTATATATATAGATTCCACGTGTTTATTGCTGGTATATAAGAAAGTAATTGACTTTTGTATATTAACCTTATATTCTGCAACCTTGCTATAATTGCTATTAGTTTTAAGGTTTGTTTGTTTTTTGTACATTCCTTCATATTTTCTACATAGATGATCATGTCATCTGTGAACAAAGATAATTTTATTTCTTTCTTCTCAGTCTCTCTTATTACATTAGCTAGTATTTCCAGTATGATTCTGAAAGGATGTGATGGGCATTGCTGCCCCCACCCCCACCCCCGCTCCTTTCTGTGAGGTCTGTGTTAAAATTTTCTTCATTATATTTGTTCTGCAGCTCACCAAAGCCCATCGACAAGGACACATGGTGAAAGTAGATTGGCTGGACAGATTGACATTTAGAGAAATTGAAATGATCAATGAGGTGGGTTGTATCCTCTTTTATATTTCAAAATATTTTCTCACAACTATCTTAATCAAGAATTTTTTGACAAGATTTATTGCTGGCATCTATTTGGGCTATTGAATAACGTGTAGTTTAGGGAGTTCTATGCTAATAAGTGAAAACTTGGGATATGCCTTTCTTATATCTTAATGTTATAAGTAGGTAGTGGATATTAAAAGTGTATTAAATATTATATAAGTGAAGCCTTTGTGAATTTGATGCTTCATTTGTGTTTTCTATCTCTATTTTGGCAGCTCATTATGTTCAAGTTCAAGTCAATATTAGATAAATTTATCAACAGTGCTACCTCTTCATTTCAGTTACCTTAAATCGTCATTAGCAAGTTCTCTCCCCAGTTAGATACTTCTTATTTTATGTACTGCAAAAAGACTCTGCACCCTTAATAAAGTTGCGTGGTTCAAGTAGTTGATTTATTTCTTGATCTTATGTATTGGTGTAGAATATGTTTAATTAAAAAATGACGTCAATGAAACTTTCTGAAAGAACACATATTTTTCTTTTTTGTGTATTTACACTGAAATACTAGATGTCTGGTCTAACATTCAGTATCTACTAGTAGATAGCAGAAAAAACAGTTATATTAATTACATTAGGAAAGAGGAGTGTCAATTTGGTGTTATGCCTAACTTATAGAGACCTCTACAGATCACTGTTCTTTGTAAAATGTTCAGGAGGTGGAGAGAGAGAGAAATTTTTCATTTTTATAATGAACACTTGTAAAAGTTATATTCTGGCATTATTACCTTTTAAAAAAATTAGTGGTGTTTAACCATTTATATGCAGTATGAATACTGGGCGTCATTTCCAAATTTATTTATACTACATTCTCATATTCAAACTGGAATAAAAGTTTACTTTTGTGAATTTTTATAATGGTCACATTCCAAAAATAATTTAATCAAAATACTTTGCTATTTTTTTTTATTCTTCAACTTAGGTTCCCCTAGGGTAGAAAATATAATGTTAGGGCTTACTTTGCCCAGCCTTTCCCGTCCTCCCCCCCACCCCCCCACCCCCGCCCTCCATAAAATGTAGGAGACCATTACTTACCCTAATCAATCTATCATCTATCTATCTATCTATCTATCTATCTATCTATCATATATATCGTGCACTGGGGGTGGGGGGGTCCCTCAGCCCAACCTGCCCCCTCTCACATACTGGGAACCCTCAGGGGATGTCCTACTGACGGCTTAGGCCCGCTCTCCACGGGGAGCGGGCCTAAGCCACAGTCTGGCCTCCCTCTGTGGGAGGTGACCGGGCTGATCAGGGGAAGGCACCAGCCCCATCCCCCCACTGCTGCAGCCACTGCCAGTCACCACAGCCACCAAGGTGTTTTCATCAACACGACTCCAGTCCCTTCACCATGAAAAAATGACAACTTTCTTTAGGCATTTTCAAGATGTCTTTCTTAGGATATGACATTTCTTTTTTTTTTTTATCCTCACCTAAGGATATGTTTCCATTGACTTTTAGAGAATGTGGAAGAGAAAGGGAAAGACAGAGAGAAACATCAAAGTGAGAGGAACACTTTGATTGGTTGCCTCCTGCATGAGCCCTGACCTGGGCCCCAGCCAGGGAGGAGCCTGCAACCTAGGTACATGCCCTTGATCAGAATCGAACCCAGACCCTGCGGTCGGCAGGCTGAGGCATTATCCACTGAGCCAAACAGGCTAGGGCAGGATGTGACATTTCTTAGCCCTCCAGCAGGGGACCTTCATTTTTTTTTTCAGAGGTGTGGTGGAAAAACCCTAGATCACCTTTTTGGATTCTTATTACCCAAGTTACTAAGAATATTACCAGTGGCATACAGGAAGCTTAGCCAATGAGCAGTCAGAAAAGGTGTTTCCTCTGTAATATAATGTTAGGGCTTACTTAGCCCAGCCTTTCCCGTCCTCCCCCCCCCCCCCCCCCCCCCCGCCGCCCTTCAGTAGGACATCCCCTGAAGGCTCCAGGACTGTGAGAGGGGGCACCTTTCCCCGCCCCTCCCCCCCCCAGTGCACGAATTTCGTGCACCAGGCCTCTAGTAGAGTATAATATGGTTTATAAAGCTGAAAATTTAAGTGACCTCCTAGACTTTTATATGATTTTATACATGTAGATTTAAAACCATTTTAAAAACTGTTTTGTGTCAAGACTAATCACCCTTTTAGACTTCATTTGATTTTAACTTCTTTAACAACATAGTATTTGCTTTTTTTAAGGGGAAAAGTTTATACACAGAATCAATATTTTTCATGTTAAGGAGGAAGTAACTCTTTTCCAGTATACTTTAAAAAATTTGATAAAAATGTACAAATGCCTGCAAGTCATCTCAAGTTCATTTATAAATTATGAAAAACTTATAAAGTTTATATTTTTTAGGCCAAATGACCTCAGTCCTAAGTTTAATTAAAAGATGACGTCAATGAAACTTTCTAAAAGTTAGAACACATATTTTTTTATTTTTGTCATAGTTGTATTAATTGCTATAGTTAGATTAGTAATTTGGTTTAAGAATGAACTGTTCTTTGCTTACAATTGTTACAAGTACAAAACATCCTTATTTTTGAAAGTAAATAGTTCTAATGCAATATATACATAATATCATCAAGATTTTACATAATAAAATCCAAACTACTGAATAAACCTACAATGTCATTAAGTTTTATGAGAGAGTTGTAAGTGACTAGTAGACGGTACTGGATAAAAGAGTGGTGCTGTATATAAGATATACGTGCAGTATGAAACAGCACATTTATAATAACGAAATGAAAATTTGTCACATTCTAAGTTGTACCTGATAGATCCATGTATTACTGAATTGGGAATAACAATACATACTGATTCTTTAAGAGAATGTTGAAAATAATTATTTTTCATAAGAATTTTTTTTTTTTTTAGAGTGAAAAACGAAGTTCTAATTTCATGTACTTAATGGTTGAGTTTCGATGTGTCAAGTGCGACGATAAGGAATATGGCATTGTTTATTATGAAAAGGTACTTGCCTTGGAACTGTTATGGTCTCTAAAGTAGAGGGGAGGGGAAACGTTAAAAAAAAAATTATTGTTGTTCCTGCTGAGATGAATTATTTGGTTGCAGGACAGCAGAAGACAGCTGTCAGCCACAGCTGTTTATGTATGCACAAATCATCCTGTAGCTCCAAGATTACAAAGGTCGATCATTCATGGAATGCAGTTACGGGTTACAGAATCAAATAAATATGCAAGAGATCAAAAACTTTTTGATTAATTGTTCTGAAAAGTGGCAAGTAAGATATTAAAGCAATAACTTTATTAACAATTAAAATTCATTTGAAAAGTAAAAAGGGGGATCATGCTTTTTTTTAAAGTGGTATGCTATTGAACATTAAGTATTGCTTATTATTTGTGTATTTATATATAATGTAATGGAATTTTATATGTGATCCAAACATAAGTATGCTTATGAAAGACTTCACAAATCTGCATTTATTTATATGTAAAATAAATGCAGAATTAAGAAAATAATGTTATCGGTAGGCTGAGTGATAACATGCAATTCTGGATTTTCTCTTCTCTGCTCATTATGTGAAAGAAAGTGGTGTGTGGTAAAGTGGTGTGTAGTTTGACATGTAGCCTTTAGAAAATATCTGTGTCTTAAATGCTTGTTGAAGGGTCTTCATTTAAGTACCACAGAAATAACTGTATGCATAGTTCAAAACAACATAAACCAGATATCTGCAATCATTGTAGAAATACTAAGACAAGTGCTTACATCAGTATGAATAAGGACAGCCTTTTAATACGTGGCATAATAAAAAAATATTTTCTCTAGCATATAACTAAGCTTATATGCAGTATATTTGTTCATTAGAAGCAGCAATTTTAAATCACATTTTAACTTTAGTGTGTTAAAGCTATCACAAGTGATTTAAAATGTATTTATAACTATAATTTATTATTTGAAGGATGTATTTATAATGGAGGTATAGGGTTTGTATAGTTAATTTATGAGCACTTTTCTGGTATTTTTCAAGTTAATATTTATATTTTTCCCCTTGAACTTATATCCTTTCTTTTTAGTAAAAGATTAGGAAACATTAACTTGTTTCATATTTTTATTTTATAAACTAGAGGCCTGATGCATGCAATTCGTGCACTGGGCGGGGGGTGGGGAGGGGGCAGCCTGGCCTGTGCCCTCTCACAGTGCAGGAGCCCCGGGATCAATGGCCCCAAAGAGGTAGGCCCCGCCCACCCATCCGGGGCTCCTGGATGGATTGCCCCAAAGAGGTAGGCTGGAGCCGCGGGTCCCCTGGCCTCGCCATGCAGAGCCACGGGGCCCACCTCCTTGCAGCGCACGCACGCAGCATCAAGCCCCTGCCCACCCGTGTACACACGCAGCCCCACCCACCCGCGTGCGTCCGCTATGCACGCAGGTTCCTGGTGATCGCTCGTTAGGGCATGAGGGCGTCACAGCATGAAGGCATCACGACCACATAGGCTTTTATTAATAGGATGATATTTCTTGGGGTGGGGTGGGAAAAGGAGATAAAAGATAGACTAACATTGTTTATTAATTCATTAGAAAAATGATCTTATAAAAAGAAAGGGAAATGTAGGTGAATGAAATTTTGTCACCAATATATTTTAATAAAATTACATTTTATACTTTATGCCATATGTAATTTCATTAAAAGTATTATCCTCTGCCATATGGAGTTTATATTGCAAAATCATACTGATGGAGGTGATAATTTAGAACATTAGAGATGTGAAGGATCTTTTGAAAGACTGTTTTGATAATAGATGAAATAACAGAACAGAAATTAGAAGAATTTCAGGTATTTTTGAAAAGGTTCTTGACCCCTTTCTACTGCCTCTTGAAAAATTGTCCATAAATTAATGCCTGTGTACCCATCCTGTCATATTTCCACTTAGTGTAAAGATTGCTGGGCCAGTGTATTGAATCTAATGGAAATAGACTTTCTTGTCACCTGTCTTTTGTGACAGATAGCCTTAGTGAAGATTACTTGTCACAGTTGGGCTGATAAATGTGTTTTCTGGAGTTGTGACTAAGAACCAGCCTGTTAAACAATGGCTGTGGGAATTCGTGGTTTCTCTAAGACTCAATTACTGGACTAAAGTAAAGTCACAGTACTTCCCCTCTTTCAGTCTCCTGATTTTGTTGCACATATCTAAAGTTGAAATTATAGGAGCATTTGGAAATTGACAGAAAAATTTGATGTTGGGTATACAATTGTGAGGAAATGAATTTTGACTTTAATTAGTTTAGTCTTTTCCAGTTCTTATGCAGTGACATTTTATTATCCTACTAGAAGCCCGGTGCATGAAATTCATGCACGGCAGGGGGTTGTCCCTCAGCCCAGCCTGTACCCTCTCCAATCTGGGACTCCTGGAGGGATGTCCGACTGCCCGTTTAGGCCCGATCCTGGTTTGATCGGGCCTAAACGGGCAGTCGGACATCCCTCTCACAATCCAGGACTGCTGGCTCCCAACTGCTTGCCTACCTGCCTTCCTGATTGCCCCTAACCGCTTCTGCCTGCCAGCCTGATCACCCCCTAACCACTCTGCTGCCAGCCTGGTTGATTCTTAACTGCTCCCCTGCCAGCCTGTTTGCCCCCAACTTCCCTCCTCTGCCAGCCTGGTCACACCTAACTGCCCTCTCCTGCAGGGTTGATCACCTCCAACTGCCCTCCCTTGCAGGCCTGGTCCCTCACAACTGCCCTCCCTTGCAGGCCGGGTGCCTCCCAACTGCCCTCTCCTTCTGGCCATCTTGTAGTGGCCATCTTGTGTCCACATGGGGGCAGGATCTTTGACCACATGGGGCAGCTATATTATGTGTTGCAGTGATGATCAATCTGTATATTACTCTTTTATTAGATAGGATAGAGGCCTGGTACAGGGGTGGGGGCCAGCTGGTTTGCCCTGAAGGGTGTCACAGATAAGGGTGGGGGTTCCCTTGGGGTGTGGGGCGGCCTGAGCGAGGGGCCTGTGGTGGTTTGCAGGCCGACCATGCCCCCTGGCAACCCAAGGGGAGGCCCTGTTATCTGGAATTTATTTTCCTTCTACAATTGAAACTTTGTAGCCTGGAGCAGAGCCAAGCCTGGGGCTCCGGCAGCCATTTCTGTGGCAGTTAATTCACCTTCTACAATTGAAACTTTGTAGCCTTAAGCGGGTGAGCCCGGCCAGGGTGTGCGGAAAGCTTTGCTTCCCCTGTTGCCGCCAGCAACCCTGGCCTGCTCTCTCAAGCTCTATTCTGCCGCCATTTGTTTGAATTTGTTTACCTTCTATAATTGAAACTTTGTAGCTTGAGTGGAGGCTTAGGCCTGCAACGGCTATGGACAGCTTGGCTTGCTCTGTTACCTGGGAAACCTTTCTCTCTGTGGCTGTAGCCATCTTGGATTGGGGTTAATTTGCATACTCGCCCTGATTGGCTGGTGGGCGTGGCTTGGCTGGTGGGTGTGGGTTATGTAGCGGAGTGATGGTTAATTTGCATATTACCATTTTATTAGAGAGGATATTACCTTTCTTGCCTGAATTGGATCAAAATAAAAGCCAACATTTTTCAAAAAATGATAATACCAACAAAATAAGATAGCTTTATTTCTTAAGAATTGATGGACTGATTCTCGTTATTCAGGTTTGCATTGTGTTGAGTAGCTATCCCTCTGAGAAGCCATGCTGCTGAGTCTCTTGCTGTGTATAAATTTGAGTAACATTAACCCCACACTTATAATTCTACTTCTGAGTGGAACTCAATTGTGATAATTTGAAGTTGCCAATATCTAGTTAGTAGTTTTTGCAAGTGAAGTAACTCATCCATTATATCGTATTTTAATTAGCTCTGTGATTTCTTATTCTAAGTTTGACAATTTGAACATCTTTTTCATGTTCTGTCATTATAAACAGAGTTTTTAAAAAAAAACAAAAATCATCTGATTTCTAGACCTCATATCTCTAAAAAAAACTATATTACAAATTTTTATTGTAATATTTTATTTTTCTTGAAATATTTTATCAGCAACAAAAGGTAAAAATATAATATATTTTAAAATGTAGTTGAAAGAAGATTAATTTTTGAAAGGAAGGATGTTCATTAAATAGAATTAAAGTACATTGAAGTGTACATTATCATGTATTGTTTTTTACCATTTGGTTAAATTTTATTTACCTTCTTATTTTGGAAATTTACAACATTGTAATCCAGGATGGTGATGAGTCATCTCCAATTTTAACAAGCTTTGAGATTGTGAAAGTTCCTGACCCTCAGATGTCTATGGTAAGTTATTATCCAATTTCTTTTGAAAATGCTCCAATCCAGAGTGATTATGACTTAGATGGACATCATACACTTCTTTTTAAAAAGTATATAAGTACCTCAGTTACCTAAAAGTGATTTATAAATCCACTTCAGCTATCTGGAATCAAGTTCAGATGGAATTTTTATCAGAAACCTTAACACATAAAAATAAGGTCAGGATAGTGTAGTGTTGGGAAGCCATATTATTTAGATTATGTAGTCATGCAGTGAGGACTTGGGGAAACAGGTACAGGCACACCTTGGAGGTACTGCCCGTTTGGGTCCACGTTACCACAATTAACCATTTGTATGCCATAGCGTCTATAGACACAAGAGGTGGACCTTTTTTAATTAAATTCAAAATATCGTGCCAGTTAGCTGGGTAAGCGGATATCCCAATAAAGCAAGTTTCGGGAATTTTTTGTTCCCGATCTCTGCTAGCTTTAAACATTTCTTCTGCAGCTTTCTCACTTCTTTCAGCCTTCATAAAATTGAAGAGAGTTGGGGTCTTGCTCTGGATTAGACTTTGGTTTAATGGAATGTTGTGGCTGGTTTGATCTTCTGTCCAGACCACAAACTCTTCATATCAGCAGTAAAGCTGTTTTCACTTTCTTGCCATTTGTGTGTTCACTGTAGACCCCTTTTAATATTTTTTAAGAACTTTCTATTTGAATTCACAACTTAGCTAATTGGTGCAAGATGCTTAGCTTTTGGCCCATTTTAGCTTTCAGCATGCCTTCCTCACTAAGCGTAAGCATTTCTAGCTTTTGATTTAAAGTGAGAGAAGCCATTGTAGGGTTACTAATTGACCTGATTTCAATCTTATGTGTTGGAATAGGGTGGCCTGAGGAAAGAGAGAGAGATAGGGAACAGCTGCTCCGTGGAGCAGTCAGAACACATACAACATTTATCAATTAAGTTTACTGTCTTATATGGGTGAGTTTGTAGTATCCCAAAACAATTATAATAGTAGCATCAGAGATCACTGATCCCAAATATAATAAAAATGAGAAAATGTGAAATATTGCAAGAATTACCAAATGTAACACAGAGATACAAAGTGGGCAAATGCCATTGGAAAATGGAGCCTATGGACTTGTTTGATTCAGGTTTGCTACAAACCTTCAATTTGTAAACACACAACACACACACACACACACACACACACACACACACACAACAGCAACCCTTTAATATCTGTGAAGTTCAATAAAGTGAAGCGTAATAGAACAAGACATGCTTGTATTTGAAAGATTGTCATCATCCAGAAGGGGAATTGGTTTATACCAGGATGTAAAAGCATCAATGATTGAAATTTTTAGGGAGACTGGGTTGGTTGCAAAATATGGAGGATCATTGTAGCTCTTAGAACTATTCAATTTGAGTCATGATGTCTTGGATGATTTTGAGATACCTCCCTATTGCATTTTTGAAATCTCTTTTTAATGGATACAAAGAGTAAATCCCTCTTTTGCAGCAGAACTTTAATTAGATGACTTTATATTTAGAAAGTTCCAGCCAAAAAAATCCTTTTATCAGCTTAATAGATATGATAGTCATACTTAAAATGCATCTACATCACTTTGAACCATTTTATTCTTATTTTATGAATTTCTCATTAGATTAGCTACCTTCCTAGTCAGACCAAAGTAGATTAAAGGTAGCATATTGGAAAATGAAAACATGAGGTAAATATAGGTCATTGAATCGGGAAGTAGTAGCTGATGACCTAACATCAGAGGAAGAGATGGGGTAAAAAGAGTATAAAAGATTCGAAAAGAAAGGTCACTGGGGAATCTTTTAGAAACAAACACCCTAAATACCTTCACAGAGCCTATGCATAATGTAATAAAATTGAGTTAATATATCTAAATTTGACCCTGAGTTTTCATTATAAAATCAAATTATATTTCACATTATGGATATTTGAAGCACACAAATAGATGTACTCTGTGGGTACCTTCAAAATGGCCAAGAGTAAACAAGTTTTGTCATATTGGGATCATAGGTATTACTTTTGTGTAACTCCTATCAAAATGTCAGGTCAATGAGATGTCTGTATATTTAGTGTGTTCTTTTCTAAAGAAAATGCCCATCAGCAGTTATAGCTTTAATACTATGGATGATGTATTTTTTTAAAAAAGGAACTAGAGCCCCTGTTAAAAAAAATTTAGTTTTAAATGAAACAATCACAAAAGAAAAGTTAAAAAAAGCAAACTACTCTTCTCACGCCCCTGTGCTCTAAAAAACTCAGTTCAGTTTGTAGCTAGCATTGCTTACTAGAGAAATATATTTTAATAAAGTAACTTTGAGTGTCACTTAGCTGGTATACCAGGTATCAGACAATAAAACAGACTGTAAAACTATAATTACAAGTACGGTACTAGCACATATACTGTATATGTACAGATAGACTGGTGGAACCGAATACAAAAATATATTCAAATAAATATGGAAATTAGTACATGGTAAAAGTGGCATGTCATCACTAAAGCATAGTGCTGGGGAACTGATTAGCCATTTGGAAAAGGTTAAATTAAACCCATTCCTCCCCCAGATCATAAGGAAAATCTTCAAATGAATCAGGGATTTAAATGTTAAAAAATGAAACTTTATTGGTATTGTACTCTCAGTGTAGGGAAAAACTTTGTAATGATGACTTAAAACCCAGAGGCAGGAAAAGAAATGATTGATAAATTTGACTATATTAAAAAATTGACTGCATGGCAAAAACACCAAAACAAAGACTATTGATAAATTGGGAGAAACTGTGACATACATCTCAGACAAAGGGGTGGATATCTAATACATAAAGAAGTCTTAAATACTGAAGAACAAAGGACCAAAAGCCAATTGAAAATTAGCAAAAGGACATGAATAGATAATTTACACATGCCAAAATAAATGCAATAAAAAGTCTCTTAACCAAGACAGTGTTTTAAAACATGATTTTGGCCCTGGCGGGTGTGGTTTAGTGGTTAGAGTGTTGGCCAGCACACTGAAGGGTATTGGGTTCAATTCCTGGTCAAGGGCATACACCTGGGTTGCAGGTTCATTCCTGACCCTCGTTGGGGCATGCGTGCGGGACAACCAATCCATGTGTCTCTCTCACATTGATGTTTCTTTCTCTCTGTCTCACTTTTCCTCCTTCACTTCCACACTCTCTAAAAATCAATGGAAAAAATATCTTCAGGTTAGGATTAACCACAATTTTTAAAAATAAAATGAAACATGATTTTGGCCATAGGTAAAATAGTTAACACCAAATATGTACATTTAATTATTATAGTCACTGTCTCTGCCCTCAAGCTACTATTGGAAGTAAAACTGCTGAGGTGATAGTCCTACAGTGTATCACAAGGTATTAGTAGCTCATAGGAAGAGGGGAAGCTTTAGTCTGGGTTGCGAGGGAAGATCTTAGAAGGTGGTATTTGCATGGAGAGAGAACATAAAAACCTTGAATACCTGGAGAATAGGGATAGATGTTTTAAGAAGCTGGAGCGCCATGTGCATATCTATTAGGGCAATAGTGTAGCATAAAGCATGTTTAGTTTTATTAGCTCAAAATGGCGATATATTTTTAAAACACATAGGAGACTAAAGTTGTAACCAAAATAAAATAGTATTATAAAATGGTCTTAAGTAACTATTAACTTTTCTATTTCTAACTGGTATTGAAACTTCCTTTTGGTGAAGTTTACATCAATGATAAATATTTTAAAATAATTAATAGGAGAACTTGGTTGAGAGCAAACACCACAAGCTTGCCCGGAGTTTAAGAAGCGGACCTTCTGACCATGATCTCAAGCCTAATGCTGCCACAAGAGACCAACTAAACGTAAGAATTTATAAAGTATTAATATAAAAATAATTACATGGATATGTTGGTTATAATTGATATGATACCACTTCACTTTATGAAGGTTAATGAACCCAAAGTAATTTCAAATTTCGGTAGTTTTTTTTTATTATTTTGGGGCTTTCAGTAAATATATCCGTCCTGGAGATAGAGCTACAAATAGCATATACTTTCACACAATAGCACTCTTACAACTGGCCCTACGGCCCTAAGCTGCATTGCCCAAGAGAGGCCTTGGTGTGCACACAGGCATGGTTGTGCATGTTGACTGGATAAGAGAAAGATTTGTTGTTTGGATTTTTCCTGTTTAAGGGAGAGGCTTTCGTTATTTTGTTTGGTTTGGTTTGGTTTCATTAAATTAGGTCTGTAGTTATATACTTTATATGGAGTATGATTTTTTTCATCTTTTTCTCCCCTTTAGTAATATCTTTTTTGGACTGATAAGAACAGTAAATTTAAGTCTTACTTGGCTGCATGCACATTCTCCATGCTTCCACAGTAGTTCTATAATAGAAATATTTAAGTAAATGAAAAATTTTAAATGAAATGGAAATACAGAGGAAGAATATATTTGATAAAAGTCGTTCTTTTTTTTTTTCTTTGTTGTAGATTATTGTGAGTTATCCACCAACCAAGCAACTCACATATGAAGAACAAGATCTTGTTTGGAAGTTTAGATATTATCTTACTAACCAAGAAAAAGTAAGTTTCTTGAATGTTTTCATGTATCAAATGTATCTACAATGTTTGTTGCTAATGAACGAGGTGAGGCATAACTTGCCATGGAAATACAGAGTTCTTGTCAAATTTATTAAAACGTTGCAGAACAATATATGTGATAATCAATTTTTTAAAAAAATTATAGAGGTAGACACACAAAGACACATGTACCCATTTGTTGATGCGTAGATAGCGACTGAATGGGTTAGGTCAGAGGCATGAGTTTGGTTTCTGGTGCTGCAACTTAGTAGATAAGATGAGGCAATTTACTTTGGAAGCTTGGTTTTCTCATTTTTAATGATGAAATGCTCCTTAGCAGGTGAGATAATACAGGTGAATAACCTGTCCGAGTACCTGGTAAATAGTAGGTACAGAATAAATGTTGAGTTGCCTCTTTTCTTCTCACTTCTTTGAGCCTGGATTGGCTAGCAAAATATTTAAGTCACTAAAGGACTGTAGAATTCTGGAAGACTAATGGCTAGAGAGAGTATGAGAAATGTAATTTGAAATGTATAAATTGAGTTGGTAGAGTGACAGCCAGCTTGGAGTGCAGGATAGAGGCTGGGTCAGAACTAGACATTTGCTTTCCATAATGAAGCCATGGAGCAGATAAAGTCTCTGGGGAGAGGGAATTATGATGAAGTCAGCACTAGACCTACACCTGCAGACTTGGTTTTGACTCTCAGTATTGCCACTAATAAGCTTTTTACTGCAGGCAGATTATTTCACCTACCTAAGCTTTAATTTCCTCAGATATAATATGATTGATTAAATGACAGTGAACTTTAAGTCTCTTCCACTTCTTAAAATAGTCTGCAATTTCTTACAACATTGGTTCAAAGACTCTTAAAATATGATAATAGTAGCCAGTATCTATTAAACAGCCTTTTAACTCAAGTATCTTTTATGCCCCATAACAACCCCACAATTTAGGTATTAGTATTAATGATAATATGTTTTTATTGATTTCAGAGAGGCAGGGAGAGAGAAAGAGAGGAATAGAAATGTCAGTGATGAGAGAGAATCATTGATCAGCTGCCTCCTACATGCCCCCTACTGGGGATCAAGTCTGAAACCTGGGCATGTGCCCTGACCAGGAATCAAACTATGACCTCTTGGTTCAGGGTTCAATGCTCAACCACTGAGCCTCACTGGCTGGGCCAATTTAGATATTATTACTGTTCGACGGGTGAGGAAACTTGAATCTTAGATTAAGGAACCTGTGCAACGCAAAGATTTTCAATGCTGCTTCTTGATGTGCTCATATTTATGAGTTAGAATAGAAAGTCATCAGTGAAGACAAAATAGAGGATTGTAGAGATTCTAGTTTGTAGCATCATGCACATGCCTCAGCAGAAATGATGAAATGCATTGGGGCAGAACAGAGAAACAAAAGGAAAATTAATATCTGTCAGAAAGCTGTTCTATAATTCTGTAAGAATGAATAAATCCTCCTATATAATAAAAGGCTAATATGCAAATTGTCCCCTTGGGAGTTCGCTCTCTTGCTATGAGGTGCGCTGACCACCAGAGGGTGGCGAGGAACATGGCGGGCAACCAGTGGCAGCAGCAGGGCACTGAGGGAGTGAGGGAAGGAGGAGGTGGGGAGGCCGGGAGGCGGGGAACCTGATTAGCCCTGATCTCCAGCCAGGCCTAAGGACCCTACCCATGCACAAATTTCGTGCACCGGACCTCTAGTATGTTTTATATCTCATGAGATGGTCTTTAACTGCTTTAACTTGTTTTCCGAAACAATTGTATTTTCTTAATTTCAAAATAAAGATAAAAATCCAGCTGCAATTCATCTTAACTCTTCAGCTTTGAATCTTTATCTTTTATTGAGGCCTTTGGAAATTCTTTGTAGTTGAGTCATCTTCATTCTCTTTATATCCATAACAAGAATGAGAGAAGAATTTTTAAATTACTCTAGCTTTGAGTGTTACTCTCTTCATCACCACAAGAAAGAAAATATTTCTCAATAGAATCACAGGTTTCTTATTTTGTGTTTTATAAAAATAAATTGAGTTAGGATATGATACTCTGTTAAATGAAGAATAATGTTGGTCACAGAAATTGTATTTTGAATGCAGCAGTCTTGTCTAAAATACACAATAAGATATTGAATTAAACTGTTAGAATGTATAGGCTCAAGAAGCATAGAATAGATTTACAGAGCAGAACTGCCTCAGATAGAAAGGCTCGCAAGAAAAATAGTTTGTTTAAAAAGTAGTCACTTCCCACTGAAATTCAATTACTTCTAGATATGTGCAAAAGAAATAAAATGCTCAAGTGATATAAAGTGTATGACAAGTTTCATTTAACCAGTTGATTTTAAGTTTTCGAAGAGTGGGTGATGAAACTTCAATTCTCAGGACATATTATAGGATTCTTATGATCACTAGGCCAAGTGGACGATATTTTCCAATGTTTGGGAAGCACTTTTCAATATATTGGCCTTGAAGTGACCAGAGAACACATTCACACAGACACATTTGTATCTTTGTAATAATTTAAAATGGGTTTTGTAGGAAACAGATACTCCTGTACCCTTGTCCCTTAATTTATCTACACAAAGAAGGTCGATTTCCCAGGAACAGTGCTTTAGGTTATTTGGCATTTGGTCCCTGAGGCTAAAACGATTTTCTGGAGGAGATAGCAGTGCCCAGAAAACAAATTGGTGGAAGTTTGTTCTTACAAAGTTATACTTATTTTTTGTTGTTAAATTTGGTCTTTCTACCTATTTTTGTCTATGTGACCTTCAGGGCTTGCTGGAACACAGTCTTCAGTACTGCCAATGAAAGCCATCTAGCCTAGACTTGATGTTGCACTTAGAAAGTTTATAGCAACTTGTCCAACAAAACCAGTTAAATTTATGAAGTATTTTAAAATCTGTGGTCCATAGCATTTAAGAAGTGATTCATTTTAATGGAACCCAAAATGTGAATATTGTAACTTTTCAAAACTAGCTTTTTTCCTGGTAAACATCCTTTCTTCTTATAAAAATGTTAATTTAAAAAAATGACTGTTATGTGTACTTAATACCTTTCAGTTATGTTTGGGGGAAATGCAGTAGGAAGAGTCATGTATGGTAAAGGTAATGGTGATACACTGAATGTTCTGAAGGTAGCTACTGAGACAGTGACATTGGCACTGTCAGGACACAATCATATTTTTGCATCCTGACAAGAAGTTGGTGGCAAACCCTGGTGGGAATTCATTCAGTTCAAGAAGCACTTGTTATCAACTCTTGGCCTAATATTATTAAAAAGTGCATACTTTCGATATCATTTCTTAGTATTCATATAAACTAAAACTGTTTCAGGGAAAGAACATCTATAATTCTATAATAATAAAAGCGTAATATGCTAATTAGACTGGACAGCCGAATGACCTTCTGGACAAAGCCACAGGGGCCGAGGCAGAGGCAGTTAGGGGCAAACAGGCAGGCAGGCAAGCAGTTAGGGGCGATCAGGCAGGCAGGCGAGCAGTTAGGAGCGATCAGGCAAGCAGGCGAGTGGTTAGGGGCGATCAGGCAGGCAGGCAGAGTGGTTAGGGGTGATCAGGCAGGCAGGCAGAGTGGTTAGGGACGATCAGCCATCAAGCAGGCAGGCAAGCCATTAGGAGCCAGCGGTCCCAGATTGCGAGAGGAATGTCTGACTGCCGATTTAGTCCCGATCCCTGTGGGTATCAGACAGTCGGACATCCCCCGAGGGGTCCTGGATTGTGAGAGGATGCAGGCCGGGCTGAGGGGACACACACACACACACACACACACACACACACACACGTGCATGAATTTCGTGCACCGGTCTTCTAGTTTAAATATAATCAAAATGGAGAAGTATGTGATAGTAATTGATCAAGGGTTATTCTCTTAGCAAACGTTTAGGTAATTACTGTAACAGAAATGTGGAGTAGAGCAAGGTCAGTGTGCTGTGATATGAAGGAGGTTTCACAGAGCAAAGACTGGTCTTTAAATTTGAGTATGCTTTCATGGTATTTTTTATTTGGTGATCGTCTTCATGGGGATGAAAAGCATGAGTAAGGCAGTGTTAGGCTTAGAGACAACGCCTCTTATGAAATAGGAAAGGTGGAGTCGGCTTGTGATGAGCCTCCAGTTCTGTGCTTGGGACTTGGATTTCACTGGCAATAGGAAACCACGAAAGCATGTGTCTTAACAAGTGATGTTTTAAGGAAGACTAACCAGGGTAGATGGGAGCAGAGCTGAGAATGAAAAAAAGGCATAAAGAAGACTCAGGGTACTGATTTTGAGAGCTAAGTTGGAGGACAGTGAAGAAGAGAATGTATAAAATGACTTGGAGACTGCTCCCAGGACTTCGGCCTCAGTGCCTGGACAAAGGAAATGTGGCCAGTGGAATGAGCAGGGTGAGGAGATACTTTCATTTTTTAATGTTTAGAATTGAATTTATTAGAAAAACAACTGTGATACTGCTATATAACAAGGAATATACATTTGGTCTTTAGTTCCTGGCATAATTTTTAAAACCCAGGAATTCCTGAGTGGTAGTGATAGGAGGAAACATGTTTATAATGAGTGCTTTTCAACTACACCTGAGTTTATGCTAATGAGATGGCTCCTGGAGGCTGGGGTTGGTTGCCAGAGGAACCAACCTTGTGATTAGAGGGTTAGAACTTTCAGCCCCGCCCCCTGATCTCTGGGAGAGGGCCTGGGGATTGAGAGGGGCCAGTGATTTAATAAATCATGCCTATGTAATGGAACCTTCATAAGCACCTATAGTGATGGGATTATAGAGCTTCTGGGTTGGTGAACAGGAGAGTGGCACCAGAGACTATATGGGGACAGGAGCTCTTGAGCTTGGGACTCCTCCGGACCTTGCCCAATGTACCTCTTCATCTGGTTATTCATTTGTATCCTTTATAATATACCAGCAGTAGTAAGTAAAGTATTTCTCTGAGTTCTGTGAGCCAGTTAGGCAAATTATTGAACTGGAGGAACGTATTCAGAAATCTGGGCAACCTGGGGATCCAAAGTTGGCGTCTGAAATGGGAATTAATCATGTGAGACTGGCCCCAGGTGTTAATGTCACAATTGAATTAAGTTGTAGAATGCCCAGTTGGTGTCCTCAGAAAATAAGGGAGTTGAATGGTATAAAAAACTCACATGTTTGGTATCAGGATTGTCTTGAGTAGAGGAATAGGTTTTCCTTTAGCAACAAAGTAGAAATTTCCAATAACTGAGTTGGTAGGAGTTAAAATTAGAAATATATATGATAAGTATTGTATTTTCAGCTATAAAGTGATTGTGCTTATGATTGTAAGAATAGGCAGTACCAGTGAGGTGATTCTAAGATCAAAGGGAGTTTAACAAAAATATTTATTGCTATTAATATAAAACATAGTAATAAGTGTGATAATGTTAACATTTGATGTTTGACTCAACATCAGAAATGGATTAAAATATTGGATAATAAAATATTAACATTTATCAAGTATTTATTATGTATTAGCTATTGTCCTAAACATTTTTATTCAATAACTTATTTAATTTTAACTACAACCTAATGAAATAGGTCACTTAGAAGTTAAATAATGTGCTCCAAATGACTCAGCTAATAATTGATGGAGCCAAGAGTTGGGATTTGACCCCAAACACACTGGTTCTCAAGCTTATGTGTGCACTCCAGGGATCACATTACGTTTGAATCCTGTACTTTTACAGAGATCAATAAAGCATCTTTAAGAATTTAAGATGAAGTATCATCATTATTATTGCTGTCTTCAGAGTCTTATGCTTTCTATCTTTATCATTTCTCTTCTTGTTTCCTTCATTCTACTACCTCCTTGTTTATATTTGTAACATTTAACGTTATAAAGTTGAGAAAATCTTTGTACAGTGCCTTATATATCTTGGCAGTAGTGTATGCTATAAATCTTACTAATAAGTCTACAAATCTGAAAATGTGGGAGTTAGACTGTTTCAGTTATTGAGTTGAGTATATAGGCATGCTGCAAGATTTGCTTATAATAAGCACATAGCCGCATGTTTCTATTAAGGTTGCTGATGTAAGATGAAATGGAAAACCTTTTGCAGTAGTTATTTAAGAAGTATTGCTTTGTTTCCACATTCAACCTAGACATACATTTGAGAAGTGAAAAATAATTGCATGGATGGTTCCTAGGGCAGTGTGTGTTCTTGTTGGAAGAGGAAACACTGTACTAAACTGTGTGCAGGAGGTGCAGGAGAAATAGATAGCTATCCTTGGGGAATGCAGACTCCAGTTGCAGAAATAAGAAAGCCCTCAAAAGTATTTGGCAGTTAGAAGAGCATCATTTAAATGAAGGTAGTAGAATTGAGGCAGCTACTGAAGGAAGGGCTGAAAGTTGCCAAAAACTTCGTGGAAAGTTGAATTTTTGACAGGTAAGCACCTTTCTTTAAAGAGCATCTATTATGTATGCAACCATGAGTGACATGCTCCAAGGTAATTTACTTAACCTGACAGTCTGGTGAAAACTTCAGTATGCTACCGATCTAAAGTAGTGAGGTTTCAGAAAGCTACTAAAAACAGCTGAATCATAGAATATTTGCTACTGCTTCTGTGTTTATCTATTTTTATACTTGTTTCTGTGGAGTGTTTGTGTCTGTGAAGAGATATATAACATAATCATTTATTTGAATCCTTATGTATATGAGTATCTAAGAAACCCAATGACTCTAGAGAAATGTTCAAGGTGAGTTAGTGGTGAGGAGTCTACCCTTCTTTGGCTTCAGAATTTCTCATTCATTGTCTATTTTATGTCACATGTAAATGTTGTAAAATGGTCAGGTCATCACAGAAGCATTTGAGAGTTCATGAGACATGCCTCAACTTTGTCTTGAGGCCTCTAGTGTTTTAAAATAACAAAGCATGCCCGGCTGGTGTGACTCAGTGCTTGAGCATTGACCCAGGAACCAAAAGGTCTCCAGTCCGATTCTTGGTCAGGGCATATGCCTGGGTTGTGGTTCAATCCCCAGTGGGGGCTGTGCAGGAGGCAGCCAATCAATGACTTCCTCTCTCATAAACGTTTCTATCTCTCTATCATTCTCCCTTCCTCTCTCTCTCTAAAAATCAATTATACACACACACACACACACACACAATTAAAAATAAAATAACAAAACATAGTGAAGAAAAGTAGAAGAAAACTGAAAAAATTCATAGTGCTCTGAAAGTAGTTTGATCTGTGAAGTTAGAGGGAACATGCTTTTGTATTTTCCTGCCCTGCATTGTGTTTCTAGGGTGAAATCTATGACTGTTCAGTGTTCACAGGAGTCTGTCACTGACTCTGCCACTCTTCCATCAGGACCAAGGGGAACCTGCTTCATAACCCTTGACCTTCCCTGCCCCAGGTCATAGGCTGCTGGTTCTAATTTAAACATCTTTTCTGATTTTAGGCTTTGACAAAATTCTTGAAATGTGTTAATTGGGATCTACCTCAGGAGGCCAAGCAGGCATTGGAACTGCTGGGGAAATGGAAGCCCATGGACGTGGAGGATTCCCTGGAGCTACTGTCCTCCCATTACACCAACCCCACAGTGAGGCGCTACGCTGTGGCCCGGCTGCGCCAGGCAGATGATGAGGTACATCAGTATTCATTATTCCTCTTTGGGTACATGTTAAACTAGAGCCTGATCCTAGGCTCTGAGTAAGTGTGTGTGTGTGTGTGTGTGTGTGTTAGAGAAAGGAGGGGTAGGGAGATTTTTTTAGGGGAGAAGAGGATATACTGGGTATGTTTTCAGAAGTAAAATTAAAATATTCCTCCAGGGACTCCTCTGTGAAATGAAAATTTACTTCCTGATCTGTTTCATGATAGGACAATCTCTCCCAGGACACTCACCTGGCAGCAGAGCTTGCTTCTCTCTGTCTGGAAAGAGGAATTCTAATGAAAAATGGTTTAATGCAGCACCAGCTAGGGAATAATTCAGATCCCCTCTATTAGTCAGTATACAACAAGCCCCATTTAATTGTAGCCTTGCAAAGCCCTTGGGGCCTCTAAAACAGAGGTGCATGGTCATCTTATTCTCCTTCAAACTCCTTTAAACTTTCCATTGCTGACAGTTGTGTGTATGTATAGACTTTCTGAAGGTTGTTTTGAATCCTCTGGAAAGCAAAGCCTGCAAACTTGATGCTGGCTGTTTTCATATCTCAGGCCCCAAGGGATGGAGGAACAGTCTGTGTTGACACAAAGTATTGCTGCATCTTGAATTTTAATAATTCCTAATAAGGTAGACTAATCCAGCAATATTTTTTACTTATGAATTTTTATAGGGTGAATGTGCTCTCAAACATAATCTAATAGTCTATGCCAGCCTGCAGTGCTTTTGGGATATGGAATAACTGCTCAAACCTCAGTATGTATCTAGGAATGCTGATCCCATAGAACATTATCAAAGATCTTTATTAAGCACAATTAAATCATTTTGAATTTGTAGTGGTATCTGAATTTCAAGAAGCAAAACTCAGCCTTTATTAAGGTCGATATTTATATGTGTGTATTTAATTATTGTAAAGTTTAAACACTAAAATAAATAGAATAGTAAGTGCTCGCATTTAAAATACCCATCTTTAACAAATGCCAACTCATAGCCAATCTTATTTCATCTATAACACCTCTTACTCTCTCCTCCCTGTTCCCTCCCATTCACTACCTTCCCTGAGGAAAATCTCAGATATTGCATAATTTTATCAGAACAGGATGTTATTCACTCTCCTATTAAAGAGCAGTTCTTAGCATTGTGATTTGGCATATTATCTTCTCCTTCTAATTGTCTTTACTGTATTGCAAGTAAAAAAAATTATTACATATTTATTTGAAATGTCAAAATACTTATTTTTAAATTCATTAGAAATTTCACTCAAGTCATTAATTCTTTATGTTTGACATGAATCATAGAGTTTAGATAAAGGTCTCTATGGTGTAGTCAACACAATCTCTCAGTGTGAGTTCATAATGTAAATAGAAAAATTGTAAATCATTATTTCTGATTGTCTAGCTTTGGTTCCCTCAATAGAGGCTAAGTGTTTGTGTCTGGAGTTATCAGTGTTCATGAAGATACTGAGCTCTTTCTAGACCATTTATAATTTTTGTTATGAGGTAGAGAATAATAGAAACATTATTACATGCATTCTAAACTGCAAACTATGGTTCAATGATTAATTTTTAGGGTGGGGTTTTTTTTGAAATTTCAAAAATATAGCATAAATACTATGGTGGTTAAGTTAGCTCATGGTTTCCCTTTCTCTGACCTTACTTCAGTACTGAATTATATATACTCAGCTAAAAAAACTATTAATTCATTAGATGTACTAGTACCGTGGTCTGCAAACTGCGGCTCACAAGCCACATGCGGCTCTTTGGCCCCTTGAGTGTGGCTCTTCCACAAAATACCATGGCCTGGGCGAGTCTATTTTGAAGAAGTGGCGTTAGAAGAAGTTTAAGTTTAAAAAATTTGGCTCTCAAAAGAAATTTCAATCGTTGTACTGTTGATATTTGGCTCTGTTGACTAACGAGTTTTCCGACCACTGTACTAGTATATTAAGATCTGAATTTTGTCTTTTCTCTGACTCTATATACCTATATGCACTGAGTGGCCAGATTATTATGATCTCTGAATGCATAATAATCTGGCCACTCAGTGTATATCCTATATAATAAAAGGCTGATATGCAAATTGTCCCCTCGACCAGGAGTTCAACCAGCAGGCAGGCCAGCCAACCGCCCATGTCCCCTCCCCTTGGCCAGGCTGGCCGGACCCCACCCATGCACGAATTCATGCACCAGGCCTCTAACATATATATATGTATATATACACTGAGTGGCCGGATTATTATGCATTCAGAGATCATAATAATCCGGCCACTCAGTGTATATGTCTTTGGGAACACTACACTCTGTATTATTCTCACCTCAGTTTCCTTTCCAAAAAAAGAGTGCTAATAGTTGCTTATGTCACTTGATAGTTATGAGAAAAAATTATGTGGGGCAAATTTGTTTGTTTTTGGTGTTTGCTTTTCTTTTTGGATACTACTTTAAACAAGGCATTTACTGGCCACTTACTCTGTGCCAGGCACTATTCTGTGACTTTCTTCTATTAATTGATTTAATCCTCAGACCTCATTCCTAAGGCTTGTATGATCTGTCCGTCTATAGATGAAGACCCAGTGAAACACCACAAGGTTAGGTATCCTAGTGATCTGACAAAGGAAACACAGCTGATAAGGAGTAGAAAAAGTGAATTGTTAGCATAATATTTAGGAATAAGTTATGTCTATAACCATACTGCATTTGTTTTTTTTAATATTATCTCATTTCTTTATTTTCCAGGATTTATTGATGTACCTATTACAGCTGGTCCAGGCTCTCAAATATGAAAATTTTGATGATATAAAGAATGGATTAGAACCTACCAAGAAGGATGGTCAGGGTTCAGTGTCAGAAAGTACATCAAATTCTGGAATAAATTCTGCAGAAATAGATAGGTATGGTTATCCAGGGAGGACTGGTTTCCACATTGGAGAGTTTCTCTCCTTTTCTAACTGTCTTCTTTCCATTTTCCCTGCGTGTAGAAAATCCTAGTTGGTAATAAGTTTGAAGTTTTACCAATGAATATGGCAAGTGCACTCACAGTTTTTGCAGGCTATGGAGTCAAACTACCTAAGTTAAAATCTTGACTCTGTCACTTACTAGTGTGTACATTGTGTAAGTTGCATATTCTGTGTGGCCCCAGTTTCTCATCTTAAAAGCAGGGATATAGCAATAGTAACTGATCTTTAAGAGTTGTTGAAACATTGGATGAGTTAATACAAATAAAGCATTTAGAAAAGTGTCTGACACACAATGCTCAGTAAGTATTAGATGCTATTTACTGTTCATGCAAATAAATGACAGGGCATGTTAGTGGGCTCAAGTATTTTATTGTAAAACTAGAGGCCCGGTGCACGAAATTCGTGCATGGAGGGAGGTTGTCCCTCAGCCCAACCTGTACCCTCTCCAATCTGGGACCCCTCGAGGGATGTCTGACTGCCCTCTCACAGTACAGGACTGCTGGCTCCCAACTGCTTGCCTGCCTGCCTTCCTGATTGCCCCTAACCGCTTTTGCCTGCCAGCCTGATCACCCCCTAACCACTCTGCTGCCAGCCTGTTTGCCCCCAACTTCCCTCCTCTGCCGGCCTGGTCACTCCTAACTGCCCTCTCCTGCAGGGTTGATCACCGCCAACTGCCCTCCCTTGCAGGCTTGGTCCCTTTCAACTGCCCTCCCTTGCAGGCCGGGTGCCTCCCAACTGCCCTCTCCTGCTGGCCATCTTGTGGTGGCTATCTTGTGTCCACATGGGGGCAGGATCTTTGACCACATGGGGGCAGCTATATTGTGTGTTGCAGTGATGATCAGTCTGCATATTACTCTTTTATTAGATAGGATAGAGGCCTGGTACAGGGGTGGGGGCCAGCTGGTTTGCCCTGAAGGGTGTCCCAGATCAGGGTGGGGTTCCCTTAGGGTGTGGGGCGGCCTGAGCGAGGGGGCTGTGGTGGTTTGCAGGCCGGCCACGCCCCCTGGCAACCCAAGTGGAGGCCCTGGTATCTGGAAGTTATTTTCCTTCTACAATTGAAACTTTGTAGCCTGGAGCGGAGCCAAGCCTGGGGCTCCCTCCGCGGCCGGCAGCCATTTGTGTTGGGGTTATAATTGAAACTTTGTAGCCTTAAGCGGGTGGGCCCAGCCAGGGTGTGTGGAAAGCTTTGCTTCCCCTTTTACCGGGAGCAATCCTGGCCTGCTCTCTCAAGTTCCATTCTGCCGCCATTTCTGTTTGAATTTGTTTACCTTCTATAATTGAAACTTTGTAGCTTGAGTGGAGGCTTAGGCCTGGCAAGGGCAGGCGGAAAGCTTGGCTTCCTCTGTTACCTAGGAAACCTTGCTCTCTGTGGCTGTAGCCATCTTGGTTGGGTTAATTTGCATACTCACTCTGATTGGATGGTGGGCGTGGTTTGTGGGTATGTCGAAGGTATGGTCAATTTGCATATTTGTCTATTATTAGGTAGGATTGTATATTTTAGTAGTTATACTAAATAAAGAACATGTTACTTGAATTAAAATCAGCTAGTAACAATAATAACAATTAAGAACTCTCACCTCTGTAGCAGACACTGTGAGGTAGTCTACATAGATTGCCTTGTTAACAGTAATCTACTGAGGCAGATGCTCATATCCAGAATTTAGATATCAATGACTTACTAGAAGTTAAGTAAATTGCCCAAAGCGCATAACTTGCAAATGGTAGAGTTGACTCCAGAGTTCATGTTCTTTTACTTTGCCATTGTGTTTTCCATAAAATCTTAAGATTTGCAATAAATAGGAACCTTTGGGCGAGAACTTTGAGGCCCAGTGATAATAAGCTATTTTGTAAAGACTTGAGAATGAGTTCTGGAAATCACATTACCTGAATCAGTTCAGATATTTCAGTTATGATATGGGCTCAAGATTATATTTCTGAAATTTTTTATGATTATGTTAATACTGTTTTTATCTTCTGTGTTTCATTTGGAGAAGAACTAAAATACAGGAAAAAAAACATTTTTTTATTTTTAAGAGAACATACCCCTTACCTTTTCTCCCACTATACATTGGAAGCCTTCTGCCTCTAGTCATGCTACCTTCCTCCTTACTTATGCCACCTAGAATGTTTTCTTAGGGTCTGCTTAAGATTTTATGGCAGGGTATAAACTGTAAACCAGTATTTCCCAAATCATGGTCTGTTGGTCACTAATTTGTGTATTTTTAAAAAGATATAAAGTTGGTAGGGGTGGTTTTTGTGACCAAATATGTTTGAGAAATGTTGAAATGCTTGTTTAAAGTAAAATGGGCTTTTTTTTTTTTTTTTTATAACAATAGTACTTAGCAATATGCAGACTTGCACATCTCCAAGCAGCTATTACATTGACCACAGGGCCTCTTTTCCGGAGCATACTGTGACTCTGGTGTTGCACAGAACACACCTTAGGAAGCGACACATTATCCAGACACAAGTGAGATGAACTATGCTAAAAAAAAAAAAAATGTATCTGCTGTTCCAAACAGAATTTGTTACGTATCAGTGATATCTCCTATTATTTTTTCAGCTCCCAAATTATAACCAGCCCTGTTCCTCCAGTGTCTTCCCCTCCCCCTGCATCTAAAACAAAAGACGGTTCAGATGGTGAAAATCTGGAGGTGAGTGCAGAGATTTTCAAGTTTGCTATAGGAGAGATCCTACCAGATAAACACCTCAGAGTGGTTTTCATTTTTAAAATTTGTATTTATTGATTGATTTTAATCCTCACCCGAGGATGTTTTTTCATTGATACTAGAGAGAGAGGAAAGGAGAAGGAGGGAGGGAGGGAGGGAGGGAGAGAGAAACATTCATGTGAGAGAGAAATATCGATCAGTTGCCTCATACACGTGACCCAACTGGTGATTGAACCTACAGCCTGGTTATGTGCCCTGACCAGGAAACAAACCTGAGACCCTTCAATGCATGGGAAGATGCTCTAACCACTTATCCACACTGCCAGGGCCTATAATGGTTTTTAAAACATGGATTTTTTTTTTTTATCAGCACCTGAGGATTTTTTTTTTCCCCCATTGATTTTTAGAGGGAAGGAGGGAGGGAGGGAGGGAGGGAGGGAAGGAAGAGAGAGAGAGAGAGAGAGAGAGAGAGAGAGAGAGAGAGAGAGAGAGAGAGAGAGAGAGAAAAATATCCATGAGAGAGAGAAACATCCATGTGAGAGACACATCAGTTGCCTCCCGCCATTGGGTCTCAGGATGGAACCTGCAACCCAGGTAAGTGCCCTTGACTGCAAATTGAACCTGAGACCCTTCAGTCTGCAGGCCAACACTAGCCACGGAGAAACACCATAGCCAGGGCCTATGGTGGCTTTTAAAACATTGATTTTGATTAATAAACCAAATATTACAACTTTATTAAATAACCTGTTTTATGATGCATGTTTATGACTTTTCCTCTCAGCAAAAAGCACCAGATGATCTTCAATTCGAGGCTTTTTATTGGTGCTTTGGGCATATGAATGGATTCATATGCAATGTAAAAATAAACTGGCTTCAGTATTTTATTAAAGAAACTCAATATTGCTAACATATTTATGAACATTACTGTAATTTTTGGTGTTTGTGATTACACTCTAGAAATGTGTGGCTTTGATACTAAGGCTGATACACTACAAAGCTGTTTTTTAACTCATAGAAAAATTAAGTCTTTTTAGATAAGTAAACTGACTTTTGAGGTAAAACAGGCCTATTTGGCTGGTGCTGCTCTGAAAAGTGCATTCGGAAGTACATTTGCAGAAGCACTAGTATGTATTGTTAAATTTCTCCCTAAGACTTCTAATTTGAGAAGAATCTTTGACACCCCTGATGTCTAAAATAAATATGTGTTTAGATATTAGAAAGTTAATAGCAGATGGTAATATAATATATATATATACATTTCTTTTAATTCTTTCAGCAAGATCTATGCACCTTCTTGATATCAAGAGCCTGCAAAAACTCAACACTGGCTAATTATTTATACTGGTATGTGAAAATTATTTTCTCTTTATTTTCTGTAAGACCCCCCCTCCCCAATATCATAAACATTAAGTCAGTTTAAAATAACGTGTGAGCAGCCATCAAAAGCCTAAGTGCGGTATTTATATCTAGCTGTATTCCTTTACAGCTGTGCTCGGGAATGCTTGTTAGCACCACCATTTCTCTTCCTTTCACTACCTTTCCAGTATCTAAGATCAGGTTGGGTAAGGTAATGGGTGTCTGTTTTTTTCTCAGTTTGATATCTGCTTGCCTTTTATGGTATCTAAGTTTAAGTATGATGTTTTATAGTCCCTTAGGAGTGTGTATTTTCACATTATTTACCAACGCATCGGAAGCATACAAAAATGGAAAGTGAGAATGTGAGGTTACTTATTTTATGGGTGAAGAAACTGAGGCAAATTCATCATATAATTGAACTTGATAGAACCTGGAGATTAGATCATTTACCTAGCACTTTGCCATTTACTGAGTATTTTCAGTGACCTTTTCTCATTTGTTCCTGTGAAGTTAAATAGGGCAAGTATAAATACCTCTATTTTATGGTCTCTTGAGTTGAAGGAAAGGAAGAAACTAAATCATAGGAAGACTAATTCACTTTTTGAGATATAATTAATATGAAGCATGGTTCCCTTTATCTGTCACAGAATCCTGCAGTGTAAAGGACAAGAAGCTTAAGCCACAAGGAGGAATATTTTGGTTCAATAAAAAATAGCACTAGGATTAAACACTAGGCAAGGGAACCTTACCCAGTTTTGCAGAGCAAACAAAGGCGAGAGCCAGCTGGGTAAGCCCTGCCTGAAGCCTCTGGACACTGAGAGAACATTTAAAACTTCTCCACTTACTTGATATATTTTAACTATAGAAATAATCTCTAAGTTTTACTGCCCAATTTACTGTGATTACTTAAACAGTACGAATTAACAGATCTCCATTCTGAAAGCTCATTATTTTTTTAAGAATAATGAGGCATTTCCGTTCCATGACAGAATTAAACAAAATACTGGCTTGTTTTTGACTGAGTTTAGAAAAACTGTCCAGTAGGTCAGATATATACATTTTAATTGTTCTATCTCCATTAGAACATTTTGAATTTCCTTTTTCATTTGGTCCCTTTCTAGTGATTTAAATGGGATTTCTGCTCTAGCTGAACCCTTAGGGGCCTATTGTTGTGCAGACAATCCTTTTAAAATGAATAGTGTCAACCTTTTAAGCCACAGAGAGAAGTTATAGTCTCCGATCTGTGAAATGTTGGGCATCAGGATCTATAAATCGTTTCAGAGTTTTATTTTTATAGCTATTCTGGTATGATGGAATTGAAAGTAAACTTTGGATGCTTTGACATGTTTTTCTATAACTTTTAAGACTTTTCAAGGTAATAAAGGTTATTTACCCCACAAAGCAAAATTGCCAGGAAACAGGCAGTCCACTGATGTCATCTTACAATGGGAAACGGGACAGTTTTGTCTGCCTTTCTACTTGAAGATGACAGATTTCAAGGGAATACCTTAGAGTGCTTTGTAAACTCTAGCTTACTGCTCTGAACAGAGAATTCAGAAATGATTCAAATCTACATTTTCTAGTCATGATCTAAATATACCCTTCATATTTGGAAATGGTACTGTTATTTTTATTTTATATGGACTGTTCTGTGCAGCAGAACTTTGGCTTAAATGATTTTGAGAAGTGTTTGATACTTGACCTTTATATTGAGCACCAATCTATACCCTCAATCACACGAAATTACTGTGGTCATTGTGTTTACTTGGTGGTCTAGGAGAGCAAGGAGCCTACACAAGGTGGTCTTATGTGTTGCTCATTTGTAAATGAGTTTGCCGCGTAAACACACAGGAAGAAAAAGAAGAAGTTGGTAGGACTTGCGAAGACTTCCTGAAAGAGATAGGGTGTTGCCCTCTGTTGGAAAGATGGGTAGACTATGGGAAGGTGGAGATGGGAAGGTGTTTGCGGACAGTACTGCGACATGACCAGAAGCACAACGGGGTGGTCAGGGGATTTACCTGACTGAAGTGTGAATGCATAAAATGGGCATAGTGCAAGTTTGCAAGTAAAAGCAGACCACATAATGAAATTAAAATTAATCCGTATGTGTGTTAAAAGGAATGTATTTACCTATTTGAGAATTATCAACTTAGAAATAATGGTTAAGTCCATGAGATAAGTCATTTATGCATTCAACAATAATATATTGAATATTATGTGCCAGGCATGGAAGTGCCAAGGGTAAGCTTTCGACTCTCATGAAATTTACCTTCTACATGACTGAATATACTCTTTCCCAGAAATAATACAAGGAAATACGGTGGCTGTGACGTGAAATTTGTAAAACACTTAGTTAACAAGGTTGAAAAGTTTCTTGTGGCTTCTCAAGATAAAACAATGTGGGAATAAGCTGAGTAGAACAGGAAGAATTCTGACCGAGGAGCCCAATGTCCTGTGTTCTGATTTTAGCTCTACAGTCAGCTAATTGTACCATGGTGAGGCAGACAACCCCTCTAAATTTCACTATTGATGAAACAAAGCAAGTTGGTATAGATGCATGATTTTCATACTGTATATCATATATAATCCATTGAAACTTTTTTGATTTATGCATCTGTGTGCATAAATGTGGCCGTGTTTATAAAGTTGTGATGGGAACCCCTGTAAATTGTTGCAGCGACTACAGAAAACAGTGTGGAGGTTTCTTAGAAATTAAAACTAGAACTCTCATATGACCCAGCAATTCTGTACCTCAGAAAGTATTAGGAAAAAATGCTTGTTTGTTTGTTTTTTTATGCCAAAATTTTTAGAAAACCTAGTATATTGTGCAAATTAGTTACTGTTATTAATTTACCTTTTATAGATGGTTGTATATGTTGGCCCTTGTATTTCCGCTTTTAAAAGAGTGATGATAAAATACCTCATTACTCCCATTTTATTATTTTTGCAAATGTGAATTAATCTTTTAGTGGAAAGGCATAAATATTTACAAAATGAACCTGAGATTCATTTCACATCATCTGAATGACAACATATTTTTAAGGTATGTGATAGTGGAATGTGAAGATCAAGATACTCAGCAGAGAGACCCAAAGACCCATGAGATGTACTTGAATGTGATGAGGCGATTCAGCCAAGCATTGTTGAAGGTAACCATTTAACATAGGGGGACAAACCTGGACCAGATCTTGCCTGTTGCCTGTTTTGATATGTCCTTTGAGCTGGGAATGGTTTTTATATTTTCAAATGGTTCAAAAGAGTCAAAAGAAGAATATTATTTGTTGTGATACAGGAAAATTACGTGAAATTCAAAATCAGTGTTCTTAAGTGAAATGTTATTGGAACCTAGTCATGTTTTTTGTTTTCATATTGTTTATGGCCAGTTTTGCACTACCATAGCAGTTGAATAGTTGGAATGGAAAGTGTATGCCCAGTGGGCCTAAAGAATTTATTCCTTGGCCCTTTACAGACATTTTGTTGATCCCTGATTCAATGAATAAACCTATACATGGAACCAAAAACCCCAACACTTTGCTTTTCCATTTCTACCTCTGTTTACTATTTTTATTTTCAAAACTAGGTATGTTCCAAAAAAGTTTGGCAATGGTCAATTGCAGAAACTTTCCATACAACATATATTTTCCTTCTTAAACATTTTTTAGAGATGGTATGTAAATCCATTTTCCCTTGGTGTTTGTGACTGTTACAGCAATGTCACAGTTCAGCCAGTTATACCAAGGTGGGGCAGACAACCCCTCTAAATTTCGCTATTGATGAAACAAGCAAGTTGGTATAGATGCACGATTTTCATACTGTATATCATATATAACCCATTGAAATAAATTTAAAAGCTCACAGTCTAGCATTTGTCATTTAAAGAAAAAATATGGTGCACAGCAATGAACAGAAAGCACATCAATCTGTGACTTTCAGAAATACTCCTTTATCTTCTTTCATCTTATTAAATATTTAAATCACCTCTTATTTAACTCTTTGAGATTAAACTTTTATATAGTTCTCAGAGCTCAGAATGTCTCTACATCAAACTGATTAGCAAATAGCAAATAAGTAATGAGCAAATTGGTGCTCTTTTCTAATCTCAGTTCTATCACTTATGGCATTTGTCACTCTGTGAAGAAATCTCAGTTCCTCTGAGCTTACATCTTCTCATCTTCAAAATGAGGTTGATACTATTTTCCCAGCTGCCCTTACCAGTATAATTGGAAAATTCACTGTATTTTATAATATTTTATGAACTAGAAATCACTGTCTAAGACTTTATAGCATTTTAGTTATTATGACTTTTATTTTACTAAGCCATATAAAATGTTGCTATTTGATAACTTTACCCTTTATTTGGTAGATTTTTAGTTCTACCAATATTGTTGCTACCATATCCCCAGCACATTGCTAAAGATATCATAGGCATCCAGAAATTTATTGAATCAATGAGTGAAATCATTTTGTATGAATGAATTCTATTTTGTTACATGGCTGTATGTGGGGGGAAAAAAGTGCTATTTTTGATAGACTAGTACTTGCTGAAGACTCACTTAATATTTCAACTGTGGAAAAGCTGGTGTTGTTTAAGATCTCAGGTTGCTCATCTCTGAATCAAGATAATTAATCTTTTTCAATTACACTGTGCATTGAAGTTTGCAGCTATTAGAAGAATAAATAAAGATCACCCATGCTATTAAAGAAACCCTGATCATTATGCTGCATAGAACTAATTTTCCTACCCGTTGAATACCTTCAGGGTGACAAGTCTGTCAGAGTTATGCGCTCCTTGCTGGCTGCACAGCAGACGTTTGTAGATCGGCTGGTGCATCTAATGAAGGCAGTGCAGCGTGAAAGTGGAAATCGTAAGAAAAAGGTAAACCTGCGGGATTTGCTTTTTATTTATGACTAACAATGTCTTGATATCATAAAATCCTGAGTTTTGGTACTTTCTTTTGAGTTGATATATTTTATGAAAAACTTACTTAATTTTAGTAATAGGAACACTTAAGCATACTAATTATGTATGGGATTCTATTTTATGAGTTTCATATATTGACTTAATCCTCACAACAACCCTATAAGTTAGGTACTATTATTATTTTCCCAATTGTAAGGAAAAGTAGGAATAGAGAGGTTAAGTTAATTTGTCCAGTGTCCTCAGCAAGGATTAGCATTGGGATTTGTACCCAGACTTTCTGAGTCCATATTTTACCTATAGTGTTTTATTGGCTCTTATTTTAGAATCTTAGCATCCTAGAATATAACCCATTTGAACTGGAAAGGGCCTCTAGCGATCATTTAGATTAGAATCCGTCTGTGAACATGAAGGTCCAGAGTGGCTTAGCCAGGGTTGCAGAATAGCTGTTCGGGACAGCACTGGCTTTGACTCTGATGCATGGCCTGTGCGTTGATCTTTCTCTCAACAGTGAGGCTTCTGCTTGATGAGGACAGTTGAGCATCTGTTCTTCATGCATCACTTTTTTCTAATCATAGCCTACATAATATGAAGGACTCAGTTGATATCTTCTCTTTACCTTAGGGGTGGGGAACCTTCTTACTGCCAAGGGCCATTTGGATATTTAGAACATCTTTTGTGGGCCATATAAAATTATCAACTTAAAAATTAGCCTGCTATGTTTGGTCATACATTTAATTAACTGACCCCTAATGCCTTGGCAGAGCCAGACCAAATGATTTCAAGGGCTTTATACAGCCCGTGGGCTGGGCATTCCCCACCCCTGCTTTACCTAATCCCATAGTAAGCAGGTCTTTCTCAGTGACCTTTGTTAACAACACAATCCATGTTCCTGTTGTTCTCCAGGCTTGTGAGATGCAATTGGAGAGAGGGAAAGGAAAAATTGAGTCAGGAGTTCAGAGACAGGGGATCAGGTCTAGAGAGAATTGCTAGGAGAGGTATGTGCATAGAATAATGTTCACAAGGTTAAGAGGGGAAAAAATAGGATAAAGAGGAAACACATTATATACACCATTTTAAGGACTTTAACTTAAACATTGAGTGAGAGTAGAAGCTACTGGAGGTTTGAACAGGAGAGTGACATGAGCTGACTTGCTTGTTAGCAGCAGCACTCTAGTTGTTTTTGATAAGAGACTGTAAGAGGCAGAGGTTGAAGAAGAGGCACAGTCAGGAAGCTGCTGTAGGAATCAAAGTGAGAAATGATGGTGGCTTGGACCCCAAGGCTTAGAGCAGTGGAGGTAGGAAGAAGTGGCTGGATGTCTGGCCCTTCTCTTATTATCTGCTTCTGGTTATTTTACTGTTTATGAGCACATCAACTAGAAATTGGTTATGATGGGATAACTGGATATTCGGGTTAGTTAACATTACTTTATATTAGTACTAGAGACCCGGTGCACGGATTCATACACTGGAGGGGGGATGTGGCCTGCAGGGATCGGCCCGCTGTGGGAGCACCGCTCATCCTGGAGAGCCGAGTGGCTGTGGACCCGCCCTCTTGAGAGGCTGCTGAATGAGGAAATTAGTCTGAGCTGATATTTTGGGGTAATGTCTTGGGTAAAAGCATGTTCTGTGTCGTGGAGGAACCTGGCAGAGAGCTTTGCACCCCAAAGCCACTCAGTGAATATCCTTGATGTGTGATACCAGGTCAGTGACATCATCGCGGATGTTGAGGGCAGCCGTGCTCCAGGATCCTCAGCCATCAGGACAGACTCCCCGGGGAGTTCACAGTCATGTCCCCTCTTGCCATCCACCTATGCCAGCTCCCCATGCTCTTTCTAGAACACACCTTAGAGGGTTTGCATCAGCTGGTGGTGGGTCAGGCCAGAGTCTGAATTGTCTCAGGTATTTGAAAGGTGCAGAAACTCAGACTCACCCTGGGCCTGCTCATCCAGGTCAGCCAAGCAGCACTCCCACTGTGGGAGCACACTGACCACCAGGGGCAGCTCCTGCATTGAGTGTCTGCCCCCTGATGGTCAGTGCACATCATAGCGACTGGTCGACTGGTCATTCTGGTCATTCCGCCATTCAGTCACTGGACTTTTATATGTATAGATATGTCTGATGGCACATTTGGTTCAGTAGACTTACTGATTTTTGTAGGGGATATGTAGAAATTCATACTAGTTTTCAATTGATTTTAACTTGAACTTGCCGATTCAAAAGGAGAATTGAGATATGACTAAAGGGAAAGAATTTAATTTTATGTCTTGGTGGTCCTTGAAACATTTTTCTGAACTTCTGTCTTATTCATTCAGAGCTCTCCCTTGGAGCACACATCCTTTCAAGTAGCATCACAGTTCAAGTGCTCTATGCTGTGGGGACTGACAAGTCAAGTTCCCCCTTAAAGAACAAGCTTGCCTGATCAAAGAGTGCATGACTCTCACAGTATTCAAAGGAAATGGATGTTATTTTGAAATGGAATGGAAGAGCTTGGTCTAAATAGGACAGGTGTTGCTCAGTGACGAAGCTATTTCACTGTGACTTGAAATGTTGGTTCAATGCAGTGTGGGTGTGAGCTGAAGAAAATAAGTGATGATTTCTTAGGAGAAGTTTGATCAGTCAGAGTCAATGAACAGTAAATGGTAGGGTTCAAGTTCCTCTGTGTGGATTGAGTTTACTTTTTAAACCCAAAACTTGCATAGGAGCAGCATCATGAAATTCTTGCTTGATAATTGGTCATGCAAAAATTAAGCTTCAAATGAAATTAGTTTCTCTTTGTGGCTTCAATATCATTTGAAAACAAAAATGGAATCTTTAAGTCTAACTTGAGTATATTCCTGATTCTCAGATGAGCAAGAGAAATGTGTTCCCTGACTGTGTGCAAGTCCAGCGCTTCGTAATCCAAGGAGTGCTCCTGTTAGAGCATGCTGCCCCTGGCAGCTCTCACTTGACACATATTTTTTGTGGTGTTTTGCAAATATTTTAAAGTGAACGGATCAGTCTTTATGTCTTTACCATGTTTTATAAACTACTTTTTTAAAAAGTTTAACCTAATTAATCCTTTCTGCCTTCTTCTAGAATGAGAGACTACAGGCATTGCTTGGAGATAATGAAAAGATGAACTTGTCAGATGTGGAACTTATCCCATTGCCTCTAGAACCCCAGGTGAAAATTAGAGGAATAATCCCAGAAACAGCTACACTATTCAAGGTAATCGTGATGGATCTTTAACGTCTGTGATTAGAACCTAGTTCTTTAAAGCTAGAACACTGCAGGTAATATCTGTATTTGATTTAGTAATGCTAGGGGGAAAGCTACCCTTTATTTAACAGTGTTTTGATTTCAGATCTTGTATTACCAGTAGGCATTTTTAAGTATGAAATGTGTAAAGTATTTTTATATATCTGGGTTGTTTTTTAATCTTTAATTTTTTGAACTACTTTTTAATAAAAGCCACACCTACTTTTTTCCATGTGAGCTTTTATTTAAAAATAAAATTGAAAAACTTATATTATGCATTCAGTTCATAGGTTCACATGGTTAGATATGAGTCCCAGTTAACCTTTTTAACATTGCTCAACCTGTTCCTATGGCTTAACTTTTTCCTTCATATTTTTATGTAGTACAGTAATTCTCTTTAGTCCTGAAGGGCATGCTAGGCTTTCTTTTGATGAGCCACCACTTGGATAGTTAAAAACACCCAGCTGGTGGTAGCTGTCTTCTCTAGTTGTGCCACAGGACCCATCATGACCTGTGCAGCATCATTATCTGCTGGGCATCGTAATGACATGGTCATGGATCCAGGCTCTGCCCATATGAGCTGGATGACCTTGCACACATTTTTTCTCCTGTCTCCTCACCTGTGAGATAAAGCTAACACCTCCTCTGCATAGCTGCTAAGGCAATCTGAAACTAGAGAGGGTCAGGAGTCCGGCACCGTGCATGATAAAGAGATGTGCTCGCCATGATAACTTGTAGTGTTAGAGACATACTGAAGTAAATGAGGTAAAACAGTACAGCATTAAAATGCACCAGATATAGTCAAGACCCCTTGCTTCTAATGGCAGGTATATGACTGGCTTTGCAGCTTTGAGACTTAAATTACTTTTTTATGAAATGAAGGGAGATCTCAAATACCTTTATCTTTTATTCTAGAATAACTATATGTTTTCTCCAGAATCTTTCGCTTAATTAGATGAAATCTAATGACTGAGTCCAGAGCTTGTGCTCCTTATGCCCTATAGTCCTGGCTATTAGCTAACTCACTGTTTTCTCCAGCGTCCCCTAATGTCTCTTACTGCCACCATCTTGTTTCTCAGGTCCTGTTTACCTGTTGGCAAATCTTAAATGTCAGCATTTTCTTCTGTGTGTAGTCAATTTTCATGCATTAATTTATATCCAAATTTGAAAGCAATATTTTTATTTCCAGAGTGCCCTTATGCCTGCACAGTTGTTCTTTAAGACAGAAGATGGAGGCAAATACCCAGTTATATTTAAGCATGGGGATGACTTACGCCAAGATCAACTTATTCTTCAAATCATTTCACTCATGGACAAGGTGAACGTAGCCTTATGTTGGTGGGGAACATTATTTCGTTTCAGAAAATTGGTTTAGTACGTATTTAGTATATGGACACAGGACATATTTGTAACATTTCAAGTACAACACAGAAAGCTCAGCAGTCTCCACTTGACCTTGAACAAATTCAGCTTTTTTTTGCACTGCAGAATAGCTCTTGTGATGGAGATAAAATGAAACTACATGTGTTTCTTTCTATAAAAAAGTTTTTCCTAACTAAATTGGTTCAATGTTGGATTTAGTAATTTCCTTCCTCTTAGTCAACTAGATCACTTTCAAATCCCATCCTTATCCCAGGATTTTAAAGGAACATATTTGCTTTTATTTCTTTTCTTTTTTTCTGAGTCTAAAATACTTTTTGATCAGAAGAAAAAAAAAACCCTGCATAAATTAGTAGGAGGAAATCTACTGTTCATTGAAAACTGACAGTGATTTAGATTAAGATAAAAATGTGGCACACCATCCAGTAAGTGCTTAATAAATTTATTTTAATGATGAAAGTTAAATTAACTAATGAATTTAGTTAAACCTTAGTTTAGGTTCACTTCCTGAGTCTTATTTATTAAACTGCTATAATACTTACCTGTAAAACTGTTTCATAACAATCTTTACATTTAGTTCATATATTTTACCTTTTGATCAACAGCTGCTACGGAAAGAAAATCTTGATTTGAAGTTAACACCCTATAAAGTATTAGCCACCAGTACAAAACATGGTAAGTTTAGTTTACACTGTGATTGTCTATTTCAATGTCAATGAGTATACTTCTCCTTTTTTAATTGAAAGGTATTAAAAATGCTAGAACTAGAACTCATTTGCAGCGCTGAAGACCAGCTTTCTTTTGACCAGCCACCACTTGGATAGTTAAAAACAGCCAGCTGGTGGTAGCTGTCTTCTCCAGTTGTGCCACAGGACCCATCATGACCTGTGCAGCATCATTATCTGCTGGGCATCGTAATGACATGGTCATGGATCCAGGCTCTGCCCATATGGCCTGCCTCCCTCTCTCCTTGCCCTTCTTCCTTTCCAATCATTAAACATCATATTTGGAAGAAAAATTAAAACCTTTATAGTGTATTTCTTTGCATTCAAATCTGGTTATAATTCACAGTAATTTCTTACATGGCAATCTGTGTCCTGAATCATCATTTCAGAGTTACTACAACCAGAGTGGCTTTGTACTGTGCTCTGCTAATAAAAGCCACTGATTTCCTAATTTTTCTATATAGATCGATAGCATCCATAGCTTTTTGACATTGAATGTCCTCTGGAAGCTGGAGTGAGATTCCCTAGGAATGCCTGTTGTGAATTTTATAGTCTTGTTACTCTTAGAGTTGCACACCTTTAGATACCTAGAGAAACAAGTTATCTCTCAGGTTTCCGGCCCTTCCCAAGCCACTTGCAAATCTTTTTGATAATTTAATTCTTCTTCTCATTTTCCTCTCAGAATGATCTTATTAAAAATGCATATATGGTCTTTGACTATCTTGCTTAAATTGATTTATTAGCTTTCATTTATTTGCTCTTGGGATGAAGGCAAAAAGCCGCAGCTTAGTTCTGCAGAGCGACATTCCCCCTGCGTCCGCCCCTGAACCCTGTCCTCTGCCACTCACCCCTGCTTCTGGGGTTCTCGCCACACTGGCCACCTTCCATTTTCTCCACGCACTGTGGTCTTCCTTTCAGCCTTCAGGCTTTCACATAGGCTGTGTTCATTACCTTTAACATTCCTTCCTCCACAGATTTACCTGTTAACTCGTTATCCTTCAAAACGTGGCTCAAATTGTCAGATGCCTTCTGTTCTCTATTGTAATTTAGGTCTCCTACCCAAGAATGTCAAACTCCCAGTGGCTGCGAGTTTGACATGCTTGTACACTATTCTCTTTCATAGTACTCTTTCATCTGCAGTATTTATCCCAATGAAACTTGCAAGCTTGTAAGTTTGAAGCTTGGTCTATCAAGGCTCTTTGTTTTACCTGGCAAAGTTCTTGCTACATAGTAAAGAAACAATAAAAAATCTTAAGTGAATTAATGAAAACTATTTTGTGTTTATGATATAGTAATGAGACATTTCATATTCTAAAATAGTATCCAATCTCTTAATTTGCATGCAAATAGCTGATATGAGGCTCACCAAAACCATATCATGATTATTTATGATCCTGAAATTCTTTCCTTCATTCAACTTTGATTTTTTAAATATATTTGTTGTTTATATTCCTGCTGTTCCCAGATTTTTCTCCTTGTTCTCCTGTATATTATCTCTTCCGTCTTCTTTTTGGTAGTTTGAAGGATTTATACATTTCTTCTATCATTTCCATTAAAAGGCAGAAGATGGAGTATTAAATAAAAAAGTTAATGACCATAATATAGTTTTAAGGTTAGGTGACTGATATTACACAATTTCAGATTCTTAAAGTGATTTTAAATGTGGAATGGAAAATTTTTAATTGCTATATTTAATAAAATACAGAATACCGGAAGAAGAAATTTTTATGCCAGACTTAAGAAGTTTGGCCTCTTACATTTTTGTGTTCCTTGTGTACAATTATAAAAATTGGCCTAGAGAAACATACAGATTAAATTAGCTTAATTTTTTAAAAGTTACCTTATCCTTTGAGATAACTGCCAGAATGAATCTAAATAGTGTTTGCAGACCTTTTAGAGTTATTCAGATATGTAGTGTATACATTTGCAAATGAAGGTTATTCTTAGCAGAACCTTTATTTTTATTGCTTAATCAATAACTTAGCTCAGAGCTATGCATTTATTTCTGTGTAGGCTTCATGCAGTTTATCCAGTCAGTTCCTGTTGCTGAAGTTCTTGATACAGAAGGAAGCATTCAGGTATGGTACTTATTTAAAGATTTATAGAATTCATGAATATATTCTTGTTATAAAAATTTCAAGCTGTATAAAAGTATGTAAGTTAAAAATGAAAGTCTCCTTTTCTCACCCTTTTTCCTGCAAGTATTTTTCATTTCCTTAGAAGTAAACAATACTAACAGTTGGAATTCTTACATATTAGGACATACTAGTATAGGTGCTCAAATATGAGACATAATTAGGACATAATAGGAGATCAGTAATTAATTGGTGAATAAATTAAAAATGCCTTAAGGTTATGGCTACATTTCAAAATGTGGAAATATTGTAATTTAACCATTAATGAACAGTTTGATTATCTCAAATTTTTGTTTAGTGCTCTAGTGATACTCTTGCTCGTGTATGGTTTGCACAATTATTTTCTCAGGCCCCTGTCCTCCTCTTCCAACATTTCTGCCTCCTTTAATATAAGAAAAGGCAAGTAGATCGTAGTACTAAGCCATGTGTGTCTTTGGGAATATTTTACATTTTAAATATATGGATTCATTCTTATTATATCTTATAATGGTTTATTTTTGTTAACTTTTAAGTATCGTTTTTCTTTTTCCCTATGTAAGAAAAATGATATTCTCACAGAATAATGGATACCCCTGAGATGAAAGATAATACAACGGGGGCTTGATAGAGGACATTTGCTACAGTGTGTTTTTGTCTTTTTCAGTTTAGAGTGTCCCTAATTCAGTATGGAGTTTAGATTTCCTGGAAAGCATTACTCTGATTTCTTGGCAGAGCAAGTGGTTACTCTGTTCTTATGTTTGGGGTACAGTTATGTGCAGTGGTTAAAAGCTCGGGGTCAGAACATCAAACTGCCTAGGGTTGAAATTTGGCTCTGCAGCTTTTTCGCTATGAACATTGAGTGACTGCTTAACCCTTTGTGCAGGCCAAGGCTACTGTCTTTACTAGTAGAAGGCCTGATTGGTTGCACAGGCAGCCCTTGGCTTGTATCAGGAAATTTGGCTTTGAGAGTGTTCCCTCCGTTCCATAACTGAGAAGGGTGGTTTGCTGTGCCTATGCTGTATAAATAATATAATTTATAGCAATCAACCTGCTTTCCTTTTAAAATTTCGATAGTTGCTAGGCAAAGGATGCTTATTGCTATAATAAATCTTATTCGTGCTACAACTATATGTTGAGTCTGTGACTCCATCTAACAAATCAAACCTATTGGAGGTCTGGGAACCACCTAACATACCCTCCAAGCCTCAGGTTTTGCAACAGGTAACATTTTTCCGCCCAAATATTTTTGGTCTGTGGCTGGTTGAATCTATGGATGTGGAATTCCTGGATACCAAGGGTTTACTGTAATTAAAAACAACTCATGTTCATTTTCAGGAAAATGTATGATATAAAAAAAACCCACAGCCCTCATATTTACTTTTAGAAGAAAGATGAAACAAGTGATATGTTAAGGATGGAGATATAGCAGTAATTTATTGTCTTTTCTTTAAGCATATATGTGTGTTTTTTGTTTGTTTGTTTGTTTTGTCTTAACAGTTTGTAAGCATAGCAATAGACTTATTCCTGAGGAATATGCGTCCTAAAATCCACATTTTATAATTACAGACTAAATTTTGGATCAGATACCTATGGTAATTACAGGCAGTCCTCGGGTTATGTTGGACTCGACGTAAGTCATTTCATGGTTACGTCGCCATCTCCCATTTATTTATTTTAAAAAAAAGTTCCATCATGTCAACATATGTACATATGTGCTTTATGTTTTTTATCATTTATTTACCACAAGTAAAGGTCAGGAATTGTTATCTTTCTTTTAAATTATTTTTACTGTTTCACTGCATTACTGCTGTGTATGTGCTCCATGTGAGTGACGTAGGTGCTTATGTAGGTGGGTTCCGACATACGGAGAAAATTGTGTTACGCACTGTAGGAACGGATCTCCGACGTAACCCGAGGACCTACTGTATTTACAGTTTCGAAATGCCTAATGTGTTTAAGAATTATATTGAATTTGTTAACATGTAAATACTATCTTTTCAGAACTTTTTTAGAAAATACGCACCAAGTGACAATGGGCCCTATGGGATCAGTGCTGAGGTAATGGACACATATGTTAAAAGCTGTGGTAAGTTTGACAGACTATTTCCTTCCATTGATGTTAGAATGAAGGGAAGTAGGCTACTCTGCGATTGCCATATTCATACACATTTAGAATGTGTTAAGGTGTCTCAGTCCGTTCGGATACTATAACAATATTACCAGTTCTGGAGGCTGGAATTCCAAGCATGGGTACCAGCATGGTCAGCTAAGGGTCTTCTTTGGGTTGAAGACTTCTTGTGTCATGTGGTGGATGGGGCGAAGGAGTCTGTGGTGTCCCTTTTACAAGAGCACTAACCCCATTCATGAGGGCTCCACCCCCATTACCTAAGGACCTCCCAAAGGCCCCACCTTATAATACCACCACTTTCGCATTATGATTCCAACATGTGGATATGGGGGAGGCATAAAAATGCTCTATAAGAAGACTAAAATATATAAAATGTTGATAAAAGAAGTGATTAGTGGTTTTGATTAATAGTAATAATGAGGTATTTAGTAAATCCTATTGTGAATTTCATAAATGTCTTTACTGCTTAAATGAATTCATTTATTTTCTATTGGCTAGCACTTCAGATTTGTTTCTGTAAATTTTTTGTTTGTTTGTTTTTTAACCCTGCATTTACTTTGTTATCTTGTAGACAGCACGATTTGGGATGATTGACTTCATTATGTGAATTTTTGTAGACACTTTTTTTTCACCATCATCTTTAATGCATGTCCAATAAATGAGAAATGGTAGACCTGAAACCTGGTTTCACTTTTGAAACAAGTGGCTTTTATAATTTGACAATATTCTACACGATTTTTTTTCTGTTGCAAATAGTAATTTCTTTTGAGTTTCAAATAATAAACTTCATAGAGTCAAAGCTTATAAATTTAATTTGAGAATTTAGGTGAGAAGTCAAAAACAGTAGTAAGCAATTTGAAAGTAAAGTAGCACACATTGCTTTTATATTCAGCGCTCCATATAACCTGGTTTGCATGTGTTATTCACAGTTTGTTTGTTTTTTAACTGTTACTGCAGCTGGATATTGTGTGATTACATACATACTTGGAGTTGGAGACAGGCACTTGGATAACCTTTTGCTAACGAAAACAGGTAACGTATAATGGCTACTAGCAGATAGACATTTTATGTGCAGGGATTTTCTTTTTCTTTTACCTTGGAATCTTTTTACCTTAGTAGTAACAAAATAATATGCATAAGTGAAGGTAAGTCATTATCTTAAAAGTTCCTTTAAATCAAGGGTGGGGAACCTTTTTTCTGCCAAGGGCCATTTGGCTATTTATAACATCATTTGCTGGCCATAAAAAATTATCAACTTAAAAATTAGCCTGAGCTATATATATATATTTGTTCAAACATTTAGTTAACTCATCCCTAATGCCTTGGGAGGGCCAGACCAAATGAGTTCACGGGCTTTATATGGGCCGAGGGCTGAGGTTCCCCACCCCTGCCTATGGTAACTTTGAAGGCCATATAGGGGAAACTCCCATCCTTTATAGGAATCACTTTAGTAGTAATCTTCCAGGTCATCTAGCCCTTGCTTCTTAAAACCCTCCTTTGGTGGACAGTCATAATGTGCGTAGGCAGTCCGGTCCCTTTTGGTACAACTCTAGTTAGAATGTTAAAATGTTCTTTCTCTTATTAAATTCTCAGCAAACTTAACTCACTTTATGTTGGTTTTATAAAATGATTTTTAGAGAGAGAGGAAGGGAGAGGGATAAAGAGATAGAAACATCCATGAGAAAAACATCATCGATCGGCTGCCTCCTGCACTCCCCCTACTGGGGATCAAACCCACAACCCAGGCATGTGCCCTGACCTGGAATCGAACTGTGACCTCCTGGTTCATAGGTCAGCGCTCAACCACTGAGCCACACCAGCTGGGCTGAACTCACATTAACTTCTATCTTTAATTCTTTGTTTTTCCATGGAATAATTACTCCCCCATCCCCTTCTTCCTGACAACTCTTTTGTCCCATGGCTTTAAACATCATCTCTGGAAACAACTTCCAAACTTATAGCTCTCTACCTCAGTCTATTTTATTAGCTTCAAACCGAAATACATAACCGCTTACCTGAACTCCCAATTATATCGCTAATTGTAAAAGTTGTCCCCTTCCTCCATCACCTGTCTGAAACCTGCTCTTCACCTCACTTTTCCATCTCAATAAGTAGCCTTATCCACCCAGTTGTTTAAGCACCAAACTTAGGAGACATTTTTAATACTCCTTGGCCTCATTTCACATATTTAACCTATCAGCAAATCTTGTCTACTCCTTACCTCAAAAATAAATCAAGAAGTTATGTGCTTTCTTTTGCCCAAACTGTTTGAATAAAATCTGACTTTTTACTATGGCTGCCATGGCTTGCCCACATGACCAATCTGAATGTTTCAGTGTCAAACCACTCCTGCCTCAGCCAGTGCCCTGTTTCCTCCTCCTGGAAAGTTCTTTTTTCAGATCTTTGCAAGTCTGACTTTGGTTATTAAGTCTAAGTTCTCATAGCATTTCCTTAAAAGGATCCTCCTCTGATTCTCCGATATGAAATAACATACCTGCCACCCCACCTTTCCCCATTGCTCTCTATTGATTATTTTGTTTTGTCTTCTTTATACTAGTCGTCACTAGCTGAAGTTTCTTTTTTATATAATTCAGTAAATGTTTATTGAGCACTTACTATGTGGCAGGTATTGTTGTAGATGCTGGGGATACCAAAGTGAATAAAACACAGAAATCCTGACCCTAATGAAAGATGTTGATTCCTTATATTTATCTTCTCCCATTCAAGATGCAGGTTCCAGCAGGGACCATGTTCGTCCACCTAGCCACCATGGCTCAGAGTCTTGATAACAGCTGATTAAAGTATCAATAAATCAGTATTCAATTATCTGCTCTTCTATGTAGCCTTTTTCTTCTCTAGGCTAAATAATTCTGCTGTTTTCAGCCTTCCTCAGAAATTAGATTTAAAATTTTTTTTTTTAAATGGTCTCTCTGTTAAGGACATTTTCTGTTTTGTTAGTATTTCTCCAAATTGTGATGTTAAGAATTTACATAATACATAGTATGCCGTATAATTATTAATGGATAACCCTGTTAATTCATATAATCTGGTATTTCATCTACTCAGTTTTAAATTACTAATGTAAAAACCATCTGTGGGGCCCTGGCCGGTTTGGCTCAGTGGATAGAGTGTCAGCCTGCAAACTGAAAAGTCCCAGGTTCAATTCCGGTCAAAGGCACATGCCCCAGTTGTGGGCTCGATCCCCAGTGGGGGACTTGCAGGAGGCAGCCGATCCATGATTCTCTCTCATCATGGATGTTACTATCTCTCTCTCCCTCTTCCTTCCTCTCTGAAATCAATAAAAATATATTAACAAACAAACAAACAAAATCTGTGGTAGAACTTGCAGGTGGGAACCTTGTCTGTGCCAGGCAATGGCTTTAATAACCAAGACCGAAGGACTGTAGCTGGATTGCCCTGGAGGTTGTCACCTAGTTTGTTAGTTTAGCAAAAGCTACTTATGGAATGTTACGGTGTGTTTGGAGAGAATTGTGTTTTTGAAGAAGTGTTCTGGGTTGTTTCCTTAGTTCTTTTTTTGGTTGAATCTATTAACCACATGGATCAAGCTACCAAAGTGATTCCATGTGTTTCTTTGACTTAATCATTTTATAACAATGTAATCTTTAATGGATAGAGTAGCATACATCTATGATGTTATATTAGCAGATCTGTATGCAGATATATTTGGGGGAAGGGGAATTGATAAATAATAGACTTTTTTTCTTTAAGAGTTGCTCTGTTTGGGGTTGGGGGTCATTTGGAAAGAGCAGTCTTCCTAATCTACTTTTTTTTTGCCCAGGTTATAGTTACTTGTTTTATGGCAACTGAATGACAGAATTTCAGAAACAGAGCTTTAACTTTTTGTTACCAGTTTTCCACTAGAGGGTGCTTCAGATTTGCCTTTAAAAACAAAACTTTCCTTAAAATGTGAAAAGCACATTGTCTTTTTTAAAAACAGCATTTTTTGATTAATTTTTTTTCTTAACTGCTTTATAATTATTTTATCCAGATGTATATAGTACAGTTGGCATCTTAAGTCTTCCTCACTAGGGTAGATATTTTCAATTTTCAGGTTTAACTTGAATGAAATTAGGTTATATAAGGAAAGTCTGGTTCTGTTTAGGCAAATGGAAGTATAATACATTCTTCAACTTTTAAAAATTATAATGATTTATTTTAAAATAGTTGTCTTATCTTTTACTAACAGTCCGTATATTTCAAAGCAGTTTCAAGTTATATTAATTATATAAATGTTGTAAATAGACTTTGTATAGTTTAGACAACTATTATTTATTCAGAGTGCATTTTCAATGTTGTTTTATTGCAGGAAATACATTTCTGTGCCTGTAGTTAAAAAATGCCTTGAGTATCCTGAAGCAGCTTCCATTGGATATTTGGGTCCATTATACTTTCAATACAGACTGTAACATATTAACCATTAAGAGCTTTATATTTTCTTGTGTAACTGTACATTCTCTTGTTGTTAGTGGATCACTTTTTAAAGAAAAGTAAGATTTCTCCCATTTAAAAAAAATAACACCTTTTGTCTTCTGTTCTCTTTTGTCAGTTTGGGCAAGTTTAAACACTATAACTCAGCTTTGATTTGAAATTGTTATCAGAGTTGCACTGATTCATCTACATTCAGTTCTCTGGTGTGAGAGGTGTAGAGAGAAAGGAGATACCTGGATGTCATTTCACTGGGGTCTTTTGGGGACTTGATCTAATACATTGTTCTACCCTTTAAATATAGATGACAGAAAGGGTCAGACTGAGAAGTTTAGGATTGTGTGGAGGAAGATACATCACTGTATATAGAGAATTTTAAAATCTTTACAATGGTAATTTGGGGAAAAAAAAAAAAGTGAAATATGAGTCTCAGTTACTGATTTCCAAGAAGCCCCATGCTTTTCATTTGGTTTCAGATAACCTTGGGACTTATCAACTTAGCTTGGTTGACATTTCTTCAGCTTGTGCAGCAGAGGGCGCTGTGTATCCACCATAAAAGTAAAGCACTGTCAGTTCCTTTGTCAGTGTATTGCCATGTGCTCAATTGTAACCTTGTTTTATTGAAGCAAATTTGGGAGTGAATTGTGTTTCACTTATTAATGCATTAATATAGCATTATTTGAACAACAAATGTTAAATTTAAGTGTGATATGGGAAAAAGCAAGTGGATTTTTTTGAGTTGGTATCATTTGAGGAAGCTTTAAGTTTATTCAGAGTAATCATTTGTGGCAGGACTCAAATGAAACATGATTTGGATTTATCCCAACTCTTTGAAGAAAGGCTTATTTTTATATTTGAGAATTTGAGGGGATGAAAAAAGGACCACTATAACTGAAAAACCTGTTCATTGTTTATGGTATACAGACTTTATAATAGAATTAACATATATCATTAATATGTAAATAACTGGAAAACATTCACAAATGAAAACAAGGAGCTAAGTGTGTAGTACCAGGGAAGTTAGTTGTTAAGTCCCAACGGTGGCCCTTCCAGTCTGGATTTACACATTTCTAGAGTGAGGAATGGTGGCTTTTTTGTCTGTTTTGATGCTTCAGAATAATCCCCTTTGAGCCTCTGTCAGAAAGCTCAAAGTAAAGAAAAATAGTTATTGTTATCCTAATTGTAATTTTTAAAATATATTTCCTATCCTGATCTTATTTATCATTCTTTAATTTTATGTGAAATTGATTCATTTTGTTTTTTAATTCTTAGGAATAGTCTTACATTGCATTAGTTAATATGTCAGGCTCAAAGTCAGATTATTTGAGTTTAAATTGCCTTTCTACCATTTTGTGACTATGGGTAAGTTACCTAACATACCCGTGACTCGGACTTTTCTTCTGAATGTGTAAATAATAGAACTCTCTCCTGGTAGTGTTGTGAGGGTTGAATTAGATACATAATAGAATTTTCCATGGTACTGAGCACATATAATTCTTGAGGTTGGCTAGCTTTTATGGTTTTGTTTGCTTTACCATCAGGAAAGAATGCTTTCCATTTTTTGACTTATGTAGCTGATATTTGGAATCATACTCTATAATAATAAAAGCATAATATGCTAATTAGACTGGATGGCCGAACAGCAGAACAGTGGAACGACCATCCGGACACGAAGCCGGGGCAGCCACTGCTGCTGCGCAGCCGCCCGGGCTGCGAGGGCCAAGCCCCTTGCACGAATTTCATGCATCAGGCCTCTAGTTTTAGAGATAAGGAAATAATTAACTTATTTCAAAAATTCCTTTTTACCACTCTAAATTTCAAACATGTTAAAGTTACCGCCTTCTAAATTCTCTTTTGAGTGGCTCTTTATTTTAGTAGCATAGGAAGTTATAGAAGAGAACAATCAGTTTGCTCATTGATTTAATGTTATCCTTTCTGTGTTTTAAGGTAAAGCTTGATATTTAAAGAATATATTTATTTCTCTTATTTTTTTCCTCAAGACATAATACAGTTTATGATATTCAGAATCTTCTGATATGGAAAGAACATAGTTACTATTCAAATAGTGGTGCCTCCTCAGCTGTTTGTATTTAAGTTACTCAGTTTGGTAGATTAAGTATGTTGCAAAACCTAAAACTACAGACTTATTTTCTCAATGTGCTTGTTTATTTTCTGGGAAATGAGATAAAGGGCTATAAAAACTTTTATGTATTTAGTAAGCACCTAGTAAGTGCTTTTAGAATGAATAAATGACCTAGGGTTTTGTGTGGTTTTTTTAAATGTCATTTTTATCCATTTTTAGGGTTTCCAGGAAAATCTATTTCCTGTCTAAACTTTCATTGTAAACTCTGGACATACTGTTATCTACCAATTTGATTGGTTTTCCTCAATACAAAACAGAGCCAGGCCCATAAGACCTTCACTTTTTAGCCATAACTTCTTTTTTAGTCTTCTATCATTACTTTAGTTATTTAAATGATAAGGACTTATCTTCATGTGAATAGTTTTCTTTTTAGACACTATTTAAAATCTGATCTTTTGAAAGTTTCTTGAATATTTAGTATCAAGAAGTCTTCTCGTGTTTACTGAAATCTTATCATAAAGAAAATATTAATGGTTGCTGTGTGTTTTTTTAATTAGATAGACAAAATGGAAATTTAAAAACTCTATTAAATATTATTAATTTCAGTAGTACCCATTCTCTTTAATCCAAGATCTGCAAATGTCTTGAACTATAATTTTAAAAATAAGTTCTTGTCACTTATGCAAATAACAGGAAAATTTAATTAACTCCTCTTACCCCTTGTATATAGGAGATAATTACAGTCAACATTCAGTTTGTTTTATGTACACTTTACCTCCTGACTATTTAAGGTAATAGATTTGAGTAATCTTCCTGAATTTCCTAATTAAACTTTTAATTTTATGAAGTGCATTTTTTAAATCCTTACAAGTTTCCTTTACAGGTATTAACTTTAAAAGAGCCATTCATTCCCTTTGCTATTTAAGAGGTACATTTTCTTGAAGCATTAATAGCCTCTTTTCAAAATACATGACTCTGTGAACTTGCAAAGCATAATAATGGTTTCATTGTTAGATACTGAATCTTTTATGCCTTATAATTAAGCAGTAATCCTGTTCCTTGAGAGTTTTCTTGTAAGAAGAATAGAAATACACTCTTCATTTGAAAGCAGCGAGGCATAGTTGACATTGGAATTCCAATAATGCCTGTAATGAAATGAAGAAAAGTGGGACTGGGTTTCCTATTAAAAGCAGGAGAGCACATTAAATAAACCACGTATGATGGCTGATAGCTTTTGATACTGGGATGTAGTGATTCATTAAAGGTGGCAGTTTTGAATCAAAGCTGATCAGATAGGTTATCTGCTCAAGTGCTGAGTACCATTAAGAATTATACTCATAACGAAACAAAGCATCACTTACATAATTAAATAAACCAAGGAAATTTTAGCTATACCTGTACGAATAAGGGTAGAATGGTGTTTGTCTAACAAATCAGAAAATAAATGGTAACTTTAGAATGAGAATAAAGCACAAAATGAAGTGCTTTGCTTAGTTGGACAGAGGCTATATACAGGGCAGATGGGGCAAAAGTAGGTTTGCAGTTGTGGGTATATGAAATACAGAGTTTATTCTTGTATTATGACTTATTAATCACTAGAGGCCCAGTGCATGATTGAATCATGCACGTGTAGGGTCCCCTACACGCTTTCGCTTTCGCTTTCGATCGCGGGGGAGCTAGGTGCCTGTCCGCTGGTGCACCAGGCCTTTCAGAAGCCTCCGAGGCCCAGAGGCCCCTTCTGTGCCACAACATAGCCATGGCGCAGATGCTGAGCTCACACCGCCGCTGGCAACGCGAGCTCAGCGTCCCGCCGGCCCAATCGGCCACCCCGGCCACCCCGAGTCCCGCCCCCCTGCGCCTCTTGGCCAATCATGGGCATAGCGAAGGTACGGTCAATTTGCATATGTGTCTATTATTAGGTAGGATTATTAGGTAGGATGGTATTATTTTCCATATGAACAACTGTAAACCCACCTTTTCCCCACCCTGTATTTAGTTGAAGGCAGTAAAATCCTTAACAGAAGTTGATCATGGACTTTTCACCAAATTCTAGACAATTCAAAGATAGCCTAGTCCCTTGAACCTTAAGAGATTAGGAGATGCCTCTGTTTTTATATTGTTCATTAGGTTCAACTTGTAGGGGAGGTCATATGGTATTTGTCTTTCTCTGACTGGCTTATTTCGTGTAGCATCGTAATCTCCAGGTCTATCCATGCTCTCGCAAAATAAAAACAGAGGCATGGATACATGGAACAGACTCACAGCTGTCAGGGAGGAGGGAGAGAACTGGATGAAAGAAGGCAAAGGGATTAGCCAAAGAATGTACATGCATAACCCATAGACACAGACTACAGAGTGGTGATGGCCAGAGGGAAGGAGGGGTGGGGCTAGGCGGAGGTGGGCAAAGTGGGGGAATGGGGACATCTGTCATAGAGTCAACAATAAAAATAAAGTTAGAGAGAGATTAGGAGATGATGCTTTCCCAGGGAATACTGCAATTATCAAATCTTATTCTAAAACTAGTTTTTTATCTTTTTGGAATCATGGACTTCATTTGGGAATTTGGTGAACTCAGGATTTTCCAAAAACTTGATTTCATTGTGTTTAGAGACCTCTGGAGCCTATTTTGGAATTCTGAAATGTGTTTTTCAATCATGAGTAATACACAAAACTGTTTTAAACAGAAATGAAACCCCCTGTGTTGACATATTGTATTTTATAATCTTAAATATGTACCACATAAAACCTGGTATTAACTTCTTGTACATGTTCTCTTACATAACTAAAAAACAGATTTATGAATTAAATCATGTTACAAACTTGCAAAATTTAATCTAGCAACATTAATATGACAACAGTAAATTGAAGTTGTCACTTGCAGTGTGACGATGGTACAGATAATATAGTGGAAGTTTGAGTTCAGAGTGTTGTTAATATATCCCATGTGAATATTCTTATACCACTTTTCTCTACTTGAACCTACTTCATAACCTCCATTGTTCAAGATGCTGCCACGTAATTTCAAGGTAGAACTAATCCTGCTTCTGTTAGTATCAGCCTGCAACAATTAAAGTTGCCTTGCTGTTGGATACTAACTCAGTCAAGAACACTGAAATAACACTAAAGTACTACTACTAAGGTAGCATCCAGAAGATCCAGATTTGGCCTCTTTCCTTATTATTATTTTTTAATACTCACCCAAGGATATGTTTCTATTGATTATAGGGAGAGAGAGAAATATCATGTGAGAGAGAAACATCTATGGGTTGCCTCACTGGGAATCGATCCCACAGCCTTTTAGTGTACAGGACAATGCTTCATCCAACTGAGCTACCAGGCCATGGAGGCCTTTTTTGTTTTTATTATAGACTAGAGGCCCAGTGCACAACATTTGTGCACTGGGAGGGGGGTCCCTCAGTCTGGCCTGTTCCCTCTCACAGTCCGGGACCCCTCAGGGAGATGTCTGCCTGCAGTGGAGGCGGGAGAGGCTCCCGCCACCATCGCTGCGCTCACCAGCCGTGAGCCCGGCTTCTGGCTGAGTAGCACTCCCCCTGTGGGAGCGCACTGACCACCCCGGGGCAGCTCCTGTGTTGAGCACCTGCCCCCTGGTGGTCAGTGTGTGTCATAGTGACCGGTCATTCTGCCATTTGGTCGATTTGCATATTAGACTTTTATTATATAGGATCTTCATGGAAACAAAGACAAGAAATTTTAAAACAAAACAACCCATTATAAGAACTTGCAGATTTCTAGAAGAAAATTCTCACATCAACAATGTTATTGAAAGTTGTCTAAGCTGTAAATGTGAAATTGAGCTGACTTTGGTTAAATAAATGCAAAATAGCCACATTGAATCTCCATTATCCCAGGTTTTAGAACTATAACAAAAATAAATGAAACAGGGTTTTTTATTATAAGACTCCTAATGGTTCTTTAACAGTTTAGTGTGGAGAAGAAAGATAAGTAAATAATTTTAATATACACCTAGCTGAAATATTTGAAAAGAAATAGTAGCATCCCTGCCTTATACAACTTCTTGTAAATCACAGCATGTTTATGAATTCTATAGTGAAGCATTCTCTAAAGCAGCGGACTACTGGTGGTCCGTGAGGTCCAAAAGGTTGGCGACCGCTGCTCTCAAGTGAACGATCCTATTCTTACATGCCTGGTCTGTGTGTCTTCATGGGCAGTGCCGCTGTATTCAGCTCTTGGCCGACATGAACACTGTGTTTGGTTTCTTAGTCTGCAGGTAATGAGTGACACAGATTAGTTGGAAATGTTTCAGATGAAGCTAACAGTATAATGTGAAATATAAGGGGTTTTTTTGGCAGGGGATTGTGACTCCGTCCTAGAAATACTTAAAAGAAATGGTCTTCTGCTATATGAAGGGTAGCTCGCTTAAATGTTAGCATGAGAAACTTGCTACAAGATACTTATTTATACTAACATCTTAAAGAAGTTGTTCAGGCTTTGCTAACTGGATTATGGAGATCTAAAAGTAGAATTTAAAATTTTAATATTACTGTGGGATGATTTTAAGCATAATTTTAGCTGGATGAATGTGAGTTTAATGAACTAAGATATTCTCTGAAGGCTGCTCCCAAGCCTGGGATTAGAGGTTCATCAATTCAATAGACTTTGTCATGAACTGATAGTCTTTATGAAGAGAAACCACTTTACCGAATGTATGACATAATCCACTTCCTAGTTCCTTAAGATAATTATGGAAACAAATGTGTTTCTTATCAACACCTAGGCAAACTCTTCCACATAGACTTTGGATATATCTTGGGTCGGGATCCGAAGCCTCTTCCTCCTCCAATGAAGCTGAATAAAGAGATGGTGGAAGGCATGGGGGGCACGCAAAGCGAGCAGTACCAGGAGTTCCGGAAGCAGTGCTACACGGCTTTCCTCCACCTGCGAAGGTAAGTGGGTTTGCTCGGCAGAGAGGATTTTGGTAAATTCATTTCATAGAGCAAGAAAAATAGAGCTGTTCAAACATCTACTTTAGAAAGTTCCGTTTTCACTATTTCTACTTACTTGCCTCCTTTTCTTCCTTCGCCTTCTCTAGTAAGGCTGCTAGTCTTACTCGGCTGTTGAAACTAATTTCATCAGGATATACAGGTGTACCTATTGCCATTTTTGCTCCTAGCATCTTTGGCATAGCTGACCATGTCTCTGTTTCTAACAACCTTTCTTATACTTGGTGTAGCCCTCTCTCCTGTTTTCTTTGTTCCTTACTGGTCACTTCTTTGCTGGTTCCTGTCCTCTTCTGTCTACCTCTGCACAATGAATGTCTACGGTTTTCATTATCAGTCTATGGATTCTGATCTTTTTTCTCTTAACTCCCTCCGTAAGCATTTAATCCAGCCTTGTAACTTTAAATAGGCTCCAAATGCTGATGACATCAAACTAATCCCGTCAGCCCTGATAGCTCCTCTGAGTTATACCTAACTGCCTACTTGATATCGTTGCTGTGAATTTAGTAGGCATCTCAGACTCAGTATGTTTAAAATGGAATTCCTGATTCCCTGCCCTGTTCTTCATTCATTATTATTTTGATGGGTACCACCTTCCCATTTCTAAGGCTAAATCCTTGGTGAGATTCAGTCCCTGTTCTCTCTCCCCACCTCCACATGTGTGTCACCCACTCCATCCCCAGAATATAGCTCAATCACTTCCGTATTGTTTCTCTTCCCCCTGGAGTCTGTGAAAATCCCCTGCCTCCATTGTTATTCGCCACAAGGTGGCCAATGTGAAATGCATATCTGAGTGTGCTGTTCCACTCTTTAAACTCAGTGACTTCTCGGTGCATTTAGAGTAAAATCATATTTCCTTAAGGTGACTCCCTACCCCATCAATCTCTGATCGTTTCTTTTTTACTTTATTTTTTAAATCTTGTATCAGTCACCCAGGTATGACATTATTTTCTTAAACAGTTCATTGTATGAGCTCCCAACCTCCTCCAAATGTGAGCTTCGTGAATGTAGGAGCCTTGATTGTTCAGTTCACCACTATGTCCTTCGTGTCTAGAGCAGTGCATAGAGTGAGTGCTCGGTAAATATTAGTTGGTTGAATGAATAAAACTATTTGAGTAGAAGTAAAATGACATCTGTGATATGCTTTTTATCAGTTACCACAAGGAAACCAGTAACTTCAAGCTAAGTTAAAACTGTTTTGATATCACCATATTTTTTTTTTCCCACAGAGAATCAATGAGTTAGGGCCTAATTTTATGAGAAGATTATATCAAGGTAGAAATTTTCATTATAGTCCCTCTTGGCTTTCATGAGCAATATAAAATATTTATATTAGGTAATTTGAGGTTTATGTGTATAGTCATTTTTGTCTTTAGTTCCATTATCATTACAGTTCCAGTAGTAAATGGTTTTTATGTCACAGGTTGAGCTTTTTCACACTATGGATAGGCAGATGGCTGAAATGAGGATTCTGCACCTCCTGCTTCCTGGCCTCCGTGTCCTAGAGAGGACAGTGCAGGGCACCTGTGTTGGCCCTTCTCCTGAGAGCAGCTAGACACCTGTATCACCTGCAACCAAAGCTGTCTTACTCACACCCACCTCCAAAGGCTAATCTCAACCTCCTTTCATCACTAGAGTGCTGAGGGGCCACTGAGAGCATGGCTGTTCCAGGAGGGGGTCTGGGGCAGGAGGTGGATTGTGCCTCTGTGCACTCATTTGCCCCGTCCCCCGGGCTCCACCCCTGGATGAGCATGTGGAATAGTAGCACTCCTTCTCTTTGTTTGGAGTAAGGTGCAAGTTTGAGGATTGGTGAGGATAAACCTGTAGTTCCTGTTGGGGTCAGCATAATCCAAAGATGATGATATTTTAGTATCTTGCCCATTTTTAATACTGTAGAGTACTAGCTGTTTTCTCCTTCATTTAGCATTGCTTCTATTCAGCCCAGTCACTGTGGTTTCTAAAGTGGTGATTCATGTCCCTCGAGGGTATCCCGAATGGTTAGTGGGATGGCAGTGTTTCCCTGGCACTGAGGTGGTCTTAGAATGGCAGGTCCTTGTCATCATTTAGCAAAGGCAGATCTTCATTGCTTAGTCAAATGCTAATTAGGTATAAAATGGATTCTCTTACACCCCATTAAAAAGAATGTACTCCCTAAAAACTGAAGAAAAAAAAGTCATTATTAGGTGATTACTCCAAAAGTTGGTTCCATAGTGTAGGGCCTGGAAATGGCATTATATCAAGACCCCAGAGTAAGGTATTTTCGAGGCTTGCTTTTCATTGAGACAGCTGGTGAATTGTCTCACATTCCGTTTTCCTCCGGGGTAACAGTAATTGTTATAGAGATCCAGGTACCACTATTTCTAGGAGTGTTTTTTATATGAGAAGAACTGCAAAATTCTAACGAATTGCCATTTTTTCCCCAATCACCCTTAGGTATTCTAATCTAATTTTGAACTTATTTTCCTTGATGGTGGATGCAAACATTCCAGATATTGCTCTTGAACCAGATAAAACTGTGAAAAAGGTAATTTCTATACATCCTCGCACATCGCAGTCTACTTTTCATATATGAAAGATTTAACAACCCATTTCCCCTTGTTTTCTCGGCTCCTAGATTCTTAAGTAACAAATTTTAAGACAGAGACCTTGTGGATAATTTTCTGCATATTCCAGAACACAGCAGCCTCTCAGCTCTGCCCCCTCCCTGCTCTGCCCCCTCCCAGTTCATACCCACAGTCACAAGAATAGGTCACTGTATTTGGAGAGAAAGCTTTCTACCGCAGCCCTTACTCTCTGTCCTAAAAAGTTTAGCTCTTCTTTAATATCCTAATAGGGTACCTGGTTCCTGGGACTCCCAGGCTGAGCATGCTAGGCTCAGAAGCAAAATACTCCAATAGCATATAGGAGAAATCAACCATTCTTTGTCCTTCCCACCCATACCTATGGTCACAGGGGTTTCTACTATATCAGGAGAGCAGAGACCTGCTTCTTCACTCGGCCTGCAAAGAGAAGAACACAGGAAGGCCATCATGTAGATGAGCAGTTATTCCAAGCTCTTACTGTGAGTTTCAGCAAGAGATGGAAGGAAGGGTAGTGGATTTGAAGATTTTTATTCAAATCAATTTCTGACTCTTTATTCATGGAGAGGAAGGGGTGTGTATGTAAAGCACTTTATTTACCCAAAAATAACACAAGATGATCTTAAATATCAGTATGATTATCAGTATTCAACTTCAAAGAAAGATAGTATAGCTTTTTTAACTTGAATTATAAAGTTTCTAAAGGGCACGAGCAGTGTCAGTGATGGAATTTCTCTGGTGGTGGAAAATAGTAATTGGCACCAAGAGCCCTGAGTTCTGACATAACTGGTCCTTTCTTCTCTCTTTCTAAAACCAATCAATCAATAAAAAGATTTTTTAAAAGAGCATATAGCAAAAACAGTAAACTTCCAACCTCAAATGAACAGTTTTCAGAACTACTTATAAGTCACAAATTATTTCTTTGGCATAGAAATAGCTCATACTGCATTGTATTGTCTACATCCATTTAATTCTGTATCTTTGAAATACACCTGGTTCTCTTTGTTCAGAAGACTAACAGACTGTGGCCTTGTAGGTGCAGGATAAATTCCGCCTGGACCTGTCGGACGAGGAGGCGGTGCATTACATGCAGAGTCTGATTGACGAGAGTGTCCACGCGCTGTTTGCTGCGGTGGTGGAGCAGATTCACAAGTTTGCCCAGGTCAGTTCCCTGAGGGAAGCGTGCTTCTCCCGCTTCTCCGCCTGCTGCCCAGAGTCCTCATGGAGCCACACTCCTCATGCCAGCTCCTGTCTCTTCTGGGATGTTTTGGGGGTTCAAGCCTTTTTGGATATTTCACCGGTCATCTGACATGAACATGTTTCATGTACAGTTAACTCTCAAACATCCCACTTACATTTTCTTTCATTCTGTAGCGGAATGTCAACATGGGTGTCTTCGTCCTTTGTGGTCAGTGATGATTATAAGCCCTTCTTGCAAATGATTTTGGGTTTAATGGAGGCCGTGGCAACTGAGACTTAACACTTGTTAAGTTTTGGTGAATGGTGAAGTTTTAGGGAAGGATTTTGAGGCTGAGAAAAGCAATGCATATCACACACTGAAAAGGTGTATCCGTAGACTTGCTGTTAGCAACATCTTTCATACAAATGTCTAATGAGGGAAGACCTTTCCATACTAGCTGATGCTGATAAACCTCAGATTTAAAACCCGTTTTAATTATGGATTTCATAATGATGATTAGGAAAATGGTTAGCAAACAGAAAAATTAGGCTTCTTTCCTCTCCACCCTCACATGCCTCTCCTTGTGAACTCCTTCCTGACTTCTTCTTTTTTTTTTTTTTCCAATTTTTTTATTAAGGTATTATATGTGTACATATCTTACCATTGCCCTCCCCACACCCCACTCCCATATATGCACCCACCCCCCAGAGTTTTGCATCCATTGGTTATGCTTATATGCATGCATACAAGTCCTTTGATTGATCTCTTATCTCCCCCACCTCTCCCTAACCTTCCCCTTGTACTTTGACAGTCTGTTTGATGCTTTACTGTCTCTGTATCTATCTTTTTGTTCAAGTTTATAATGTTCTTTATTATCCATAAATGAGTGAGATCATGTGGTATTTTTCTTTCATTGACTGACTTATTTCACTTAACATAATGTTCTCCAATTCCTCCCAGGTTGCTGCAAATGATGAGAATTCCTTCTTTTTTATGGCAGCATAGTATTCCATTGTGTAGATGTACCACAGTTTTCTGATCCAGTCATCTGCTGACGGGCACCTAGGCTGTTTCCAAATCTTAGCTATGGTGAATTGTGCTGCTATGAACATAGGGGTGCATATATCCTTTCTAATTGGTGTTTCTAGTTTCTTCGGATATATTCCCAGGAGTGGGATTACTGGGTCAAATGGGAGTTCCATTTTCAGTTTTTTGAGGAAACTCCATACTGTTCTCCACAGTGGCTGCACCAGTCTGCAATCCCACCAGCAGTGCACGAGGGTTCCTTTTTCTCCGCATCCTCGCCAACACTTGTCGTTTGTTGATTTGTTGATGATAGCCATTCTGACAGGTGTGAGATGGTACCGCATTGTTGTTTTGATTTGCATCTCTCGGATAATTAGTGACGTTGAGCATGTTTTCATGTGTCTCTTGGCCTTCCTTCTGTCTTCTTTTGAAAAGATTCTATTTAGGTCTGTTGCCCATTTTTTTATTGGATCATGTATCTTCCTTTTATTAAGTTGTATAAGCTGCCTGTAGATGTTGGAGATTAAACCTTTATCAGTGATGCCATTTGCAAATATGTTCTCCCATGCAGTGGGCCTTCTTGTTGTTTTGTTGATGGTTTCTTTTGCTGTGAAAAAGCTTTTTATTTTGATGTAGTCCCATTTGTTAATTTTCTCTTTAGCTTCCATTGCCCTAGGGGCAGTGTCAGTGAAGAATTTCTTTTGGCATATGTCTGACATTTTGCTGCCTGTGGATTGCTCTAGTATTTTTATGGTTTCCCGTCTTATGTTTAAGTCCTGTATCCATTTTGAGTTTATTTTTGTGTATGGCGTAAGTTGGTGATCAAGCTTCATTTTTTTGCATGTATCTGTCCAATTTTCCCAACACCATTTATTGAAGAGACTATCTTTATTCCATTGTATGTTCATGCCTCCTTTGTCAAATATTAATTGAGCATAGTGGTTTGGGTCAATATCTGGATTCTCTATTCTGTTCCATCCTTCCTGACTTCTTAACACAGTTACTAATACTTCTAATTTTCCAAGCTCAAAGCCTGTCTGCTTGGACTTCCCCCTCACCCAGTGTCCACTGTGTCATCAAAGCCTATTTGGGTCTTTAATCATTTCTTTAATTTTCCGTTTCTATAATTTCTGAGATGAAGGGGGAGAGAGAGAGAGAAACATCAATGATGAGAGAGAATCATTTATTGGCTGCCTCCTGCAGGACCCCCCTCTTCCCCCAGAGGGGATTGAGCCCACATGTGCCCTGACCAGGAATCAAACCATGACTTCCTGGTTCATAGGTCGACCCCCAACCACTGAACCATGCTACAGAAGACTGTTTTTTTAAAGGACTAGAATAAGCCTAAGGGTTTGTTTTTTTTCTGTGAAAAGAATGTGTTTATCTCTTTCTAAGCATCTTATAAATCTATAACTATAGTTTATCTTTCTTTGTGAACATTGAAGCTAATTATTTTTCTCTTTGTTTCTTTATGTTTTTCATTTTTATAGTACTGGAGAAAATGAAACTGGGTTTGGTCCCCCAAGAAGCAGCCTGTGTATAATGAAGACTTCAAAGTAACAAGCAAGCAAGAATGTTTAATCTTCCAGATACTGTATATCCTAAATGTTACATGGTGTCTGAATCCCTTGGATGGCAGTGCTTAAATATGTTCTTGAAGGTTTTTGTTTTAAAATATTGTATATATTTATTTTCAAATGTACACATTGTTAATAACCTAGGACATGAGAAGTTAATTCTAAGCTCATGTACATATATATGAGAGTTTGGGAGGAATTTTATGCTCTGTAACTAGAGGCCTGGTGCACGACATTCGTGCACTGGGTGGGGGCAGGGGTCCCTCAGCCCAGCCTGTGCCCTCTTGCAGTCTGGGACCCCTTGCTCCTTACTGCCTGCCTCCAGCAGAGGCAGGAGAGGCTCCTGCCACCGCCGCTGTGCTCACCAGCCATGAGCCAGCTGAGCGGCATTCCCCCTGTGGGAGTGCACTGAGCACCAGGGGGCAGCTCCTGTGTTGAGCGTCTACCCCCCTGGTGGTCAGTGCGTGTCATAGTGACTGGTTGTTCCACCCTTCTGTCGATTTGCATATTAGCCTTTTATTATATAGGATAGTAAAACATTATAGTCTTTGAGTTTGAAATGTCCTTTTTTTCCGTCATCTCATCACATCGGGAGAGCAGTTATATGAATTTGGATTAATTGTCTCAGTTTAGAAGTTTTTTTGTTTTGTCTATCTCTCCCTTCTTCCCTTCTGTCCACAGTATTTGATTTTGCCTAATTCACAATACTTAACCCTTTGCACTCGCTTGCTTTTTTCTCGATTCCTTTATTCTACTCGGGATTTAATTTTTTAAATACCCCAGATTTTACAAAGCGCGGCAGTAGAATAAAAAACTGGAGTTTCTTTTCATACAAGCTTATTTATTTGGATTTTTTTATATTTCAAATTATTGATACATTCAAAGAGTAATTTTAATCTCGATGCTAACCGTGTCGAATCACACTCGATATCCGAGTGCAAAAGGTTAAAGATTTACATGTTATAGCTCATTCTTTTACAGTTCATTTTAAATAAGACATTCATAAATATTGGTTTTGGGTTGTTGTTTTTTAAACTATAGTTCTCAGTTCTCCTAGGTTGTATATACTTAAAGTAGGATATGAAAATGTAGCCAAAAGGTAATCTGCAGCAGCCTTCAGTATGGAGCCCAAAATATTTTTACATGTACATTTAAGCATAAACTATCTTTCTGAAGTAAATCTTGTTTGATTCAGCTTAATTTTTAGATGACTTTTGAAATAGCTCCCCTAGAACTGTTAATATATCTTCTCTGATTTTAACCAAGTGATTTTTTTGTCTTTTAAGACTAGAAGTCCCACTAATCCATCTAGCTTTTTTGCCTCATGCAACTTTGAGAAAAAGGAATAATCAAAAAATGAGAAGAGCAATGCAGTAATAATCCTTACAAATTAACATGTGCATAGTCAGGTGACTTTGTTTTGGAAGGAAAAGAATAGTTTATTCTCTCGGTGCTAAATAAATATTAAATATCAAATGACAGAGGAGATTAAGAAGGTTTACTTAAGACACCGTTTCAGAGAATGCCATTAATTATAATGTTTATTTCTCCCTAAATTCTCATCTGTGAGTTTGTCTCTAGAGTGGGGTTACCAGCTAGAAAGGAAGCATGTAATTAGGAGACATCCTAGAGGCACATGGTCTGTGCTTTCTATAAAGTACACGTGCAGATTAGAAACATGGTAAAGATGAAAAGTCCTTGGCATAGCTTCATATGAGAGTTTATGCCCAAACTAATAGGCAAGCTCCATCCTCTCTCTTGCCTTTTTCTTGCTTTACATATTTAAATCATTTTTGTTGCCTACAAGCTTTTAACTTACCTCTATTCTTGTTTTAGTCCTATTTCTATTGGCATCTCCTCCAAAATTTTCTCAAAACAACCCTGTTAAAAGTGACCTCTCCAACCTTTTGAATTCTTGTAATTCTTTAGTTACAGCTTTTTAATTGGCACTTGGTAAAGTGGGGCGTTTTGTTAAATATGCATCTCCTTTAGAGGAGATAAGTGAAGGGACAGAGGAAAGAGGATGTTGGGTAAAGGGATGATTTTTTTTTTTAACATACACAATAAGAGAGCCATAAGATGATGGTGATGAGTCAAAAGAAGGAAGAATAATACTGCAAAGGGGTCTGTAACTAACGGAGTGAAACCTCCCAGGTGAGAAGGCATGCCATCTCTGTCTGAGACAATCAGAGAGTTTTGTTGTAGATGGGAAGATGAGTTCTGGATCACCATCCATCCACCTTCTCTCCTGTAGACCTCTCCCTTACTGCCTGGCTAATATCGTTTCTGACCCTTCAAACCTTGGGAGACTAGGAGGGAGGAGAGTAAGGGGCCTGGAAAGTCATTCCCTGAAAAGTACTGCCCTGACATAGCTTTAATGTTCTGCCCACTAAGTGTTTGTGGCTGTTTCTAGAGCGTGCATGCTTGGGTGGGCTTTTAGAGGCTCCCGTAGGGACTACCAGTGACCAGTGACTTTCTCTGGTCAGCTGCCTTGCCCTCAGTCCTTCTCTTTGGCAGTTTGTTTCAAAAACACTTTGTTTGCTGGAACCCTCCAGCCTCCCTGGCAGTTTTTTGCGTGGGACTTTACGTAGTTCTAGCCCAGCTTTCTCTCCTGTGTTGGCCACCTCTAGTCCATGAAAAATTCTTAAGCATTTTTTGCCGCACCAAAGCAGTGACTCTGTCTTACTCTTCCTCCAAAGTCATACACTGACTACCTCTTGTCCTCCGAGTTTCCTAGAATGGAGCGAGACACCGGCCCCCTGAGCACTCTCCTTACGCACAGGACCCAGAGAGACTTTACCTGTCTTTCATCTCCTTAAAACGTAGTTCTAGGCCTGGGTTAGGAGAAGCCAGACCACAGGAGAAGCTGACTGAGAAACACAGCTGGGCTTAGAATCTCTTCATCCCTCCAATCCTGAGTAAATGTCCTTGAACTAAGGACATTTCTTCTCTCCCCTTTTCCTTTGTAGTTCCCCTGAGCAAGCCACTCCAGAGACCCCCTAGACACGTAAAATGAGGATAATAATAGTCCCTACCTCATAGTGTCGTGTGAAGGTTAAATGAGTTAATGCACGTAAAGCACTTACAACAGATCCTGGCACGTCGTAATTGCCATGTAAGTATCAGCTATTATCGTAATTACAGTGCCACTCAGATGAACCCTCTGGTTCATCCCTCTGGTTCTGTGGGCTTGAGGCAGAGGGGTGGAGGTGGAGGTGGGAGGAACAAAGAACATCAGTCTTGAACAGGTGACTTGGGACTGTAGTGGGTGACTTAAGTACTTTAGCTTTATTAACTGGACAGGAAGTAGCTAATTAAAAACAGCATTATTGAAATTTCGTTGAGCGAGGCTTCATGAAGACGAAATGCTGAATTGTCAGAGTGAAATATTCAAATTATGCATTCACTGGATTTAAAGAAGCATTGAAGCTTTGTTCAATATATACAGTAATTAATCTTCTATTCAGTGAACTAGGAAAATTTTTAAAATCCTGGTTTATGCCTTAAACAGTGTCTAAGTGACTTGACTGAAGCCCAGTAGGAATGAACATGCCAACCCATTAGCCAGGGCAGTCATGTCTGCCTGTCAGCAGTTGAGTTTGCCCAGGTCAGGCACTGAGTTGCTATTGTGTGGTGTCTTAGGCTACTGAAAGGCGTAGAGTGTGCATACCCAGCCCAGGTAATGCCTGGCAGTGAGGCCTCATCCCGTGTCACTAAATGTGGGACTCACCTACATGCGTTCACCCATTCAGCCAAAGTCCTACCGTGTTTTAGGGTTCCTGTGTTTTCCAACTTTTATAAAATGAACACATTCTTGACAATCACATAAAAGACCCCTCCAACCTAAACAAAGCACTGTGTTCAGTGTTTACCTGGTTTGAGTGTTCTTTCTACTCATTTCATGCCTGGGTTTCCCTCGGCTCCTGCTGGCTTCCTGTCCCAGAGCCTCGCAGTCCAGTTCCTCCTTTACATGCTCCTCCAGACCCTGCTAGCTGGGCCTCCTCTCCCCCAATGGCTGCATGTAAAACATGGATGTTCTGCACGTTTTCATTTAGCCTCATCGATTCCATCGATGTCTTGTCAGATATGCTGGAGCCTAAGGCCTCATCAGCCACACAAGACAGATCAGAGATGGGCCCTCTGGTCTTTTGACCCTGATTATTCTTTATTTTTATTCTGATTCTCTCTAGGCATTATAGAATTATGTGGGGGAGGAGAGAAGGAAGGAGACAGGAGGGAGCTAGAGGTCAGTGCTCACAAAAACAAAAGAACAAAAGAACTGCAAATTGGGACCTCTCTCCACAGGCACCTTCCTTTCAGAAAGTCAGTGCAAAATCATCCATCATCTCCCAGGGACTTCTAGCTCAGGGCTGGCCCGTCCAAGGGAGACCTGCCCAGGCAGTCACTTGTCAGATCAATCCTAGGGCCACCTTTGTGCAGACATCCTGCCTTCCCTGCCTGGGCCCTCCCACTGCCTTCAGGGATTCTACATCTCATTTATTAAGGAGACAAAAATGAATGGTGGATGGAGCACTTGGGGAAAGCAGGAGGTCTCCCTGGGCTGCTGCTAAAGGGATGGTCTCTTGCTTGGCAAATGTTTAACCAGGTTTTTGTTATTTTAAACTAGAGGCCCGGTGTGTGAAATGTGTGTGCAGGTGCAGTGTCTAGGCCTGGCCGGTGATCGAAGCGTGAGCATCTGGTGTGGAAAGGCAGGTCCCAGCTGACCTCTGGCCCCTGGGAAGCACCTGGGCCCCAGAGCCCCCGCGCGCCCCCCTCACCTGAGTCACGGCACCTGAGTCCCCACGCAGAGATGTGAGCACAGCCAGACGCCGCGGGCTGGGGCGCAGCGTGGGCCTCTGGGCCACCCAGAGGCACCGCATGGAAGCCAGGCCGGCAGCTTGCTCTCTCCCTGCCAGCCTCGCAGACCTGCTCCTGCGCAAACCCACGGGGAGCCCGACCGGCCCCTGCGGTCCCGGTGGCTGCAGCCCGGCTCACCTGGAAGAGGATGCATGGGTGCGGGGCCGGCTCCTTGCAGGCACCTGGGACCTGAGTGTGGGGGCTTCCCCAGCGCACGAGCCCTGGTGTCCCGGGGGAGGGTATCGGGCAGTGAGAGCGAGCTTGGTGGACACCCTGCATTCTCACCGCACCTCCACCCCTGTCACCTCTGCCCCTAGGTAACCAGTGAGAGGTCACAGCCCCCTGCCTGGGCGCTGTGGGAACTTGGTCACTGCCACCCACCCCCAGTTCCCCGCCCCAGCCCGGGGCCTGGTTGCCATCTACGGGGTGATCGATCTGGTCCAGGCCCCCACCTGGATCCTTCAACGCCTGGGAGCCAGGCGGCAGCCCTGCCCCCCACCACCACTGCTGGTCACCATCTGCGGGGTGATTGGAGAGTCAATCAGGCCCCCACTCGCACGCACCTTGGCCTGGTGCCACCCGCTCACCTGCTCCACCATCACGCCACAGTCCCGCTCTCATCGGGGTTCATCGGAGCCGGCAGTGCCTCCACTGCCACCCATTGGCAGCACCTCATTGCTGACACCCGACGTGTCCCACGCCACCCCCTGGTGGTCAGCGCACATCATAGCGAGGGGTCAAACTCCCAGTCTAGGGGACAATTTGCATATTAGGCTTTTATTATATAGGATTTTGTTTGCATTTTTTTGCTGTTGTTAATGAACACATACGGAATACTTTTTGATAATTCTGATCATCTGTTGGTTTTTAAATTTCAAATATTGGAGGTTCCTTCAATATTGGAGTCTGGTTTGTACCTGAAGGTGGATGGGGGTTGGGAAGTCTATGAATAATAGATGCAATTTGTAACCATCTGTGGAGCTGAAAATAAAATAGATTGAGTGCGTGTGTGTAAAAACTCTATCTTCATCCTGTATTTAGAATTTAGTTTTAGCTGAAGGTTGGTGCCTTTATCTGACCTGTCAACATTATAGATGATACTGTAATATTTATAAACATATTTGCATATCTTTTATCAGATGGGTGCTCTTAGTTGATTTGGTGTTCCAGCTTCTATTTGGAAAATAAATAAATATTTGAAATGAAGATGAAAAGCTCAGGGGGTATTTTTCATGCCAGTCCTAGGTTTTGCTTGCACTTGAGATGTGTGACCTTTTGGGGTCAATGCTGGGTATAGGTAGTAAGTGAAATAGGAGCCCTCCCTTCTCTCTCTCTTGTTACCTCCAGGTTACAGAACTACACTGTATCCAAATCCTCTGTGCTCTGCTGTCATCTGGTTATCATATAAAATGCACCTTCCCCTATTGAATTTTAAATGGACATTTTTTTAAGACTTAAGAATCTAAGATTTAAAGAAACGGAGTTCCTTAAAAATTTCTGCAATAAAAGCAAACCTGGCTGAAAAAGTGCTTTTGCATATATAACCTCATTTTGATTTTTCATTCTAAACTACAAAAGCCCTATTTGATCAGAAGGCCCAGTTTTATTATGTATATTCCACAGGCGATAAAAGTGATATTCAGTGAGGTATGTATGGGATTTAAAGCCACAGTAAGCCTCAGTCCTGAGATTGAGGGTTCATTTATCTCACTTGAATTTCTTTCCCTCCGATACAGCACTGTCTTCAATGATGGAGTTTCGGGCAGAGGATAGAAGAAGAGGGAGAGAGAATTTTGGTGGAGAAGCACTCAGACCCTTGTGGATGACCTCTGCTATACCTCTTCTTGAGGAAGAATGTAGAGCAGAACTCACTCGTAGTCAGGAAAATTCAGTTTCAACCCAGCTCTGCAGCACGCTGGCTGTGTGATCTTTGCAAGGTATTCAACCCAGTTTCACAATCTGTAAAATGGAAAAGCACTGAAGAATTGTGAGACTTTGAGAGGTGCATACAATGTTCCTGGCTTATCCTATCTAATAATAGACAAATATGTAAATTGACCATACCTCCGACACACCCACAAGCCACGCCCACCATCCAATCAGAGCGGGTATGCAAAGTAACCCAAACCAAGATGGCTATAGCCACAGAGAGCAAGGTTTCCTAGGTGACAGAGGAAGCCAAGCTTTCCACCTGCCCTTGCCAGGCCTAAGCCTCCACTCAAGCTACAAAGTTTCAGTTATAGAAGGTAAACAAATTCAAACAAATGGCGGCAGAATGGAGCTTGAGAGAGCAGGCCAGGGTTGCCGCCAGCAACAGGGGAAGCAAAGCTTTCCGCACACCCTGGCCGGACTCACCCGCTTAAGGCAACAAAGTTTCAATTATAACCCCAACACAAATGGCTGCCGGCCTTCAAGGGAGCCCCAGGCTTGGCTCCGCTCCAGGCTACAAAGTTTCAATTGTAGAAGGAAAATAAATTCCAGATACCAGGGCCTCTGCTTGGGTTGCCAGGGGGCGTGGCCGGCCTGCAAACCACCACAGGCCCCTCGCTCAGGCCGCCCCACACCCCAAGGGAACCCCCACCTGATCCGGGACGCCCTTCAGGGCAAACCAGCTGGCCCCCACCCCTGTACCAGGCCTCTATCCTATCTAATAAAAGAGTAATATGCAGATTGATCATCACTGCAACACACAATATAGCTGCCCCCATGTGGACACAAGATGGTCACCTCAGATGGCCAGCAGGAGAGGGCAGTTGAGAAGGACCAGGCCTGCAAGGGAGGGCAGTTGAGAGGGACCAGGCCTGCAAGGGAGGCCAGTTGAGAGGGACCAAGCCTGCAAGGGAGGGCAGTTGGAGGTGATCAACCCTGCAGGAGAGGGCAGTTAGGAGTGACCAGGCCAGCAGAGGAGGGAAGTTGGGGGCAAACAGGCTGACAGCGGAGTGTTTAGGGGGTGATCAGCTTGGCAGGCAGAAGCGGTTAGGGGCAATCAGGAAGGCAGGCAGGCAAGCAGTTGGGAGCCAGCAGTCCTGGATTGTGAGAGGGATCCCAGATTGGAGAGGGTATAGCTGGGCTGAGGGACAACCCCCCTCCGTGCACGAATTTCATGCACCGGGCCTCTAGTAGTGAATAACCAACACTTGATATTGCTGATTATCAACACCTCACACTTGCTTTCTCCTTCCTGGGGGCAAGAAAGGCTCAAATAAGAGGACATTTCAGGCTATACATACATACATACATACATACAAGTGTTTACACACGAGTTGGTTTGGGGTTAAAAAAAGAAAACTGGTCTAATTTAGATAAGCAAAGATTTTTCTATTATGAAATAGCTAATTGAATCCTTCCAGTTCTAAGTGGAGATAGAGTCCCATTTCATTGAGTTCTCACCTTGGCTGCCTAATAATATCCATCCAGAGGACGCATTTTGGGGATTAGAAAACAAAGTGATGCTGGAGGAATTAATAGGCCAGACTTCCCAGACACGAGTGGGCTTGAGGCTCTTGCATTATCTTCAGAAAATGAATTTTTTTACAACTTTCAAGGGAGGATGGAATGTGGAAGAAGGCTTTATTTGCTGAAGTTACACTTCCTGGGTTCCAAAGTCCCCTGCCCCTTAAGCCAGTCCTGGAAAAGGGGCAGCTGGGAGTTCAGCAATGTCAGAAATAAGACCAGTGTCCAGCGTTCCCCTTCCATGTTGTAGGTGGGTGTGGTTCAGCATTCAGGCCAGATTAAAGTCCATCAGTCCATGTGCGAAGCCCACGTGGCCGTGCGCCATGTGGGCACAGGAGAGCACAGAGCCCTGCAGCAGGGGCCACAAGAACCAGGTGCCCTGGAGCCAAGAGAGAGGGAGGAACTTTCTTTTTTGGAAGCTTTTTGGCAAAGCTGTGTAAATGGCATGCCTATATTATTTGGTCTTTCACTCCTTTCCTGTTAAGTAACCAGCTTATTACAATGGTGTCAGAAGCATTAATGTCTGAGAATTTTTTCCTTGCAAACTAACAAGTTAGTCAGCCAGCTTGTCATTGTTCAAGTATTTGTTATTGAGGACTGACTATGTACCAGGCTCTGCTGATGCTTTTCATGAGTTAGCTAGTTAATTCCATGCGACAGTGAAGTGTGAAGGCCACTGAACCAGGCTCACATGGGCAGTTAGTGGCAGGGGTTGTACTGAAAGGTCTTCAGGTTCTTTATAAAAAAAGAAAAGTGTATCTTGGATGCGGTTCTTCCTCATATACTCAGAGAGGGGAGGATTGGGTGTCCATCGGACATGCAACTGAGAAGCAGGGGCAGGAAAAGTGGGGGGGAAATTCTCTGCACATTTTATAGTCACCATTTAAGTCACTATTTATACAAAGGGTGCTTGGGGAAAGCTATAAAATAATTAATAGCGCAAGGGAGGAACATTTCTACTTCAATTGTCTGCATTTAAGAAACACTTTGCATATCTGTTCAAGGTTTCAGATCATGGTCTTGAATATGAATGAGAAGGAGAAACAGAAGACCCAGAGGCTAGAAAAGGCAATTAGTGGGCCTCAGACAGGGCACCTCAATCCCTGTGGAGTCCTGGGTGGGACCTTGTTGCCAAGCCGGGGAGAAGCCCAAGTCTGCTTTTGTCTGTCTTTTTCCTGAGGATGGCGTCCCCTCCCTGGACTCCTCCGAGTTTTACCAGTGATGGCATCAGAGCTGGGCCCATAATTTTCCTTTGTAATTGGCTTGTGTGGGCCTCAGACCATAGAAAGGTCCTGGGCAGTCACTTCATACATTTCCAGAAGCACTAAATAGGTTAACACAGTGGTCGGCAAACTCATTAGTCAACAGAGCCAAATATCAACTGTACAACGATTGAAATTTCTTTTGAGAGCCAAACTTTTAAACTTAAACTAAATAGGTAGGTACATTATTATTAATTAGGATACTCCTAAGCTGACCTTTGCTAAAAACTCAAGGGGCCAAAGAGCCGCATGTGGCTCGCGAGCCGCAGTTTGCCGACCACTGGGTTAACATATGCCACAGTTCTAGCAGGATAGGAAACCAATAGTTTTCAGCCACACTTATCTAAATTCACAGGACCTTGAGGATTCTGCTTTCTGTTAGCATCAAAGCAAAAATTAACTTTCATCTTTCCAGCGAAACTACGAACTAATAATAAAGACCCCGAGGCTCTGCATTACTTCATATATATACTTTTTTTTTTTTTAACTCAGGAGCTGAGAAGGTACCAGCACTGTAATCCCCAATTCTATGCAGGAGACTGCTGATGCTGAGTTAAGTGACTTTTCTGAAGCCATCCAGCTAATGCTAGTAACACTGAAACCAGAAACAAAGTACTGCCACTAGATGGCGCTGCCCACTAAGCTAGAGGTTTGGGGCCCTGCCTACTGTCCACAGAGCTGGTTTTCTAGTTGAGAAGCCTGAAAGTTTTTCCCTCTAAATAACTTAAAGAAGAAAGCCTTATTGTATGGCCTAGAGTCTTTTTAACTTCTCTCTGCTCAACCATAATTTAGCGTCGTTAGTATCATGGTGCAAATCTTAACACACATGTTAGAGGCAACATTTTATAAAGTAACTTTCTGAAGATTGGACCTTTTGTAAAACTTTGATTTACATGATTCAAAATAGAGATAGGTATTAAGAAAGAACTTTAACATCCTAGACAAAATACGGGCTTACAAAAACAAGGAGATTTCCTATTTTTCAATTGTTTCAAGAATGTTCATAATGGCTAAATGAAGACATTTTATGATACCTGCTTTAAACTCCATGTCAGATAATTCCAAAATGTTGGTACTTGTTAGTTGTCTTTTATCATTCAGTATGTGGTTGTCCTGGTCCTTGGTATGAAGAGTAGTTTTCACTTGTATCCTTGACATGTTTGATATTATGTTGTGAGACTTGGTTAAATTAATAATTATATTTACACTAAAGGCCCGGTGCATGAAAATTCATGCACTGGAGGGGCGGGGCCCTCAGCCCAACCTGCCCCCTCTCACAGTCCGGGAGCCCTCAGGAGTGGGAGGCGATCCGGCGATCAGGGGAAGGCGACGCCCCCAACACAATTCTGCTGCTGCCACTGCCGGCAGCACAAGCCTCGGCTGGCCCTGGTTACCTGAGCCTCAGGCAGCCCTAGGTGGCTAGGCAGCTGCCATCCAAGGCTTGCCTGTGCCTTGGGCCGGCCCTGGGTGGCTGGGGGGCTGAATGGACTGGGGCACTCTGGAGACAGGCCACAGAGCAGCCGGACCCGCCTAGCGGCGGGCCCGGTCCTGCCGCATGCCTGCTGCCCCAGTGGGGCTGAGGGGACTGGGCATCGCCATCTTTGAGGGCATGGCAGTCAATTAGCATATCCCCTCCTCATTGGCTGTGGGCACCACCATCTTTGTGAGGGTGTGACAGTCAATTAGCATATTCCCTCTTTATTAGATAGGATATGGAATTGGTAAATACATAAATTCAGCAGATCACTGGATGCCAGCACCTGGGGGGAGGGGCGATGAGGAGGAGCAATGAGTATGGGGTTTCATTTTGGGGTGATTAGAATGTTTTGAAACTAGATAGAGGTGGTAGTTGCATAACATTGTGAATGTGCCAAATGCCACGGAAATGTTCCATTCATTTTATGTTATGTGAATTTCACAAGTTTAATTTGGACAAGAGAAATAGGGAGGGGACTGAGTGGTCCCTAAAAATGAGCCTGTCAGAAGGATTATTACTTTCTAGATTGAGGACTGGGAAAGTACATACATTTGTGAGGATTGTGTGTAAAGTGAAATATATACAGTATGTGTGTGTGTGTGTGTGTGTGTGTGTGTGTGTATATATATATATATATATATATATATATATATATATGTATGTATGTATGACATCAATTTCCACTTTCCAGAAAACTGCTGTGCTTTATGTAATGCTTTTATATAATATTTTGGATGTAAGAATGCTCTAGAGAGATGAGCTCTGGCTAGATAAACTGTTATTTAGCCATGCATGTATATTTTGTGATACTAATTTAAAATTTGTGATCAAATGAGATAGAATATCTGAGTAAAACAATGACATTGAAGAATATTAAATACAAGCTACTATTCAGGGATTTCTATGCCTAAAATAATACTTGCCAAATGATTTTAAAAAATGAAAACCCTATTAAAAACTGAATGCAGGGGATGGAACAAGGTGAATAAGAACCGGATCTTCCAGGGCCTCCCTTTGGCCCGAGAGGTGGCTCTCCGCCTCGTGGAGCATCTTCTTGGAGCATCTTCGTGTGCTGAGTGAGGGGAGCGCCACACCCAGCCCCAGGCAGCAGAGCCCTGATTGAGCTGTAACCCCTGAGCCTCCCAGGTTTATCGTGTTGTTTCTGGGAGGAGAGTGCTATGCAGTCCGTAGGCAACTTTCTTTCCAAGCAATTAAGTCCCCCATCTTCCCATCTCCAAAGCAACAGAAAGGAAGTAAATAAGAAGGGGGCCTGGGTGGGGGCACCCAGGTTATTTATGACTTTAATAATCCGGGCTCCTGCAAGCCTGCCTCCGACTCCTGTTCCTGCCAGGCTCGCGAGGACAAACGACCACTTAATTGTGGGGTTTGTGGGCCGAGGTGGGCGCCAAGCACAGTTTATCGTCCAGCAAAGGCTGTTAAGGCGATGTGATAGCTCCCTGGCTAATACATCATTAAACAGAAATTAAAAGCAGAAAATGGCCCAGTAGCCGCTCTCTAACTTGTGTTAACCTCTCCAAGGCGGAGTCTGTTGTGTTGGGCGCTGAGGGTGAAGTGGGAGAAACAGAAGAGCAAAAGGAGGTTTAGCATCATGGTGTGTCAGTGTGTGTGTGTGTGTGTGTGTGTGGCCTGGAGGGCGTGGCCTCTCACCTGCTCCATCCAGACAGCAGGTGCCACACCTGGGCTGGGAAGGCTGCCAAATCCCTGGCAGTGTGTTCTCATCTGTCATTTCATTCAACCCTATTAGCTCCTGGAAGTCCATTGGACACGTTACTATTGCCACACCACACCAGGCGGCGTCCAGTGCTTGGGACTCGCTTAGGTCACACCATCGGGTGGAAGTCTGGGTCGGCCTTGAACATGGGTCACCTCTTCTTAGCTGCTCAGCTTCATGGGGAACAAAAGCCTCTCACCTCAGGGAATCTGGGTCCAGCTTGCATTCATTCAGACTACGTGACACCCCCTATGGATTAGAGAGCTATTTCTCCCCTCTGGGTTTGGCTGACGAACGTTAGATAAAGGTCAAGCGCTGATCACTGCTTCCTTCTAACAGCATCACAAAGAAGGGAATGGAAATCTCAACATGCCTTTATTTCCAGTTTCACTGAACCACTCTGTTTTGGCCTATACTTTCTCACTTTGCTCTTTTAACTCATCTCTGATTGTCTCTTGCACCTTCCTGGTTGTGACTTGATCTGATTCCATCTCAGTTGTCCCCTCCCTTTTCCTCCTAGCCTTCTTTTTTTTTTTTTTTGGCTCTTTGATTCCTAGTCTGGTCTTTCACTCGTTTCTTCTTTATATTCTCTCTTTCATTTCTCTGCCTTCCCCCACCTCTCCCCCACTTTCTTCCATTCCAACTTCCGTAAACATGAAATGGAAGGTTAATACATATTTTCAGTACACATTGGTTGCATTCAATGTATTAGTTAACTCTGAATCAAAAATAGCGAGTATTAAGCATTTCATATTTCTCTAAGGGAGGCAGCAACAAATTCTTTTTTGTTTGGAGCTCTTGATTTATTTATTTATTTTCCTGTGGGGTCAGTAATTCTCAAAAATGATTGCCTACCCCATTATTAGTCTATTCACAAGGATTTTTAGCAAATGGCAATAAATAATTCTCAACATATTTCTAATCCTGTAAGATTATCTACTCCAGCCTCTATTTCTCAGATTGAAACTGAATCTTATTTTCTCTTACTCCATCCAAAGGCGAGAGTGTTATTTTTCTCCTAATAATGCACTTGGGTGGAGGGTTGAGTAATGACCTTGTCATCCCAGCTCTTCCTTCAGTTGTAATGATGCTTGTTTCCACTGTTGCTTTCTTATTCATAGTCCACTTTTGTTAAGGAAAGTTTTTCAAAACTTGGAACTAGGGCAGAAAGAATACTCATCCCTTTCAAGGTCATCTTAGAACAGTTTATAGCCAGTGCACCCACAGTTCATCTCACTCTGGAGGAAGGTAACTTTGTTTGGCTTATTATTTATTATTTGATTAGGGCTCAGATGCTCTAAAATTGGGTGCTAAATTGTGAAAGATTTATATGTTGCAAATGATTTTTATTGTGTAGAAAAGATACCTCCAAGCTATGTTTTTATTGTTCTGTTGGGCATTACCCAGTTTTCAATCTAAGTTTGCAATATTTCCTTTGTCCCCCCCCCCCCCCCCTACACCCGCCCCCGCCCCACCCCCACCATTGACATCTATCTGTTTCTCAGCTCCTTCAAATTGGCTTTGCCGTCCTGCTGGTTCCTTCATTAAAGAGTTAATATATCTTGGACTCATCTCTCTCCTCATATGACAGTTAAGTTATTGAAAATCTTCTGCCGTCTTCAAGTTTAGCTCAAGTGACACTTCACCGACCTTCCCTTATTACTTTTGCAACATCCATCTTGCCTTTCACAGAGTTTTTGTAATTGATTTAAGTGAGTTAATATCTTTTTATTTAACAAAAAGAAAAAGAGAGTACTATTTTAGAGACAGACCCTGTCTTGTGTATTTCTATCCCCAGTTTTTATCTGTCCATGAAAACAGAGACAGCCTCCTTAAATGCTTATCGGATCGGACAGAACTGGACTGCATCTGTCTCGATTGTCTCCAGCCTCCGGCTGCTGACAGTAGCTGCCTGGAAGAAAGCGTCAGCCCTCACAGAAGATCCGGTGTTAGAGATCTCCATTACTGTCTCTCAGGAATATTTACACTGGCTGGCATTTTTCCTGTTGCTGTCCATCCCTGGCCCAGTATTTGAGCTTTTCCTGGACTCTCTCGGTCAGCAGCAGAGCAGATCTGAGTCATCTCGCTTAATGCAAGTAGAATGTCCGTTGGATTCCCCCTCAGAGTGTTAGTTGGGCTAAAACTAACTGCCTCATTCCCTCCTCATCTAGGAATTGTATCCACACTGGGCTAGGCACTGCCTGGGAATCATAGAAAATGTAACATTTATGCCCTTCTTTTTTTTATTTTCATATGTTGAAGCTAATGTGTCATTGTGAGGATTCTAAACAGATGGGGAAAGGTCAAGGTTTCTTTGTTGCTAAGTGTGTTTCCATGGCTACAGCAATATGGGTGCACTATCAGAAAGCCTTGTTTGTTTGGCTGTGGTGGCTCATTAGAGGAGGGAGAACCACCACCCCCCCCCCCCCCAGCCCCCTACGATGGCTCTGGGTGGTTTATTTCTGTTTTACTTTTCATCTTGCTCTGAGAACCATGGTGATAGGTTGAAGCACAAATAAACCTGGTAGCTGTAGGTGGAGAATGCCACAACAGCTCAACACTTCCACATAAATAACCCAAACAGACTAATTGGGACAGTTCAGCCAGATTAAATACACTCTGAGTAAAGTGAAGCAGTATCCAAACAAATGCAGGTCTGGTTTTTTCTTGTCTCAGGGGTGCTGCACTGTGCATGCACCTGCTTCTCTGTTCTACTTCCTGGTACTTTGCTGCCAATACCTCGGGGGCCCATTTTATTCTCGATTTCCTGGAAAATGCTGGTCCCACACCTGTGGCTTTTGTCCTGTCTCAGGGGGGTTTGCTCCAAGGCATTTTTGGGATTGCAGTAGGGAACATGTGCAGAGGAGTCCCTTGGACTAGGAGAATTAGGACTAAGAAATTTACCAAGTTGACTCCTAATGAGTTGGCCTGCAGTGACAATACCTGACTACAAATATAGGGTAAGTTGGGATTCAATTCAAGCAGAATTCAAGAAATTCCGATATGGGTGTAACACAGCAGCGAGTGTCTTTGGTAAGCAGGGCTGTCGAAGTCCTATCCATGGCAGGCTGTCTGGATTCGACCTGTCAGCGGTTAAAGATTTCAGGGACGTGGCTGGCCCCAAGCGAGAATTTGACAACGCAGGCTTGAAGGCATCTCCTCCAACAGAGACCGAGTTTCAAATCAATGCTTCAATTCCTGTGAATGCATGGAGTGCTATCAGGACTATCAGTAGTATTTCCCGACTTAGCAACAGCAAAAATAATGCCAAACTCTACTGACCAGTGGGCCCAAGCTGTCCACCTCAGCAAAACACAACTCACCTTGGCAGGACTCATTTTAGACCTCATTGTGTTTGCATTTCCAGCACCAGGGCTGTTTCTTAGCAGGGTTCGGTGAACATTGGTCAGTGAAGGTGTGATGGGGAGGCCTGTGCCCCAGGGATGAAGGACTTGTGCCTCTCTGGGCAAAGGAGAACCTAGAGCTGAGAGCTTCGGCCACGTCTCTCAAGAGCAAGCCCTCTCTCTGTACCTCGTTCTCTCTGGACAATGATGGATGGTTTCTAGGGTGACATTGTTGTGTGACAAGAGGTGCACTGGAGTCACAAGAATGAAGCTGTTCTTATTTATCTGCCACCAAGACTGGCCCATTTAAGACAGTCCTTCCTTTTTCAGCCTCCATCTCCTCATGGGTCCAGGTCAGGGCTGGGCTCCCAGTGCTGGGTGGCTCTGAGGTTGATCTTTTCAATGCAGTGAAGAGTAGAAATAGTGAAGAGTAGAAAGTTGCTCCTAAGACATATCTTGATGGGGGGTTGGAAGGACGAGAAGGGATAAACCAAATAACATATACTGATAAGCATAGCTCATGGACATAGGCAATAGGGTAGTGAAGACATTGAAAGAGGGAGAAATGGGAGATATCTGTAATACTATCAACAATAAAAATATATTAAAAATCAGTAGAATAAAAATGAAACATCAGAAGTAAAATAAACAAATTAATTAATTAATTAAATGAAATCGCCCTAGCTGGTTTGGCTCAGTGAATAGAGCTTCGGCCTGCAGGGTCCCAGGTTCGATTCTGGCCAAGGGCACATGCGCGAGTTGCTGGCTGATCCCCCCCAGTAGGGGTCATGCAGGAGGCAGTCAGTCAATGATTCTTTCTCATCATTGATGTTTCTATCTCTCTCTCTCTCTTCCTTCTTCTCTGAAATCAATAAAAACATATATTTAAAAAATAAATTTATTAATAAATAAATGAAATGAAATAATTCTTTGTGAATACCTTTGATTGATACTGTGAACACACTCCACCTCCATCTGATAGATGAAAGAAGATGTCTGATCCTTCCATTTCTCCTGATGAATTTAGTCTGGGCCATCACCATTTCGGGCTTGGTTTGTTTTTGTAGCCAGCTAACCAGTTTTCTCTGTCTCTGGTTCTTCTCCACCTCGGCATGTCCAGCTCCCTGTTGCCAGAATGACTTTTCCTAACACCATCATTTGTCTGCTCAGGAGACTATTCTGTGCCCCTCCACTCACAGGCTAAAGAATACACTCATTCTCTGTGTATTGAAAGCCATGCACAAGCCATCTGTATTTTCCATCCCCATTAACATAAACAGATAGGCTGGGCTCTTTGCTCTCTCCCAGACTGGCCATGTTCACCCCCCTGCGTGCTACACGCTTTCACATGCAATGGTATACACTGGAACCAGCTGGGCTCCTGGTCTGAGATGTGGTCTACTCTTCCCATGTCATCTGGCTAACTTTTATGCACTGACTGACTCACCTGCAGCATCCTGGGCATGCCTCTCTCATGGGAGGTACCATATTACATTGACCTTGGGGGCGGGGGGCAGAACCTGTGTCCCATTCTTCTCAGTTCCCCAGTTCAAGGCATATGCATGTGATTCCTGACCTGACTACAGATCTCTGTTCATGTTATTTCTTCTTTTCTTTGGGAGTCTTCTTTTCTCTCAAGTCTCCCCTCCAGCCATGCCTCCCCCAACCCTGCTGCATTCTATGACTAATGAGTGACATTTTATCATTCAGGAAACTGGTATGTGTCATCTTTTATAAAACCTCACCTAGCTCTCTCCTCCCATTTAATTTTATTGCAAATAGTTGGAAGGAAGCAGCCAGGGAAATCACCCCATCCCAGGCTCTCAACACATGTTTATGGAATGAATATTATTAATTTTATTTCTATGACACTTTAAATTTTATAAAATTCTTTTGCCAGAACTATTTTAATAAAACATGAAGTTTATATAGTTAAGGCAGGCAATGTTAACTTTTCTTTTTTGATACATAAAGGGGTCAAGATTCATATGAAATGAACCTAGTCAAGATTAGCATTGGAAAGCAGATGTGGGATTCAAACTGTTATTTTTCACTTGACCCACATTATTTTTGTAACTATTTGCCTAGTAAGGTAATCAGCGGAGTCCCCTCCTCATGCACTCTGGAAACCCACCCCACCCACTTCAGACTGCCCGAGGCCATCAATATGATGCTTCCAGTCCCCCCTACGCCTCCCCTGACCTCTTGCTGTTCTGTAGTTGGCAGGCCACCTGTTTGACATGTGCAGTGTGAGGGAGCTGACATTTGTGAATTCCTAGGTAGTAGAGATTTCATGTTTATTATGCAAAAACCCTTTGCTTTACCTATTTACCTTTTATTAACTCATGTTGTATATTTTGTTGATTCCTCAGTGAGGAGTGTAGGTTTTTAGTCACCATTTGTATCAACCTGCATTTAAGAGATACCAAACTTAAAATGTTGTCTTCTGATTCCACGATATTTTTACGGAACTAGATTCTCTAATTAAGGCTCGTAGGCCTCTTGGACATGAGCAGGTCACATTTGAAAAACTCCTTTTATTCACCACCTTTAGAAATTTCCTTTTTCTCTTGGGAAACGAACCAAACACAGAAATGGAGGATCATCTTTGGCCCAATTTGCTCTTCAGAAAACCAGGAACATGTTATTTCTTTATCAGAAAGTGCAATTTTTTTTTTCATTCTGGTGCACAGTTCTATTTCACAAGCACCTGTCCTTTGTTGGAGGCGGTTCTGGTGCAAACATTATGTTCTTAGAGCCCAGCTCCTCCAGGGGTGAAAGGGCAAGGGCGGAGCATGCTCCTGAGAACACCCGGTCCCTGTGCTGTTCTTGAGGGTACCTTTTGCCATGGGCCGGGGTTTGTTATATGAAGTTGAGGTTTGGGAGGAAAGTGGATTTTCTCTACCAATAAAAAGGACAGCATAAAATTTGGGGGTGGGGAGCAGCAGATAGAACAAAGGCAAAGGGCATTTCGAAGCTGTTGGAAGTCAGTGGGCAGGATGTGTTAGAAGTAATTTGTGCCGTGGCCAACATTACTCCATACGTGGGTCTTTTCTGGATTTGCAACGTCACTCCACACGGACACAAAGGGCTTAAATATAGATTATGTAAATGGTCAGTTGCTTGGAGAAGCTTGAGAGATGAGAGAAAACTTAGTGCGAGAGAATAATTGAATTAAAAGGTTACAAGAAATCCTAGAGGGTCTCCTCTAGAATTAGGTTTTTCAAACACCTGGTGAAAACCCTTAAGTCAAATATGAAATCAGTTTAATGACAGCATTTAAACAAGTTTGATAGACTAGAACCAATGGCAAAGTACACTATACATAAAAGATCAGATATTGTTTCATGAAAATTTTGGTTTATACACATACGCACAGGCAGTGTTTGATTTAAATATATATATATATATATATATATATATATATATATATATATATATATATATATGTATATATGTATATATATACACACACACACACACACATATATATATATATATATTTTTTTTTTCTAATAGTGCATCATGTCAAAATATTTAAAAACCACTACGTTGCCAGGCCAGTGTGCTCAGTGGTTGAGCATTGTCCCATACACAAAGAGGTCGCTAGATCAATTCCCAGTTAGGGCACATGCCGGGATTGTAGGCTCGATCTCCAGTGGGGGGTGTTTTTTTGGTTCTTACTCAATGATTCTATTTTTTAAAGAGAACTTTATCAGGACCAGAAAATGCAAGGTTTTTGGTAGAGAGTAGGGAGAGTTCTGCCTCTATTCAATCCTTAGCTTCAAGATATCAACCCTGGACGGCCGGTGTGGCTCAGTGGTTGAGCGTTGACCTATGAAACAGAAGGTCATGGTTAGATTCTGGTCATGGCACATGCCTGGGTTGTGGGCTCAATTCCCTGTAGGGAGTGGGCAGGAGGCAGCTGATAATCATTCTCTCTCACCATTGATGTTTCTATCTCTTTCCCTCTCCCTTCCTCTCTGAAATCAATAAAAATATATTTTCAAAAACATAAAATAAAATGTTATAAACTATATCAATCCTGACATCCCATTGATTTTCCTGCAGATAATCCTTTTGACACTTAGAATTTTTTTCTTTGGGGAAAATTATTTAAGAGCCCATTATCAACATGCCCATATTTCTGCGAGAAGTTACTTTTAAATTTGATCATGTTAAGGTCTTCAGGGTGAGCGGCTTATCAGCCCAGATTTCCAGCTGGCCATTTTCTGAGCACAGGACAAGAGAGGGGCAGTACAGTCTCAGTGGATTTGGGAGCAGAGATGTCAAAGTCCCCACACACTGGCTTTGACTAGAGTCCTAGGTGTGAGCTAGCAGGGGTCACTCGAGGGGCACTATGCAGCGAGGAAATGGGGAGATCAGAGAAGAAATGGGGAGGATGAAGACAGAAGTTTTTTACTCTGCGATTTTGCCAAGGACCTGGCTTAGCCCTGGTTTGCCTTTGCAGCAAATTGTGAAGAGGTACAGTGTCACCCTGAGCAGAACAGGTGGTCACAACCTCCTCTGCTTCTCTCCAGCCAGAAGGAGGCTGCTGCCTAGCCCCTGGCGAGGCTCACTCGATTCAGCAGGCAGACACAGTCATCGGAGGAGTGGTGCCAAGGCTCCTGCCTGGCCGAGCTGTGAGCCCAGCTGTCCCTTGTTTTCTAAGCGCGGAGTTGCTGATGGACTTTGCTCTTTTGTTGAGGAATTGTCTCCAAGTCCCTCTCCTCTGGATTTATTTGATCTCCAAGCCAGAAGTCAAGCCAGCATTGGCTATTATCTATGCTCCCAACCATACACTTAACAACCATAACAACCACACCACACATTTATGCTTCACTTCTTGTTTTCAAAGGGCTTCTACATATTCTACCTGACATGGGACTAGAAACAAACTCCACACTGGATTGGGCAGGTGTTATCACCTGTGTGGCATGTGTAGGCCTGAGGTTCAGATAAGTTAATGTGAAGCTATTGTCAGAGCCAGGAGCCTCACTTCAGCCTCTTCATCTGTGGTCCAGGGCTAAGGGTGTGTTAACTCTAGGGAAGAGAATGCACATTCCCACCTCCCATTGGACACAATCTAAATGCCTATGTTCTCAGTAGCCAAATGAAGGAAAAAGGACATTAACATGGTGGGCCCGTGGTCATCCCCTTGATAAGGCAAAACTAGGAACTTATAGAAGCAGATGGCCATGGCTGTGACTTAATAGAATAAGAAAGCCTGAATTTTTAAAAAATATATTTTTTTTATTGATTTCAGAGTAGAAGGGAGAAGGAGAGGGAGAGAGAGAGAGAGATAGAAACATCAATGATGAAAATCATTGACCAGCTGCCTCCTGCATGCCCCCTACTGGGGATCTAGCCCACAGCCAGGGTATGTGCCCTGATGGGGGAATCGAACCCAGATCTCCTGGTTCATAGGTTGATGCTCAACCACTGAGCCATGCCAGCTGAACTAGAAAGCCTGAACTTTAATTCCAATGGATTATCTCTGTGGCATTTATTCAACTCAACCTCTCTGAGCTTTGTTCTCTTCTTAAGCAGGAATAATGCTAACCTGCCATTTATTCCCTACAGAGTAAGACAATGAAACTATAAAATAAAATAGTGTTTACAATATAAAGCACTATTCAAATAGGTGTTTTTCAGCATTGTTTAAATTATTTTCACATAGAAGGAGTAAATAAATACCTGCTGGAAGAATGAATGAATGAATGAATGAATTGGCTCTTTTGAATATTCTACATCTTCATGAGCTCTCACAATCTGTTAACTTCTTCAGTTCCTCCTTTTTCCCAATACATCATTGATTAAAGTTAGATGATCTTTTCCCCTTTTCCTTTAACTGGATGTCAGTGTTTCAGGCGCAACTTTGACCCCAAAATTATGGGTATAGTCACCAAGCATTATTCATGAACCCTAAGATTGTCAATAACAGCACTTCCCCATACCCTAAAACACTGAGAGAAGGCTTTCTGAACCAAATGGCCTCACTTCCCATTCCTATTATTACCTCTACCCAGCAGTTCCTAAGGAGTTTGCCTAATCACAAAACTGTAGGACTCTACAGGGGAACAGATTTGATTCAAAGAACCTCAGAGCTGAAAGGGTCCAGAGAAAACATCTTAACCACTCTCTTTAGTTTTCAGAGGCAGCTGTTAAGGTTGCCAAGGATTAAAGGGCTCTATTGGCTTACTGAGCTATTTAATGCAAAAACCACCAAGTTCAAGACTCCAGACTTATCCGTTCAGTGGTCTTCACAATTTATTATCCAGGGAGGAGGCTGCAGAACGAGAATGCCAAGGAAACCCCAGCCCTGTCTTCACTTGGGGATTTTCTTAGATGGAAGAGTGAATTTCAAAAGGTCTGAACACTGTGTTTTTCTCCCTCGCCTTCCTATTTTGAAGACCTCTCTTTTTTGTTGTTAATCCTCATCCAATGATATTTTTCCCATTGATTTTTTTAAAAAGAGAATGGAAGGTAGGGTAAACGGGAAGGAGGAAGGGAGAGAGAGAGAGAGAGAGAGAGAGAGAGAGAGAGAGAGAGAGAGAGAGAGAGATCGAAATGAGAGAGACATATTGATTGTTTGTCTCCTGCATGTACCCAGACCAGAGCTGGGGATCAAACCTGCAACCCAGGTGTGTGCCTGTGACTGGGAATCAAACCCATGACCCTTCCTTGCACAGGCCAATGCTCTAACCACTTAGAAACACCGGCCAGGGCTGAAGACCTCTCTTACAGACTTCTCCAGCCTTTGCAGTACCCTCCAGTGCTATATCCTGCTGAAGCCAATTGTTCCAGGCAGTTATTTTTCTGATTTATACTTTAGGGGACTCAGGATTAAGTGCCCACCTTCATATAGTGGTTTTGGTCATTAGATTCCACAAATAAGTGAGATCATGTGTCATCACCTAGTTTTTAAATGTGTCAATTAAGTAGATATATGCTTAAATATGTGTATGTGTATGTGTGTATATAATGGTTCAGTGACTTGCTCATTGTGATAATAATTAGTTAACTTTGGGCATAAGGAAGGCCTGGCTTTTATTTCACTATCATATCTATTCTATACCACGTTTATGTAAAGATGAGGTGAAGAAAACAGCAGTCACCTCTCTTCACGTGGAATTCATCTCAACATCCCTGAGGTATATTAAACTGGCTACAGAGTCTTTGTTATTCTTCTCATTGAGATTTGGAGTCTAGTTCTGCTACCTAGTGATTTGGTTGACCTAAAGAATGTGACAGAGCCCTGGCCAGTTTGGCTCAGTGGATAGAGCGTCGGCCTGCGGACGCAAGGGTCCCAGGTTCGATTCCGGTCAAAGGCATGTACCTTGGTTGCGGGCACATCACCGGTAGGGAGTGTGCAGGAGGCAGCTGATTGATGTTTCTCTTCATCGATGTTTCTGGCTCTCTATCCCTCTCCCTTCCTCTCTGTAAAAAATCAATAAAATATATATTTTTTAAAAAGAATGTGACTGAAATGATGTTCCGGGATGTCTGAGATCAGTCAGAAGTTACCCAGAATCTGCCTGAGCCTTTGGGTGCCCTCACTCTTGGGATGCTTTCTCTGGAACCTGGCCTCCTGCTCTGGGAAGCCCAAGCCACGTGGTGATACCGAGTGTCAGCTCTCTGGCCAACGGCCACACCTGGGCTCCCAGCCACCAGCCAGAATCAGCTGCCAGGCATCCAGCCCAGGCTTCAGAGCAGTAAGTGGAGATACTGTATTGGATGTGAACCCTTCTCCTTCAGCTGCTTCACTCCCTCGTCACCCTCCCCCATTCCCCCACCCCCAGCAATGCTGTGTGGTTCAGCCTTTCCTAAATTCCTGGCCCACAAAAGTGTGAACAAACAAAATAGTCGTTTGAAGTGACTGCATTTTGGGGTAGTTTGTTGCACAGCAGTAGATGACTAGAACAATCCCTTTAAGTAGTTTTCTCAGGAAAAGACTCCAAAGCTGCCTCCTCCACCCACTTTACCATCACTTTCTCCCATAGAAATGTCATTTGCTCCTGGGACCTTACACAGGCCTGGTTGTGAAGAGAAGTCATTTTTCTAAAGGACAACTTGGGAGGTTCCATCTTCTTAGTCAATGCATTTGTCCAGCCAGAATATTGCCAATGGTAAGATTTTGTTCTTTTTTATGGCCAAGTAAAATTCCATTGTATATATGTTCCACAACATTTTTATCCACTCGTCTTTTGATGGGCACTTGAGTTGCTTCCCTATCTTGGCTATCTATAATAATAAAAACATAATATGCTAATTAGACCACACATCCTTCTGGATGACCTTCTGGACGAAGCCGGGGCTGCGAGGGAAGCCCGGGTCCCTGGTGTCAGCAGTCAGAGGGAAGCCAAGGTCCCAGGTGTCAGAGGGAAGCTGGTGCTGGCAGCCGGGGGAAGGAAGGCCTACCCTTGCACTAATTTCGTGCATCGGGCCTCTAATTGTAAATAATGCCATAACGAATACTGCAGTGAATATAGGGGTGCATATGTCTTTTCAAATTAGTGTTTTGAGTTTTTTCACAGACATTCCCTAGCCTTGTGATATGAAGTGGAATTGCTGGGTCATAGGGCAGTTCCATTTTAATTTTTTTGAGGAACCTCCATAGTATTTTGCCAAGCTTGATTTATTTATTTATTTATTTATTTATTTATTTATTTATTTATTGAATCGGATATGAGAGTTTTTCTTTTCCAATATTGCCAGCAGCATGGGAGAGCAGCAGGTAATCCACAAAAATCAGCTCTACCACCCCTTCACCCCAGGAACCAGCTGCTTATATTGGGTAGAAGGACAAAGATTACATAGGGAAGTAGGCAAATTATAGGCCTGGGGAAGTGGGCAAAAGGAATAAGAATGGGAATAATGTTACAGATTACAGGCAATTTGGGCTGGGATCGCAAAGGGCAGGCACCTCCTGGACTCCACTGTTTTGCCAACAAGGCTGCTAATCTCTCCCTGGTGATAGCCAGTTCTCCGATCAGGAGAATGGACCGAATTCCTTTTTTTCAATATGGTTTTCTTGATTTTTAGAGAATAAGAAGAGAGAGAGAGAGAGAGAAACATCGATCAGCTGCCTCCTGCATGGCCCTCACAAGCTTTTTGGTGTATGGGACCATGCTCCAACCCACTGAGCAACCTAGCCAGGGCCCTGGCTGGGCCAGGCTCCTTTGAAATGCTCAGTGAGGAGCAGTGCAGATGTTCAGAAGACGAGGCTCCTTGCCCTCCCAGAGACATGCCTCGTTGTGATATTTACGTTCCGCATGCAGACTGTGGTTTGGAATTCAATGAGGGAAAGGTTTTCTACAGATCAAATTCCACTGAACGGTTTATGTACACTCAAGGCGAAGGCTGTCAGAAATTTTTACCTACCGTGTTAGTTTTTAAAAATCACTTTGGATCAGATTATGGGTCTTTTGATGGCATTCACTACCTAATCTATCACTATTTCCAATAGCTGCTGAGCAAATACCAGCCCCTCACGCTTCCAAGTTTACACTCTGAGTTTCTTGCCTTAAGGAAACAGGCTACTGTATTATTATTATTATTTTTTTTACCTTTTTTTTTCCAGTTAAATTTTGGCACTGAGACTGATTCACCTACAGATGAAGACAGTGAATGCCAAGCTAGGGACAGTGAGATGAAGAACTTAGAAGACGGAGGAGGAGGGAATCTGTGTGCTATGCCAATTGTGTCCCGAGACTCTGAAAGTCTCTGCATTTTAATACTGGGCTGTCATATTCTGTGAAGATTGGATTCCCAGAGAGAACTCTGAACACTGGCCTCTGCCTCACGGACACACAATTTTTCTTTGGGAAGTCTCAGGAGTTTTAAAGTGAGGAATGGGGTGCAGCTCCTCAGGCTGGCTGGGGGGTGTTATGTGGCGGAGGGAGAGTGGAGGGGGACCAGCTTTATAGAGTGGCCTATCAGGTAGATATACATTTGACACAAGCATGCTGAGTTATCAAGTTTCCTCCAAGGGCAGACATATATCTTGGGAATCCAGAGCCAAATTATATTTGACATTTCATTTAGAGCCGGAGACACCTTGATGTTAACCGGAGCCTAAGAGTGCGAAAGCACCAGCTGCTCGCTGTGACAGAGTGGATGTTCCTATTCCTGTCTCGCCTGCGTGGGTAATGGACAAGCCGTGATAGCTCTTCCTATTTCATTCAGACCAACTTCCCCCAGTTAGCTCTCGGCCGAAATGACACTTGCTCCAAGTTATTCTCTCTGCGGCAGGTGAAGAGCCCCCGTCTGGAGGCACGGACGCGCCTCATGGCTGGTGATATTTATGGAGGGGGTGACAGAGCTGCATTCACCTGGCTTCATTCCAGATCCGAAAGGTGTGAGTGTGTGTGAGTAGAAGACCCATGAGCAAGACCCATCACGTGACCCACTTCCTCCAGATGCAGGGGGCTGAATAGGAGGAGGCCGGGACAACTCCCTTTGACTTCTGGTAAAGACAAGTCCCACGTCCTTGTGGATTTTGGAAGGAGGGCAAGGAGGAGGAAAAGGGACAACAAGAAGGCTCATTTAGTCCAGTATTTTCTAGAGGTTGTGGCAATAAAACAATGTGTTGTCGAAAAATAAGAAACATTTAGACATGTTATGTTAGCATGGTGATATGTAATGTGTATATAATTTATAGATAAAAACGTGCATACTTTGAGAGATAATGCTCACTTTTTTTTTTTTTTAAACTGAGGAGGAGAGTACATGATCAAAAACATTTGGAGATAACCAGCCAATGGCCTGTACTGGCTGGTGTGTTTAGTTATTTCCTTAGGAAGTTAAAAAAGCAGAGTCAGTCCATCTGGTAGTTAGTAATTATTTTATGAGTACCTCATATGGAAATAGTCCTGTGCTAAACTTTGCAACATAAATTAAGAAGAATGAATGACCTCTAAATACTGTGTAATGGGAAGAGGAAGAGCAACGAGTCGAATCCCAGGTGAGACACTGAGGGCTGCGAACAGGCATCCTCCTTCATGCCCAGCATCTCTGTCGACCTCCCGAGAAGCCAGGGCTCAAGAACAGTTTGTGGAGTGGAGAAGTGAGTGACGGAATAAACGAATGAAGAAGTGCCCCATCAGACTGAAGCTACGGGGGAGCTCATGGTGGTCTGGGCTGCAAGGATCACCGAGAACTCAAAGGAGGGAAAACAGATGAGCTGTGAGTTTCATTTTACCTGTGAGCTTATACCAGTGCAGCCAAGTTTCTTTCTCAGAGGCCTCAAGCAGGACCCAGTGGCCAAATAAAGCTCCTTGAAGGATGAGAACAAACACATCAATGCCTCAAGCACGACCTATCATGGTACCTTCTGCTCCAAAATGTCAGTTTTGCCTCATTTGTCATTTCTCTCTTAAAAATACCCCTATAATGTTACAGCCCCATGTATTAGCATCAGTAGAGGTGCATTGTTGAATCTTATTGAAGTTTTTCAAAACCCAACACCAGCATGTTCTCATTACCCGGAAATCACACTGTTGGTACCGGTTGCATAGCCCATCCTACATAATAAAAAGGTAATATGCAAATTCATCACTCCGCTACGCCCACAATTGGGCCGGCTGGAGGCGCGGGGGGTGGGACTCAGGGTGGCCGATTGGCTGGCAGTAGGAGCAGGGGGCGGGGACTCGCGAGTCCCCAACCCCCGCTCCTCCCGCCAGCCTAAACAGCCGACGCTGCAGAAGGACCCATGCGGCCCACGGAAGACACTGGTGGTGGAACTCAGGGTGGCCGATTGCGTGGCTGCCGGCACCAGTTTTCCACCGGCACCAGTTTTCCTCTGGCCACCCGCCATCGGAGCGCCTCCCGATCGAAGTTCCTCTCGGCATAGCCGATCGTGCTGGCGGGAGGCGCTCTGATCAGGGCGGGTGGCCAGAGGAAAACTGCTGCTGGCGGAAAACTGGTGCCAGCAGCCAGGTGAAAGTCTATTGCACGAAACTTCGTGCAACAGGCTTCTAGTTTGTGTATAACTACCATGTTTGACACCAAAATGAGACCATGCTGTATATACTCTTCTGCAACCTGCTTCTTTTCTCATTGATGATGTCCATTGTCTCATTTTACTAAATTGTAAACTCATCAAATATCCTCCCAAATAATGTTCAAATGACTTGTACACTTGGTTTCTCCAGTGTCAACCCAGGACCACATGGAATAGCTTATGTCCCCTAAGCAGTGGCTTGGGACAGCTGGCTTACACTGCTCACCAGGGATGCTGCTAGCTGTCTGATGTCACACAGGTAGCTTGAAATTTCCCTAGTAGGGGTGTTCCAGTAGCAACACCGGCAAGTATTGCAAGTCGGGGCTTCCCCATCACTTGCCCTGGTTGTGAAACATTTATCAGCTGACCTTTGTCTCTCGTATCTTTTAATGTAGCATAGCAGCTCACCTTTTTTTTCTTATGACACTGATGTGTTAAAGAAAATAGGTCAGTTGACCTATAGAATGTATTGCAATCTTCATTTGTCTGGCTGTGGGGTCATTTGCCCACACATACGTGTTATATGTGTTTGCTATATACTGGAAGTTGTGTTGAAAGGCTTAATACATTCAACTTAAACATTTCTGGCTGATTTTAGATATATAATATTGTAGTATGTCAGAAGACTTAACAATGACAGGTTGACCTGTCATTAATGATAGCAACTTTGACCCCTGGATTCAAATAAGGACAATTTAGTCTTTCCTTTGTAGAATTACTTTTTTCTCTTGGGACTAGAAAGTAATCTGTGTGCTATTCCTTTGACTATATGAATGTATAACTGTACAAACCATTCACCTACTAGTTTTGTCACCAATTGATAATCCTTGCCTGAAGCAGTCAATTAAATTAGTTTCTAAATTGTTTTTAAAAATCTACCACTCCTTTAATTATAGCTGGCATACCTATGTAGCCTAAACCTAGCTCCTGCAAGAAAGACAAGATAGATGATCAGTTTTTTCCCCTTTATTTTTCAGTTTTCAGAGGAGTTGTGTTAATACATATCTCAAATGGTGACAAGTAAGATTTCTATGACTTTCTTTTTTATAATATCATTATGCACTCATTGACTTTTCATTGACTCAGTCTTTTTCAATCCCCTACAGTCATTATTCTTTTTGAGGTCCAAATTGTCACAATTTTGACCCATGGTAGTCTCTCCACATTGGCTCCTGGTTCTGTTCAGCACAAAACCACTAATCTTTGCAGCTCCTTTGCTTTCTGACCCAACAAGAAAGGCTCACCTGTCTCCTTTTCTCTCCCAGACTAGAATCAGCTAAGGAGCTTTGGTTTCTTTTCATGAGGAGCAGTAACAAACGCCATAATCTAAGCATGAGGATGTTCATTGCTGCTGAGATTACATTGATTCTAGATCCTTTCAGGGTTTTTATTTTTATTTTTGAAATATATTTTTATTGATTTCAGAGAGGAATGGAGAGGGAGAAAGAGAAGGAAACATCAATGATGAGAGAGAGATCAAGCCTGCAACTAGGATGTGCCCTGTTCAGAAATCCAACTCTGACCTCCTGGTTCATAGGTGGACACTCAACCACTGAGCCACACCGGCTGGGCCAGGGTCTTTAAATATATATTTTAAAAGTCAGGAGCTCATATTCATAATTTAAATTAAAATGCCAACATTAGAGTGTTTTCACTTACTCTTTTTAAAAATATTCATATTAGTTTTTATATGAAAGTTTACATTTTTAAAATATCAATATGATTACTTGTTTTAGCATATATTAAAAATAGTTTGAAAAATACCAATTTTACAGCAAACAATATAATTACTGAGAAAGGTTATTTTTGTGTGTGTGGTTCTTTTTTCCTTAGAATACTTCACTAAGTATTCAGAGTCAAAATACTATGTTTTCATGTCTTCTGAATGAAATATTTTTTCTATTTATCAATATGATATATGGTTAGGTTCATTTGTTTCAGTTTGAGGTGTGTGTTTTTTTCTAATTTAACTTTCTTGAAAAGTTAATATATCCACATAATTCAAAGGTCAAAACAATACAGAAAATATATTCAGGAAAGTCTTGCTTTAATCTTCTATCCAATTTCATGTAGTCATTTGATAATTAGCTTCTGGCTTATTGTTCCAGTGTTTCTTTTTATATGTACTTTCCCCAAAGACCATGTACACCATTCTGTGTCTTGTTTTGTTTTTCTACAATATTTATTGGCTTTCTTTCTGTATCCGTTGATGAATATTGTCCTCATTCTTCTTAATCTTGCCAGAACCTTCGTTCTTGAGGCTCTATCACAGGTGGGGAAGGGAGAATAAAGGCAGAGAAAGGGCAGCTGAGAAAGAAAAAGCCACACCCTGTTGCTTAGGGGGATCACAACACAACCCGAGACAAGGCAGAGTGGGGAAGTCCAGGCTTATTTTGGGCTGGATGCTTTCTCAGCTTATTCCAGACAGCTGCCTTCCTTCTTAGTGGCTACAACTTTCTCCAACTGAGTCCTACTTACTCAGCATGACAAGGTGTGAGGTTCCATAGGCTATGGTGAGCCTGCAAATCAGAGGGGCCAGCATTCCATACCAGGTATTGGGGCTCCTCTAAAGGGCTCTGGAGACCGATGAAAGGTTGGTGAGGTCAGAGAGCCTTGATGGCTGGGCTCACGGAAGTTGTTCCTCATGATCAGGTCCTGAAATCTGTTGTGCTTATTTGATGAAGACGGGCTGATACAGAATACAGGAATATAAAGTGTGTGGCCATGGTCACAAACCTTTCTTTCTGGTAAGGTTAAACTGGGCACTTGATTTGTCATATCCAGTACCAGGGAAGGATAAAGGCTCCTCCTTTCAGATCTATATATGATTCTTAGCCCCTGTTATGTTATGTATCCCAGGCCATGTAGTCCATACATCCTCATTATGCAATTATTTGAAAAGATTCCGATACTGTCTACTTATCAAAGGTGTCTGGAATACACACCAAAGCCTCTGATTAGGAGTGACTAGGGGTGATTAGAGAAAGACCTTATACCTAACTGTTTTCACATTTCCTTCTGTATTGATAGTGATTATTGTGGCTGCTCGGCTGGCTGTTCTCATTAGCAGCCCATTGATTGTGGTCTGGTTATGGTTCCTCATGCCCGGCTAAATGTACTCCTTTCAATTCCTAGTGTGAGGCAGCCAGATAAGAAAAAGAAAAATTAAGGCCAGCATTTTATTGTCCAAGCTCTGGTTAAATCGCTCCACCTTCTTAATACTTTTCCAGCTCCCTCCCCAAAGAAACAACATTAATTAGTCTTCTCAGCTATTCAGTCTTTGGAGGCAATACTCTTGATCTATTGAAGGCTGCGTTATTAAAATTATCTGCTGTGTGTGTGTGTGTCCTTAATAAGGTCAAAGAAGGAATCTATGAAAGCTGATTCATCACAAAGGCCCTGGGGATGCACATCCTTGAGAAAGCCAACTTTATTTTCCTATTGCAAGGTAGAACTTGCAACCTCCCTTGCTTATCAGAAAGGCAAAGCCCAGCCCTAACCGGTTTGGCTCAGTGGATAGAGCATTGGCCTGTGGACTGAAGGGTCCCAGGTTCGATTCCAGTCAAGGGCATGTACCTTGGTTTCGGGCACATCCCCAATAGGGGGTGTGCAGGAGGCAGCTGATCGATGTTTCTATCTCATCGATATTTCTAACTCTCTATCCCTCTCCCTTCCTCTCTGTAAAAAAAAATAAATAAATAAAATAAAAATAATAATAATAATAAAATATATTCCAAAAAAAAGAAAGGCAAAGCCCAGAGAATCCACCATTAATTTGGAGAAAGGCTTAATCAGTCCATCTGGCCTTGTTTGTGGAGGGCTCCTCAGGGCCAGGCCACCTGTGGGGGATGGAGTAGTGAGGGAGGGTCTTAACTCTCTAAGTGAATGATAATTCCTCTGGGGAGAGGCTTATTGGAATAGATTTCCCTTCTGGCTTTTAGCTTACATTTCTTTAATAGTTATTAATGCCACTGCATTAGCAATGTTCCTCTCTTACCAAGATAAAATCTCCCCAAAGATGATTGCTATCATGCACATGCAGCAGGATTTAGGAAGACAAGATGCAGGGAAAGAGAATTGATTTTTCCTCTTTCAGGAGAGGGAGGTGATGGGGATGCCGGTGTGTCTTACAGTACAAAGTCTGTAAATTACTTCAAAATTGCACAGGGTTTTCTCAATAATTCCTTCAAAATGTAAAGACTCTCAACTTGATCTATTTACCTTAATGTGTGCTTTCTGGAAAAAAGAAGTTGGTTTCCTATTTTTACGGAAAAAAACATTTAGTTTTTGAATATTGGGAACAACCAGTGTAGAAAAAATTTGATGTTTGGTCCCATATTGCACTAGACACATAATATACACTGAGTGGCCAGATTATTATGATCTCTGAACGCATAATAATCTGGCCACTCACTATATATATATTAAAGGCCCGGTGCATGAATTCATGCATGGGTGGGGTCCGGGCAGCCTGGCCAGGGGAGGGGACATGGACGGTTGGCTGGCCTGCCTGCTGGTCGAACTCCTGGTTCGAGGGGACAATTTGCATATTAGCCTTTTATTATATAGGATACACACTGAGTGGCCAGATTATTATGCATTCAGAGATCATAATAATCTGGCCACTCAGTGTATATCCAGGGAATCTTTGCAGACTTGTGGATATGTTGCCAAAATAAAAGGTTAAAATTCCTCATGAGTCATTTCAATACAGCATCCACTATAGCAAGTAATTAGAGCTTAGTACTTCACATAATGTATTTATTGCATAAGTGTAACTATATAACCATGGAGTCTAAGTACTGGAGGTTCTCCAAGCTCTCCCTCCCTTCATACTCAGGCATCAAGTGAGGAGTCATCAGTCAGCCTCTAGCTCTGGGAGCATGTTAATTACCCCACCATTTAGACTTGCAATGATATTTCTTAAAATATGTGAAAAATTTGTTCTCACCCCTAGCCAAGTAACAGGTATGTCAATAAGTTGAGTGAGGAAGTAGGTTCTTTTTCAAAGCCTTAAAAATACTATATTCTTTAAAAAAATTTTTGGTTAAATATGCTGTGGAAAGTCTTAATTACTAGGTCATATTTGACATACAAAAAACAAGTATCTGGCAATTTCTAGAAGGTTCTGGGGCCTTTGGAGTTAGAGGTACAAAGATACCTACATCATGATCTCTATCGAAGTCACTCCAACTGATTAGATTAATAAAATGTAATGGGATATGGAGAGAATAAGATTTCCTTGTTGGGTGTGCCAAGTAACAGAATCCTAAAAGATCTTAATTAGTCCTGGAAAATCTCCTGTGTCTGAAGGTGAGTGGCTGGATGAGAGCTTGAGATTTATGCAGAGGCCAGATCATTCAGGACCTGATAGGTCAACCTGGGGAGATTTGATTGCTTCCTGCATGGGCAGCAGAAAAATTTAACGTAGGATGACACGATCATCCTTGCCCTTTAGAAGTTTGTGGCTGTGCATAAACCCAAAGAAAAAAGCAGAAATTCAGGCTACAATATGCCCCATCTCTAAAATATCCTGAGATTCACAGCCCTGATCATTACATGATTCTGATAAGGGCTTTTTATATTCTTTGCAACTATTTCAATAATCAACTTTAGGGATACATCTCAGTGGGGAGATCACTAATTTTTATTTCTCAGCACCAGCATCACAGGGAAAACTATCATTTGTGTGGCTCTAGGTAGACTGACTGATCTTCAGGTGGGATAAAATATTCTGCACATAGTCTTTATTTGATTTCAGTTTTACATAGTAGCCCTCTGCTCAGCAAGGAACATCCTGCATGGCTTCCTGAAGCTGACCTGGATTTTGCTTACAGCTGCCCTAAATTGTGTTATCATGGTATACCAGTTGTTCAGTATGCACCCTTGTTCCTCTATAACTTAATATTATGATTTATTTCTGACTTGGCTATTCTTTATCGAATGCTGACTTTTCCTAAGAGGTTCGTGTGGTGATGTGCTGCATGGAAAAAAAAGAGCACAGTTTGGCCTCAGGGCAAAAACATGAATACTGACCCAGGGACATGAATACCAGGCAGAAGAGATGGTGCCATGAGTACTTAAGCAGCCAACACAATTAACTCATTCCTGTGCCTCTTGCATGCTCCTAAATGTTGTGGAGTGACTGCAAATTTGAGCACAGAACCTAAAGTTAGGGAATAATTGCTGTCTGCTAACAATTTTTTCTTTCAACCTTGAATTAAAAAATACACTTGAAAATTGACATTTCCATTTAATGTTGCCCAATGAACCAAGTTTTAAGGTTTGTGGTGACTCTGATAATACCTAAGTGGCTTCTGAATGTTTTGAGTGAGCTCAAAGCAAATGACTCAAAGAAAGATAAAATGTTCCTTGAAATGCACTCCAAGTTAATAATTAGGAAGAAAGTGCTTGAATAAAATGTTTAGAGTCTTATTGAACATGTGCAGCAGGTCTTCAAATAATTTTGTTCAGCATTGTTTGATTATGACATTGATGAGATGCTTTAGGAACTTACCTCTAGTATTTATATCTATTAGCCTATGGTAAAATTAGTTTTGGTATATATTGTTTTTCTCAAAATCACAGAACCTTTGGATAGTGTTAGGAAAGGACTTACTGTGTAAGCTAAGATGGTCTATCTTTGGAAAAGGCAGTGAGTCTAAGGTACACTCTTTGGGGGTCAGCAGATTACACCATTAATAGAAATGGCAGTGGAGGCATTATTTTTATCATTCAGTTAAGCAGGAGGCATTCTCTCATATCTAGAGGGACTTAAAGTAAGACAACACACAAGCAAACCTAACCATGAGAACAACAGAAAACAATATGGCATTACCATTCAAGAGTATGAAATCATTTCTTAGAGTCTGTTTCTGTTGGTAATGTCAAACTAAAACTTCCCCCTAAAGCAGCAGACATAGGTAGCTTTTAATATCCCACCCAGGGCGTAGGGTCTCCAGTTATTCAACTATCATCCCTTCATATGTTTCCAAATCACTTCTTCCCATTTCTTCAGCATTCAGAATCTACTGGGTAGAGTGTAGGTGTGGGTTCAAATCCTGCCTCTGGGGCTAGCTTGTTCTCTGATCTTGAGTGAGGTACTTAGTATCTGTGAGCCTCAGATTCTACATCTGTAAGTGAGGTGATGTGAAACACCAGCCTCTTGACTCTGCTCTGAGGGTTGAATGAGGTAACAAAGGAAGGTGCTTGGCCAGCATTGTAACAACCTCCTTATTCATCAGGGGACCCTCTTGGTAGGCAGCGTCAGACATGGCTTCTGGTCTCATCTCATGCAGCTCTACTGGGCTGCTGTATTTTCCAGTCCATGAATAAATACTCTTGGCATTGTCTGATACCTAAACTCACTCCATGTTATTCCCACATATGTGGAACCTCTAATGACAGTGCAATGTGTAGATAATCTGTGAAGTGGAAACATTACTAGCCCATAGTGAATATAAAAATACTCTAACAAAAGGAAAGAGTGAATGTGATTGAAGATAAAATTATGCATTTCCTGGGGACATACATACTAGTACATAGAAAGTATTCAATTTTTACTTTACAAAAAGAGTTAAAGTTTGGGTGTCTTTCTGTCATTCTCTAGCTGACCTAACCATAGAGAGAGGCTTGGTTGGCCACTGAGGCTGTGATGTGCGATGCTCTTCCGAGGCTGTGATGTACGATGCTCTGTCTGGCTCACAGAGATCCAGCTGTGAGTCTTTGCTGAAAGGGAGGAGCTTTAAGTATGGCTGGAAGGGAGAGTCTGTGAACTCTATTGGTGACTTTCCGAGGGACCCCTCTGGAGCAGGCAGGAGGCCTCTCTTCTCAAAGCTCTGACTCAGACATGGCATCCACATGACTCGTTACCAAGTGGTTCTTCCCCAGAGTTTTACTGGCCTGCTACCCCTGCCCCCTCCCCGGGCCAGCGAGTCCCTGTGACTGGCAGCTGGCCCTGACTTATCCGAGTTGAAGCTCTTCCTGGAGGCTCCCCCTTGCTCATGTTGGATGCTGCTCCTCAGGGTCACTTCCAAGCCCACCTTGTCTGTGGCTGCCCCACTTCAGTCTATTTGCAGAGCTGTCTCAGCACCCAGATGGTCTGCAATGTGATTTGCATTTAAAGAACTCTCAGACCAAAATGCCTCTTGGAAATGCAACTGTAAATATGTCGCCCCCCTGGGGTATATGCCAGTCCTCTCCCTGTTCAAATGCATATGTTCCTGGGGAGCACACGTCAAGTCATCTCTCCATCGTTAACAGTGTGCATCTCACGTGGGCTGGGATGAGTGCGGTGGCATGAAAGGGAGGGAAAAGGGGCAAGCAGGTGAGATGGACAGTGTGGGAGATGCCCATGAAGGGAGCGGGGAGAGGGTTTGGGACAGGTATGCACACATGGAGGAGGACAGAGAAGAACCAAACCAAACCTAATTTTGCCTTGAGCTGGCCCTGCTCCCCACAGAGCAGCCACAGGCTTTCACAACACTTTAGTGATAGCAGCCACCTGTACCTCTCATTAGGAGCACATTCTCCTATGGGAGTAGTACATCCCACTTCTTCAGAGGATAAATGTCCTCTGCTCAAACTGGCTTTCTCAGAATGGCATTCAAGTTTTTAGAAAAGCACCAGCATATTTCTTATCGATTTGATTCTATCCTTATCTAATAAAAGAGTAATATGCAAATACACTGTCACACCAACACACAAGATGGCTGCCCCCATGTGGTCAAAGATGGCTGCCCCCATGTGGACACAAGATGGCCGCCACAAGATGGCCTGCAGGGGAGGGCAGTTGTGGGCAATCAGGCCAGCAGGGGAGGACAGTTGGGGGCAACCAGGCCTGTAGGGGAGGGCAGTTGGGGGTGACCGGGCCAGCAGAGGAGGGCATTTGGGGGAGACCAGGCCTGCAGGGGAGGACAGTTGTGGGGGACACAGACCTGCAGGGGAGGGCAGTTGGGGGGAACCAGGCCTGCAGGGGAGGACAGTTGGGGGTGACCAGGCTCGCAGAGGAGGGCAGTTGGAGGAGACCAGGCCTATAGGGGAGGGCAGTTGGGGGCAACCAGGCCAGCAAGGGAGGGCGGTTGGGGGCAACCAAGCCATCAGGGGAGTGGTTAGGGGTGATCAGGCTGGCAGGCAGAAGCGATTAGGGGCAATCAGGCAGGCAGGCAGGTGAGCAGTTGGGAGCCAGCAGTCCTGGATTGTGAGACGGATGTCTGACTGCCACTGGGATCGGGCCTAAACGGGCAGTTGGACATCCCTCGAGGGGTCCCAGATTGGAGAGGGTACAGGACATCCCTCAAGTGGTCCCAGATTGGAGAGGGTGCAGGCTGGGCTGAGAGACACACACCCGTGCACGAATATCGTGCACAGGGCCTCTAGTTAATTTATAAATCCTTTAACCACATGTCATTCTTGGTCCATATGCCTTCCTTCCTCCCTCCAATCCTGGGAAAGATCTCTCACACCCCGCCTCCGTACTAGTATATCTGAATGTGAAATGCGGTGTGGTTATCTTAGTCCTCTCATCAGAAGGTCAGCAGTTACCTGGGGCTTTTCCCATCTGTCCTCTGGCTGAATGCTGGCATTTAGTAAATAAAAAATTGGCTACAGATTTGAGAAGCTGACTGGCTCACGGTCTTTGCTGAAAGGGTGAAGGTTTAAATATGGTTTGAAGGGAGATTCTAGGTCAGTGGTCGGCAAACCGCGGCTCGCGAGCCACATGCGGCTCTTTGGTCCCTTGAGTGTGGCTCTTCCACATAATACCACGGCCTGGGTGAGTCTATTTTGAAGAAGTGGCGTTAGAAGAAGTTTAAGTTTAAAAAATTTGGCTCTCAAAAGAAATTTCAATCGTTGTACTGTTGATATTTGGCTCTGTTGACTAATGAGTTTGCCGACCACTGTTCTAGGTGAACTCTATTTGTCCAAGCCGTAGAGTAGCTGTGTAGATGAGATATATTCTCCAGGGGAAACATATCAGATTGCAGAGGGGATGGGATATTTCACAGGTGGCCATTGGATTTGAGCATTGCTCTAAGTGGATTAGGCATAGATTTCTCAGATACAAAGAGGTATTTGGACATAACTTTCTCTACGTGTTTCAGCCGAGGATGCAGCAGGGAAGCCTCCTGTTTGAGGATACAGGATGCCTTTCAAAGCACCGGGAAACACACACCTGAGATCCATTCCCCCAGATGAAGTGCTAACCTGTGTGGTGTGGATTGCAGATGCATTCCCACACCGGAAAAGGAAGGAACAACAGTGTAAGCTAAGAACTTGCAGGAAAGCTTCATGCAGAAGTTAAATTTTGTTCTGGGTGTGGTTTCTATACCAGGGGGAGAAGAGAGGGAACTGAAGGGGAGGAAAGATATAGGGAATGATGAGAGTAGACAGGGAGAGTGAGTACGCCTGTCCGCTGGAGCCAAAGGAAATGCCGGGAAATGGCGTGTGTAGTGGGAGGATGGTGGTGGTCCCCGAAAGACTGGCCAAGACATTCGAAGTTTATATTTTAGATCAAAGGATCCACTGTGTTTCTCAATAACAGTGTAAAGGGAAGATAGAGGTGGGGCTTTAGTACCTATCTGGCCGCTGGGGTTGAGATTGGGATGAAAGTTCAAGAAAGATGAGTATAATAAGCGCAGCGTGACTTGATGGAACTGGCCTATGAGGAAAAAGTGGAGAGGAGCCACAATTTTTCAGTGAAAATGTCAATGAAAATCAAGTCTATATCACAAGACAAAGAGACTTTAACAAATTTCCAACTGCAAGGGAGGAGAACATTGTCTCTCTAGCTGTGATGGGCCTTCTCCACTGGAATGATTCCATTTCAGACAAATGTCTCTTCATGTGTCTGAAGCCTGGGCCCGCCCTTTAAATAGGAAGAGGTTTGATGCCCCTCTCCTTATGACCTAGCCATTCAGGTGGGCTCAGAAACGAGATGGCCACTGTGGGGTCTGGATGCAGCTCGAAGCTGCTGCTCTCCAGATGGAGAATGTAACAGGTAACAGGTGGTGGTATAGACTCTACACTGTAGAGGCATCAGGGTCCTGAGATTTAACAGCCCAGCCTTCTCTGTTTGTGAAGGACTAGGAGCTCCCTGGCCACTTGCACCTGGTTTAAGGCAGGAAGGTGAATTGCACTTGCTGAGAAGCAGGTGGCAAAGGTCAGGTGATGGTGGTTTAGCTTGTGTATGCACCGGGCCAACCTCCCAGCATTTAGGTCTCAGAACGGAGGTCGGAAGGCGACACTGAACTTTTTCCCTTTAGAGCAGGAGTGGGGAAGGTCTGGCCCAAGGGCCATGTAAGGTCCTCTTTGGTCTGGCCCTGCCAAGGCTTTAGGGGTGAGTCAATTAAATGTTTGACCAAATAGAGCAGGCTAATTTTTAAGATGATAATTTTGTATGGCCTGGGAATGATGTTATAAATATCCAAATGGCCCTGGGCAGAAGAAAGGTTCCCCACCCCTGCTTTAGAGTTTGTGCATTTTATGCCAGAAATAATATGCTGAAGTCCTATATGCAAATGTAAGCATTAGTGTAGGTCTGTGAGCATATTTGTGAGTATCAGAAGCCCAGTTGAATCATGTTGGGGCCTGGGCCTGGGTTTAGTCTTAGTGTTGCCAGAATGTGAGGAACTGTGTGTATGTATGTGTGTGTGGGGGGGGGAGGTCGTGGCAGAAAGAGAGAGGGGCAGATGGGGGTCAGGGATGCAGGGTCAGGAATGGCCATAAGCTGAGGGCAGACAGGCTGGGCAGTTCAGAGGAAGTGACTTGCTTTTTCTGCAGCTGTTTTGTCTCAAGCGCCCTCTGTGGTGGCGGTCACTGATGGTTGATGAAGGGTCCAGCCTGGGGAAGCTGAGAGAAGGGAGGCCAATGACTTCTTTAGAACCAAGATGGTCCCTGTGTTGGTGGGTTTTCTGAGCTGGTGGCAAGGGCCATTCTTTACTCAATGTGGTCTAGGGATTGTGAGGATGTCAGACAGGAACCGAATTCCTGAATCCAGGGCCAAACTGTCCTATTTGGTCCCTGCAGGGGGGGAGGGGTGGTGGTGAAGGCTCTGAAATGGGGTGTGTAACTAGGGCTCAGACTCCCCTTAGCAGTCATTTTCTAACTTGCAAAAAAATGATGTATTTTCCAGGCAGGCGTGTAGCCTGTAGCAACCTTCAGTGAAATGAAAGCATTTTCTTGGTCTCTGGGGAAGCAGATGCTAACAGACAGGCTTTTAGGATGTAGAATTTCCTAGGTTTGTTATTTGAGCCTAACAAAAGAGAAAAATCCATCCTGGGTGCAATTAGACCATCTTTTCTTTGTCTACCCCACCCCCAAATAGAGGAAGAAACATGAAGGACAGAATTGTACAGCTGTTATTGGTAATTTTAAGCTCAGTGTGGGTGAGATAATATCTGATAAATAAAAGGCTTGTGTGTGTTCTTTTAGCTCTCTGAACACGCTGTAATGGCTGTAATGTCATGAGAACACTCTGAACAGGGGGGAAATTCTTAATATCCTATTAATAAAAGCCTATGTGGTCGTCATGCCCTCACGCTGTGACGCCCTCGTGCCACAATGAGCGATCACCAGGAGGGTGTGTGTGCAGCAGGCACGTGCGGGTGGGCGGGGCTGCATGTGCATGTGGGTGGGCAGGGGCTTGATGCTGCGTGTGCGGCGCAGAGGCGGGGCTTGCGGCTCCGCGTGGCGAGGCCTGGGGGTCCTGCGGCTCCTTGTGGTGTGGCTGGGGGTCCTGCGGCTCCACATGACATGAAGGCAGGACCCCGGTTCCAGCCTACCGCTTTGGGGCAATCCATTGAGGAGCCCCGGATGTGTGGGCGGAGCCTACATCTTTGGGGTGATCAATCGTGGGGCTCCTGCCCTGTGAGAGGGTACAGGCCAAGCTGGGGGACCCCCACCCCCTGAGTGCACGAATTTCGTGCACCGGGCCTCTAGTATTCAAATAAAGTAAAGGATACTTTTATTTTGATACAATGCAGTAAGGCTTCTGCGCAGGGCTAGGGGCTCCCAGAGGAGCATGGTTTCAGAGCAACTAGCACAGCTGGGCAGGGCACATTGACACACAGGATCTCATGCCCACAGGCATGTAGCAATCAATTGTGATGTATGTCCTCCCAACCTTGTTATTACTGATAAACACTGGCATATGTGGTAACTTCAATTTTTAAAGTTAACTTTGTTGAGTTTAATTTACCTACGGTAAGATTCATCAATTTAAAAAGTGCAATTTGACGAGTTCAACAAATGTGCAGTCATACTAGTATATTCCCATATACGGAATTTCCTAAAATATGCCCCACCCCCACCCCCCATCCCTGGTTGCCAGCCACTGATCTGCTTTTGTCTCTATAGTTTTGTCTTTTCTTTTCCTCTGCTGTTATTTCTGAACTAACCTTTTTAACTAATAACCACATTGTTTCTATATCTATGTTAATGTTACTAATCACATTTTAGCCAAGTCCTTGTGACCTTCTAGCCCTTCTGTCTCTGTAAGGTGATGTTGTAGATTTTCATGACATGTGACCCATGTGATTTTAGTTTAGCTCAGTGATGGCGAACCTATGACACGCGTGTCAGCACTGACACGCGTAGCCATTTCTGATGACACACAGCCGCATGCCGAGGATAAAACATTTGCTGCTCCTGAGGATGAAACATTTGCGACTAGAGTCTTGGAGTTAGTTTTTTCCTCAAAGTGACATACTACCCGAGTTATGCTCAGTTTTTTGGCGAAGTTTGGCACACCAAGCTCAAAAGGTTGCCCATCACTGGTTTAGCTGGTTTCATTTTTTTTCCCATGTTCTTGGTGGGGAACACCTCATTGTCACATTTATACTTTGAGAATTGTGAAAGGAGATTATATATAAGGTTTACAGTTGTGAGTATGTGAAACACAGAATTTATTAATTTATTCTTGCATTATTATTTATTAATTATTGTATTATTTCCCATATGAATAACTGTAAACCTACTTGTGCCCCACCCTGTGTGTGTGTGTCTATATCTATATCATCTACTAGTATATCTTTATCTCTATCTCTATCTCTATCTCTATCTCTATATAGATTAGAGGTGAAGAAATGTCACCAAGTCATGTGATGAGAATGGGTAGAATTAGGGATTCTGAAGCATGTGCTAGAGGTTCACAACTATTGGAGAGAAATTGCTAAGGGCATCAAGGGACCCATTGCTCCTTTAAGTACCACCTGGGCACCATTTTCCATGGGTTCTTCTTTGATCAGAAGATCCTCAGTCCTTCTCAATTAAATTTTTATTAAAAAACTTTAATATCTTCAGAAAAGTTTCCAGAATATTACATTGACTCCCATACATTTTTCACCTAAATTCAACCCAGTTTTAACACTGTGCCACATTTGCTTTCTCTCCCTCTATGTAACATAAAACATCCACCATATTATTCTTATGATTATTATAATAACAAGAGGCCTGGTGCACAAAATTTGTGCATGGGTAGGTTCCCTAGGCCTGGCCAGTGATCAGGGCCAATCAGGTTCCCTGCCTCCCCACCTCCTCCTTCCCTCTATCCCTCAGCACCTGCTGCCACTGCTGGTCACCTGCCATGTTCCATGTCGCCCCTGGTGGTCAGCACACATCATAGCGAGCAATCAAACTCCCAGTCTCCCGGTAGAACTCCCAAGGGGACAATTTGCATATTAACCTTTTATTATATAGGATTATGATTGCCTTGCTGAACCATTTGAAAGTAATTTGCAGAGGTCATGACTCTTCACTGTTTCAGCACATTTTCCCTAAGAACATGGATTTTTTTTTACTTTTTTACTATAACCACAGTTCAGTTTTTCAAAATCAAGAAATTTAATATTGATAAAATAATCCAATATGAAGTACATATTCAAATTTATGTCACTGTAGGGGCTTGCATTTTAAATGGCTCTCTTGAAACCAAAATAGTCTCAGGACTCAAAAGAATGGCCCTGTTGGCTAATGAAAGATTATAGGAGAGAAGAGGGGGACCCACTGACCACATATGAGCCTGGTGTTATGGAAAGTGTTCAATAAACATTTGTTTAATTGACCTAAAGTATTGGTACATTGGTTAAGAAACCATTCGCTTGTTTTTCACTTTTTATTCTGAGCTCTGGGGCCCTTGCTGGTAACAAGTGGGCATTAGCTGTTTGGAACTCGACATCTAGGTTTCATTTCTCCAGCACCTGGTAACAGGCAGGACAAAACACAGAAAACCCTTTTAACTGCCCCAATTAATATCAATCAAAGACCAAGGAAAGGGTCCTCATATCTTTCTAAAATGTTTTAATTTGTCTTGGACTTGAGTTGTCATAAAAATCATATGTTTAGAGCATCCATTGGGTGTAAATGGTCCCATAAACCCTTGCACCTGAGCGACATGTAATAATGAAAGTACCTTCACAAAGAACAACGAAATAGATTTTTTCAATTATTTTTAGCATCAAATAGTATGCTCCACAGTATGGATTGAATTATACATAAACCTGATATGGAGCTGTAACAAGGATGTTCACATGCTGGTTTCAAACGAGCCACATAGATCAGGCTGCAAGAAATAACCTTAATTCTAACAATACCCTGCCTCTGCTGGGGGAGCCACTAAACAAAAACTATTTCTGGATGAAATTCTTTTCTGCTTGTATGTAATTTCTTAGGGTGTACTGTGAGAAATTTCATCAATCAACAAGCAGAAAATGTGCAATCAAAAAGGAAAGAGACATTTATTTAGGAGGTAAGGTTAAATACACAGGAGGGTGGCTAATAATCCAAGGTATTCCCTAGTGAGTCACTATAATAGAATTAATGTTCAGAGGAGAACACAGTTTCCAAGGTTGGAAAAATTCAGGGAATACTTTGTGGAGAAAGGTGGTTTTAACGAAGTATCTATTTTTGTATATTTTTGACTTGAAATGTTTAACTGTTTTAAAGAAATCTGTTTGTTTTTTTCTTTAAATTTTCCATTTTTCCTAGGCAGAATATTGGAATATTGGGTTTGGAAATTCTGTGTTCTTCTGGTTCATTTCTCCCTGATGAGGAAACACTTAAATATCCCTAGCTGCACAGAACATTCTAGAATAAAAAACATACAGCTCTGATGGTTTTCTGTCAGAGTCTAAAACAAAGAGCAGTTAGCATAAAAATGCAAAAGGAAACTTTGGAAGGCCAATGGACTTTGATATTCAGCAGGGCTGAAAATCAGCATAAAACTGCCCTTCTTTGGGCTCAATGGCTCAAGGCAATTTCCTAACCTGATAATCCTTACATTGTTTACCAAACTTTACCTTTGATCTGCCTGTATGCATTGCTAAAGGGAAAATGTGTATTCAAGTAAATAAAAGGCAGACCAGGCCAGAAGTCGGTGTGCCTCTTCAGGAAAGAGGTCTCCATCTGGACCCCCAATGCTTTCTAAATTCATATTTCTTGTATAGCATTTTCATTTGTGCATTGCCCCCTCCTTCAGATCCTGAACCTTGCCGTGCAGGTTGCAGCAGTTTTCTTCATCTTAAATTTCTGTTCCCATTGTGTGCCCCATGCTTTCTCATCTTCATACCTCTGCTCATGCTTTCCGCTCCTGGAATTCACTCTTCTTCATTTCTGTGTCCAAATCTTGCAGCTCTCAAGGTCTACCACAGATCCTCTCATGCCCCAGCTGGGAATATATTCTCACCTTCCTTAATCTCCTTAAATCCCTCTGGCTGTACATCTTTTATGGCCCTTGCCACTTCCTGCCACATGTGATGAGCATGGATAAGTATGTTTCCTGTTTCTTCTGGCCTGTGAACTTTTGGAGGACAGGACTTGAACTTGCCTTTTTTTTTTTTTTTCTCACCTGAGGATATTTTTCCATTGATTTTTAGAGAGAGTGGAAGGGAGGGGAGAGACAGAAACAGAGAGAGAAACATCGGTGTGATAGATACACATCAATTGGTTGCCTCCCATATGTGTCCCCATCAGGGGATTGAGCCTGCAACTGAGGCCAAGGCTCTATCCACTGAGCCAAACTTTCTAGGGTTGGAGCTTGCTTTGTGAAGCACCATTTGTTGGTGCCAAACTTGTAAAATTTGTAATGAACATCACAGATTCAAAAGCAAAGTAGTCATGACAGCATATGACATTTTAATGAATTAGTCTAGAAAAAAAGTGTATTTAAAGAGTATTGCCCAAACTGATCTTTTCACAATCTGTTCTGTAATGTTAAAAGAACCTTAGGGACTCTCAACATTGTTATAATTATGTAGATGCCACTCTTATAGAACTAGTTAGTATAGCTGGATCCAAGGTGGAGGAAATATAACATTCAACCTTAGAACCTCTCAGATTCAGTGCTAGGCACTGACATGCAGTCAGTTTTCTTGTTCTGGAGGGGTGTCCTGTGCACGGCAGGATGTCCAGCAGCTTTCCTGCCCTGCTCACTCCAGCCCACAGCATTTATCTCTCCAGTTGTGAAAATCAAAAATGTTTGCAGATGTTGCCAATTCTCCCAGGGAACAAAATGGTCCCTGTTGAGAAACAGCACTCTACATGAAGAATTTGCGGTTTGACTGAGTCTTCAAAACAGCTTCTCTTAATTTATTTAAAGCTCTTTATTTACTTCTTGGTTTATATCCAGCTGCCACTGTTTATGTATTTTTTTATTGTGCTCTTGTATCATCTTGAGTAATTTTTTAAAATAAAGGGTGCGTGGATGGTTAAAGAAATAAATTTGGGAGTTTCTCTTTGGAGGCAGATGTACTCATATATGGCTAACTTAATTTTGACAGAGATGCCAAAGAAATTCAATAGGTAAGGGTAATTTTTTCAACAACTAGTACTGGAACATTTGGATAGCTATATGTAAACAAAGAAGCAAACAAAAAAATTTAAAAATCCATTTTTACATAACACCATATAAAAAATTAATTTGAGATGGATTATTTTTCTAAATGCAATAGCTAAAGCTATAAAACATTTAAAAGAAAATAGGAAAAAATCATAGTGACTTGGAGTTTGGCAAAGGATTCTTAAATACCACACAAAAAGCACAATCAAAAGAAAAAGCAATGAAGTAAAAAAAAACAACAACACTGAATTTATCAAAATAAAAAACTTTTGCTCTTATGGAAATAAAAAAGCAAAGTCATATTCTGGTTCAAAATATAGCAAAATGGATATAGAGGACATATCTGGAATATATATATATATATATATATATATATATATATATATACTAGTGGCTCAGTGCACAAATTTTGTGCATGGGGGGCGGGGGTGTCCCTCAGCCCGGCATGCACCCTCTCACAATCCTTGACCCCTCGGGGGATGTCCGACTGCTAGTTTAGGCCTTATCCCACAGGGATCCCTGCAAATTGGGCCTAAATTGGCAGTTGGACATCCCTCTCACAATCCAGGACTGCTGGTTCCTAACCTCTTGCCTGCCTTCCTGCCTGATCACCCCTAACCACTCTGCCTGCCTGCCCGATTGCCCCTAACTGCTCACCTGCCTCCCTGATCATCCCTAACTGCTTGCCTGCCTGCCTGATCTTTTCACAATCTGTTCTGTAACTGCAGGGGAGAGCAATTGGGGGGGACCAGGCCTGTAGGGGAGGACAGTTGGGGGCGACCAGGCCTGCAGGAGTGGGAATTTGTGTGTGTGTGTGGGGCAGGCCTGCAGGGGAGAGCAGTTGCGGGGGGGACCAGCCCTGCAAGGGAGGGCAGTTGTGGGGGGGACCAGGCCTGCAGGGGAGGGCAGTTAGGGGTGACCAGGCTGGCAGGGGAGGGCAGTTAGGGGTGACAAGGCCGGCAGGGAGGGCAGTTAGGGGCAATCGGGCTGGCAGGGGAGCAGTTAGGCATCAATCAGGCTGGCAGGGGAGTGGTTAGGGGCTGATCAGACTGGCAGGCAGAAGCGGTTAGGGGCAATCAGGAAGGCAGGCAGGCGATCAGTTGGGAGCCAGCAGTCCTGGGTTGTGAGAGGGATGTCCGACTGCCCATTTAGGCCCGATCCTGCAGGATCGGGCCTAAACGGGCAGTCGGACATCCCTGGAGGAGTCCCAGATTGGAGAGGTGCAGTCTGGGCTGAGGAACACTCCCACCTCCCCACCCCCATGCACGAATTTCGTGCACTGGGCCTCTAGTTTTAAAATAAAAGAGCAAAAGATTCTGAGGATATTCTACATAGAAGATGTACAAATGGCAAATAAGCACATAAAAAGATGTTCAACACCAATAGTCATCAGAGAAATGCAAATTAAACCATTAGTAAGATATCACTACACTCCCAATAAAGTCACTAAAATGGAAAAGACCAGCAATATCAAATATTAGCAAGAATGTGGAACAACTGGAACTCTCATGTACTACTCCTTGGAATGTAAAGTGCATTGACTACTCTGAAAAACACTTTGACAGGTTTTTTTTTTTAAGTTAAAAATATACCTCTCATGTTACCCAAATATTACACCCTTAAGTATTTCCCCAAGAGGGAAATAAAGCATACATTCATACAAAGAATTATACAAAAATTTTCATAGCAGCTTTATTTGCAGTAGCCAAAAACTAAAAACAAAAGGTGAGTATACAAACAAATTGTGGTATATTCATACTATAGATTATTAGTTGGCAATAAAATTGAATAATAATTGATGCATGCAACAATGTGGCTAAATCTCAAAATAATTATATTGACGGAAAGAAGCCAGGAACCCCCCCCCCCCCAAAAAAAAAAATGTACCTACTGTAAGATTATATTTATGCAATGTTGTAGAAAATATAAACTAATCTATCATGAGAAAAAGTAGATTAGTTATTGCTTGGGGTGGAGAAAAGGAAAGAATTCCAGATGATCACAAATGAACTTTGTAGATGATGATTGTGGGTATTAATTTCTCAGTTGTGATGATGGTCTCATGGTGTATACAAGTTAAAATTGGTCAAATTGTATACTTTCAATATGTGTACTTTATTATATGTCAGTATTGCCTCCATAAAACTAAAAATAAATTGCTCCCAAACTGATACTTTGACAATTTGTTTTGTAACTTAAAAGTAACCTCTAGTTTCTCTTTGGAAGGTAGAAATTATAAATAAAATGGCCTGTTAAATTTTTGGGTTTAAACACTGCTTCCTCTAGAGCTTTCTTTTAGAATTCACATGTTCTTGGGGAGAAGGAATCACTCCCTAAAAAATTGGTGTGAGTCACTCATCAAAGTTCTTTTGAGTTTCAGAACCTTAGTTTTCTCTTTCAGAAAATGGGCATAATAATAGCTACCACAGAAGACCAATGGGACAATTACACAATGTAGGCAAAGCACCACCACAGTGATTCTCTGGAAGAATTCATTCTCTTCTCTTTCCCTTCTTCTCTCTTTTCCACAAAGCCAAGCATGTGTAACAAGTGCTCAGTAAATCCATGTTGTTTGAATTATTCACCATTTGCTTGTTTTAATTCAGTTAGTAAAGGCACCAAAAACACTGAATCAATTTTTAATCTTTTTTTATGTATTGTCATAAAACAATAGCAAATTTGGAGAACATATCACTAGAGCACATGGGACAAATTCAACTCCTGACATAATTGTGTATTCACTAAAGTAGTTCCTTATATAAGGGTGACCCTCTCCATACATACAAAACAACTAGACAAAATTTAATCATAAAATTAGAATCTTGATAATGGATTTTTTCATTGGGAAAACATAATTATTTTAAAACTTTAGTTGTATGAATTTGTCCAGATTATACCATGCACATTTCTTTAATCCAGGAAAAAGAAAAAGGTTTGACTAATTTAATAAAGAAGAGATACAGGAATTCATATAAGTGTCTTGTTTAAGCTTTAAAACACTGTCCATTTGGAATATGCCATTGATGCACTTGTTTTAGGCAGTTCCTTCTTGCCTCCTCCTGGTTCCCAAACAATCTCCTATTTCGTCAACTTCTATTGCACGGTTTTCAAACTCCTTACAGTCCTGTCTGCTCTTCTGGTTTCATTATTCACAGGTCTATCTTATCAAAAATGGCTTTCACATATGACCACAGTATCTTTGCGTGAGCCCTGAGTATGGTGGTGATATTACCACCTGTGCTCAAAATATCTCACTTCTATAAATATAGGTTAAAATTCTAGAAGCTATAAAAAAAAATCAGGGTCACATAATTGGGCTTACAGTCAACCAGGGATTTTCACTTGCATTCTGGGTAAACCAGGTGTTGACTGTTGCCTTGAATGGAGCTAGCGTCCAAGAACCCTCCCTGCTTCCGTTTCTCCAGGAGCAGGTACAGTGAGGAGACTGTGGTCTAGGAAAGAGGGCCTCACAGAAGATGAACCTATTGGCACCTTCTTCTCAGACTTCCCAGCCTCCAGAAAGGTGAGAAATGGTTGTATGTTGTTTATAAGTCACCTGGCTTATGGTATTTTGTTATAGCAGCTCAATGGACTGAGACAATATGATTAATCAGCACGTGTATGTGTATCAGCTCATTGAGCAGCATAAAATCTGTGAGATAGGAGAGACAGGTATTAATGATGTCTTTTTGCAAATGAGGAAATGAAGGCCAGAAAGGTTAAGTGATTTGGCCATCATCCTATCGTTTCTAAGTTTTTAAACAAAATACATTTTGACTTCATTATCTCTTTAGTCTGGTAAAATAAGATGTATTTTTGTTTATAGAATTTACAGTAATGCCCAAGAGTTAATTGTCTTGTAAAGTGTATTTATAGCATGAGCATACAGAGTGTTAAATGGATTTTAAGGACGTAATTATCCCAAGTCACAACTCTAACAGAGTAGCTAATGTCATTTTAGCATATTATTTTTCAGTTTTAGTTGGCATGTATCACTTATATAATTATAGTAGGAATTATACATTTCTCCATCTGAATTGTTTACTGCTATAAACACTTTTCCTTGTAGTTGCAGAGTTCATTGCCATTGTTTTTAAAAAGTACATATCATATTGAGTTTAATAATTTATTCAACAACTTTTTAAGAATATATAGTTTAGACAATGCTGCAATCACTACATTAAAAACTATTATTTTTTAAAAACTACATTTCTTACATTAAGAAAGACATATTGATATGGGTAAAGCTACATATATCCATATTGCATTCCAAAGAGGTTGTCCTTATGTTCTAGGCTTATAGTAAGTAATGTAGACATGACCTGACATTGAATTCTAAGAGACATCATTTATTTTGTAATTATTTTGTTAATTTTCATGTAAAATGCTGTTATCTCATTTTCATTTTTCATTACTGGTAAACTGAAACATTTTCTCATGTCTCTGGCATGTCTTCATAAACTTACCCCTCCATTCTTGGCCAATTTACCTACTAATTTTTATTAAACAACCTACCGAACATTTCTGAATCCTAGGGATGAATGAAGCTTAGGTTGTGGCCTGTACTCTTGATGACACTGTAATTAACTGTAAGACTGAGTAGCTCTAAGAAGGGGTAAATCTCTAGATCTGTTATACATGCTCGTTTTGGGAGATCTATTGTGCCAAGGGCTCAGGTGGCCCCCTGTGGTGTTCCTGTTTTGTTGGGTCTCCCATTCCTGTGCAGAGGGAAGTGCTTCAGCCAGGTACACCTGGAATTCCCTGGAGGTTTTGCTAGAAGAGGGAGGCCTTGCCGGAAGAGGAGGCCTTGCCCTCTGTTGTCTTCCCTTTTCATGGGGACATTACAGAACAGCCTTTACAGCTGGAGATGAGCACACTGCCTCAGCCTCAATCGCTTTGACCTTAGATGTCAACTGTTAGCACCTGCTTTCCTTGTGGGAAATTGGGTTTGTACACATCCTGCTCTGCCTGGAAGGAGCTCCCAGTCCCAGCTTGCTTTTAATCAGGCACAGTTTCCAGGGTAGCGATGGTGTGTGTGTGGGGGGGGGGGGGGGGGGAGTGTCATTTATTGAATAACATGCTTGTGCAGCCACATGAAATAAGGCACTTGGAGCCATCACAAAATGTAATGTGATAGACATAAGGTCAAGGTCTGGCATGAGCATTTCTCCACTATTAAGGGTGTGGGAATGTGTTTTCTAAAGTCTTTCCTAACTCTAACATGCGGGTATTAAAAGGGTTGTGTGTGTGTGCATGTGCATTTATTTTCTATGAACAGAATGTTAGAATCAACAGAACAAAACTTTAAATGTAAAAACTTAAGTGTTTTACTTTTAGAAATAAACTTTCTACTGAGATCTAATGTATATGCAGAGGGTTGCATGTAAGTTTACATCTCCATTTCCACAAAGTGAACAAATCTGTTTAAGTAGCACCAGATGGAAAAAAAAATCATTGATGTTCAGGTCCCAGAAGTCCTTCTGGGCCCACTGTCCAGACCCCATCTCCACACAGGTAACTACTATTCTCTAGTCTCGTGGATTAGTTTTGCCTCTTTTTGAAATTTATGTAATGGAATAATTCAGTATATATACTATTTTGTGTTTGGCTTCAAGAAGTAATTAAATTTTGTAAGGGAACTTCCACATGTACTAAGAATGATTTGTATTTGACTGTTTTTCTAAGTTCTTTTGCAATTATATAAGCCCTGCATGATGAGTATAGAAAATTTGAAAAGTATAGAAAAGTGAGGAAAAAATAACAGACCATTCATATTCCTGTCACTCAAAGACAACCATTTTGACATATTGCCTACTAGTATTTAATCAATGCATTCATTAACTAATACATTTATACATTGAGTATTTATGGAGCATATATAAAATGTAGGCACTATGCTGGGCACATGAAAAACAAACAAAAATACTTGTTTTTACATTTAAATACTTTGTAAAGTTTTACACCCCACCTTTTCATTGAACATTGTAGTGCAGGCCTCGAGCGTGTTCTTGCTGGCTGGTTAAAACGGGCCAAAGGGGAGAAGAAACCCTAGTTCTATGGCAGCTCTGAGGTCTTCAATTTGCTTATGCCTGATTGCACCATCTCAGAAAGAACAAAGATTTTCTCAGGACCCTCTTGGTGGAGGGGGTGGAGGAGAGATGGGAATGAAGGAGAGGTGGAAGGGTCCAGAACAGGATGCCAGCTTCCTGCAACATAATGATGGCATAATGATGTCGAGGCCAGTGGCTGATGAGTGAATTACGACTGAGGCTTTAACACTGGTGGCAGGCCAGGGGTCAGGAAACCTGGAAATGAAGGCACTGACTAGGGGGCAGCTAGGCAATAGAAGACAGTGAGCCAGGGAAACTAGTAAATTAATCTCAGGAGTAGATGCAAAGATTGGATATTCATAAGCTCCGAAAAAGAGGGAAGAACTGTAAGAAAAGTTGGCTCTTAGATCAGGGCCTCAGGCTCTGGATACTAAGATCAGTAGAGATGGAGGCTGCAGGCTGGAGGGTAGGGCATGGGCTTCAGGTGTGCCCATTTGAACCCACTTCAGGGTTAAAGAGGAGCCGGTGTTGCAGGCAGGTTCTCTTGGCCTCATCCTCAAGGCACGGGAGTGGGTGGGATCTGAATAAACTGATAAACTCGCCAGAGATTTTGAGGTCTAAGAGTGAAGATTACAAAGCCTGCTGCTTTCATTAGAAAAGCCTCACTTTTATTTAAACACATTATCTTCTGACAATATGATGGAAGGTAGGAATAGCCCTTTGAAACTGGTTAGCTCTTCAAGTAATACCTGCAACATTTGCTTCAACCATTAATACGAGCTGGTTAAAATGTATTGAGGGCCTTTCAGTCTTAGCCCTAATGAAACTAACCTCATCTTTACAAAGATTACAGGACACTAGTGGCCCAGTGCACAAAATTCGTGCACATTAAAAGGGAATTAATTAGAGGAAATATTTTAATATTGCTATTTGCCCTTCTCTATAATAGAAGTATCAGAGATGAAAGAAAATTAGTAAAATGTATATAAAAATCTCCCTCCTGTCAGAGTGTAGGGCGTGCCACAGGACCCAGAGTCAAGTCCCCGCCCACCTACATGCCTCGAAGTTGCATGAGACCCAGACCCGGCTGGCCCCACCCCCATTAGGCAAGACCCAGACCTGGCCAACCCCACCCCCATCAAGCACCGCTGGGTGGGGGACGAAGCCTCCTGCTGATCTCGCATAACGACAATTTGCATATTAGCCTTTTATTATTAAGATAAGTCTTTTCCCATTTTACAGATGGGAAGCTGAATTTCAGTGTGGTTAAGAACTTTGTTCAATGAGACTCAGCAAATACACAGCAGAAGGAGTCTATATGCCATCTGGACTTTCTGCTAAGTATTGTGAGGGCAGGAACCACCTTGGAGGAGCTCTTGATCCAGAAGACTCCTGGACTCAGTAATCACTCTGCCCACCTCTGGGAGGTGGAAATGGGAGGCAGGGGCACCAAATGGGTTGGGGAAGCCCAAGTTCACCTGTAAGTAGGCCCCCCAGGCTCAGGGGACAGTCCCAGGACACATATGCATTCATTCTGTTACTAAAGGGGTCACTGAGATGGTGGTGCTGGAGGTGCAGAGCAGCACAGAAGTGTAGCAGGGCAGGGATGTTGGCATTAGAATGACAAGCCCCTCTCCCCCAGCACAGGCGCCAGGTGCTAGCATGTGTGAGCATCTTCAAGAGATGGTTTTTCAGGCTCCAGGCAGCATTCCCAGGCCTGTCAAATTCAAACACTGACTGCCTATTCTCAGCCGGGTTTGCTTTGTAATCTGGTTAGAATTTCCACGTTTAAAAAGTCTTCATGGATACGGTAAACATTTAAAAGCACCTTAGGAAGTCAGGGGCTTTCAAGCTCTTTTCTTCCTGGGATGATTTCACTCTGGTTTTGTGAGCTTGCTCTGCAGTGTCCTCACGTCAGGTCCTTCGGGAGCAGTGCTCCCAACCTTTCCCTGAGAGTATGTGTGTGGCATTAAGGGGAGTGCTGATGGGGATTTGAGAGGATTTTTCTCAAAAATGGTGAAAGCAGTTATTACTCTTTCTGTATCCATATAATAAAAGCCTAAGCAACTGTTAAGGTGGAACAACCAGAACAACCGGTCGCTATGATGTGCACTGTCCACCAGGAGACAGATGCTCAACTCAGGAGCTGCCCCCTGGTGGTCAGTGTGCTCCCACAGGGGGAGCGCCGCTCAGCCAGAAGCCGGGCTCACAGCTGGCAAGCACAGCGGCAGTGGCGGCAGCCTCTCCCACCTTTGAGGCAGTGAACCAAGAGCCAAGCGGTAAGGAGCAGCGAGCAGGCAGGGGTAAGGAGCAAGAGGTCCTGGACTGCGAGAGGGCACAGGCTTTGCTGAGGGACAACCCTCTAGTGCACTAATTTTGTGCACTGGGCCTCTAGTATTCTATAAGAACAATAAATATAAAAAAGAAATAATAAATGTTTACAAAATTCTAGATAAATACTTTTTTCTTTTTATTGAGAAACCTGAACTTCTTTCATGGATATACTTTTTTAATCCAATGGTTAATGCTTAAAATGACTACATACACTTTTTGATTAAACATTTTTAATTATAGCTTCAAATCGTTGATTATCTTTATCCACAGAGAAATTTTATTCCACAGTTTCACAAAAAAAACTTAAAACAATTTTTGCAATTATTCTACAATTTATTTTTAACAGTTGAAATTATATTTAAGGCTTCACTAGCTCTTCCTTTCCTTCATGGTCTAGTATTGGCATTTCTTGTGGTAATGTGAAAAAGATTCAAATCTAATGGGACTTTTTTGTACCAAGTATTTAGAAGCAGCGGAGTTCTAATTTGCAGGATGTGCATGAATTGTGAGAGCTATCCCTCTGCAGATAGCTTGGCTGCTAATCAAAGGGCACCTCAGTTGCTAATTGAAAGAAGTTTCAACATATATGAAAGCAGGGATTCAGAGCACTGCCTGGAACTTTGCACACCAGGCACTTGAACCTGGGCCTCCACCGCACCCCTAAGTGGCCACACCTTGGGCTACAGATAGAAGTGCTTCTTGTTTACCCAGAATAGGATGTCCTCTAGCAGCTTTACAGGTTCTGTTCCCCATCTCAGCAGCAGTGCTGTGCTTTGCAGCTGGCTTCTGAAGTATAGTGCCAAGTTGCCTAGCACCTCCTTGTCCATACCACCTCCCAGGGCACACAGCAGCCATGACAAGCATCGCTCCTCTTCCCAGTGGCCTGGGGTGTGTAATACTTCAGACCCCCTGGGTGTGTAATTTTTCTCCAACCTGCTTTAAGGAGCCTGGAAAAGGCAGATGTGGTTGCAACTGGTCTGTTGGCTTTGGCTACCCTAGACACCATCATCTGGCTGCCCTAGGGCTAAGGGGATCAGTATCTCCTGGTACCTGTTACATAATACATTTTTTTGAAAAGCTCAAATTTAGAGAGACACGTTTCTTGTTTTCCCTGAGTTCTTAGGAACTTGAGCTTCCTGTTTAAAGGTTTCTAGGTTACGTTTACCATCTTACTCAATGTTCTTGCAAGCAGCCCATTGGGCAAGATAAGAGGCAGCAAAGTGTAATTTCTCATAGTTAGACCCTGGTGTCAGACTGACAGGTTCCAAATCTTAGCCTAGTCAGCTTGCTAGATGTATGCCTGTGTTCCTCTCCTCGTTTATATAAATTAGGGACAATAATAATGCTGTTTCCTTATGATTCTTGAGAAGACTAATTGATTAATGCATGTGAATTTCTTACAACAGTGCCTACCAGAGAAGGGTTAATAGTACTAATTGGTGATATTATTGTTGTCAATAGAAACATAAGATGATGTTACTAGTGTTCCAAGAGTTCATTATTACTCCAGTGGAGTTTTTTTTTTTTTAATGGAATTTGACTCAAGGGAAAAGTAAATAATGGCTATGAAATCTGAAGGGATTTAGCTTTATCCACTTACCAGACTATCCTCTTTGCTTTGGGTTTGTAATATTTTTCATTTATATTATACGTTTTGTAACCAGAATTGATATCACCCTTCCATTTTAACCACTTACAACAAGATAATAAGCCAGGATTAAGGTTAGGATTTGAAGTGTGGAATAGCTACCTACCTGTAAGAAGATTGAATTCTATATTTATTGTCATTGAGTTGGTTAGAGTCACCTGCAGCTAATGCAAAAATTCAATGACATAAATTTATAAAAATGTATTATGCTCCTTGGCATCCAGAGTCATCCTAACTTTTTATATTCTTTGAACCTTGGACTCAGGGGGGAGCCATAATAATTAGAAGACCACTTACAATTTCAGTCTTAACTAAAGACATAGGTTGGCTTCACAATTGAAATGGAACGTGTACAAGGGTGGCAGACTTTGTCTTCCACCTATTATGGCTTTGTCACAGAAAAGTGGATTAATATAGTAACACTTCATTGTAAATGGACATTAATGAATGCTAAATTACCACCAAATGCCTATGCAACTGCATGTAACAGCTACTTTCACATTCAAAGAGTATTTCATGATTAATGTTGTTGTAATAAATACCAGGGAAATTAATAACCATTTGTCACATTAAAAAGTGTTGCCGATTAATTTTATGCTATTTTTCTCTTCTCATTTGTCACAAGAATGAGAACCTAGAATTTTACAGTCTACTATGTGGTGCAAATTAAAGAAGTAGCCGCACCACACTGACCTTTTCAGTATTCTAATCTTTGCTTCGCTGACCTCTCAAACCTCTTCCTGGCAACGGTTAGGCTTTTGAGAAAAGGGAGAGTCAAGGCTGTTGGGTAAGTGAGCAGAACGAGGAAATATTTTAAGACCCACTTTCATGATTCATTGGCTGTATTAGAAACTCAAATTTTCAGACTATTCATTATCTTGACAAACATTGTAATATGTGCAGAATATGGCACCACATAAATCCATTCTGATGACAAAGAGTGTAATGAGAATGGGAAATGGTAGAAACCCAAAGCAATCACTTTACAATCTGGAGACTGGATGAAGCTAAGTTCCCACCAGGTTTCACGGTGGTTCATTTCTGGCACGCTTAGCAGTTGCTTTCTGTAGAAAACACAGCGTGGCACCATATCCAAGCACTCATAGTGGGAGTTTGGACACATTCATTTGGAAAGTGGCCTGCTTCCAAGTAGAACCTCAATGTAATGAATTCATACCCTTTACTCTGTGGGGCAGTGATTTGAAGTTGTTGATTGGAAATGAACGATTTACTCCTGTTTAAAAGGGACATATTTTTATGTATTAGTATACTTATTCACCTATTTCCTTTATTTAGGTATTTAATAAGTATCAAATAACTGGTGAATGCATGGTATTGTGCTAGGTAATGTAAGGGACTTACAATTTAAAAAGATTGAATATAGATGAATGGACCCTAACAGTTCAAAGAGCTGAGGATAGATCCCCAGCAGAATGAGCAATTATGGTTATACTAGAGGCCCGGTGCATGGATTTGTGCACCTTAGAAGGTGGCTGGTGTGGCGGGACTGGATGAGATGGCCCAGACATGCTCTGGAGCCAACCTCCCGTGGTCCCTTCCCAGCCAGCATACCTGGGGTGGCATTGGGGCTCGAAGGGCATCTGTGGAGTGAGTGGGGTCCCTCTGGCAAGTGGGGTCCCTTGGCCTGGCCTGCGGGGATTGGGCCAAAATGGACAGTCCAACATCCTCCGAGGGGGTCTCAGAGTGCGAGAGGGCACTCTGCAAAGTTGCTGTCGCTCTGCAGCTCCTGTGTTGAGCGTCTGCCCTCTGGTGGTCAGTGTGCATCATAGCTACTGGCTGGTCAGCTGGTCCCTTAGGCTTTTATACATATAGATTTTCCTGGTATATATTAATGTGGATCACTCTGGTCATGAGGATTCAGGACAGATATGTGCTAGTACTGAGTTATTTGGTCCCTAGGAAAATGGGGATGGCCAATCTGCATGAGAAGGGAATTCAAAGGATGAGGAAGGATGAAGAAAAGTTTATTTGTTTATTTTTTGTTTGTTTTTTATCCTCACCTGAGGATGTTTTATTGATTTTAGAGAGAAAGGAAGGGGGGGGAACATTGATGTGAGAGAAAGAGAGAGAGAAACATTGATGTAAGACAGAAACATCAGTTGCCTTCCATGTGCATTCCAACTGGGATCGAATCTAGGTATGTGCCCTGACCAGGAATCAAACCCACAACCTTTTGGTGTACAGGATGATGCTCCAACCAACTGAGCTACCTGGCAGAAATGTTTGTATTTTCAACAATTTTATAAATAATTGGATATATATATATATATATATATATATATATATATATATATATATATATATATATATATATATATCAGTGTAAGACCTTATAATTGTTCCCAACAAAATTTGTTACTCAGAATTAGCAGATACACAACACCAGCAAATGTGCTTAGCACCTACTGTAGGAAGGCCTCATCCTAGAGAGTTTAGGGAAATGAGCTATTATGGTTATACTAGAACTTGACACCATGTTCTACCCAAGTATACCAATATTTTCTGTAATTTCATAACCATATGCATAGTCCATGTGACTAAAAGTTGCAATCAGAATAGTTTGGTAGTGGTATTCTGCAAGCAGGTGGGAAATTTGGAGTGAGAGTATATTCAATTGCTGAATTCCAAAGCAAGACCATGGATCAGGACTGGGCAGGGAAGTTAAAGTCAGGGCAGGAATTAAGGCTGGGGGTTGGACCAGGTTGGACAGAAGGCAGTATGTTAGAGGCCAGGAAGCAGGAAATGAGGATCAAAAAAGAAAACAAGCAGTCATAGTAAGACAGCTAGTGGAGGCAGCAGTCAGAGCAAGGAAATCTGAAGGATCTACATGAGTGAGGCAAAGTGATGAAGAAGAATCACTTTTGAGGTATATTTTTGAAACATGGCTTTTATGATGTAGCAGGTGGGTCTCAGTATATGATTGTGACATCTACATTCACTTTATGCAGAATATCATTGCTTACAGGAAACTTAATCTCATTACCTAAATTTGTGGGAGTCCTGAGGAGGTGCCTGACAGAGCTAATACTTATAGGTTGTATGGCCAAGGAAAGGCAGTGTTTTTGGCTATCTTTATAAAAGCCTAATAGCATTTAAAATCAGGTATGCAAAAGCTGGGGGTGTTTTGGCTACCTTTGCAAATCTCCAGCCTGCATTACCTGTTAACTGCCCATTGGCATACCCTTTTGCCTACTTCCCCATGTAATTTTTGTCCTTCTTCCCAATATAAGCAGCTGGCTACGGGGAGAGGCAGAGCAGATTTTTGTGGATGAGCTGCTGCTCTCCCATACTGCCAGCAGTATTGGAATAAATGCTCATATATAATTCAACCCTGTCTCTGCTTAATTGGCTCAAGTAGTAACAAGCAGTGCAGACCCATTGATTGTCCGGTTACATTAGCACATCATATATTTTATACTAGGATTTTCCTAACAATCTAAATGATGTTTTAAAATTTGCGTAACTCAAGGTATACTCTTTATGCTGTAAAGTCAATTGGTTTTTGACAAATCAGTGTCATGTATCTGCTATGATAATATACAGAATAATATCATCATTCTAAAATTTTCTGTGCTTCATCTACTCAACCTACTTGCGTATCTCCCTGAACCTCTGGCAGCCATTGAACTTTTTACTCTCTTTATACTTTTGCCATTTTTAGAATGTCATGTAAGTGAAATTTTAGATTACATAGTATTTTCAGATTCTTATCAAATTCTTTCTCTTAACAATATGCATTTACAACTTATTGGTGTCTTTTCATGGCTTGATAGCTCATTTCCTTTTTAAAAAATTAAATCTTGATTGTTGAAAGTATTACATATGTCTCCTCTCCACGCCGTTGACTTCTTCTACCCACCTCTACTCCTCTTTCCCCATCCCCCACCCAAGACCTTCACCACCCTATTGTCTGTGTCCATGGGTTATGCATATATGCATACAAGTTCTTTGGTTAATCTCTCCCCACCCAAACACCCTCCCCCACCTTCCCTCTGAGATTCCACAGTCTGTTCTATGCTTCTATGTCTCTGGATCTATTTTGTTCATCAGTTTATTTTGTTCATTAGATGCCACATATGAGTGAGATCATGTGATACTTGTCTTTCTCTGACTGGCTTATTCGCTTAGCACCATGGTCGACAAACTGCAGCTCACGAGCCACATGCGGCTCTTTGGCCCCTTGAGTGTGGCTCTTCCACAAAAGACCACGGCCTGGGCGAGTCTATTTTGAAGAAGTGGCATTAGAAGAAATTTAAGTTTAAAAAATTTGGCTCTCAAAAGAAATTTCAATCATTGTACTGTTGATATTTGGCTCTGTTGACTAATGAGTTTGCCAACCACTGGCTTAGCATAATACTCTCCAAGTCCCTCCATGCTGTCTCAAAGGGTAAGATATTCTTCTTTTTATAGCTCATTTCTTTTAATCACTGAATAATATTTCATTGTGTGAATTTCCCACAGATTGATTATATATTTCTCTGTTATAGGATACTTAGTTGTCCTGGAGTTCGGCAATTGGGAAGAAAACTACTCTAAACACTCACATGCAGGCTTTTGTGTGTCTGTGTTTACTCCAAATTGTTTGAATAAATGCCTAGGAGTGAGATTGCTGGATCATATGCTAAGTCTGTGTTTGACATAGTAAGAAACTGCCAAACTGTCCTCCAAAATGGCTGCACCATTTTGTATTTCCACCCACAGATGAGTGAGAGTTCCTGTGGCTCTGCATCCTTGCCAGCAATTGATTTTGTCAGACTTTTGGATTTTAGCCAATAAGGTGTGCAGCTGTATGTCATTTTTTAAATTTGCAATTCCTTAATGACAAATGTTTATCATCTCTTACATATGCTTATTTTCCATCTGTGTATCTTTGGTAAGGTGTCAGTTTGGATCTTTGCTCATTTTTTAATTGGGTTGTTTGTTTTCTTATTGCTGAGTTTTAAGAGTTCTTTGTATTTCATTTTGGATGTAAGTCATTTTCCAAAGCGTGTTTTGGAAATATTTTCTCTGTGCTTTGTCATTTTATTTTTAAGCAGCGTCTTTCACAGAGAAGTTTTAAATTTTAATAAAGTCCAATCTATAATTTTTTTTCCATGAATGATGCTTTTGATATTGTATATGAAAACTCATTGCCAACCAAGGGCATCTAGATTTTCTTCATAGAAGAAGTTTGATAGTTTTATGTTTTACATTTAGGTTTATAGTCTTTTTAAAATTTCTATGAAAGATATAAAATCTGTGTCTAAATTATTATTTTTGTATGTGGATGTCTACTTGTTCCAGCACCATTTGTTGAATTATCTTTAAATTTTTAATTTTTTAATTTTTTTTTACTAATTTTAGAGAGGAAGGGAGAGGGAGAGAGAGATTGAAACATCAATGATGAGAGAGAATCATTGATCGTCTGCCTCCTGCACACCCCCTACTGGGGATTGAGCCTGCAACCCAGGCATGTGCCCTTGCCTGGAATCGAACCCAGGACCCTTCAGTCCACAGGCTTATGCTCTATCCACAGAACCAAACAGGCTAGGACATTGATTTATCTTTTGTTCTTTTGTAAAAGATCAACTGAGTACATTTGTGTGTCTATTTCTGAGCTCTCTATTCTATGGATATGTGTCTATTCTTTTGCCAATGCCATGCTATCTTGATTATCATAGCTCTTTAGTAATCCTTGTAATTGAGGACTGTCAGTCCACTAACTTTGACCACTTTCTTCAATGCTGTGTTGGTGATTTTAGACCTGTTAAAAAATATATACTCTAGAATCATGTCAATATCTACAAAAGGGCTTGTTAGGATTAAGTGTAGCTGATGCTGGAGCTGGGGAAACAGCCTTGTCAGAGTGGGATGAGGTGGGATAAGGTCTTTCCCTCAGGAGGTAGACCTTTGTCATGGAAAATGCTCTTGGCACATTTCACAATGGTTACTTTTAACCTGCTTCAGGCCAGAACCACAAGAAGATCTTGGTTAGCTCTTCCATACAAAACTAAGTGTGGAGATCCCTTTAAGCCTGCTGCAATCCCCAGGAGTTTCTTACTCTCAAGCTAGTTTGAAAGCTTCAGCAATTCATCAAAATTAGCACTTAGGTATTCCTACTGGTTTGTTGCTTCTTTGGCTTCTGCTCCAGGTAAGCAGATATTGGCTGTAACCTTCTAGATTCAACTAGATAACAGTTCTCTTTAGATTGATGGTTTGCTCTATGAAACCGGTTCTCTGAGTCTAAGAAAATTATTTTTTTTTCTTCAGTTTCTTCAATTTTTTTCATGTTGTAAGAATAAAAGTAATGGCTTTAATCTTTTCATGTCAGGGAAACTAGAAGTTCACCTCAGATATGATCTTCTACTTTCTTCCTCTCCTTCTGGGGCTTACATTATATATATATATATATATATATATATATATATATATATATATATATATATATATATATATATATATATTGATGCTTTATGATTTTCTGATAAGTCTCTGGCTCTGTTAATTTTTCTGTACTTTCTATTCTTCTTCCTGCCATTGAATTTGAGTGGGTTTTCTCTCTGAGCAGGATGCAAGGGTGATTTCTTTCCCCAGTTCTTGTCCAGGTGGATTCAAAGACTGAAGCCACAGACAAAAGGTGTTATATGAAAAGGTGGAAATTTATTGGAAACAAGTACAGACTCCCATGTGGGGAGGGGGTCCCAAAAGTGGTAGTCCATTAAGCCCCTTTTTCTTAAGGTTTATAAAGGCTGCAGTTCTTTGTCTCTTGATACTCCCTTCTTATTAGTAGAATATCAACTTCAACACTCAAACCCCATGTGGTGCCCCCCTTTTTCTCTTGCCCTTAGTGGTAGAATTCCCTATCTCCTGTGAAGGTTTATTTTCTCTCTCTCCCCATACCCTGTGGCTTTTCCCTATCATCTGTGATTGGATGTCTTACTCTTCCATTATCCTGTGGCACCTTTTGTTCTTTGTGAATGTATGTCTTTCTGCAGCTCCAAGCCCACAACCAACTATGCCTCCCTCCCCCAAGAGCACCCTAATTCCTAAAATTCCCTCAACCTGCCTATTTTACTCCTAAAATCTCCTTTCACCATTACAAATCTGCTGTTGAGTTCCTCTGGTGAATTTTTCATTTTTGTTACTGTATTTTTCAACTTGATAATTTCCATTTGGATCTTTTTTATACTTTCTCTAGTTAGATCCCCTATTTGTTGTCTTGCTATCAAATTTTCCTTCAATACTTTGAATATTATTTCCTTTAATTTTTATGTCATATTTATTATAGCTGCATTGAAATTTCTGGTTGCTCAATCCTACATCTAGGTCTATTCAGTTTCATTGAGTGTTTTTGTTTTTCTCTTCTTGAAGTATGGGTCACTCTTTCCTGTTTGTTTTACATATCTTGTAATATTTTGTTGAAAACTGGGCATTTTAGCTAACAGAGTAATTTTATTTTCTCTGTTTTTTTTTTGGTCATTGTTTTGTTTTCTCTAACTTACCTGGAATTAAATTGTGGAATTTATCTCCTTGAAGTGTGTAGTTGCTTTTCTCTGCTCAGAATTTACTTTTATTGTTTAGCCTGACTTCCTAGGAGTTGCCTCAGTGTCTGCATAGCTTAATAGTTAGCCAATGATTAGGGAATTATGTTGTGCTCAAATACCTTTAGCTCTTAAACCTTCCTCTCTTTGCTGATTGATCTTTGTGGGGGTTGGGGAACACAGTCAATGTTCAGCCAGTTCTCAAATCTTCTTGGACTTTTCTTTTCAACTCTCTTGGGTGTGTCTCACACATAAGCATAGCTTCCCAATTACCCAGGGATGCATGGTAAGTTCATCTCATCTCTTCTATGGCTCTCTTCTAAGATATCTCCTACAAGTTAGAGGCTAGTTCAACTTTTGCCTCAACTAGGACCACAACCTTAGGCTAGTAGAGCTGTCAGTTTTCCATATATTTCCTACTGATAGTGCTACCTGTTATATATATTTTTTCCTGTTCTAAAATTGTGCCACTTTCTTTTGTAACTAATGTTATCTTGGCCACCTCCATGTTGGCAACATTGCCATTATTACTGACTGAGCTAAAGATGGGGAGATGGATTTTAGTCCCAGCTAAGAAGACTACATACTCTGTTGTTTTTAGCTAAAGGACTAGCTATTTTCTATAAATACTTCTCAATTTGTTTTTTGCACTTGGTCAACTTTTCAAAGTTCAAAACTAGTTTTTGGGATTTTTGTCCTCTTTTGTGGGGTAGAGAGAAGAATTGTTACCCCTTTACTTCTTGTGTTTTTGTTGTTTGTTTCTTTGCTTTTTAAAAAGTAGTAAAGTATACTTATATACCATCATCTTGTTGCTGGAAGCACTCACTGCTATCAGTTTAGTTGCTGTTTTATATGTATCTCATAAATTATATCAAGTTCACGCAGATATTTCCAATTCAAATTTAGAATTATGGGTGTGTGTATTTTTTTTAATGTAATCTCTTTTATATTACATCTATATGTCTTTTCTTCCATGCCAAACCTCTGGGTTCTTAATAGCACCATCATAATTACTCACTTTATCTCACAATATCCATGTACCTGTCTCAGTATAATAATATCAACATGATCACAGATATGATTATTTAAAATAGGTTTTATTTGTACTGTACTGTTTGTTTTATAATATGCTGATGTTGATTTTTTTGCTGCTACATATTTGTATGATATATGCTATTTGAATCAGAATATATCTGCTTGCCTAGAGAAAAATTGGTATTCTATCTTGCCCAATCCTTAAATATACTGTATTTTATATCCATGATGGATAATAGAGTACATTTCCATGAGTTTCAGAGAGCTATTCTATTGTCCAGTTCTGCACATTTTTATCACATCATAATTCTGCTCCAAACTTGATACAGTTTACATTCTAACTTTGTCAGATGTACTAATGTACTTCTAAAATACTGACTATTACAGGTTTTCAAAAGTAGCTGTAAAATTGGGCATTTTCTGCCATCATTTGTGAGCAAGTCACGTGATATCAAGATATAGATCATTGGATATATTACATCTACACAATTTCAGGAAGGCAGGTCATAGAAAAATTACTCCTCAAGTTTATATACTTGACAGTGGTAAATGGAGAAGCCCAGCTGGAGAATTTTACTCAAAAGTGAATTATGTCTTGCATATTATCCAAACTCAAAAGAATAATAACAAATAAAACAATAAACTTTCAATTTTCCTCTCCCCAGCATTAAATTTTTTGAAGAAAATTTTCTTTGACCTTTCCATAACTTTTAAATCATATGTGGAAGTAAAAATACTAATAAAATAAACTCAACATGCATTCACTGTTCAGCTTCAGAAACAATACACTCATGACAAAATTGTTTCATTAATATCTCCATCCATTTATTTACCCCATCTGATATTTGTTTGAAGCAATCAAATTATTTCATCTGTAAACACTTTCAGTGTGTATTTCCCAAAGATAATATTTTAAAAATAAGCATAATTGCATTGTTGCAAATAAAATATTAATATCCTCAAATACCTCGTTCAAATTTCAAATCCTCATAAACATTATAATTCTTAAACCATATGTATGAATTGGACCTGAAAAATTTTAACACTTTGCTTTGTTGAAGGAATGATTGTCCTAGAGTTTTTCGTAGTCTGGATTTTGATGATTGTATTCCCCATGGTTTTACTTAATAGGTCCTTTGATCTCTGTATTTTCTGTAAGTTGGGAATTGAGTCTAGTAGGTTTCATTAGATACAGGTAGTTTTTGCTGTTGTTGGTTGTTTTACAATGCTATTTGATAATTGTTACTGTGTTTTTCCATTTGTAGGCATTTACTGTCTGGTTGCCTCTTTTTTTTTTTTTTTAGCAGCTGTTGATAGTCAATGATGGGATGCATTAATTCGTTAAAAGTTACAAAACATGGCTATTCTGTTACTGTCTATGCATCTAAAATTAGATGTATATAAAAATGTATGAACGGATGTATTTCTGGAATACATCTATAAGTAGAATATTTAGAAATCAAATGGTATAGTTTATATAGAAAATGCTGGATATATGCAAAATGTTATGTTTTATCAATGAGCGTAAACATAAAATCATGCTTTGGAATGCTGTAGGAAAAGATACCCAAGGCAGTATCCCCAAAAGGTTAGTATTTTCCTCATACTCAAAGTCCTTTGAGATTCTTTGTGCAAAAGTTATAATTACATATGTTCTTAATATTTAAAAAGTGATGCTTATAATTATCTTTTGTCCAAAATTTTGTGTATGCTTATTTTAGAAAATATAGATTAATATGAAGAAGGGAAAGCATCTCTAATTCCCTTTTCTGGAGAAAACCACTGTCCACGCAATTTCAAATGTGTCTCAGGGTTCTAAAATCTATTAGATGGTCAACAATAATACTTGAGATGCAGAATGAAAACACAAGAAGTGCATGCTTCAGTGAGCGCCTTATTTAAAAAAAAATTAGAATTGTGACATATACATAAAATTTGTCATTTTTACCATTTTAAAGTGTACAATTCAGTAGCATTAAGGACATTCAGAGTAGTACACTATCTAAACCCGGAACTTTCTCATCACCCCAAATGAAGTCCTTGTGATAGGTCCACCTCTTTGTGACTAAACTAAGAAAAATGGAATTGCACACTTTAGGGTGGTGAGTTTTAAAGTGTATCTATCAATTATATTTCAAAGCTGTTTTTTAAAATGGGAGACAGCAGGAAACAAAATAGAAAAAAAAATCATTGACTTCATGGAGCTTGCATTCTATTGATTATCATTGCTAATAAAATTCTCTAATACTATCAATAAAAATAATTTGGGCAGACTGCCCTTAGGAGGAAAGGATTGTTCTTATAGACTTGCTTAGATTTCTTGAATGCAATCTTAAGTTTATGCTACCTAACTCCCAATTTTCATGAACAGTTGGCCAACCAAGGCTGCAGGGGGGGCAACCAATCCTGTGTTTTCCTCCAGATGAACAATACCCTAAGGCACAAAACAAAAATCAAAATACTGCAAGATAAATTTTACAAAGTAAATCAGCATTTTACAGAGTGATGGAATTTTAGACCTGGAAGCAATCTCAGAGATGATAAAGTTCAACCTAATTGTTTTACAAATGGGCAACCAACACTCATGGTAGATCAAAGCTTTCATCATACCAACCAGGCAATATCTGAATCTATAAGGTAGTTATGCTTAAGAGCAGTGCTGCTATTTTCATTTTTAGTTCACAACACCCCTCCCCACTCCCCCTAAGCATTATCTGTTTCACAGAAGGTGGAAGAGGATAGGTGGGTAAGAGATAATCTACCAAAGACCTTGTATGCATATATGCATAACCCATGGACAGACAATAGGGTGGGGGGCAGAGGGTTGGGGGTGGGGGTGGGGGAGGGCTAGAAGAGGTCAATGGGGAAAAAGGGGGACTTATGTAACACTTTAAACAAAAAAGATTTAAAGAAAAAATAATGTAATTAAATTTACTCCCCCCCCCCCCAATTCTATATTTATAAAATATGCTTTACTTTGCTATCCTAGAAAAGATGGAGTTTGGGTTAATATTGTATGTCAAATAAACACTTTTCATTTATGTACTTTTGGTGTTAATTCATAATTGTCAACAGCAAAATTGCAGAAGGAGGTCCTGAATAAGAAAGATACTATAATTTGTCTATGGCCATACCACCCTGAACGCGCCTGTCTCGTCTGATCTCAGAAGCTAAGCAGGGTCGGGCCTGGTTAGTACTTGGATGGGAGAAAGATACTATAATCTGACCTGGCTCATAGATGATAGCTCCAGGATATGGTGGGCCCCAACATGCCCCCATGGAAGAAACTCAGTGTGGAGACCTTAGATATTGTCTCATTCTCTCAGCAAATAGTATAGGTGCAGAGAAAGTGATGTCCTTGATTGGTGAGCCTCTTCCCCTTGTTCTTAGAAGCTAGCCCAGTTGTGTGCACTTTGGTGCTTTGTGGTGGAAAAAATCCTTCATAATTGACTAATTCTCTTATGACTCAATAACAGGACCGAAGGTTCCTTTGCCTGAATTGGGGGTTTGAATTAACCCTCTCCAAGTCGCTGGATCCTATTTCTGAATGTGAATTCTCATTCACTTTGAGAAGAGTGGATTGTGGATGGAGGGAAATAAGGTTGAGGAGTTTAGGCTGAATATAGCCGTATTTAAAGTGAAATGACTTGCCTGCTGGTGTGGCTCAGTGGTTGAGCATCGGCCTATGAAACAAAAGGTCATGGTTTGATTCCAGACAGGGGACATTCCGGGTTTCAGGATGGATCCCCAATGTGGGGTGTGCAGGAGGCAGCAATAGGTGATTCTCTCTTATCATTGATGTTTCTATCTCTCTCTCCCTTCTTCTCTGAAATCAATAAAAATATATTTATAAAAATAAAGTAAGATGTCTCAAGTTCTAAGAAAACCACTGGATGACTTTCAAAGATATTTCCTGTACTTGTGAGTCACAAAAGCTATGGTAAAAACAGATTTGCAATTGGTCAATTGGAACATTGTCCCAATTGTGCCCCAATTAATTAATTATCTGTCTAGACTTAGTGGGACAAACGCAGGTAACAGGAGTCAGGAATAATGGCCTATCCCCTGGTACTTCAATGTCAAGACAGCTGAGCCGAACTGGAACACATGAACACACAAGACAGAATTAGTATGCAATCACACAAGTGGGTCCTAGGCTCCAGCAAAGGCCACCAGGCGATGCACACGGAAAGAACAGATGACGAAGATGGAGACAGACAGGCGGCCACAGTTGGTTCAGGCTCACACAGCAGAGCAGTCAGTCAGGGGCTCCTCTCACGGAGCGATGCGGAGTCCTCCTCTTATCAGGCAGGAGACGTCGACTGAAGAAGGTCCGATGCTTATATAGCCAGTAGTAAACAATTGTGTCTTATCAGTGTGGGCCAGATGGTGTGCCTTATGCTAGGAGCAGGGCATTTACACTTTAAGGGCTCAGGGCGTTCACATCAAGATAGTGGGGTGGTCACCAATTTGGAAGTTACAGAGTATTGGGGTCTCCACAGAGCAAACATTTCACACAAAAATTATTTCATACACTAGAGGCCTGATGCACAAAGATTCGTGCAAGAATGGGCCTTCCTTCCCCTGGTTGCCTGCACTGCCTTGGCTCCAGCCAGAGCCACCTTTCCGCCTTCCTACGCTGCCCAGAGGCCCGGAGCTGCTGGGGTGGTGCGGAACGCCTGCATCTCGCCATGCGTCCTTGCAAGTGTCCCACCCCCGGCCACTCAGCGCCTGCGTATGCAAATTAACCTGCCATCTTTATTGGGTTAATTTGCATACTCCTGATTGGCTGGTGGTCATCACGAAGATACGGTCAATTTGCATCTTTCTCTCTTATTAGTGTAGATTAGAGGGGTTTCCTTATGACCATAACATTATTATAACAAACAGAAAGGTCTCTGCCAAAATTTTCATCTAGGAGCTGGCACTTTAGGGCAGAGGGGTAAAAATATAAAGTTATATTTGCTATCTCTCTCTCTCTCCCTTTCTCTCTCTCTAGATACATACATACATACATATATATGTGTGTGTGATTGATTTCAATTACACACACACATAGAGAAAGGGAGAGGGAGAGAAGTAAGGCATATATAACTAACCTCAATTTAGGTGAGGTGGTCCAGAGATACTGTGATTAGCTTCTGTAAGAGCGTCAATTTGTTCATTCAGGAAGGTAAGTTGAAGTGGAACAAGAAGTCTGATCTATTTGTGAGCCAGTTGGCTTTCTCTCTGGACAATGTTGTCTCTCTCTTTAAAAAATATTTTTATTGATGTCAGAGAGGAAGAGAGAGAGAAACATCAATGCTAAGAGAGAATCATTGATCAGCTGCCTCCTGCATGCCCCCCACTGGGTTTGAGCCCGCAACCCAGGCATGTTCCCTGAATGGGAATCGAACCCTGTGACCTCTTGGTTCATAGGTCGATGCTCAACCACTGAGCCATGTCAGCTGGGCTTGTCTCTCTCTTTATGCCCTTTATGGAGCCACCTTTCCTCAGCAAACTGAATGAGCAGGGCAGATCCTATCCTCAAACATATTCCTTCTGCCTGCTGTCTTTGCAGCAGAGACGTAAGAATGAGAATTTCCTTGAAGGCATCCATCACTCTGAACATAAACATGATTTGGGGGAAAGGAGTTGAGTTGCCTCCCATAATTTGTGGTTAATGAATTTGTCTTAAGGGTTTTATGTGCCCCTCTCCCACTCACTGCTTTGCATGGTAGTGGTCCCTTCCCCATTAAAATGCTTTTCTCATTTGAACTGTTTTTATGAATAGAGGGCTCTTTCATTTTTCACAGCTGATTTCCCTTTATTGTCTTTATTGCAGTTTAACAGAGAGACAAATGACACCACAAACAAGAGACAAGGGAGAATGCCCCTGCCTCTCCCTTATGTGTTTTTATTAACCTTTGTTCCTCCCTCAGCTCAGGTGGTGGGATCTAGACCTGTAGTGTGGGCCATAAATGAACAGTCAGATCCAAAACTTCATGGAAAAGCCCTCTAATGGGGCAGAGTCGTCCCTGAAACAATATTTGTTCTCTAAAATTGTATCTGAAGTTATAATGACAGTGATAGTAATAGCGATTATAATAATAAAAATTGTAACACTAAAAGGTGTTACATAGAAGGAAACATTTAGGATCTATTATATACTAAGCATTCTAAATTTTTTTCTATTAAAAATTTACCTTCTTATGACAAAAAAATTAAAGATATGAGGATATATAGCATAAAAGGTAAAACTTATCTTGATTTCCCTCTTCCCTAAAATACCAGTGGCCTCAAGAGGTTTCAGGACACACTGATCTGTATATACATATACATATACATATACATATACATATACATATACATATACATATACATATACATATTTTTCTGTTCTCCCTTCAGGGAGCATGCCCTTGCCATTCCCTTTCCCTCTCTCCATATGCCCCTCCTCCCTGCAAGAATCCCCTAACCTCTAAGGGACCCCAGGAGGCTTCCAGCCAGGAGAGCAATGGGCAGTGGCAGCTTGTCCTGGGCTAACCCCCTGAACCTGTCTCCATGGCCCCCTTTTCTCTGGCTCCCCAGTGAGCTAAGGCCGCCCAGCCTAGGCTCGCCTGTTGCTTCTTCTATGCCCTTCCTTGTTTCACTCTAAGTATATTTTTGCTGGAGTCAACAAATTCTTGCTTGCTTTTCTACACTTTGTCTCTTGATTGAAATATTTCCCACAAGAAGACAAGAACCGAGGTCTCGCCATCTCCTCCTCTCCCCAGTAAACACTTTGACATAAACGTCAGTCCCCACATTATTCAGTGACATTCATTTTTAACTTAACATGGTTCAAAAGGCTTTCAGTTGTGACTTTATATAAACTCTATCCCATTCTTTTTTAGCAGCATTTCCCTCTTGGCAGAGATCTAATTATTTTTGTTGTTAGAGTTAAAGCTGCAGGGCGCATATATTTGCCCATAGAATGCATTTCTAGATGTGGAATTCCTATGTGGAAGGATCTGTGCAAGTCATGGTTTGGTAGACACTGACAAATTTTCTGCTTCATGTGCACAACATATCTCAGTGAGAGTGACTTGGGCTCTTTGCATGTTACTCCTTTTAATTCTTATCTATTTATTGAATGCCTGCTATATGCCAGGCACTGTGTTCTATATGAGGCATGGATGAAGAAGAGAGTAGGTCAATGAAGTACTTTTTAAAAAAATTTAAAATAATTTTTCATGAGTTATGAGTATTTCAGTTTGCTCTTACAGAAGCTATTAAGGACACACACACACACACACACACACACACGTACACACATAGTTACTGCCTTTCTTTTGTGTGTATGTGACAAAATGATAGCCATGGTCTTTGTTGTCTATGTTCCTCATTTCTAGTTAAATTACTGTTCTACTCTACAGGAAATGAGAGTACTATGTGTTTTATATCTGAAAAATATAATGTTTTCTGGGCAGCCATGGTAATGAGTAACAGAAAGCTGGAACACTCTCTTCATTTTGCCACTTCTTGTGTTTGAGTGGAAATGTTTGCAAATACACTGACTCTCAACTATTCTCATTAATGGTGAACAGAATGTGGGTAGGCAAACTCATGAGCTAAACATTTATAGTGTGCTTTTTGGCTTTGAAACGTGGTCAAACACAGCACCAGCCAGCCTGCCTCTCACTGCCCCCCCTCTCTCCCTCCCTTCTTTCTCTCCTCTCTGTTCCCCCCCGCCCTATATATATATATATATATGATTTCAGGGAGAAAGGGAAAGAGAGAGAGAGAAAGAAAGAGAAGCATCAGTGAATTGATCGGCTGCCTGCTGCATGCCCGACACTGGGGATCAAGGCAGCCAGCAACCCAGGCCTGTGCCCTGGCTGGGAATTGAACCATGACCTCCTGGTTCATAGGTTGATGGTCAACCTCTGGAACTACACTGGCTGGGTTCTTCTAAACTTTTGTTAGCCATTTTGTTGCTCATTTATTCCGTGACCATTTGCTGAGCCTCAGCTCATGTTAACTATTATATCAGGACCTATGGTTAGAACTGTGGTTTCTCAGCTTAAAACTTTATAGTCCAGTAAGGAAGATAATAAATAAATATATGAATGTGTTTTATTAAAAACCTATAAGAAAAATTATAGAATAATTGTGCCCTCTAGGGAGTAGGGGCAGCTTCATTGGTGATGTGAAACAAGGCAATCAAGAGTGGTCATCAGCCCTGACCGGTTTGGCTCAGAGGATAGAGCGTCGGCCTACGGACTGAAGGGTCCCAGGTTCGATTCCGGTCAAGGGCATGTGCCTTGGTTGCGGGCACATCCCCAGTGGGAGGTGTGCAGGAGGCAGCTGATCGATGTTTCTCTCTCATCGATGTTTCTAACTTATCCCTCTCTCTTCCTCTCTGTAAAAAAATCAATAAAATATATTAAAAAAAAAAAAGAGTGGTCATCAGGGGCCCTGCCATTTCCTGTTCAGTGCAGGCCATGTGTTAGGACATTTAGGTTTAATTCTAGGTCTTTTGAAACACTGGGTGAGTTTAGGAAATTAGTTTAACTTCCTAGTGCATTGACTTTCTTATCAGTAACAAGAGGATAAGAATCTTCAGTGTTGTGAAGGTAGAATAAAACAATGCTTGAGAAAGCTCTCTGACAAGGCTTAGAGAATTACAAATGTTTCCATTCTGCTGGCACAGAAATAGTCTGAGCTATTGGACATTTATTGAGCATCTAATATTTGCTAGGCACTGGATACACAAAACCTAAGATATAGCCTTTACTCTCCAGGAGTTCACAACTACAAGAACACAAATTCACTTAAAAGTAAATCAAACCATTGACTCACCATTGAAATAGGGTATCAACTGACAAAAAAATTATCTGTGCTCTTGTGGCAGATGTGATAATTATGTGATGGAAGGGAGGAATTCATTATCAGTTTATTGTAAGAGGATAACAGAGGCACCCCACAATCATGGCTAAGTTTATTTAGAATGCATCAAATCCAATGCACACTTCTAAAGGCCCTATGTGGATTCATTTATTTAATCCTTGCCACAATACCATGAATGAAGTACTATTATTATCACTTCCCACTTTGCAGATGATGAAATTAAGGTATTAATAGCCTAACTAAGGTCCTCAGCCAGTGAACAGGTGCCAGGATTTGAACTCAGGTAGTCTTTACAGGTTTGCATCTCACTAAATCCAGGGTGCAACCATTGGCTGAGGAATTTAAAGGCTGTAGAGGAGAAATTGATCCTAGAAATGGAGTGTTTGAAGGCTTGCAGGCTTTGAAGGGTACTCAATTTGTTTGGGAAGCTTCAGGAAATTCACTGTGGGAGGAGTGGGTGGGTGTATTGGGTGCTCAGCCATGAGGCCTGAGCCCTTGCAGGCTACACTGAGGAGCATGGCTCTTGTCAGTGAGAACTGGAAGCCACGGAAAACTTAAGCAGGGAAGAAATACGATCAAGCTTGCCTTTTAGAAGGGCCATGTATTAATCCATCAACAAGGTGACCGAGATGGCTTCAGCGGCCTCCAGACCCCGACCCTCTGACCATGGTTCAACCACACTCTTCTTCCAGTAAAAAGAAACTGCCCTCAAATGGAAACCATTGCTCAGTGCTACAGGGGATTAATAAAATCTCTCGAGGGCAAGAAAGCCAAAGCACAATTTAAAAACGGTCCTTCCCAGCTGGCCGCCACTGTGAGTGACTGCGTGTGGGCGTCTGACAGCTTCCTCTTCATGGCAGTCCTATATTGCTGTGCTTCCCCCTCATAAATCTTTCTGTTTATTTTGTGGGAGGGTGAAGTGCCCTACAGACCTAATCCAGGAGGAAAATAAAGAAGTAGGAGGCCTTAAACCTTCATCTAGTTCCAGAGACCTCTAAACTATCATAAAGAAACTGTCAGATTGGAAACTTGGAAACTTGGGGGCGTTACCTGGGCATGCCTTGGGCTACCTCCCACCTCTTTCCTGCTCCCCTCTCCACTTTCGTGACATCCTCTCTCTTTCTCTTGTCTCATCTCTGTGACCCGCCTCCCAACAGATGGACGCTCTTAGATTGCCAAACCTCATGCCTGGTTTCCCTAGGGCAAGACTGCCCTTTCCAGAACTGCCCACCTTTCAAAATTACTTTCTTACGTTTCCAGTTACAGCTATTAAACTTCTCCTGGGGCCGAGCTCAAATGTGTGTTAGGAGGAGAGCGATTTAATTAAATCGCACCCCACTAAGGTATAAATAACATATTTCCTGACCCTTTCCCTCCAATCATCCCAGGCATGTTAGGAATGTAATGAAAGAAAGGAGTCCCTCATTATTGAATAGAGTAATGTAGTCATAACAGTAGCTTCCCAGTGGGGGATCATATTTCAAGATCCCTTAAAACATGCTTCTCTGGCAGCCACCCCATTTCTGCCTAAGGCTGACCTGTTTATTGTGTACTCTGGTCTCCAGTCAGCAGTGTTTGAAATATCAGCACCAGCTGTGGTCCCTTCCCTATACCTGGGCTCTCTGGCTAGACTTCCCACAAGGCCATAGTAGTTTTTTTTTTTTTACTCCAAGGATCACAGTCAGTCAGAAGAGTGAGGAAGCAGGAATGGTGGGAAGCTGATTAGGAGACACGTGTCAATGAGAATGAATTATCTACATCCCAAAGAGCAAGGTGACTTGTCTTAAATAATTATCCACAATGATAGGTAGGAAACTGTGTGATAAAGTATCCAGCAAGTTCATGATTTGGTGAGAAGACTGGACCAGGAGATAGGGATGTTATTTCATTTCAGTCTTGTGTGAGTTCCCTAGAGTCCTTGAGTCTTTGTGTCGTCATCTGTAAAATGAGGGGGTTGGGCTGATAAGCTTCAGTTTCTTTTAGATCTGATTGGTACTTTTCAAGTATGGGGCCTCATACTGGAACTGTGTGTTGCAACATTGACCTGCCATGTGTTGGTGTCCCTCGTTAGGGCACCATAATGACGGGGTTCTTTTGTCCCAGCCTTACAAAGGGTTCTGCATTCTGGAGAAAGGGGCTGTGTGTAGGTTCAAGAAGGAGTCCAAGGACGAAAGATATTTTTGAAAGGCATTGGGGGTCAGAGGAGCTTCAGCTAAAGGGAACTGAAGACTCTCCTTGTCTTAGGACCACGGGCTTTTATTAAACACGATTTATCCTAAGGCAAGGTGGAAATATACACTTCAAAGGGTAAGGTATCAAAGGGTACAGAGCATTGTCAGTTTGGGGAATAGCCTACAGCTGTTCAGGTGTTTGGCCAACAGGAGGCAATAAAATGCCCTGAGCTGTCTGGTAGCTAACAATCCTATTCAGGTTTGGGGGAAGTGCCTTTTAGCCATTTCCAATGGGTAAACTATATATGACTCAACCCTGTTTAGCTCCCCAAGTCCCATCAACCTTTTGATGGAACTCTTGTAATTATTACATGCTGGAATTGGTTCTCGGCAGCCATGTACATTGTTCCAGTGACCACCAGTTTCTGCGCTGTCAGGTAGAAGAAAGACCATCCCAACAGGGAGACAGGATAGGAGAAACACTGAATTTGGAACCAAAAAAAAAAAAATGTGTTCTAAATGATTTCTTCACTTAGAACATCAGACTTGGGCTTGTACCTAAGTTTGTCTATAAACTAGGGTTAGTGATCCCTCTTTGGCTTCCTTTACAATATTGGAAACCACATAGTTACACAACTGCTAACTCTCCCTCTTTTCAAAAACGGCTTGGGTTCTGAAAATCATGTGTAACCAGAAGCTGTGCTACCTGATGGCTGCTGAGGAATGTGGAGGCAGGTGGGGGTTGTGGATAGAGTTTCCTAAACTTGAATTTAATAGGACTTAGTGTCACAATTGCACATAACTGGCTTTCCTTTTTGTAAACCACACAATAGAAAATCATGTTATTTGCCCAGAACTATCAACTATGTCAATAGGAGGAAAATGGAGGTGAAGCTAATGGCATTTTTCTTAATCCCATCTATTCCAGAGATGAGTGATCTTTGATCTTTTTGAGTTTTATCCATCATTCAAAAGATGCTCTTGGATTACATGGGTTTTAGTCTTTCTCCTGATAGAAACATGTGATTGACAAGCTTGTATTTCCCACCATACACCAAGGTGCTGATTACAGGCAGGAATGGAAGAAGCCTTGACCTTAGCCCCTTAGAGGGCAGAGCCCCATTTGAGTCCAAGTTTGCTTTGCCTGGTTAGGAATTGCTTACTGCAATTGCTTACTGCTTCCTTCATGCTTTACATTACAGAGTTAGGCCCTTATCTTGATGTTACAAAAGCCACTCAGGTCAGGCCTCTCACTGCCCCTGTTGGCACTGTTTGCTCTCCCCAATTACTCAACTTGGCAGAAAAATCATCTGTGGTTTTTATTGTTACCTTTTCTTATGGGTACCCAATATAACAAATAGTAAGCTCTCAGAACATAAACTCCTTCTGGGTTCATATATTGTCTTTCATCTTTGTACCTCCGGTACAGTTCAGTATTTGACACTTTATAAACTCATACTGTGGAACTTAATTGAAGCCCTTTATCTGATGAGATTCTGGCTCACTATTTCAATCAACAGCAAATTGGGGAGCTGTTTGATTTGGGAAGTGCAGAGATTAGGGATATGCCGATTTTTACCTCTTAACATTAGCCTTCTGTGAAGACAAGGCCATATTCTTTGGGAGACCCTAGGAAATAAAAAGGAAGTAACTGAAAAGTTAGTATGCAATTGTTGGGGATTTGGGCTTTGTGGCCAACATCTTATTCACATCAAGGCTCTTAAACTATAACATCCCAGATTCATGCAGATGATGCTTGGAAGATTTAGTTCAACATTATTGTTTAACAGATAAGGACACTGTTTTACAGATGAGCTTAGAGGATGATGAACTTTGAAGAAATTTTTCTTGGAATTAATTGTGTGTTTTTTAAATAACACAATTCCTCATGTTAACAAAAGCAAGTTTTGCATGAACCAGTTCAGTGTTTGGGTAAAGTACTTAAAGTCAAACAATGGCAGCAGAAACACAGCAAGGATCTCTGTGTGCAGAGCCCACCAACTGCTTCCAAAGATTCCTTCTTTCCTTCCACACCACAGGGTTGTTCCTGGGGGTGGATGCTCAGCTGGGGACATTGTCTAGCTCTCTTTGCTTTTCTGTGCGACCTGTGACTGGAACTGGACCATAGAATGCGGGTAACAGTGATGTACACCTCTTCCAGAACTGGGTCCTAGGAAGTCACTCCACCACCCTCCACCATCTCTTTTCTCCACTGTCTTATTTCTTCAAGGGTTACTAACACTGTAAACTGGAATTCAAGTCAATTTAAAAATATGGATTTAACTTCAGAAGAAATTTAGTTGTCAGATCAAACTGTGCCTGTGAGCAGAGTTGAGAAAAGAGTAGACAGGAACAGAATTGAGAGGAAGATTTCTTTAGACCTTCTTATATTGTTATTTTAATTTAAGTGAATGGATTGCCTGTTAAAATAAAATTAAAAATAAAGAGAAGAAATTATGCAGGTCATTCTTGTTGGCTTTCAACCAAAACAGCACAGAAGTAGGAGTTACTGGATAATATCAAAGAACTATTTCTTTTTTGAAATTAAAACATTTATTTTCTGCTCCAGAGAAAAGTTAAAGGAAATATGGTGCTCTCTGGATTAATGTTTCACCCATATAAAATATCCCTTACAATGTACTAATGAAATTGATACATTAATTTAATGCTTTCTTTTTTTTATTGTCTGAAGTTTTACATATGTCTCCTTTTTCCCCAATTGACACCCCCCTCTCAGCCATTCCCACCCCAGGCAAGCCCCCCACTGCCCCAGTGCTTGTGTCCGTTGGTTATGCTAATATGCATGCATACAAGTCCTTTGGTTGCTCTCTAACCCCCTCCCCCACCCCCCCATCCCTATCCCCTACCATTTGTCTCTGGATCTATTCTTATTCATTAAATTATGTTGATCATTATATCCCACATATGAGTGAGATCATGTGATATTTATCTTTCTCCAACTGGCTTATTTCGCTTAGCATAATGCTCTCCAGTTCCATCCATGCTGTTGCAAATGGTAAAAGTTCCTTCTTTTTTACAGCAGCATAGTATTCCATTGTGTAGATGTGCCACAGTGTTTTAATCCAGTCATCTGCTGATGGGCACTTAGGTTGTTTCTAAATCTTAGCTATTGTACATTGTGCTGCTATGAACATAGGGGTGCATATGTCCCTTCTGATTGGTGTTTCTGGTTTCTTGGGATATAGTCCTAGAAGTGGGATTACTGGGTCAAATGGGAGTAAAGAACTATTACTAAGAAAAGTCAAGTTTCACTTCAGAGTGATTGATCTAGAATTACAGCTGTGCTTCTGTCAGCCCCAACTGGGTCAGTATATTGCATTCATCAACATTTGTTTTCAACTCTAATCATTTACTTGATTGAGTGGAGCTCTTCTGCTTTCCTTAGATCATCAGTGTCTTTCAAGAAATGATGGGTTAAAAAAGAAAAAGAAATGATGAGTTTTGCTCCCATGAACTTGTTTGTGTGAACTTCCTTCCCTCTGCAGCACCTATTTACAGTATAGAGATGATGTGTTGTGGAATTGTGCACCTGAAATCCATATAATTTTGTTAACTAGTGTCACCCCAATAAATTCAGTGAAAAGAGGGAAAAAAAGTCTCCTATGTGCCCGATGCTGTGTTAGGAGTTGGGATACCCAGGCAGTAAGACAACCTCTTCTTTTAGGCATCATCATGAGAGGGGAGAGAGATGAATAAATACTTTGGTATAGACTGAATTGTGTCCCCCCACCCCCATTTATATGTTTAGGTCCTAACTACCAGCACCTCCGATTATGACTGTATGTGAAGATAGAGTATTTATTAAAGAGATAAATTGAAATGAGGTCATATTGGTCGGTCCTAATCCAATATGACTGGTGTCCTTTTAAGAAGAGATTAGGATACAGACCTGCAGAGAGGGAAGACCAAATGAAGACAAAACAAGGCAGTTACAAGGAAACGAGCCTCAGAATGAAGTCAATGCAGCTGACACCTTGATATTAATATTTCTGAGCCTCTAAAATTGTGAGGAAGTTCCTGTTTAAGCCACCTGATCTGTGGTTTGATATGGCAACTCTAGTAAACTAATACATATCTATAATGTAATTCAGTTAGAGCTGTGATGGGGGAGTTAGCCCTGAGTGAGAGAGAAAAACACAGAGTAGGGTCCCCAAATGGTTCCTTAACCATGCAGATAAGGAACAGAGTTGGCATCTGAGCAGAGTCTATGAGGCAACTCTATTCCTATTCCTACACAGAATACTCATGTAAGTTGACCAAGATGACAGAACTGAGTAGTGGCAGAGACTGCATTCAAACTCAGGCAGATGTCTCCCGATCTGTGCTTTCATGACTATACTGTGCTGCCTTTGATAAAAAATACCAAGGGGAAAGGATGAATGAGGGAAAGAGAGTACATGGAGCATGCCAGGAGTTGTGTGTATGTGGCTGGAACATAAAGCACAAGGTTGGGTGGCAGCAAATGGTGGTGGTAGTGGCAGGACATTCTATGGGCCTGATGATTTGGAGTTTTATCTGGAAATCAATGGAACCTCATTTTTGCATTTTAAAGTACAAATTTATGTCCAAACCTTACATGTTAAGCTCAATGAATTTTTACATACTGACAATACCTATGTAACTGGCAACTAGTTCAAGAAATAAAACATGACTAGCCTCTAGAAGTCTTCTCTTGTTCTTTTCATTCACTACCTCTCCAATGATCACTCCTATACTGACTTTTAAGAACATAGACTGATTCTACTGCATTTTGGTCTTTTACATAAATGGAATTATGCAGAGTATACGCTTGTGTATCTGCCTTTTCCCCCTCACTTTTATGCAATTGATCTTGTGTATAGTTGTAGTGAGTTCATTCTTTGTGCTATATAGTATTTCAGAGTGTATGTATATCAGTTTATCCATTCTATAGTTGGTTGGCATATGCGTGGTTTCTAGTTTGAGGCTAATAGAAACACTGCTGCAATTGTCTACACTAATAAAAGAGAAAGATGCAAATTGACCGTACCTTCACAATGCACATCAGCCATTCAGGAGTGAGTATGCAAATTAACCCAACAAAGATGGCAGATTAATTTGCATATACAGGCACCGAGCAGCTGGGGGCAGGACGCTTGCGTCGTCGCCATGGTGATGATGCAGGCGTTTCGCACCACCCCAGCTGCTCTGGGCCTCTGGGCAGCATGGGAAGGCAGAAAGGTGGCTCTGGGCCACAGCAAAGGCGAAGCCCGCAGCCAGGGGAAGGAAGGCCCATTCTTGCATGAATCTTCATGAATCGGGCCTCTAGTATATATTATAAATATTTTAGAGTGAGCATAATGTATCTAGGAGTAGAATCATTGGATCACATGCATATTTTCAGCTAGAGTGGATACTAAATGCAACACCTATACTTAATGGTAAAATGTTTAAAGCTTGTATTTGACATTGAGAATCATTTTTATTCAACGTTTTACTGGAGGTCCAAGGCAGTGTAAAAAGGGAAGAAAGCAATGTAAAAAGCATGAAGATTGGAAAGAAATGAAACCATCACTTGTCACAGGAGACATAATTATGTATGTGTAAAATCCAAAAGAATCTTTAAACTTTGACTTAATAAGTGAATTTATCAAGGTCACTTTTTACGTATTGATATAAAGTAAATAAATCAAAATTGATTGTATTTCTATCTGCTGACAAAAATTAATGGAAGACAAAATTTTAAAACTGATACCATTTTTCATTGCTTAATAATTGTCAATTAGGAATTAATAGAATGCCAGCTGTGCACTGCCTCTATACTGAAAAGTATAAGAGATCATTAAGGGAAATTAATATAATTTACCATGTTGATATTGAGTCTAGTATTGGAAGACCCCATACTGTAAAGAGGTCAATTCTGAAATTTATCCATGGATTCAATGAAATCCCAAACACAATCTTGGCAGGTTTTTTGTTTGTTTGTTTGTTTTTTTTGTAGAATTTGACAGACACTAAATGTATATGGAAAAGAAAATAAGAGTAAAAAATAAAATGTAAAAAATTAGTACTATTGATTGAGGCATAATGTTTTATGACCTAGGAAAATACCCCTTACTCTTCTTTCTAGAATTAACACACTAATATGTCAGGTGAATATAATATTTACACTCTAATACCATCAATATTATGATCTTGGTTAACACAATGGCCAGGAGAGATATGCAGAAGAGAGACATTTATATTAATTAGACAAAGAGAGGCAAATAACTTTCTTCAAAATATAAATCTAAGAATGTCTTATTTCTAAAAGAACGATTGCTCTGCAAGTAAGGGTTTGGATGCTGGCCTATGAAATCTAAAGAGGTGAGTCCATCACTTTGTCACTGGCTTTGCTGTGAGTCCATAACCTCAACCTTTCCCCAGTTCCTGGCCTCGAATATGGAGGTCACTTGTTAGTTTTTGACCTTCTCTTCTTCCAATTTTTCCTTTAAGTGTAGTATGAAAAGGAGCCTCTCTCTGGGTTGCTGTAAGGAATTAACACCACTGCTTTGAATGGCCAAGGCACTCTTGACTGGGGGAAGGATTTCTGTCTGTGGGCTGCTTTTCACATTACTGCCTGATTTGATGAACTCTGTTAGCTGGTGCTGACCAGCATCTCCTTATACCTTTATCAATAGCATCCTTCTACTGTGTTAAACAGGATTTTTTTTTTTTTCTCAGAGCTTGGAATTTTTTCAATTTGGTGAATACAAGGGAGTTTTTGACTTTAGGAACACCAGGATAGCTCATTCACATGTTTCCTTTTTGGGTTAAGTTATTTAGGAAATGAGTCAGTGAGTGCAATAGGGGACTGAGGTAGAAAGTCCCCGGTCAGTTACCTGCCTCTGTCTCATTTCTGTGGAGGGTTTACAGAAAGTGTCAATAGGCACAGGAGTATCTTCACTTTGGCGTCGGGGATAGCACCATTGGTTGTCTTTTAACATCAAATGTTTTGCTGGATAATTCCTCACACACCTATGGGAGGATGTGTGCCTCCTTTTAAAGTAAAGTAAAATTGCCCAGCTGGTATGGCTCAGTGGTTGAGCTTTGACCTATGAACCAGGAGGTCAGGATTTGATTCCCAGTCAGGGCACATGCCCGGATTTCGGGTTCAATCCCCAGTAGGGCAGTTGTAATCCTCTGTAGAACGGCTGTAGGAGGCAGTCAATCAATGATTCTCTCTCATCATTAACCTCTCTCTCTCTCTCTTTCTCTCTCTCTCTTTCTCTCTCTCTCTTTCTCTCTCTCTCTTTCTCTCTCTCTTCCCTCCCTCCCTCCCTCCCTCCCTCCTTCCCTCCCTCCCTCCCTCCCTCCCTCCCTCCCTCCCTCCCTCCCTCCCTCCCTCTTTCTTCCTCTCTGAAATCAATAGAAAGTATATTTTTAAAAATTAAGTAAAGTAAAATCAGCCCTGACCTATGTGGGTCAGTTGGATGAGCATCATCCCATGCACCAAAAGGTCATCAGGTTCAATTCCTAGTCAGGGCACATGCCAGGGCATATGTGGGTTCAGTCCCCTGTTAGAGTGCAATGTTTCTCTCTCACATCAATGTTTTTATCTCTCTCCCTTTCTTTTCCTCTAAAATCAATAAAAATATATTTAAAAAAAAATAAAGTAAAATCACACAATGAAATTGATCTGCCTCATAGAGCTTTTCTCCCTGAAGCCATCTTGAAGGAGAAGAAAAGTTAATGTTTTAAAGTTTATTTCAGGGCTTTATTAAGAAGGAAAACATGCTTTATGGATATACTAGAGGCCTGGTGCACGACACTCATGCACTGGGGTGGTGGTGGGGGGGGGAGGCCCTCAGCCCAGCCTGTACCCTCTCGTAGTCCAGGACTCCTCGGGGGATGTCCGCCTGCTGTAGAGGCGAAAGAAGCTCCTGCCACTGCTGCTGTGCTCGCCAGCCATGAGCCCGGCTTCTGGCTGAGCAGTGCTCCCCCTGTGGGAGTGCAATGACCTCCTGCATTGAGCGTTTGCCCCCTGGTGGTCAGTGCCCGTCATAGCAACTGGTTGTTCCGCTGTTTGGTCAATTTGCATATTAGCCTTTTATTATATAGGATGCCTTAGTGGTCAGTTTAGATTCTGGCCAGTCTTCAATCTTGTCTCTATCTCTAGCCATACAGAAAAGCCTGCTCAGGGAGACCATTCTTTTCTTTCTTTTTTTAAAATTATTTTTATTGATTTCAGAGAGGAAGGGAGAGAAAGAAACATCAATGATGAGAGAGAATAATTGATTGGCTGCCTCCCGTATGCCCCACACTGGGGATTGAGCCCGCAACCCACGCATGTGTCCTAATCAGGAATCAAACTGTGGTTCATAGTCCAATGTTTAACCACTGAGACATGCCAGTCGGGCAGGGAGACCATTCTTTGAGAAGCTCCCACCCCCTGTTTTGGAGTGACCAAGGCAGGGAACTGCTTAGACATTTTAGACCTCTCAAATATATCAGGGATCAAGTAATTTGAGAGATTTGGTTCAAACTGTAACTGTAGAAAATCTCAGTACTCCCATGTCCTATTGTGAAAAACAGGGGTAAGGACTGTGTGATCTCAGGAAAAAAAAAAAAGAGTTGCCTCTTGGATGTGACTTGAGATCCTGGCAGACTTCCTGGCTCAGGCTCCCCTCCAAGCTACTTCTGGAATTCTTGCATTAATGAACCCTTTCCTGGCGTAAATCCACTGCCCTTTCCTAGGTCTCTGTAAAATGGAACACCCTGTGAGGGGTATGGTATGAATTTATACCAAATGAGATATCTGCTCAACAAAAGACAGTCTTGGGTGCCCTCAGGTGGGGTGGGACCTGCAGTGATGCAAAGTTAATGGGAGGGGAGCAAAACACTCCACATCTCCCCACTCCACAATTTGCATGATTCTGTCCCAAACCTTGTGTACCTTTTAAAGTCTGATTTGGAATGATCTCATTTCCCCTGCTTTTAGGGGCTCAGATTTTCTCTCCTGTTGCTTCTGACTAGTTTTCTAACAGTATTATTTAACTTGGGGAAGCATTTCGAAGGCCACATTTTGCTCTTGAGGACACTTTACAAAATAAAGCCACAGGATATTGCATCCTAAGTGAGAACGATGGGGGACAGCTCTGATGGAATCTGTAATGTGCTCAAGTTAGTGCCGTGGCCACCTCCCGTGGCATTGTGCAAAGTGGAAGATGTACTGTACAATCTGTCTCCATAAGGTCATATTGCCAGGTAACTTGTAATAAGTGTCTCCACTCCTATCAGATCACACAGCAGAGCCGCGACCAGCTAAAAAATATGCAGCACTCTGGGTGCTATTATATCGGACTTCATCGCCTCAGGCACTGGCGGGGAGATAGATGTTTGCAGAGAAATTTTATTAAGTATAAACTCAGGGTGAAGAAAACAATGGAAATTGCTTTTTTTTTCCTTGGCAAGTCCTTATTAATGTTTAATATTTCCAGTATTAGCATAACAGCTGTACTTTAGTTGGAAAGACAACCAGAGATTTTGTTTAATGAAATGCAGAAATGTCAAACCACCTCACAGGCTTATTTGTTACTCATAAAAATTATGTTAAAATCGTGTGTATGCAAAAATGTTGCAGCAATAAAAATGAATAATAGCATCTATGAAGAAAAGGAATCTCTTATTTCAAAGTTTACCTATAAATGTTAGGACATTAGAACTGTGTTTTTTTTTTAAAGTTGTTCTTTACCTTGCGGTTTGGAATCTTGAATATTTATAAATGTTATGTGGTCAGAAAAAGCAGTAACATTTGATTTTTGATCCCTTTGAAAGTAGTCATTGCTATAAAGAAAGAGGTAGAGAAAGAAAGGGAATAAAGGAGAAAGAGGAAGAAAGATTCTGTAATTATCTACTTTTACTGATATTTACAGTTTTTCAAGACTTTCACACCTTTGTTATGTTAGAAGGTAAACTGAGGCATATCAAAATTTTTAAGAGTTTATTTGTAACAACAATCCATTGGAATCAGGCAGCACTGAACCAGAGTGGTTAGGAGCCTGGGGGAAACTTTTATAGACAGGAGGTGGAAACATTGATGGGCTAAAGCTTGAAGCCTAGGGGGCTGTTTGTGATTGGTTTGGTTGTTTTTTTTGTACTTCAGTTTCATAACCTGGAGGCATTTACAGGCTTAGATTTTGGTTTGCTGATGTAGGCTGCCATGGCCTTGGAGCCATACCAGTCTAATGGTCTCAGTGTCTCTTAATTTAACACAGCCACATGGACATATGCCAAAGCCAGGACCTGCCTATACTCTGCATATTATCCCAGTCTCAGAACTAGAGGATTTCCTCACTGACTCCCCCCTCACTGACTTCCCCCTCCCCACCCTTCTCTCTCTCTCCCACTCCCCCTCCCCCTAGGCCACTCTAAGCTTTGAAAGGCACATGATTACTTGAATTGATTGAATTATGCTCCTAACTGTTTCAATTACCCCCAAGCTTTCTTTTACAAAATAGGCAGCCCTGGTAGGACCAGAACATCAACTGTCTTCTGAACTCCTCAGAGACATTCTAAACCTTAGTTATATACTAGTATGCCTAGAAATAACCATGCAAGAACGTATGAATCCTAATATAAGATTGCATAATCTAGTCTTTTTTTTTTTTGGTAATGATATCATTAATAATATGCAGTAATATACTTGCTAAGATTTCAGTGCCAGAAAGTGTGCCAAGATTTTTATACACATTCTCTTTCAATGTTCCCTATGATATTGTTACTGGAGAAATGCATGCATGGATGGTTTTTTTCCATTGCTAGTGGGAGTAGGGTTCTTGAAGTGCCATGGGAATAAGCATTTCTGGAGGCCCCCATGGGAGGATATGTGGTAGAAAGCTTTATTTTCAGGGAGTTACCTCTCTGGGTGTGCAAAGTCCCATTTTCCTTAATCCAGTTCTGGAAGATGTGGCACTGGGGATTCAGCAGAGCTAAAAGCAAAGCCAGTGTCCAGAGTTTCCGTTCTATGGTGTAGCCTGGTCTGGTACTGCATTAGGCTAGTTGCAGTCCATTAGTGCATTGTGTGTGAGGTCCACATGGCTGTGAACTGTGCAGGCTAGTGCAGGAGGATAGAGTCCTGCAAGCCAGGAGCAGGAACCAAGAGGCAAGAGAGAGCAAGCTCCTTTGTTTAGGAGATTAAATATCTTAAATCTTCCCATCCTTGCAGTGGCTACATCTGCTCTGGCCGATGGCCTGTTCCCAGGTGTGACAAACAAGTATCTTCCCTATTACACCCAGACTTTACTGGTCATGCCTGTAATATTTGGACTTCCTTTTGCTCCGTTCCAGTTATTCATAACTAGGTTAAATGACATTGGCATCAATATCATGTATTAATATTATTTACTAGAGGCCCGGTGCATGAAATTCATGCACAGGTAAGGTCCCTAGGCATGACCAGTGATCAGGGCCAAGGCCTCCCTTCCCCGGCTGCCGGCTGGGGCTTTCCTTCATTCCATGCCACCCCCTGGTGGTCAGCACATGCCATAGCAAGCAATGGAACTCACGGTCTCCTAGTCAAACTCCCCAGGGGACAATTTGCATATTAGGCTTAGATATATAGATATGAGAGAATTAACTAAAAATGAAGATAGGACTAGAACTAAAGTCTCTCTGATTCTAACACTGTACCTCTACCTCAAAAAGATGGTCCTCACGTTTTTCTCCACCATCAGCCAAAAAAATTCATACACTGAAACTTCTGAGGTACCTTAGTGCCATTTATCACTTTTACTTCTGAAAATGGCATTTCTAAGTCACTCCTTGTGACATCTTGACAAAGGAAGTAGTATGGTCTATCTTTTAGGGAAGGTGTTCTTTAGGACGTGGGACTACAGCTATATTGGGGGTGAAAGAGGGACCAGGATATTTGTGGGAAATAGGATAAGGGAAGGTATTTCTGTTGGAGGCAGAAGGAAGCACAGATTTGAGCAGATCATGATGTATGGAGGCAAGAAAGCACGTTTGTCTTTTCAAGACATTTTTCTTGCATCTTGCAATGCCGGAATAATTTTGATTCTTCCTGGAATGAGTATAAAGAGAAGTGTGCATGTCTCATTCATTTTTGTAATTATAATAAAAACTCATGAAACATCAGAAAGAATAACAAAGAAAAGTCTGTTTTCTATGAAGCTTTTGATTTATTTAAAATGTACAATTTTAAACTATTATTTCTACCTAATTAAGTAAATGCAATAATTAGCCAATGTTTGAAAATACTTTGAAGAGGAAGACAACAATTCACTAATGTATGGCATGATTATTTCTATTCTATTTTCCCTTTTTTTGGCAACCAGGAATTCTAGAATTAATTCCTATCATCTGTTACAAATTGTACCTCTAGGAATAATGAATTTAAGAGGAAACAAAGGATATTAATTTGAAGCATCTTCATTATTCTTCACTTTTTAATTAGCTCGTGTACATTTATAATCCCTTTTGATGATTTGTGACTAATGTAGGGAAAACAGCCAGAAAATGATGATACTTCAGAAAAGTAAAAATGAAGTTAAAAGATTGTTTTTTAGTTTAAAGAATTGGATGATGATTTATGATTTACTGAAAATCTTTACTGTAGATCACATCTGAAGTCTATTTTTGGTCTTCTTAATTTCAGCTCTTATGTGACATAGAAGGTCACAGTTTAGTAGCCATTTATGGAGAGAAATCTAGGGGGAAAAGTGTCATCTGAGAAAAAGGTGATATTTTAACTATTTAGCCTAGAAAAATGTGAGACTGATAAAGAGAGACCTGATAGCCATGATCCAACCTTTGAAGGATTAGGTTAGCAAGGAGCACATGTGTGATTTTGAAAACTAAAGGTGGAAGTTACTGACGAGTTTTCTAACAATTCCAGCTATCCGATGATGGGACTGTGTGTGAAGATTTAAGTAGGAAGTTCCCCTTCAGTGGAGTGTTCAGACACAGGCTGGGAGACCATCTGGCAGGGTTTTCATAGTCTGGGTGTGCTCCATGACCAGTATCAGTGTGTGGATGGGGGAGGGTTGACAGTACCTTCTAAATGCCAGTTTTCAGATTTTAAATTGGCAATGGGATTCCATCAAGGAAGGGTATGGTGAGGGCTGGATACAAGGGACTGAGTCTCTGACAGATTCTTTTTACCTCTAAGATTTTTATGTTTTCCACGGGTACAGGCAAAGAGGATAAAACCAAAACATTCTAGAAGGAAATTCCATGTTAGGAAAATTATTTAGTTGAAAAAGAATAAACAGTTATGGCATATTAATTTTTAGAGGCGTATAATATCTTTAGAAACATGCAAAGCAGGCTAAAGTTGTCTTTGGTTTCTTCTGAACTGAGTTTTTCCCTCTTTCCTTCAGATTTACCTGTTGTCATATCTTTAGATTCCCTGCCTAAAGTTTTCCTACCTTCCCTCCCTGTCTGCACAGGAATCAGATGACCCCAAATTCCAACTTCCTAAACTGTGTTCGGTAGAATTCCAAAGATGTAACCCAATGTTCCCATCCCTTAGTTATTAAATTAAATCAAACCCTAATCTAGGCACTGCTGTGAAGACACTTTGCAGATGGAACTGAATTGTGAATCAGCTGACTTTAAGATACAGAGATTGTACTCAGTTATCTGGGTGAGCCTGATGAAATTACATGAGTAATTTCCTCTGGGCATGCAGAGAAAGTCATAGAGATTTGACATAGAAATCAGTGAGATTCAAAACGTGAGAGACTGGTTGCCCCTGACTTGAAGAAGAAGGAAGAGGCCCACAAGTCAAGGAATGCAGGCAGCCTTGAGAACAGAGAGCAACCCCTGGTTAACAGCTAGAAATGAAACAGGCCCTCAGTCCTACAGTTGCTTGGAATTCTGCCTACAACCTAAAACCGGAGTACTTGGAAGATTCTATCATAGAGCTTTCAGAAAGGGATACAGCCCTACAGACACCTTGATTTTAGCTTGTGAAACCCAGAGCAGTAAAACAGCTGAACTTGTCTTATGGGTCTATGAGATAATAAGTGTGTATTGTTTTAAGTTGCCAAATTATGATCATTTTTAACAGCAGCAATATAAAATGAATGCAGCAGTAAGTGGGGTATTAAAGTTCCCTACTATTAATGTTTGATTGTCTAGTTCTTCCTTTAGGTTCATTAACATTTGATTTATATATTTAGGTGCTCCTATGTTGGGGGTATAAATGTTTACAATTGTTGTTTTATCCTCTTCTTAGATTGACACCTTTATCATTAGGTAATTCCCTTCTTTGTCTCTCATTACAGTATTCATTTTAAAGTCTATTTTGTCTGATATAAGTATAGTTACCCCAGATTTCTTTTCTAGTTATATGAGACTAGAGGCCTGGTGAACGAAATTCATGCATGGGTGGGGTCCTTAGGCCTGGCCAGCAATCAGGGCCAATTAGGGCCTTCCTGCTTGTTGCTGGCTGCTGGCTCGGGCCTGCCAGATGGGGGAGAGACCACAGGAGGCTGGCTGTGGGAGTGCACTGACCACCAGGGGGAAGCTCCTACATTGAGCATCTGCCCCCTGGTAGTCAGTATATGTCATAGTGACCAGTTGTTCTGGTCATTCTGGCATTCTGGTCGCTTAGGCTTTTATATATATAGATAGATATTTTCCATCCTTTCAATTTCAGTCTGTGTCCTTACATCTGAAATGAATCTCTTGTAGGCAGCATCTATAGGGTGTCCCCAAAAATGTATACACACATTTTGAATAATTATAATAAAAGTGTTTATTAAAATACATTTCACTTTCAAAACTGAGCTATCAGCTGTTAAAGTGTGTATACATTTTTGGGGGATACCCTGTAGATGGGCCTTATTTTTAATCCATTCAGTCATTCTATGTCTTTTGATTGGAGAATTTAGTCTATTTATATTTAAAGTAATTATTGTTATACATATATATATATATATATATATATATATATATATATATATATTCACTGTCATTTTGCTAATTGCTTTATGCCTGCTTTGTATGAAGTGAAAACTTAAATTCTATAAGCAATTTTTGAAAACTTAAATTCTACAAGCAATTTTTTAAAAAACATGTATTATCTGGAGACCTAACCTAAAATGAACTTGCACCTCCAATCCATAAAAATGAAAACCACCCTGGCTTTCCAACATGTATCTTTTCAGTCTGATTAAAATGAACTAGGGCAGTGGTCGGCAAACTCATTAGTCAACAGAACCAAATATCAACAGTACAACGATTGAAATTTCTTTTGAGAGCCAAATTTTTTAAACTTAAACTTCTTCTAACGCCACTTCTTCAAAATAGACTCGCCCAGGCCATGTTATTTTGTGGAAGAGCCACACTCAAGGGGGCAAAGAGCCGTATGTGTCTCGCGAGCCGCAGTTTGCTGACCACGGAACTAGGGCAACCTGAAAGGAGAGATGCAGTCACAAAAGACCTGTTACATCAGGGGTTATGTGAAGGGGAACGAGGTGTTCCTACTGACCTCTGGTCAGCTGGAGTGTTTTTTATGATGGTAAAACTTTGACTCACTGTAGGTTCAGAAGCACTTCACTATGCTATAACCTCATATGACATGTTAATAGAATTTGAGGGTTTCAACATTTTTTTGCTCAAAATTGATAGCAAACAATAAATATTTTTGGATTTCTATGTTCTGCATTAGGTATTGGAGAAAGGACACTTATGAGTCTGGGTCAAATTTATATTCTCCAGGATTTTTAGTATACTGGGGTAGATGGTTTTCTATTTCATGCAATATGAAAAGTTACTTTATTAAAATGTTTATCAAAATTATATAATTTCAAAGAAAACAGGGCAGAGTATAGTATAAAGTCTTTTTATCTCAATGTGATAATACTCTGGTAAATGGAAGTTTCCCACCATACTTGGAGAAAATAAATAGTGGATTCAGACGTTTGGTTTTTTACAAGGTCTTTGGGGATCATATCCTTGCTTTTGAAAAGACAGTCACAATCCAAGGCAGCATTATGTGCTACAAGGTACACAGATAATTTAAGCCCTGAAAGAACTTTGATGAAATACGTTAAAGTGAGCAAAAATAAGCTTTCTTGAGGAGCTTATGACCTGGAAGGCATTGGACAGTCAATAAAGAAGCTAAGTCATTTCAGTGGGATCACAGAAGAGAATGGATGTCAGAATGTGTAGGTGGGTTGAGAAGACATTTGGAGGCTAACCTGGTCAGAGTAATTTTTGCTAGTTTGTGGAGCTCCTCTACGACCTAAAGAAGGGGTTTGACATTTTTCTGTGTGCTGGAGGCTGTGACCTGTGTGATGTCACAATCCATCTATGTTAGGTTCCTCTGCTTTTCCTGTCCCTGTTCCATACCTCTCACCACTGCTAATCTGGAGTATTTTTGCACAGTTGAAATCTGATTAAAATGAACTAGGGCATCTTGAAAGGAGAGATGCTACCACAAAAGACCTGACACAGTTACATCAGGGGTTATGTGAAGGGGAAGGAGGTGTTCCTGCCAACCTCTGGTCAGCAGGAGTGTTTTTGATGATGGTAAAAACTATATTTAAACTTTGACTCACTGTAGGTTCAGAAGCACTTCACTTCTGCTATAACCTCTGTGTCCTTTTCATCTGAACTGTCTGCAAACCACCCAACCATAACACTAATATCTGTGAAAGATGGTGACAACAGCAAAGTGATTCCTGCCTCACACCACAGGCAACTTGACCCTCAGCAGGGAGCAAGGGTTTCTGTCCACAGAATGGGCATGGTCTGAAGGGCAGAATAGCCATAAACATTGAACATTTATTTATATCATAGGACCAATATGATCTCTTGCAGCTTCTTATTCTACCTGAGGTGCCATGGTTGGTATTAAACAATATGAGATTAAGCTCTTGTCAGGCAAACTAATGAATTTTGAATTGATTTCTGTCTTCCACAATGCTAGTGACATTTTTGACAGCTATGATTTATAGGACCTTCATTGGGTCTATTCATGAGAGGCGCTGCTTATTTTGGTTGCTGGACATGGTTTCTAATGTTCCCAGTGGGAAATGCTGAGGGCCAGTGGAATGGCCATCTCGAAGGTGCTCTCTGGCTGTCTGGGGCAGGTTTCTTATAAATTTGTAATCAGGACCTCAGAGAACTAATGAGGGCAGGTTGGCTTGGAAATTATTTTGGTGACATTTGACCAGTGGAAGGCTCCTGGAAAATATGTAAGTCTGCTGTTCAGCTCCAGCTGCTTAAGCTGAAAATTCTTCCTTGTGTGCCATTCTTTTGCTTTTCTCTTTCTTTTTTTCCTCATTCTTTTGCTTTTCTCTTTCTTTTTCTCTAGTGTCTGTAGAGTAGGGCAAGAATTTTAGTCCCCTCAAATGGTAGTGAAAAAAAACAGTGTAACTCAAAGATTAAAACTGGGGTTCTTTTTTCTCTTTAAGAATTTTATAGGTCATGTAGAACATTTTTCTAACAGGAAGGACTTGAAAGTTTTCAAATGAGTGGATCTATGGTAGATCTCCTTTAAGACCAAAGCACTCAATCCCCCAATTCCTGAAGTGTGATGGCTCTTGATAACTCACAGATGGGTCTCTTTCTGGAATTGCTCTCTCCTAAAGTTATGTCCCTGGATCACTTTGCATTCAATGCCTGGTCAAGACTGGGGTAGAATGGCTTCCTTCTCAGTTCAGGACATCTCTATTGGGCCATCCCTACTCCAGAACTTCCCAGCAAGTCAGCCAAAGCCTTTGTTGCTGGTGCATTATGGTTCAACAGCTCCCTTTGCCCAATCTACTTTCCCTCACAGGAGTCCCTCCTGAGACCATTCCTCAATCTACTTCCTGAATGCAAATCTCAACTTGGAGCCTGTTTCCCAGGGAACTCAGCCTACAACCAGGAGGTGATACTTGGGAGAGGTGGGCTTATGGAAGAAGCATATCAAGGGTTGGCTAAAAATGGGATTTTTGAGATGAAAAATGGAAAGATGTCAAGGATATCATGGAAGTTACACACCTAGGGATCTGGGAGCATGATGTTGTTTTAGGCTGAAGGGAGTCCTCCTCTCATCACCACTTGAAGTGCACAGCTCAAGCAGACTGCATGAGAAACTAGCTGCATACCATCTCTTCCAACAATACTAGTAAAATATCACAGAGCACCTGGCTGCTGGAATTTCAGAGGTAGATTCAACCTATAATACAAAACAAAGAAGAGAAAAAGGTCATTGTTGGAAAAGTGATAAGCAAAATAAAATGGAATAAGTATTACTAATATTATACTTCAAATCTTTTGATAATATTTCTGAAGAGTAGAGATGGATGGAAAAGTAGGATATGTCATCACAGTGGGACATCTATCAGAGCACACATGACAAGAACAAAATATGATATGCTCTGGAGTCAACAAAATCTCAGCAATAAAGTCAGTTGGCTGGATGAATGTGGCTCATATGTATTTGGGCAGTAATCATTGGGTAGCACAGGCAAGGGTAACTCGCATGAACCAGGAGCCAGCCTTCTGATTTATGTCTAGAAGGACATTCTTTATGTCTTTGGTGTGTGTTAAAAGAGTGATAATTCATATGATGACTCTTTCCCCAAAGTAATTCCTACGAACTTCACATTGTTGCTTTTTTCTCTAGATAATGGTAGGTCTTGATTTTACTTCTTTTGTCTGCCTGAACTCAGCAAAACATAGCTATCTTACTTTCATTTCTCTTTTTTAAAAATACTTTTTATTGAATTTAGAGAGGAAGGGAGAGGGAGAGAGAGATAGAAACGACAATGATGAGAGAGAATCACTGATTGGCTGCCTGTTGCATGCACCCCACTGGGTAGCAAGCCCACGGCCCTTGAATGGAACCAAACCCAGGACCCCTCAGTCTGATGCTCTATCCACTGACCCAAACCAGCTAGGGCTCATTTATCTTTCTTACTATAATATTAAAAATATTTTAATTCCAAGATGTCAACTGAAAATTCAGCAGGAGGAAGAATCTCAGGACTGCAGAACAATAATCCACTGAAATGTCATCTCCCAAAATGAGCAGCCACCAAAAACAGTGTCTGAGATTTATTTAGCATTGGAGAGTGATTTCCTTGATAATGAGAAGTTTTGGGCTTTCATTTCTAAATGGCTTGGGAGTATGTATGTCTATCCAGGAGAGGCCTCACACGTAGGCCAACTAGAATGGCCTCTGGGGGTTGAGTTCAGGGGTTCTGAAGAAATTTCTTGTCCCCAAGTTCTTTTGTTAAAGGTTACACTTTAAAATGTTGGAACCTCACTGACAATAGCTTATGTATGTTAATGGGATAAAATATTTTACTTTTATCCAGAGAGCTTTTCAGTCAGAGGAGGCAAGAAAGAGAATTTGGGTAAGTAATACCTAAAAGGACAGAGAGGATTTGAATGAAAAATGACGTGGGGTGAGGTGAGTAGGGCACAATAAGGAAGAGGAAAAAAGGCTTCAAAAACCAATGTTAGCTCACAACCTTATCTAATATGCCAACTAATATGCCAGCTATAGCCCTGAATTTCCATCAAGTAGGTCTGTTTGAAGAGCATTTTAACTGTTCCTTCCTCTGCCCTTGAGGCCCTGCATAGACTTCCATGCTCCAGACATCTGATGTTCCCTAGCACTAGATTACTGTTTTCAACTACTTTTCCCTTAAATCTTTCTCTAGGTTAGTCAGGTTAAATTCATACCAGTGAACCCTGATAAAGGGCAGTCTTTCTTCTTTAGCCATGTGCCTAAGTGAACTTGCTAGCTGAGTCCTATGTAGAGTCAGAGTTGATTGGTGCTATGAATGCCCCTGGCTCCCCACTAGCTCCCTATCAGCTATTGCAATAGACACTACAGTTATGTGTAAGCGGGGTATATAAGCTGTCACTGGATCTGGCATGTGTTGCAGATTATGTTATCACTAGGAACAACTGCACCAGAATCTACCAGTGATTTGCTTTGTAATAAATTAGAGAAGGGTTAAAATTATATCTTGAGACACATACATTACTTTAACAAAAAGTGGTGGCTTAAGTCCCTGGAGTTGTGCAAATGCCTTGGTTCAGTCATGAGGGTGAATATACTTAGTCAAACAAATGCAGAGAAGATTTGGAAACCATGGGATTAAAACCCTGTGTTGTTGAAATGCCAGGATGTCTCTTGGGAAGAGTCCTGATGGATGCCCATGTCATCAATCTTCTTTAGCTGCGGGGACAAAGCTCAGACACCTCTCCTGGTTTGTCTCTCAGGGCCCACTATGTGCTCCCTAGGAATACTCTGGCCAGTGATTTTCCATCTGGCCAGAGGGATTTAGGAACAACAAGGAGAGAGCTTTCATGAGCAATTTGGTGAAGGCTTTTCAAGCTGTAATGTGCATACGAGTCACCTGGTGGTACTGACTTATGAGTCATGAAACCTGGTTTTAGTTGCAGCTCTGCCACTTACTAGCTGGGTGACCAAAAGCCAAGCACTCAGGCTGAGCTGCCTGGAGAAGAGTGGCAGTGCCAGCCCAGCCTTTATCCTGGGAGCATGAATCACACAGTGGGGGTGGGGACAGAACTAAATGAGTGTGACGTGGTCTCAAGAATGTTTTGAGACAAGGTGTCCTTAGGACAGGCTTAGATGGGACACAGAGTCCTGAGGAAGAGGGTGGGGTGTGGTGGGCAATTTGAGATTGCTCTGTGTCTTCCTGAACCCCTGAGGCTCTCTGTAAGAGGGTGCTTTCGCTGGCCCATCCGTGTACTGTTGGAGGAGTGATCAATGAATGCGGTCAGGTTTCCAGCCACCCTTCAGGGAGGGTGGCAGGAAGACAAATGCTGCTTCTTTGCTCCAGCTCAGCAGCTCGTTTGCATAACACGCAGGAGGAAGAATGCAAAGGAAGGGAAATATTAAGTGGGGAAGAATATGCTAAAAGAGGCCAAGGGAGAAAATGGAATAGAGCATTTTTCTATTTTCTTCAGAAAATGCTGTTAAAATTAGACCTGCCACAGACCGCAAGATCAGTATGGTAAACATTTTTTTTTTTTGCTCATCTACTAAGGATGTGTGCTACGTAGTGGGCAAGATGTGGTTGTGTCAGTTTTGGAGAGAGAGGGTGCTTGTCTTTAGCCAGGCCAGGTCCTTGGTAAAATAAACATTTAAGCAAACTGTTTCCATCAGTGCCACGTTCTATGATTCCTCTTCCCCTCATACCCTTTCATTCACAGGAGCCTATTTCTCTTTGCTTAAGTTATTCACACTAAGATGTCAATGCCAAGTTACCTTTCCTAGTAGTGGTTGTGTTTGTCTTATAGTGTAAAATTGTAAAGCAATTTAGTTTTGCTATGATAGTCACTAATATTCTGAGGTGAGTTGTACTTATCCCAAAGTACTGGGGGCAGACTATCAGGTACTGTGTTGATGAGTCTTTCCTTCCTGGCACTGTAAAATCACCACTGTTCCCTTCAACATAATGGGGTGCTCTTGCCTTCATACAATGGAAAAGTCACACCTGCCTCCTTCATGCATCACAAAAGGGCAGATCATGTAAAAGTCTTGGACTTGATATACAAAAGGCAGTTCTGTTGTATCAGGTCAGAATCTTCCCATTGGTTTCCCTTTTATCTGTCTGCCTGGTTCCACAGCCTCCAAAAGCTTGACAGCTGGACAGGTGGGAAAGGGTCCCACCGGACTCAGAGTCTGTATTTCCAATTAGAAGAGCTTCTGGTAAACTTCAGTAGAACACAACACACCACCAACAATATTTCCTGCAAACTATTGGTCAGGTGTAATACATCCAATACCATGGTTCCCTGCTGGGTTTGTTGTTAGCCTTTGTCCCATTTTCCTGAAAATGAATGGAGGTGACATCACACTAGTCTAAAGACCTAGAACTAGAGTTCAAATCTTCTTGCTAAAACTCAAATCTTCCTGATGAAACTGAGCGAGAGAGGACAGGGACTTGAATATGAATTAGGGCTGAGGATTAGAGATTAAGAACACACAGTGCAGAGGGCTAAATTTCAGGTCCCTAGATGAGTGAACAGAAATTAAATCATCAGCTGGAGCAACATAGAGGTTTACAGTAGAGTGGAATATGCCTTGATGGACCCTTTATTGCTCGAAGGATAGTTACCAGTAATGGAATAACTCAGCTGGAAGAACCTTAAGAGATACATGGTTTTCTCTGGAGGGCTTTCTCCTTTCCCCTACAGTCACGAGAAACAGAAGGATGGTCCCTGCTGGAAGATGCATCTCTTGACTTCATTTCTTATAGGTTGGAGCATTACTCACTGGGGCACTTAGAGTCAAGTAGCAATGGCTCTGTTGTCATTTAGAGGAGCCCTGTACTATGTTGCTGTCCCAGATGGAAGTCAAGCTTCTGTCACACTTTGGCTTTTAGAAAACATTTTCTTCCCAAAGACATTTCTTTATAAATATAAAGCTATGAGTCATCTCGCTTTAGAACTGGAAGAGAAAATCCACTTCTGCTATAATTAAGCAATAATTATTATTCTTTCCTCTGAGGGAGGACTTGGGGAGATAAACAACTCCCAGATAAATAAGGCTTAGAGGCCGTGGGCCAAGTCTTCTATTGATTCACAGTATATTTATCTCTCTCTTCCTTTCAAAATAAAAATAATGATAGTAATTATTTTTTAAAAAATGATTCCCTTTTTAAATCATTTAAAATTGTTATTTTCCACCCTACTCACACAGTAATTGTTTTTATGACCCTGTTGTAACTTGTGGGGAGGAGGTAGATGAGAAAACCCACTCGCATCCTGGGCAGCATCTCTAAGACACAAAGCAAATTGTCAGTAGCTCACCTACCAAACTGTCTTCAGTTCTCACTATGCATTTTATGTGGTGGAAGTCCAAGAATAGTGAATCTGCTGAGTATGTTAGATGCAGTAGAAGGGAGGAAGAGTATTTTGGGAATAGATATTTTAGGTAAATAGCTTGGAAGGCAATTGTATGAGCTGACCTTGAATTTGGTGTGTGGGAGGGTCAAGGGGGCTAGACTGGACTATGAAAACCTACTTTTTCCACTTCTTACCTGTGTGTAAATTTGGGTGTCAAGTCACTTAATTTCTTGCTATTTTGTTAATCTTTCAACAAATGTTTTGTCTATATCATTGTAGTAGTGTTGATCTGCAATGATATATACTCCAAGTAAAAAATTGCTGTAAAATGTGTAGATTTGGGGTCAGGTGACCTTGGGATTAGATGAGCTGTACAAAGTGAATGTTGGCCCCAAATGTTTTCACACTTTCCAAATTTCTTAAATGGGAAACAAAGTAAAACAACCCTGAACTGCCTTCCTAAGCAAAGTTTGGAATTGACATTTGCTTGAATATAAAAAGAGAGAAGGGAGTCATCAAAATTGAAAACAGCTCTTGAGGTGTATATGTTATATGCTCTGTGAGCTCTTTCCCAAGGTGGGGATAGAAATGAGCTACATTGAAATTGGGTCAAAATGGAATAAACTGCCAAGTCCTCCATCAGAATGGAAGGTTGTAGGTTGTGAAGGTTAAGCAAGTAACCTGGAGGGTCAGTCAGTCCACAGCTTACTCATTCCCTAAGCATAACATTAGAATATCTACCTAATGTGCTATGGGAATGGAATGAAATAGTCCAAGAAAAGTGCTTAGCATATTGTCTGGCATGTAAAATATACTTGATAAATGGCTTATGGAGATAGCTATATGAATTTCAGAGGGAATATATTGCTGACTTCATTGGATCATTTCAGAAGCATTGGAAACCTGCTGATTCAAATTTCCCTTTTCAACATTTCCCAGTATTTTTCTCTAGTCTCTTCTTAATAAAATACTTTCTATCCCCAGAGAATTAGGTATCATTCTACCTATGGAGGTGAGGTACTGAGACTCTTCTTACTGCTGCATACCCAGGCCTTTAAAGTGTACTTGGCATGTGGTCATGTTCAGTAACATGTGCTTAGTAACTTTATGGAAGCTGTGTTCCAGGTGGTCCAGTCCCACGGTGGTGCCAGAGTTATAGAAGTACCTAATCTCAATATAATTGCAATATAATTCAATGTCTTTACATATATTCTCCAACACTTGGAAAAGGATGCAAAGTCCACAACAATGCTTCTTAAAAATGCTCATTTAGCCTGGTGGGCATGGCTCAATGGTTGAGTGTTGACCTGTGAATCAAGAGGTCACAGTTGGATTTCTGGTCAGGGTATATGCCTGAGTTGTGGGCTTGATCCCCAGTGTGGAGCATGCAGAAGGCAGCCGATCAATGATTCTCTCTCATCAATGATATTTCTATTTCTCTCCTTCTCACATCCTCTCTGAAATCAATAAAAATATATTTTTAAATGCTTATTTTCCCCTCAATATTAGCTTCCCTGAAAAAATAAGCAAGTTCTGTACTTTTTCCAGATTTCTCAAACTTAATTTTCTTCATTTCTACTCTAGTGTATTTTTTTCATCTACTTTTTTCTTTCCCATTATTATTATTATTATTATTATTTACCATAAATGACCAGAAGAGCTTGTTTGACATGGCAGAACCCTCTTAAAGGGTGTGAAAGGTGATAAAACCTCCAAGTGCAAAGCCAAAACCTTCAGTCGTCAGTGAGAAGGAAGCTGGGAACATCTATCTAATAACTTTCTGCTGTTGGTTTGTTAACAGAATAGTTGATTGAATATAAAAGCCTTTAAAAAACTCTTCTAGCCGAAACCGGTTTGGCTCAGTGGATAGAGCGTCGGCCTGCAGACTCAAGGGTCCCAGGTTCGATTCCGGTCAAGGGCATGTACCTTGGTTGCGGGCACATTCCCAGTAGGGGGTGTGCAAGAGGCAGCTGATCGATGTTTCTCTCTCATCGATGTTTCTAACTCTCTATCCCTCTCTCTTCCTCTCTGCAAAAAATCCATAAAATATAAAAAAATAAAAAATAAAAAAAATAAAAAACTCTTCTGGTTTTATACTCCAGTAGCAACTGCCATCTGTGAAAATCACTTGAAAATTAATCATTCACTGTTTTCACATAGATCTATTTTTTGCCTATGTGTGCTACTTAGATATTTTATTTTTACCTAACATTTGTTTTATGTCTTTTATGCCCAGTTAGTTATTAGGCTTTTTAAGAGAATTTCGTGTCCCATACCTAGCATACTGTTTTATACGTAGTACTTAAAAAACATTTGTGGAGATAATTGGAAGGCCCTACCTAGCAGGAAAATGTTGTCTAAGAGGTGTGATATTCTGAGCCATTATTAGCCATTAGACTGAAAGTATTTTGTCATATTAATTCAAGATATTTTGGAAGGAATGAGTGAGACTCAGGGCATGTGAGGAATCTGCTGGGCATCAGTGAAGGAAGACTAGTTGGGGGTGTGAATGGGAGTTGAGCAGCAAGAGGGCCCTGGATGGGAACTGGAAGGAAGATAAAGGAAAAGAGAGGAGCTATCAGAGTAACATAAACTGTGTTAGATTGTGCTATTCCAAAGGATTCTCTCCTTCCTCCCTGGTGAGCAAATGTTAATTTCCCACTCAATTGCCTCTTTCATATGATATACTTTGGCCAGTGACTTGTGGATGCAAATGATATGTTTTACATCTAAGCAAAACTTCAAGTCCATTGTGAGGTTTCTCAGTTTGTCTTTTCTGACTCAGGGTGAAGATGTAGGTAGAGTTGAAGCTACCCAGCAAAAGCTTAATGACATATTTTTTAAAAAGTTTTTTTTTTTCCCTAGAGAAAAATTTGTACCATGCATAACTCCCTTGCTATAAATTCATTTCTTTTACAAATATGGAACCATAGATATGTCTGGCATTTTTTCAACTTCCAGAAATATTCTAAAATGACCTGTATTAAAATATTTGTAAATGAAAATAAGAAATATGAAAGTGTTGGCTGTGTATCTATAATAAATAAATTTTCTCATTAGTTTCTTTTCAAAATATTCTACTACTAGTTATAGAACACATATAAATAACTGTACATTATTATCCAGTACATTCTGAAATGAAAAGTAATCAAAACAGTCAATAAGTTTGAAAGTTAGGAATAATTGGGGAAAACATCCTGTTTTGCAACCCACATAGACTTTTACATGTTTGTCATTTTGAGAAAACCAGTTTGCTTTCACAAGCAGAAGTCATTTACTAGAAATTAGAATAGCAGCTGAGACTGGGCACCTGCCTTGATGCAAGGAGTGGAAGGAGAGCTATGAGTATAGCTCTATATCCAGACAATTGTCTGCATCTTCTGCAGTGTTTCTGTCCCAAGTCTCCTGGGGCTTTAGAAATAGCCTCTGGACAGTAGAAGGAGGCAGTTGGGGGCGACCAGGTTGGCAAGGGAAGGCAGTTAGGGGCAATTGGGCTGGCAGGGGAGCAGTTAGGTGTTGATCAGGCTGGCAGGGGAGTGGTTAGGGGGTGATCAGACTGGCAGGCAGAAGCAGTTAGGGGCAATCAGGCAGGCAGGCAGGCGATCAGTTGGGAGCCAGCAGTCCTGAGTTGTGAGAGGGATGTCTGACTTTAGGATTGGGCCTAAATGGGCAGTTGAACATCCCTCGAGGGGTCCCAGATTGGAGAGGGTACAGGCTTTGCTGAGGGACAACCCCCCCCCCCCCGTGCATGAATTTCATGCACCGGGCCTCTAGTTATAATTATAATGGCTAATATTTATGAAGCATTTTCCATGAGCTGATGTGTCAACCAGGATTCTTTTGGTTACAAGTGACAGAAATCCCAACCCCAGTTAGTCAGCCACAAAGGGAAGTTTATTGTATCATATAATGAGAAATGCGTAAAACCAACAAGTATTTGACTTTGAAAATAGTTCAGACCAAAGACAAGAAGTCTACCTGCACTCTCTTCATTTCTCATCTCTGCCCCTCTCGGTGTTTTGTCTCCATTTTTTCCTACTGTAGATTGGCTTCTTTCACAAGATGTTTGGGGCTCATATCTTTCCAGCTGGTGGTCAGCATTCAAAGTATGCCTGAGACTTTTTTTAGTTTTAGTGCTGATAGTCCTGCATCCTGGGAAATCCCTAAAAAATCCTGGACAGTTGGTCACCAGAGGGGACAGGGCTTCTTTCCTTAGATGCTAGTTCTGAAAATATTCTTAATTTGATCATGTGTCCACTCTTGAGAACCAGTCTCTGTGGCTAGGGAGTGAGGTACTATGATTAGATCAGGTGCTACCCTCAGAGGGCAGTACTCACTAAGGCAAGGGAGGCAGGTTGGGTAACATGATGACATCTCTCATACTGACACTCGCCAGGGGACAAGGGCTGGGCAAACCAAACATTCACCTTCACTAGAGTTTGACACAGTGTTAAGCACTGCATCTAATGTAGTCCTTACTAATCCTATGAAGTGATTATCATTATCTCACTTTACAGTGAGGAGGCTGAGACTTAAAAAAACACCAAGACCCACAAATGGCATCTAAAATGCCCTCAGAATTCACTTCTGTTTGCTTGATGCTCTAGCTGTTGTTTTTTTTTTAATACACTTTTATTGATTTCAGAGAGGAAGGGAAAGGAAGAGAGAGATAGAAACATCAATGATGATTGAGAATCATTAATAGGCTGCGTCCTGCACCCCTTCCCCCCAACACTGGAGATTGAGCCTGCAACCCGGGCATGTGCCCTGACCAGGAATCAAACTGTGACCTCCTGGTTCATAGGTCGACCACTGAACCACGTTGGCTGGGCAGGGTTATTTTATGTATTTATTTTGTTTCATTGAGAGTATTACAGATAGTCCCCCAAATCCCTTGCACCCCCTGTTGCCCACTTCTATCCGGCTCCCACCCCACCCCAGGCATTCTTTGAGGGTAAATGCTACATGGTCCACCTCTGGGAACATCCTGATTGTTGGTCACTTTTCATCCAGTGCTTTATGTCAGGACTCTAAGAATTTTTTTCAAAACTTGTACCCAGTTTTTGTGTGTGTGTGTGTGTGTGTGTGTGTGTGTGTGTGTGTGTGTTTATTTTGCTTATATATTATTGGGAATTGATTACTTTTAAATTTAAAATATCTTTATTTTTAGCACTTTTTTCCTTTGGCTGTGGTGACCATCATATCCTTTCCTAAATGTGTACAACAATTGCAGGAAAGTTCTGCGGTGATTATTAAAATAGAATCCGCACTACTTATTCTGAAGTCAAGTAAATAGAAAGCACAGCCCAAGTCAGGGATAAAAAGGGTGCAACTTTAGAAAGCTATTGATGGGCTACTTATAAAGACTTAAGCAAATGATAAGTGTGAGGAAAGTTGCATGCTAAATATTTGCATAAATTAGAACATTAAAGGAATATTTGTTGAAAAGTCAATTAGCAAAAGACTGATTTCCAACTTGCTTACAGTATTTTTAACTGTCCTATGAATTATTTTTAGATGACATGTTTTGTTTTTAAATCTAAAAAGTGACTGTTTTAAAATAGACTTGTGAAATTTAAAGATGGATAAAAAATATAGTAAGGATTGTCAATTACAAGTTGTTATTTTGGACCATTACTTCCCTTCTCTGGGGCTTAATTTTGTTCTCTGTAAAGTTGGTGGAGATGGAGTTGAGACAAAGGATCCTAGCGTTGCATCTCCCCACCTTAACAGTCTTTGGTTTTATTTTAATTTTATTTCTGTGATTGGATTCTATGTAGATCATAAATTGATTAAAACCTTTATAAGAATATTAAGCCCTTGTACTACAGGCAACATTTTAAATAGTTGGTACTTTAGGCCTTGACTAAATGAGATTTATTGATTTTATCAAATACGAATTATAAATTGTCATACCTATAATTCAATAAGAATAATGGTAAATTTTATATTCTCACACAGATGATGCCTAAAACAGAGGCAATATTAATAGGATCAGATTCTGTGGATAAGATAACGTGATGGATTTTTAGGCTCCATGGTTCAGAGTTTCTGCCCATAATTAAGGATTGTGGGAATTATTCTTAAAGTATGAAACCAGTTTTTTTTATTTATTCTGTCAAGAGACATTTACCCATACACAGTGTGCTAACTTATTTTCTTAGTGTTTCCTCTGCAGTATGACACAGGTTTAGTACAACAGAAGAATGTTGCTGTTCCTGGGAGGGTAGCTCATGAGATGCAGCATCCTTTATGACCTATGTCTGAGCCTACACAGAGCCTAGTGTAGTGCTGGGGCCATGATATGGATTCCAATGGGGCCGAAACAGAGTTAACCTTTGTCATAATGTGGCAGGTATTGTCTCTGACACAGCTTCCAGGGAATAATAAAATGGAGGCCATATTCCATGTGTCTAATAGTTAACAGTTGTACATCAAGCTAGTGAATTGTTAATTCTAATACATTCTATTTTCCTTCTCCCTCCTTGGGTTAAGGAAATATATCTTCATAATAATCTGGAATGACAGGGTTGAGCTTAGATCCTTCAACACACCTCATGGCCTAAGGCCACAACCTTTCTCTTCCCCCAAGCTCTGTTCTGCACTGTAGAACTGTAGAGATAATACATAGGCCATGAGTAAATGTCCCAGCTCACACTTTACCGACAACTGTGCCACAGCTTACCTAGATCTATCCCTTGGGCCCAGAGGTTCCACAACAGTGATTTTTGTCCACCTTGGGAGGACAGGCCAATGAAGAGGCCCATGCAGGGGATTTGGGGGGATGCAGGCTACAGAGGGGCATATCCCCTGGGATTTCTGTGGAACTCATGGCTAGAGGAGGGTCATTGTGGCTGGAGAGGCATCTCTGGCTTGGTTCAGACTCTAACCTAAGCAATGCTATTAGGGGAAGCCAAAAGGAGAATTATTTCAAGTTTGCTAGAAATACTCAAGGGCATAAATGTGCTGGTGTTGGGAGCAAGGGAATGCACATCCTCTCTTTTCTCTTGTTCCTGTGTCTGTGCTGCTTTTAATCTGCCTCCATGCAGACTGGCTTTGCCAGCTTCTGGTGAGCGGGGCAGGAAATCTTGGCACCGACTGTTCCTAGCTGTGCATATTTTAGTCTGGGCAGCCAGAAGGATGGTTTTCTTTGTCTTTCTAAAATTCTAGGGCAATGGCTTAGCTCTTGTTGAGTCAGGCTACTCATCCTTAACTAATGAACAATGGACAGGGAAATTGGGACTGTGATCCCTAGAGGATTTCATGGCAAATAATGCAAATACATTTTATGAAGCAAAAATAAAACCTCTTCAAAAATGAAATTTAAAAATATCAAAGTTTTATTTTATATTGTAATTACACTAGGAGCTAATTCACAGAAGAAAAACAAAGTAAGGATATCCAAGCATCTTGTAAGATAATGCAGTCAGCATCCTTTGCTTTATATTTGGCTCTTGTGTCACCATCATGAAGAGAGCCCTGTTTGCATAAATATCTGAGGGAAACCCCTTAAGCCTGTGATAGTTAAATCACTCTCAAGAAGCATCTATTGTGTCATCATCAGTTTCTTTCTGTTGTTGTTAACTAGGCTAACTCTACTTGTCATTTTCAAGGGTTTTCCTGTCTTGTAATTTTCCATGATCACTTTTATAGACCTCATGAAATCTTGAATCTCTGCAACATGTGTAATTTCACTTTGCAACCATTTAGCATTTCATGTTCATATGTTAATGCAGTACAAATAAATGAGCTACAACTGCCAGGAGTGTAGACTAGAAAGGATGGAGAGAGGCTAAGTCTAAGAAATATGGGGAGATGGGAGGGAAAATAGTGTAGGTAGTTGGCTTGTTAGTAATTATTTTCATGTTTTAAAGAATTTTGCTTTGCAATGAAATGTATAACTGTGGGGTTCAGATAATACATTTTCAGGATATGAGAGTCCCTAAATAGCATAATGATTAAGAGTGGAGTTTTGAGATCTTACAGATTTGTGTGTAGCTCTGCCAATCATTTTTAATTTCCCCTGGGCAAGTAGCCTTTCTTTTCCGGTCTTTGGTTTCCTCATCTTTAAAATGAGAACAATATCCTCTCACTGTGTAGTTGGAACAAGTAAAAGAGCACATAATTGCCTAGCCAGCATGGCTCAGTGGTTGATCATCTACCTATGAACCAGGAAGTCAAGGTTTGATTCCTGGTCAGGGCACATGCCCAGATTGTGGGCTTGATCCCTAGTGTGGGGCCATGCAGTAGGCAGTGGATCAATAATTCTCTCTCATCATTGATGTTTCTATCTCTCTCTCCCTCTCCCTTCCTCTCTGATATCAATAAAAATATATTTTTCAAAATGAGCACATAATCTAGCCTTCTTCAGTGATTGAGACACAGGTGCACGAAGATAAAGGATGAAAAAAGCTGCTATCTACACGTAGAGAGAATAGGGTTCTAGAGGTTCAGAAAATAGAAATAATACTTCTGAGGAGCAATGGAAGATGTGAGCTTGAAGCAGGAGCCTAGAGAATAAATAGCATTTCTATCAGTGTGTGTGTGTGTGTATGTGTGTTGGAGGGTACGGGGGGGGGGGGGGAGGGGTGGTTAGGGAGGGAAAAGTGAAGCCATTCTGGGGAAGATGCCCCTTAGATAGAGCCAGTCAGTAACTCAGAGTGTCTTTGGGATATAAGTTTAGTAACATTTGGAGGGGGCTTAAATTTGAATCAATCTGAATTCTCTATTATAAAAAATAGTATATGTTCAGTATTTTTTGTATATCAACAGATCAAGAGAGAAATTTTTTCTTGCTTTTTAAATTTATATGTGTAGCACATACATTCCTTAATCCAGTAGTGATAGTAAAACTTTTCTTTTGGTTTTCATTTGTTTATCAAACTATCTTCTATCTTGGGGCTCATCTTTACCAAACACTGTGCCAGGCTCTGTCCCCTAGAGATCACACATCAAATTCAAGAATTTATTAATTGTATGAGAGATTATAAGATCAAATTTCTAAACCTATATTTTACTCTATTTCTACATTTGACAGCCCCCTAAATAAGAGCTTCCCATTCCATCTATTACTGAGCTTATCACTGCATTGAGTAAAGATATGGAGAAGAAAAAGTCAACACTTGCTTTTGCTATTTAATCATACTAATTGAATTTATATGTGAACTTATCTAACATTTATTTTGTTATAGCAGAGTACAGAAGTAAACTGACCTATTCATTTTCTCTAGAGTGGTCCTCATCATTGGACTGTGTGTGTTCACAGACACAATCTCAAGGTCATTGCCAAATCTCCAATTGACTATACACTGTTCGAAAGGTTCAATTACATTTCTCCAATTAAAAAAAAAGGCAAAATAATGATGTGGAAGTAATCATGTGTCTGAGGAAATAGTATGTAGAAGAGATTGCAACAGAATAGTTCAATTATTATCTGATGCTGAGGAGGTTTGATCCAAGGTTAATCATCATCTGCTTAGCTTCATCCTTCCACATGGCTAAGTGCCTGCCTGGTGCTGGGACAGCAGAGAGAGTGGGGGATACACCAGGCTGGGATGATTGAGTGACGGTCTCCTCTTACTACTTTTTTCATTTATTTCTGGAATGGTACCTGGCACTTTCAATGGCATTTTTAATCAGAGTGACTCAAAGTGCTTTCCAAATAGGGACATTATAAACAGAGGAAGAGAGAGAGTTAAGTGACTTGCCCAAGGTTATATAAATGGCAAAAGAGCTAGAAACAGTTCCCAGAGAGCCCCAAGTCTTTGCACAACCTCAAACTGAGGGGTATTCCTATCAGATAGAGAGGGATCAGCGAGCCACAAGTTTGCTTCTGGCTGACTGTGTGAACTAGACACTGTAATGATGCCTTGGCTTTGCTTTTTCTTCTTTTGAAATTTAACTGGGGGCCAGTTTTCCTCTTGTATTCATGGTAACAATAAATTTTTATGTCAATAAATTAGCAATGCCAAGTTCTTAACTTTTTAAAAATATTTTATTGATTTTTTTACAGAGAGGAAGGGAGAGGGATAGAGAGTTAGAAACATCGATGAGAGAGAAACATCAATCAGCTGCCTCCTGCACACCTCCTACTGGGGATGTGCCCACAACCAAGGTACATGCCCTTGACCAGAATCAAACCTGGGACCCTTCAGTCTGCAGGCCGACACTCTATCCACTGAGCCAAACTGGTGAGGGCAAGTTCTTAACTTTTGAAATAATGGTAACTTGAGCAGAACTCAATTGAAATGGACCTCTGTTTTTGATAAAATTTTAATGTAAATGACAATTTAATTAAAGAAAAAATAGTTACTTGTTTTGCAACTTTGGTATCAACTACTTAGATACAAGTGAGTGTGTTCAGTAAAGTGGTTTCCTAGGAGGTTTAGTTGGTGTCTTATTAATCATACATTTTTATTCTTTGGTACATTTTTATTGAATCTCTGTGATATTCAAAGCTCTGTGCTAGAAACTTCTGGAATACAGAAATAAAGGAAATGCACATCTTGCCCTTTTGGCAGTTATACCAGTAGGAGAGGACCATAAAAAAACCACTCAGTAGAGCCCAAGGAAGGATTAAGTATCAGTGAAAGAAGGTAAAACTAGAGGATTGAGAAAGCCCAGTGATAAAGAGCATGGAACTTTGGAGCCAGGAAAGTTGACCTTGAATTCTGATTCTTTTTTATGTATTTTTTAAATTAATTTTTTTGGTTAATCCTCACTCGAAGATATTTTTCCCATTGATGTTTAGAGAGAGTGGAACAGAGGGAGGGGAGAGAGAGAGAGAAACATCTATGTGAGAGAGACACATCAATTGGTTGCCTCCTACACAGGCACCAACCTGGTCTGGAATCGAACCTGCAACTCAGATAAATGCCCTTGATTGGAAATCAAACCCATGACCCTTAAGTTCGTGGGCTGATGCTCCAACCATTAAGCCAAACCAACGAGGTGTCTACCATTTATTTGGTCAATACACAGGAGCTCACATACATTCTCTAAACCCTGGGTTTGGCATCTGTAAGGTGAAACGAATGCCCACTTCATGCAATTAAATGAGATACTTAAGGTGAAAATTTTTGTACTAGATAAATTCATGTTTAAAAGGTATAGGGCCTTGCCCTAGCTGGTTTGGCTCAGTGGATAGAGCGTTGGCCTGCGAACTGAAAGGTCCCAGGTTCGATTCCGGTAAAGGGCACATGCCCAGGTTGTAGGCTCGATCCCCAGTAGGGGGTATGCAGGAGGCAGCCGATCCATGATTCTCTCTCATCATGGATGTTTCTATTTCTCCCTCTTCCTTCCTCTCTGAAATCAATAATAATAAAAAAAAAAAGGTATAGGGCCTTGCATAACTCATGGACACAGTCAATAGGGTGGTAAAGGCCTGGGGTGGGGGAAGAGGGGGTAGGAGAAATCAATGAGGGAAAAGAGGGGCATATGTAATACTTCCAACAATAAAGATTTAACAACAACAACAACAACAGAAGGTATAGGGCCTGGAAATTGGGGAAAATGTAGGAGAGATGGCTTTTGAATGGACACTTGAAATCTGAAAAGAATGTCAGTATCTATAAAAGGAGGCAATGAGAAATGGCACAGAAAAAGTGCCACAGCAGTGAACAAGGGTCAGGGGCCTTGAAGAACTGATGCATGGTGGTTTGACGCTTGGAGCAGAGTAGGCCAGACTGCCAGTAAGGGGTCAGAATGGGTGGCATGGATCACTGGGAAAAGAAGTTTGCACTTATTAAATACATACAGTTAGTGTGGCTGTATGCATTTAAAATGAACTGTTTTCAGTCCTTTTTGAATATTCCATAAATTTGGATCTTTCACTGGCTCAGATGGATCTCTTCTCTAAAATGAGTAAACCTTTTGGCATTTTATTATATACCAGAGGCCTGGTGCACGAGTTTGTGCACAGGTGGGGTCCTTTGGCCTGGCCGGTGATCAGGGCAAATTGGGGCTGTCTCACCCAGTCCCGATTGGGGCCAAATGGGGCAGCTGGCCAGGGGTAGGGACCATGGGAGGTTGGCCAGGCTACGGGAGGTTGGCTGTGGGAGCACACTGACCACCAGGGGACAGCTCCTGCATTGAGCGTCTGCCCCCTGGTGGTCAGTGCATGTCATAGTGACCGCTCCACCAGCCGTTCAGTCGTTCAGTCATTCAGTTACTTAGGCTTTTATATATGTAGATGGTGTGACTATAGAGCAATAAAATTAATTTTTATGTGTAGCAGGAGACCCCACTGGCAACGTTAAAGTCACAATTTGTACTCCTTGTGTAATTATTTACTTTGTAGGGTTTACATTTCAATAGTTTATTTCTTTTTATTTTCATCGATTTTAGAGAAAGAGGAAGGAAGAAGAGGATAAACATGGATTTGTTGTTCCACTTTTGTATGCATTAATTGATTGATACTGTATGTGCCCTCACTGGAGATGGAACCCGAAGCCTTGGCATATCAGGATGACACTCTAACCAACTGAGCTGAGCTACCCCCCCCCCCCCCCCCCGCCAGGAGTATATAAAGATTATGTCAATGAAATTGATAACAACAACAACAACAACAAAATGCTGTCTTGCTATGCCCAGTTGTTTAAGTGGTTAGAGCATTGGTCTGCATACAAAAGAGTGGTGAGTTTGATTCCTGGTCAAGGACATATACCTGGGTTGCAGGTTTGAGCCTTAGACCTAGTCAGGGCATGTACAGGAGGTAACCATGTCTCTCTCCATGCCCTCTCCCCTGCTTCCACTCTCTTAAAAAAAATCAATGAGAAAAATATCCTTGGGTGAAAATTAACAACAACAAAAAAAGCACTGTCTGGAAAAATAAGATGTTTGAGGCAAAAATGCAAGGGAGCATTAAAATTTACTGATACACATGTAGTATAGGCCATAATTTAATATTTAAGAGATTAGAAAAGAAAGAGATGTCACTTTTGATGGGGTTTTAAAGAATTCTTTTTGAAGAAAGTACATTTCTAAAGGGACTGGAATAGAGTTGGCATTTGAATTGAGTGTTGAAAGATAAATAAAATTTACTTCAAGATCTGTTAATAAGTTGATCCAAACAAAACTCCCTAAACACATTTCTTTTTTTCCTTTAGGTCACATTAGTTTTGATTAGAATTCTCCACTTACTGTTTGTTAAACACAGTTGGATATGGATCACCCTATCCCAGAATACTACTTTTCCTTTTAGAGGTCCCTTTGTAGTAAGAATGATAGCTTATTTCCTTGTATTCCAACAAAGCACCTTTCCCAGGGCATGGCTTAGTTAGTGCCCAATAAATAACGTTAGATTGCTTAATTAATGAATGGATACCATGCTGGAGGGGGTGTACAAGCAAGGGCACAATGATAAAGGTAGTGGGGTGAGAACACTTGGACTTAAGAGAAGGTTGGATAATTAATTGGGTCACAATTCAGAGCCCCTTGAAACCCAAGTAGGGGAGTTTGGCAATAGATGTGGGGAGCAAGGGAGTGGCAAATACAGGTAGTATTTTGGAAAACACACCTGTCCACAGTGTGAGGTTTAGTTTGATAGTTTGGCATCAATTGACACAGGATCATTTTTTTTCTCATCACACATTTAAAGCTGAGTTCAGATTTGTTGAGCATCTGGTGATTGTTTGCCTTACTTTAAATTTTGCCTCCTGGACATCCTTTGATTCTCTGTGGCTCTTCTTTGACAATAACTTGTGGAGGCTGAGTTATTGTGAAAAGTTCCCATAGAGCGTGCTTTGACACAAGGCAGTGATTTTTTTTCCCCCATGAACTTCCCTTCTGTTCTGCTATTACTGGTTTGAGAGGAAGAAATAGAAAATAAAATTCCTTTAAAAATATTGACCCAGACTAGATATTGCTTTTTGTTTTTTTTAATAAGATATGCTCTGAGTTGAAAGCTCCTTTGTTGCTGCAACACTTATTCACATGTGAGACCTCAATATTGTGTCTGCAATATTCTGGTTCTCTCTGGTTAAAGGGGCAGATGTTTCAGCATTACAGAAACCCACAGAGTCCCGCTGTTCAGAGCAGCATTGTAACTTCGTGCTTTCCAGTGTGACCTGCAACGCATCCGACATCCCCACAGCAAGGCCCTGGGCTCCATGGGGCCTGAGGGCCAGTGGGGAGTGTGATCTTGAAGTCAGTATCAATAACCACAGCACATAAACTCACACCCCGGCATCCATTTTCCTTCATTCGCCATAGAAGCGGTGAGTTCTATATGCTTCTATTTGGCAGGGAATTGAAGTTCGTGGAACAAAAGGGCTATTAGCGCTGCACAAATCACACTGCTGCTACAGTGGACAGCTCCTACAACTCCATCTGGCGCTCATAAAGCTCCGGGAGCCTTGTGCTCCCTGAGACCAAAAGGTGGGCAGGTGCACATTGACCTCTTTCAAAGTGAAGAGAAGAAACACTTCAACACAAAGAGAATATAAAACAGCTTCTATATACCCACTCCCCATCATTCCGTGAGAGCCACATTGGAGATTGACTCAAATAGCCTATTGCAGAATTGGATTCGATTAAAATTCACAGCAATGACCCAGACAGGCGAGCAGACTTTTAAGGCGCAAAGGCACTTAGGTTGGTTGAACTTTCTGCAGGTCATTTGAACTTATATATTTGGCCACACAGGTTGACCATGACTTTCTTCCCCCCGTTAAGTTTGTCAAAGCCACAAAAAATCAGGGTCAGTTGTCAAACTGGACTGTTGTGTAGAAAGATTCCGGTAGATTAGTTTGATCCACAGAGGAGTCATTCTTAAAATACTCAGGTACCATTCACCCAATATCCTCTTGATTTACAAAAGAAAATTCTAGTGGTTTAGGATCATGTTCAAAGACCAGCTGCTATTTTAAAAGTGTTATCGGTCAGCAATTCTGTGATCCATCATCTATATATTGCATTGTGTGCCCACCCCCCAAAGTCAAATCTTCCCTCATCATCATCATCATATGTTTTATAGAAGGGTACACTTGAAACCTATATAATTTTATTAACCAGTATCACCCGAATAAATTTTTAAAAATTCTAGAACTTTGCTGCTTTTTAAAAAGTCCAATTGGAAAACAGGAATAAAAGAACACATTTTCCTTAAAAAAATGATATCTGGTTGTGGCGCTAAACTCATATCAAAGCAGGTCTACCCTTGTGCATCCAAAGCAATCATTGTGTAGTGTATTTGGAGTGTTTAGACCTCAAATACATAAATAACATCCAGGGAAATTAAGTCTATGATACTACAAGTTACATTAAATTTTACCGCAAGGGGATTTTGTTCGGAGGAATCATGGATTTCACTGAGGGGTCAAAGAGGGGAAGGCTTAGGAGTTCAACTGAACAAGGGAAGGGACCTAACTACTGAAGCAGAGGGGTGGGTGGGAGTGGGAGAGGTTTGATGGTTGGGTCCAGGAGATTGCTGCTCAAGAGAGGACAGCACTACATTAGTCAAACCTCAAGCAGCCTGGAGTGCCACGGGAGCACAGCCATATAGAGTGATTCCACACCAGCTCAACTGGTGGGAACTGGGATGATCCCCACCTCTGGTGAGTTCCTTCACAGACAACCCATCATTTGCCACACATGATTCCTCAGCGTGGTGCAAGCTTTGCGCCCTGTAATATTTCCATACAAGTGAAACTACTTCTGGGAGGGGTATGAATAGAAAGTCAGAACTTATTTAGATGTGATTGTGTCCAATACTTCACTTTCCTAGTACAGAAGAGGAAACTGAGCCCCAGGAGGTCAAGTGGCTGTCACATGGTTCCCTGTGACTCCAGGCTTTCTGCTGTATTGCGTTCACTGCATAGGGCGCTGCGCATTCACTGACCTTCAGGTCGTTTGACCTCGGATGCCCTTCCTTCCACGTGAGGTTCTGATTCAAGGATCATTTCTTGAGATCCATAGAGGAGGTTATTACACGTTTCTGGTTGTTACTGAAAACAAGCACAATCATTTGGAAAAACAATAGCAACAAGATCTTTGCGGAGGGGTGTGTTGTTGAATTTAGTTGTAAAGCGTATCTACTCTTGATGTTTTCCCAGTACTTTAGGACTTCTTTGTAAAGATCCAAGGACTTTCTGGACTTTAGTTTTCTTTATTAATTCTTCCTTTCTCTATTCTGGAAAAGAGAAGAGAGAATATTGGTACACAATGAGTATTGAAGGATGAGAAAAGTGATTTTTTTTTTTCTCCTGAAGTTATGGTTATCAGCTAGTCACTCACTGAGTAATAATAACAATGAAAACAAAAGAACATTGTTTGACTGGTTACCATGTGCCACACACTCTGCAAAACATCTGATTTGATTGAACTTACTACGATGCTTCCAGAGGTTGAGTTATTTTTGTCCAGATCATAAGGGTCACATTCAGGATTCCCTCTAGCATTTTGCTTTCAAAGCCCAAGGTACTAATCATTGAATGATAAAGCCCCTTGTTATGGAACACAGCCTATTTCCCTGCACTTTCTTCTTGGGTTCCTGTTATTAGAATGGGTACCCTCAATGTTGAACAATACTTATGTGACCTGGATCTCTAACACTGTAATATGAGTTACTTATATTAATGTCTTTCCTCTGATGCAGGAGATACTCCAATAAAGGTGGCCTGGGAGTTAGAAGCTTGAGTAGGAGAATGTGATGGGAAATCTAGGACTTCTCAAAGTTAGTAATCACAATGTCAAAAATCTTTGGATGTGGGACTGTCCTATTTTGTAATGAAACAACAGATTACAGTGAGAAATCTTATCTAAGAGGCTGGAGACTTGATTCTGTCACTTAGGTGTTATGTGACTTTGGGCCAGTTACCTTCCTCCCAGGGACCTCGGGTTCATCATCTGTGCCATCGTGTCTGTGTTTTCTTCTTACTCTAACCATCTAGGAATTTAAAGATTATTTCTCCCACAGGACTGGTGTTCTGGGGAAGCAGAATAGTTAACCCAATCTGCAGATAACAGCACGGGCAGGCTTGATGTCTGCCTCCATGCTTCGAGTGAGCACTCCTCTCCTGTTTTTATGTTGAGTCAGTTTTGAGTGGCAAAGCAGGAAGGATGCCTGCAAGCCAGCTCATCACTGGCAGGAAATCAGTATAGTGCCTGGCATGACTCTTACCCACGCCTTAGATTCCCCACTTCTCCACTCTCAGCCATAAGGGACAAGGGTTCCCCATTGGTGGGGTAGGTAAGTTGTGGGGAGCGGAGAGAGGAGGTGAAAGAGAGGTAGGAAGAGCTGTGAGAGCCTGCTCAGGGCTCTGCACAGCCAGCATTCATTACTTTGGGTTCCTACTTCACAGCCCCAGAGCTGAATGCAGGGGGTCTCCATGGCATCGGAGAGAATACAATGATCATCAGCTGGGAGCCATCACTCACCACCAAAGACAAAATCAGCCCTACTCTGTACCGGGCATTCTATGCTGCTGCCTCCTGTCCCTTCCAATGTTGATATTTCTGTACATTTTAAACAAGTTCCGCTAGTATAGGTATTAAAGCAAGAGAAACCATACTCTAATTTGCTTAGATCTGTTCAGAGATGTAAAAACCCTCCCCTCCTTACACGCATACATAACACACCAGAAAGTCAATCAAAATTTTATGATATAGATCTGGGGAAAGGATTGAGGGACTGTATGCGTTTCAACCAGTTTGTAGAATTCCCAGACCTCATACTGCCTTCCTCAGGCGCTGACTGCTGTTCCAAGGCCGCAGAGGTGGAAATTTCCACGCATGTGGGCTCCAAGGCCAGCAGATGGCGATGTTTCTCAGTTTTACACCAAGTGGTCAGGCCAGAGGCCATTAGTGATGCAGGGTGTGTATATCCAATGGCTGTTAAATCAGCTCAAAATCTGTAAAGGCACAGCAGATCAGCTCTTACTTATTTATTGTTACTTAGAGTTGATGGATTCAGTAAAATTCCATGATGGGCAAATGAACACTGTGTGTTTGTGTCAGGCGTGGGAGCAGCGGAGGACCGGAATCTGAGATAGCTGGGAGCTGGGTTTTATCTCCCTCAGTTGCTTTTTTAAAATGAGATTCCTCTTTTGTTGCCTTCTGGCAGCCTGGATTTGGTCAATGTGGGACCAACGGGCACACTGGCAGCAGCTTTGTTCATTTGCTTTGCCATTTCTTTAGAAGTGGGCTCCTCCTCCAGCATCAGCTGCTTTGCCCCCCAGCTCCTGGGGCAGAGGCAGAATCTGTGAGGGGCTGGGTCAGGGAGCCCAGTGTGCTGCTCAGGGATGAAACACGGGGAGGGAAAAAGGAGTGGGGGCGGTGGTCTCAGAGGCAGCCTCTCCAGGGCTGCATCCTCAGCTCCACAGGAGAATAGGAGAGGGACCCACTCTCCTCTTGCAGCTCTTTAACTGAGGGCCAGGCTAGGCTGGGATAGTGACAGATCCATTTTAAGCACAATGAGAGGAATTTGGGGAGAAAATTGCTCTTAAAGTAACGCTTGTTCTGTGTGCTGTCCCTTTAATGGAGAAGGTACTCACTGGGATCTAGGTCATTTGGTTTTCAGGCTGGAGGTGCCACTATCCCACTGTAAGATATTGAACTTGTTTTTTCCATCTGTAGTCTGAGCCCTTTAAAGAATATCCTCCAAGCATATTTAAATTATATTCTAATGAACTAGCAACCTTTACTGTGCTGGGGGCTATTTAAATACCAGGGCTCCACTCTTGCCCAATGAAATCAGAATCTTTAGGGGCGGGGCCTCAGCCTGCATTTTTTTGAAAAGCTGGCCAGGGGACTCTAGGTGCCTGAGAGCTCTCCCTCCCTGACCTGAAGATGTTGGCCTTCTCGCTGTGTCCCCACATGCCTTTTCATGGTGGCTCCTGGTTTCTCTTCCTCTTCTTTATAAGGACCCAGTCCTGTGAAATTCAGCCCCCGTTGTCATGCTGTTATTTAACCCTAAGTATTTCTTTAAAGGCTCTATCTTCAAATGTTGTCACAGTGGGCTTAGGGCTTTAACTAATGACTTTTAGGGGTCATTCATACAAGTCAGTTAATAACAGTCTTTCTCCTCAGCTGCTGCTTCTTTTATACATTTACTAGCGTTCCCGTTGCAGGAAAAATCCTGCAATAGGGTTTCCTGCTGCACTCTACCCCGCCCTGCTTGCTCTCCTCCCTTGTCCCCCGCCCCGCGTTCTCTGCTAGCCCCCCTGCTTTTCTCCCTTCTCTGCCAGCCCGCTCTCCTTCCTTCTCCCCCGGCCCCGCCTCCGCTCCTCCCTTCTCCCCTGGCCCCGCCTGCTCAACTTCTTTCTCCCCCGGCCCCGCCTGCTCAACTTCCTTCTCCCTTGGCCCCGCCTCCGCTCCTCCCTTCTCCTCCCCCTGGCTTGCTTGCTTCTCAGCAGCTTTGCTCCCTTCTGCAGCTCTTGGCTTCTTTCTAGGCTGTCTTGATATGCAAATTAGCCGCCATCTTTGTTGGGGTGATTTGCATATTCATCCTGATTGGTTGGTGGGCGTGGCTTGGCTGGTGGGCGTGGCTTGGGCGTAGCGAAGGTGCGGTCAATTTGCATATTTGTCTGTTATTAGATAGGATGGCCATTACCCTATTAAGGTTGCTTCACAGTTCTGGTTGTCTCTGGTCCCAGCTTCATATTTGTTAACAGAAACTTCCCTAAACCTCCTTTCCTGTCATTTGTGTATTGATCTTTCCTGATTACTATTGGTCCCTCTTGCCGACAGTTTATATTATTGTTGTCATGAAAATTATCACCACCATCATTAATATTGTCATCATAACCAACATTCATTGAAAAGTCTTTATATCACTAGGCTCTGAGTTAAATTGACTATACATTGATCAAGACATCATTCATTTGACTTTCCTCTTCCCCCTTCACGTGGCTCATCTTCCCTGCCTTATCTATCACCTTTCCTGTGACATGGACATACTGTTCTGGTCAAAGAAATGTGCCTTTGATCCATTATGTACATCTTGCTCATGCCTATCTTTGTCCATTTACTCAAATCTACAGTGTCCTCCTTTTGCCTCATTAAGATATGACCTTTAATATCTTTGTTTATGAACAGTAACTACTCCACTCTCTCTCCTCTGGGGACCTCTCTGTGACTGAGCCCATCGTTAAGTTAGGAGAGCTCAACAGAAGCTGCTGCGATGTCTGTGGACGAGTTTTTCCCTCTGGGGTTGGTGTTGAAGATCACACAAGAGTTGATCTGATTGGATCATTAAGATGGATGAAATAACAATATTGACTGTTCAGTGGGCTGGTCATTTCAGTCATCTTAATGAGAGCATTAGATCGACCCTAACGCACTCCAAATCCGTATCTGATGATTGACCTAGAAGCAATCAATCTGGCTGAGTTGTTCTGCTGCTCTGCATAATCTCCCACTCTGTTCAACCAGTTTCACTCCCACAGCCCCTCTAAATATGAGCTCTACAAAACACACGTGCGCACACACACACACACACTCACTAACACACGAATACACACACTCACACCCACATTCACACACTCTCACACACATACTCTCACACACACTCACTGACACGCACACACATACATACTCTCTCACACGCATTCACACTCTCTCACACGCATACACTCACTGACTCACACACACATACATACCCTCACTCACACAGTCACACACTCTCTCTCACACACACAATAACACACTCACATACACATGCTCTCTCACATTCACACACACGTGTGTGTGCACACACTCTGAACTGTGGAGCAGTTGGTACAGTGAACTCTGACTTTGCACTTTATGAGATTTAGGATCAATCCATTTAACTGCCAGGAGCATGAATTTCCTAACAATCCTGTGTAACATGACAGATGACCATTCTCGATATTTGTAAACTGGAGGCCTTCCACAACTTTGAGGCAGCTTCCTGCCTTCAAGCCTTTGTCTGAGCCCTGTCTCTTGTTTGAAATGCCCTCCCATACCTATTGCATGTCCAAACTCTGCCCCTTTGCCAGCATCAGCCAGCCCCCCCTGAAGATTTTCTGGGCTCCTCCATGACAGTGTACTATCTTTCTGTCTGGCTGTGTGTGGCCCTTATGGTCAAACTTTGTATGCAGATTCAGCGAATGGTAGAGTTGGAAAGAACTTTCTATCTGCTCAGGGTCCTGACCTACGTTTTCAAAAGAGAAAACCAGGGCGCTGAATAACCAATGGCCTGTTCAGGGGCACAGGTCAGAGAACCTCACAGGGAGACTTCTTTTGGACCCAGGAATTCAGTGCTCCTTATTCCAGTGAACTTCACTGGGTGTCAATGAGGGAGAGGTGTCAGGCAGTTTTCCCAGAAGTGATGGGCTGGGCCCCAGTCTATTGAATATTGAAGACTAGTTGTTGCTTTTTCAAAAGAGGGAATAAATAATAACTCTTTATTCTCTAGAGGTTCATGAATCAATTGGGAATGAGACATGGGAGTCAGATAAACATCATTGGTAAAGCTAGATTGAAGCACACAGTGCAGACATATGGACAAAACTACATATCTTTTTTTTTCCAATTACTGTTTACCTTTAATATTATTTTGTATTAGTTTTAGGTGCACAGAATAGTGGTTAGACATTCATACAGCTTATAAAGTGTCCCCCAGATATTTGCAGTACCCACTTGCTACCATACATGTTATTACAATGCTATTGACTATATTTCCTATGCTGTGCTTTACAGCCTCATGACTATTTTATAACTACCAAATTGTACTTTTTAATCCTTTCACCTTTTTTACTCCGTCTCCCAACCCCCGTCCCCTCTGGCAACCTCAGTCTGTTCTCTATATCAATAAATCTGTTTCTGTTTTGTTTGTTTATATTGTTCTTTACATTCCATGTATAAAATCTGCATATCTTAACAGTTTTCCTCACATTTAGATCCTGGTATGACTCCCCCAACCCCTCTTGGTCTCACTCACACTGGATCTCTGTAAGGGAGAGTACTGACACTCTATGCATCCCTGCCTTGTCCCTAGGAGTCCTGGCAGTGGGCAAACAGAGGAGGACCTCCCAGCTCCCTGCTAGGAGCAGACTTGGGCTGTTGCCCAGCTGAGCTCACCCCATGGGGGGCAGGAGCAGAACAAACACCTGTCATGTGCTGGCTGGCTCCTGAGAGACGCCAGTAGGTGTTGAGCCTGTTTAATTCAGTGTATTCTTTCTACCCTCACCAGCCACACCTCACTCCTCAACCTCTTGGCAAGGGGCGTGCCTGAGCTGGGATTCTCTTTAGGATATCCTGAAGGTGTGGAAGATGCTAGTTTATGGGCTAAGAGAGAAATGCTGATGGGGAGGGGCAGGCAGTCCTGCCTGTCTGCTTCTTGCTCTGCCTGGAATTTTGCAGCCTCACAGTTCCAGCCATCTACCAGGGCCAGAAAATTACCTTGATTTTTCCACAGATGTCTGACAATCCTCCACCCAGACCCAGAAGTCAGGCCTGAATGGCAATGTCTCTTTATTTGATGCTGAGGACTTTACAAAGGTTTTATTTTATTTTTTTTCAGGATATTACAGAGAAGGACAATTACATTTCTTGGAGGACACAGACTGATTTAGTTGCCTGTTTATCAGAACCTAATGAAATGGAAAGACCAGTTGGAAAGGTCAGCACGGGTTCTGGGCCCTGGAACTACGCTCTTTCCGTAATCGGCTCCTGGTTCCCAGTTACCTCAGGCATTGCTTTGTAAAACCTTAGCTAATACTGCAACCTGATGTTGCATTTCCCACCTGATGCTGCCTTTGTCCAGGGAGCATGGGTTTTATATCACAGAATGAGAATCACAGGAAACCTAGCTCTTCCCAGCAGTGTTTACTGATGCAGTCACTAGCATAGGAGTTTGGTTTTTTGGTATTGAAGGCTGTAAGGATGATACCTAGGAACTAATGGATGTCATTCTTTTTCTTCTTATTATCATTCTTTTGGATAGCCAGGACCAACACTCTGGGTTAGAATTAGCTAATGGGAAGATGAATATACAGTGAGGGGTTGTGTGCAGGAGATCTTGGTCTATCATAGCTCCACAAAGAACTTGCCCTGTAACCTCAGACAAGTTTTGTTAGATTATCTCTAAGGTCCCTTCCAGCTCTGAATTCTCTGAGTCTGAGGTCTCCGACCTTGGAGACATGGCCATATACAAAAGAAGCAGGTATATATGCATATGAGCACCGAAAGCAGTTCCATTTACAAAGAGGATGGTGATGATGACAGATTGAAGCCCTTGGAGACCAGGGTTGGGAGCAGGTCTTGAATTGGTCTAGACTTTGAGAGTAAATATTCTTGTAGACCCCAGCCTGTTTTTTAGATGCCAGTTAATTTCCATTTGCTGCAGTCCTTAGGCTCATTGCCCTACAAGAGCTAACATGCCTGGCTACAGGCCAGCTGGCCTAGTGATTTGAAGGAGAGGAACATCTCACACTAAAGAGTATAAACTGGTGTGAGGAGAGCGAGACCAACTGTCACTAACTGTGTGCTTTTATTGCTTAGGGAAGACATAAATAGCAGCTATTTTCCCATGCTCTAGTGACCTATATCTGCCTTATGCTAAATATTTTATGTCAAAAGACTGAACTGTTGAACTAGCTATGGCATTTAAATAAACCCTGGTATTGTGTTCTTAACTTTGTCGGGCACAGGGAGGTTAAGTGCTTTGCCAGCAGTCAAATTTGTAATTTGTGGCAGAGTTAAGTTCTAACCTAGTTCTCTGCCCAGTACACAAGTCAAATCTTATTATGCTTCTCTTCATGATATTGTTTGCACCATGCATTTATCCATCCATCTGTCTACTGAAATGTACACATATATGTATATGTATGTGTGTATATGTATACACACTATGTGAATATATAGAGGTGTATTTGCACTAATATGTAGTAACTATACATATTAGTGCAAATACACCTCTATATATTCACACACACACACACACACACACACACACACACACACACACATACAGTTGATGTTTGAACAATGCCAATAGCCCACACCTTGAAAATCACCTATAACTTAAATTTTCCCTCTGCATACATGGATTCCCAATTGCTAGTTGACACTTGAACAATGTGGGTTTGAAGTAGTACATGGATCAATTTTAAAAAATTGTGTATAAGTAGATTCACATAGTTCAAACCTGCATCATTCAAGGGTCAACTGTGTTTGATACATATACTTTCAAAAATCTTGTTGCACTGGTCATTTTTCTGAAACATGTACCTGTATTGTTCACTGTTATTTATCGAATATTCACTATGTGCCAGGCAGGACTGTGCTAGCACTTTGCTTATATATCGTCTTGTAATACTTTTCTCAAAACCACCTTATGAGAATACATTTTATTATTCTCCAGTCCAGTGGCTCATATTCAAATCCCAATCTCCTAAATACAGAGTCTTAATCCAACATTCTTAATCAGTGTACCACATGACTGTCCATTTATTCATTCATTCATTTAACAAATGTTTATTAAGCACTTATATGCCAGGCATTATGGGTTCACTGTTTGTTATAAAAGAAAAATTCAAGCACCCTTTCAAGTCCAACTTTACCAAGGCCTCCTTGTTAGAAATCCTGTTACTGGGAATTGCAGCTGCACTTTTCGTGTTTTAAGTGTGAAGCTCAGGGAAGTATGTGAATATACAGAGGTGTATTTGCACTAATTTTTGTTGGAAAGCTATGTGACTTATATAGAAACATGCAAGATTCAGGTATTTCTGTCTTATAAAATTGTGTTATAAGGACCTGGGATTGTGTCTTCATGACAGCAAGTCATTAGTTGACCTATGAAATGGGAAAAGTTATAAAAAAGCAGACAATCTATTAACCACAAAAAATGAACTCATTCTAGCATCTCATCTTCCATATTTTGAAAATACATTATATTATGGAAATTTAAAACTTATACTAAAATAGACAGAATAGTATGATGAACCTTCCTGCATGTATTACTTTGACTCAAAATGCATCAACTTGTGGACAATCTTATTTCACCTCTGTCCTGACTTGCTCCTTCCAGAAACCTTATCATCTCTTCTGTAAATATTTCATTTTGTGTCTGTAAAATATAATAACTATTAAAAATATTTTCTTATTGACTTCATAAGCGAGAGAGAAAGAGAGATAGAAACATCAATGATGAGAGAGAATCATTGATTGGCTACCTCCGGCATGCACCACACTGGGAATCGAGCTCAAAATCCGGGCATGTGCCCTGACTGGGAATCCAACCATGATTTCCTGGTTCATAGATTGATGCTCAACTACAGAGCCACACTGGCTGGGCTAAAATATAATAACTTTTAAGAGACATAACCACACTATTATTATCACATGTAAAATAAGTTACAGTAGCTTCTTAATATCATTCATTAGCCAGTCTGTATTCAAATTTCTAAAGGTTTCATAAAATATATTTTCTCCAGTTTGTTTCTCCGAATTAGGATCCAAATAAGGCCTGCTCATTGTTATTGATAGCAATATCGAATGAGTGCCTTTTCAAGTTATAAGTTCTCCTCTCATCTCTTTTATTTCCCTTACATATTATTTGCAGGAGATATTGGGTAATTTGTCCTATAGTATTTTCCATGGTTAAGATTTTGCTGATTGTAACACTGTGATGTCACTCAACACCTCCCTCTTCTTCTGTAATTCTTGAAATTAGTAGTTGTATCTAGAGGAGGCTTGATCAAATTTAATCCATTTATTTTTTTTTCTTTTCCCAAATAAACTCAGAGATAGTGATGTTTTCTTCCATCAGGAAACACTTATCATCTGGCCGTCTCTCTTTTTATGATGTCAGCAGCCATTGATGCTTATTGTCTTGATCCATTAATTGACTGAGAGTTTCACAATGATAATATTCTATTTCCTCTTTCATTTATTAGCTAGAGTACTTCTATAAAGAGGAATTTCTCTTTTTAACTACTTGGTAGCCCCGTGGTACAGATTGTATAGAAAAGTCAATATAGATGATTAACTCTTTCTTTTTATTGACCAATTTTTAAAACAATGATTCAAACTACTATTAACTTCTAATGGGTTTCAATTAGCTTTTGAAAATATATTATTATTAGCTCATTGATTTAAATACACATGTTTTGATCCATTCTAATTATTATCATTATCAATGCTCAAAATGTTGTTGGCCAGTAAGAACTTCTTCAGACAGTTCCCGTGTCCTTTTCACAGGACTCTATTTGTTTTTGATGACATATTGTAGTTCTTTTATGACAATTTTTTTCTGGGGACATCTGGAACACGTCTTGTTCCAGACCTAAATTAGAAATCTTTCCTTGGACCCTTTGTTCCTTTAGTGGGAAATCATATTTAGAGACCATTATCTGGGTACTACAGCCACTCATTGCTAGAAGAGTGTTTTTTAGTTTTATGCCTCTTCTGGGAATATTTTCAAAATATAAAGTGCAAAATTCAGATTCAAAACTATTGGAATTTTATAGAACTTTTTCATTTTACATCTGTAATCTCTTTGGTTCCATGCTAAGAATCCTAAGCTTTATCTCACATTATACCAGTAAGAGTCTCAGCATAACAATATAATTACTGGAAACAGTTGAAGGTTTTTTATTTTCTATGGTTTTGTCTTTAGGATACATCTCAGTAGGGACATATGGTAAAAGCTTAAAATCTCTTGGAATATTTCCTGTGTCATTATGATATCAGTTGTAAATACATTTTGGCTCATTTAATTGTATTTTCAATTTTTAGGGGTTGATTTTTACATTTTAAATTTAATATTAATATGTAGAATATTCACATAGTTCCAAAGTCAAATAAACAAAACAAAAGATAGTTTAAAATTTTGACTTTTTTCTCTGTCCTTTACACCTGATTCTCTCCCTCTTTTATAAGTAACCACTTCTTTTTAATATTAGGGATTTAAAAATTGTGAACATATATAGCATGTGTACTCATATATATTCTATACATATTTATTTGTATTTCACCCTTTCTTATATAACCTGGAGCATACTTTCTCATTTTCTTTAGTTACAATATTACATGGATATCACTATATAGTAGCACATAGAGATTATTCTCATTCCTTTTCATGGCAACATAATACTCCATTGTATGGCTGGTTTTTCCTAGTTTATTCAACCAGTCTCCTACTGCTAGACATTTGCCTTGTATCTATTCTCTTGCTATTGTAAGCAAACTGGAAAATGAATATCTTGCATACATGTCTTTTTGTATTTTTACAAGTGATTTTTTAAATTTATTTTTTACCAAGGATGAATTCCTGGAATTGAAATTGCTAAGTCAAAAGGTAAATGCATCTTCTGCCAAAGTTTTGCTATTTTTCATTCCCACAAAAATATAGAAGCGTGCCTGCTTCCCCGCAGCCTCCCTTACAGAGTATGCTGTACAATTTTGGGTTTTTGCTAATCTAATAGAGAAGAAATGATATCTCATTGTGGTTTAAATGTGCATTTCTCTTACTGTGAGCAAGGTCGAGCATCTTTTTGTATTTCTGAGAGCCATTTGACTTCCTGTTTCTGTTGCTGATCATTTTCCAGCCCATTTTTCCATAGGGTCATTTGAGCTTTAGAAGCTTTTAATACATCAGGGACATTAATCATTTCTCTACTCTATAATTTGCAACTATATTTTCCCAGTTTGTCACTTATAGTTTTGCCTTTTCACTGCCCTTGTTTTGTCCCATGGTTTTCAGAAACTGTCCTACTTACCAGGTGTGACCAGAACTACCTTCTTTAGTTACCAGGAGCAAAAATCATGATGATCACAACAATAAAGTAGATTATTACAAAAATAGATTCTTGGTTCTCACTGGGTTCAGATTAAAAATATTTTAATAAAAATATTTTAGGTTTATTCTAGCTCAACAGTTAAAAAAACATAGGTTTTGTCAAAACTGCCTCTTTTAAAAATCATTTAAACTTTTTTTTTTTTTTTTTTTTTAGTTTAGCTAAAAGTACAACTTAAAGAATATTTTTATACTAGAGGCCCGGTGCATGGGATGCATGCACTGGTGGGGGGTGTGGCCTGCGCAGCTCATCCTGGTCAGCCTAACGGCTGTGGACCCGCCTTTCGAGCAGCTGCTTCCGCTGTCGGAGCGCCACTCATCCCAGTCAGTGGAGTGGGGAGTGCACTGACCATCAGGGGGCAGCTCTTGCATTGAGCGTCTGCCCTCTGGTGGTCAGTGAGCATCACAGTGACTGGTCAACCAGTTGTTCTGGTCTTTCTACCATTCCATCGTTGGGCTTTTATTATATAGGATTTATTAAAAGTTCAATAAATAACTAACCCTTTGGCTGGTTTTTATCTGTATCAATGATGAGAAAAGTACATTTGTGTGGCTCTAATTGGGTATAACATTCAACTCTCCTTGTGTTTGAAAAGTTTATAAACAGAGAATCATGATCCGAAATCGACCAACCTCACAGGGCTTTGGGCTTATTCAGTAGCACCCAGATGAGGAAACTCTTTGAAAAATACAAATCATTTTAGGAATGCATCATGGCCTGGTACTAGTAACCAAAATGAGCTCAAATGTAGGAAATAATTTGTCTGTTGGCTGAATAACGTAAAGTGATTGAGTTTCTCTCATTCATCAGTAACTTTCTCAAACTGTCCTACCCAACAATGCTCTCCTATCTCAGCAAACATGGATTCTGCCTGTGTGCTTCCATCCTGAATCTCCCGAAAAGAATAAGGAAAAACAATGTGTGTCTGTGTGTACACGTGTGTGTCTCCAGGGAGAATTTGGGAATGTGTGGAATACTGGAAGGGCCTAGAGGCTACCTCTGAATGACCCCCATTTGGCTTTGAAGCCAGTTTGGGGCTCACAGGTTGTCTGCTGAAGACTGAGAGCTAGCTGAAAAGATTTTCACTGAAACCATGATGAAGGAAAAAGTGCCACAGGCTGTCTAAGAAACAACTTACTGACCCCTCCTTTCTTCTGAAGCCCTACAGCAAGCATGTCAAACTCAAAGGCAAACATGGGCCAAATAAACAAGGCTTAAATTTATATGGGCCAGAAAAAAATCAAAAGCTTCAATTTTCATAGAAACGTAGGTTTATTTCGATAGAGACATGCAGAATACAAAGGGCTGAAGTAAATGAGTAATCATTAACATAAAATAATGGAACATTTTACTAAAAATTAATATTTTTTCTTGGACATTAGCTTTCCAGACAATGAATAACTGCACAAATTAAGAAGTGTAATGCAAATAAACCTATTTTTCTTGTTCTCTGAAAGCAAAATATTTCCTGTTGTGCACAGCAAACAAGTCAGTACAAGACTAATCGGCTGCTAAAATATTTGCTGCTAGTATTAGTGGAAAGAAATGGTGTGCCTGCACTTAAGGTGCGAAAGGGAAATGAATGCAACACGATTATAGTAATCAGTCATTAGCGAACGTTGTGGTTTGTTAATAATTATGTATAACAGGATATTGTAAAAACTAAGTTATGAAATGTTTAGTAAAATGTTTCTTACACACCGTTACATTGGCTGGGCTACAAAAATATTCGTTGTGGGCCGCGAATTTGACATGCTTGCCCTACAGAAATCAACTGACTAAAATGTAATTTTAATATTTTATCACCACCTTATATAGTTTCTTGCTTTCATGGGGATTTGTCATTTCCACAACCATGTTTTAACATCCTCTTTATAAAACAAAACAAAACCATTCTCTGTTCTCTAGAACCTATAATTTAGGACATAGTCATGTCATTTCTTCATTACAAACTTGCCCTCAATGAATTCAGTTCACCTTAATGCATTTCTTCTACACAACTGACTTACATCATGGTTTTTAATTAAACCACCTCATGGTCTAATTCCAGATAGATCTGTGAGGTAGGAGGACGGAACTGGAGGAAACCTGGAAGGTTACCAAGTTTAAAACCTCATTTCACTCAGGAGAAGGCTGCAATCTAGAAAGCCGGAGTGCTCCGAGCTTACACATATTTCTAACTTTGACAGAACAAGGAAAAGAACAGTTCCCTTGATCCCAGCCTGGGGCTGCCTCCACTGAACCACTTACTCTCACTCCGGCTCTCACAGAAACCCGCTGTGTGGCCTCAGGCAGCCCATGTGACCTCGCTTTGCCGTGGCTTTCTTGTTTTAAAAAGATGGGGCTCATATAAATCTCACTCCTTCCGTCTCAGATACGCTTTGTGGATCCAAGGAGGCACGTGAATTCACATTTATGTGACCGGACCTAAAATCACTTTGATATAATAAAATTCTATCCAAAGGTAATATATTGTTCTCTGGCGATAGCCGTATCTCTGTGGAGATAGCTTATGAGGAATCAATATTGGTTGACAATAATGATATTGGTAACACATCAAGATGTCTGTGTATGTGCAGTCCTGGGGCTAGTGAAGCAAGGAAATAAGCTTTAAAATTGGAGTGGGAAGGCAAAGTAATCACACAGAAACACACACACACACACACACACACACACACACACACACACACACACCAGAATACAAACCTGAACACCTCAAAACGATGCCCCAAAGATCCTAGGAATCTGTGAGTTAGGAGGTTCCATTAAGAGAAGTGCAGGGGCCTATAAAACAATAGTCAATATGTAGCAGATTAAACATCTGCTGCAGATGTGCAGATGTCAATTGCATCCCACTCAGAAGCAGCCATATCCCCCCTAGAGATAACATTGTTCAGAAGAACATAGCATACAATACAGTCATGGTAAAGAGAAGAAACAGGAACCTGTTAATTTAAAGAGTCCCAATCTCATCTTTATTTCTATTCAAGCTTTTAATCCTGGAATAATTAGTCATTACTAGTATTTAATGACTGGCTTGCTAATTGAGTATTCCAGGATGAAACTGAGAGCAGTTAACACACCAGCAAACTCGTCATTAAGTGTCTTAATGATCAAATTCTCTGCGATTATGACTATTCTAAGCTACAAGTAGCAGTTTATAACAATTATTTTTCTTTTTAGTGAAAAAGAATAATAATAAAAGGAACCCTCCTCGAGGCTCAGAAAGAAACGACGAATGCCGGTCTCGCATTTCTTCCATCACGAAGAGCAGCTTCTGAGGCAAGTCTTGTTTTCTTAATCGTTACTAGGGCTCAGCAAAATGCTGGTTCTGGTCCACTGAGTAAATTGGCTCCGTCTTCTCCTCACTAAAGAGCATTCACGTGGGCTTATTCCTGGACAGTACAGCCGCCCCCTGCTAGGAAAGTTTCCATCAATCCTCATTCGCTACAATAAAAGAATTAAGGGTGATATTATAAACTGTAAGGATTATGTTGTAAACTGCAAATTGTAAAATTCACCCCAAGGGAAAATTCCGGGGGCTCATGAAGGGTTGCCAAACTTGGGCTGTGTTTGTGAAATTGTCCTCTTCACAGGACACCACCCTTTGTGCCCGACGTGACATATTTTACACCCTCTCATTTTCACCTTCTCAAAAGCCTTTCCAGAATGAAGCTAAGGAACAAGCGCAGATGTGAATGGCAGGCCACTACAGCCTTGATGCCAGTTTGGGGTACAGTCTTAGTGGAATGGTGGCTTCACCCACCAGCCTTGGAAACCAGCATTCACACCCTGGAGGGGTGAGGGCAGTGGGAAGGCAGTGTGTGTGTGTGTGGGGGGGGGCGGGGGGGGCGCGGGGAGAGCAGGGTGTGGTTTTCTTCTGAGACATCATCCTCACAGGTTAGGACCCACCCACGCACCGAGGACCTTGCTATTAGCCTATGATGGTTCTATCACCTAGTCATTTCTTTAGGCCCTTAAAACAGTTTTTATCCTTGATACATGGTAAAATGAAGAGGAATGAAATATTTATTTTTAAAAGTCAAGGTCTTGTCTTTAAAACATCTTTATTAGAAAGCAAGTATCTGTTTTATGGTTTTAAATTTTTCTAAAGAAATATCTTCCAGATACAAAAATATTCCCAAGGTAGAAATTTGATCAAACATTTCTGATGAGAACTAAATGATGATATAAAGTATATTATATAAAGTGTGTAACATGTAATATAGTATAATATAACTTACATAATGTATAACGTATGTAAGAAATGTGTCATGAATGCTGTGCTTTCTTATTATTTTTCTTATTATTTTTTGTTAATCCTTACCCGAAGATGTTTTCCCATTCATTTTTAGAGAGAGTGGAGGGGGAGAGACAAAAGAGAGAGAAACATTGATGTGAGAGAGACACATTGGTTGGTTGCCTCCCGCATGCACCCCACCAGGGCTGGGGATCGAGGCTGCAATCGAGGTACATGCCCTTTGATTGGAAATGAACCCAGGACCCTTTAGTCCTTAGACCTATGCTCTATTCACTGAGCCAAACTGGCTAGGGCCGTGGTTGGCAAACTGCGGCTCGTGAGCCACATGTGGCTCTTTGGCCCCTTGAGTGTGGCTCTTCCACAAAATACCATGGCCTGGGTGAGTCTATTTTGAAGAAGTGGCATTAAAAGAAGTTTAAGTTTAAAAAATTTGGCTCTCAAAAGAAATTTCAGTCGTTGTACTGTTAATATTTGGCTCTGTTGACTAATGAGTTTGCCGACCACTGGGCTAGGGCATGAATGGTATGCTTTATATGACTTTCAGCACACTTACATGGACTGCCAACTGTGTCCCAGTTCCCTGAGATGCAGGGGCAGACACTGGCACCTCTCTCATAGCACGGGGCGGGGATGGAGCTATCAGCACTGACAACTATGATGAACGGAGAAGCTCTGGGTTTTATGGGAGTGTCTGTGAGTATGGGAGGGTGGGGGTTAAGCTAGTCTGGGGCACAGAGAAAGACTCCTGGAGAAATGAGGTCTTAGCCACGATGTGGAACAACTTTCTCTTTTGGCAAAGACCCCTTAACCTTGAAAGAAGGCAGGGCCCTATGAAACAGTCACATCAGCAGTACTTTTCCATTGCATGGCTGGCTGCTAAAAACAAGCTTAAGAGCGACTCTAGACATTTGAGGCATGATGGGCATAAAAAAAAGGGAAGAAAGAGATGTATTTGAATCATAAAACTACTGCGCTCACATGGACTGAAAATGAGGGCACTATTTTGAAATATTAGAACTTTAGATGGAGTGGTTTTCATTTCAGTATACAGTATACTACCAGAAAAGGGAAGTTCTGGTTGCTAGCCTCTTTACGCCATCTGAGAAAGAAGGTCTGATTACATTGCATTGCGTCCTTGATGGCCATGAACTTGCTGTAGGGAAATGGGGACCCTGTTGAACTTCATATGTACTTCATATGTTGTAAGGAATATAAAGGTTGACAGAAAGTGGCCAAGCACTTTCTCATTAGTCACAAGTTACTGAAGTGTCTCCTTTTTTAACTAAATTTTTAAAAAATAATAACTTTTGCAAAATGTTTTAGTAACACAGCTATGCCTCTATTTCTAGGGCCTTCATACTCATAAGACTTTCTAGGGAGCATTTTCTTTAAGAAAAGTATACGTGGGGTTTTTGCAGGGGATTGGGGGTTGGTTTCCTAGTGATTTTCCTTCATGTACTTGGATCACATGCTCTGACACCCAATTATCTGACTTCTGAAAACAGCTTTTATTTACTGGGCAGTAAAACAGCAAAAGACACCCAATTAAGCAAATCTCTTGCTTTGGTCAGCTGAAGGGAATGGAAAATTTACTTTTCCTCTATTAGAACTTCTTTTCATCAGATTCCTGACAAGTGGAATCATGAATCCAGTGATATTGTTTTTTATTTGATATTGAGATGACTGAATTTTAGAAACTGTTAACTCTTAAGTAGTGTGCATAATTGGATTTTCTTATATTTATCTAGTTTTACTCCCCCATATCCTGTATTCCATGGCTTTATTTTTTACTGCTCTCATTCTCAGTTAAATATACAGTCAGCTTTTTATGGAATTAATATCAAAGATGCGGGGATAATGTAAGCGACTCCTAACAATTGATCACAATTCATTTTAAATTAGTGAATTCATTTAAATGAATCAATTGGGTCATTACTTATGTGTAGTTGATTCCAAATGTTATTGGGAATAAAGTAATAAAGGAGTTTGCCCGGGTAATGTTGGCATCTCCATAACTTAGGACAAGATGGCCTATTTTCTCTCTCCTCACATTGCATGCAGCCCCATAATTTCTCCAATTACTACTGCATAGAAAAATTAACGTGGTGTTGAGCTGGCAAATAAAGGAGGGAGGTTGAATTGTAGCATTGCATAGCCAGAGACATTGGCACTTTATTATGTGGCAAAGGGATATGTATTGTTAGAGTGCAGGTATGCAAAATTATTTAACCCAACCTAAGACAGAAGATAAACCCACACGACTTTAAGAAAACCTGTGCTTTTTCCTGATGGGAACTCCATCAGTCTCCCGGATCACTCCAACTTTTTATACTTCCCCTTGGCTCTATAATCACTTAGGCATTTAGTGTGTTGTTCCCTATTTAGCCTACATGTGTTGGTCTTTATTTACCCCAAATAAACTCTTTAAGAATAAATACCACTTAAAAATATTTTTTTGGTATCTCTTATATAGTCACTGAAGCAGGTTCTGGCTCCCAGCTGTGTCAGGAGTTGATGCTTTTGTTGCTGGATTGTGGAAACATCCAGGAGGTGCTTGAATCAGGGCTGGAATAGTCAAGGAAATTCACTATTTTCCAGACAGTTTAGAAATTTTTCCATATTTTTGGTGGATTCTTAACCCTAGATCTGGGAAAGTATTATTGTTGCTGGTAGAACTCAGATGCCACAGCCTTCAGAAGCCTTCAGTCATATCTTCTTTGACATCCAAATCATTATGGCACAATCCCCCACATTGCTTGCAAAAGCTCAGACTTTCACCATGCTTTTCTCTCTAAATGTCTTTGGCCATATCCAGGATGGCTGATGGGTTTGGTTTTGTAGATCCCTCCAGGCGTGGTAGTCTACTGCTCCTGGCCACTGGCTTTAGCCTGCTGTGTCATTCTTCTGTGGTCATTTCTGCCAATGGGAAGCCACCTTTCCTTAGACAGCTGCTCCTCTTTGCTTAAAGTAGAGGTCAGGCTTTGCCCGTAATTCATGTGGCAGTGCTTGAGGACAGCATCTATATTTTATAAGACTTTACAAAAAGTTCAAGGATACATGGAGAAACTAAAACCTGGGAAGTGTTAGGATTCTTCCCAAAGTCTATTGTCTATGGACCTCCTTAGCAGAATCTCCAGTGGGTCCCTCTCCTTATCTCTGGCTTGTTGTAGGAACCACACATGTAGTTAACTTTTGAACAGGGTTCTTCTCAAAACCTAGAACTCAAAGTCCAGAAGGAGGAAAGTCTTTTTTATTCCCTTCCAGAGCTGGCATGTCTACCTTCTTCACTGACCTCTTCCCGACTATAAAACCATTTCCACTTTCTATAATTTCCTAAATCAGGACCACTTAGTTCTGGATCACCCCACAAGTGGAATGCTAGAATGTCCTCTCAGGTTGCCTTGAGCCCAGCCTGTCAGACCCTTTTTAAGCCTTTTCTCCAGTCTGAAAGGAAGAAGAGGTGAGAACTGAATGTACCTTTTGCCTTATTATGGTCTCTCCCAACTTCCTATTAGCAAATATTGAGCAAGAGTATATGTGTACACCTTTTAAGACAGAATAATTATTTTTGGAACAGGGGAGTTTAAATTCTGACCTAGGGAGAGAATATAATAAACAGGTATTATTTGCATAATTTTGCAAAATTATGCCCATTTTAAGTTACCCTAATAAAGAGAATATGACATCTGAGTCTGAAATACTTGTATCCAGATTTCTTTATGGCCTTCAGTGCTTCTCCAAAATAATAGGAAGACAGTGATCTTAGGAATAACTAAAACCATCCATCAGACTAACCCCTTCTAGAAGAAATGGACCATTTATAGCTAATAAAATGACTCCCATCTTCCAAACCACCCCTTCAACAAAAATTAAAGTTCTATTCTATACCAGATACTTTGTGACATTGATGAATTTGATTTATTATTAAAGAAAGCTGGAACTATAGAGCATACTATTAATAGAACTGTCATCTTTCTAAATATATGTGATGGGGAACTGTAGTGTTTAGGAGACACAGATGGTCCCTAAGAGTGAAATGTTGGTCCTGGAGGCTGTATAACCGTGACTGGGGATAGTGGAGAAATTGTGAATGGGTAATATCAGGGTATGTGTGTGTAGGTAGTTTGACAAGCTTGTGCTATTTTATTGATCAAGACATATTTTATCACATATCAGGATAATACTTACAGATATTGACAGGGGTTCCTATTCCTGAACTTCTTTATTTCCTTCCTCACCCCCAGGGCAGCAGGGCCAGGATTCTGCAGGCACTGCCCGCAGGGGACTGGCAGATATGTTGGCAATAAGGAATCACTGGTCAGCTTTGACTTTGTAGAACCCACAGCAAAACAACAGTCTGGAAATCAAGGCTTTCATTTGCAAGAAGCAGAATTTTGGGAATTTGAATAGTAAATATGTGGGGTTCATGTACATGTATTGTGTGTCTGTCTGAACCTGGGAGAGCTGATAAGGCCACAACCTGTGAGATCCATTCTACAGAGAAATTTCGGGCTGAAACCACAGCCAGTCAGCTTTTTTCCCCTCCACTTTAGTCAAGAAGAAAACAACCTGACAAAAGAGAAAAAAAGAAGCACAAAGTCAAAATGACAGGCGAGGAATGAAAGAATCAGGCCAGTAGTGATGTATGAAATGTCCTACTTTTGATTTTCCATGTAGGAAACACTTAAAATTGATTTTCAGTATTTCCGTCAATATTCTTGGCCACTATTGTCTGTTTCCCGAGACAGGATGGATGTCCCATCTCCTTCCAGTCCTCATCCCCCCTCCCTCCTTTCCTGTGTAGTAACACTGGCTGGCCTTTAAAGGCAGTATAAAAAGTAGCCTATTTGCATATTAATCAGACAATTGCAGACATCAGAAAGGCTAAGGATGGCTGAGTTTAACACTTAGTTGTAACATGGGCCTTTGACTCTCAGACCTGGTAAAATATAAAGTGACATTTCACAGAAGGAGACAGCTTCTGTTTTTACCTTAGTGTTGGCCTGAGGAGAAATTGTTTCTGTGTCCCAGCCAGGGTTCCTGCTAGATTAGAGTCCCACCCACTGGAAACAATTCAGGAAGCTCCTCTGGGCCTTCTTAAGACTCCCTCCACCCCTAACTCAGTTGGGTGCTGCAGTGTGTAGAGCTAATTCAGTGGGGCTAATTGGACCAATGCATGGATTTTATTTTCTTGCTTTTTCTCAGAAAAAAACAACAACAACAAAAAAATCATACACAAAAACCCATTTCCAACCCCTTATTGACTAACCTAAAAACATGCACTACTTGCCTAATGAGAACAAACTAACCCAGCGGGGATATAGCTGTACATTCTCCCAGCTGCCCCTTCTTTCTGGAACACAATGAGTATTTCAGTAGAGTGGTCCCCCCTTATCCATGGTTTAGCATTCCATGGTTTGTTACATGTGGTCATCTGTGGTCTGGGTATATTAAAGGGAAAATTTTAGAAATAAATCATAAGTTTTAAATTGTGTGCCGTTTTGAGTAGCTTAATGAAATCTTGGGCCATCTCTCTCCCTCCTGCCTTGGACGTGAATCAGCCCTGTGTACAGTGTACCCATGTTGTACATGCTACTCACCTGTCAATCACTTAGTAGCTGACTTAGTTATCAGATCGAGTATCGAGGTACCACAGTGCTTGTTTCCAAATAACCCTTCTTTTGCTTAATAATGTCCCAAAAGAGTACTGATGTTGGCAATTCAGATATGCCAAAGAGAAGCCACAAAGTGCTTCCTTTAAGTGAAAAGGTGAAAGTTTCATATTATCCATGGTTTCAGGCATCCATTGAGGGTCTTGGAATGTATTCCCCATGGATAAGAGGCTCTACTGTATGGGTAGTGGTTTGAGGCCATCTTCTTCATATGTAAGTGTCGCTTCAATTTAATAGGATGGGGGTAGAAAAAGAGTTTGCAACAGGAGTTGACTCCCTGCAGCTGCTGCTGTGCAGTAATGTCAGTGGCTATGTCACCAAGCTGTTCATTGCAGGCTCCCTGGTCACTAAATGCAGTTGGGAATGGTCAGTCAGATTTCTCCCTGGACAGTGTCAGCCAAACCACATCCTCCTTCAGGAGACACTGGTTAGGTCACCCCTGTAGCAGGACTGTGGTATGTGCCTTCTCTTGGTTCATTGGCAGGAGGCGGTTGCCTGTGTGGCTGGCCTTTCTAACTCTCTCAGAACATGACCTTGACTATGACCCACTGCTAGAGTCAATCCTGCTGAAATGCCCCTCTGTAAGCCCATAGACCTTGAGAATTGACATAAATGAATGTTACCTCCCTCTTTAGTGAATATAATATGACATTTTGTCATGTTTTGACATTTTCATCTGTACCATGAATAATTTGATTCTAAACCTACAATAGGCACAACTCAAAACAATGAACCAATTTCCTCCTATCACTTTCTATGAAACCCTCATGACAGGAGGTACTTATAAACACTGTCTGCATTGGCAAGTAGGACTATGCTGACTCAAGTTTGTGTTTTCTCATGACACATTCCTCACTGTGACCCGGACTTACTCTCAGACAGCATTATGGCCAACACTTGTATCTCTGGGGGTGGGTTCATTTCTCCAGAAGGCAAGGCTACCTTTGAGAACTCTTCACCAGTCTATTAGATTTATATACTAGAGTTGACTCTATTCTTTAGTCATAAAACTACTGGGCTCAACCAAGGCACTTAATGATATTTGTAATCGGCCGTTAGGAGAATCAGTCAAGGGCTTGCTAATGCCTCATCCCAGTCAAGGGTGAGTCAGGCTAGTGAGTCAAGGGTAAATTCAAGTGGCCTAGGAATCAGAAGTCTAGGGTTTGCTGAATCTGTTACATATTATGTGCCTTACTTTTGTAGCCTGACTAATGCATGCAGTAATTAAAGAATCAAACAAGATGTTGAACTTTTCAGGTCTCTTCCTAAAAAGACTCAAAGTACCCTATATACATAAGGTATGATTGTTTGCATCTTGCCTTATTATCAGCCCCCACTGCTAAAGGCTATCTGATCTCATTGGTGCTGTTCCCTCAGCAAGTGCTCTTCTGGAAGGGCACCAACTTCCTGTGCCCCATTGCCCTTTCGACCATGAGGAGAAGGCACTCAAAGATGCTAGAAACAGCAGTCCACCTTTCTCCTTCCTCCATATCTTCATTAAAGGGAACGCCGTGAGGTTCCAAAGAAAGCCTTTACACATAGCACTTAGATTGTCTGTTTGACTGATGTACTAATTCATTCGATGTTTAGTTTAATCACATTTTACCTGCTTAAATAATGTTGTGGAGGGCTGGGCATATGTGATAAAAAGTATGAAGTTGGAGTGTGGAGGTAAAAAGTGAACAAGAGAAAGGGAGGCCCTAGCTTGCAACACCTATTTGCCAAAGCTCCTAAAACTCCTGGAAAATCCATCTCATCTCCAGGTATTACTGAATTCAGTAGCATTTTAATGTTTCTGGAAATTTTAAAATGTCAGTCACCCCTGTAGTAGGACCAGTTTCTAGAGTGGAACCGTCTAGCTGGATAGCTCCTAACCTCACATGGCTGTTCCAATTAATAAAAATGAAATAGAATTTAAAATTCAGTCCCTCAGTTGCCCTAGTGACATTTCAAGAGCCAATGTGGTTAGGGGCTACAAGATTACATAGAAAGCTCTATTGGACATTGCTGTGCTTAGGGGATTTGAGAATCAGAGCCTTCACTCAGATTAGGAGTACACATGAAATAAGTACTCAGTGCTTTATCTGGAAATATTTTCATCTCCAGGGATTGGTGTAAGCAAGCACTGTGATTAGCAAGCATGGCAAAGAAACGTTTTCTCACCAAATTCATAACGGAAGTGGGAAAGGAAAGGGATGCCCTCTATGTGTGTTAGACATTGTGCTTGGTGTATTAAAAAATCACCCCCACACAAATCACCCCGCTATGACACAGCAGACCAAGGAGAGAGGTTTTGCAGTTATCTCCTTTTTACAGATGGAGAGAAGACCCAGGTCCTACAATTAATAAGTGAAAGAAAAATTCAAATTTGTCTGACACCAAAGTTAGTTTCCCTAATCATTATACACACACACACATAGACACCCCCCCCCAAATGGGTACACAGAGTTCTTGTATATTAGAATAAATATTACCCTCATTAGTACTTGCCAACTGTAAGCAGGAAGTATTGCATTTGCTTTTACATGACTTGTATGAACCTAGGAACTGGATTAAAAAGAACTCTGTCAAATCAGGAATTGAACAAATTTTGCAATGATTAAAACTCCTTTTCCACTTGGCAAATCCTCCCTTCAGGATAAGATGAGAAACATTCAGTGTAAAATGCATGTAGGTCAATATAATCTTCAAAGAGACTAGAGCAGCAAAGATGTAAAAGAGAAAACAGCAAAAAAAAATTGACAGTTTGCTCTAATTTCCTGGTAGTAAGGAGCTCCCCTGACTAGTCATGCACAGCTGGTGAAATTTAGTTCTCCAGTAAACAAGCTGGGGCACACGGGGAAGAACAACCAGCACATCTCAGATGTGTGCACAGACCCACTGAATTTTAAATGATGAAATGGCTGAGATGCAAAGAGAAGCGTGTAGGCTAGTCATGCCTTCCCTTCTGAATGAGGTAATGAAAGATCCTTTCAGCATAAGATGTCAGGCCATAGCTCACACACAAAAGGACTTATTGCTGCAGTAACAGAATTTTTCAGAGTTTGGATGCAGCATGTTTGTTGCTCAGAAGCTCTCTCTGAGAAGCAGGAAACAGAGCATAGTGGGTAATGATCCTGACTCTGGAGCCAGAGAGACTTGGATTTGATACTGAACTCACTACATGCTGGTCATGTGGGCTTCTCTAAGCTTTGGTCCTTCCCTTTCCAAGGACGGAGATTCTTAGGGTGGGTGTAGGAACCAAGAGGGAGGCTGCGTGGAAAGCATTTGGCACTCTGGCTGTGTAAAAGACTCAGGCTTAGCTATTATTATTATTAGCAAGCCTTTTTTATTGAGATTGAACTATCTCATTTAATAGAACACATTAATAATGATTGTAAAAATTGTAACAAAAAATATATAGGGTGGGTCAAAAGTAAGTTTACAGTTGTTAGTACATTAAACAGTTTATTTTGTATTATGAATTGTGTTATTTTCTATATGAACAATTATAAACCTACTTTTGCCACACCCTATATGTGTATATATATATATATATATATATATATATATATATATCAAGTCATCACATTTTATACCTTAAAATTACATGTTATTTGTTCATTATATCTCAGTAAACCTTAGAAAAACGAAAAATGAAGAAGGAAAACAAAGGGAAAACAAAAAACAGACTACAACCCTAACATCTGTAATTATGTTGAAGGTAAATAATATAAGCATGCAAATGAAAAGACAGACACTGGCAGAGTGGATTAAGAAAATGCCACCCAACTATTTGCTGTCTATAAGAAACTCACTTTAAATATAGGATATAGTCTGGTTGACAGTAAGAGTATGGGAACATGCAAACATTCATTAAAATAAAGTAGGAATAGCTATACTAGTATCTGTGAAAGTAGGTGATCCAGTAAGAAGACATAGTGGTGCTAAACATGTATGCACCAAATAACAGTTTCACAAAATATGCAAGACAAAAGCTGAGAGAAGTAGACAAACCCACAATTATTTTAGTTGTACTTTAACATTACTCTATCCATAATTGATAGAAAGGTAGAAAATTAGCAAACACATGGACAAATATTTGGGGCTCACAGGGAGGGAAATTTTCTCTCATGGAGTCTAAAGTAAGAGGCTTGCTGGAAACTGTTATCCCCATCTCACAGTTGACTGCTGTGTGAAGCAGCACCCGAGAGCTTGGAGGCTCACTCCCAGCCGTCAAACCTTGACTAGCAGGCTTTCCATCCCGCATCTGTCTCAGCAGCCTCCTCCTCATCTTTTCTGCTGCCCTGGGTTCCTTGCTTTGATGGTTGGCTTACAGGTGATATCATGGATAATTTTGGGGTCTGATCGCAACTTAACATTTTAGTTAACATCTTCCTGTGTCATCATTTCGGTAGTTTATAGAGGTGACCTTTATTTCAGAGATGCACACACATACTTACGTATAATAAATAGCTTCTGACTAATAACACAAGTGATTTTACACCTAATAATTCTATGCACATTACTCTGTACTCAGAAACGTTATTTCTACCACACCCTTGACCCAGAGGTGGCATCCTTGAAATGTGTCATAGTTTGAAAAAGTGAGAACATGAATAACTTGAGGATTTTTTTCACAAAGCCTTCTGAATCACAGCAATAAAAATTATTTGAAATAATTCATTGTGGGGGTGTACTCCTTTGTAGTCTATGCAGTGTTCTCATGTACATTCTATCCACTGTTCTCCTTGAAAAATCAGTGTGGGAGGCAGACGTGTTAACTCATAATAATAATAAAATTGAGCTTCAGAAAAAATAATAGCTACTCTATGGTGACTTCATTGGAAATTGCCTAGTATCCCCATTTTCTGACTCCAAAGTCCAGCTTCTCATTCTGTCACATCTCTGCCTTCTGAAAGTCATGTACCATCAATACATAATTGTAATCAGTTTGGGCCATAATGGAAAAGTCAGGAAAGGAACTATGGGGGACCCTATGATTGGCCTCATTGAATAGCTGCTTTTATGTTTATACCCTCTTCTCTCTTCCTGAAAAAGAAAAAAGATAATATTTTATTGCTCTCATGCTTGACACATAGTAGGCACCCATGTATTTCAATGAGTGAGTGAATGACTGAATATGAGTTACACACTGGACTTCATAGAAGAGTGGAGAGACTACAGAACTCCTCGGCCATTAAGAAATCGGCATTGGTCTCATGTTATTTGTTCTCTGCTGATATCACCAAGGTCAGTAAAGCACTCCCAGACCTCCTGAGGGAAAAACTCACAAGCATACTTGTGTTTGAGTTTATGACACATTTGCCCCCCCACACACAAAAACCCTTTAAAAATTGAACTTTATGTGACTTGCAGTCCTGGGAGAACTAAATTGTTTGATATGTGGATCTAAAAACTCCTATGCCCATTATATTAAATGAAATTAGTCACAGGAAGACATACATCTTATGATCTCATTTGTACTTGGAATCTTACAAAGCTGAATCATACAAATAGTAGGTGGGTGGTTACCAGGGGCTGGGTGTATGGGAAATGGGAGATATTGTTCCAAGGGCACAAACTTCCCATTATAAGATGTATATGTTCTGGGGGTCTAATGCACAGCCTCGTGACTACAGTTAACAATACAGTATTGCATATTTGAAATTTGCTAAGAGAGTACATCTTAAATATTCGCACTACACACCAAAAGTGCTCACTATGTGAGGTAATTGCTATGTTAACTAACCTTCATGTAATCATTTCACAACACATCTGTTTATCAAATCACTTTGTACCCCAAAAGCTTAGATAATATTATTTGTCAACTAGAGGCCTGGTGCATGAGTTCGTGCACCAGTGGGGTCATTCGGCCTGGCCTACAGGACTGGGCTGAAACTGGCTCTCCAACATCCTCCGAAGGGTCCCGGATTATGAGAAGGTGCAGGTCAGGCCGAGGGACCCCACCGGTGCATGATTGGCACCAGGGAGGGACACAGGAGGGCTCCAGGGTGTGTCTGGCCCGTCTTGCTCAGTCCCGATGGGCCGGACTCCAGCAGCAAGTTAACCTACCAGTCAGAGAGTCTGCCCCTGGTGGTAAGTGCACATCCTATCAAGTGGTTGAGTGGCCTTAGCATATCATTAGCATATTATGCTTTGATTGGTTGAATGGACAACCGCATGACCGGACACTTAGCATATTAGGCTTTTATTATATAGGACTAGAAGCCCGGTGCACGAAATTCGTGCACGGCGGGGGGTTGTCCCTCAGCCCAGCCTGTACCCTCTCCAATCTGGGACTCCTGGAGGGATGTCTGACTGCCCTCTCACAATCAAGGACTGCTGGCTCCCAACTGCTTGCCTGCCTGCCTGCCTTCCTGATTGCCCCTAACCGCTTCTACCTGCCAGCCTGATCACCCCCTAACCACTCCGCTGCCAGCCTGGTTGATGCTTAACTGCCCCCCTGCCAGCCTGTTTGCCCCCAACTTCCCTCCTCTGCCGGCCTGGTCACCCCTAACTGCCCTCTCCTGCAGGGTTGATCACCTCCAACTGCCCTCCCTTGCAAGCCTGGTCCCTCTCAACTGCCCTCCCTTGCAGGCCGGGTGCCTCCCAACTGCCCTCTCCTGCTGGCCATCTTGTGGTGGCCATCTTGTGGCCACATGGGGGCAGGATCTTTAACAACATGGGGGCAGCTATATTGTGTGTTGCAGTGATGACCAATCTGTATATTACTCTTTTATTAGATAGGATAGAGGCCTGGTGCACGGGTGGGGGCCAGCTGGTTTGCCCTGAAGGGTGTCCTGGATCAGGGTGGGGTTCCCTTGGGGTGTGGAGCAGCCTGAGCGAGGGGCCTGTGGTGGTTTGCAGGCCGGCCACGCCCCTTGGCAACCCAAGGGGAGGCCCTGGTATCTGGAATTTATTTTCCTTCTACAATTGAAACTTTGTAGCCTGGAGCGGAGCCTAGCCTGCTGCTCCCTCCGGGGCCGCAGCCATCTCTGTGGCAGTTAATTCACCTTCTACAATTGAAACTTTGTAGCCTTAAGCGGGTGAGCCCGGCCAGGGTGTGCGGAAAGCTTTGCTTCCCCTGTTGCCGCCGGCAACCCTGGCCTGCTCTCTCAAGCTCCATTCTGCTGCCATTTGTTTGAATTTGTTTACCTTCTATAATTGAAACTTTGTAGCTTGAGTGGAGGCTTAGGCCTGCAACGGCTATGGAAAGCTTGGCTTGCTCTGTTACCTGGGAAACCTTGCTCACTGTGGCTGTAGCCATCTTGGATTGGGGTTAATTTGCATACTTGCCCTGATTGGCTGGTGGGCGTGGCTTATGCAGCGGAGTGATGGTTAATTTGTATATTACCATTTTATTAGAGAGGATTATATATCAACTAGAGGCCTGGTGCATGAATTCGTGCATGGGTGGGGTCTCTTGGCCTGACCTGCAATGGGGGCCCGTCAGGGCTGTCTCTCCCAGTCCAGTTGGGGCCGATCAGGGCTGGCCAGCTGGGGGGAGGGACCACAGGAGGTTGGTTGGCCACCAGAGGTAGGCTGTGGGAGTGCACTGACCACGAGGGGCAGCTCCTACGTGCAAGTCATAGCTACCAGTTGGTTGTCTGGTTGCCTGATCGTAACAGTTGCTTAGGCTTTTATATATACAAATCTGTGAAAAAATTTAAAGCCCCTTTACAAATTATACTGCTAGGGAATAAGACCTGGATATGAGTCCAGAGTTTTGGATTGCCTGTTGTCTTTTTTACGTGAAAATAATATTTAAAATAAGTTAATATATGAATACATACTCATTATAAAAATTGTCAAGCGGCAGACAGGTATATAAAACAAAAAAGTAAAAATCTTCCTTATCTTTACAAAAACAAGCATGTGTAGCATTTCATAGTATGGATGAATCATGATTTAACCACTGATCTTGTCTTGTCACTATTTTTTCCTGTGTGACAAATAATATAGTAGCAAACGTTCTCCCACAAGTCTCTGTGTACATGTGCAAATACTTTGGTAGGATGGATTTCTAGAAGCAGAATTTCAGGATCAAGTGATAAGTTCATTAGTAATGTTGATAAATAATATTAAATTGTCTCCTAAAAAGCTGTATCCATTTATAATACCACTCATTTCTCATGCTCCTGCAAACACTGAATTTTTTCAGTCTTTAAAATTTCTGTCCGTGTAGCCCAGTCTTTCACAGCAATTTTTCTAAGACCTTACTTAAGCAAGCAGTGTTTTTGTCTTGTCTTGTCAGCTAAATCTATAGAATAGGTTCATAAATTTATAGATTCAGGAGAGTTGGGAACCTCCAAGAGGAAATGCCCATGAAGTCTGATTCTTGTACAGCCTCATGCAATCGCATAGTTTGTGAACCACATTCACAAACGGGCCTCAAACTAACACCCTGTTTCCACCACTTAGAGATGAATTCTTCCTCAACCAAGGCTGCTCATGGGATACAGACTGCAGAGCTTTTAGAAGCAGGAAGACTGCACATGCCCCGTCTCCACCTCACATACGTAGCATTCTGGAGCTGCTGCTCAGTTGGGTCAGCAACACCCATCTCGGTTCACACAGGCACTTGGTGTCCTGTGGATGAACCCACCCTCCATGGAGAGTCTGCAAAGCATTGGCACTCAAGTTATTGATGAGGACCAAGAGTCCTCTTTGAGACATGCAAGAGCAGGCTAGGAGCACTATGTTACATAAACATTTCTGCTGCTTATCTGAAAATGTTGGCTCTATGTTATCATAGTCACGAGTGGGGCACCATAGCTTGCTCAGAAATTTAATTTAGAAGCCTTCTGTGCTGCCAAGGGTCCTGGCATGCTGCCTCTTCAAGGAGGAAGAAGCAGGATAGAGGCTGTTGGAGTGCATTTTAAGGCTGCAGGTGCCAATATTTTGGAGTTTGCATGGAAGGAATTGTCTAGCTGTGACCCTGATGTGACAGACGAGGCTGTGGCTCTAGCCCATTCTCTGACTGGGGTTGACCCGAGGAAGGCCCTTCGTTAGTGCTCAGTGAAGACTAAGCAGGAGACAGGATGTTTTCATGTTAGCCAGCCAACAGCTATTTCCGAAGCATCTGTTTTGTGACCGATCCTGTGCTAGTGTGGGCGTTAAAGGAAAAATTAAGGAACTCTCCACTGCAGACTGTTTCACCCAAAGCAATGGGGAAACACTTGAACGTTATGCTAGAGCGGCTGGAATAGGTCAGAGTTATTTTTTGTCTGCTCTCTGGCATTCCCATTGCTACCCCTCAAGTTCACGTGCTGATTTTCTCAAGTCATAGACTCAGTTTGCAGTTTCTGTTTGGTCTGAAATATATGCACTGTCATAATGTTAGTCTTTATGTAACTTCAAAGGCTGCCCAGTCACCCATAGTTTAAAGCCCAAATTCTTAACACTTTTCACTCAAGGGGCTGCATTATGTGATTCTCACCACACTTCCAAGCCTTTACTTTTTACTGCTGTTGGAAGTTTGTTCCTCTCTCTATCCTTGATTACTCACTGTTCTACCAACACTTTCCTGCTTCGTTTTTCAGTGGGTCCTCACCTTAAGGCTCATCAAAAATATTGCAAACTCCATGAAGCCTTCCTTCATTACTTACAAAAGCAATTCTCCCTTCTCTTTCTAAATCCCTATAGCAATTGGCTTGCAAGTCTCATGATGTCTAATCTCTATATACAGTCACTGGCAGAGGACAAATACCCAAAGGGCAAAGATAAAGTATTCTTCTTTGTATCTTTTTTCCAACAGCAATGACTAGTAAATTCTAAAGAGAAATGTTAAATAAATTAGTAATTTTTTAAATGTAGGAAGCCAGAGAAGCGGGCTATCAGTAGAAATTGAGGTAATTCAGAGAGATGTGAACATGAAGTTGGATTTTTTCAATATTCCCCATGTGGGCAGCCACCCAGTCTCCCTGTGTATGTGGCTGTGTCCGGGGGCATTCATTTGAAGTCTTTCCTAAGTGTGCTTGGAGACAAGTGTAGCCAAAATCCCACAGTCTCCTAAACTCAGCACTTAATATTACAAAGCACTGGATGGGATTTGTGTGCAGTTTGTTTGAGGACTCAGCACAGCTGCATAACATTTTATGGGCCCATGTTATACAGCGGGGTTTCTCATTTTCCAAGAGACCAATTAAAAATCTTATGGAGCTATTAAGTGTGTACAAGGTGATTGTGTGGCTATAAATACAAATGTGCTCTCGAAGGCAAGCTTTTAGGCAGAGGACCTTCCCTGTCTTCATAAGAGCAGATTTTGCTTTTAGCTTTTCCTCTCAAATATAACTACCTCACTTTCAGCTTTGCCTTTTTCAGAAAAATAAAAGCTCTCATAGTGTTTACTATTTGCAGAGAGGAGCATTGATGTACTTGAGGGAAAATGACAGCTTCATATGCCCTACTGAAGGGTTTCTCTGCTTCTCTAGTGTACCAGGCTTCAGAGGGAGCCATTGTGGGCTTTCAATATATGCAATGGTAGGCATATTCCAGAATGTTCCCAGAGCTGCTCAGAACATTGCTCAGGTCTGTGTTGATCCAACAGCAGGACAGAAGACAAGTCAGGAAACACAGCAACATCCAAATGAGCCTCTGGATGTCTTCCCAAGCCAAAGCACTTTGGAACAGATTCCTAGCCCACTCTGCCTCGGTGCCTTTGCACATGCAGTTCCTTCTACATAGAATATTCTTCCTCCAGATAACTGTGTGGTTTACTTTCTCACTTCATTCTGTTTTCTGCTCTGATGTGACCTTATCAGACAGTGCTTTCCTGACTACCTAAAATAAAGTAGCAGCCCCCTTCCTACCTTAGCCCTACTTCCACAGTCCCACACTTTATTCAACTTACCCTAATTAATTTCTCTTTACAGTTCTTCTCACCTTTTTTCCCCTTTAAATTTTAGAGAGGAACAGAGGGAGAGAGCGAGAGAAAGAGAAAGAAAGACATCAATGTGAGAGAGAAACATTGATTAGTTGCCTCCCACACATACCCTGACCCGGAATCAAACCCACAAACTGGGTATGTCCCCTGATCAGGAATTGAACCCACTACCTTATGGTGAACAGGATGACGCTCCAACCAAAGTGAGCCACTCAGCCCGGGCTCATCTTTTGACATGATATGTATTTACTTATTTTTTAACTGTCTCCATCCATTAGAAGCTATGCCCCAGAAAGGCACAGGGTGTGGGTGTGTATTTTATTGCAATGTCCCTTAGGTTTAGAACAAAAACTGGCACATATTGGGTGCTAAATAAATATACATCTAATGAGAAATAAATAAATAGTATATATTGAAAGAAAAAATATCCTTTAAGGCACTAGAGAATAATATACTAGTATTTTTAGTGCTCAAGGAGATCTTGGGAATAATTTAGTACAACCCTTTGCCTTTACAGAGGGAGAAACTGAAGATCAGAGAGGTGGTGTGATATCCAAGGCAACTTGGTGGTCAGTGATAACGCTGGGACCTGACCTTGTTGGTCTGACTTTCAGACCACACCCTACACCACAGGACCGTCTCAACTCCATACAAGGAGCTTTTTCACATTGTAAACCTTTCAAAAAAGAAAAAGAAAAAGAAAAGCCAGGTTCCTGTTGAGAAAACAGAATCAAGATATGTGTCAGGGGATTTCATCATTCACCAGGGCAGAGAGCAAGTCGCACATTATTGAGAACCCGGAGATAAACCTTTTGTATCCCCTCTGAGTATTTAACATATAGTGTTGTTGTTGTTGTAACCCAAGCAATTGAGCAAGCAGGAAACATACTGAGAAATCAATATCCCTCGCTATTTAATAACGACGTATCATTTTGTAAAATGGAGTGCCACAGCATGGTGGCCACTGGTGCCATTTGTTCTTGACAGTGACATTCTGTGTGGTGTAACACACATCATGCATAATGAGCAGATGCTCTCTGAGTCCCTTCTAACAGGTTCATAGGAAAGTTTACCAGGCAACGTAACCTGTTTTGAACAACTCAACAGGATCCACTCAAACACAAGAAGTTGGAAGTATTTTGCAAAATGGTGTTCTATGTATCTCTTTGCTTTGGGCTGGCATCTAACTACACCCAGCCCCTCAACCCCAACAGTGCCTGTGCAATGCCAGTGACCATGTAAAATCCTACACATGCTCTCTGCTTCTTATTAGTGGTTCTGGAGCCATTCCTTTCTCACCTCCTTCCTCTTCTTACCAATGTATGTATTTTCTGCCCTTCACCACCCTGTTGGAACTCACACTTGACAGTCATTTTCTTCCGACTGACTCCCAACCCTTATCTGCGCATTCAGTAGTTACTGAGTTTGTACTGTATTTCTCTTCATGCTTATTTGTGAATGTTCCTTCGTGCCTCATGTCAATGTCTACCACATGTTGTGGGGAAGAACAGAAGGAAAGGATAAGACAGTGCCCTTCCCTCCAGGAGTTTATGAGCTTCTCGCAAAAGAAGACTAACATTACTGAACCAATTAAAGGCTAATTAACGTTAAATCGGGTGGCACTGACAACATGTTTCCCTGTCGTGCATGTGAGAGCATGCAGTATAGGAGGAAAAACTTGAAATTTGGTGTCTAAATATGGATTTAAATTTTTCACTCCTTACTAGCTGTACAATTTTGGGAAAGTAACTGATTTTGAGAGATTAATCTTGGTGCAGCCCCAAAACCTTAACTGCTAATTGTGCCTCGAGTTAGATCCAGGTTCCCCAAGGGCAGGTGTCCCAGGAATCTTGACCAATTCTTTGTTACTATTGGATGTGACATGGGGATAATGATGAAGAAGAAACAGTTGCTAGACAAGAGCAATCTAAGGAGCACCAGGAAATTCCCTGTACTGACAAAAGTTCTCCTCTAATTGACCCCCAAAATATACCCTAAATTGTTGATACCTTGGACCTAAGCATTTGCATTTTTTGAGGATATTCTTTTAGAACAAATATGTGTCAAAGACTCTTCTATCCACAATACAGATAGACCTGCCCATGGCTTGAGGCTTATTGCCTGCAGAGTCCTGGACATGCGGGATGGGAGTATGATGATCTAGAAGGTAAGGAAAAAATGTCACCTCTGGTTAAAATGGTTTATCTATTCTTAATCCACCATTTTGTTAAAAACTGCTCCTATATATATGTAGGAATTATTTAGAGAGCCACATATCTTGCTTTGTGCTCTTATATTAAGATGAACTAGGAAAATAGTGCTTAAGTGTATTTGAGGGTTGTGAACTCTTCATTACAGGAACATTTATTGTTGAAAGTAATTTGTTTTCTTAGAAAAGGTTAGTGGTTTTCCCCAATTTTAGAAATGTCAGCCTTGCTCCAATGGAATCCATTATCAAAATATGACAGAATCACTCCCTGAATATATACAGAGAGTTTGTCTCAGAAAATAACTGGCTACCATCAACGCAAGGTGTGCAAATGACCCAAAGCAAATTGGGTTTCTTATCGGTGAAGGGCTGAATGGAATGCAGCCTGAAGGATGATGGGCTCATTCTAGTGTAAAACCAGCACAGGCAAAGGGCCCGATGATTTGTTACCGGGAAACAATCTTTCCAATCCTGATGGTTACATGAAAATGAAGGCCCACAATGACACTGGTGGAATGACTTATCTCCCTGCTCCTATAGTCACCATACATTCTAGAGTACGGGATGGCCTTGGAACCAGGTGTTTGAAAGGAAAGACATGAATGTGATTTCTGCTTTCATCAAAGTTTCATTGCAAATCTCACAAGAACAGGGATTTCTCCCACTAGAGCCAGGCATTCCAAAGATATGTTATTATAGATGCAAAAAGACAATAGACAGAGTCAGTTAAGATAAAGATTGACCTATGTCTTCAAAGATACCACCCTAGGTAATGACTACCACCATGATTCACTTTTAGTTAGAAAATTTTCATTTCAGACCATCCTATGTGATTACCTTAGGTCTCTGAGTTTGTAAGCCCCCCACCTGTGCCCCCATGACAGGCCTCCCAAGTTTGTCATGTTTAGTATGTGGTTCCCTTTTCATCCACACATCCACTATTGTTGTTGTTGTTTTATTAGTTTCAGGTGTACAGCATAGTGGTTAGACAATCATATAATTAACAAACTATTCCCCCAATATTTCAAATACCCACCCTGGCACCATACATAGTTACTACAATATTCTTCACTCCGTTCCCTATACTGTTCTTTACATCCCCATGAGAATTTTGCAACAACCAATTTGTACTTAATCTCTTCACCTTTTTTCACCCAGCCCTCCAACCACCCTCTCCTCTGGCAACCATCAGAGGCATGTTTCTGATTGTGGACACTGGTGCTTTGCTAGGACTGGAGGCCTAGGTGATAGACAGGCCAGGTGATGTTGGCCAGGCCTAGGTAATGGGCAGAGTTAAGGGACAGCAGCAGAAATAGCCCTTCCACACTCTGCCTTCGCTCCTCACTGAGATAGGAAATCCCGAGGGATAACCCATACCCAAGACTGCAGCTATTTGTGTGACTTTGTCTTTTCGACCCAGGGGAGTTTATCTCCTGTATTTTTAATATATTTACTTATTTTTGCTCTGAGGATGCAAATATTCCTCACCATCCTTGGAGACACAGGGTAGTTCTGCTTCTAACATCAGCCACTTTCCCTTGAGAGTGTCTTAGTGATTTTTTTCAGATTTTCTTCTTTTTGAAAGATCTCCTAATATGTTGTAGATTATCCCTCATCTAAGGGTTTCTCTACAGGTCATGAAACATTCTGGACTTTTACATGTTTGTATGATCTGGGGAATCACATTTAATCCTTAGACTTTCAAGTCAACCAGGATAAAAATTAACTTTGCAATTAGAAGCATCCTTTGACACTTGAATAAGTCTCACTGCAGGGATGCCTTTGAAAAGAGATCTGGCTCATTATGATTGATGGAGCGGGCGGAGCATTTTAGCAAGCTGCTTTCTTCAGAAGTTAATGGGAGAACATTCCTGTTCAGGGAATCACAGTTTGCTGGTAATTGAGGCGATCAGATGTAGCAAACAGGTGAGCTGTGAACAGATGAACTCCTGAATGACAGCAGGGGACAGCATGTGGCCTCAATCTTTATACTGTGAAACCATGATCACCGAAGCTCTCTTTTCTATTTTAAAACAGAAAAAAAAATAACACCCCAAACTATCAACAGTGGATAAAACGGAATATAATACTGTTAAAATAAAAATAAAAAAAGACAACAGGCCCCAAATACAGTCACTTGTGCTAAGCCCACAGCAGCAAACCAACACTTGTTACCTAACCTAATTCCAGATTCTCCTAGGACTGTAACCTTTAAACAGTGAATCTGGAATTACTTGATCAGCTCCAAGGATCTAATCTGCTCCTAGGAAGGTGATCTTGCCTGAAACTATTTGCTTTTTCCTTGTCCCTCCCCGCTTTCTGCCAAAGAAAGTCTTCTATTTTGTGGAGCTCCTTAAGATCTGCTAGATGGGATGCTGCCTGATTCATGAATCACTGGGTAAAGCCCGTTTGAGCTTTAATATTTACTCAGTTGAATTATGTTTAACAATAGCAAGCTATTACAAGCTCATGACTTTTGGAACTGAGCATTTTTCTAAGGGTAAGGAGAGAAATAAATGCAGCCAACTTACCTTTATACAAATATTTTTGATACTTGTTTTGGAAAGCAGATCGCACTGAACAATCCTTACTGGTACAGGGAACAATGACACTAAAATATCTCAACCTTAGACTTTCCACTGCCTTAAAACGTGACAATCCTTTCAGATTGTTTTCTTCTGTTCCAGATTTCTCAGGTTTCAGAGTTAGCAAGGTTAGTAATGGCATTTGAGTGGCGTTTTAAGTAATGTGTGCATAGTGTAGGTCAAAGCATTATATAATGTTCGTAATTCGGAAGCAAGCAAAGGCAAATATCAGCTCCAATATGTGGGACAGCTGGGTTAGGAGAACACTGTGTGTCTAAATAGCCCTTCTGTGAAGTAGGAAAAACCACGAGTCACCATCCCCTTCTTTCTGGGACTTTGAATGACTTTGTACAAATGTTAATCGGGCCCCCAATAGTTCGGGTTCCCTTAAGTTTCTTCACAATTATTCCTAAATCTAGAACTCTCCTTTTTTAAACTGTTTTTGCATATTAATGGTCATTTCCCTCAATAATGAGAGGATAGGGTGTGTCATATTCTGTACAATTATGAACTCACTGAAATATCAATCCTGAACACAATTACAGTTACTGTAGCAATCTCACATATGAAAAAATGAGGCTCAGGGATACTAATAACTTGTGCAAGGGCAGCCGTCTAGTATGTGGCTGAGCTAGGATTCAAATGCAATTCCTGTGGACACAGACGGCTCTTAGTTCATGGACCACACTGCTCTGTGTTAGTCTCTGCTACAGGGAGTTCTACCTGTTCTCTTCCTTAATTAATTTAAGTTAGTTCTCCTGGTGATTACCTTTATAAACTACGTGTTCAATAACGAGTTCTTGAATTTTTCCAGCAATAGACTTTAAACTCCCTGAAATTAACTGTATATTCTTTCCATGTTTTTTACCCTGAGCTTCTTTTACCCGTTGGTGAGTTCCTGCACATTCTTTTCGGACACTGTTGTTTTTGGAAGAAAAGACACGCGAGTAGGTGTTGAGTTCTGCCTGTTCTTCGTCCCCTGTGCATGTTATCAGATCTTGAGTTGCTGCTGACATCTATGATTGTAGCATTCCCAGGTTTCACCAGAAACATTACAGGGATTTTTTCATAATCATCCTACTGACATTTGGGGAATCTGCTCAAGTTCATATTTAGACTGACCATCAAGAGAAAAGTAAACATGGAAGTAGCACAATTGATAACTGGTATCTGGTTAATTTATTTAGAAACAAATATCACAAGCCTGAATTCCATTCCCTCATGGGAGGACCCCTTCCTGAATTATGACAGATGCTTTTACCTTCTGGTTATATTTGTGTTAACATAGGAATGAATGCAGCATGCAGTGGAATGCATTGAATTTAATGTTTTCTCCCTTTCTGTTTGAAAGACAAGTTGGAAGGGCCATTTGTCACAAGAAGAGTTTAATTCCTAGGGCATTGTCTGTGCATTCATCTTAGGGATGTGATGGACCCTGTAGAACATTGCAGTTTGTGGGATAAGGTCAAGTGGGAATCCAGAAAGCCATTCATGCAGAAATCCTCTGGAAGACCCATTTAGACCAACCTTGAACACACTCCGCCTTTAGTCCTTGCCAACTGCCAACTGTTCCTCTGTGAAGCTCATTCTTGCTATTATCAAAGAGTTTATCTTTAAAATTGAGCCAAGTACAGCCAGGTACTCACCATCTGTTGGAAGCTGCATTACTGCTAGTGTGTTTACAAGCTATCTTATACAAGCGTTATCACCAGCATGTATTTCAGGAATAATATATTTTCTTGATTATTTTCATTAAAATATATTGAGTGACAATATGGTATTCAGCTGGGTCAACATTTGGTGTAATGAATCAGTGGGGAAAATATTGAAGTTTTTTTTCTGGTGCCTCATGTTTAGATACTATTGTTACAATTTGTAAGGCAACAGCCAAACAGATTGACTGCCCTGTTACACATCGGAGTGTTTTGGTATGGTGTGTGGGTTGCAGGGACCTTTTTGTAGCACTCTACCCATATGAGCCCCAGACACAAGTTTGAGGAAAAGCCTAGCCAATGACATACATACATCCTGTTGGTATGACCAAAAAATATTATGAATAGTAAACTTTAATTTTCTCAGGGATGTGCTTAGAGAAAAAAAGGAATATTTGCTTTTTTATGCTTAATCTGAATTTATCATTTTGTGCTTAGATTACCAGTCTCCAAAGACATGGGGTACAATGAAATCAGTGTCCACCCAAATTCTGTTGAATATCGTTGACAACATGTTTAACAATCGGAAGACTTTCCGAAGCATTCGGATGATTATTCTAAACACAAATTTAATTGCTCGGAATCTTAGCTAAAATCGGGAAAGATGTGGGAGTTGGATTATATTTATTTATTCTAGGACCTATCCTGGAAGTTCCTTTTTTCCAATCAATAGATTCCTCTGATCAGGTTTGTGACTTGATTGTAAAGCTAAGTTATACGAGAGCAAACTCAGATACTTATTCTTGTTTGGGCAGTGAGAATGGTGTGAAAAAATCCAGCTTTATCTTAAAATGTAGGCGATTTGGACTATAGTCAAAATGTGGGGACTGTCTTCCTTGATGGTCACAGGTGCTTATGAAAGGCAGTAAACACAAAGCTTTCAAAGGACAGCCACTGAGATGTAAACAGTTGTTGCTGTTTTATGTATTGTCCACGAGGGAGATGCATTACAACAGGAAATGCTTCTTCAGCCTTCTCCCAGCCTGCCTCTTACAAGCCCATTTCATCAGCATTCTCAGGAAACAGAGCCTGTTCTGATGTTCAGCTTAAGTATATGTGTGTATAATGTACTCAAAAGCCTAATGTGTCTGTTGGGGTGACCATTCCTTGAATTATCACAAGACATTTCATTTCTAGGAATAGTAAAACCTCATTATAACTTTAGAAGCATTCCCTATCTTTGCTCTCATTTGGCTTTCATAACCAGAGGTGGGATAGAGTTATAATTCTATGCACTGGTTAAAAAAAAAAATCTGAATCCAGGACAGATAGAAAATGAGTGTTTGAGAATTTCCCAGGTGATAAAAAGGGATGTTTGCCACCTGCAGAAAAATAATCACAATGGGCATTAAAATGCATTATACATATGTGTTTTTATTTAAGCTGCATGTTTTTATTATTTTTTTCAACAACATTTTTTAAAAAATATATTTTACTGATTTTTTACAGAGAGAAACTGAGAGAGATAGAGAGTTAGAAACATCGATGAGAGAGAAACATCGATCAGCTGCCTCCTGCACACCTCCTACTGGGGATGTGCCCGCAACCAAGGTACATGCCCTTGACCGGAATCGAACCTGGGACCCTTGAGTCCGCAGGCCGATGCTCTATCCACTGAGCCAAACCGGTTTCGGCTCAACAACATTTTAATAAATATTACAGACACTATACTCTTCACTGGAATGGTCACTACCAGTGTTCCTGTCTTAAGTGGGAGAAGCTCTACCAGGCTCACACATTCTACCCGTGGGTACCAGTGGGAACTCCTCACCACCATTGCATCCAGTTCACGGGTCCCCATAGGAATAAGATAAAAATAAGAGGCTTAATTTTCCCTGTTGAATAAAAGAGAAGAGCTTCTTTCCTGCCCCCTGTATTAGAGCATTTACTTTAGAAAATTTCAAGTTATTTCTCAGTCTCTTTGAAACTTTATGACCCTGGGATGTCTTAAGGATCTGGGAAGCCATCTCTGAAATGTAAACATCAAGAGACACAGTATAGTATTTCCTGGTTAATGTGGGTGGGTAGGTAGGATTCTAACTTCAGTGGTGCCTGGCTCCACATTGCAAAACTACCTCTTGTCAAAAAGGTATGAGATATTTATTTTTCCTTTGTAGAAAACCAATTAACTAACATGGACAGTTATGCCAATTGCAAGGTAGATTTAGGACAAACTATATGTAATAAATAGTGCTGTTGAGTCCTCTTACTTGATGACTAGTTGTTGTTTATCTGAGAAGTTGTCGGTAGTGGGTTGCATCTTCCTGGCTATATAAAAGTATAAGATTTATTTCTGCCTTTGCAATCTCTTCGAGATCTCCTGTGATGTGCATTGCAATCTTATTTAATGCTTACTCAATAATCAAACTTTCTTTTCTTTACCACTTTCTGGAAAAGTTTTCTGGGCTGGGAGAAGATTTATTTCCCCAATTATAGTTCCCCAACATCATAACAGGTAACTGTGAGGCTTTGTGTGGAAACCTCAAAGATGGTCCAAGGAGGTGGTGAGAAACAGTTCAGGGCATAGCCGGCACTGCTCTCACCATGACCAAAATGAGACTCTTGGCTGACAGGAAGTTTCTGATTGGAGGCACTAATTTCTATATAAGTGAAAATGGCCATACTGGCTAGCAGGTTCTCCTCAGTAGGGTCCCTTTCCTGGGCATTAAAAAATATCCCTCATATCCCTCTAGCCCTGGCCAGGTATCTCAGTTGGTTGGAGCATCATCCAGTCCACCACAAGGTAGAGGGTTTGAATCCCACTCAGGGCACATACCTAGATTTCAGGTTTGATCCCCAGTCGAGGCGTGTGTGGGAGGCAACGGATTGATGTTTCTCTCTCCCTCCTTCTATCTCGCTCTGATCAATAAACATATCCTCAGGCTAGCTCTCTCCTTCACCCCCCCTCTCTGATCAATAATCATATCCTCAGGTGAGGGTAAAAAAAAATCCCTCATATAGTTCTCTACTCAGTCAACTAACTTATCCAGGTACTTCCCAGACTGGACTCTAGACCAGGGAAACTCCCCTGGATTGATTTCTAGACTCTGGGTTTGCCCATTCAAGACCAGCCCCTATTCCACATCATGGTCAAATTACCGTAACTTCTCATTTCACTCTTTAAAACATTCCGTTTTTTCCACAATTGCTCTCAAATGGCCTTTCAAAGAGAGTTAAGAGCCAATGAAAACAGAGCTCAAATCATTAGCAGCACAGGACTTGAGACTTTGCACTTCAAAATCCAGTGGGATCATGAAGATGGTGAGGTAGTGGTAGTAGTTGTGTTGGGGAAGATATGGTGGCTTCTCAAGTGCCAATAAATAATAAAATTAAGTGTTTAAAAATGAATTTCTATGTTTTTTTCTAAGTGCATTTAGATTATTGTTTCACATTCCCTGAATCTGAAAGGGCCTCTTCTGAAACAGGGTTTGTATATTTTATAATTTCCCCAGCCAAGACACAGCTTCCCCTCTCTAATAGTCCATCTTGAATTCAAGGCGATTCTTACACATTTGGGCATCTCCTTGCCTTGCTGCTCTATTACCCCTCAATAAAATTATAGCTACATATTAAAAAGCTCTGAATTATTTAAGCAGTATTTATGTCATTTGGGTAAAGTTTCATTTTATTAAATGTTGCTCAGTGTGAATTTTTATTACCTTCTTTGGCTCCAGTGCAATTAATGCGGGTAGGCAGGGGGCTTTTCCTTCTTGGCAACCACCTGTAGGCTACTTGGCTGCTTCTGGTTCTTGCTTTGGTGTTTTTCCAACTATAGAACGACGCATTCTTCTCATTGTCTTCAGTATTAGACACTAGCACTGGAAGGGATGGGTGATAGCCTTCAATAATGCCACTGTTGACATTTACCTTGACTTCATGTATAGTGCTTTCACCATTTTACTACATGCTGTATTGTACATCCTCTCTAATAAAATGGTAATATGCAAATTAACCATCACTCCACTACATAAGCCACACCCACCAGCCAAACCACGCCCACCAGCCAATCAGGGCAAGTATGCAAATTAACCCGAATCCAAGATGGCTACAGCCACAGAGAGCAAGGTTTCCCAGGTAACAGAGCAAGCCAAGCGTTCCATAGCCGTTGCAGGCCTAAGCCTCCACTCAAACTACAAAGTTTCAATTATAGAAGGTAAACAAATTCAAACAAATGGCGGCAGAATGGAGCTTGAGAGAGCAGGCCAGGGTTGCCGGCGGCAACAGGGGAAGCAAAGCTTTCCGCACACCCTGGCCGGGCTCACCCGCTTAAGGCTACAAAGTTTCAATTGTAGAAGGTGAATTAACTGCCACAGAAATGGCTGCCGCCACAGAAATGGCTGCCGCCCCAGAAATGGCTGCTGCCCCAGGCTACAAAGTTTCAATTGTAGAAGGAAAATAAATTCCAGATACCAGGGCCTCCCCTTGGGTTGCCAGGGGGCGTGGCCGGCCTGCAAACCACCACAGGCCCCTCGCTCAGGCCGCCCCACGCCCCAAGGGAACCCCACCCTGATCCGGGACGCCCTTCAGGGCAAACCAGCTGGCCCCCACCCGTGCACCAGGCCTCTATCCTATCTAATAAAAGAGTAATATACAGATTGATCATCACTGCAACACACAATATAGCTGCCCCCATGTGGTCAAAGATCCTGCCCCCATGTGGACACAAGATGGCCACCACAAGATGGCCAGCAGGAGAGGGCAGTTGGGAGGCACCCGGCCTGCAAGGGAGGGCAATTGAGAGGGACCAGGCCTGCAAGGGAGGGCAGTTGCCAGGGACCAGGCTTGCAAGGGAGGGCAGTTGGAGGTGATCAACCCTGCAGGAGAGGGCAGTTAGGGGTGACCAGGCTGGCAGAGGAGGGAAGATGGGGGCAAACAGGCTGGCAGGGGAGCAGTTAAGCATCAACCAGGCTGGCAGAGGAGTGGTTAGGGGGTGATCAGGCTGGCAGGCAGAAGCAGTTAGGGGCAATCAGGAAGGCAGGCAGGCAAGCAGTTGGGAGCCAGCAGTCCTGGATTGTGAGAGGGATGTCCGACTGCCCGTTTAGGCCCGATCCCACCAGGATCGGGCCTAAACGGGCAGTTGGACATCCCTCCAGGAGTCCCAGATTGGAGAGGGTACAGGCTGGGCTGAGGGACAACCCCCCGCCGTGCACGAATTTCGTGCACTGGGCTTCTAGTCAGTTTATAATGATAATAATAATAGTGTTTTTAACTTGCCATTTTCTGAGCTCTTCTATTATACAAAAGCTGCATGGGTATTGAATATACATTTTTTAAAATTTCTAAAACCCTTTGGGATAAATACTATTTATGTCTCTATTATCCAGAAAGAAAACCAAAGGTTAGTAAGTTGAAGTAAGTAACTTACTCAAGGCCACATAGTGGAGCATTCTATTTTGAGTCCAGAGCTGGACCTTTCAGCCATGTTGCCACACAGTGGACAGAGTTTCTACTTAGTTATTAGCCTTATTTGAAATAGACTCAAGGTAGCATTGTTCTTCTTGTATGAAGTAGGAAGCTAAATTAGCATTGCATGATAAGTAAGAGTATAGCTCATTGTCTGAATGCCTTGTGATGGTTGTTTGTATTACTGTAATGTATTATTTTTTTAAAATATATTTTATTGATCTTTTACAGAGAGGAAGAGAGAGGGATAGAGAGTTAGAAACATCGATAAGAGAAAAACATCGATCAGCCGCCTCCTGCACACCCCCCACCGGGGATGTGCCTGCAACCAAGGTACATGCCCTTGACCAGAATCGAACCTGGGACCCCTGAGTCCGCAGGCTGACGCTCTATCCACTGAGCCAAACCGGTTTCGGCTGTAATGTATTATTAACAAATAAGGAAGTTAAAAACACTCCTTAAGTTTTGTAAGGGGCCATTTCCAGTCCAGGATTTGGGTTTTCTAATACACTAGACATTCTTTCTCTAGAGTGTTATAATGGAAGGGACCATTTCATTCTTTGGAGGCTGTTATCCAAAAAACCATCCCCATTCACCAGGTTCATCTATAAGCTCAAAATCAGTAATTTGAGAAATAAAATGGATTCAGCATGTCTAAAAAAAGAGCGTAGTTTGTGACCAAAATATGAAATTCGTTATAAAAAATATCAATGCAGAAACAGGCCTATGATTTTGTGACATTTAGTGAAATCCAAATATTCTGACATTTCAGTTAACCCATTTGCTAACATAATTTGATGTCTTCAGAACACATTCCAGGGATATTGTATGGCACTTTCAAAGAATAACCTCTAAGAATAAAATATTTAACTTCCCAGAATATTGAACAACACTGAGTAATAATCTTTATTGGGTTATTATCTGAGTCTAAAAGAGGAAAGATATCAGTCAAAATGAGAAGATAAAAGAAAATTGGTACAGTTTATGAAAGCGAGATATTGACATTAGGTTCTTTGTACCATCTGTTAGCTCTGTGAAAAGTAACCTCTCTTTTTCTATCTGCCTAATACGTTGGCCACCCCTTAACAAAATGCATCCTGGGCTTCGACTGTAAGATCTCTTCAGTGACTTACAGGGGTTTTGCTATACTTCATTTGTAAATAAAATAAAAAAAAACAGCAAGCATGCTGGCCTGGAGAAAAGTTCATTTTTAGCAAAGCTGCTTTTTAATTCAGGTATAACACAATGCCCCAAGACGCTTCTCAACTTTCCCCGGTAGATATTTTCAGATCTATTTATCATGGTCACAACATGAAGTAGTTTCTGATTTATGTGGTGAGCTTCAGACTTTTGGTATTTTCTCTCTTGGCCTCAATCCATCAGGAAGCAGGTCTGCATCCCATTTAACACCAATCTAGTGCTGTCGATAATACCCTGGTACCCAGCGTGCATAACAAGGAGGACCCTGGCAGGGATGGCGGGCTCAGGATGTGAGCTGGAAGGCTAAGCAGTTTAAACAGAAAGATTTTTCAAAGTTATAGGATTTTTATCTCTTTGGAGGGGAATAACGCATGCTGTGAATTAGAAAGCCAGAGATTGCACATATAAATGGAGAAACACAACAAAATGCCACAGATTTGGTATTGTTTGAACAAAAGGCTTTCTTTCAGAAGCTTTTAGGGAGAGGAAAGGTTCCTCAGATCAACTAGACTGTGAACCTCATATCTTTATGCCCCCATTATCTGGCAGAGGACCTGCATATTAAAGGTGCTGATAATTACAAGGTTGATCTAACTCAAAATCAGGTCACGCTGTCTTTGCTAGCGACCTCTAGATTCCTAACTGGCACCACAGCATCACTTTAAACCTGGGCTTTGCTTGGGTGATACCTCAAATTTATCAAGCTACCTTCCTAGGTAGTTTCTTAATTGTGGTAGAGGAGCCACGTTGTGTCCAAATTCTAGGTTATTTGGGCCGAAGTAAGACATGAGAGAAGTGCTGTATTTGTTACTGGGTATAAATATATTTTCTGAAACTTAGCCAAGTGCTTGGCATGATATTGTTTTGTATCCCTGCACACACTAGATACTACATGCTCAGTAAGTTTGCTGACAGGTTTAGACAGGTGTAATAAGAAAAATGAGGGGCTGTCATGTTGAAGCTAGAGTGTTTACAACACACATTGGCCAAAAAAAAACCCACATTTGTTTATTCAGCAAATATTTACTGAGTGTGTGCTCTGTGGCAGGCACGGAGCTATACACAGAAATCCAGGCTTGGCACAGGGAGCTCAGAGTCTATCGTGTAACACCCAGATTAACAATAATTAAAACCCAGGATGGTGACAGCCGTACTAGAATGTCAGAGAACACAGAGGAGAGAGCAAGCAAATAGTTGGGGATTTGGAAACAGATTCATAGAAGAAAGTAGAACAAGTTTTCATGGCATTGGCTTTTTATTATGTGTGGCCTAACATACTTAAACTTGTGTAGAGGAAAGATGTACTGCGTAACGATTTATCACAAATTGTACATTCATGTGCCTCTCAAATGGTGGAGCGGCACCGGTTTTGTTCCTGATCCATCAGTTTAAAAAACACAATGATAACATGAAATACTGAAAGGATATCGTTTTATGAAACATATGTTTTGCGAAAAGCAGTAAATTCAATTACCAGAAAAATGAAAGCAAAGCAAAACAAAGTGAAACAAAATTCATATCCCATTTTTAAATTATTAGATTCAAAAGACATGACATTACTTGGCCAAATAAAGTTTCTGAATGTTTACTCTCAGTTTCTCTACTTGTCTCATGGGGACTCATGCACTAACGGTGGCAATTAGAGTGAAATTGCTAAAGAAGAAACTCGTAGGACCTAAAATGGCAATGTTTACAAATATACAACTTCTTACAGAAAAAAGGACATATCACTGCAGCATCAAAGTAAGGCTGAGCATCGCAGGGAAAGGCTGTCTCCCAGCCAGGTGTCCAGAGAGGCCAGATGGAGCCTCCAATTGTCTTGCCAATGCAGGGTCTTATTGGACATACCTTCTCTTCTAGACCATCAATGTGAGCATGGGATATTTTTAATCAAGGATCCCAAAATGGAGTTTCAGCTTGTGCTTCTTATGTGTGCTGGTCATGTAAGCATATTCTTGCTACCTCACCATCTGGAATGACAGAGCCCTCCAGGTGCCACACTGAGACCAGGTACAAATCATTAATGTCAATGTTATCAATAAATAATCCTGAAAAGCTGGTACAAACCTCTTCTAAACTCCTCAGACCCATGTTTACAAAATGCCACTATTAGTCAGTATGTCATGCCTTGACCAGTGATCAGTGCCTAGCAAGTACCTTAGCAAAATAGCTCCAGCGCATGCCGGCCTGCTGGTGTTAACCTCCGCAGCATAACTCATAACAAACAGCTCACGGACAGGTACTGCTTTCCAGACCACACCTGGATGTGAACATCCAGGCAAAAACTAGAACATGTCCAGCAACTATTCTGATTTATGATAACCACTTTGTTTCCTTTCTTTAAAATTTTCAAATATATGCTTAAAAATACATTTCATATCAATGGGATAATGAAGTCTATGTTATTTTATGTCTGGATTCTTTCACTAAAAATCATATTTGTAAGATTCCTCATACTGTCATGTGTAGTTGTAGTTTGCTCATTTTCATTGCAGTAAAGGATACCATTGTGAAGCTGTACCCTATGTATTTACTTGAATGTTGGTGAATATTTGTTGTTGTTTTTTTTGTTTTGTTTTAGTTTTTGATTATTATGAATAATGTTGCTATGATGACTGTTATGTACCTTTTTATAGTTCTCTTGGGTATATACCAACAGTAGAACTGTGCATTCATAGTAATATGCACATGCTTAGCTTTAGTGGTTATTGTTAACTAACCTTGCATTCCTAGAATAAACCTATCTTGTTTGTTTTGGTTATTATATATTATAGAATTCATTTTGCTAATATTCAGTTCAGGAGTTTTGAATTTATAATTCTACATGAGATTGGCAGTATTCTTTTTCTTTGCCTTGATTTACTTATAAAGTGTTCTTATGAAGGCTATGCTGATTTTGTTAAACAATTGGGATGTGTTCCCTTTTTTCTATTCTCTTGAAGAATTTGTATCTTATTGGAATTTTTCTTAAGTCTTTGGAGGATTTGCTGGTAAAGACATCTTGCTGGTAAAGTAAGATCTAAACTAAGATGCAAAACTTCACCCTATTTCTAGTAGCGAAACAGCCAAAGTCATATCTATAGTAAACCAAAGGACATAAGCTATTTCTGCATAAAGGTCATTGTTCATGGGATATATGTCAAGATGTCAGTCTTGTTTTGAATTATTAATCTCCTGTGCCCCATCTACTTATAACCCACTTATGCTCCAAGACCCAGATCATTTCATATCTTGCAAAAATACTTTCTTAAGTCCTAGTCCACACCTATCTGATTTGAATTTCTGTACTATTGATGGACATTTAACCCAATTACCTTTCTCAAATTGTTTATATGGAAATGTTTAAAAATACAGATTTAATTTCCATAATAGATATATGAATATTCATATTTTTGTTTCTTATGTCGGTTTTGTTAAATGGTAATTTAAAGATGTTTATTTTATTTTACTGAAATGATTAAATTTATTTACTTAAGATAGTGCATAAGGAACTCTTATGTTTGTAATAACAAATGCTACTACACTTCTCACATTGGTTATTTGTGTCTTTTATCTTTTTTTTTTCTTCATCACTATCATTAGGGCTTTATCAAATTTATGTGTCTTTTCAAAGAACCATATTTGGTCTTGTTGACTCTCACTATTTCATGTTGATTTTCTATTTCAATGGCTTTTGCTACGTTCATTATATTTGCTTACTTCTACTTTCTTGGGCTTCACTTTGCTGTACACAACCTTTAGACACCCTCAAGGAAAAGTGGTTCCAAATCTCAGGCTTTGCACTTGGGCCTGAGAATTCTTTACTGTCCTGTTAGCTTTTCAGTACCTTCAAATGGATGTTTTCAAATGTTGAAAGTCTTCAGTTTTTCTATTGTACTCTAAGAGAGCATTGATACATGTTATCAAATCCTCTATTACCAAAACAAGAAGTCCCCAATTATTTATTTATGACATTTTTTTTGGACAATGAGTTACCTTATGGCTTTTTTCCTGAAAAATTTCCCAATGACTAGTGGAGAGAATTGAATTCTACAATTAAAATGGCATTAATCAATCAAACAATACCACCTGCAGGCAATGTAGGGTAGGGGGAGGAGACAAGTGCCTTAAACAGTGAGACAAAAACTCCTGTTACTGGTGTGCATCTGCTTTTATGCTCACCATTAGAATTCAAGAGCACATCCAAATGTATCAGTAAATAAATGCTAATTGTGAGGGGAGATATTTAATGTGGAGTGGAATAAATTTCTGTTTTCTCCCTACCTTTCATACCCTTCCTTTAGCACTTCTTGAAGTCCTATATGTCAGATCAAACTGTTAGATAGAAATGAGTTACCCACTATAAACTATAAACAAGAGCTGTAAATACTTATGCATTAAATAAGCACACTGCTGGATTAAATGTGAAATGAAAAGCTTCATATGTGTGCCTGCTAGATAAAAACACACCAAGACTAAAGTGAAGACAGCATGGTTATGTGGCTAGCCAAAGGTGGAGTTGAGAAATCTGTCTTAGTCTGCTCAGACTGCTATAACCATATACCACAGACTGGATGGCTTAAACAAGAACCATATTTCTCACAGTTCTGGAGACTGAGAGATTCAAGATCAAGATACCAGCAAATTCCGTTAAGAGCCCTCTTCCTGGCTTGTAGGTGGCTGTCTTCTTGCTAGGTCTTCACATAGTGGAGAAAAAGAGCACCTCGTTTCAAAAGGGTACTCTTATGAAGTCTCCTCATGGGGCCTCGTCCTCATGACCTCATCTGAACCTAATTACATCCCAAAGGCCCCACCTCCAAAGGTTATCACAGTGGGGTTAGGGCTTCAATATATGGATTTTTGGAGGGACACAAACAGAAACTGTGAGATATGCTGGAGCAGGAACTACCAGGGCTAGGTCAGCATGAGTAGTTTCTTTCATTGACATCTGGTGAGACTGCCTGGTTGCCATGGGTTACTATGTTATTTGTTCCACTTGAAATATTCTTGTCTGTACTGTATGATTCTGCCTCACCCTAGTGGAATTTCATGTCCTTGGATACCTCCAATGCTTTAGAAGGGACGTTTAAAAGTCTCTCCTCCTCCCTCATATCAGAGGCTAGAATTCTTGCATTCTTTCAGGGTTAAGGTTGACATTTAGGTGAAACCTCACTCCTGATCAAATTGTGCCACCAAAACTAATTTGTAGAAATTTTTAGTGCTGGTAGAAAAACATACCACTAATATTCTACTTATAAAATGGATACTTGCAGGCATATATATACACTAGTAGCCCATCACACGATATTGTGCACAGTAGGCCTCCCGTGCAGCTTCCGCGGGAGGTGGAAGTGAACTGCACTGCTTCCATGGGAGGCGGGCTCGCTGTCTCCTCTCCGGGCCTGCACTCCGCTGGCTGCAGAGGCTGTGGGCCTGCCCCCCTGTCCCCAGAGGCCCTCCGCGCCAGGGTGTCACCGTGGCAACAAAGTAAGCATTCTGCCAGGCCCACTCACGCTGCCCGCTCTCAGTGGCAGCCCCTCCTAGGACTGGGGGACTATGGCGAGGCTGAGGGGACTGGGTGCCACCATCTTGTGGCTATAGGGGCCACCATCTTTGTGATGAAGTAATGGTTAATTTGCATATTATCCTTTAATTAGAAAGGATATTCATGTATTCTTAATTCTTGGTTTTTGCCCTTGCAGAATTTGTTATAGTTCAGGAGGGAAGATACACACACATACACACAATGGCAGAGAAATACCATAGGGTTAAATGTTCATACATAGCACAGAATTTCAAAGCAGGTAAGTGTGGGCTGAAGTTATAACAGTGCTTTTGCAAGTCATAATATTATCTAAGTCTTGGAATGTGAGTAAATTATAAATAGATGGGGACAGGAGATTAATAACTCAAAACAAGATTGGCATCTTGGCATATACCCATGAACAATGACATTTTACCCCCAGAAATAGCTTATATCCTTTGGTTAATTATAGATATGACTTTGGTTGCTTCTCTGTTAGAAATAGGGTGAACTCTTGTATCTCAGTTTAAATCTTTCTCCATTGATTTCTCCACTTTTTCTCTCAGAGTTATTTTAGGTCTAGAACATAATAAATTCTTAGTTAAGATTTGAGATTGAAGGCAGTACAGAGGATGCTGTCATTGAATAACATGCATTTTGTATACAACATTACCAGAATAGACTATAAATGCCTAACACTGTAATTAGGTGAGTTGTTGTGTTTATTTTTCAGTGAGTCATTCTGTCAATGTACCAAGAGCCACATTATGTAGACTGAGGTTTTTGGGACCATGGGACAATGGCTTCAGGAATTCTCAGTTTTGTTGTAGGTCAGGAAAGGCAAATCAGTGGCAAATATAATTAACTACATTCCCTTCTCCTAATCTAATCATAGCCTTCTTTCCCACTCAGCCTATAGACAGCCTCAGAGTCTTTCTCACCAAGATTGTTGAAGCATTTCCTACAAATTCATTAGAGCTTAAAGATTAAAACTGACTCAAATCATAATCTATAATTCTGGGTTTTTCAGCAAGCAGCAAAGGATTCTATTGGTTAATAGCAAGAAAAACCTATATGTTTAGGCATTTCATGATTGAGGAAGGCAGGTAAGGCATATGACCCCAGGCAATGTTTTTCCCTTAAAAAATGTAACTTGCCGAGACCGGTTTGGCTCAGTGGATAGAGCGTCGGCCTGCAGACTCAAGGGTCCCAGGTTCGATTCCGGTCAAGGGCATGTACCTTGGTTGTGGGCACATCCCCAGTGGGGGGTGTGCAAGAGGCAGCTGATCGATGTTTCTCTCTCATCGATGTTTCTAACTCTCTATCCCTCTCTCTTCCTCTCTGTAAAAAATCAATAAAATATATTTTAAAAAAATGTAACTCAGTGCTAATAATTTGGGGTGTTACATCAGTATCTAGGAAAAAAACTAAGTACCTTTCTGAAGTTTGCATTATTTTATTTAAACTTCTTTATAAGTATTATAAAGTAAACATTTTTATTATTCAATAAAGTCTAACCATTTTATGTTGGATTTATTGTTATTTGAATTTATATTTGTCCTCTATTTTGTTTTCCAATAAAAACAGCCCTCTATGAATGGGTGGTGTTCATGAAGGGGCACCAAGTCCACAGTGACTGCTTGCAGAGCTGTTCCATTTTCACAGTCTATGGCTGAGCTTCTCTGTTCCTCAGAGCGGGAGGCGGACAGAGGGAATGGAGATGACCCATTCATTTTCACTAGATTAAATTTGGCTGCTGCTGAAAACTTCACTAAAAGTGACTTAAAAAATAGAGTTCAATTGATAATATCTCTCATAAAAAGATGTCCTAGAATACTGGCTTTCTGACTGCTTCATTCAGCAGCTCACCCCCATTGAGTTTCTTCTTGCTCTTCGTGGCATTTCTTTTGGCTTTCCTTGCATGGTTCATGGTTGATGGTGGGGGGCAGTTGGTTTTAGCGTCACCTCCTCACACAATAATACTCAAGGCTGATGGGAAGGGGTAGAGGAGGTTCTCCATATGTTTCACTCTAATTAAGGTAGGAATATATTTCAAAGAAATCATCCATCCTTTGGAGGCTCTTGGAGGAATCCTTTTCTTATCCAGATTTTTGAGACCAACCGAACTCTTTGGTAGTGGCCCCTTCCTCCAAGGCTGGCAGTGAACATCTTCAAATCTCTGTAGCTTCTGCTCCCGTGATAACATCTCCTACTCTCTCTGACTCTGCCTTCTTCTTCTACTGACCATCATGATTATACTGGGTCCACCGAGATAATCCAGGATAATCAGCCCACCTCATACTCCTTAACTTAATCACCACTGCTAAGTCCCCTTTTCCATGTTCTATAACATATTCACAGGTTCCGGAGAATAGAACATAGGCACTTTTGAGAGGGCATTATTTTTTCTGTTATTGCATAATGTTTTTCCAGATTACCTCCTTCATATGTTCTTTTGTTCCCATGATATGTCCTTTTAAATATGTAAATATGTTCTGTAACCAATAAAATAACTTTCCTAATCAAGTTTGATAATCAAACTGAGCAATACTATTTTGTGTTAAAAATAAGGCTTACCTATAAAATAATGAGACAATTTTTTTGTTTTGTTTTTGGAGCTGCTAACCTGGTTCTGAAAGCATTTCATAAGGAGGGGCCCAGAAATGTAGGAAAGAGCAGTGCTATTAAAATGTGCACAGTACCCAGAGTGAATGTTCTGAATGGTGTAGTCATGTGCATGTAGCCATTACCACTCCAAGGGGAGTGTCCGAGTTTGAGTTTAAGGAGGTCATACTGCTGTTCACTATAACACCAGCACAGGGCTTGACTCATACATACATGTCACGTGATTGAATGGATAAAATAATGGAAACCCAATCTATATGTGGAAGTGAGTTGACAAACCTAAAATTTTATAAAAATGGAAAATACCTTAATATGCATCCCAAAAATCTTAGGGAAGGTTATAAGTATTTAAACATATACAGTCTTATTTAAATATTTTCCAAATACCTTGTCTTCTTAAAAAAAAAAATAAAGAGAGAATAACAGGGATTGCCTCACTTCTATTGTCTTCTTTGTTATTTTTATCAGATTTAATGGTTAGAAAAATATAGTATAATTTGAAAGAAGGAATGAGTGCAGTCCTTGGTGATTTTAATCACTCCTTAGCTGCTTTCTTGAGAGCCCCATATGCCCTCCTAGTCCATCTGTTAGTTGTTAACACTTAGTCAGTCACTTGACAAATCCAAAATCTGAACTGAGAAGGGGGAGGGGGGGGTGAGATCATGGTTTCTGCTTAAATGTTATGATTGACAAACACACACACACACACACACACACACACACACACACACACACACACACACGATGTTTCTGTTCAGGCTCAGCATGAGTAGGATCTGAAGCCAATTTGGTCAGGAATATAATGTCAGAATGACTCAAGGAAGATGCACTGGCAGATATTAAGACTCAACTGTCTTTGTCATAGCAGTTGGTGATCAAATTACTTAATTATTTAATCACCAATACAATAAAAAGAGACAAAATCTGTGCCAGTTTACCAATGGAGGAAAACATAGATGTTGGAAACATTAGACTGATTTATTAACACCAATATCCATCAATATTCAGAGGAAATTCATTAACAGATGGCTTGAATGTACTTAGAAAAGGAAAGACTATAGAGTGTTCTATTCAAAAAGGGTCATAGTAACTAACTATTCAGGCCAGTCTTTCTTATTTTAGAGCAAAGAAAACCAAAGTTCAGTAAGGTCAGGGGAGTTACCGAGGCCATTTGTATTGCTTATCATACACAGTGTATACACTAGCTTTGTGTCTAGTGGAGGAGAGAACATCCTTCTAAATCAACCTCTAACCTTGTTGCAGTCCATGATTCTGAGCTGTGTAAACTCCACATGGGACTTCCAGCTGATACCCTTTTCCACCTGACAGATTTTTCACTCCAGTTTGAATATTTTAGTCATGAGATGACTGTCAACTTCTGTTTGAATTCTATCAGTGATGAGATAGTCTATCTGGGGGCAACACATTTCATTGGACAGTTTTAATGATTAGAAGTCATTTACCTTTTGAGTAGACTTTTGTTATTTAAATCCTACTCATTTCCTATTTGTCATCTGGAGATACACAGAATACATTTAATTTCCTAACTGGTAGTCTCTTAAATATATGCAGTTACAATTCATTAGAAGAAAATTCCTACTTTCATATTTATATTTTCAACAACTTTTCTCTAAGGGAGAATAATTATTCCAACTTAAAATGTTCTCCCCCTTTGAAATAAGATTAAGAAACCAATAAGGAACAAATAACATGCAAATTCAAGATGCAAACACCTGAGTAAATAGTAATTTGTGTGGAAAATATTTGTAGATTTCTTTAATTTGAGCCAAGATTATGATGTGATATTACAATAAATAACATAAACTTAGACTATGTTACTAGCAATGCAATGCCAAGATTTAGCAAATCACCTCTTCCACTGAAATATGCATTTGTGGGATGACACTTAGACAAGTATGCTTTGATCTGATGACCATAGTAAAGAGATAATTTGGTAAATAGCTTAGGGTCCAAAAGAGGCCAAAATTACTCTTCACATTACATGAAGAGTAATAGATAGAATGAGAAATATTTGACTAGGAGGAAAAGCATCTTGAGAAAGACATAGTAACTGCCTTCAAGTAAATGCAGTACTATCAGGGAAAAGATGTTGAACTTAGTTTGTGTCACTTCAGAGAACCAAACTAAAACCCTCAGTTGTAAAGTGCTGGGAAGCAGAATTTGTCTTTGTATAACTAAGAAAGAACTCAAAAAGTAAATCTGTCAACAGTAGAATGTTTAAGTGTTTTAAATAAAAGCCAGAATGCCTGGCATGACTAGAGTGGTAGAAAAGATATCTTTCGAGGAAAGATGCCCTTTATGTTTGATCCAACTTAGATGCTAAAATAAGGAATTACCAAGGATATACTGTTTAAAATGCACTGATAGATGGTGTGGAGTTTCAAAAGAAAGTATACAACAACATTTCTCTCCGAAAATGCTTATGCTCTGGTTCAGGAATTGAAATATAAAAGCATGAAGCCCTGACTGGTGTTGCTCAATGGTTAGAGTGCCGGCCTGAGCCCTGATGGGTCTCAGGTTCAATTCCCAGTCAAGGGAATTTACCTGGGTTGCAGGTTTGATCCTGGCTCTGGTCTGGGTGCATGTGTGTGGGAGGCAACCAAACAATGTGTTTCTTTCACACCAATCTCTTTCTCTCTCTCTCTCTCTCTCTCTCTCTCTCTCTCTCTCTCTCTCTCTCTTTCTTCTTCTTCTTCTTCTTCTTCTTCTTCTTCTTCTTCTTCTTCTTCTTCTTCTTCTTCTTCTTCTTCTTCTTCTTCTTCTTCTCTCCCTTTCTCCCTTTCTCCCTCTCTCCCCTTCCCCTGTCCTCCCTCCTTTCCACTCTCTCTAAAAAAAAAATCAATGGAAAAAATATCCTCAGGTGAGGATTAACAAAAACAAACAAAAAGCAACAAACAACTACTCTATTATAAGCCTTTGGCAGAATGCATGATATCCAGTTAAGAGGATGGGATAATCACCAAAGGTAGGAAGAATCAGAAAAAAATTCATGGGAAAGACTTGAGGGGGGAAAATGAATGGTTGGTAAAAGAAAGAGAAATTGGAATTATGAGGTGGATGAATGGTGGAAGTTTGTCCAGGTTACAGGTTTGTTTGTGGAGAGTTGCGACTCTAATACTGGAAAGATGATTATGAATATATTGCATTATGGCTTGAAAGGCAGATTTTGGAGTTTGACCTTTATTTTAACACAGCTGGAAACTATTCTGTGCCTTTGTTTGGACAAATAAATGGTATGATAAAATGGTACTGCAAGGAAAACTCTGGGTGTGCTTGAGTAAGGAAAATGTGCAAGCAGCGAGCACAGTGGAATAGATTGCACTCGCAGAGAAGAATAAACAGTTCTGTGATGGCGGATATGCTGTAGGTTGCTTCAACCACTTCAGGCATCAACAATTGCCTTGACACTCATTTAACAACATGTCTATGTCAAATAATGAGAGTTACCACTTTCCAGCCTTTAGCAACCTAGCAACCACAGAGACATAACAATGTTGTTTATCATCTCCTTGTCCAGCCTAATGATGCATGATTCTGTTGTTTCTTAGACTGAATTGGAAACAAAATCTATTGGAATGCACAAGATTATTAAAATTTCAAAACAGACGTGGTTATTAGCCTCCTAAGTTTGAGAACTAATTTTTATCACTAATTAGTTTCTGGAATAATCAGAGAACACATGTCTTGCCCCTCCACAATATTTAGGAACTTGCCAAATTTTCTAGGCCAGGAATGCTAAAAAATAAAATTATGTCCCTTATAAATTCATAATGTTAAAAATGGTCACATAATTGTCTAGCTTGTTCAAATCATAATCTTAACCATGATGTAACTCTTTTTTGGAAAATGGTTATCTACTTGTTTGATTTCATATTAAATTTCCTATATTTATAACTTCCCTTCAGGGTAACCCTGAAATATGATAAATGGTAACTTTTTGGACTCCTGAGCCCTATTTTCCTCTACATGACCTGCTAATAATATTAATGCCCCAATTGACTGCATTCCAATAACTATTCTGAATAGTCCAAATTAATTTGGGTATAAAGTTTGTTTAATTATAACACTTAGATTTTATACTTGGTTACTCAAAGTGCAAGCTTGTTTGATTTTAATTTAAAAAGAGAGAGAATATATACTGTGCAATTGACTTCTCTTGTAGCCATTGAGATTACATAGCAAGGCAGCTGGTTGATGCAATTTTCCAGAAGGTCCAGCGACCTGACCAGAAATTCTCTCCTTCTTTATATCTATGAGAACTGAAATACTGCCATCAGTCATTCATTCATTTATTTATTCTCTCCATAGTGATTCAGTCCTTGTATGTGCCCAGCTCTTTGTGAGTAGCTTAGAGGTAGTGAGGGTGGGAATGGGCCCACAGTGTGATAGAGTAGCTCAAGTCAAATGGGACCATAGAAACAGAAATTTCCAATTATAATAGAATACAATAAGTCTGTAATAGACTTATGGGAGAGTATAATGGTAGTGTAGAGGAAGAATCAACTCACATTGCCTGGGAGAGATGGTAAGACTTCTCAGAGAAGGATGGGGGTTCAAGAAAAGAAAATCCCCTTGGAGACATCCTCCAGGCAAAGGCACACCAATATGGCAGAACCAGGTCTATTCAATGAATGGCAAAGGGCTCTTTGTGGAGATGCCAATCAAGAGGTTGTAGAGAGCAGGATAGGTTTGCTAAATAGACTGAGTCCACCCGGTGGAAGTCTTCATTATCACGCTACCATGAATTTGCTTTTAGCTGAAGGAGGAGAAAGGTGCTTCTAAAAAGAAATGAAGAACTCACAAGGGTGGAGTTAGTTGAGGAACACAATGCCTAACGAGGTGCAATATGTTTTAGTTATGAAAATAGAGGAGGTAAGATAGGAAAGAAAGAGGTAAGGCTAAACTTTAATCTATATATATAAAACCCTAATATGCAAATAGACCAAACGGCGGAACAACCAAACAACCGAACAACCGGTCGCTATGACATGTGCTAACCATCGGGGGATGTGCACAGAACATGGCAGGGATTGGCTGCAGCTGGATGGTGGAGCAGGTGAGCCGGGGCGCTAGATCAAGGCGGGGCACCAGTCACTGTCACGGGGGAGAGCCTCTGGTGGTTACTGAGACTCTCACACCTGCTGCCGGCGCCAGCCCCGCTTGCACCTGCTGCCGGCACTGGAGCTGCTGCTCACACCCGCTGCTAGCACCTGGCACGGGTCCTAATTGCTCGGTGCCATCAGCAGTGCGAGCAGCAACTGCTGGCCCTGATCACCCTTCAGGGCTTCTCTACCTCCCCCTACTCTGAGGGGTGATCCGGACCAGCAGTTGCCTCTCGCACCCGCTGCTAGTGCCGGGCGCCGGTCCAGATCACTTGGCACTGTCAGCAGGTGCGAGTGGTGGCTGCTGGTCCCGATTGCCTCTGAGGGCTTCTCCACCTCCCCCTGCTCCTGTGGGGTGATCGGGGCAACAGCTGCCACTCACACCTGCTGGCAGTGCCATCAGCAGGACTGATGCCTTCAGTGCATGGGAGCAGCAGCAGCAGGAGCGGGGCTGCTGGCAGACAAGGGACCAGGGCCATGGTGGGTGGGACCAGGCCAGGGCGCGGAGGATGGGCCAAGATCCAACCCTATGCTCACAGCAGCCTCTGGTTCACAGTTCCTTTCAAGGTGCATGAATTCGTGCACTGGGCCCCTAGTATTATAATAGCAGAAAGGTTCATCTTAATTGTCTTTATGCTCTTTAGGAGCACTCTATCAAAAGGCAAATCGTGTTCAAGTGTAACAGAAAATTCTTTTCAGTTACTATCTTATCAGGGATTCACTGAGTAGCAGCTGAGAGCAAGGCCCTTGAGAATGACAGATGAGACAGCTAACTGCCTGGATCCACAAGGGTGACAGAGAACTAGGGCCGGGGATGTAGCAGGAAGATGAGAGAAGGCAGGAAGACCTGGAGGACTTGAAGGATAAAATTTACTTCTTAAAAAAACACACATACCTTTTTCAAGAGCTGTTTCTTATTTGTAAGAAGCATCATTGCCCACCAAGCACTTAGGAAATCTAAAGAGTAGTGGGCTGATCCTTATCGGCTCCTCTGAAGCATGATGGGCCCATTCAGCCCCACTGGGTGGTAGGAAGCCAGTCAAGATGTTTGGGCACTGAGATAATTCAACATGCTCAGCTTGCCTTAACTGATCTCTATTGAGACTGGGCCTTTGAAGGGTTATTCCGTGATTTAGGAAGCCATTGAACAGATATTTGGGATTTTGATGCCGCTTGCATTGTTAGAAGTATGAATAAATAGGACTTAAGAGCAAGTACCCTCTACATCTTATTGTGGATCCCCAGGACTTTATGGAAAAAGAAGAAAAATCTTTACCAGCTAAACATTAGGTTTATGTGGTATACAGAGGGAGAAATAAGTGAGGATGAAGATGGTGAATTTTGGCGAGTGCTCTACATTTGCCACAAGGTCTCAATTGGTGTCATACTGTTTTCAATTGCAGTCCTGTAATTTATTTATTGAAATTGTAGAAACCAAGTAAGATGATGTATTTGAAAACTTTCCTAAATGTCGAAGGGTGGTACATAGATAACACATTAGCAGTAGTAGTGTTTTTCTTTGCAAGACACTTAAATATCAAGTGCCACGTCTAACACATGCGCCAGAAATTTTCAATTTCAGACATAAAAGCAAACAGAATTCATATTCTATATTTGAAAATCAAGTTTATTTTTATTATAAAAGTAATGCCTGTTTATTATAGAGAGTTTACTACATAAAAAATAGACCAAAAAGTCATGTTTTTGTCACTCAAAGGCAACACATTCTGATGTGTTTTTCTTTAGAGATTTCCTGTGAAAATGCGTAGTTTGTTTGTTTTACATAGTTGTGATCCTACTTTATGTAATATTGAATTTCGACTTTTTCATTTAACAGTATAACATAAGGATAGTCTCATGTTATTTTAACCTTATTATTTTAGCAGCTTTTTAAAATTTCACCCATTGAATAACTCATAGTCTACTTACAAGTTACATAAAAAATTTTAAGAGTATGATTTCTGCCATTATAACTCACTGTTATATTAGAGTATATTGAAGTTTTTGTTAAAAGTAGGAGAGAATTAGGCACCAAAAGTAATTCAGCTGGCACTGGAGTACTACTGAGGGCCTGAGGGAACATATTAGAGAGGTTGAAGTGCAAGGTCCTGATCTGGGATGTAGAGGCTAGCAGGTCTGCCACAAAGACTCCCGAGTCCAAGGGATATTTAACAAGACTGCATACGATTGAGAAGCTGCCGGTACCTGTAAGACCAGCTTTGATACAATGGAATCAAGAGGGTGAACCAAATTGCCAGTTGGCATTTTCTACCTAATGTTTCATATATAAGCACCAGAAAAAAACAATTTAATTAGCCGCTCTTCCCTTTCTCTTTTGAAGCTGGAATCAGGCAAACTTATGGTAAAGAAAATGAAGTGGTTTTTTTTTTTGTTTTTCTTTTCAGAGGGTAGAGAGTCAATATTGTGGAGGTATCTGTAGCTTAAACAAATGTTCTTGTGGGCATCTGGGTGTTGTGGAAACAATGAGGGGCTGGTACAGGTAGGGCAGAAGCAGAGTCTTGAAGATGGTCAGTGGGGCAGAGCAGCAGCTGGTGGCAGAAGAGGGGCTGGGCCCCAGCCAGCTAGGTCAGCACTGCCTTCTGGCTGTGCTGTGTGGCCGTGTAGGTAGTTTCTAAATAGGCACTGAAGGTGAAACAGACCCAGTTGGCCTTCACAATATCGTAGGTACATTGAACTCTTCCGCAACTCATGGGTTTGCAAGGATCCTTCTTTCTTCTTGGATATTACGGTCAGCCTCACAAGTAAACCTTTCTCAACATTGAAGAAAAAAAGCTGTTATAAAGTCCACATGAAATAGGAAGCACATAAGACAACATTGGCTAACATGGCTATTTGGCATGGCTGACGTTTAATCTTGTCTAGCCTGTGCTGTCTGTGGCCATACACTGTTGGACAATACAGCTTTCATTATTATTCTAGGATGGTGAGGCCAACAGATCAGGAGATGACTGCCCTTGAAAACATAGCTTCTTACTCACGGCTTCCAAGGCAAGGGGATGTACCACACCAGGCAGAGCCATGCAGGGAGGCACCAGGGTCAGTCAGGAGGCACAGGGAGCCAGGGGAAAATATGGGCAAGAGCCTTCATTGTGATTTACGAGTGGAGGAGTGGGCAAGAGAAGGCAAACTGGTTTAGGATTGACTTAATAAATAATTTCAGATGGCTCTGGGGGTGTTCTAGTTGTCTGTTACCTGGTCCTGGGGTGATTAAGGCCAGAGAATATTGTCTTGGATTGTAAGAACCCCATACAGGAGTGTGTGTGTGGCGGGGGAGGGAGGGGCTAGTGATGAACATGGCAGTACTAATAAATTATTAACCTATACTAATAAAAGGATAATATGCTAATTAGACTGGATAGACTGGACGTCTTCCGGATATCATTCCAGACGTCCTTCCTGACAAAGTTGAGGGGTTGGCTGGCCTGCAAATCGCCTGCGGCCCCTTGCCCAGGCCAGCCCACCCCCAGTGAAGATCCCCAACCCTGATCCCAGGCCCCTTTCAGGGCAGGAAGCCAGCCCTCACCCATGCACCAGGCCTCTATCCTATATAATAAAAGGGTAATATGCAAATTGACCCTAATGGCAGAACGACCAAAACAACCACTGGACCAGTCACTATGAGGTGCACTGACCACCTCTTGGTTCCTTTCCCCTGCTGGCAGGCTCCAATTGCCTGATGTTCACCCGCTGCAGGGATGGGGCAGGTGGGTGGTCAGGATCAGCCAACCTCTCGGTCCCTTCCCCCAGCCGTCAGGCACCGATCACCCAATGGTGAACGGGGAACTGGGGGTGGGTGGCAGTGGGGGGTGGGGCCAGCTGCGGGCAGCTGGGGAAGATGGCCCTGATCAGAGGCCAGGCCTAGGGACCATACCCGCTCATGAATTTCATGCATCAGGCCTCTAGTTTGTATATAAAAGGAATGCTTCTAGAGCAAGCTGTATACCATCTCTAGGAATTAGCCCTGGAAGACTTACCTCTCCAGGATCAGTAAGGCTATGGATGTCAAAACATCAGAAAATAGAAAGGCATGATTAATACATAGGTGGTGGGTGCTTTATGTTAGGACATATTGCCAACAATAAAATAATTTTTGAAATTAACAATCAATGAAGGACACAGTAGTACATGCTTTTTGTTTTTTGTTTTTCATGGATTTGAATGGATTTATGGAAGGGATGATTTACCTTGTGTGCTGACAAGAGTGAAAAAGTGTGGCTGACCACCCATCATCCACATTTTAGTACAACTGGCCTTCTCTTTCCTTTTCTTTACATGCAGTACAGTCAGAAGAACTTGGATAAAAACCAGACATCAAATTTCATCCTGCTGTACACTTCAAGTTGTCACCACGCGGGTTTCTCAATTATAAACATTTATTTTGAACCTAGAGAGCTGATGCAAAATGGTTTGTTTTGCTCACAGTGTTTTACTAATATTATAAACTAATTTTAAAGTGGATCTGAGAGAGCCACTTAAATTTTTGTATAATACTCTTTTGTGTTATAAGAGGAAAATTAAATAGCCAGGATGCTGTCCATCCATTTTTAGATCTTCCAGTGTCTCAGGACACATAATTTGAGAATATCAGGTGTCTACTATCTATAGGTTTTACAACCCAGTTACTTAATAATCATTTCATAAGACAGATTATAAATATTGTATTGTAGGTTTCCTTTTTAGAAACCCCAATTTGAATTGTATTACAAAAAGTACATCTGCTTTGTAAAAATATTGAAACATAAAACAAATCACAAAGATAATTACTTCTAAAAATTTGAAATGTATTGCTTTGGATATAAAATGTTTTTTATAGAAAACTGAATTACTCCATGAGTGCCTATTTGTAATTTAAATATTTCATTTAATAATATATCATGAATATATTTTCATATCTAAAAATAGTTATATGATAATGGTTAATATTCTGTATACAAATATACTAAGATTTATTTAAGCAATCACCTATTTTAGGGCATTTAAATTATTAAATGTTATTAATTTCTTTAGGTTAAATTATTAGAACTGGGAACTATGGGTCTGAGAAAATTCATGTTTTTAATTCTTCTTAAATACATAAGGCAACAATAACCCCCAGAGAAATGGATATAATATTTACTTTCCTCACTAATATAGAACATTTTGATAGGCAAGAGATTATTCATTGTTTTCATTTAACATTTCTTCCACTACTTATAAGCTGTGCCATCTTTTTCATGTGCCTATTTTTAGTTTGAATTAATTCTTTGATATAATTTCTGTCTCCATCTTTGCCCTTTAGTTTCTTTGTGGATATATATATATATATATATATATATATATATACATACATATACATATATTTCCTATAATCTCTGTATATAACACATTAAGTATAATTCTTTTGATGCCTTGCATCATATATCCTTAACTCACCTCTGATTTCAGCACATATGGACATCATCATGTCTGTCTGTCTTCTGTTTTACTTAATTTTCCAAAGCCCGGCAACCAACTTGGATGGAGAAGGTTAATCCTCATACATAGGTAACTCAGTAACTCTCTCCTTCTCTTCCTTCATCATAAATTTTTCTTCTCTATATGTCATTTAAATCAGCATATGAAATAACATTATTTCTTCCATCTAAAAAAGGCTCTCACTATGCCCCACTTTTCCCTTAAGATACCACCCAATTCTTGTCCCCTTTTCCCATTCACAGGGACATTCTCCAAAGATAGCCCATTCTGTCTGTCTCCAATTGTTCTTCTTGCTTCATCTCTTTATTTTTCCCCTTTTAAATTATAATTTATATATAAGAAAACTCACCCATTTTGCATGTACAGCTCAATCATTTTAATGAATAAAATGTCCATGGAATGATGTTTTTGAATGATATAGAGGACTCTTAAGTGCCTGCCCAGATCCCTTTTAACAGATCAGTCAACTTCAGTGAGGTTTGCTGCCAACAGCTGGCACCTCTGACCTTGAGAGAGACAGACCCTTTGGGTACTAGAACACTTGCTTTTATGGTGAACAGGAAGGACCTGCGAATTCATGTCACTTCCCCAACCTTGAAACTTAGACCATTGTAGCCGATGGCTATCTGCTGGGGGAATACCAAAGCCCAGCTCCTTCATGTCAAGGCAGGATACACTCTGAGGTATGATTTATACTCCAGAGCTGCCCATGGGATCAGGCTGAGGCTGAGATGTGCTTGACTTCTTCCTCTTTCTACTCCTGACTCTCCCACTCTTTTACTGCTTTCTCCTGGGAACAGTTACATAATAAATCACTTCCATTTACACCCTTGGCTCTGGGTTGGCTTCTGTGAGAACCTGACCTCGACAGATGGCCAAATGTCAGAACTTGTCACAGCCACAGGCAGGATTTATGTTATAGGCATGGAAGGAGCAGGCAGTCATCACAGCAGGCCTGGCAGCTAACTTGGAGTCTGAATCAATGTAGCATGCTGAAGTGGGAGTCATTTAGGGAGAGATGGGAAGACCTGAGTCTGAGGTGAGCATTGTGAACAGTTCCTCTGAACAGTAATTGGAACAGAGGACCACAGGCCCTGCATACCATCCAGGTCCATCTTCCTTCCATAGACCCATCATTTTTGTCTTCGGGATGCATGTTTAGGTCACTGATGTAAGATGCCCTGCCCTTACCTGTCCAGACACAACTTGTGCTTGTATTTGGGTCTTCTCCAAGGGCCACACTTTGGCACTATGGGAGTGCTTAGATGTTCAACATTTAAGTCCTCTTCTTTCCCCTAAGGTCTGTTTTCCCTAACCTTGGTCTTAAGAGTTTCAGATAACTTAAGAGTTACCTGTGAGATCTTCAGTTCAGCCTTATATTACATGAGACAGTGCACAAAATGGAAGAGGAAGCACATTCTGGGAGAAGGACATCCCTGATGGAGGAGGGGTGAGCACATATCCACATGGCAGGTTGGGCCCTGCCTATCTCCAACTCCTGGGACCATCCTGATCATAACTCAGAGGTTAGGTAGGGATATGGTATGTTTAGTCGGTTCTGTTTAACGTGTTGGGAGAGCATATACCTTTAAAACATTGCCAATGAAATTGGATGGCTGGGTATTTAAGGAGTCAATATTCAGTTTTATACAATTAGTTCATGGGGAAGAACTAATTCTATTAAGGTTTTTACCATTTTCTGTCTGTTGAGTTGTACCCAAAAGAGTATTGACCAGAGATGATGCTGTAAGGAGTTTATGTTTTTGATTCTCTACACTATTCTGTTTGCTTTTGATAATTACTCATTACATCCTTATTAAAGCAACATCTTCTGTTCATAAACTGTTGGCCTTTCGAATTAGGTTCCTCTCTGCTGAGTCTCTCACTTGCCAGTTAATAATTATTTGTAAAGATTTGTCAGCAATATTTTCAAAATAATGACCAATCCTTGTTATACAGTAATTTGACACCCCCTCCCTGGTTTTCTAAACTCTCTCATTTGTAATGAATCATTTGGATGATTCATTTAATGGGGAAAGGTGAGTCATACATAGGTCAGCAATATTGAAAGTGTCATTCTGGTGTCCCGGCCATTGTTTACAGTTCAAAAAGAGGCTACATGGGTGCATGGTGGAGGAGTGTCATTGGTAGGGCATAGGGGGAAAAGGTGCAGGTTGATAAAATATCAGTGCCTGATTAAATCACAGTCATCATCCCCCCTCCCCCAAGTTCACTGAATTCAGGAATATTTATTTATTTTTATTTTTAAAAAGTATTGAATTTATTGGGGTGATATTGGTTAATAAAATTATATAGGTTTCAAGCATGTGATTCTATAGTACATCATCTGTATACTGTATTGTGTGTTCACCACTCAAAGTCAAGTCTCCAAAATAAACTAACAAACATGAGAGAGACAAACTCAAAGATTCAGAGAACAAACTGACAGCTGTCAGAGGCAGGGTGGGATTGGGGAGATGGGTGAAAAGGGTGAAGGGATTAAGCAAACAAACAAAAATGCAATCATAGTCACCAGTTTTAATAAAGAAAATCAACCTGACACCCGCCAAGTGTTTGGCAGTGTCTTTTCTGATACTTTGCCTGCTGTGCCTTCAGATTACTGAGCAGTAGCTGCTCCAGCTCTGCTGGCTGCCAGAGAAGGGCAACCTCTCGCCTGTGTGGCCCAGGCCTGAAATGTCTCCTGGACAGACTAGGGTTTAGCAGTGATGAGCAAAGGGTCCTCTGAGCTCCAAAACACGTTTCTGTGTCACAGCACTTTTCCTGGAGCCTGCAGAGCATATTGCAAAGGGGCAGACATTTCTGACAAGGTCAGAGCCAAGGGGAGTAAGGGAGTGCATCTTGTCATAGCCGTTTTACAAATAAAGAGCCCTGACACGCCGTTGTCCTCATTAGTGCTGCAGGAATCAGAAGGCTCCCAGCTGCTTCTTCATGAGCCTCAACTGCTCTCCCCAAACGACAGGGGTTGCTTGTTTTGGTGTGTTAGTTGTCTGTGAAAGGCCACAGTTTTCTCTGTCTTATCCTAACCACTCTCCCTTTTTATGTTGTTTTTGTCCTTTTTTTGCATTTATTCCCCAGGTTGTCTGGATGCTTTGGTACTAGAGAAGGAGCATAGGTAAGATAGGGCAGAAATAGTCAGGGGGAAATGGAGGAGTGGAGCTGATGGAACTTTGCCCAAGTAGCCCCAGAACATATTAGTCATAGTCTCCTTCTCTGAGGATAATCTAGGATAAATCGTTATAGTACAGTGTTTTATTTCTTAATTTTTATAATCTTATATAATAAAAGCATAATATGCAAATCAACCAAACAGTAGAATGACTGGTCGCTATGATGCACACTGACCACCAGGGGGCAGATGCTCAACACAGGAGCTGCCCCCTGGTGGTCAGTGTGCTCCCACAGCGGGTGCACCGCTCAGCCAGAAGCCAGGCTCACCACTGGCTAGCCCAGTGGTGGTGGCGGGAGCCTCTCCTGCCTCTGCTGCAGGTGGGTGGTAAGGAGTGAGGGGTCCCAGACTGCGAGAGCCCCGGACTGTGAGAGGGATGTCTGACTGCCAGCTTAGGCCAGATCAGGCCTAAACTGGCAGTCAGACATCCCCCAGGGGTCTTGGACTGCAAGAGGGCACCAGCTGGGCTGAGGGACCTTCCCCCCCTCCCAGTGTACAAATATCATGCACTGGGCCTCTAGTCAACATATAATAGAGAAGAAAGAAGTACTTTAAAAATGGGTAATTTTCCTTAACAGAAACTCTAATACAGTATTAAATTCTTCCTTTGTTAGTCATCCATTCCAAAGAATATTAAGAATAAATATAGGGCCCTAACTGGTTTGGCTCAGTGGATAAAGTGTCGGCCTGCGGACTGAGAGGTCCCAGGTTCGATTCCGGTCAAGGGCATGTACCTTGGTTGCGGGCACATCCCGAGTAGGAGGTGTGCAGGAGGCAGCTGATCAGTGTTTCTCTCTCATCAATGTTTCTATCTCTCTCTCCCTCTCCCTTTCTCTCTGTAAAAAATCAATAAAATATATTTAAAAATAAATAAATATAGGCCCACAATCTCTTATATATGATGTCAAAATGCAAAATACTCCAAAACTCCAACGATTTTATAATTTGTGGCAAATGATTCAACAGTCAAGCCTGAACTTGAATGGGGTTATTTATAGTTTTTATACCACTTAGTGTGAATATGTATATATTTTGGCACTGAATAATTGTTTGATTATGAGTTACTATCCCAAATCAAACTTGCTATATTGTGCAATATATACTGAGTGGCCAGATTATTATGATCTCTGAATGCATAATAATCTGGCCACTCAGGCCTGGTGCATGAATTCATGCATGGGTGGGGTCCGGCCAGCCTGGCCAGGAGGAGGGCAGTTGGCCAGCTTGCATGCTGGTCGAACTCCTGGTTGAGGGGACAATTTGCATATTAGCCTTTTATTACATTGGATATAATAAAACTAGGGCATCTCTCCCCATCCTTATAATCTCTAGTTTTCTTTCCAGCAGAATGGAGACATTGATCTGGAATGGCAAAAGCAGAGGCTGGTCAGAGAGATGGTATGGGCATAACAGAATTTGGCAACTACATGCTGAGAATCATGACTTTCTGGAACCCGTCAGTCTGGTTTTTTTGAGGAGTGTATTTAACCCTTCCTCAAGCTCTTCTCCTCCAGCACGCTCTTCTTTAGACCCTGATACATGCATCTCCCCAGGAAACCCTTTATATATATATATAATTGATTTTAGAGAGGAAGAGGGAGAGAGAGAAAGAGAGATAGAAACATCAATGATGAGAGAATCATTGATCGGCTGCCTCCTGCATGCTCCCCACTGGGAACCGAACCTACAACCTGCGCATGTGCCCTTGATTGGAATCGAACCTGGGACCTTTCAGTCCCCAGGCCGACGCTCTATCCACTGAGCCAAACCAGCTAGGGCCAGGAAACTTTTTCTTATATGCATGTAATTTCTTTGTAGGTCCTGGTATATTTGCTTCAATCATGTGTTGGGTTGGAACTCAGGGCTTTGCTTCATACACAGGCAAGCATGCAGGCATGTGTTTTCTACATTTATATCTGGCTTGTACAAAGCAGGGGCCACTTTTAGGTGAGTACATTCAATTATGAGCTCAGAGATTTTTGTTTGTGTGAGTTTGGGAAGAGAGAGTGGACATATTATTTCACGAGTACTGATGAGAGTGATGGCTATTGGCTTTATGTGTGGAACTTCCTTTTTATAAGTGCAGCTCTGACTCAGGCATTATACTCTGAAGAATGAGGGTGAATAGTAGCTTTGGATATGATATTTTAGTCCATTTTCTCAGATGAATGTGATAAGGAAACAGATAATTCCATAACTCGCTAGGTACAGACTGGCTTTCCCAATCAGATGCAGTGATTGAAAACAAGGATCCCATGTTCTTAGTTCAGCTACCAGTAATAACCCCAAAGGCATTGATCTTTGCCATTATATAGTTCTAGTCCTATACAAAAAAAGAGTAATATGCAAATTGACTGAAGAGCGGAATGACTGGTCACTATGATGCGCACTGACCACCAGGGGGCATATGCTCAACACAGGAGCTGCCCCCTGGTGGTCAGTGCACTCCCACAGGGGGAGCACTGCTCAGCCAAAAGCCCTGAGCCAGGCTAGAGGCTGGTGAGCACAGTGGTGGTGGTGGGAGCCTCTCTCACTTCCATAGCAGCACTAAGGAAGTCCGACTGCCAGCTTAGGCCCACTCCCCCTAGGAAGTGGCCCTAAGCCAGCAGTCGGACATCTCCCAAGGGCTCCCGGACTGTGAGAGGGCACAGATTGGGTTGAGGGACCCCCCACCCCCTTGAGTGCACAAATGTCGTGCACCAGGCCTCTAGTTGTTAATAAAAGCTATTTCCTTCTTTCAGCTTCATTGTTAAATGGAGACATGAACCTAGTTGAGCTCTAAAAATTGGTTTTGCTTATTTTAAAATTCTGAAAGAATAACTTGGAACCCTACCTGTCAGTCATCTGGCAAAATTAGAACAAAACTCTACCCAACATCATCACTATAGTGATCATATACATGCCTTGATTTGCCTGGGACAGTCCTGATTGATATTGGCTGTGCTGAAATAAGTATTGATTGAGCCCCTTTTACTTTCCAAGGAGTCTTGGTTTAAATGATAATTTACATGGTCATCCTACTGATAGCAAACAGTGTTCCTAGTCAGATTCTCTTTGTATTCCTCACAAATGTTCTCTAAATAAGGGCAAGTTGTTGATGCTTTAGAGTCCTTTATCTGATTTGGTTCCCTTTTCCTTCCTGCCCTGACAGGTGATAAATAAGTAAAACAAATGGCCTCTCAGGAGCTGTTGTCAACTTTGCTCCGATCCAGGCCCAATTTGAGATTTTTATTTTTTTTTTTGGGTCTTGTCTCCATCACTCAGGCCTTGAAAGCTGATAGATTTCTGATTTCTTCCTTGAAAGATGGCATGATGAATACGACTGTATGCTTTACCTCAAGGGCCAAGGGAAGGAATTATAAAAAGGGACTGTCCCATGCAAGGTGACATTATTTAACAGGGTTGGCCTTTTGCATGGGAGAAGTAAGGGCCTTCAGAGAGTATGATTTCAGGGGTTTGGGGAGATAGTCTTTGCCACAGTTCAGATGAATGGGTAGCTTTGAATACCCCCTGAACTAAGGATAAAACATTTACTTCTACAACAAGAGAATTAGTTTAAAATATAAAAAAAAAAAATTCTTGGAGGAGGAATTCAGTGACAGCCTAACTAAACATTTTCCAACAGCAGCCTAGGTCTCATAAATAGAAATAGAGAGCTTATATCTGGGGTGGTGATATTGGCTCTGTGCTCTCAGCTGGTAAGGGACACATCTGAGTTATTGTGTCCAATTCTGGATGTCTCATTGTCTATAAGTACTAACAACTCCAAGCACCAGTTTGTTACTATTTACAGTGTCATCTCTTTGGAAAGTGGGTTGGTTTTAGTTTTCTAGTTTTATTGGTTAGGTTGCTTCCCTCTCATCACTAGCAGATCTCAGAAGAGTTTTAAAGGTCTTTCAGAGTCTGAAGAAGCAGAGGCAGGAGAGAGGCGGACTAGGGAAAGGATAAAATGTTAGTGTGAAACTTGAAACACTGGCACCAGGTTGCCTCAGTTACATTCTAGCGACAGAATTGGGTGATCTGAAGCAACAGAAAGTAGTGCCCAATTTAGTCCACAGAGTCCCCACTCTTGATATATTTGGAGTCTATCTATTTTCTCTCTACTTTATTACCTCAACTCTAGTAATAAATGTATTGAACATTTTATATTTAATAACATTTAATTATCATAAGACCTTAGGAGGACAATTCCGTCCACATTTTGTAGATTACGAAGAGTGGCTTGCATAGGTGAAGTACTTGGCCTAGATCTAATAGCGAGTATACAGGAGAGCCAGCATTCACACCCAAGCATACATTCCAAACCCACACTCTGATATGTGTTTTCAATAACAAGGCAACAGGAATTTCGCCTAAGCAGGCTTTTTACTTGAAAGAGACATTGATATTTTATGGGACAGATCATTGAGAAAACTGTTCTAAAATGAAGTTTATAATGAAAATAATTTCTCTCTTTTTAAAACATAGTTGAAGATACTGCTGGCTGTCAGATATTAGCAATTCAGAATTATTGTTAGGATGATCCTAATATTGTTTTGAATCAATGGCACCTTAATTAATGGCATATTTTAAGTAACACCAGTATCCAGATATTGTGATCTCTCTAGTTGAGTAATTTTCCCATGGTAAGATAATTATCAGGCTATGTCCATTCTCCAGCACTTGTTTATTCAATCTGCTAACCTGCCCAGCATTAAAGCACAGCCATTTTCAGTTCAGTTTCACCTTAAAGTTGGTAGTAGATTTGTACTACTCTAAAAAAGGCTTAAAACAAAACAAAACACAAAACCACACACCAAAAACATCTTATTCCAGCACCTTGCTTTTTTAAGGATATTTAATTTTCTTCCAGGCTAATTTTTAATAAACTAGCAATCCACAGATGAGAAATAAAAACCCACATAAGAGGTGATTACAATATAATGGAACATTATTCATTTTTACAAGTATTCCAAATTCCCAAGGCAAATTACCAAATTTTATAGTTATAAAATAGGGAAATGGAGATTAAGTAAGTAAAAAAAATTTGCATTGGTGATGAAAGTTATACATATGCATAATACCCATAAGAAAGATAATTATTGCACCCTTGCTCATTGGCCAGTGGGCATTCATCTGATAGACACTTGGGTTCTGTGAAAAACCTGGCTCATTAGCTAAATGCCATCTGATGAGGATAATTTAAGGATTGGGAGTGTGCTGAAGCATTTGTTTTCAGGCATTGTGACTGGGGTCTTTATCTTTAAGGGAATTGAAATTATTCTGCCTAAATTGGGACTTGGGCCTTTAAAAAAGCCCCTGAACAAAGATGGGAAGTGAGTGTGATTCTATTCAGCTCCTGTGTTTGGAATTATTTACCTTCAGCCTCTTTTTTAAAAATTGTGGAGTAACCATGTGTGGTATTGTCTGGGAAGGGATGAATTTCCCCCTTCTATGCTTCTTTAGTTCTTACAGCTGGACTGATAATAAATTGACACATGACTAGGTTAATAGGAGAAAAATCAATTTAATATGTGTGCACCGGAGAATCACAATATAATGCTCAAATAAATGATCACACTGGACACCTCTTTATACTTTTTAGACAAAGAAACAATAAATTTGTGAGAAATTGACAGGACAAAGAAAGTTAGTGCTCATTAGAAAGGAATCTAAGCAAGCTTTAGGCTTGGGTATTAAGTTAGTAAAGGAGGTACAAGGTTGGCTTATACAGGCTTTTGGACTCTGGATTTTTTAACTCTTGTGAGAAGGTTGTCTATCAGCCCTCAGGAGCAGATAGGGCACCTATCATATGGAGATTTATTTCCTGCATTTAGAGAGACAAAGATTCGGAAAGCTCCTTCCGCTCCTGTTGCTTCTCAGGTGATTTTCATTCTAAATAATCAATATGCCATTACAGGATTATCTTGGGGTGGCATGTCCTGGTCTCAACAGTATGCATAATAAAGTACACTAACATCATAAGTGGAATGTAATGAATTTTACAAATATAGACTCAAGTATATACTATCCAGAAGATATGGAACATTTCTAGGCCCAGAAGGTAGCCCTCTCACCCCACCCCAATCCCTGCCTCATAAACACTACTCTGGCCTCTTTCATCAATAAAATTATATATTATTCATCTTTTGTGTCTTGCGTCTTTCATTCAATATCCTATTGAAACCGAAATGTGGGGGTTTTAAGCCTGAGTTTGATTGTCTCTCGAAATCAAAGAATGAAGTTGTGGACAAAAATGGTTAGTAAAATCAAAGCTTATTGAGAGAAGCCAGTCCTGGAAAAGGTGTAGCTGGGGTTCCAGGAGCAGGCCAGTTACCAGAGCTTCCTTTCCATGTTATAGTCGGAAGTAGTTTAGGCTCCACCCTGAAGCTCCACCCTGAAACTCTGCCTCATCCAAGCTGAGCACAGAGGCTTTTACAATTTTGCAAGTCTAGTCAAATAAGGCTGTCTCCTGGCATAGACACAGCTGATCCTCACAGCCAATTGGCCTGGAGGTCAACTCCTCCCACTGATACCAACAACAATCAAGACTTAACTACAACAAGGCTGTACACACAGTACACAAAGGGGGGCACCAAGAGTGTCCACCTGAGGTAACTGGGGAGGCCAAGCCACTGGCCCATATAGGACAACTAGCACACAAAGCTACCCTACCAACTCATGGAAGTAGCGAAAATGGGGAGACAAAGAAACAGATCACAAACCAAAGAAATGGAGGAAAACAAACGACTGGACATAGAGTTCAAAACCACGGTTATAAGGTTTTTCAAGAATTTCCTAGAAAAGGCCGATAAATTTAGCGAGACCCTCGAGGATATGCGAGAGACCCTCGAGGATATGGAAAAAGACCAACTAGAAATTAAACATACACTGACTGAAATAAAAAATATTATACAGACACCCAACAGCAAACTAGAGGAACGCAAGAATCAAGTCAAAGATTTGAAATACAAAGAAGCAAAAATCACTCAACTGGAAAAGCTAAAAGAAAAAAGAATAAAAAAATTTGAAGATAGTGTAAGAAGCCTCTGGGACAACTTCAAGCATACCAACATCAGAATTATGGGGGTGCCAGAAGAAGAGAGAGAGCAAGATACTGAAAACCTATTTGAAGAAATAATGACTGAAAACTTCCCCACCTGGTGAAAGAAATAGACTTACAAGTCCAGGAAGTGCACAGAACCCCAAACAAGAGAATCCAAAGAGGACCACACCAAGACACATCATAATTAAAATGCCAAGGGCAAAAGAAAAAGAATATTAAAAGCAGCAAGAGAAAAACAGTTAATTGCCTACAAGGGAGCACCCATACGATTGTCAGCTGATTTCTCAACAGAAACTATGCAGGCCAGACGGGAGTGGCAAGAAATAGTCAAAGTGATGAATAACAAGAACCTACAACCAAGAGTACTCTACCCAGCCAAGCTGACATTCAGAATTGAAGGACAGCTAAAGAGCTTCACAGATAAGAAAAAGCTAAAGGAGTTCATTAACACCAAACCAGTATTATATGAAATGCTGAAAGGTATTCTCTAAGAAGAGGAAGAAGAAGAAAAAGGTAAAGATAAAAATTATGAACAACAAATACGTATCTATCAACAAGTGAATCTAAAAACCAAGTGAATTAAAAATATGATGTACAGAATAAACTGGTGAACATAATAGAATCAGGGGCATAGAAAGGGAGTGGACTGACAACTCTCAGGGGTATAGGGGTGCGGGAAGAGACTGGGCAAAAATCGTACACCTATGGATGAGGACAGTGGGGGAGAGGTAAGGGAAGAGGGTGGGATGGGAACCAGGTGGAGGGGAGCTACGGGGGGAAAAAAGAGGAACAACTGTAATATTCTGAACAATAAAGATTTATTAACCCTTTACACTCGCTTGCTTTTTTCTCGATTCCTTTATTCTAATGCTAACCGTGTTGAGTCACACTCGACATCCGAGTGCAAAAGGTTAAATTAAAAAAAAAAAAAAGTAGTTTAGTATCCAAGCTAATTAAGTCTAATAGTCCATGTGTGGAGGCCCACATGGCCAAAAGCCATGTGGGCACAGGGCAGCACATCTCCTGCCATCAACCCAAGAATCTAGTGTGCAGGGGGGAGAGGAGGATGAGGAGGAAGCATGAGCATTTTTGTATGTATGCTTGTTAGTTCCTGATTGGTCTTTGCAAAGAAATTTGTCTTAGCAACGTCCTTGGGATTGGTTTATATGCCTTACTACCTTGTGATTGGTTATCTGCAAGCTGCCTGTCTTAGTAATATCCATATATTTTAAAGCTTGTGCCTCCTGTGAAAGCCCTTATTTCCCCCACCTAGTTGGGGTGTCTTAGTAACTACACCTACTTGGGTTCCTGGTTTTACTTCCTCCTCCCATGATCCCACCCCTATCTACCTAGCTTCTTTCTGTCTCCTCACTATCTATGAAAGTTATGCATGTTGTTGAATGTATCACTTAGTATTTTTTTTATTGTTATATATTATCCTGTTGTATGGGAATGCTGCCATTTATTTGTCCATTTTCTTGTTGATTAATAGATTACTTTCTGAATTTGGTTATTTTAAATAAAGCTATTATGCAGATTATTGTGCACGATTTTTGGTGGCCAAATGTATTTATTTCTTTTGGGTACATACCTAAAAATAGGGTTTAATATTTAGTATAGTAGATACTACAAATAGTCTTCCAACTTGGTTATAACCTTTTACCTTATTGTAGGCAATATGTGAGAGTGCCTATTACTTAAATCCTTGTCCACACTTGGTATTGACAATCATTCTAATTTAAGCCATTTTTATATGTATGGAATTATTATTATTCCTCCTCCTCCTCCTCCTCCTCCTCCTCCTCCTCCTCCTCCTCCTTTTTCTTCTCCTCCTTCTCCTCCTCTCCCTCTTCCTTCTCTTCTTCCTCCTCCTCCTCTTCTTTGTGACTTTTGGCTTTGGATTTTCACATGGTCTTGACTGTCTCATTTTCATTCTCAAATTTAGTATCTTTGCTTGGCTATCTTTACTTATGGTCCTGGCCACCCTTTTTTTATGTCACTTTTCCCAGTGTGCTTAGTGTATGTAGGTTTGGAACTGTATTCTACCTATGCCACCATCCTGGTTTTATTTTTTACTCTCTAATTAGGAACTGAAAGTTTTGTTTATTTGGATGCACCTCAATAGTAAGGTAGGGCAACTAAGATCTACATACACTGAGTGGCCAGATTATTATGACCACCTGATGTCTGTAGGCAAATTAGCCATACACTACATCATATGTGATATGGAAGCCAAAGGCCTTTTCGAATACCTTTGCTGTTTGCAGTTACCAAGATAAAACGTCTCCAATTAGCACAGGAACACAAGGATTGGACAGACGAGCATTGGAAAAAAGTCATGTGGTCTGATGAATCACGTTTCCAGTTGCATCATGCAGATGGCAGAGTGAGAATTTGGTGGAAACAGCATGAGTACAACCCTTCAAGCTGGTGGGGGCAGTGTTATGGTTTGGGGCATGTTTTCCTGGCATGATTTAGGCTCTTTAATTCATGTGGAACAACGTCTGAATAGCACAACATTTCTAAGTATCATTGCTGATCAAGTTCATCCTATCATGTTGTTGGCGTATCCCAATGGAGATGGCTTCTTCCAACAAGACAATGTGCCATGCCACAGTGCTCGTATTGTGCAGGAGTGGTTTCAAGAACATGAGGGAGACTTTACCTTGCTTAGGTGGCCCCCACAATCACCAGATCTCAATCCAATTGAGCATTGGTGGGACAAAGTTAAAAGAGCCATCAGGCAGCTGGTTCTACAACCATCAAATCTCACAGAACTGGACAGTGCTATTCATCAGGCATGATATCAGATTCCTCGCGTCACCTTTCAACATCTCGTGGAGTCAATGTCAAGAAGAATCACCTGAGAATTGAAGGCAAAAGGTGGCCCAATGAAGTACTGATGGGATGGTCATAATAATCTGGCCACTCAGTGTATACACTCAGTGTATATAAAAGGTTGCTATGATGCACACTGACCAACAGGGGGCAGACGCTCAACACAGGAGCTGCCATGACATGCATAGAGAAATGGCACCATGGACCTGGCACTGACAAAGCAACAAGTGGGACACAGGCCCTGCCACCACCCCAGAGCCACAGCCCACCAAATTGCAGCCAACCCTGCGGAGATGCCATGGCCCAAAATGTGGTGCCCAGCCTAGAAATGGTCGCTGTGGATGCTGGGTAATGACGTCACTTAGCAATGCCCAGCTTCCTCTCCCTAGTGACTAGCCTCCTTGGAGTTTCTTCAGCCCAGGAACATGACTTGCTTTATAGCCAGGTACAAACATTTTACACTTTAACCAAATGTCTGTGAAGTGTTTTCCCTTGCTTCATTTCATTTGATCCTCAAAGAAGTCCTGGAGTAGGTAGATAGGAGACTTGGTGAAATCCTATTTTCTTTTTATTAGCCAGAAAATGGAGATTTAAAAAGTTTAGAAACTTGACATGCCTGAAAAGAAGTAAGAAATGGACTTTGAAAATAACTTCAGGTTTTCTCACTGCACGGAATATAGTCAAACGCTGCTGGGTTAAATATTTTACCCTTTGTTCTCCCTGCATGACCTACAATAATAATAATCTGCTTCATTTGATATTTACTGCTGTGTTTCTGATAATAACCTGAAAGAGAAGTTGGGGTGCTTCACTGGGCTGAAAAAAGTATAGCTAAATCAGAAAGCAGGTCTAATTAAGCAAGTTTATCTATATATATAAAGCTCTTGCTGGCGCCAATTGCATGCATGTGTTTCGATCTGTCATTGTCGATCGTGAATTTGGTTTACACTTCTATTATAGAAAAGGGGTGAATAGCGATATTAAAATATTTCTTCTAATTAATTTCCTTTCAATGTGCATTAATCCATACACTGAGCCTCTAGTATATAATAACCATAAAAATTATCACTGCTTACTTTTAAAATTAAAAAGTCTTATAATATATATAGAAAAATATGTATAGAGAAAAAATGTGCTCCTCCTTGCCAGTACACCTGCTCTTGACCCTGCCAATTCAAGATTACTGGAAAGAGGTTGATATTATTTACTAGTATACAGAGCTAAGTAGAGTAGGTGATGGTCCTTAAATGATGACTAGACTTTGTGTCACTGATCCAAAGGATCATACCAATGAAAGGGGTTGGGAATACTCTGGTATTTTCAGTTCTGATAGTCAAGTTAGAAAAAAATAAAAATGGCAGCAAGTTTACGGTATTATTTTGGGACAGCCTGTCCTAAAGGGAGTGGGAAATTTTGCCAGTTATATCACGTGGGAATAAAGAATCTAAACCAAATTAACACATTTTTGTCAAACTTTCTTTCTGGGCATTGTCTTTGTGTCCACAATTGTTTTATGTCTCAGTAAGGAGAGCCTATTGAATGTGATTGATTTTGTCTCAGCAAACTGGGGATCTTAAAGAGCCTTGGCGACATCTTAATGGCCATGAATTCTCAGTGTTCTGTACTAAAGGTAAAAGCAGAAAGTGAGGAGTTCACACTGAATCTATAATGACTCAAGGACTTACACTGGAATTTTTAAGTAAAAATTACTCCATTGGCTTTCTTGCCTTCTGCTTTTTTTTCTTACTTAACTCATTGAGTTGAAGAAAATTCTGTTTGTCAGCTGGTTACTTCAGTTCTAGTTAATTGAAGCTTTGCCATCATTTGCTAAATGTACTTTCTCAAGGTGGGAGGCAGGCTAGATAAATGGAAGAAAATCATAAAAATTATACAAGAATCCATAAAATCAGTGTTTTAATATGCCTCACTGAAGTGCACTTTTTAAGATAAAAGCAACAAGTTCTGAACTTGTCTTATCCTGAGACTGAAATAATTGTCTTGACCAAGGATGTATATTGTTGATAAAATAACATGAAATTTGAAATTCAAAGGCAAGAGTTCAAATTTTAGGTTAAGTTGGACATTGTTATAATATTAATTCTTTGTGAACGAGTATCTTCCACCTAAAAATAGGAAATGGTAATAATATAAATTTCTTAGTGATTATTGTGATAACTTAAAAAAATAATACATAAAAGAGCTGTGTGACCTATGAAAACTTAGGACAGTAGGATATATCATTATTCAGGTTATCACATGGATAGAAACCTGCAGTACCTGGGGAATGGGGTGGGGCCAGGGATAGGGGCCTTACTGTGCTCATTAGATCCTATGTACAGAGGTGAGATTATACGTCTTTTAGTAATTAGTGACTTAAAATCTCTTTGAGCTATTTGTTTGCTAGGAAGCAGCTGGGCTCACCTTCCCAATTTTCATCCTAATTGCTTTGGTTATAATAAAGAAATTGAAACTTACACGTTTAGGGCTTACATCTGATAAGGTATAAATCATCTTTAAGTTATCTGATCAAGCATATTTGGGTGAGAAAAATTGTTCATCGGTGACTTGTTCCTAGGGCTGAGGGAAGCCCCTCTGTTATGCTTATAGCCTGAAACAAATGCAGATCTGAGCTGTGCATATTTCTAGGAGAGAGAAGAGGGAGATTTGGTGAACTGGAAAGAATGCTGGCCTGAAAAGCTGGAAATCTGGATTCAAGCAACAAACAAGTAGGAGACTTTGGCAAAGTGGCCTCTCTCCTTTGGACCTCATTCTTATGTGTGAAATGGGTGGGTTGTCCATGTCTTCCCCACCTTTGTCTACTTCCTCAGTACTCAACACCCTAATAATATCTTATTGCCCTCTATGATAATCTCCCAGGAAAGAATGAAAAACCATTCACACCAAGGTACACATAATTGATGGGGCTTCCACTAGAAAGGGATGGAAGTTTTAAGCTAAAGGGATGAAGTATTAGCTGTAGAATTCTGGACATTAATCAAAAGATGAGGAAGTTATTTTAGAAGCAAAAGGAACTTTCTAGGAACCTACAAACATAACTTGGAGGTAGCTATGCTTTCTTTCTATGCTGTCATTTGGCACAAGTGGGAAGATGAATCTGAGAGAAGCAATGAGCTGGGTAGCTAATCACAGTGCAGGCCCTGTATGGATGCCAGAAAAGGCCAAGAAACATGGGGATGACAGCTCATCTTCCTGGTCTGCTTCTCTGGTTTGTGCCCCAGCTCCCTCTCTCTTAGTTCCCTGAATACTTTATTTAGTCTAAATATCACATTTTTGAAGCTTATTTAATTCTGTAATTCAACAGAATCATACAATTCTAAAAGAGAAAAGGCTTGACTAAATATGTTCAGTCTCTGGGCCACTTGCTAGAAATGTGTATTCTCAGGCCCACTTCAGACCCACTGAATCAGAATCTGCATTTTTAACAAGATCCCTAGGTGATTTGCATGCATATGAAAGTTTGAGAACCACTGAATTCATTTTTCAGGGCATTCATTCCCCAGAATTAAAATCCCTGGTGAGTGTCACCAAGGGCCCTTTCCCCTAATTTAAGTGGTTCTTCTTGCAATGCTGTTTTTATCCTCTGGCTACTAGTACACAGTTGTCAGATCCCCCAGGCCCATTCTGAATGTCTGTGGAACCCAGCTATACATATTTAGTTCTTTTAATGTTTGCTCATAAATCAAGCCCTGCATCCCCTTAATCAATCTAGTAACCCTCTGCTGAATTTGCAGCAATTTGTCAACATCTTTCTCTATCTGAGAAGCTCTAGGCCTGAATGTAATTTTCTATGTGGGGACACAGGTATTATTTACAGGATTTAAAAGTCCTTTAAGATATGTGATCAAGGCTAATAATCAAACAAAGTGAAGGCAGTATATGTGCAAAGACTAAACCATCATCCGAAACCTATTTGATAGTAGCATCACCATCATGGTCATCATTGTCATGAACTGCAATTCAAAAGATACATAGCTCTTAAACTCTTATCATGCATGTGTAGAAGAAGTGCCAAGGATATGAAGAGTGATAAGACATGATCCTATTCCATGGAAAGGTGTGAGTCTAGTTGGCGAGAAAGTTTTGCCATAAAATTAGAAGTAGAAAGTCATAAATGAGTATATAGCGTGTGAAATAAGTGGTTGAGACTCATTGGAGCGAGAGGGATTATTAGGGATTAATGCAGACCAGGGCTCTTAGAAAGTTTCAGACAGGCCTTAAGAACATGTAAAAATATAAATTAATGGAAAAACATAGAAAGGACATTTTGGAAAGAGTCAACAGAGTTGGAGGTATGATTCTAAACAAAACTTTGACTTTTTTCTTTATAGACTTTCCATCTGCCATACTTTGAGACTGAACACGTCTCTTTACATTTTCTGTATCCTCCAACTGTTCTTTAGTAAGCATATATTACTTTAGAAAAGATAAAGCAAATTATACTTTATGAAGCAGCAGAAAAAATAAACTTAGCTTATGTTTCTTTAAATCACACTATCGCTTTCATCCAAAAGAAGAAAGAACTCAGCAAACTAATGTTCACAGAGGGAAAAACAAGTTCTCCTAGCTGCCTTTCTCACCCCTACAGACTGGCAGAAGGAGGGAGAGAAGAAGAATAAATGGCTCCCAACAAGATTTCCTAGGGAAATAAGACTCAGGAGACTTGAGTCTTATAGCTGGTCCTGATATGACCAAGTCGTATGATGGTGGGTGTCACTCTCTCATATGCCAAATGGGGGTTGTATTATGATCACCTGTACTTCAAAAGGGGCTCATTGGGTGATAAGACCTGCACAAGGGATTTCCAACATGCTGATTTAAATATCTGATATACTGTTACCAAATGACCATATCATTTATTGTTCAAAATCCAGACATATTTGAAGATAAAGTGCCCTTTGTTAATATTTAAGAATAGCTGGTATCAACTGTATCTGTCCCCACCCATCAAGCTGTCTGGTCACCCCAGCTAGTGCAGACCAGACCATCCCTAGAACTCTCTTTTTGGAGAAAGAAGAGCAATTCTTTGTCTACAAGGGAACAGATTGCTTGGCTTTGTGAGACATAATTTATTCTCCAGTGTAAGCAATTCGTCCAGAAGCCATGTTTTGTGTGAAGGACACCTTAGTGTGTAGAATGAGGGATGGAGATTTGCTGGATATAACGATTTTCAGTCTTTCCCTCTCACCTCTGCTCTGGAAGATTGAGTTAGAATTGCTCTCAAGGCCACGGAATAGATTGATGCATATTCTAATTCCTAATGCCTGCAGGGCAATAATTCAGGTGATTCCTTCAGCTACAATAACAAGGTTTATTTTATTGCAGTTTGAAGGCTGTTTGGGGCCTTGGTAGGAGAGTATGTCTCCTGGCTCAAATAGGCTAAACATCTGCTAAGTTCTTCCCCAACTTTATCCTTAACTTTGTTTTATTGTTATTACCCTCAGGAGGCCACTAAGCAAGAGTTCATGGGAGGGAGAATGGAAGTGACATTTCTATTATTATTCAGCACATTTAGGCAATTTATTATTTGGAAATTCATTCCTCCTCACCACTCACGGAACTTAATAAGAAAAAATATTAAAACATTAAGCACATAATACGAGGCTGCATTAATTAAGATAATGTTCTGATTTCCTGCGAAGTGAGGTCCATTTGTGCTTCTTTTACTGAGACAGAACACACAGGTGGGTACTACAGTGTGAGAGGGAACGTGGTGGTCCATAGTGTGACTAGGCACATACGATGCCTAAAACAACCTTGTTCAGTGTGAAGAAGAGAAATATGGATGTTATTTTCTAGATTTGGAAAGCCTGCCAAGGGAAGGAAGAGTGCATTTGTATTAGTGACCATCCAGAAGACAGAGTGAAAGCAGCATAAAACTTGATGTCCTTCATTATAGAAAAAAATATATAAGAGAACAAGTATTCGTTTTTAAATTTTATTTAAAAATATTTTTATTGATTTCAAGGAAAGGAGAAGAAATAGAAGCATCAATGATGAGAGAGAATCATTGTTCTGCTGCCTCCTGCATGCCCCCTACTGGGAATCAAGCATGCAACCCAGGCATATGCCCTGACTGGGGAATCAAACCGTGACCTCCTGTTCATAGGTAGATGCTCAAGCCATGCCCCCCAGGTGAGAACAAGTATTCTTGTCACCAGAACCAAGGAAAATTTGCCTATCTTGGAAGATTTAAACAAATAAACATTCTCTGCATAAATTTCTCCAGGTCTTGAACATTTGGTATCTGGTGGTTGGACTGTCAGGTTTTCTCTAATGACCATTTACTATGAGAGTCATCCCCAAACTATTGAAATAAATGTGGAATCAACATTATTACAGTCTTTGCAAAGGCAAGGTATTAGTGAAATGTACCTTGCAATAATGTTAAGCATTCTAATTAATTATAATTAAAATGAACATGATATTTTCCTAGAAGTAATTGTCACTCTCTGAAAGTCTAAAATACTGTAGTTATAAAAATTATAATTTGTTCTGAAATAGCTAAAACGTGTGAGGTTTAATCTGTAATGCCTTGTAGCCAATGAAGCTGTGTTGTGTTGCTGCCATTGATTAAATGTAGTAGCAGAGTTGGAGCATTTAATCAATCATAAAAGCCACTTTAATGCATTGTATCACTCCAGAGCTGGAGCGATTAGAAGAGTTGCAAGCCAGAATGCAAAATGTGAAACCAAAAAAGGGAAGGATAAAAGAATGACTTACTTCTATGTCAGTCTCAAAATGTACAAAGTGGGTCAAGTTTTGTATGCATTGTATGATCATTTTAGCTTCATAGCTTTGAAATTAATCATTGTTTGCAATGTCTAGAGTTATGCTTATACACATGGAAGTAAGCATAAACAAGTATAGTAATAACAATAATGGATTTTTGAAGGATGATGATTACTATTTCTCATGTATCACTTTTCTTGAAAGAGACTTAATTCCTGCCCAAATGAGAATTTCTAATGTCATTCATACCACAGCTATAGCAAAGAAAAGAAGTTATTGCCAGAAGAAGGAAGAGGAGATGAAAGGGAGGAAGGGAAGTGAAGGAAAAGGAGGAGGAGGAAAGACCAAGATGCTAAATAATTGGTATATCAGACTTGATATAATGAATGGTCAGTCCTGTGGCATGGAATGATCTGGGACTAAGAGAATTTATAATGATACAGAGTCATCTGACAAAAGAAGATAGGGAGATCATCCATTTGGATAGGTAGATAAGGGTTTTTCTTGGTCCATTCTGAGGAAGAATTATAATTAATTTCATAGTCATATGGTATGCATCAATTGCATTTTGTATTACTTACCCATATAACATGTGTGTATCTATCTTTAGTTAAGAATTAATCTGTTTATATCATAGTGTGTGCTCAAATAATTCCTTTCTCATCTTTGTAAAGTCTTGACATAAAAGAACCATTAAAGGGGTTGCCAAGGAGACATTTCTGAAAGAGTTAAATCTCAGTGACATTAGAAGTTAAAACTGTGGATCCAAGACTGGCAGAATAGGCAAATATTACTCCTGAAAATGGTCCCTTCTTCTATTAGTCAGTGGCATTTACTGACAAAAGATGTTTGCAATCTGTAGAACCAAGCTGGAGGGGGAGTCTGACTTCTCAGTGCTTACATGAAGGCTTTTCCTTACATGGTTTGTACTCAGTGTTCCTATTCTTGCTCAGCTTTAGCCCTATTATTTTGGGGTATGTTATAGTTCCCGATTATTTTTAAACCACTTTACTGAACTATGATTGACATACAAAAGCTGTGCATATTGATGAGTTTGGACATAATATACACTCATGAAGCCATCACTTCATTCTATGCCATAAAAATATCTATCACCTTCAAAAGTTCTCTATTGTAGTTTAGTTTTAATTGTAGAGAGATAGTAATATGATAAGCCCGGTATAAATACTTTTACAATGTCAATTCATCAGCTTTGAAGTTTTGAGCTGGTACCGAGCATGATAAATGGCCAAAGTCTTCAAGGAATTGATATTATTGAGAAGACAATGTTAATACACAATACATCATATGTTATAAACAGCTTGTGTAATAGAGCATGTAAGTGTCAATTGTGGGCTAAAATTTCTGTAAGAGCTGAGAAAAATTCAAAGGAAAATACAGTCAGTGAGACCTACGTGGTCAGGAAAAACTTCAGGGAGAACAGATGAATTAAACCTCGGCTATTACTATGGGTTTGATTAATTGAAGTAAATAGGAAGATTGATTGAGAGGTTCCATGAAGGCATCATCAGCCAAAGATGCTGCCCAAAGTTTCCTGTGAAACAAGAGGCAATAAAGGTTTCAGGAGTGATCAAGAGAAGACAATGCCCTCTGCATGACTGCCCCAGAGGCAACTGTTTTTGGACAAAGCATTCCTAGTACTAGTATAGTGTCTGTTGGTGCATTTCTGTTGATGACACAGTATAGTGATGTTGAATAAAATTCAAGATAATAGGGCCAGGCAGTACAGGGTTTTTGAACAAATTAAGGAGTTTCTCTGAAGGCCTAGAGTGTTTGAAGACCGTATAGAGTCAGAGGTATGTAGGCAGGGAGAAGGACTCAGGATATGGCAGGCTGATATCTCTTAACACGCACAGGCTCTGGCTTTCATATGTGTGGTGGAGATGGCTGTTTGTCTTCTTATTTCTATCTTCTTCCTTTTAGAATTGGAATATCTAATATTAGCAGGATATGAGGCTGCCCAAAATAAAGAAAAAAGCTTCAAGATTTCCTTGCACTTAGGTGCAGACATTTAAGTTTTGGTCAATGGGATGTGACCAAATTCATGTGTTAAATTTTTAGATCATCTATTAAAAGGGAATGAACATGATCTCTTTGTCCTCTTGCTCTGCTTTTCTGTGAGCTGGAATGTGGATGTGATGATGAGCTCTCTTAGACCATGAGAATGAGGGGGCACCTTCTAAAGGGCAGAGGAACAAGATGGAAGGAGTCAGGGTCTCCAGCTCTGTTGTGTCATCATGCCAGCCCTAGACTACTAGACTGCTGTGTAAGAGGAAAACACACTATTTGACTTAAGTCACTATATTTCGGGGTACCTTTCACCTTGTGGTTGTTGCAAAGAACTCCATATTTTGGTGTGTGCTTACTCAGACTTATTGATGACTCAAGTACATTAGTGAATGTTGTTTCAATACGCAGGCATAACATATGACTTGATCACATTTTACTTGTGAAGAGCTGGTTTGCTCCTTGGCCTCAGACATAATTCTCTCTGCAGGAAGGATGGCAGCTTCATGTCTCCATCTATATTTTACTTTATTTATTTATGTTGATAGTGAAGTTAAATATATGGCTTGCTGTTTCAGAGTGTTTTGTGTGGCTGCTTTAGTTACTAGAGGAATACAGCAGCTTATTTTATAATCCTTATTTTGGAAGTTCTTTTAAAATTGCATGTCAAAACATAGAGGCCCATAACTCCTTCACAAAGGTTATCATGTCTCCACTCTGAAGTTTCAAGAGACCAGGGGAAAGATGCAATCATTGGCCAGCAGCTGTTGTGTGGGATCATTCATGTCAGCCAGGTCTTCACAAACGGAGGCACAGGTGTGTTCCCTGTCTGGTTTCAGAATTTCACTTCCCTGACTTCATTAAAACCAAATAATTGACGAATAAAACATTTCAAAGGTGTGGGTGTTGAAGTCAGAGAAGGGCTGGGTGATGTTCTCAAGGCAACAGATACTTTGGACAAATCACTGTTGTTTCCACCCTCTAATTCCAAGGCCACTTCTAACTGAGGTCCGGGATTACTATTCTTGCAATAGTCCCCTTCCAGGTCAGCAGGGAGAGGTTTCTTGATAGCCCTGGACTCTGAAAGGAGGGAAGTGAGGTCTCACTCTGGTTATAAAGACACTAGAAGCCTTGCGCACGAATCTGTGCACCAGTAGCTCTCTGCGGGGCCTGGCCACTCCACACCCCCTGCCCAGAGGCTCTCCATGGCCCAGAGGCCCATCCACAGATGGGCGCAGAATGATGCAAGCGTTCCATGCCCCAGCCTGGCCAGAGGCCCATCTGTGGCTGGGTGTGGAACGCTTGCCTCATCACCATGGCGACAAAGCAAGCATTCCGCCAGGCCTTTCAGGCTGCCCGCTTTCAGTGGCTGCCCCCCCGGGACTGGGGGACTCTGGTGGGGCTGAGAGGACTGGGCGCTGCCATCTTGTGGCTATGGGCACCACCATCTTTGTGATGGAGTGATGGTTAATTTGCATATTACCCTTTTATTAGATAGGATAGCCTCTGAGCTAATCAGGAGTGGAAAGTATCTGAAAGGGCAGTTCGTGGGTCATCAGTCTTTATCAGAAGCAAGAGCAATGGCTTTGCAAATAGCTTAATATTAGCAAAATCAAAATTCTCAGAGGAAAAAAAAAACATTTCTCCTACCTCCTCTCACTGAGCTAATAAATGCACTTTTGCTTCTGTTTATTCTTTTGCCTTTTCCCCTTTTCTATCTTCTACAATTCCTCCTTCTTCTTCCTGAAGAAATCGCACTTTCAAGCTCAGATGGGGCTAATAGGATGGAAGGAAATCCAAGTTCAGTTACCCCAGAGCCTGGTAGGGTGAAGGAGACAGGCACGCATGTCTAAGGAGCCACCATTCTTTCTGCCTAGAAGGCAGCCCTGCTTGGTCTCCACACCATTAAGGTGCTCTGCAAAGATTCAGTGACATGAAGCATATCAAGCAGATTTCCTAATTGATGTCCATGAGATTTGCAAATTTCACTGTAATGCATTCTGAAAACTTTGCATCCTTTTGGCAAGATACATTGAATCTCAGGCCCTGGGCTGTGATTGATCCCAATGTCAGGGTAATATGTTAGTGTCTTACACAGTGTTTGATAGGCCTTTATTTGGGATTTTAAAAGGGCTAGCATCCTAGATGAAAATCCTCAAAGGTCATTCCTGGAAAAATACCTTAGTCTTTGAAATTGGCTGTGAGATGGAGAGTTGTTTTCACCCACAATGTGGACAACACCAGACACATGGTGTTGGCTCCAGCTGTCTGTGTCAAGGTGTAGGGTGCCTGTTGGGAGAGAACTGTCCTGACCCAAGGCCCTGGAATTCATTCTCAAGTAGGAGACATTGATTTTCCTATTTCTATTCTATAGCTGTAGGGTGCCTGTCACTTAGGCCAGTTTACTCCAGATAAATACCCTTGGAGCCAGGAGGACCCAGAGGAGTGTCAATACACTGTGGCACCAGGGGCATCACTTTAAAAAATTGGAACTCAGCAAAACCTAAATTTCACCTGTCTTTCCACCCAAATGTCTTACTCTCTCAAGTCTCTATCTGATGGCCCTATCTTAGAAATATCTGCAAAGGAAACTGTAATAATACAACTTGTGACTGCTAACAGGTTTAATCAATGCCTTGAGGATTAAAAGCCCCAAACCTCAAAGGAATAAAACTATAATGATTGAATGAAAGCTGATTTGGTTATGTTTGGGAGAGAAACTGGGACATGGGGCCCATAAATCAAATTGTTGACAGGCTTACGTCCAGCCTTGCTGAACCACTTCCTCCTCTGGGGTAAAGAAAACAAAACATCAATTTTGGATCAAGAGTGCCAGCTACATCATATGTGTTAAAATGAGTTATCCTCAAGGGCTATCCTGAGCCCTTTCTCAGACTAACTGAGACACCTCAATGGTTCACAGAAGTTAGGATGGGTGATTCCATTTACCAGGGTGACGTCATTCTCTTCTGTCTCTGGGAAAGCAGTGAAAGAGGTTGATAATAAACCTAGAATCGCTGGTGAACTTTCCCTAATGTAAGCCAGTCCCTGTGAGAAAAATTGATGTTTACTCCAGGATAGTTACAGGGAGATGCTGCCCACAACACTCTTGAATTAATGACATTGCCACGTACCACTTTGGCAGAACTTATTCTAACTTTGCTCATTGGATGCAGTTTGTGGAACTGCGGCAAAGTGTTATTCTTTGCAACAGATGGCATTCCAGGTATGTGGCAAATTTACCCTCTTTTATTTGCTCATCAATCAAATTTTAGGAGGGTGAGATGAAATGATTTGGAACAAATAAGATATTTTCCCTCCCTCCATCAAGTATAAACTTTAAAAAATAAATTTGTTTCCTGGGAAAATAGACTTATCTAAAGCCATAGAATACTATGAGGAAACTTCCCATTGTATATTTTCAGTTTCAGGAGGGGACAGCTGGCACAAAGCTGGGCAGTGATGTCATTATTGTTTAATATGGAGAACACCAGCATTTAGGACTAGAGCTTACAGGGATTAGAGGACACCAGTCTTTTCCCCTTTGATATGATTTGGAGGCAAAGGTGAGACCCCTCCTGAACCAAGATATTTTGTGGGTTACAGGGTGTTAATATTGCAAGGGCCCAATTGAAGTCTAATCATAGAATGATGGTATGACTAAAACACATGAAAATACCATAGAACACTTGTAGACACATGCTCTCTGACCAGGATACCACCTAGTGAAAACTTATTTTGTCAATTGTAGCCACCAGAAATGAAGGGATGATTTTGACAGATTGAAAGAATTACCCAAGAGGACAATGCAGAGAATACAATCACAGGAAAGATTATTTGAACTACACTAAAGAGCTTAAAAAGAAAAACAAAAACAAAAAAACAAAGGCCAATTCAGAGTCTTAAATCCTAGGCCCAGTTAGAGAAGAAGGCTTTTCAGCGCCCACCTAAAGCAGTCCCTGTAGCTCCAGGGTTAATGTGTGCAAAAACAGCCACAGGATCTGATCATGTCGGTTCCTGAATTAAACATTGAATTCACAGCTTTGCTGTGTCCTCAAATAAAGGAAAGGCATTGGTTGGTAAAGAATTGGACCCTGAAGGATTCAAATTGTCACAGTTCAAAGAACTTTAAAAACAACTTTCCTGAACATCCTAGGGTGTCAGAAACAGTAATATCTTATGAGATGAGGCCAATCTTTATGCCTGAAGATATTGTAATGGCTTCACAGAACAAGATGCCAAGTCTCCTCCAACCCTACTGAACTATCCTGTGTGGCATCTGGAGTTATATCCCAGTATGCTCTTGGGGATCAATTATGAATCAAACCTAGATGTTGACTTATGCATGTCAATATTTTGCATCCACAAAATGTCTTGGGAAATATATGTGGGAATTAGTCCTAACAGTGCTAGACCAGGGAGAGAGTAACATTTTAGATCAGGTTGAATTAATCAATTTTGGTGTATTTACAAGAGATTCTGGATTTAATGTACTAGGTCAAACCAGCTTAAGTAACAGGAAGTGGATTTGATTATTTACTTGGATTATTGACTAAAACTGGATTCAATAGTAACCTATGCCAAAAGAAGTGAAGATATCAGAAATCCCTTAGTTTAATATAAAGCAAGGAATCCAGAGCCTTAGGAAGACATGGGATTTTGAAATGAATTTATCATGTATGACTGATTCATTCTTCTAAAACATGTCCTGCAAGAGAGCCTAGATGATCTTCACTTTATCTCTCATTAAAAATATATATTGATGAAAACAACACCAGAGACTTTCTTGGCTGCCCTCTCTAGATTGGGATAAAAGTGGGAAATGCAACCATTTACATGGATTCTTAATTTTAATGATAATGTGGGGACTAGAGTAGGAGAGGCAAAGTATTAGTTATGAATGCACAGAAGCAGGATGAGCATGTTACCATTAGAAGGCTGCAGGGCATGCCTAGTAATCAGAATAATTTGATCTACCTGGAATTCTGACAATGGCTAATTGATCATGAGTTTCCTAGAACTAAAATTGACAGACACTCCATTACAAACAATTTAATTAAAAAATGGGCAGAGGACCTGAATAAATACGTGGCCAAAGAGGACATTCAGATGGCCGATAGACATATGAAAAGATATTCACCATCACTACTTGTCAGATAAATACAAATTTAAAAAAATATATATTTTTATTAATTTCAGAGAGAAAGGGAGAGTGAGATAGAAACATCAATGATGAGACAAAATCATTGACTGGTTGCCTCCTGCACACCCTCTACTGGGGATCCAGCCCGCAACCCCGGCGTCCTTGACCGGAATCCAACCCAGGACCCTTCAGTCCACAGGCCGATGCTTTATCCACTGAGCCAAACCAGCTAGGGCAGAAATGAAAATTGAAGACACAATGAGATATCACTTCATACCTGTAAGAATTGCCATCATCAATAAATCCACAAATGCAAGTGTAGGAGAGGGTGTAGAGAAAAGGGAACCCTCATGCACTGCTGGTGGGAATGCAGACTGGTGCCACCACTATGGAAAACAGTATGGAATTTCCTCAGAGTGTTAAAAATGGAACTACCTTATGTCCCAGTGGTTCCAAAAGAATATATGCACCCCAATGTTCATAGCAGCATTATTTTCAATAGCCAAGATGTGGGAGCAACCCAAGTGCTCAACTGTAGATAAATGGATAAAAAGGCAATGGTACATATATACAATGGAATATTACTTGGGCATAAAAAGAATGAAATCTTACTATTTGTGACAGCATGGATGAACCTAGAGGGTATTATGCTCAGTGAAATAAGTCAGACAGAGAAAACAAATCCTATCTAATAAAAGAGTAATATGCAGATTGATCATCACTGCAACACACAATATAGCTGCCCCAATGTGGTCAAAGATCCTGCCCCCATGTGGACACAAGATGGCCACCACAAGATGGCCAGCAGGAGAGGGAAGGTGGGAGGCACCCGGCCTACAAGGGAGGGCAGTTGAGAAGGACCAGGCCTGCAAGGGAGGGCAGTTGAGAGGGACCAGGCCTGCAAGGGAGGGCAGTTGGAGGTGATCAACCCTGCAGGAGAGGGCAATTAGGGGGACCAGGCTGGCAGAGGAGGGAAGTTGGGGGCAAACAGGCTGGCAGGGGAGTGGTTAGGGGGTGATCAGGCTGGCAGGCAGAAGCGGTTAGGGGCAATCAGGCAGGCAGGCAGGCAAGCAGTTGGGAGCCAGTAGTCCTGGATTATGAGAGGTATGTCTGACTGCCCGTTTAGGCCCGATCGGACATCCCTCGAGGGGTCCCAGATTGGAGAGGGTACAGGCTGGGCTGAGGAACAACTCCCCTCCGTGCACAAATTTCATGCACCGGGCCTCTAGTACCATATAATTTCACTTATATATGGAATCTAAAGAACAAAATAAATGAACAAACTCAATTGAAACAGACTCATAAACACAGACAGTGGACTAGTAATTAGCAGAGGGGAGAGGGTTTGAAGGACTGGGAGAAAGAAGCAAAGAGACCGAGAAGTAAAAATTGGTAGTTACAAAATAGTCATGGGATGTAAAGTACAGCATAAGTCATATAGTCAATAATATTGGGATAACTATGTATAGTGCTAGTTGAGTATTAGAATTATCAGAGGAAACACTATATACTAGAAAAGTATATGATTATCTAACCACTGTGCTGTACACCTGAAATCAATACCAAATGATAATGAAAAAAAAATCTAATTGATCTCTATACCTGAGAAAAAACTTATATCTTAATGAATAGAAGAAGCCTGACTTTATTTATTTTTTATTTTATTTTATTTTATTTTATTTTATTTTATTTTATTTTATTTTAATTTCTTTATTGATTAAGGTGTCACATATTTGTCCTCATCCCCCCATTCCCATCCCACACCCCTCCCCACGGATGCCCCAACCCCCTGTTGAACTTAACCATTGGTTAGGCTCATATGCATGCACACAAGTCCTTTGGTTGATCTCTCCCCCCTCCCCCCACCCTCCCCTATCCTCCCTCTGAGGCCCGATAGTCAGATCGATGCCTCCTTGTTTCTGGTTCTGTTCTTGTTCATCAGTCTATGTTGTTCATCATTTCCCCTAGATGAGCGAGATCATGTGTCACTAGAGATATACTTATATGAACTGAATGTGAGATGAGCAATAATAGTTATGCTGACAGGCAAATGAATCAGTCTGTAGTGAGTTTCTTTCTGGACCAACAGTTCTTTTGAGACCCAATATCAATGTCCACCAGTTCCTTATGTGTACATGTCGGCACTGACCCCTCAGCTCTGGATGGTGGACAAATGGTGGTAATGCAGGTTCGATTCCCTCTGGTTGGGTCTCGGCCGGACCCAGGGGCACGGCTTCATCCAGACCCAGGGGCACGTGGCCTCACCCGGACCCAGGGGGTGCATGGCCTCACCTGGACCCAGGTGCGCGCGGCTTCTCCCGGACCCGGTACCCAGCCTCACCCGGATCCAGGGGCATACGGCCTCACCCGGACCCGGGATCCAGCTTCACCCGGACCCAGGGGCGCATGGCCTTACCCGAATCCAGGGGCGCGTGGCCTCACCTGGGCCCGGGACCCAGCCTCACCCAGATCCAGGGGCACACGGCCTCACCCGGACCCGGGATCTAGCTTCCCCCGGACCCAGGGGCGCGTGGCCTCACCCGGACCCAGGGGCGCATGGCCTCTCCCAGACCCAGGGTCGCGTGGCCTCACCCGGATCCAGGGGCCCATGGCCTCACCCGGACCCGGGACCCAGCCTCACCCGGATCCAGGGGCACACGGCCTCGCCCAGACCCGGGATCCAGCTTCCCCCGGACCCAGGGGCGCGTGGCCTCACCCGGACCCAGGGGCGCGTGGCCTCTCCCAGACCCAGGGTCGCGTGGCCTCACCCGGATCCAGGGGCCCACGGCCTCACCCGGACCCGGGACCCAGCCTCACCCGGATCCAGGGGCACACGGCCTCGCCCAGACCCGGGATCCAGCTTCACCCGGACCCAGGGGCGCTCGGCCTCTCCCGGGCCCGGGACCCAGCCTCACCCGGATCCAGGGGCACACGGCCTCGCCCGGACCCGGGATCCAGCTTCCCCCGGACCCAGGGGCGAGAAGCCTGACTTTAATCAACACTATATAGACAGTTGGTTGCAATCGCCCAACCAACTTATTAACCTGACCTAGAACCATTTGGGTAAAGGGCAAATTGAGCATGTTTAAAGAAGGAACCTGTATATAACTTTTCAGGTGTTTATTATATGTCTTCCCCCTAGCCTTCCCCACAAAGACCTATGGCAAATTCAAGGTTAATTATATAGGTCCTAGGAAATACATAGACTAGGAAATACTTAGACTTCTTTAAAATTATTGAACATTGGCCCTATGAAAACACTCTTCTGTTAATTCGGACAGTACTGAGGTCCAGAGGTCAGAGTTGAGACTTCTGACTATCAGGTGGTAAAGAGAATTTGGCCTGTGATCATGTCAGACTTAGCCCAGTGGGTCCACAAAGCCAGCATATGGTGTGTAGGTAGAAAAGATGCATACTCAGCAACAGGTAAGATAAGATACCCATGTTAGCCTCCTGACTTGTGGAGTGATAATTATTAAAAGCCAAGTGGAAACCCTTGGAACGAAAAATAAAATGTTATATCTCTAGAATAGCTGCAGAGATTTGTCCATATTTATATATTTGAAAGATTTAAAGGTGGTTATTTCCATTTTATTCTGCTTAACTTTCCTGTGAGTTCTTAACTTCCCTGTGAAAAAGATCGCAGGTAATGAAAATGGATTATTATTTTAAGTGTAATTAACTAATTAAGCAGACACAACCTGAATAATAGATTCTGTGTCTATAGAAAGAAATAATTTTTATCCCAGATAAGAATCTTTCAAATATCTGAAGACAGTTCTCATTTTCTTCTTTGAGTTTTCTTGCCCAGGCTGAACTGCCAATCCTTTTAAAGAGTCCTTGAAGGGCCAAGTTTGCTTTCTTTTTATAATCTACTGGAGGCCTGGTGCACGAAATTCATGCACTCGGGGAGGTGGAGGGTGTCCCTCAGCCTGGAATATGCCCTCTTGCAGTCCAGGAGCCCTAAAGGGATGTCCGACTGATGGCTTAGGCCTGCTCCCCATGGACATCCTTAGCACTACCATGGAGGCGGTAGAGGCTCCAGCCACCACCACTGCGCTCGCCAACCGTGAGCCCAGCTTCTGGCTGAATGGTGCTCCCCCCATGAGAGTGCACTGATCACCAGAGGGCAGCTCCTGCATTGAGTGGGATTGGGCTGAAACTGGCTCTCTGACATCCCCCGAGGGGTCCCAGATTGCTGGAGGGTGCAGGCCAGGCTGAGGGACCCCACTGGTGCACGTCTGGAGCTGGGGAGGAATGCAGGAGGTTGGCCAGCCAGGGAAGGACCACAGGAGTGCTCCAGGGCATGTTCAGCCCATCTCACTCACTCAGTCCTGATGGGCCAGATCCCAGCAGCAAGCTAACCTACTGGTCGGAGCATCTGTCCCCCGGTGGTCAGTGCATGTCATAGTGAGCAGTTGAGTGGCCTTAGCATATCATTAGCATATTACACTTTGATTGTTTGAATGGACGACTGGATGGCCGGACACTTAGCATATTAGGCTTTTATTACATAGGATTAGCCTTCTTGTGGGTGGGTCCCTGTTTTTTTATGTGGATAAGTTTACCAATTGTGCTACCATCAGTCTTAAATAAACATTATTCTTTTCCCTGTTATAATCACTGTAATTCTATTAAGGGTCCCCAGCTTTATGGTGCCTCCCCCTGCCGCAGCACTCCCCCAATAATGTTGCACTTTGTATCTCTGAGATTTTTTTGTTCTTCTGAAACTTCTAATGCTTCTTATCTTATACCTTCCTTTAGTATTCTTGAGTTGATTTGAATTCCTGTTGCCTGTCTGATGTCATGCATAGCTATGCTTTATTACAGCTGGTAGTAAATGCTCCCTACTTTGAACTCTCCTCCAGTTTCAGAATTATACCAGGACCATGGCTTACAGCCTGAATGTGACCCAATCTTCTATCTACACCTGTATGATTCTGCTTTGCAATCTTCTATATGCATGATCTGTGCAGTCTCGCTTTATATCTATAATTTGGTACTGACATATCCTTATTTTAGTTTTCTTGGGAAGACATTCAGTTCTTCCTCTTCCTATCTGAACATTATCGAGGAGAATTCCCTGCCCTGTCTACCACAGGACTTTCCAAGAATTATTTCCACATTTTGACAGCTGTTATATTGGTAGTGTGTTTCTTTTATGTCCTCCCTTGGCTTAGGTGGAACTCTATAGAGCATTGGCCTGAATCAATGGCCCAGATCTTATTTTTTCACTAGCATTGACAACTGTCTCATTTTTCCTATCCTCATGTGGCCCAAAGCTAACCTGTTTCCCCTTTTGCTGGAACATGGGAATCTTGGTATTCTGTAGGCTGACAGGGTGAGACAGGAGTAAATACAGTCTGGCCTGATAGGGATGTTGTCAGATGCTGTCAACCCCACTGGAGGTATATTTGCTCAGATGAGTCTGGTCCTGGAAGCTCCTCCAGTTGTTGCTTTCCCGTCCCCTGGCTGTGCCTTGCTTTGCCCTGGCTGCCCAGGCAGGCGACAGGGCTGGCAGAGCATGGCTGTCATGGAGATCTCACAATGATTCAGAAAAAAATATCCAGCAATCATTTAGCAAAGGGTGTTATACAAAGCTGGAAGCATTCTGAGGAAAGGTACAAAATATCCATGGCAATTTTTTAGCTCAACTTGAGGGGAGGAGCAAAAGAAAAAATACCTGACTTGAGAATCTTGACAACAAGTGGTTAACTTTAAAACCCCTGATTTGTTGGTAGCTGCAGCGAGAGTTTGTTTTACTTTGTGTTTTTTTAAAAATATATATTTTTATTGATTTCACAGAGGAAGGAAGAGAGAGAGAGATAGAAACATCCATGATGAGAGAGAATCATGGATCAGCTGCCTCCTGCAAGTCCCCCACTAGGGATCGAGCCCACAACCCGGGCATGTGCCCTTGACCAGAATCGAACCTGGAACCTTTCAGTTCGCAGGCTGATGCTCTATCCGCTGAACCAAACCGGCTAGGGCTTACTTTGTTTTTAAAGTCAACATTTTCCTTCTGTGAAACTTTTCTTTTCCCTTCCCCAAAACACTGATGTCATGGTTGCTGTTTGTATGCTTTGTAGAAGGAAAAAATGAGGAAGTAAACATATTTTCTTATACTTAAGAAAGTGTGTATCCTTTACTGTATTGCTAATATGGTGTTTGGTCTGGGAAGGTGAGCCCCATAACCAGTTAACAGAAGAGAACAGTAGACACTGCCTCATGTCTTGGGCCTCTTCAGACCCCAATACTGCTCAGTTCAAATTCGACCTCCTCTTTGAAACTTCTCCCCATTAGTTCAATCAGCAGGAATCACTCTGTCCCTGAGCGGGCTGGCGCACGCACATTGTCCATACTAGTTTTGAAAGAGGCAGCTTGTTGTACTCTGATGTGCTTCTTTCTAGTCCTAAATCTGCCCCGACCGCTATGTAACTTTGGGGACATCAATTAGCCTCCTGAATCTTTGTGTTCTAGTCTCTCTAGGAGGAATGATAACGTTACCCCACCCATCTATAGGTTGGGTCTTGTCACCATTCATGATATGATGTTAGTGCAATTGCTTCATGAACTAAATAATTCTAAGAAAGTCAGTCATGATTTTTGTAGTGTCTGAAGGTTTCTAAAGTGTGGACATCTTTTCTTCCCACCCATGCTAGTTACTTTGAGAGTAAGGATTAAACATTCTGATTCTCTTGCTTCCCGTAAACCATAAAGCTGTGAACAGAGTAGAAAATTAATCTATATTCATTGGAGGTCAAACAGGAGGCATTATTCTCTTGAAAAAGAAAAAGATCAAAATGTTGACCTATGGTCACCTCTTTCTAAAAGTGATCAGAGTAAATGATTATTTGTTTTGCAGTGTTGTAACTTTAAAGCCCTAGTGTTATGGAATCTGTGAATCACAGCTCCTTCTTGCCTACAATATCAGCTCTAAGAAGGAAGACTATAAAATAATCAATCAAAACAAACTTGCCAGAATTTTTTATGTCTAAATGCTTCAGAATATTTCTCAGAAGGCTACTTAGCCTAACCAAATTCTAGTTAAATAAAAAAACAAAACAAACAATATCAAAAAGTTCAGCAATCATTACTTTGCTCAAAATCTTCATGTCTGCTCATTGCCAAACTCATAAATTTTCCAATTAAGGCTCCACCCAACCTGGCCTCAACCTACTTTTCCTCTGACCATCACTAGCAGTTTTAGCATAGTGAGGGTAAGTATAGAACTTGGAAAATGCAGGATCAAAACCTAGTTGTGCCTCTTATTTCTCCATGGCCTTGGAAAAGTGTCTCATACACTGAGTGGCCAGATTATTATGATTTCTGAACGCATAATAATCTGGCCACTTAGTGTATATACTATATAATAAAAGGCTAATATGCAAATTGTCTCCTTGACCAGGAGTTTGACCAGCAGGCAGGCTGTCTAACTGCCCATGTCCCCTCCCCCTGGCCAGGCTGGCCGGACCCCACCCATGCACGAATTCATGCACCAGGCCTCTAATATATAATATATATATATTCAGAGATCATAATAATTTGGCCACTCAGTGTATATTCTCCATCTCCATTCTCACATCTGTAAATTAGACATGCCAACAGTTTCCCATTTCAGCATTATAAGGATGAAATACGATAACATATGATATATGTGGAATGACAGTGTTTGGGAAACAGAGTTGGTTCCTAATAAGTGCCAGGTCCCTTTCTTTTGCATTCCTTACACAAATCCCTTATGTTTTCCATATTCACTGGTCCTGGTGTTGGAAAAGGCCACCCATTTTCTCTCTGCCTAGCAGATTCTCTTCAACTTTCAAAGACTAATTTAATTAGACTTGCTGTGTTCCCTTCAAACCAGAAAGGTCTCTATATCGTTTTAGTACTTGAAAGTCGAATCATTTATTTGCCCTTTACTGATCCATGTGGTTAAGTTAAAAAGAATCCCTCCCAACAAGATTATAAGTAATCTGAGAGAAATGATTCCTCATATATATTTGTATTTCCTGTACTCTCTGGTAAGGCATTATGCCTCTAGGGCAGTGGTCGGCAAACTCATTAGTCAACAGAGCCAAATATCAACAGTACAACGATTGAAATTTCTTTTGAGAGCCAAGTTTTTTAAACTTAAACTTCTTCTAACACCACTTCTTCAAAATAGACTTGCCCAGGCTGTGGTATTTTGTGGAAGAGCCACACTCAAGGGGCCAAAGATCCGAGTGTGGCTCACAAGCCACAGTTTGCCGACCACTGCTCTAGGGAAACTGCAGTGTAAGGGGAAGAGTAAAAGTTTTGGCATGGGGCAGACCTGCCTTCTAGCATGAAGTGCCTGAAAGATTATATGTTTATACAGACAGACAGACAGACAGGCAAGCGGATGGATGTTCTGCTTCCCCTATTAAGTGCACATCTATCTATTAAGCATAGATTTGCAGTTTTTATACGTGTATAGATACAATTGAATATAGGAAGTTAATCAAAAAGTTCTGGGAAAAGTCCAACTGAACCAAGAATAGGTAGTATAAGGCAAGACAAATCATCCCTCAGAATAAGGGAGGTTTATGTATTATAATATACATAAAAGGAACATACTGAGAATCCCAAGAAGAGAATTGGCTGCTGAAAGTATCTTTTGCGTCTCCCAAAGTGTCCTCTCCTGCCTTCATTCCTCTTATTTAATTCCACTCCCAAAATATGTTCCAAATCCACTTTTCTCCATTTTCTCAGCCACCAAGCTGCATGAAGCCACTGCTCTCTATCACCACTGTTATTGTGTAGTCTCGTCTCATATCCCTGTTTCTGTTCATTTCCCCTTAGAATCCATTCTCTCCAGAGGAGCCTGAGCGATTCTCTAAAAATATAAATCAGATCCTGTCACTACACTGCTAAAATGCCTAATGGCTTCCCTTTGAAATGTAATATTGTAATACTGATGTACAAATCTGCTTTTCACCAAAAGATAAGTACTGCATTTGGGAGCCAGGCAGACACTCCTGTGGTAGAACAGGATTCAATGCTGCTGATTTGAGAGATGTCCAAGGGACCAGTGGGAGGCTAGTCAATACTGTAATTTGTATTAAAGAAGAAGTGACATTCAATAAGGAGGAAATTTCTTGTTTCAGCCTATGCCTTATAGAGATGGCGATCAAACCAGAATGACAGAAACAATTCTGCAAGCAGCCCTTCAGCCTGGTTTTCCTGTCTCAACTCTTCCCTCTGTCCCCATGAAACCTTCAATTGTGGCTGTAAAGAAAGCAGCCTGAGTTTTTCTTTGTGTCTCTGAAAGGCACGAATGAAAAGGAATGCAGTATAGTGAAACTTTCAGTGAATATGCATTGCTTACTTTATCTTGGCTACACAAAGCTTCCTGTAATTTCGCAGAAGATAAGAAATCCTGGGAAAGTTGAGACTTTTTGGTTTTCTGAGCTTATAAAATGCCTTTAGTTAGGCCTAAATGACCCCCAACGATATGCTCTTGGCACCAGATGGGATTGTGTGCATACTTGTCCGCTGCTCCCACTTCCCAAACACCAAAAACACTTCCTCACTGGAAATCCAGAGTTCCTGGGAACTCAGCAATGTGGCTGTTCTTTTTTAAAAGCACATATACTCATTCCTCTAAATTTTTCCCTTTACCTAATAGCATTATGATATCCCAATCTTTCTAGCTAGAAAACTTATGCTTACTTTTTAATCTAATGTCATCAAGTCATACTGATTTTAATTTGGGTTTTTGTCATCAGTCAAATCTCCTACTTTCTTAGGTAGATTTCATTGCCAAGTTGTTCTAGATCTTGGTAAATTGTTTAACTTCTCAGTGCCATGGTTTCTTCATCTCTAAAATGGGGATGATTATAGTGTCTTTTCTATTGGATTGTGTTGAGGATTGGATATAATGTAATGATATGTTTGGAAGTGTCCCGGCACATATTAAGATAAATGGGAGCTGTTATTATATTATCATCATTTGCTGGGCTATTTAATTACCTTCCTTTATCATCATCTCCTTGGCATTAGTGTTTGCATTACAACTGGTCTTCCTAAGGAAACCAGAATTATATTTTGCAAAATCAGGTTCTAATGATGTTGATATGATTTAAAAGCCTTTAGTGGTTCCTACGGTGTGTAAAATAAAGTCTAGACTCCTTACCCAGGTTTGCAGACTAATGGAAGATGAATAAAACTATTGCTCCACTGTTATTTCCAGGTACTAGTAACTTTGCCCCAATGGTGATGCAGACTTGGAGGACACATGGACAGGCAAGATTCATCATCTCCCCGGGCCCACACCTATGCTATGATTGAGTCCTGCTGTAATTTCCTGCCTCTTTGCTTTTATTCAGTCTTTCTTCTTAGAACATCGGCTCACATCCTTTCTATGTCTAGTGAATGTGAATTCATCTTTCCAAGACTTATACCAGCATCTTTAAACTTTATACCATATCATATTCCATAAGTTACATTTCACCCCAAACTTCCAACAAATAAACAGTAGTTCAATTTTTACTTCAGTTCAAATTTAAATTATGCCAACCTATTGTGTAAGGCAGAGGGTGAAATCAAAGGGTGGAAGAATAAAGAACTTTTGAGTTCCAATGTCAGCAAAGGTTGAGCTCTGAAAATGCATCTGCAGGGCCAAGAGGAGGAAACCTCATCTACCCAGGCTCCAATTTTCATTTGGGGTGAAATCGCATCACAAACCCAGGAGAGGCCATCACTGAATGCAGCCTTGTAGCTTTCACAGTGAGGAGGACCCACCCTTTGAGTGCATTTTCAGGGTTTTTGCTCCCCTTGCATTGAAGAGTCTCTGACCTTCATGAATCTGAATGATTTCCCATCCCCCACTGAAGGCTCAGCTCAGGAGGAAATTTATTCCTGTCCATGTGGCCAAGCTGCCCTGCAGGCAGTGTCAATAGGAAAGGTCACCCGCTGATCTGCTGCCAAGCAGCCAAGTTCCTCAGGGCAAAATGTGTTTGGCCCCTCCTCAGGGGTAGAGGCATTAAAATTAAATGTTACAGATGTGAAGAGATGACAAGAAGCATGTCGGGTTTGTAAAAGAACTTGGGCTGGAGATGAAAATGCTACCTACGGTGACAGAATTTATTTTCTGAGCAAAAGGAGTTTTTAAGGACAAGAAGTAAAGGACATTGGCATTGAAACTCCCCTGCCTCTATAATCCAACCCATCCTACCTGTCAACCCTAATTTTCCTAATGTGTATTTTCTGGTCTCCATCCTGAGAGTCTATGTGCATTTAATTCCTGTTTAAAAGCCTCCCTCGAGTTCATCTTTTCTATCCATTAGCTTAAGACACAGTGGATATCGGTGCCTTGATATTGTTATATTGTTTTATGTTTGCTTTCAAAGGCATGGCTATTGATTTTATTTGTTTTAAATTTCTACCTTCTGTAGGGCTTTTCTTTTATTATTAATATTATTGCTTATGTTTTATTATTAATGTTTATGAAGTCATATGGCCTAAGAGAGATGGGAGTACCCAGTTCAAGATAGTCATATCTTGGGCCTTCCAAAATCCCCAAGTTGCAAACATATCTGATAAAGTGCAATTGTTTGTTCCGGGGAACTGGCAGATCTTAGAATCTCCTTGTCAGAACTGTAAGAGACAATTGATGTTACCTTTTTCTACTGTTTGGGGTGATCAATCAGCAAACTCTTTCATACATGAAAGAAGAATACCTGCCCTTTTATTAATGAGGAGATGATTTTTTAATAATAGAGATGGTTAGATGTCTATCAAGGAAGCTGTAGCTTCTCACCCAGTTCTTTTCCCCATCAGTGCTTTAAATTTGTAAATGGAATGGTTGGGATTGCCAAAATGGGGCAAAAATGGAGAAGGGTGTAGTGATAAATCTGAACCAAACTTGGTCAGAGTTTCAAGAGTAGAAATTTAGAGAAAGTTTCTATGGGGGGGGGGGATGGTGACTACCAGGGACTTTGAGAAGCATGTAGCATGGACTCGGGCAGAATGATTGGTGTTATCAGCAGGACTCATGTTCTCGGAAGAAAGCTTGAGAATAAGGCTGGAGCCCAGTTCCAAAGAAGGGAGGGTGTATTTTGGGCCTCATGGTAGGTACATTTGCCTGGGATAATGACACAGAGACATCATTGCTAGGGCTGAAGTGTTAGAAGGATAGCCATCAAGGGTAGGTATTCCCATACACGCTGTACTTATCCATATACTGGCATGGTACAGTCCTAGAGAATACACTGTAAAGTGGCAGTGGCATGTTCAATCCCACAGAAAAGTTAACTATTCGACTTTGGTTTACCCAGTATTTCCCAAACTCATCTTTAACCAAAATGGTGTGTGTGTGTGTGTGTGTGTGTGTGTGTGTGTGTGCACACGCGCGTGTGCGTGAGATATGTTATCAGCTCACAGAATTAGTATGTTACTGAATATACTTTAGAAACGCTGATCTAGAAGTCCTGTATTTCAACTGTCTTGTGTCATGGACCTAAAAGGCTATCCCTCAAGGGGGACTGAATAGCTATGGAGGTTGCAATGTTCAAGGAGCAAGGGACTAAGAAGACTGTTACATGACTTGAGATGTGCTCTTGTTTTCAGGAATAAAAGTGGTATCATGATGAGTTCTCATTCCTTTGTAAGTTTGGGATTTCTTAAAATAAATTGCCATTTTTAGCATTGAAATACTTCAGCTTGGAAAAGAGAAGATTTGTGTGAGGCTCAATGACTAGTATCACATAGTTTTCCTCCATCTCCCTGCTGTCTACTAAGCCTAGGATGAGCTGCTACAAACATTTAGACAATCATTTCCAAAGAACACTAAATTACACTCTACTAAGAGTATCCGCATCTCTTAATTTAGCCCTGATACAGACTGATGTAAGATCATCCTTTGATTTCACCTTCTGCCTTACACAATAGTTTGGCATAACTTAAATTTGAACTAAAGTAAGAATTTATGTTGTTTAAGTACTGGAGAAAAATTGTGTAGAATCCTAGAAGGCGCTGTAAAAACTTAGGCTATTTTCTTGAGTGACATGAGGAATCATTGGTTGGTTTTGAGGAGAAGAGTGATATGATCTTTGATTGAAAATGCTGGCTACAATGCAATGAACAGATTGTGAGGGACACGTTTGAAAATAAAGTGACTAGTTGAGAAACGATTGCATTAGCACAGTTGAAGATGATGGTGGCTGTAGTTGGATATACTTTAGAGGTAAGGTCAAAGCAGTGACTGACAGATGGGGTATGAGAACAAGTTGATTAAAATAATTTTTGGACTGAGAAAGCTAAAAAGAATAGGATTGCCATTTACTGACAAAGTTAAGACTGATGAAGAGCAGGTGTTAGGAGGAGGGTGTCAAGTGTTTGGGTTTAGACATACATGTTACATGTGAAATGCCTGTTAGATATCCATGTAACGTTGTCCAGTGTGAGGTGGGATATATGCTTTTGGAATTCAGGCAGTAAGGGTAATGAGAACAGGCAATGTGGCCAGGTTGCTATTTTATATAGAGGGTTCAGAGAAGACCTCTCTAGGAAGGCAGCATTTAAGAAGAGATTTAAAGAAAAGAGATAAATTAATAACTATTAATATGACAGTTTTCAGGACATACATGGTATTTTATAACCCCTTGGCTAGATGAAATTGCCCAGTCAGTTAGTTTAAATGGAAAAGGAGGAGGTGCAAGGACTGAGTTATGGGATTCTCCCACAATAGGAGGTTGGGAAAGTTATGAGAAACCAAGAGAGGAATTGAGAAGGAGCCGTCAGTACAGTACCAGCACAAGGTAAACCAAGAGAGAGAGAGTGATGGTTTAGAAACCAAGAGAAGAAAGTGTTTCAGGAAGAAAGAATGAGGCACTATGACAAATGCTAGAGACGTTAGGTAAGTTGAGAACTGAAGATGAAAGTTGGCAATACAAAGGTCATTGTTGAACTTGGCAGTAAGTGGTGGGAATGAAATTCAGCCTGAAGAGGGTTCAAGAGAAAATAAAGAAAGGAAATAAAATCAGTTTAGACAATTATTTCAAGGAGTTTCACTATAAATGGGAAGAGAACTCAGGCAAAGGAGAGGGATGCAGTATCAAGAGAAGAGCTTATAAAATGGAGTCATATCAAGCATGTTGGTTTACTGAAGGGATGGTCCAGTAGAGGTGTAAACATTGTGGGTATAGTAGAGAGAGGGGCACATTTCGGAGCTAAATTCTTGAGCATCTGAGTTAGCCTAAGATAAGAAGCATGGAATGTCTGTTCATAGTTTCTTTAAAGCAGATGTAGGCAGGCTTGTAGATTTCCTGGTGGGCGTGTGTAGAAGTTCTATTCTGATAGCCTCAGTTTGTTTGTTTTTTTCCTGGCATCCAACCCCCACCCCCAGTGAAGTAAGTCATTAACTGAAACTGAAATGTGGAAAAACTGTTGGAGAGATAGAAGAAAGAAAAATATGTTAAATGATTATTTAGGAAAGCAAGTCAATTCTCAACTTTAGGAAACTCCTCTCTTGATCTTTTAGGCATCTTGGCATAGAGTACAATAGCCAGCGCAGGGAAAGATTCCTCTTGTCATTGGCTGCTGTTTTATAAGAAGTAACTTTCTCTTACATCAGTCTGTATCGGGGCTAAATTAAGAGATGGAGATTCTTTTGGTCAACTGTAATTTAGTGTTCTTTGGAAATGATGTTATTTAAATAGGGAATGTGAGGAGGAATTTATTTATCTTTTTATTTTAAATACAAGCAAAATTTTCTTTAGAAAGCCACAGAGGTAGAAGAAGTGAGCCATGGAAGAAGTGAGCCAGCTGAGCTACTTGAGCTCAGGAAACAAGTTACAGTTACTGAGTCAAAAGAAGGGCCCTCGGAGCTAGGAAAAATAAAGGCATAGAGAGAGAAAGAGTATCTGGAGTTGTCAGGAGAGGATCTCAAGAGACTATTCATCAGCTTTCCAGGATCAGGGTCTCCACTGATTGGTCAGTGCCAGGTCATTAGTCATCACTGCTGGTCCTGGAGGAGGAATTTATGCTAATGCACCATATTCATTGGCTTCCAGGCAGCTGCCCTGCTGGTGTACTCCTTACCTGAGTTCTGACCAAAATGGCCACTTAAAGTGAGAGATGGTTGAAGCAGCATGTGGAGCTATGGAAGATAGAAGGGGCTGTGGACTCAGGGGTCAGGAGATGTGGAATCTGTCATGGGCCCTGCCTTCACACACCTCTTCTACCTGCCGCTTGTGAGCAATTTACTTGTTCTTTACGGGCAGTACTGTCTCATCTTGAGTCAGATTAAACAGTCTTTAATATAACTCTAAGTTCTAAAATAGGAAAGTCATTCCATTATTAATCATGTACATGTGATCTACAGGAAGAGGGAAAATCACACTGAAACAAATGCTGAGATCCTCTCGCCAGCTGCTGCCTGCCCAGAACACCTCTGATGCATTAGCTCACTTAGCAGATCCAGAGCTTTTAAGTTATCTTCAAGTGTCAGATGCCAGTCCCCTCTGAGATCTATCTAGCAGGAAAGGGAAAGAAAAATCTCACCTGTCCCTAGGTTGTTTTTGCCTTGATGGCCAGTTTTAATCCTGATTTCTCTGTGGTTTCTCTGGCTGTCCATAGAATTATGTAGGAACACAGGCACATATCTGTTTCTTGTGTGTGTACCTCTGCCTCCTGGGTGTACTGCTGACTGTTACAGAGAACAGTGAAGGGGACAAGGAAGGCCTGCACCTCACTCCTGGCCAAGTTGGTTTTTGTTTCCCAATGTCTTAATGTGGCATGAACTATCCTTTATAAGCCTCCTGGTAACACTGTATGTTAGCTTTGTAATGTGCAGAGGACACATAATATATGCTCTGTGAACATTGTAATGAATTGGATGGTATTTAATAGAATTCATAGTGTTCCGAAGGACCAGACATGTTCTTAAGAAGCAATCATCACATAGATAACTTTGCCAGACTCCAGCACATGTAGAAATCAACTAATTTATGCCAATCGATCCATTAACCTGAGGTTTTTGCTGTGGAGCCATATTTTATCTCTTAATTAGCTCAAAATAAATGTCCTATTTCATAGTCCAGGTAAAGATTCCGTGTTAATGTTACTTTTTCCTTATGGCTAGCCTATCCAAACACAAAGCATTCTTGCACAATACAACTTAGCAAATATGAGAATCGACTATCTTCTATTGTTTAGGCATTCATGAGATGTTGTTAAGGGTGGGGGTGGGGAGCAGAGCTAATTCCTTAGTGATTATTCTGCAAATGAGCATTGGCTATGTTACAACAGAATTAATGTAAAATTAAATATTACAGTAAGGCTATTATCAAATGAGGTCATGGTGATGAATAGCCTATTTAAATGAGACCACCAGAAGGAATTAGAGCCAAAGCCTATTCATCCCAGTCAGTTTGCAAGAGTCCATTTTTATGCAGATTAAACTATATTTCAGGTTGATAAATCAGCATGACATGCTGTGCGACAAGAGTTTCTTTTCCATTCTTTATTTTATCTCCATGTGGGTAGGACCACAGCTGGGTAGATATACCTCAGAGAGAACATCCAGCCATGGGCAACAATGATTAAGACTGGAGTGGCAGATCTCTCAGATCACATTACCGGACCTCTGGTCTGGCTTCCTTTTCATTTAGGATGACAGCCAGTGAATTCACGCCTGCCAATTATTGTAGAATTATTTATGTGTTGATTGTGTTGGCATCTCATGTTGTCCTTGCTCCTGCTGCTTTTTCTTAGGAAAACAGGTGTATTCCGAGATATTGTGGTGCGTGTTTTTTCCCTCCCATTGGAAAACAAATGGTGCCACCAATGTATTTTCCCTTCCCCCAAAAGAGAAATTTGATTAAATATTTCTGGAAAAATCTATGTGCTTTAAGTAGAGCTTCAGATGAAGCTGCTGTGAACCTAAAGCAGATAAATTTTGTCATTTGCCCAACTGGAAACAGTTGGCTCTGGAACATGTGATGGAATGGGATGATGGATAGCGCAGCTGGGAGTGAGGGCAGCTAGTTGAGCCCTACACTAACCAGCTCTCTGACCTTGGACAAATCGCTAAAATTAAAACATATAGCACAGTACATTGTGCATGATAGGCTCTCAATGAATATTTAGTATTCGGTGGAGTGAACATAACTTCTCTGATCCCAGACTTCCCTCCAAATTAGGCAGCATATCTCGCATGGATGGAAAAGTGTGACAACTGCAATTGACCCGCTTGCCTTTGCAAATTGGCCTGCTTGCTCTCAGTGGTCTCAACAAATGTTCTGGATGAACAACTTTCTGTCTTAATTCAATATTATTTAGTGTTTTAAAGTTTTTGGAGACACTTTCATCTCTCTGATAGCAGGGTAGTCCCTGGAACCTAGAATGAGTAAACAGCCTTATTTCTCTGAAGACAGAGACAGAGACAAGTGCCTTTTCCATGGTGACACGTGGATCAACACATCTCACAGGGCTTGAGCTCAGATCTCCCAAACCTGGGACTGTGTTCTATCCTCTACCACTGCTAACATGCACAGCAACTTAGAAGGTGGCATTATTTCATGGGGGGAAAAGTGAACTCTTAGTTCTTAAATTTCCCTTCAGATCTTGAAGGCCATGGACACCTGGAAGGGGTTGAAATCAGGTTTGTCATGGTGTCCCTTACCATCCTTGTTGCTTGGCTGCACTCCTTGTCATTTACTATTCCTCTGACTGACCCATTGAGCAGTGAATGGGTTGGAGAAGGAAGGAAATTGGCTTGGTCCCCAGAAGTATCGCATTGTGGTTGCAGCATGACCCAGTTATGTCATGAGCAGCAAGTCTCACAGAGGGAAGTAGCCTGGAGCCTGGCCAGGGCAGGAGAGACGCCACATGGTCTGAGAGTCCTGGATGCTCTCACTGCAGCAGGAAGCAGCCTCCTAGCTGTTACCATCTTGGGAGCCTGTGGTGTTGCCAAAGCAAGGGCAGAGCCTGCTTGTCCATAGAGAAGGTGATTCTGGGAAGATGTCTCCCCACTAAATATATGACAGTCATCTGATACGTATTGGTAGCTGGGATTATTTTAGTAGGGAACAAAGGCTTGATTCTGTAGCTGAAGGTTAGGCTTAAAGTGCAAGACCTCTGGTCAGAAAACATATTGAGTTTTATCATTCATATCAGGCCATTTATATGACTGACTAGTAACCCGTTTGCACGAAGATTCGTGCAATAGACCTTCATTCACCTGGCTGCCTGCACCAGTTTTCTGCCGGCACCAGAGACCCAGGCCTTGGCTGTGGCCACCGCCTTCTGCCTTTTTCAGGGTGGGGGCTTGGCCCCAGGCAGTGGCCTTGGGCTCCACGGCACTCAACATCCTTGCTAAGGATCGCAGGAGCCGACCCCCAGTGGTTTCCTGCGATCCATGCAGGCTCCCCGCTGGTGCCCAAGGCCAGGAAAGCCTCCACCCCAGGCTTTCCTGGCCTTGGGCTCGCTGCACCCAGCGTCCCTGCTACCAATCACAGGAGGCGACCCCCAGTGGTTTCCTGCGATCAGTGCAGGCTCCCCGCTGGTGCCCAAGGCCCGGGAAGCCTCCCCTGGGACCCCCGGGAGCGGCGGGAGGGGCCGGGCCACGCCCCCCCAGGGTGCCGATGGCCCCAGGCACCCCCTGGAGCGGCGGCATGGGTCCGGCCACGCCCCCCGGGGTGCCGATGGCCCCAGGCACCCCCGGGAGCGGCAGCATGTGCCCGGCCACGCCCCCCCCCGGGGTGCCGATCGCCCCAGGCACCCCCCCCCCAGCGGCGGCCTGGGCCCGGCCACGCCCCCCCGGGTGCCGATTGCCCCAGGCACCCCCCGGAGCAGCAGCCTGGGCCCGGCAACTGGGCACCGCCATCTTGATCTTCTCAACGGGGGATATGCCACCCAGAGTCCCGCCCCCAGCCTCCTGCCGGCCCAATCGTGGGCATAGCGGAGGTGCGGTCAATTTGCATGTTTCTCTATTATAAGGTAAGATTGCACTTAGGAAGGAAGGTGGAAATTAGGATTCCCATGTGCACACATCCACACATGCACACAAATTCTACATATTCTCTTGACCATTTTGTGTTATTTTCTCTGCCTAGAATCTTAGGACTAATTTCTCAAGACTGGGCTAAAGCATATTATCCTCCTGTTGCCTGGGTTGGGTTTATCCTTCTCCTAGAATACCCCATACATGCTTCTGTGGCATATGTTGCCCTATATTTTCATACACTATTCTCAGGCATGCTCATGAGACATACCCTTATGAGGGCCATCATTTTATTTTTAGGTTTTAAATATTTGATTTATTACATTTACAAATGCAGAAACCTAGTTCTGAGAATAACGTTTTAAAGTTAATGACAAAGGGACACTGTATGTTAATTAATGGATATTAATTTTCTTGTCCTACCTTTATTTTAGAAGGGGGATTTGTAAAATTGTTTGGGTATTGATGAAATCTAGGACCAACTGCTATGATGATACTGAGTTATTTACATGATGTAAGGAAAATGTCTCACAGGAAAGGAACACATGACAATTCATCAGTGGGATGGAAGGACCCTCTAAATTGAGAGCAAAGTGTCCTTCTTCCCTGGGTCAGAAGTTGCCTGGCATCCTTCAGATATTTATCCAGATGTCCAGTTAGCCTGCAGGAGCAAGACTTAAATTAGAACTATTCAGAGTATAGCTTTCATAGTGAAATGTTCAGGGAAGAGGCAACTATTGAGATGCCTACATATGAGATCTGAAAGGGCAATAAAAAGGAATAGGTTATAAGTGCCTCCTCTCTCAGGAGCCATCATCCTATCCCTTATACCCACTATCCTAGTAGCCTTCTCTCCCTAAACCAGCTGGATCTATATCCTGCAGGTGCATGGACTTGGGTATCTTATGTCTGGGTACCACCTGCTTCCAAAATTGTGATTCTGAAATTTCTAAAAGTCCAATGTCTAAATCTGACCACATCAATGTTAAAGTAACAAGTCTTTTTTTTTTTAATCCTCACCTGAGGATATTTTTCCATTGATTTTTAGAGAGAGTGGAAGAGAGAGGGAAAGACAGAGAGAAATATCGATGTGAGAGAAACATATGGATTGGTTGCCTTCTGCATGCATCCTGACCAGGGCCCAGGTGGGGAGGAGCCTGCAACTGAGGTATGTGCCCTTGACTGGAATTGAATCCAGGACCCTTCATTCCGCAGGCCAACGCTCTATCCATGAGCCAAACCGGCTAGGGCTAAAGTAAGGAGCCTTAATTGATTCTCCTAGACCTCTCATCTTACTCCAAACTTAGCTATTCCACTATCCAACACACCAAACTGCCCATCCTCACCCTTATTGGGTAATTAGGTACTCCTACACATTCTTATGCTTCTAGAAAGTATGTGTGAAAGGAGCTTTTTAGCTCAAATGTAGTAAAAAATGTCCCATTATTGCTACTCATGTCACTTGACCATCCACATGCATAGATCTTGGGAGCCCAGATTCCATTTGGCTCTGAGTTTTCTCTCACCTCCTTAGCAGACCTTTCTGGACATCACAGCTAGCCTATCAACATACAAGTTTGTTTGTGTTTGTTTTTTTCATAAACTGATCTAAGTTCCATAACAACCATTAAAAGAGAGGGAGGATTAGTGAGAAGGGTGGTTTTCACAGTATGCAAACAAATTTTTAATTGAATTTGAATGCATATTTCCTTAATTCTGAAAAGAACATTTGTTTTCTACATTTTTATGTTTCTAAAATCAATATATCCTGTAATGACTAATTGTATTTAATGTTTAAACTATCTTTTTTTCACTGAGTCAGTGTTGGATTCTAAGAATAAAGGAGTATGATTCCTCTGCAATTATTTTGGATATGTTGGTCCACTAGCCCTAAACATTAGAGTATGTTGTGCCGCCGGGAAAACTGAAATGAGTAGAGACTAAGAAAATGAGGGGTCAGTCAGGGAGCCTGGCACTGGGTTTTCATTTTGACCTCAAATTCTTTGATAACTGTTTGCTCTGAGCATCTGGGCCTCCTTCCCAGGAAAGCATCTTGCATGCCCCAGGCTGTTACACTGTGTTTCAGACTGAGGTTAGTGGAAGCTGTGTCTGAATTCAATAGCCTGTTTTCTGACAAGAGCTGAGCCTTTCCCAGCACAGGTAATTAATTGATCAACAGCTATTAGATTATTTGCTTTTTTTTTTCCTTTGCATAGTTCTATGTGCCAGAACGAGCACTTTCTATACATTTTATAATCTAATTTTTGCAAAAACCTATGAAGTAACTGAATTTTTCAACTTTACAGATAGGCCAGCTGGCCTAGTGATCTAGAGATGCTCAGCAAATTGCCTACCTTCCTCTGAGGAATTTGTAAGAAATTTAAGTATGTCTGTCAGTCTGTGAAGTCCATCTTATTTAAATGGTCATCATCCTGAGTCTCTCAATAGGTTTTATACCACCTTAATTGGATATTGTTAAGATGGGTATATTCTCAATCACTCTCATAAATGCATGTTTTTATTTATCAGCACCTTTATTGCGAACATAGGAGGAATGGATATAAAAGTACCTGGGAGGTGAGGAGCAAATGTTAGAGAAAGGGGAGGGTTTCCTACCAGAGAGCCTTTGGTGTTGGGTCACAAGCAGTCTTGTGTAAGGCTCAGCTCTTGTCAGAGAGGAGAGGGAAGTGCTTCCAATACCTAAGAAAGGAGGGACAGATTCTGGGAGGTCATCTATTACTTCTCCTGTCCTCCAACAGCTCCAGATTTCAGCTGTTGTGAAAGTGCTTATGTGGAATTTTTGAAATGAAAATGTCGCTGCTTAGTCTTTAATAGACAAACAAAATGCACAGGTCTGAGCAGAGTATCTTTTGGGTGGATTCAAAAGGTGGATTCTGAGCAAAGTATCTTTTGTTAATGTATTACACCAGGGGGTGAACACATATTTGAAAGGGCTTAGAATGCACACAAAGGCTCTGGACTTTGACCTTGACAGATGACAGAGAATGCAAATCCCCATAGCAAGAAATGGGCACCCACATCTATAAAATAAAGCACAAGGAAACGAGAAATAAATGAGCCACATTTTGGTAACAGATCTCTGAAACTGAGAGAGAGAAACCACTGGAATGCATCCTGGGATGCTGAAACCCATAATTTATGGACAAAATGCAAAAGCCATTCTTCCTAACATTTCTTTAGGGGCTGTTTGACCATGGGGTAGCATGAAATAAAATGTGTTTGGGGAGTAAAAAAGAAGTGTCACTACAGGATCTTAGCTCTGCAATGCTTTAATTCCTTCTTGCAGTGACACACAGAGACCACAGTGGATGCTTTTGAAGTTAAGTTTAATCTAAGAAAAGATTCATAAGCTTTTAAGAAGACCTCTGGATGGAAAAGCTGCATCAGGATTTTTTTTAATCTTCTGAACACCGAACAAAGCATTGGGAGACAAGGGAAGTGGAGGGCATTATTAACCGGAGGAAAAGTGATGACTATCCTTTTTAGTTCATTCTTAATACATTATGTGCTTTCAACTAAAATAAATGGCACTTGGCGTTCCTAACCATTTCACACTTCGTGTTAACTTTTTCTTTGTTGCTCCTTAGCTCCAAGTTCTTTATGAAGGTAGGCTTTTGTTTTTCCATGAGGTAATTAATCGAGAGTTCTGGGTCATGAAGGTTATTCCTTAAAGCAAACTGGGGAGGTGTTGTAGTTGACAGTGGTCTGAATTGCACCTTTTGAATGAAATTTTGCACACTTGTATGTTAGTGAATGTTTAACAACTAGCTTTCCAGGAAAAGCAAACAAACAAAACAATAAAACCTTGATTACTGTGTTGGCCAATTTCCGTGGTATAAATACTCTCACCAACACTGATTTTAGACTACCACGGCTTTAATAACTTGTTCAAAAATTCCTGAAATCTTACCAGTTGGCAGCTGTATGAGTTGGCTGCCACATCACAGACTATGCCTTTTTAATTAACCTTTTCTCTCAAAAGTTTCTCAGTCAAAATTGGGATAGTCATTCTAGTAAGCATCAGCCACCACCACCACCACCAAAATACATGAAGTGGAAACTAACTATTGAGCACTGCAACACATTATACCCTGGGTTTACTGTTTATGTCCATTACAGGTCCACAGAGGAAAGTGTATTAAAAATATAAGCCAGTTTTCACTCCTGGATGGCTATGAGTAGTAGTTAACTTATTCTCTTCCCTTTCAAAAATTTGTCAAAAAAGAAGAAAATATATCCAACCAACTTTCATTTAAACAAAAGTGATTTATTACTTTTAACCAAAAGTCTATGTATTTTGGCAGGAACATTGAATGTGTCCATCATTGTACAATTCCAGCCCCTGACTCTCTGCTTACAGTGTCTGCAAAACTCTGTCACACTTTCTGTCTGTCATAGATGCCTCTCCTTCCTGGTCAGCAGCCAAAGAGAACACAACGTTTATACTCAGCTAGTGAGACAATCTGTAGAGTTTGGCTTTGACCTTTCTGGACCTCAGTCTTTATTTTGTGGTTTGTTTAGTAATGGGGCTGGTCCCTCTCAATGGCCACCGACACAGTGGTCAGCTAGGGCAAATAATGCTGAAGCTCTTCTAATTGCCAGGCAGTACAGATGACATCTGTTCATGGGTATACTTCAGGCAGCTTGGAGAAGTGGGTATAGTTTGAAAATGGTGGCTTCTTGGTTGGTGCCAGCACCATAAGTAGGCAGGGGAACATTTTGGGAGCAATTTGAAGATTAAGATTGCATATGTCAGCTATGGATAATGTAGTCCAGGTAAAAACTGCCTATTATTAAGTGTCACACCTTTCCATTATATCTTAGCCTTGGATTCAGGGTTATTTCCCTGGTAAAAAAAAAAAAGCCAGTATACCATGGGATATCTAAGCAGGAGCCTTATGTACCATTTTGATAGGGTGACAAACTCGTCTCAGTTTGCCCGATATTTTCCTGGTTTTAGAACTGAAGACCCTATGTCCTGGAGACATCCTTAGTCCTAGGCAAACTGGGGGTGGTCACTCTATAGCCTGAGCATCCAGAAGATAACACTCTATTGTAAGTTTGTGTGGGTGCATGTTCTTACTGAGTCAGGTCTTCCAAACTACTGTACTACATACTCATTAATTAATATTTTGGGGTATATAGATGATTAACCAGATATTCTCCATCTAGTTATGCTGTCAAGTCTAGATATTCTCATATTGTCCACAAAGAATTCATGAGGGGTTAGCTGTCCTGAAATCAAGATATTATAGACCAATATGTTGGTTTGAGCATTTTAATAGACATATAAAAATGATATTTTTTTGGAATTTTGACAGAAATTGATATTGAATTCACTGTTCAATAAAATATAGAATTTACCTTTTCATTTTTTTAACTCACCCCACTTTTTACTGTTTTACTACTGGTAATTTTTTAAAGGATATGTGACTTTGCAATTTAAAAAGATTTGAGCTTGAATTTTGCATCTTCTATAGTCCCCAAGTAATTTACTTCCTTAAACTTCCATTTCCTTTTTAAAGCTATTCTTTCCAGGGGGTTTAATAATATATTATTTCTTTTTTTCTTTATTGATTAAGGTATTACATATGTGTCCTTATCCCCCCATTGCCCCCCCGATCCCCCACTCATGCCTTCACCCCCCTGGTGTCTATTGGTTAGGCTTATATGCATGCATACAAATCCTTTGGTTGATCTCTCCCCCTATCCCCACCCTTCCCTACCTTCCCTCTGAAGTTTGACGGTTTATAATATTTTAGTGAGATAATATATGTAAATAATCTGGTGCTCAACAAATATTAGTTGACTTCCCTACATTTAAAAAAATAGCACTATTTTTCACATATCCAGTTTCTAGTCTCCCTTTCACAATTCTCTCTTAATGATTGATAAGGGTTTTTTAATCATGAGTTAGCAACTGCTGTGGGAGATAATATTATACAGAGACCAGTAATTAATACAGCAAAGCTTCCATTTCCACATTATTAATGCACAATATGCTAATGAACAATGTATCTGGTTATTGTCTAAAATGAGACTGACTGATGCTCAGTGCCCAGTGTAAGTGAAAATAGATCAACTCAAAGTATAAACAGGCCTTTGATGAGGATAATGAATCTTTCATTCATGTTCATCCTACACTCTTTGAATATTATTTAGATACCTGTGCACCTTAATAAATTGACTCTAATCATAGTAGACTAGGCCAAGCTACCAGCCCTGATTGATGAGTCATTTGGTGATTTGACTGAAGTTAGCCTAAATTAACTCTCAGCATATATGTAGAATAAGTGATAGGAACTAGTGTGGGATCCTAACTATAAATACTAACTATAAAGACAATTTGGAGATATATTTAAGTTCACACAAACCTCCCATTTTACAGGTGGGAAAATGACTTGGGGAATTACTTCTAAGGTTTAGGTAGTTGTTTAAAGTCACAAAAATAGGTGAGATCTACACGAAAGGAACAATCTATTTAAATAAATTAAAAAAGAGGTCCTTAGGAAAAGTTCTGAGAAGCCCTAATATTGTAGGCAGAGAAAAATAACTTATAGATAGGAAAGGTAGGGGAGTCATCAAAGTAGGAAGAACATGAGAAGACTGTGGTGGCAGTCACCTCGATGTTAATAGAAAGTGAATAGTTGAATCTGTCATAAGTTGGAATAATATTGGGTAGATGTGATAAAAGGAGAATGGGGCAAAAATTTCAAAATTACAGTAAGAAGGTTGAATTGATCAGAGTATGGAGAGTAGGATGGAAAGTCAAAGAAAGACAGACAGGAAGAAATCAACAGAAACATAATAGGGGTCAAAACCCATAAATTCTCAATGAAGGCAAATTAGAGGCAAGAGAATTAACTATTTGAATAATAGAAAGGTAAAAGTTGTTGTCAGGATGGAAATTGTTTTTCATATTTACACATTTAAAAATTACAGAAATAATGTATGAATATATTCTTATTGAAATAATTCAGGGGATATATAACTACAGAGGGTAAAATACTGAAATGTCTCCTCATCTTCCCATTATCAATCCCTTTCCCAAAGCAATCACTCTCAGCATTTGATGTTTATCCTTTTGGAACTTTATTTTTATACTATATACACATTGCTGCACATAATTTATTTTCACAGGAATGGATTCTAATTTTCTGATTTAATTAGTTCAGTGAACAATATGTCTTAGTGAACTCCCCTATCAGTACATTTATAGCTACCTCATTTATTTAAACAATTGTATGATATTCTATATGATGCTGTTACAATAATTTATTTAACCATTTTCCTGTTATTGGGCAATTGGGTTACTTGAGAACTGAATCTTAAATCATATGTTTCAGAGGTGGCACAGCAATGGGTGGTGACAAAATACAGGGTAAAGGCATATGAGTGGATGGCCAAAATAGAGCTTGGAAACTTTGGTAATAAAGATACAGTTGGTATACTGCTTATGAGATGGCTTAAAACCAAGGGTACTGAAGGCACCCAGGGAGATTGCAGGATTTGGGATGGGCCAAAAGATGGTGAGCTCTAAGTTAAAGGCTTCAGAGAATAACAGTGAATGCTCAGCAGCATGATAGATAACAATGATGAAATGGTATTGAATATTATATGATCAGATGGAAAGAGCTACAAGACCCTCACTTCCTTTCTCCCTCCCTCTCTCCTTTCCTCTCTTCTTTCCTTCCTCCTTTCTTGCCTCTCTTCCTCCCTCCCTTCCTTTCTATCTTCCCAGGGCTAAGCAGAGATGTTCTGAAAGGAGCACTAGAGAATTTACCTTAGGCAGAGATGATGAAGGAGAAAGAGAATTTCTCTTTGAGATGTATGTATTACAAATAGTGTCCTCCAGGCACTACCAGGTCTCTGGCAAAGCCTGGGAGTGGCAGAACAATTCATGAAGTTGTTGAGATGGTGGGGTTTACAATAAAGAGAGGATCTAGAGGCCTCAAAGGAAATGCTATGGTTGGGAAGCAGTGGGGATTTGTATCTTGCAAAAAGGAAGCCCCAAGCAGTGTGGAGATGAGCAAAGAGGCAGGAGATGAGCAGGGGTACTACAAGTGTGAAGTGGTAGGTTGTAAGGCCTCCTGGTTTCCCTAATAACTAGTTCTTCCAGGACCAAGGAGGTGGTGCGGTGAGAGGTTTCAGGCCTCTCAGGAATTGCTTATGACCTGGAGTGAGGTAACTCTTGAGAAAATTCTGGTCACAGAAAGAGGCTGACAATGGAAACCAGTCCCTGGAACTATCACCATGTACTACAAACAACCTTTCTCTCCAGTAGGTGGTGGTGATGTGGGAACACCATCTCCACACTGGGACATCTCTGCAAGTAATTCCCCTTGGCTAGGCTCAATGCCTTCATCTTTATAAATGGTTACACTAAATTATCTCAAAAGTCAAAAATCTATGATTCCAAGGATTATACTTCTGTTTTACACAAGTTTCTTTTCCTTATTGGAAAATTATACTGTTAGCCAGACTGGCATCACAAGTAGTTCTGAGCGTTGGTGGTTCTGGGTTTCTTAAGATTTTATATGAGATGTGCCATTTATTTAAATGGATTTGTTTCTTTGCTGTTCCTATTCCATGCTGGGTAGACAGCTCTCCTTGGGATCTCTTGTCTATTTCTATGCCATTTCATTCATCACTCACAAAATCATTAATTTGCCTGTATAGTGTTGCCTCCTGAGGGTTCCTTTTTCTGCGTCAATGGAGCTGTGAGTTAATGTACATTTCACAAATATTGCTGGGAGGGGGCTTGGGGCATGAGTTGGAAAGACGTTGCCCTTTCACTAAAGGGTGAATTATAATAATTCATTTATCTTATGTAAGTCTTTGAAAACATTTTTAATTGTTTTAATTAAAGTTTTGATTAGATAGAGGAGAGAGAGAGAGAGAGAGAGAGAGAGAGAGAGAGAGAGAGAGAGCTCAAAACATCAATTTGCTGCTGTTCCACTTATTTATGCACTTATTGGTTGATTCTTGATTATGCTGTGACAGGGGATTGAACCCGCAACCTTGAAAGTTTTGCTCTCAAAGAACTTAACAGTTAATACAAGAGCCCCCAAAATGAGCATGAAGACAGGCAAATAAGAAAAGATACATATTTCTTGATAATGGAAGAAAGATGCTACAAAGTGGAACTTGATTAATGAACAAATGAATCATACTGACATGAACTATCACAGACTGGAAGAAAAATGAGATACTTTAGGTTATAATATACAGAAGAATGAGGAAATAGGTTCATTTGGTCTGTGATCTTAGTGTCTTGAGTTTATGTCTTAAAGTTTGAATAGATGACAAAATGAAAAGGCAGCCTGTAAGGTGAGTGAGAAGGGTCAGAACCATCACATTTGGATTGCAAAATGCATGGTCTGTGTGTAGTAATGGACAAATGAATGGAAACATTAGAAGTTAGAGCCAGATGCTGGAGGTAATAGAAGCTGAGCTTGAGCTTAATGAGTTTAGACTTCTTTAGAGGTAAAGTCTTTGCTTGACACAGGGGGACATAGTTAGAAATTCAATATGTAGAGTCATTTTGAGTGGCAATAACAAAATAAGAAAACATGAAATGTGGAGACCAGGAAAATGATGGGAGCACAGCAAAGCATATGCGAGTGGGTCTGAACAGATGGACTGGCAGAGGCAAGAGAAACCCTAGGAAGAAGAGAATTGACTGATTCACAAATGCCAGTCTCTTCCTGTTCTGTTCCCCACACATTGTTTTAGGGTCATTGCACCAGTTGACCCCTCACCTGTCATGTTCTTCTCTCATGCTGTTGCGGAGTTGGCTCTTTGTTGCTTTTCATGCTCTCAAAAAGCTATCTTTCTATACATGCTCTGGAAACTTTTTATCACATTACATTCCCTTATTTTCAGTGTAAAACTTTTTACTGTCCCAAAGTATTTTACTCAACACTCATTTACTCATTTATGTGCTTGCTTATGATCTCATTCACTTGATAAAATGTTAGTTCTGCAAGCAGAGGCCTTGGCTACAATGCAGCATCCTGAATAATGACTTGCACATAGTAGATGCTCAATAAATGTTTGTTGATGAAAGAATGATAGTGAGAGAAAGGACACAATGATATAAGCATCATTTCTGGAGTCTGCTGCTCATATTAACATCATGTATAAGGCATGATAATGTGTTTATACATAAGGGATTGCAAAATTGAAGTTTTGGTGCCAATGACTAGTAGCAAATGTTACGCCAGGGAAATTAAATGTTGTGTTAAAGAACAAATATGAGAATCTTTGTTCCCTCATCCTGAGTGCCTGAAGGACTGATTGGGGATCCCTTTGAATCCATTGAAAGTGTTTCCTACAGGTTCTAATATAACAGCAATATCTCCATGGTCCCCTTACATTCCTATGCTAACACTCTATAATTTTAAGTTACTGAATTCATAATCCAAATCAATATTCTTCTCCTATAAGTGCTCAACTAGGGTAGCCATACACTTATTCCACTGAAACTTCCAATATCTAAAATATTTATGAATGCTACCATAGGGGCCAATACTGGTAGCCTGTTTCAAGAACCACATAATTAAATATATCTCATAACTTTATATACTTCAGTTGTGGTTTAAAGTTTTATTATAGAAACCACTAATTTTTTAAAAAATGAGCATTGAGATACTTGCTAAGTTTGAATCAGGTTTCTTTTATCGTATTTTGTGAAAAGTCAGAAGTACTATATACTGAACTTCATATCAAACTATTCATTTGTGATTAACCAAGAATTGACTGTGTCAAGATAAAAGTTGGAGATCTGTTTATGTTCCCTGTGCATAGAAAAAAAGTAATATCTTGAATAGAAAGCATCTGAAGCATTTCAGTAAACTTGTATTTTATTTTAATGAACAATTTTCACCCACACCTGCCCAAGGGAAGTGAAGGGCATAGGTTATCCTGTCTGCAACAGGTGTGATGGATTCCTTACATGAGGTGAGAGTAGGGAGCAATATGAGTAAGTGACCCGAAGTGACAAGCAGTGATAAAAAAATTGCCACTTATCTAAGCTGTACTCATTTATGCTTAGGTGGAAAAGCCAGAAACCCAATTTTGCTTGCGAAAGGAAAGAGTTTTCTGCTCCAGAAAGATTTTGTTCCTATTCACTTAACTGCTATTGGAATTTTTTTTAGAACCTGTCTAAGCATGTCACAATGATGTTTCAAACAGAAACAGAGCTTAAGCACTTTTAAAGTGCAACTATGACTTAAATTCACCTGAAGTCACAGATGAATGGTCTGAAACTCTTGGCTGGGAGCATTGTTGAGGAGTATGGGGGAGGCGGGAGGAAGAAATAGCCCAGCAGGAAGAGAATGTGGAAAAAGCAAAGCAGGTCTCCCTGGAAGGACTGGGCTGAACTTCAGTTTTGCTCTTAAACCTTGTTCAAAAGTCACTTTCTTCTTAAATTCTGGAAACCAAGCAGAATAACTACAGCAGTGATTCTATTTTCATCTACAAAGTCCTGCTGTCCAGCTTGAGAAAATTCCCTTGATCCAGAAACAAGTTAGATAGAAAGCTCCTGGGGTAAAGTTACTGTGATGTGATTATGGACTTTCCTAAAAGGACCAGCCACCAAAATCACACAATACCTACTCAGGGCCACATTAAGGCATGTTTCAGTGGACTCAGTGTAGGTACCATTACTATGGGGGAGAAGTTAGTGTTTAGGAAAGAAGGGCTCCACAGCCTATTAAACATAGACATGAAGAAAGCTAAAGACAAAAGAAGTTTATGACTGGACCCTATTAAATCATCTTCTGAGGTGTTTATCTGTTGCTGATAAGCTTTCTCCAGTGACAAAGATAGGATTTTTGTTTTACATGACATCAAATGCGCTTGACTCTATTATTCTCTGAGGAGGGCTGGCTTGGAGTCTCTGGATAATTTTGATAACATCTTAGATATTTATTCAAGGGGTGCTGCTCAGCTCCATCCTTCAGCAAAGCCATTATTCCTTATCCTATTCTATCAGTCTCTTGCAAGGGGGACACCCTCCAGTCCAGTGAACTATTAATAAAGGGAGTTCTGTAAATTCTAGTTGATGATGATGGTGAAGGATTTATAATTATAAATATAGTATAATTATATTTAGCCTGAGCAAGGACCTTCCTTGAAAATGAGGATGTCACATTTTTCTCCATAACTGTAAAAGAATGCTTCCAGTTTCCCATTTTCTACATAAAAATTCTAGAATAGATTATATCACTAATGCTTACACTTAGTATTAATTAGCATTCTCTTCTGAGTTGCACAATGCAATGCTTTGGTAAAAGAAATGGGAAAATTTGTTAGTCCATTGGTTTTGGTGCCAAAATAATTTTCTTTTAAACTTGCACAGATTAGAGAAGTATACTAAAATATAGATTTTAAAACTTTTATCCAAGCCATAAATCTCTTCTCAATCTCCAGGACTCTTGAACTTGATCAGGTTCTGGGTTTACTGTTGAATTCTCATGGTCACTATTACTCTCCTCTAAGTTCTCCAAGCCACAAATGAGATAGATGATTTTCATGTTGGTTGGGAAATTTCCTTTTAATGGCTGGCGTTGTGCAGGCTAGAAATAACTCTTTTTTAAATAGTCTGGGAAATTATTTTAAAACTTGGGCATCAGGAGAGAGAAACATGAGGCTGCATAGTGGGTTGTCTGGGCATAATGGAAGAAGGAAAGGTAGTACACCGACACATTTTATCCTAGGAAACTTATGGAAAGTAAATTTAGAGAAAATGTGTTCCATGCTTATTCAAGTATATTTGATAATAAGTGAGGAGAAATAGAAAACTTCTTGCTTTGTAGTTAAAGGGTAGAATATTAGGACTCTACAGTTTTTATCTCCTTCCAACCAGCCTGCATGAAAGGCAGACCTGTCACCCATTCATTCATTCATCCAACAGCTCTTAATGGAGCCTTAACTATGTATTAGGACTTGGGATAATATCTGCTGTATGAAGGCAGAATCAAACACTGTCATTATCTGCAAAGAGCTCTCAGCTTGAAGGAGAGGAAGTAGCTAAGTATGCACTTATGGTAGTGAGATAGATGAGGGAGTGGCTTGTAAAGACCCAGGGGAAGTATCCTATATAATCCTATATAATAAAAGGGTAATATGCAAATTGACCCTAATGGCAGAATGACCAGGAATGACCGGTTGCTATGACATACACTGACCACCAGGGGGCATACACTCAATGCAGGAGCTGCCTCCTGGTGGTCAGTGCACTTCCACAGGGGGAGTGCCACTGAGCCAGAAGCCAGCTCATGGCTAGCCAGCACAGTGGTGGTGGCGGGAGCCTCTCCTGCCTCTAGGGTAGTGCTACAGATGTCCGACTAACGGCTTGGGGAGCGGGCCTAAGCCGTTAGTCGGACATCCCCCGAGGGCTCCCAGGCTGCCAGAGGGATGTCTGACTGCCAGCTTAGGCCTGATCCCCTGGGGAGCGGGCCTAAGCCTGCAGGTGGACATCCCCTGAGGGGTCCCAGACTGCTAGAGGGCGCAGGCTGGGCTGAGGGACCCTCCCCCGCCCCCCCCGAGTGCATGAATTTTTGTTCACTGGGCCTCTAGTAAAGAATAAAAGCACCCATCTGTAAGGTAGGGCACCAAGTGTCAACAGCAACACACAGAGGAGATGATAACTGAAGTGAGGGACGAGTAGGAGTTTATGAAGCAGGGTGGGAAGGCCATTCTAGAGCATGACAGGTGCATGGCACCTGATTGAGGAAGCTGCAGGAAGTCTGCTTTGATTCCAGAGGTGTTCTTTTGAGGACAGTGATTGGTTTTGAGGTTAGAAAGGTGGGCACGCATCAAATCATGGAAGACTTTCCTTTTAAAAAAAAAACATTGCCCAATTACAGTTTGCATTCAATGTTATTTTGTATTAGTTTCAGGTGTATATTGGTTAGACATTAATATAGGTTAGAAAGTGTTCCCCCCAGCTATTTGCAGTATTCACCTGGCACCATACATAGTTATTATAATACTAGAGGCCCGGTGCACGAATTCATGCACCAGTGGGGTCATTTGGCCTGGCCTGCAGGATTGGGCCAAAACCAGCTCTCCAACATCCCCCGAGGGGTCCCGGATTGAAAGAGGGCACAGGCTAGGCTGAGGCACCCCACTGGTGCACGATCGGGGCTAGGGAGGGATGTGGGAAGTTGGCCAGCTGTTGAGGGACTGCAGGAGGGCTCCAGGGCATGTTTGGCCCATCTCGCTCAGTCCCTATTGGCTGGACCCCAGCAGCAAGCTAACCTACCAGTTGGAGCGTCTGCCCCCTGGTGGTCAGTGCACATGATAGCGAGCAACCTTAGCATATCATTAGCATATTACGCTTTGATTGGTTGAACAGCTGACCAGACGACCGGACACTTAGCATATTAGGCTTTTATTATATAGGATTATTGACTATATTCCTGATGTTGTACTTTATATCTCTGTGATTGTTTTTGTAACTACCAATTTGTACTTCTTAGTATCTTTACCTTTTTCACCCAATCCCATAAACCTCCTCCCTTCTGGCAATGATCAGTTTGTTCTCTGTAGCTATGAGTCTGTTTCAATTTTGTTTGTTCTTTAGATTTCACACATAAGTGAATCATATGATATTTGTCTTTCTCTGACTGACACTCCAGATCCATCCATGATAAGATTTTATTCTTCTTTATGGCCAAGTAATATTCCATTGTATATGCATGCCACAGATTCTTTATCTTCTTGTCTATTGATGGGCACTTGGGTTGCTCAAGAAAGACTTTTTTTTTTTTAATAAGGTATATGGATTTGAGAATGATGCAGTTCTGAATTGTTGCAAATGTGAGAACTCTTCTTAAATTCAATTTTTTTTGGCAGACTCACACATGAAAAACATAGTTACTAAATAAGAACATATGTAATGACACAAAGCTATATTAATTCAATAATGCACTTATAGGAATTTGTACTTTATTAATCACAACAAAAGTATTTATTGAGCACTTACATTATGCCGTTCGCTGTGCGAGAGGAAATAAAGAGTTGAAAATATCCTAGTATTTCTTGGAAAGTGTCACAGAATGAGGCTTAAGGTAACTTTCAAAAAAAGTGTAGGAATTTTCCAGAAAAAAGCATTGCTGTGAAGGAGTGTAGAAGGCATCCCAGGAGGGGGAACAGCTTGTTCACAGGCTGAAATGCAGGAGAGAACAAAAACTTATTGGAGGAGCAAGGAGGCCAAAGGACTAAGAAACAATCTTTGGGAAGACCGCCTTTTATCTAATTTGGAAAATGAAAATGAAAGCAGTGAGTTCTTCAACTCTGTAAGGGTTGGGAAGATCCTTGACCACATAGTTTGTTAGGACTCATTATGGGCATAAAAACTTTTAATTAGAATTGCCAGTTATTACTGGATTCTACAGTATTCTTGGCTTGGTTAAAATACCACCGTCAAAACAATAGAGGAAGCAGCTTTATAGAATTAAATAGTATTATAAAAAGTGGGAATCAAACTGAAAGTATGCATGCTGCTAATTTGAAAACACAGATCAGAGAGAAAACATCAAAATGGTAATATCTGCATTTTTAAAGTGTTATTTCTCACCACTCTGCAGCCTACTGTTACTGGACTATTACCTCGATGATTAAACTTTTCAATTACATGTTGCATTATATTAGGCTTTATACAATCATTAATTAGTTCACGCACATAAACCCCATGAGGAAGCAGAGGGATTTTATTACCCACTGTTTCACAGATGAGGAAACAAAGGCAACAAGGTTAAGTGGCTTCCCCAATTCCTTCTATCGGGCCTGGGCTGGCAGGTTCGGTGGAGGCCCCCTGCATCGCCCGCCTGGCACAGCAACTTCAGTTCTGCTCTGAGCCTCACACTCGCCACTAATTGGGAATGGGTGCCCCTGGTGTTCTTGAAAATTAATGATATTCAGAGCTACAAGATGTATCTGTCGCAGCCTATGTTTGTTTACTTGTGGCAATTAGCGACCATCTGCTCTGGAGGTGAGGGTAGCAGTCCCTGCTTCTTTGGAGATACTGACTTTTGGAAGAAAAGAATCTTCAAAGGCCCAGGTTCTCAGGGAAGGAGGGCTGACAAATGAATAACACCTGGTGTTTCTGGAGAGGTAGGGGAGCCTGCGTATCAGGCACATAGGGAGAAAAGCAGACCACACTGTGTATTCTCTCCTCCTGCTTTTCCTTTTTTCCATCCTCTCTCTTCAAACCGTGCTTCCCTTTCTCAGTCAGAGTTCTCACCAAACTAGTAAAGAGGCTGTTGAAAAGGCAGTGTGATCTCCTAGACCTTGGCCTTGGACCCAGATGACTGAGTGTGGTAGAGCTCAGAGGACAGGCCAGCCAGCTTGCACACACATCATGCACCATGGGGCTGACTGTGGCGTGGGGATGGCGTGGGGAGGAAAAGCACCACAACATACAAGGGATAGGATATGAGGAAGGAATTGCATGGTGGCAAAAATGTCACTAGCTGCTCTGTGGGAATGTTCTGGACTTTCTGGGATGACGAACTTGTCATATACTTGCCGTTGGGTGTTTCTATGCCTGTTAGGAGGCCTGGCCAGCCTGGGAATAGAACCATCCTGACTACATGGCTGACTTGCAAGGTAAATGAACTGATTCCCAGGATTCCTGGCTCTATTCCCTGGTGTGTCCTGCTAACCTCACCAGCAACTCAGGCGAAGCTGTGTGCTCAGGCTCGCTCTGCGTCTCAGGCCCAGATCTGGTCCTGGCTGATTGGGATTATGCTTTCCCCTCTACATTATAAATCTCTTCTTCCATTTTCAAGCCTGCCCGTCTTTGCCTCTATGCCTGCCCAATTTTCATTTACAAACAAATAAAACGTATCTGTCCTGTGTCTCTTGCCATAATTATTTGGGCTGCCTTCTCAGTGTCCCTTTCCCCATTTGTCAGAAACCAACACCAAGGAGAACACTGGCCTCACGTCTAATATTGCAGTAACTTGGAAATACGTACCTCACTTTGCTGCATCCTTCCCAGGACATTTGCATCCATGGAGATGATGGCCCTGGCTGACTTATGAGGTGTTTGTTCCAAGGGAAGGATTCAGAATTGTTGACCTCTGATGGCCTTGGCAGTGTGTGGTGGCCCTGGCATTTGCTGGCTTGCAAAGCTGATTGTGCATACCTCTTTTCTGGTGATGTTGATGGTTTGCAGTTGGCTATGTTTGTATATTTAGACAATGGGAATTGGCAAGCCTTCCACATCAGGTCTTCTTTTCTGGAGAGTCAGGTTACCAGCACACATTTACCACTGCAGATGGCCTGCTAGGTGGGCTAGTAGACGTGTTCTTGTCTGATCCCCTCTTTATACTCATGACTCAAAGCTGTAAGTGTTCAAAGCATTGAATTGTGTATTCATAATGTCCCTGGCTTGAGTGTTACTGTAGGCAGGTTGCAGAGTGAGCTCAAGGAAAACAGCTTAATCTGAGTGACATTTCAGGTTGCTGGCATGTTCTATTACCAGAAAGGGAACTGGGCCCTGAGTGGGTCTGCCTAGGACCAGCCGGTAGTGTTTGGGTTCTTGACTTCGTGCAGGAACATGTCACAACAGGAGCCCAGGTGACTATGAGGGAATGTTTATTAAAGCTTGGGACAGGAACACAAGAAATGGCTTAGAAAACTAGTAGAAGAAGCAACAGGAAAGCCTAGGCTCGGCTGCCATAGCTCTCTGGAAAGTCAGCGAAAAGGGGGGCTTGGGAACAGGTTCAGGGAACTTGCCTATGATGAGCTGCCACTGCCCATTGCTCCCCAGGTTGCAAGTTTCATGGGGTCCCTTAGAGTTTAGAAGATTCATGTTTGTGGGGGGAAAGTGGGGGAAGAAGAGGGGAAAGGGAATGGCTGGGGCTGCTCCCCAGAGAGAGAGCCTATGCTGAGTCCTTAGTCTTGAAGCTTTTATCTCTTTCTTGCTGGGGGGAATCTTAAGGGAGGTCTAAGGGGAGGGTTTTAGCAGAATATTCATCAGGTTTTTAGGTGTGCTCATTCAGGGTCCATGGTCTCCACTGATTGGTCAGTGTCAGGACAGGGGGTCATTAGTCATTGCTGCTGGTGCTGGTGTCGCCCACCTGGTTTTGCTGCTTTTCTGAGTCTGGAGCTGAAAAATAACTGAGGCCTAGATGTTATTTCTAGGGAGGTGACCTTCTGTATCTGCTATAAATTGCTCTGTGGTTTGTTCAGCTATCTGTCTCAGTTTCCCCATTCCACTGGGTCTGCCATACTGGCCTATCTAAGATCTAGAGAAAAGAGCTCAGACTTGGAGACATGAGCCCCGTGGGCTTGTCTCTATTCTCTTACTAACAAACAGTAACAATTTCTTGGCCACACAGTATAGGACAATTATTTTGTGCTCAGCTCTCTTATATGTCAGATGGGGACAATGATTCGCCTCCACATGGCTCGTACTAGTTTGTTCTGAGAAGCAAATGGAGTAGAGCCTTGTAAATGAGAGGATTGTGTTTGACTGGGGAAGAGCATGGGACTGGGAATGAAATGGAATTGATTCAAAACCTGGATTGGCCCTTTGATGAACCATCTGGCCAGCTCTATCAATTTTCAGATTCAGCTAATGAGAGTAATAATCAAGGTGGTTGTGACAGTTAAATAAAACAACCTTTAAAAAAATGCTTAGGGCTCAATCAATGGTTGCTATTATTAATACTTCTTTAAACACACTATATAAACTCAAAGGCAGAGGTGGAGGAGATAAGAGATCAACCGAAGGACTTATATGCATGCATATAAGAATAACCAATGGATGCAAAACATTGGGGGATGAGGGCATGTATGGGAGTGGGGTGGGGGTGGGCAATGGTAAGATATGTACACATATAATACCTTAATAAAAAAATTTTAAAAAAATAAACTCAAAGGCATTATTATTTTTTCAGCATATAGGACATCTGTCACAATTGCTTTGTCTAGTATCTATCTGTCTTGGAATAAATGTTCAGTAATTTTTAAAAAGAATTTGTGAAATTCAGGAGGGTTACTTTCAGTACAGTTCAAGTTCAGATGACTGACTTTCCTGACGTCAAAAAGAGTTTTTCCTTCAGATAAAACATTTTTGGCAAAGTGACTGCAAGTTGTCCTTCAAAAATCTGAAGAACCTGGGTAAGTAAGGCAGGCTGGTAATAAATTGCCTTAATAGATGTAAGACATTATAGATTTTTATCTCGGGGACTTGAGAGTTGTCATAAAAATGGCACTTACATTCTGGGGGTTGTTTGTAAGATTCTTGTAAGTGTCCCCTTGGGAATTAACCATTCACATTCAGGCTGAGAATAGGAATGTGCTTTGCTGATGTCTCTTAGAAATGTAAATCAAGTCAGGAGTTACATATTTATAGGGCACTGGAAAGCAGCCCTCATTCTCTATCACCCCAGCATAGAAAGCAAATGGGAATTTGATTGTTATTCTGTGTGTATATTATTGGGAGGCAGCAAGTCCTATTCATGGTGAGAAAAATATTTTATGTATCGGGGTCATTAATTTCATTTTTTAAGGTGATGCCTTACTCCCGAGGAGAAAGTAATCATGAAATAGTTACTAGGCTGCCACACCGAAGGCTCCCATTCACTGTGTGAACTAAGGAGAGATGCTGAGCCATACTTTGAAGGTGGGTGGACAAGCATCCTGGAAATGAGCCTGGGGTTTATGATCCTGCAGAGTATTGGGCAACCTTGGGCTCGGTGCTTAGCTCTTTTGAGTTCCAGTTTTCATATATGAAATAAAAGAAAGACATTTGCTACTTTCTGTAGTAATGATAAGGATTAAGATTGCTCATATATGGCCAGTAGAGTGGTTGGGCACAGATTCTAAACCAATGTTCATCTTCTCCTTAATCCCAAAGGTATTGATTATGAATTAACCCTGTTAAAGTGAAACAAAATCAATAACATATGTAAAAGTATGGTAAGAGAGACTTTATTGAGGGAGATGGGGGTGGGGTGGCTGTTGCAAAAGGTTTAGGGACCATCATGATGGAGTTCTGCAGTGGGAAGCACAGATTGAGCTCAACTCTGGGCAAGTAGGAATTCATAGCCAAGGAGCAGGCTGGCGTCAGTGCATGGAAATGACTGAGAGGAAGCATCAAGGGGAAGGGAGGATTCTAGCTGCACCAATCTCATAGGAATCTTGCTGGAAGCAGGCGAGAGTGATGAGACATTAGTACCTGGGGGTGGTGGAGGATGAGGAACCTGATCAGATATGGAGGGTGGGGCTTCTGGTTAAACTGACTTAGCCCAATTCTTGCTAAATTGGACCAGGCAGAGATGAACTCAGAAGTCCAAAAGTCAGACCTAGGTGGAAAAGAGTTCAGGGGGCCTTGAGTGGCATTTAATCAATGACAGAATCTTACTCCAGATGGCCAGGGTAATATTAGGTTCTGATTAGGGAGGACAGGAAAGGAAGACTCAGAGCTGAGGGCATTTTCTGGAGGGGTGGGCCTGCGAGGTAAGGTTTGGACCTGCAAATGGCAGGCATGTGGCAGGGGTGGGTACAATACAAGAGGGGGGAGCCTCCCCTCCTTTTCAAGTTCTGCCTGGGCCAAGTTAAGGAACTTGGAGACCCTCTGTTCCTGCAACCATTGCAGAATTTCTTAGAACTTTGCGAGTCTACCTGGTCTCCCACCAGGTAGCCTCACCTAGACCACTTACCAGAGGAAAATAATCTTTTGATTGACAGTTCCATTACCCAAATTGAACATAAAGGAAAAAAGTAGGACATTGTAAAAGGTTCCCAGGAAAATATAATTGCTGTTCAAAAAAAAAAAATAAAAATAGGCAAGCCCAGTCAGATGGATAAAGATGTATGGGTTAATTGCTAAATCTGTGTCTCACCTGCATCTTTTATGTGGCAGATATGAATGCTTTATAGGTAATGAGGTCCTCACAGGAGAGTTATGGCCTATCGGCCTGACATTTGTAAAGCTGTAAAATGTAGGGGAGATTTAACAAGCAGGATGAGCTGCCCTCCTGCATATTAACACAATTATGCACCTATGCACATGTCTAGGAGTAAATAGAGTATTTATAGCAATAGGGTTCTCCAAAGGATATTAAGCAGACATTGCAATTTGAATTTTAATTTTCTTATAAGAAAACGTTTCTATTTGTCTTGAAATGTTTAGGAGCTCTAAGCCCTTTTAGCAGCTCCAGCAGCCTCTGCCTTCATTGCTGTACTAGGTTTCAACCCCCCTGCTGATGGAGGGTGGTTCAGGCTGGGGTGGAGGGTGGTTCAGGCTTTCCAACATAAAGGGAGGCCAGAGCCCCAACGTCATGAGATGTCAATACCCACCTCCCATGTTGCTGACTATCGGTTTGTCTATAGTATTTGGCTTTTCTGTTTCTTATTTGACTTCTTTCCCTAAAACCTTTGGGGGACCTAATGGTCTGATAGAATAGCCTAACTTTTGAAGCACTTGTGTTTAAAGTGTGAGAAGAAAGTAGCATTTTTTTGGCCAGTAGCCGAAATGAAACTGGTTAGAGAATCAGTTAAAAGGGAAAGGGAACATTTTAGCACTGGGTTTCCTTTTGACTCATGTTTTCTATCAAGAACCCACAACCTCATCTCTATCTGACTTAGGCTTCCCTGAATTGCAGAAACTTAAATACCTCTGCCTGTTGTCTGAAGAGCCCCTAGTCTGAGGTCCTCACCTCCTACCAAGGCTACCAGGGCCCTGGGGGACTGTGCGAGGTTGGAAATCTTTGGTTTATTTCTGATTGGGGTAGATCAAACTAAGGGAACCTACTTGTAAAGTTGAGAGTTCAGGGTCCTCTGTTCCTTTGCTTATGTATCCCTACCTTTTCATGTGCCCTCCTCATCCCCTAGGTCCCCAATTTCTAACTTTTCCATAGAGATTCCAAAACACCAGAATCCATGTAGCTTTTCCCGACAACCTCAGGTGATGCTGATCTCCCTCACTGAGCATAGCACAGGAAGCAGGTATGCTTCATCTTATTGTAATCTAACTCAGCACTTCACAAACTGCCATGTGCCTATAAATCATGTGGGGATCTTGGTAAAATACAGATTTTGGTTACGTCTGGAGTGGGTCTGAGATGCTGCATTTATGGCCAAGTGTTCAGGGCTATTGATGCTGCTGGTTTAGAGTCTGATTGATTTGTGTGTGCTGGTCTTGACTGCCCAACTATGCATTTAATGGTCGTGAGCTATGAAAACCTGGCCCTGTCCTGCCTATGGGGCATGTTAATGAACAAGTGAGGAGGGGGCATATGCTCCTTGATGGTGGAGACAGGAGGGAAGATAGTCAGGTGTTTGGACTGGAAGGCACACAGACTCAAGAACTATGAACCATCTGAGATTTTACCCTACTTGCAAGTTAACAAATTAGTCTGCTACAGTTTCATGAATGCTGGCAGAAGACACAAGACTCCAGAGTCAGACAAACAGCAGTTTATTACTCACATCAGTGACAGTAGTCAGAGTACCACCATTTGGCCTGGTTTTCCAAGCCCCAGTTGCCACAGGGCATGGCAACAAGGACAAGGTGGCCCCTGTATATGCAGTGGGCTGCATTACAGGAGAGGGACTTAGTGCTTAAGAAATGCCAATCACTTAGAGGCGGAAAGCAAACCTTCTTAACATTGACCCTGGAGACAGACAGTATGTCTGTCATTCTGGACAGTGAACATGTCTGCCTTCTGCCCAAGAGGTAGACTCTCTGTCTCCCAAAGCTTTTTGCTATTCAGGCATCCTTGAAAAGATAGTCTGGCTCCAAAACTGTCAGTGCCTCTGATCACAAGATATGCAGAAATGTGAGACTCATGAGAAGTGTGTTCCAATACACAGGTGAACATAATACATAGATTGGATGATACTCGAGATATGAGTTTTCTATTGCCATTACCAATTACCACAAACAAGGGGTTTAAAAAACTGAAATTTACTCTCTCTCAGTTCTGGAAATTAACCGTCCAAAATCAAGGTGTCAGCAGGACCATATGTTTTGGAAGTTTCTAGGGAAGGACTGTCCCTTGCCACTTCTTAGCTTGTTATGATTCCCAGCAATCCTTTTCATTCCTTGGCTTGTATCTGTATCACTCTAACCCCTGCCTCTTTATTTCACATGACCCTCTTTCTTTTGTGCCTGTGTCTTAATGTCTCTAAATATCCATTTCCGCATACGTACTCTGGTCATTGGATTTTAGGGCCCACTCTAAGTCAGCATGACCTTTTTTTTAGCTTGATTATATCTGCAAAGACCCTATTTCATAACAAGGTCCCATTCACAGGTACCTGGGGCTAGGACTTCAATATATCTTTGGAGGAATACAATTCAACCCACAACATTTGAGTAATAAAAAGAAATTCAACAATATGAAAAATAAAAGGTGCAAACACATGCCTAGACTAATACTAAGCATAATGCAGAAGCAGCCAATTTTAGAGGAGATGGATGTGTAGCCCTGTGTTATTTCAGCAGGCATTGTCTTTGTTAGAGAATAGTTACTTTAGGTCTGAGAAAACCAGGGTGAGATAATTGTACATTCACTGCTAATTCTGGAATTCATTCCCAAGCTTCACTGTGCCTTTGTTTGTTGTGCTTTTAAATAAAGACCCCTCCACCCAAAGACTACCTTCTTGGACTCCTCCTATTCCCATTATATTATCATATATTTTAAACAAGTTTATTATTTTGAATATGCTTTTTGATTGATTTTTAGAGTGAGAGGAAGGGAGAGGGAGAGAGACACAGGAACATCAATGAGAGAGGAACATTGGTTGCTTCCTGCATACCCACTACTGGGGATCGAGCCCACAACCTGGGCATGTGCGCTGACTGGGAATTGAACCAGCGACCTCTTGGTACATGGGTTGACACTCAATCCACTGAGCAACACCGGCTGGGCTGTTCTCATAATTCTTTTTTATAAATTTTAATTTATGGATCTCCCCACCCCACAGGATTTATTGCCATTGAAAGCTTCATTTCATGAAAGGAAATACTCTGGCCTTCCTCAAAAGGAAGTGTATTAGTATATCAGTGAACAGATTAGAAAGGCATTTTGAGGTAAGAAGCTTGTTCTGTTGCTCTCATCGTCATCATGGATGCCAGACCTGATTAATGAACCTTGTTCATGCATGGATAACACACTCAGGGTTAGGGAACTGGACTCTGTCCTTTGCCAGATTGTCTGAGTCTTTTGCAATTTTTCATCTTGCATTTGTTTGAGAGAAGATCCAGGGATGCAATGGGAAAAGGACAAAACCATAGCCGATTTCCCATTCTTACATGCTTCTGGATCACTCTTGTTTCTCAGAAAAGCTTTTTATTGCTTATAAAACAGTCCTTGCCTACTCACAGGGTTCAGTGGTAACAATGGGTGAGCAAATATCCATTGGATGAGCAAATATGGAATGAGCTGCCGTATTTGCCTTCAATAATCTGATGAGGGGTTGGTACAGGGAAGAACAGTGCATTCTCTTATTGTCTTAACATTTCATGAAAGCAAAGGCCATTCTGACAAAAGTTTCAGGTAACAAAGCTGTGTCTTTGTTTCAGAGCATAAGCCTGTAGTGAAAATTTGCCCATCTGTTATATTTCACTACAATGGAAAACCACATGACAGATGATCAGAGGATTTTATTCTTGGTCCAGCCCATGAAGCAGTCACCATCTATAGCACAAATCCTGTGTTCTTGGCATTGTTTCACAAGATGAGTAAAAGATTCTGTGGCTCTTCACCCCCTTTTTATTTTAGCTCTCATTTTCATTCTTCTTAACCCCTCATAACCCAATAGAAAATATGCCCAAATCCCCCAAATTGGACTCCTAAACAACTTAAACTTGGCTGGAATCATTTTTCTATCTTATTCAGAGATCACCTACTCACTCACATCGAGGCAGAAACATACATTTATTTTTCCCTCCTTGGTTTTTGGAAGCTCCCACTTGTGGTCAGGCACTGTACTAAACACTGAAGCTAGAAACCTGTGTCTTGGGAGCTCAGTTTTGTGGGTGGGTAGGTGGGTTGGGTAGGGTGTATAGTTTGAGGAGGGAAGATGGAGAGACACACCTGTAAGAAGGAATAAGGAAATGGTGTCATGATCACATAGTAGGGGGCATTTATTATGTACTAAATGAGCCAGGGAGATCTTCTAGAAGAAATGGAGAACTGAAATGAGTTATGCAACATACTTTGCATATAATCAGGTCAAGATGTGGAATGGGGTTTTAGAATAAGGCACATGCAAAGAGCAGGGATCTGTGCTCAGGGGCTGGCAAGAGGTTCAGGGTGGCTGTCTGTAGACACTCAATTTATTGAATGTTGTTTAGAGAGGCCCTCATTCTAGTTCAATTTCAGCTTAACAAAAGAATGAGAATGCCCAGTGGGGTTCATTAAAATGGGTGTGAAATATGTTGCATGCAGAAATGTGAATGTACATTACTGTAGTTTGCAGCACATTCACATATATATTAAAAAATGGGAAGAAAAACCTGGTTTTCTGTGATGGGCTATGCCACTCTCTCCCATTTAACGTGATTAAAGGCAACACTTAATCGTTCCACAGAGCCTTCTGTGCTGATCCATATCTCCTGGGTAGCAACCATTCACTTTTATTCTACATATTATGGTACAAGACAAAATGGCAATATGGTATCAGTTATAGAAGATAATCTGGGAGAAAAATAAAGTCATACAGCACTGTGATCTTCGGATTTAGGACCATGAGGTGTGTATCAAACACATGTGTTTCTTTTCCTCTTTTCTTTCTTTGAGAGGCCCCTGCATCTCTAGGTAATAAAGGGAAACACTTGGGTGTTCGTGGTGCTATGCTCTGCTTTTACACTCAAGATTTGGATGGTCAGCAACAATGCCCACAGCTGGATCTCTCCACTGTCCCCTACCTGTGTCTCCTCGTCTTTGAACAGAGTGAATGAACTTCAGGGCTGTGTGTGGGGGAGGTGGTGCAGGCAGAGACTCCTGGAAGCATATTACCAAATGAACCCGAAGAGGAGGTCTGTGTGGGTTTAATTGCCCATGTAGAATGGGTCAGCCAACCTTCAATGGAAAAAAAAAAAAGAATGGGCGAGATGGCATGAAGGGTGATGGGAATTTCCAGAGAAGCACTTTGAAGATTTAAAACAAATTACCCTCTTAATAAATGAAAGGACCATCTAATGTTTATATAGGTCTTCTCTCTCTCTCTCTCTCTCTCTCTCTCTCTCTCTCTCTCTCTCTCTCTCACTCTCTCATAGAATCTGCCCAGTATATTTGGGAGTTTTCATAAGAAAATTGCTCCCACACACTACATACACTAATAGGCTTGTTCAAGTTTTTAATGCAGTTTCATTCAAAATCCTGAGTGCTTATGGAACTTCTTTTATGTGTCCTTAATTATACTGATGAAAATATAAGAGGAGAAGATGCTGAGCTCACAGTCTTGTGTGTGTGTGTGTGTGGGGGGGATGAGAATACATACAGGGGGGTGAATGAGAATTCAGTTCAGTGGTATCCCAATAAATTAGTATTAATTAAGCATTTACTAAGTGCAAAGTACTAGGAGATACATGTGAAAGAGCATGGTCAAAACCATTTCCCACCTGGGTTTTTTGAGACTCTTTTGAGCCTACATTTCTTTATTTGCAAAGGAGAGTGATAGAAAGCATCTCATTACATTCACCTGCTGATTCAAGACATGACACCAAATGGACACTTAACAAATGCTAGATTTTTTCTTCTTGCTCTATGACTAGGCTCCTCCATGGAAGTCTAGATTTCCAGGGACTGAACTTCTTGACCTGAGCCTCAGGCTTCCTGGAGGCTTCTAACAGAAATGACTCCATTGCTGTGGAGTCTCTTATTAGTAGGGTCCCTGATCACTGCCCTGCTCCAGCTTGTATCAGAAAAGACATACTGAATCTTTTTTTTTTTAATTAATTATTTTTATTGTTGATGCTATTACAAATGTCCATCATTTCCCCCCTTTGCCCACCTCCAAAAAGTCCCTGCCACCTCTCCCCTGGCCTTCATCACACTGATGTCTGTGTCCATGAGCTATGCATGTATGTTATTTGGATACTCTCTTTACTTTCTTTTATCTAGTCCCCCTTAGACCCATCCCCTGCCCTCTGATTCTGTCAGTCTGTTCTATGCATCCATACCTCTGTTCATACTGCATCTTAAGTCAGTTCAGGGTTTTTACTAGCTGTAGAGGACCCACACTCTCTTCATGCTCATCATTACTCCTTGACTGATCTTCAAATTTCAGATAAATGTCCATACTCGAGTCCCCTTTCTTACTTCTTAATCTGTAGTCAGCCTACCTTTCCCCTGGATGACCCCAATAATCTTAATCCAAGCTTTCTTTAGTCTGATCTTGGTGACTACCTGCCAAATCCAGTTTTTAGATGTAATTAAGAAATACACTAGCCCAGCTGGTGTGGCTCGGTGGATTGAGTGTTATCCCATGCACCAAGAGGTTACCAGTTCCATTCCCGGTCAGGACACATGCCTGGGTTGTGGGCTCAATCCCCAGTAGGGGGTGGGCAGGAGATAGCAGATCAATGTTTCTCTCTCATCGATGTTTCTGTCTCTCTCTCCCTCTCCCTCTAAAAAATCAATAAAAACATTTTAAAAAAGAAAAATACACTAAAAAATCAATAAATATAGAGTAATCATTTGAGTTCCTTTCTCAGGTTTATAATCACTATTTCAGGATGGGGAGGGAACAGTGGGGAAGGGATATGACTTGTCAGGGTTGATGTTTGCCTTCAATATATGACATGTGCATCTGGAAAGTCCAGATCTACAGTCTCCAACATTTCATATTATTTACTTCTTTCAAGACACCACTTATGGGAGATGATCCTGAATAATGCTGTTTCATGTTGCTCATCTCCTCAACCCTAATGATGGCACTTGAAGGCCTTAACTTTTTCTGTCTTTGTTTATTACTAGTGCACACTCTGTAACATGCATTCATGTATGTGTAACTTGTTGAATGATAATACTAGCAATACTATCATTGTATATATAGCACTTTGAAATTTTCTATCTGCTTATGCCTCCACTATCTCATCTGATTCTCACTATGCCTTTAAGAATTGGAGCATTAGCTAGAATTGTATTCAACTACAGTTAAGGATGCTGCAACTCAGACAGATGAAGGTATTTGGCTAGGGTCATACAGCTAGCTTGACTCAGAGTCTAGATTTCAGTTCTGCTCATCCAATAGTTTTTTTCCACCACATTAAAATATTAGAATAATTTTTAATAAGGTTTTAAATACATAGAATAGGTCAACTGCTTTGGGGATGTTCATGTTTTAATGAAGAACTTGAATGTTTTAAACTGGGGAGTCATTGCACCTACAGAGTTTTTTAGGTGTCATTGCAACCCTGAGGTGAGATGATGACAGAAAGTTCTCGTATACTTGGTCTGTTGCTTATGCCACTATACAACCTGCTTAGAATCTGAGCTGATTTCAATCAGGTGTTCTCAGATATTCCATAAAAAGGGTATACGGTGTGCTAGATTTATAGGCAGGTTTTTAGTTAATCTCCATAAGTAGTTTACATGCATGCTTTTAGTTAAACATAAAGTAATTCTGCGAGACCATTTCAAGTGAGATAACTGAGACTGAGGAATGTTAATTAACCATACATCAAAGCAGCAGACTGATTCATCTTCACACCCAAGTCTGACTTAATGCACATAAATGCTTATTGTACTGCTAACTAGTCCTGGCCTCCATCATTTCCCACAGCCCAGATTTGGGGGTACATTGCCTGAGGCTGTTTCAGAATCACATTCATCCCACTCCCTGCTGACATTCCCTTACATCCTCCTGAGGTGTTTCTCTTTTGTCACCTGGAGCAGCCATATCAGGAGCTTAGCTCCTGTGCATGCAGCCCCGAACCATTGCACAAATGCTGCATGACAACCTTGTCTCATGGGACTGTCCCAGTCTGCTCTGTGGTGGGAGCCCCCACACTCCTTGGCCCTACTTTCCCAAAGCAGAACACTAAGTACCTGGAACCCTTCCATGTCTTGTATACTTCACATAGAAGTCAAATCCTTAGCCACAGCTCAGTGATTCTTATAGACAGCAGTTCCTACAACTAGAATCATGCCTCCCAATTCCTCCCAGCTTTTAAGTTTAAGTCATATTTTTCAATGTAGAAGAGTGACATCCTCATGGCAGAATCTGTCTCTGGCTCCACCGAAGCATAGCAACCTTCAGCTAGAGGACAGGACTTCCATGGCTTGCTCAGCTGCAGTGCTCAATTAGTCTTCCAATAGATATACATTTCCTATTTTCCCCTAACACACTGTCAAACACATCAAACACAGAGCAGTTTTCTGATGCGCACATTGGCTCATTAGGCCCTCGCTGAGATCATTAAATTCTGTTTCTTTAAGGCCGATGGAAAGGGCAGATTTATGCTTCTTTTGATAGAGCTGGTCTTAAATTTCCTCCCTATTGTGAGATGGATAGTTGGTGATGAATCAGTGATATTTCAGGCTCCACTTGGGGGCACACTGGCTGCTCAGAGGGTTGAGGTTTCTGGGAGAGAACAGCAAACAAGGAGCTGTTGAATGAATACACACATTTCTAGTGATGCCCCCTACCATGGGCCAGACTTAATGGCCTGGTTCTGTTCCTTTAAGACAGTGTTTCTCAATCTTGTTGCTGTTGACATTTGGGCTAATAATTCTTTGTTGTGGGGTGTTGTCCTGTGTACTGTAGGATGTTAGCAGCATGCCTGGCTGCTACCCACTAGATAATAGTGACATACCCTCAAAGTTGTGACAAAAATGTCCCCAGACATTGTCAAGTGTCCGTGGGGGCAAAACCACACCCAGTTGAAGAACAATGCTTTAAGATATTCCAGGAGTCTAGGGCTCTCTAGAGAGACTCCAACCAGGAATCTAAATTGTAAGATGGTGGGTAAGAAAGCATTTGATGATTGTCACTAATGTGGCAAGTCTGGCAGAACTGTGATTCTGAGGGAATCATGTTTACAATGACTTGCAAATTCTCTTTGTGTTTGTTTGTTTTTTGTTAGTTGTAGTCATCATATTTTCTTTCTATACCTCCCAAAGTCAGTTTATTGTTTTAAAGCTGCTTAGACTCATATCCTGGGTATGAGTTTTTAACCCTTTGTGGATGAGCTTCAGGAGAAGTTAAAGTCTCTGAAACTGTTTGTGATCCTAGGCACACCTTGCATTTTTCTGTAGTGAGGTCCACAGCATTCGTACATTTTAAAAAGAGGTCCTTGGTTCAAAAGATGTTAAGCATTATATGGTGGCCCTTGAGCGTGCTCAAGCATTCATGCAGTGAGCTGTGGTAAAATCTATGCCTTTTTATAAGGATGCAAGGATACAGAGCAATCCTCTCCTCATATACTGGTCCTTCCTGGTCCCCTGATCCTGAATCATGGGAGTTTTCTCAGCCTTCACCATCCCCCTGTGGTGATCATGAACTAAATCTTTGAATTTTAACTTTGTAAATATATAAGTACACTAACTTAAACTGTAAGGGATTTTAGAGATACTCTAAAATGCATCTCTTTTCAGAGATGATAAAAGAAGAGCACCTATGATCATCTGGGTTTTCTCCTTGTGTGTCTGTGAGCCACTCTGCTGCTCTCTGAAGGTAGTTTTTATATAGCTGCTTCATCGTACAAAAATGTCAATATTAAAAACCAAGAAAATTACAATGACTTAAGGACCTCTAGCATGCTCATGTTAAGAAATATTGAGCACACTTCTAGAATTCATCTTGAATCTTACCCAGATCTGAGCAGCTAAACAGAGTCAGTGTAACAGCACCCTCATCATTAAAATGGATGAAAATATTTGGGGAGAAGCAAATTGATTTGGTGACTAAACCTTCAGTGTATTAAAGAGCTAAGAGGACTCATTTCTTTCAGTCTGCAATGGGGCTGCTTTAGGGATGTCATTGGGAGTTGTGCATGCATGTGTACACACACACACACACACACACACACACACACACACACACCACACGCATTCACATATCAGAATAATTTTTAAATGAAAAGAAATGAGGAACAGAATAACTATCAGTGCCTTTTCCCACTGTCACTGCATCATCATACGACCTGGAGTCGAGAGCATTTCTGCTTGTTTCTGAGGCCTGTTCTCATCTCTAGTGTTCTCATCTTTGTCCCCACAGGTAGGAGGCTGTGGCTGCTGTCATATCTTCTTCTCCCCTGTGTCAGGACGATGGGTGGTGACATGTATGACCATGCAGCACTGCTGAGTTACACTTCTCTCTGCTCAGGGGACTGTTGCCTCATGTGGGCAGACTGCTTCCTATGGTCTAGACATCCATGCCCAGGGCTCAAAACTCATGCCTTCCTTGTTCCTTAGAGCACTGCTCACCCCTAGGGCAACATAGGGACCAGTGCTCCAGGAGCTTCCATTGGGACTGATAAAGCCGTGACATTCTTATCTGTTGTGCCCACTGGGATTCCGTCCAAAGAAAGTTTGAAAACTGCTGATTTAGCTCACCATTCTCTGTACCCAGACAGACTGTGACTTGCATGTACTCACTTTGTAGGCTGCACCTGTAAAGACGTAGGGACTTCTAGCTCTGTTTCCCACCAGGTCTTTAATCCGAAGTATTTCTCTGTGTTCTACTTTAATTTTGAAGCAAGAGAGTGGGTTTATGTCTTTGATGCCCAATCTGAGGTCCCATGGAGAGAAGACACGAAGTAGACCTGGCCCTCAGTTGAGCCAATTTCAACAAAGGCTAGTGGGACTGGCAGAGTGAGGCCAGGCTGCAGCCAGCCTAAAGGTTGGTGAGTCTAAAACAAGTGCTAATTGTGTTAAGCCATCAATTATTTTTTTAATCCAGCATTATTTAAGGAAAAGCTGACTAATATAAACACTTATTGTGTGTCAGACACTGTTCTGAATGGTGGAGAAACAGTATGGAACAGAACAATACAACTTTCTCCCCCAGAGAGAGTCTCTTCTCTTTCTCTCTCCCTTTCTCCTACCCCGCTCCCTCATCTCTCTATCTGTGCATGTGTGCATGGTGTAATGTATTGTCATAAGTGAGTGTTTCTAAGCAACATGGACATAAATGTGCACACATGCCTGAAGACATGCAAGGAAACACGCTCACTCCTGTGGCAGGAGTGATTGACTCAGGGTGGTGGGGGAAGACCCACCAAAACACAGAATACGTTTCTAACCAAGTCAGCCATTCCACAGCCTGTGCTCTGCCCTCCCTATACCCAGCTTGCCAGTGCTGTCTTCACACTCCTTAGACTTAGGAGGCCACTCGGGAATTCCCAGGACTGGGAGCCAATTGAGTTTTTCCCACTTCATGGGTTACAGAAGCAGGTCCCCCTTTCTCTCATGATAGCAAGAGCGGCACTGTCAGCTCGCAGGCAAGAATAGCAGGGACCGCTTCCATCGAAGGGCAAAGTGCTCCCGGGGCGGCTGCCCACATGCAGCAGCCTGGACAGACCACTGCTAATATTTCGGGACCAGGAAGAAGAAAAACCTTCGCCTGATCCAAGTTTGTCCACCTAATAATATCTAACATGCCGTGGGAGACTTTTGTTCCTGGGAAGCTGGGAAATGTGCATAATCATGGTCCTGAGAACAGGAAGTGCCACCTCCCTCTGCTGTTCTGGCAGGTTCCAGCCTCCTTGTCTTTATTTACAAGTTCATAATGCCCAGGGCAAGGCAATCCCTTGTGTCCTTCTATAAAAAACCTAGGCTGACTACTAACAATTATGTAGATACTATTTCTATAGTTAGAATTCTATCTTTCTCACACTTCAATATACGCAAAGCACACACAGGTAAGTCTTTATCTCTATAGAGCATACGGTCCTTTTCAGCCATTTTATGTATGTTACCCCATTTCATCTTCGTAGCAGGCTTGTCAGGTAGGTTGAACAGGCTTTATTGTGCAGTTCATGAATGCACACGGAAAGTTCCAGGAACTGACCAAAGGCGAGACGGCGACAGAGCACAATCTTTAAATAGAAACCCATTTTTCACACCCATTGTCTCACCATTTAAGAATGCTTAGCAACCACCACTTTTCCCATTTTATGAATATCTGAAGACTTTAACTTCTTTTTAAATCACAGTTTCCTAAAAGAGAGTAGGGCACTGCTGAACAACCTCCCTTATAAGGATTGGGAAGAATGATCTTTATTAATAAAGGGTCTAATATACGAAAACAGAAGGGTAGAATGCCAGACTGGAGGGTGGCAGTCTTGTCCCACATTTTTATGGTGAACGCCTAATGGAGAACCTGACACAGAGTGAACACTCATCATGGTTTTGTTGAGTGAGCAGATGTGTAAACATATGGATAAGTCTTCTAATCTAACAACACATTGGGGTAACCAAATCCAATCCAAGCATTGTGGGGTGCTTACCTGAGAAAAATAAGGCACTATTTGAAATAGGGCAAACACCTTTTTCTAGAAAAACAATGATCTCTCAGGAGTAATCCCAACCAGCCTCTCTACTTCCTCATACTCTGTTCTCACTGTCTGGCAACCTATTAAAATGGCCTTTCCATGGTTAGAGGTGACTATTTCCCCCTTGGGGTCTCTGGCATCTGCCTTCTTCTCTCCAGACCCATTTGCACCACCCGAGTCCATTCCTGCATTGACACCTCTGAGCTACTGCTATGGTATAAGTTAGCCACAGAGCCCACCAGAGCTTGTGAGCTACTGCCCCCTATGATGAATGTTTCTTTAGCATCTGTTCATTGGAAATATGGAATGGCCACATAACATGTTTGCCTGCTCGTAACACCTTTGCAAGACACTGTTCAGTTTACAGATGATGCTCCTCTGTATTTGCTGACCCTCCTCAGGGATTTTGTGCCTCAGAGCAAAGGGGAGGGAGAGCGAGTCCAGATGCCCAGATGCCAGCTCAGTTCCTTTGATTGCACTAGACATTGGTGTGAGTGCAGCCAATATGCCTCTCAGGCTCACTGAGAAAAATTGAAGGGCGGGTTTGTGGTAGGAAAGAAAGTACCTTAGCCTTTTAAAAAATGTGAAACTATTTAAATGTAAAATAAAAGTTAGTTTCTATTGAACATCTACACACATGGTAGGCATTTTGCTTTTTAAATCTACAATATCCTTGTAAAACCCTAAAGGGAGGTTTCCATATTACAGATGAGAAAACAGAGCTCTCTAGTCTGAGGGCTCACCCAGCTCTAGCATATTTGGTTGTCAATGGTCATGGTCTTCCTTTTATTGAAAATATGACTGTACTGAAGCTTCAGTATCTCCTCAAAGAGCAGCTGATCCAAGTCAGCCTTTTTGGTTTGACATTTCAGACCCTCACACCAATGGTCAAAAGCTCCCATGCCTGACTTTTGAATGTTTCATGACTGTTTCCCTGACTTCCTAATATGGACTCTGGGCTCTGGTACTACAATTTTAAAACTCATGCCTTCCACCTCCCAGTTAAATCCAAAAGTGTTGTAAGTACCTGCCTAAGACTTCCCTTCCTTCCCTAAACTTTCACAGAACATAACACCTAGTCTGGTCTCTTACTTATAATGAAAGTGCCAAGGGAACTCAGCTAATTGTCAGTAATATGCTATTGTTTACATTGTTTCTTAGTTTTGCCCTTTGTTTTGTATTTATTTATATTTTCCAAACTAAACGGTAGACTCTGGATAGCAGGGGAAAGAAATGATTTTTTAAAAAGCCTTTCAACACTTTGCAGAGAACTTTCAATTTTAGACAGCCTTGCTCAATGAATTATTTATCAGAACATATCTAGAAAGATGGATTTCTCTCACAAAGTTTTGACTCCTCTTTGGTGACACCTACTTGCTCCCTAAAGCTGTTTATTAGTAACACTCTGTGTAAAATATTCCACATTCAACGCCTCCTTTTATGTAATTGCTTAACTCAAGCTTGCAATCACCTCAGAAGACATCTCCCATTAGCCTAATTTTGTAGGTGAAAAACTGAAGTCTAGTAGCTAAATGGAGTGTCCAGGGTTAAACAGAGACTTAGTAAGGGAATCAGAACTGGGATGGAGGTTCTCTGATGTCCACTGCAGAGGACTTCCCCCACTCCACGATGCCTTTCTATCTTTTGTTGTCTTGCACCCAGTGTGGAGTGCTGTCCATTTGCACCTTGCCACGATGGCATTCTGCAAGGTTGGCAATAATTGTATGCACATTAGCATAATGAAAAAGTGATTTTCAGTGACTTCCCTTCCTTCCTTAAACTTTCACAGAACATAACACCTAGTCTGGTCTCTTATAATGAAAGTGCCAAGGGAACCCAATTAAATTCAAATCAGTGACTAACCAGATCCCTCAAATTTGGAATTCATAATTTAGTTGAGTGAAATCACTCTATTTTTTTTTTTTTTTGTGTGTGTGTGTGTGTGTGTGTTACAGGTTATAAGAAATGTTTTCTGACAATCTGGTGCATGGTAAGCAGGCAAAGCTCATATGTTATCTGCCAGTTCTGGCTTTTAGGCTGACGCCATCTTTCTGTGTCCTGGCCCTTCATTGAGGTGCAGTTCACCTATGAGGATGCATTATCATTTCTTCCAGCCCAGCTTTCAGCTCACTGAAGTGCAGTCAGAGGCTTTTCATAGTCACGTGTAGTAGATTCATAGGCCATCAATGGAACCACTGGAAAATTACAAGCCTCAATAAAACCCACATATCCGTGAATTCAACCCATGCACTACAGTTTTCAATTTGCTTCTCCCATTATTTCTTATAGGTGTGCTCAGGGTTAGGAGATTTGATGACATTGTACATTTAGAATTTTTTCACTGACCCCATCTTTACCAGATCTGTCCAAGATAAAGTGTTTTATAGTGCCATTTAATACTAGAATCTGGGAAGTAATAAGACAGGTTTTAAAATACATATATTTTAAATGTACTCAAAGATATTTAGGGTTTTCTGTTTTGTTTTGTTGTGGTGGGTTTTTTTTGCGGGGGGTGGGGGGGAATGAAAGACACCATAGTATTCTTCTGGAACATCATTCTATGAGTTGTCTGAATTAATCAAGCTAAGGATTCTGGAAATTTGATTTAACCATGATTTGATCACCAAATGTAACTAAGCAAATGATATATATCAACAGAATGTAATTTGAAATGTAAATATGTTAATTTTTAAAAAATATTTCTCTGACTTAGTGTATGCAAATAGGAATACAATGTGAGCCACATATGTAATTTTACATTTTCTAGTAATCACATTTATATAGGTAGATAACTGTAATTAATTTTACTAACATGTTTTATTTAAGTCATTATAATGAAATATAATTTTAAATGTAATCAATGTAGATATTAAGATGTTTTACTTTTTTTACTGTCTTAAAAATTTAGTGTGAATTTCACATTTAGAAGCACATTTCAATTTGGAATAGCTGTCTTGGTGGTATGCTGGAGCCAGTTGTTAAATTTTTAGAATTTTATTGATTGATATATTAAAATGGGCCACTGTGGGAATATTTATTCCATAGGAATCATCAATTGTTGCATTTTTTGGAGGGGGTAGCTGATTGTTAAATACTCACCAGCAGTCACCTCTAAATAGCCCTTGTGGCTAGTAGCTGCCATATTGAACAGTGCATCCCTAGATAATAAAAAAGATTTGTTAGATGTTTCTTCAGCAGGTTTAGAACTCTCTTTAATTTGTTCTAAGTTTGGTGACAGGGTGGCACTTTTCACAGTGGACACCAGTTGGAAAAATATCAGTACAGAGAAAGAACAATAAATAGTGACTGAGCACCTATTAGTTTTGAGGCTCCATAGCCAAAGCCTAACTACCCCAGAGTTCCACATGAGTTTGGATTTGGGGGAAGGATTTTTTCCTGGACGTTAAACATGTGTCTAGTTATGAATGCTGTCATTGGTGAGGACAGGCCTAGGGAAAGGATCAGCATACACACATGAGCAAGATATGAATTTTCTTATAGATATCATAAGTACTGGTTTTGTTGTTTTATGAAAAAATAGTTTATATTAAGATATTAGTTTATATACTTAAATCTCATAAAATGTTACTTATTAAAAAACACATAATTCATGAGGTTTTTAATATTACCTAATGATGTACTTGTAATACATTACCTTTAAATAATTAAATCTAATTTTAGGATTGTGGGATAGGCATTCTAGGATGTTTTATTATAAAGTCTCTAATGCCTACAACAAATATATACTCCTCTATAAAACAGTGATAGCTTGCTTCTATTGGGTATGTAACTATGCACCAGACACTTTAAATATTAATTTCAATTGATTTACACAGTGATCCTAAGTGGTGGATGTTTTATAGATTCTCAAGAGTAGGAAACTTAAACTCAGGAAAGTCACTGGGTCTACAGTCATCCTTCTAGTAAATGGTAGACCTGATCAGCGAACTAAGGTCTTTCTTATTCAAAGTCTGTGGGCTTTTCTCTCGGTGAGACTAGCTCTCTAGAACTTCAGGTTCACTGGATTTTACTGTTGTTTTGTTTTGTTTTATTTGTTTGGAGGATGAGATTTAAGGAATTATCATAACCTTAGAAACAATACAGCCTCTTTTTGTTTAAATGGAAAAAATGATAGAGAGCTGAAGAAAAGTAAAAAACTCAGATATGCCTACCAGAATATAAGCTTTATCTTTTTCACCCTTCTGTCCTGGTAAATATATACCAGTGCTAGCATTCTGTGTGTGTAGTAAATACACAAATGTGGAATGAATGTGTGCTCTGAACACAACACAGCACAACACTGACAACAAAGCCCTTATTCTCTAGGGACAGCCGTGGAAGGTGATGTTTCTAGGCACTTGCCAGGAGCCGGCACTCTTCTAGGTGCTTCCCTTGCTCTGGCTCATTTCCTCCTCACATCATTAGATGAGATAGTGACAATTAATCTTTATATTTTACAGATATGGAAAGCTTAAGCGCATAGAGGATAAGAAACGTTCCCACGCTGCAAATAAGCAGCAGAATTGAGATTTAAACCCAAACTTGACCCATAAGGCATACTCTCAGCACTGCAATACGTCTGTCTCATTGACTAGAAGGCAGATAAGTCTCAGATACCACAAACTTTAAATAATAACAAATTAACATATTGCTCTGAAGTGACTATGAAAAAGGTGTATGCAATGCCATAAATCTGTTCACTATTAACTTTACAAATTAGAAATAAGAAATTATTGTAATAAAAAATGGAGCTCATGGGTATAGAGGACAGATGGATGGTTGTTCAAGGTGGGGTTTGGGAGGTGGGTGAAATGGATGAAGCAGGTCAAATGTAAAGATTTCCAGTTATAAATTGAATAAGTCATGGGGTTGTAATGTACAAATGAAAAAAAGAGGAAATTATGGCAGAAGAAGAAATCACTTCTTATCCTCAAAATTTGGAGGATGGGGGAGTTGAGATTTAAACAGGCCTTTAATGAGTAAATGAGATTTGCATGAACAGAGAAAGTTGAAAGAATATTCTAGGCAGAGAGAACAGTATGAGTGATTACATGCAGAACCCGTCTAAGTCAATATAAAGAATGGAAATTTTTGGAAATGGGAGAGTGGTCAATAGCAGTGGAAAGTAGCTACAAGCAAGAACAGGCTTAAGTCTGTGTCCTGTGTGCTGGAGAATTCAATTTCCCACACATTATAGGTTCCTATTCATGGAACTCCCATCACAGGCTCTGTGAGCATATTAACTCCTTCCCCGAGGCATTAGATCCTGTGTGCTGTAAGACCCCCAACTATAACATATTGTAGAGTAAGATAAGTAACCCCTTAAGCAAAGTGTCATGGAGGGAAAGAAGGAGAATATGGGGGTTAAAGGAGGGAGATGTGTTTCTACTGAAGACTGTGGAAGGCTTTCACAGGTTATGCTGTGTTTAGAGAACAGTATTCCGTTTGTTTACAGCATAGAAGTTATGTGATGAGGAACAGTGGGAGGTCAGTTGAACTCAGAGCATAGAGAATGCTGGATGCCACGCCGGGTGTGAGAAATTTATATTGCATCAATAGCAATTGTTCAGTAGGCAGCCTGAAGGGTTTTTAGCTTCAGAACTGGAATTACATTTCCACTTCAGGGAAATAAATTTGACAGTCATAAGTGGGGTAAAATCTAGTAGAGGGTAGTTATTGTAGCAGGTTGAGCTAGAGATAATGACGTTTTGAGGTGGGAAGTGGCAATAGACGTGGCAAGAAGAGGATGTGTGCAAGTGCTTTGATGCTCGAAGAAATTTGTTCTGAATATAATGAAAAACCCAAGATTTGAGAACAGGGAAATGGGAGGATCAAAATTATATGACTTACCATTTCTCCTGTTCTTCTCTGTATCCATTAATAGGTGCTGAGACAGACAGAAATGCTGAAAATTTAAGAGTTCATGGACAGCTGATAGTATCATAAGGTTAGCTTTCTTTTAAGTGAGTGGAAAGTTGATTACTTATGGCCAGATGTGGAGACAGGGAAAGGCATTCTCTCAGGACAGTGGTTTGCAAACTGCGGCTCGCGAGCCACATGCGGCTCATTGGCCCTTTGAGTGTGGCTCTTCCACAAAATACCATGGCCTGGGCGAGTCTATTTTGAAGAAGTGGCGTTAGAAGTTTAAGTGTAAAATATTTGGCTCTCAAAAGAAATTTCAATCGTACTGTTGATATTTGGCTCTGTTGACTAATGAGTTTGCCGACCACTGTCTCAGGATATAGTGTGACAATGAATTAAACAATTCATTTCTTAAACAGTGATAATCACCATATGCACTAGCAAAAATACTACAAAAAAGTAGATTCTTTTTTTTTTCTTGGTCTAATACAGATTTTAAAGTATTTCTAAATGTAGACCCCATGTCTACTGTAGATCAAATAGACATCAGTATTTCTCAAATTATCTGCTACTTGTGTTTGGAAAATTTCCACCCTCTACTAGGAGCATATTTTTGAAACAAAGAATGGAAACTTTGACATATTTTGAGGGTGGGGATGATGAATTAAACATTTAGATAGGCTCACTTCAAAACACAGATGCCGGAAACCGACCATTGTCTCACTAATAGAAAAGATGTAAAAAGCTGGTCAACCTTGAAGCTCTGAAAGGTCAGAGCCAACCACTCCCTATCTAATTGAGACAATGGTAACTGAGGCAACTTCCCCATCTTGTAATCATGTAAATCCTTACTGATATGATAATCCGCTTATTACCTGCCTAAGGGCTATGGTTGTATCCCAAACCTGCTTAAGGGTAATGGGTGTATCCCATAGTCTCAATAAAAGGCCTACCAAGGCCAGAGCCTAACGGTAGTCCTCCCACTAGAGGTGGGCTCCCGCCTGGCCCCCCAATATTGCCAAATTAATACTCTTCTAGTCTCTTTTCATTTGTGTGTGGCCTTCTCCAGAACCCGAACCCTGAACTGGAATCCTAAACCACGCGGGACGTGAAAGGGGCTCCCACACACAGACACATGAGTGTGCATTTATTCTGTGGGACTGGAATCCTTGAAAGGTAAGAATAAGAGGGAATGCTTGAAAATAATCTACATAGCCACAGTGAGAGATGGAGCCAGAGAGAGCAATAGAAAAATCTATGTGAAATCATGTGTCATTAAAATTGTGTGTAATTTTATTAATGTGTCCACTGTCTGGAAACTCTGAAGAGCAACTAGGTCCTAAAGGATTTCTTTGACTCCCTACTGGCCACTTGTAGGCTTTTGATGTGGGGAATTGTGCTGATAGGTATTTGGAAACAAAAGGTGCATTAAGGAGTCCCAAAATAATTAGACTTTCATCTTGTGGACTCAGTAGAGCTATTTAATATAGATCTGTTCAATATAGTTGGCATTCTTGGTTTTCTGAGGATTTGTTACATCCAAATGCATACTTTGCTTTTCTAGCAGGTTCTGAATTTCCTTAGAATCTCCTGCCTTGAGGACCTGTTGAAAGAACTAAAATCTCAAAAACTTCTTCACTTTTTCTTTAATGCAAAGACCAGAGCCTGAGCAGAGCACCCAGCTGCTTTGGTTCTTCCCTGACTTCATGAAGGCCCTAACTATAGAAGTGCCTCTCAAAGAGAAAGCAAGTCTAACCCTAATGTACCACTCTGTAAGGAAAGAAGGAGAAGACAGAAGAGCCACAAGCAGAAAATGACCCTAGAACTTTTATTCCTCTCACCAAAGGGCCATATTTTCCAGGAGAATAACCTAATTGTGTGCCTTTGGTGGCTTGTTCTTGACAGATACTAAGTTCCTGGGCTCCCGATGGTGGAAAGATAGATGGAGATAGAGATTGAGAGATAGAGATGGGGGAGAGGGGTTGTTTGAGGATGTGTTGGGGAAATAGTAGTGTTGAAGGGGTGTTGGTTGACATAGTAGGTCAGTAATTGACAAAACTGTCTGCTCATCAGAAATAATTTGCATTGCTCTTTAATAAGCACATCCACCACAGCTCTGGACAGTCTAACACAATAGGTCTCTATATGTGTAAAATATATACAGAGTAAATCAATCACCCTAATGAACAAAAGCTTACCAAGTGATTCTGAGGGGGCAGGGCCCTTGCTAACTTATATGGCATTTTGTGAAATTAGGGAGAGGTATGCCCTAGTTCTTCCCCAGAGCTGATCCAAACTTCTGCCAAGATGTAGGACTGGGTGAGCGCAGAATTAACAGGATTTCAAGACCCACCTACCTCTTCCTTGACCAGGTACCTTTGTACAGAGCAGAGACTCTCTAACCGAGAGTATCAGTCTTGCTCATGGGCAAGAATTGGACCTTCTTATGTACAGTCACTGAATATTAAGAGGTCTCAAATATAAAGACCTCTTAGGTCTTCCCAAATATAAGCCACAGCCCTGTGACTAAATTCCCATTAGTAGGAAAATTCCTTTTTCTGTGTCACTGTGCACTGTTTCCCCTAATCTACATCTTTTCTCATAACTATCTCTTCTCATGCATTACTCCCAACTCCGATTGCTAGTCTACATAGCTCACCATCTTCTTGGGCACCACCTGGGAATGCACTCACTCTTGCCAGCTATTTATCCTGAGATTAACCTCTCTCAAGACACAAAGAAGAATTCATTGGCCTCATTTCAATGGACTTGCAAAGTCAACTTATCATATTTTGTTTAATTTGTAGGACACTATCAACGGGCCACAACATTACATTGTCTTATATTGTCAAGTGAAAGCAAGCTCAGAAGGAATTACACTCTAAGTGATTTACTCACACTGCCAGGACAAAACAAAAGGACAGTGGACACTTATGCCAATTTCAGCAGGGATGGGCTGCCATGCCTGAGATAAACGTGGCCTGTGCACCAATCAGGTAGTCATCTTGCTAAATCATGGAACATCGCCAGGTAGATATTAGAAAAATAATTCCCTTATATTTAGATAGTAAATTATGATGCTTATATTTTCTTCTAATCAAGCCTGCCTTCTCTGTGAGAAAATATGGAGACCCTGTCATGAGTTTTTTTTTTAAGTCTTCTCGTATTTTCTTCTACGGAGGCCTGAAATTCTGCCTTAATTATTAATTTCTGAATTATAAACATTGTAGATCATTTTTCATGTGAAAATCTAAGGTTAGGGAGTGATGTTGCCCCTGGTTACACAGCAATTTGTCCACAAAGCTAAGGCTGAACTCTGAATTCAAATCTCAGGTGCTTTTATTATATCATGTTACATTTGGGTAAACCAGTAATTTTCAACCCTTTCATCTCATGGCACACATAAACTAATTACTAAAATTCTGTGGCACAAAAGAAAATGTATTTTTTGCTGATCTGAAAAAAAAAGATATAATTTTGATTCATTCACACCAGACGGCTATTGTGTTGCCTGTTGTCATTTTTAAAATTTAAGGTGTGGGGAATGTCTAGCCTGAGGGCCATATAAGGCCCACAAAATGGTTTGGGCTAGCCTTTCCAAGGCATTAGGGGTGAGCTAATTAAATGTTTGACCAAATATAGCGGGCTAATTTTGAAGTTGATAATTTTGTGTGGCCTGCACATGTTGTTATAAATATCCAAATGGCCATTGGCAGAACAATGGCTCCCCACCCCTGATCTAAAAGAACAGAGGTCCGTGCACCTGACCAGTCAGGTATTACATGTTTTAAAAAGTCTTGTGGCTCACTGGTTGGAAATCGCTGAGGTAAGCCACTGCACTTGTCAATATTCTATTTTACAATCAAATCATTTCAGGGGAGAAAACTAAGTTCTTAACACTTCAGTATGTGAATTATAAGCTGCAAGACCGGTGAAACCAGGGTAAAATATTGGATCCCAAGAAATGGTACACAGTACAGAGCAAAGGGAAAAGGAAGATTGAGGAAAGAGAGGTGAGGAGAAGAGAAGCCTTGAAAGGGACAGGGGGAATTTGGGGCCAACCTAATTTTCAATTGTGCCTTGGGCCAGGATGGTTTAGTGAAATCTAAAGGGTTGTTCATTTAATTGGCCTCTTCCCTAGACCAGTGTGTTATCGCTGTGTTTATTATCTGTGAAGCTTTGTGTTACTAGTTCATTTTATTTCAATTGTGCTGTCATCCAAGTAGGCAATGCCAGCTGCGAAAATGTTCTGCTCCCATGAGTTGGGAATTGGTGCTCTTTTAAAAAGACGTTTAAATCAGAGGAGACTGTCACCCATCACAAAGAGGACTTTTTTTATTTCCTGATTCCCCACTACCTTTTCTCACATGGCACTGCAACCTTCATAAAGCTGAGGGAAGTCAGGCATGAAATGGTGTTCTATTTAGTTTAATGGTTAACAGACAGCTTCAACCACCGCATTCAGCACATTAGCCGTATGCTGAAGGATCTGCTCATTTTTAATAAGGTGAAAAACTATTTAGTGTTTAACACTGTATGGCAGAATTATCCTTAACCCTCTTTTTCTCTTCATTGTAACAAAATATATTGGAGAGCAGTGCTCCATAATAGTGCTTTTCTAGCCTTTGCTTATGCAAAGAAAGTAGTTTATGGCCCTATGGAGTTCAAAAAAGAGAATTAAAATTGTGGAATTCCCCATAGACTTTGAATTGGACTAGTCCTCTAGTCCAAGTCCTCTTATTTGTCAGTCAAGCTCAGAAAAGGTGAGTGACTCCAGTAATTCAGCTTATTAATGCATAGTTTCTTTCCTTCCCTTCCTCATTTCTTCCTTTTCTTTTCTATTTCTCTGCCTTCCTTTATTTCTCTATGCTTTCATCCCTCCTCCTCTTCCTCCTTCCCTCTCTTCCCTTCCCTCTGTCTCTCATTCATCTTTCCTCCTTTCTGTTCCCTTCCTGTGTATCTTCATAGTGTGATAAAAAGATTATTTTTGATAGTCTCTTTCAATCCCAAACTTATAAAAGTAATTTGTATTCAGTATAAAAGACTACCTCTCCCCACACCACACAGAGTGTTTTCTTTTAAAATATCCTTTTCCTGGAAAAAAAGAAAAGCAGTGTGTAGCCTCTCACTTTCTTATAATTATGTTTCCTAGTCCCAGGAACCCTAACTTTCATAGCCTCAGAGTCACATAGCTCTATTTCAGTGTTCATTAATTTACTAGATGAGGAAGTAGCTTTATTTAAAATCATATTAAAACTTGATCTTCCATCTCATAGGACAAGGAATTAAAGATTCCAAGGAAGGTCAGAGTAATTATTGATTATTTTGACCAAAACATGAATATCCACATTTTGCAAATATGGATAATGTTATTTACTTTCCAGAGTTGTTTTCTACATATTACCATCTCTTGTAAGCCTTATTACTACCCTCTGTGTAATATAGAGAATATGTTATCTCAATTTTATAAATGGGAAAGCAGATTTCTGTGATTTTACATGACTTGGTAAAAATCACATGGCTCATTAATACCAGTGCTATAACAAAACACTAACATTTCCCCACCCAGTTTTGTGTTTTTTCCCACTATATCAAGCTACTTCCACTCAAGACAATAATTATTGTTTGGGTGCATATCTAAATATGGAGATGAGCCAGGAAAGGTGGACTGAGCAAGAATTGTGCAGAGAGGGAGGCTTGGGAAGCATGGCAGAGAGAGCTGGGGCAGATGGAATTGGCAATTTTTCCTGAGGGTCCATGAGGGGATAGTGGTGGAGTACTAAAATGATCTGATGGGAAAAATATAGGAATTGAAATAAATAAAATTATATAGTATGACTAACAAATTGAATCTTTCTGCTTTTGGGTCTTAAAGAAATAGTATATTTAAACCAATTTTCTTTCTTTTTTTTTTTTTAGCAATGTCTATAGCATTTATTCTCTTTTTGGAATAACCTGAATGCATCATTGATGTGCTCCCAAGGACACATGAAGGTCAGTTCCATGATACCTTTGCCTTCTCCATCGTCAGATTCTTCTATTTTAGGGCTTTGTGTCAGGAACTGACATATGGAACAAGGTCCTCTAGCGTGGAATGTAATAAATAGTTATTTGATTTTACATTGACATCTTAAATGCTAGCATCTCATGGATGTAATATCTGCTCCCAAAACAATGGCATGTCATGAGACTGCTTAAAGTGCTAATGATATTTCCTTTCTCTTGGAGGGCCCATTTAACAATAATATTTAAAGAACTGGATCAGGGTGAGGCTGGGCCCCGGGTCCGGGTGAGGCCACGTGCCCCTGGGTCCGGGCGAGGCCATGCGCCCCTGGGTCCGGGTGAGGCTGAATCCTGGGTCCGGGCGAGGCCATGCGCCCCTGGGTCCGGGTGAGGCTGAATCCTGGGTCTGGGCGAGGCCGTGCGCCCCTGGGTCCGGGTGAGCCCTGGGCCCCGGGTCCGGGCGAGGCCGCGGGCCCCTGGATCCGGGTGAGCCCTGGGCCCCGGGTCCGGGCGAGGCCGCGGGCCCCGGGATCCGGGTGAGCCCTGGGCCCCGGGTCCGGGCGAGGCCGCGGGCCCCGGGATCCGGGTGAGCCCTGGGCCCCGGGTCCGGGCGAGGCCGCGGGCCCCGGGATCCGGGTGAGCCCTGGGCCCCGGGTCCGGGCGAGGCCGCGGGCCCCGGGATCCGGGTGAGCCCTGGGCCCCGGGTCCGGGCGAGGCCGCGGGCCCCTGGATCCGGGTGAGCCCTGGGCCCCGGGTCCGGGCGAGGCCGCGGGCCCCTGGGTCCGGGTGAGCCCTGGGTCCCGGGTCCGGGCGAGGCCGCGGGCCCCTGGGTCCGGGCGAGGCCGCCGGCCCCTGGATCCGGGTGAGCCCTGGGCCCCGGGTCCGGGCGAGGCCGCGGGCCCCTGGATCCGGGTGAGCCCTGGGCCCCGGGTCCGGGCGAGGCCGCGGGCCCCTGGATCCGGGTGAGCCCTGGGCCCCGGGACCGGGCGAGGCCGCGGGCCCCTGGATCCGGGTGAGCCCTGGGCCCCGGGTCCGGGCGAGGCCGCCGGCCCCTGGATCCGGGTGAGCCCTGGGGCCCGGGTCCGGGCGAGGCCGCCGGCCCCTGGATCCGGGTGAGCCCTGGGCCCCGGGTCCGGGCGAGGCCGCCGGCCCCTGGATCCGGGTGAGCCCTGGGCCCCGGGTCCGGGCGAGGCCGCCGGCCCCTGGATCCGGGTGAGCCCTGGGCCCCGGGTCCGGGCGAGGCCGCCGGCCCCTGGATCCGGGTGAGCCCTGGGCCCCGGGTCCGGGCGAGGCCGCCGGCCCCTGGATCCGGGTGAGCCCTGGGCCCCGGGACCGGGCGAGGCCGCCGGCCCCTGGATCCGGGTGAGCCCTGGGCCCCGGGACCGGGCGAGGCCGCCGGCCCCTGGATCCGGGTGAGCCCTGGGCCCCGGGTCCGGGCGAGGCCGCCGGCCCCTGGATCCGGGTGAGCCCTGGGCCCCGGGTCCGGGCGAGGCCGCGGGCCCCTGGATCCGGGTGAGCCCTGGGCCCCGGGACCGGGCGAGGCCGCGGGCCCCTGGATCCGGGTGAGCCCTGGGCCCCGGGTCCGGGCGTGGCCGCGGGCCCCTGGATCCGGGTGAGCCCTGGGCCCCGGGTCCGGGCGTGGCCGCGGGCCCCTGGATCCGGGTGAGCCCTGGGCCCCGGGTCCGGGCGAGGCCGCGGGCCCCTGGATCCGGGTGAGCCCTGGGCCCCGGGTCCGGGCGAGGCCGCGGGCCCCTGGATCCGGGTGAGCCCAGGGCCCCGGGTCCGGGCGAGGCCGCGGGCCCCTGGATCCGGGTGAGCCCTGGGCCCCGGGTCCGGGCGAGGCCGCCGGCCCCTGGATCCGGGTGAGCCCAGGGCCCCGGGTCCGGGCGAGGCCGCGGGCCCCTGGATCCGGGTGAGCCCTGGGCCCCGGGTCCGGGCGAGGCCGCGGGCCCCTGGATCCGGGTGAGCCCTGGGCCCCGGGTCCGGGCGAGGCCGCGGGCCCCTGGATCCGGGTGAGCCTGGCCCCGGGTCCAGGCGAGGCCGCGGGCCCCTGGATCCGGGTGAAGCAGTGCCCCTGGGTCCAGCCGAGACCAAACCAGAGGGAGTCGGACCTGCATTACCACCATTTGTCCACCATCCAGAGCTGAGGGGTCAGTGCCGACATGTACTCATAGGGAACCGGTGGACATTGATATTGGGTCTCAAAAGAACTGTTGGTCCAGAAAGAAACTCACTACAGACTGATTCATTTGCCTGTCAGCATAACTATTATTGCTCGTCGCACATTCAATTCTTATAAGTATATCTATAGTGACACATGATTTCGCTCATCTAGGGGAAATGATGAACAACATAGACTGATGAACAAGAACAGAACCAGAAACAAGGAGGCATCGATCGGACTATCGGGCCTCAGAGGGAGGATAGGGGAGGGTGGGGGGAGGGGGGAGAGATCAACCAAAGGTCTTGTGTGCATGCATATGAGCCTAACCAATGCTTAAGTTCAACAGAGGGTTGGGGCATCCAAGGGGAGGGGTGTGGGATGGGAATGGGGGGATGAGGACAAATATGTGACACCTTAATCAATAAAGAAATTTAAAAAAAAATAAATAAATAAAAAAAATAAAAAAAATAAAGAATATTGGTTGAGTGCACACTATCTCATGAGATACTGCTATAAGTTTATGTGACTAACTTTTATTGAACATAAAATAACTTATTTTTCCAAAAGGTGCTATTTCTTTTAAAGTAATTATCATGGGACATTTTAAACAAATCCAAATGATACTCCTATTTGTGAAACATTTTTGTGAGCTTTTTAAAAATGTACCATAGTCCCTTTGTCTCTTTATTGGAATTTGACCAGAATAAATGCCCCCATCCAATGCTTCTTATATTGTGTATACAATGGGACTATGATTATGGAAATGGAAAAGAGAAATAATCCCTTCCCCAAAGATCTATAGAGATTCTACTGACTTCTGCTTCTCTGCTTTGCTGTAAGTCAGGGGTAACAGTCTCTGGTCTAAACTTTTTTTTATTATTTAACTGTGTAGCTTTAGGCATGTGTATGAACCACTCAGTTTCTTCATTTAAATGATTGAATTGCATGGCCTTCCTGCTTCCTGCCATTATATCAGTCTGTGTGTCTCTGATATATATGCTATCCAATCCAGCATTAGGTTCTCTTAGGGAAGGCGTGATCTATTTTTTGAAAGGCTGTCTAGGCTCATGGATTTGATGGAACATTGCCTGTTCCCTGGGAACACTGCAGAATGAACTACTAAGTTCTCAAAATATAAAATAACTTTAAAAAGAACTTTGTTTTAGTTGAATTATGAGCAATAAGGGACCTTTGCAAACTTTAATTCCAGTGAGCAGATGAAGTCTGCAAATAAGTGGCTCAATGTATGTATGTATCTTCAATTGGGACTTCAGGGAAGAGCTTTGCTAAGTTATACACCTTGGGTGAGAGACATAGTTGAGAAAGGACAGAGGGCAGAAAAAGACACCCACCAAAATGAATGAGTGAGTAGTGAAGGGTTATTAATACCGTACCCCAAAGAACTGTTCAGACCCAGACATAGTTTTCAACAACCATGGATGCAATCAAATAAATATGAACATAAAAATAAAGGAGAGAACACCTCTGTGAGTGTTTATACATTTTTTGGCCTGAAACATAACTGGGAATAGGTAGATACCACAAAATGGATTATAAATTAGATGTCAGCAGACATCAGAACAGAATGAAAAACAACCAGCCCAGTTCACCTGCCATTCTATGGGATTTCTCATGTCTTTTCTCAGACTTTGGTAAAATCCCCAAATCTTGTAAAATCCTAAGCATTTCTGGCCTCAAATCTTCCCTCCATTCAGGCTTAGACTACATTATAGATTCCATCCCACGGTGGATCTCTTTCAATGCTCTTTGTAGACCCAGCATTGAACTCAGTATCTTGATGTGACTGTCCCATTAAACCACTCTATGAAGTGTCTGTGATTGTATAAAATATTGGGGATAATGTAGGGTTTCTACAGCAACAAAAACAATCTTGAAGGTCCCTGTTGTGGGGCTTTTGGGCCACCCCATAATTGGGAATTATTTTCTGGTCACTTAAGAGTAAATTAAGCTCTTTCACTTTAAGGCAAGACCTCTTCCTACTCAACTCCTCTTCCTCTAACTGGCTCTCCTGAGCTCTACCTTTAAGTTAATTCTAAACTCATGAGGTCTGTAGTCAGGTTGCTTAATATTTTTTAAAAAAAGTCAAATGCTATGTTTAGAGAAGTTGATCAATAACAGTATTAGCTGAGCAAACAAAATAATATCTCAGGCTGTTGAGTCTGGGAAATGATTCTTGAGCTTACTTCTTGCAGTTTCTCCACATTGTTATGAAACTAGAACAATGTTATGAAACTAGAACAATGCTATTGTTTGAATATTCCCCCTCTAATTATACCCACCTTCCATCTAGAGATCTCTTTAAGCATGGATAAATCAATCCTAAAGTGAAACACAAAACACACAGATGGCAAACATTACCATTCTGCAATGATTTACAGGCTCACGTTTCTAGCAAATAAGTCTTAGGCCAATGTGATAAAGTATTTTTGCATCTTTTGAAGGAAGGCTGTATGTCAGGGATGTTACTGACAACAAAAATAAATACATTAAACTATCTGTACCATTATCATTAAGTTATTGTTTGATTCTTTAAAAATAGGCTTACCCTGTTGTATTATTTCTCAGCACATCATGTGATCACAAAATTATTTTTTAAAATATTCTTTATTTCTGAAAGTATTTCATGTGTCCCCTTTTTTGAAAATTATTTTTTAAGGTTTAAATTATTATTTTTTAAATGTATCTTTATTGTTATCTCAAAGTTCCAATTTGTAAAACTCTGGTAGTTGTCAGATTGCTATGCCGATTTGAGAAATCTTAGCATTTGCATGCAAAAAAAAATTCCTAGGGCCACACTGTATTAGTAGGAAGAATTAAGAGAATAACATGACCAAGGGCTATGTTTGGGAATTGTCAAGGGCTGTGGTTGGGAGATGCTGAGGTTGGGAAAGAGAGAGATATAAAAATCATGCAGGGAGGCTGGATATCTAGAAGAGTGACTGGCTTGATCCCAGTGTGGAGTTTCAAGTTTGGGGCAGGGTGTTGATGAAAACAAGGGGACAGGATGCAGAAAGAGTGGAGAGTTAAAAGAGGAGGAAGGATTTTGGAGGACAGACATGATTCTGAATGAGATGATGTTTACCATGTAAGTGTTCACACAACCGCCTCCTCAGAAAGATATTTACTAGAGCTATGGTATTGTATTCTAGCAGTTGCTCTTTAAATTTATCTACTTATAGACCATGATTATTCATTTTCTGAAAGAAGGTATGTATTTCAAAATTATAATCAAGTTATGGATTTTGTGCCAATTGTTCTCCAAAATTACTAGCCAGATATAAGAAAGTCAAAATCATAAAACTTAAACCATCCTAAATGATAAAAAAAAAATCATCATTTCGCAGAAGCTATCACTGGAATTTGAGAAGAATCTCATAGGTAAACTACTGATCTTTAAGGAGCAATTGCCTCAAAATGGCACATAATTTACATTGAATCAGTTATGTCATCTAAAAGATACTACATTTCCAGGTAGTATTTTTCTCTTCATCTGCTTGCTCCTTGTCATCTTTTCTCTTTAGCATTGCTACAGACCAATATACATGAAATACCACTTTCATATTATATTTTTTTGACAAATATTGCATGAATCTTTCTCATTGCCTGTAGGATAAAGATATGACCCATTACTTTGGTTTTTAAAACTCTACATACAGAATATTATTTCATTAAAATACCGTCTTTTCATGGGTTCCATTAATAAGGTTGCTACAAGCCCAGCCACAAAAGCTGAGCTGAAGAACCTACTCAAAATAATATAATCTTTACCCCAAGGAGAAAATATAATTACATATCCCAGTTTTCAAGTTGCCTCATGTTTGCTTCCTGCCTCTCTCCCTCTAGTCTCACCTGTCAACCATGACCCCACTTCCCATTACTTTGCCCAGTACTTGGATGTTCCCATGTTCCTCTATTACTTCTGGCCATTGCATATGCTGATCCCTCTGCCTGAAATATTTTTCCCAAACCCCCTATTAGCTCTCCTGTTTTAGCTACGTCCTACCCATCCTTTAATATTCAACCAACTCCCTCCTTCTCTGGGAAGCTTCTCTGGGATACTAGAGCTTAGATAGATGTCCATGCCATGTGTTGCCAGACCATTCTGTCCTGCCTTTATCATACATAGATATGGCCACCCTTCATTGCAGTTGTTCCTAATTATCTGCCTTCCCATAGACTGTAAAAGCTAGGGTCATGTTCATCTCATTCGTCATTGCATTCTAGTGCTAACTACATTTTCTCTATTGTGCCATATTAATAAACACAATTTGAAAACTGATACTATGAAAGGTGAAATATTTCTTGGGAGCAGAAAGAAGCATAAAAAAAAGTGATAAATGCAAACTATAATATCAAAAGAATTTTTCAAACATTACATCTGAGGGGAAAGTGTGGTCACGAAAAAGTAGCTGAAACCAAGGAGACTGGGCCAGGAAGTCTACTCTTCCTCTCAAAGCAAAATGAGCCTATAGGTTGTTTGGACCACTGTCACCTTATGACTATGGATTCTAGCTTCCTTCCTTCGCTTATTGTTTTTCTAGTTTTTGATGTTTAGTTTCCTCCATCTATTTGAATTTTACTTTCAAAACCATTTTTAATTTAAATTCTCAATACCTCCTCTGACACAGTTATCTCTCCCCTCCCAACTTTAAATTACTTTCCCAGTACTGATTTTATTGTTAGCATTATTATTATTCCCAATTTGATCCTGAGCTCCTGCTGGCAGGAATAGTGTTTTGTCCACAGGTGCTATCTAAACACAGGGCTACTACTCAATAAACAGACAGCCTGCTGAACTGGTCACTTTTCCTGGGAGAAAACATTTTGTTTTATAAATAAAAAATGCATAAATTAAAAAAGTAACCATCTCATTTTAAATTATCTATTTTCACATTAATTATAGGTTTGTTAATTTATCATCTGTCATATTTCAACATAAGGAAAGGTGGGTAAGGAAGTACGAGATAAAGTCAAAAGTACCTTGGACTCCAATCAAGAGTTGGTTTGGAGTCCAAGCCCTGTGAGCAGTGACAGGTCATGTGAGCACTCAAGCTTTAGTTCTCTCATTTGCAAAATAAGAGACCTGAAGAGACAAGGCTGATATCTCTTCTGTGAATGTCTCTGTGCTGTGCAAAGAAAGCACTTCGACATTTTAGAAAAATGCAACTTTCTACCAGGAATCATCAGTGCTCATTTATAGATAGTTAAAAAGAAAATCTATCACTAGTAGAATACTCTTGTATAAAAGTTTCAATGTATTTATAATAACAGATATACTAATTATCTTATAGAGAGCTTGTAAATAATGGATTTGGGAAACACTGAGTGGTATAGAAAAATCACTGCATCTACCACAGAAATCTGCCTCAGCACAATATATAAAAAATCAATCACCAAAACTAATATTATCATGTTCCTGCAACTTGAATTGAATTTTACTTTGTTGCTCCAGTGAGGTCCACAAAAGCATGCCGTGCTTGGCTAACCCCTGTACACAGTTACACCTATTAAATGTGGAGGAGTTTACGAATGCCCCTTTCCAAAGTGGGTTGAGTGAAAAGCTTTTAGGAAAAGTCACAGCTCTGTGCATCCTTGAAGATTAATTACCACTCAGATACTTTCAGCTTTCAAATATACAATTGCATTAAGCATAAATTAACTACCACCAGGCTGCATAATGGACAGTGGATAGAGGACTTTCACCTTTATATCTTTGGTTTGAATCTATCCCCGACTTAAGATTGACTGAAAGTCATTATCCTTTGTCAACTGTTCAGTGACTTATGAAATGAATTATTGGTCTTGGTTAAGTTCTTCGAGTAGGCAAAAAAAAACACACCTTCACAATTGATGCTCATCGGGAGCTGCTGCAACTCTAGAAAGAGGTTTCGAGATAGAATTGGTCATGGAAGTTGAATTTGTGTCTCCCTGGTCCACTTTCTAAATGTGCACTGAGGCTTAGAGCTTTGCCTTCCAGAAGAGAAGGATTTGAGTCTCCACAGTTGCATGATGGAGGCAATTTATGGCTTGTGCTTCTGGCTAGGACAGCACAATTATCCCCAATTTCTTTCTTCACATCTAAAGAAATCTCCAGGAGAGAGTTTTTGTTTTGTTTTGTTTTAAATTTCACAAAGTACAGAAAAAGTACTGTTTCCATACCCTTTATCATTGTCTCTCTGGAGACAAGAACATGTTGGTATCAGATTGCTATTTCTATCTTTTTAGAAATAACATGCTTTAGTAGAAAGCATCTTTCATACTAAGGTTTTTGCTGCTCGAGGTTTAGTTCTTGCTCTGTATATGTCTGTAAAGCATTGAACACAGTTTGAGGCCTCAGTTTCCTCATATGAAGGTAAAGGCCATTAGACTAGATTTTTCAAGTCAAACTCTCTTCTGACTTGATTGGATCCTGGGACTGACACGTTTTTCATTTTCTGGAGGGTTGTGTGGTAATCCTGGGACTATCTGGAAGCCTGAAGCTTTATCCTAAGAAGGGATTAGTATTATAATTAGGGACTATTAGAGGGACATAGCTCTACTTGGAAATCACCAGCTGAGGAACATAGGGAATTTCACATGTAATGAAGAGTTGAGATTATTGGCAGTGAAAGCAGAGAATAGGTCAATAAAAGTTAGAATTTGAGTTTAAATGGGTAAGAGAAACCTCCTGTAATAAATATCCCCACAGGGTGAGGCTGTAATTGGGAAGAACTGGAAGAATCAGTCAGAGAAGAAGCCAAGTGTAAAGGTAACAGTTGAGTGTGAAAAGGTCAGGGGCTAACAACTGGTGCCTGGGAGTTCTCCCTGCTTCTCCCCTCCTCTACTCTCCCCTTCCTTTTCTTCTCCTCCTTCTCTGCTCTCCCTCCTCACTTGGATTTCCTTCCTAGGTAACCTCCTTAATCACAATCAGTTTGAAAGTTTTCTTTATTTGGGTGACTTTCAGAACAATATTTTCAGCCCAGTTACTCCTTCTGACTTCCAAAATCACACATAAAACTAATAATATATCTCCTTGGCTTTCTCATCAACAATTAAAATGTAACATATCCAAAGAGAATTCTAAATCCCTCCTTAAATTACCCCATAGTCTTTCCCATCTCAGTCAATAGCACCATCATAAATTAATTTATTGAAAACCGAAGAGTCATCCTTGATTCTTATTCTTTCATTCACTCATATAATTTACTATCTAGTGCATTGGATTTTCCTTTTGCTCTTCTATGTTAGTCTATACCCGTGGTCGGCAAACTGCGGCTCGTGAGCCACATGCAGCTCTTTGGCCCCTTGAGTGTGGCTCTTCCACAAAATACCACAGCCTGGGCGAGTCTATTTTGAGGAAGTGGTGTTAGAAGAAGTTTAAGTTTAAAAAAATTGTCTCTCAAAAGAAATTTCAATCGTTGTCCTGTTGATATTTGATTCTGTTGACTAATGAGTTTGCTGACCACTGGTCTATACATCTACCATCTCTTACCCAATTTACAGGGACATCTTTTTTCCATGATTCTAATTAGCCTTCTCTCCCATCTTGAAATATTTTCCCACATAGTAGTATAGTAATCATTTAAAAATGCAAGATGAAAGACAACACTTTCCTTTTTAAAACCAGGTATGAGAAATTTATATTTCATCATTAGTTTTAGACCACAGTCTGTGGTAATTTATGACAGCAGCAGTAGGAAGATAGTTCTGTCCTTTTTCTTTCTTTACAAATTATATTTTTACTAGAGGCCCAGTGCATGAAATTTCATGCACTGGGGCAATCCCGCAGCCTGGCCTGCACCCTCTCGCAGTCCAGGACCTTTGGGGGATGTCTGCCTGCTGGCTTAGGCCCACTCCATGGGAACATCCCTCTCGCAGTCTAGGGCCCCTTGCTCCTTACTGCCTGCCTGCAGCAGAGGCGAAAGAGGCTCCCAGCTGTGTTCACCAGCCTTGAACCCGGCTTCTGGCTGAGCAGTACTCCCCCTGTGGGAGCACACTGACCACAAGGGGGCAGCTTCTGCATTGAGCTGGTGGTCAGTACACGTTATAGCGACTGGTCATTCTGCAGTTTGGTCAATTTGCATATTAGAGTTTTATTATATAAGACTAGAGGCCTGGTGCATGAAATTCGTGCATGGGGGGTGTCCCTCAGCCCAGCCTGAACCCTCTCCAATCTGGGAATCCCTCGGGGGATGTCTGACTGCCACAGGGATCGGACCTAAACTGGCAGTCGGACATCCCTCTCACAATCCGGGACTGCTGGCTCCCAACCGCTCGCCTGCCTGCCTCCCTGATTGCCCCTAACCGCTTCTGCCTGCCAGCCTCATCACCCCTAACCACTTCCCTGCCAGCCTGATCAACGCCTTACTGCTCCCCTCCCAGCCCGATTGCCCCCAACTGCCCTCCCCTGCAGGCCTGGTCACCCCCAACTGCCCTCCCCTGGCAGCCATCTTGTGACCACATGGGAGCGCCATCTTGTGTGAGGGCATGATGGTCAATTTGCATATTACCTCTTTATTATATATGATTGATTTTAGAGAGGAAGGGAGAGCAAAAGAGAGATAGAAATATCAATGATGAGAGAGAACCATTGATTGGCTGCCTCCTGCACAGTCCCTACTGGGGATCAATCTAGCAACCTGGGCAAGTGCCCTGACAGGGAATTGAACCGTGACCTCCTGGTTCATAGGTTGACACTTAACCACTGAGCACCACCAGCTGGGCAATACCATCACTTTTTCCATTCGTCAACTATGCCCTAACTATATGTCTTCTTCCAGTTTTTGCCATATGACACACTGTGTAATTCCTGGGGGTCTTTGTACAGGCTGTTAGACTAGCCTTGTGTATTTTACTTATAATTGTAGGGCTAGTTCCTTTTGATAACAGTTTAAATGACATCTCTTTAGGAAGATCTTTCCCAAGCTTCTCTTTCGATGTCTTTTCATCTTCTTGTTGTTGTTTGTTTGTTTTAAATAGAGTGTCTTAGTCCTGGCAGTTGTTTTATTCATCTCTATAATACTTGATTTTTTGTGATTCTTTTTGTTTGCCTTTTTTTTTTTTTTCTTTTCTTTTTCTTGGTCTGTTAATGTAGAATCTAAGCTCCATGACAGAACAAACTATATCTATTGTGCTTAGCACCATATCTTTGGAATGGTTTCTGGCACATAGTAAGTTTTAAATAAATATTCATAGCCTGCCTGACAGATTGAATGACTGATTTAAGGGAACTTAGTGTTTGGAGAATCTAGCTCCAGGAAAAGAAAGCTGATAGGTGCTAGCCAAGGATCCTCAGCTCTTAGAAGTTTCTGGGCTTGACCTTGGTGTCATAGTGGAGATTAGGCCTTAAGGAAGACAACAGGGAAAACTCTGGATTGTTTTTGGGTGTCAGGATGAAAGCTCAATCCAGAAATTAGATATCAGTGGGGCTGATTGGCAAAGGTATTTTAGGGGCTTGACATTCTGTAGGAATTTACCCTGGTCAGGTGGGTGTTAGATGAAATGCAGAAACCCAGCAGGAGAACCAATGTGTAACTCCCAGGACCCAGCAAATATGCATACAGGTAGAGAAGAGGGCAGGGAGCATTACTTTTGTCCAACTTGGAATCACAAAATTTTGGTTTAATGTCAGGCACTTATGAAATGCTTAATAAAAATTGGCAAGACAAGGATGAGTGTTGAATGAATGAATGAGAGATTACTCTATGTATGGAAAAGTATTAGTGTAATGCCTGACATTTTAGACTTGACTTCCCTCCCCTTTCCCTTTATACATGTTAGCTAATGTTGGAGCTGGCACTGCCTTCAAACTGGTTGGATATGGCCCTGCCAGTGTGTCTGAGTGGTTGAGCATCAACCTATGAACCAGGAGATCATGGTTCAATTCCCAGTCAGGGCACATTCTCAGGTTGCTGTCTCCATCCCTAGTGTGGGGCGGCAGGAGGCAGCCAATCAGTGATTCTCTCTCATCGTTGATGATTCTCTCTCTCTCTCTCTCCCTCTCCCTTCCTCTCTGAAATCAATAAAAGTATATTTTTAAAAAACACTGGTCATGTAGCTGTGGGAGTGGGATGGGCACTTGGAGGACTGTGGCTCCTGCTATGTGGAAGCTGGTGAAGAGAATGATGATGGGAAATGAGGCATGGGCAGCAGTACTGCCTGAAGCAGTGAACAGAATTCCTAAAGAGAACATTAATATCCTCAGTGCTCAAGTGACATTTCTCCAAGACTTTTGCAGTGGAGTGAGTTAGATTAAGTGTTATATAATTAACCCTAAGAAATTAGCTTTAATCAAGTATTCAATTCTATAATTCCATTGTCCCCTGATCTCTCTACTCTTTCTTAGTTCTTTTGGTACTCAATGCTATTTTATACTAGATTGATATCTGTTGAATCAATTTCTCTGGCTATCTAAATGACATTTGCTCTCAAAGAGAAATAGCAGGTCTTCATTCCATTAGTGTATTCATGTCCAAAGGCTATTACAACAAAGAGTCACAAGATGAGAGGCTTGAAACAACAGAACTATATATTCTCACACTCTGGAGGCTAGAAGTCTGAAATCAAATTGTTGGCAAGGCCATACACCCTCTGAAGAGTCTAGGGATAGATTATTTCCTCTTCCCAGCTTCTGGTGTTTGCCAGCAACCCTTGGCATTCCTTGGCTTGTTGATGCATCACTCTGATCTCTGCTTATGTCTTCACATGCCCCTTCTCACCATATTTCTCTGTTTCCAATATTCTCTTTTCTTATAAAACCATCTACCCTAATTCAGTATGACCTCCTCTTACTATTATGACCCCCTGTCATAATAGTAATAAGGGCCCTTTTCCAACTAAGGTCACATTTTCAGGTTCTGGCTGGGTGTGAATTTTGGGAATATACTATTGAACCCATATCTATAGTGAGAAAAAAGTACTATTGTGGGACAGGCCCAGGCTGAGGACCTTGTTGAGAAAGGCTTGGGAAGTTTTCACAGTGAATAGTTTTGTTTCACAGGTAGTTTTCACAAGGGACTCTGCCTTAATCACTTTTATATTTTCCAGTCTTACAAATGGTGTCATACAAGGGGGAACACATTTGAATAAATGTATTCTACTAATGACCTTCTTGGCTGTCCACCTCTGTAGCCCTCCAACACCACTCAGGGGCTATGGTGGGAAGTGGCTAGGTTCAGATGCCATGCTTTCCTGGGATTGCCAAACCTTCATTCTGTCCTGTGATTGATATGTTCATGATTCCTTTGGATTCTTGAATTTTGAGGCAGTCGTCTAAGAGATTACCTGTTCAATGTTACTGAATGACTGGTCATTAAATGAACTTTTTAAATATAATATTTTTATAGACAATTTACTTAAAATATATGAGATGGTTGACACAAATAGTTGTCCTTCAATTACTAGCCAGCTTAGTTAAAATCAACTGTATTATTCTTAAAAAAATGTTTAGATAGTGTAAACCTAAACTTTAAAACAAATTAGCCTGCAGAGAGAGAGAATACTAACAATATGTTCTATTTGCATGGCGTGTTCTAATTATCTCATTTTATCACTATGGGGTAGGCAAGACATAGATAATTTTCTTTAGTGAACAAAAAGGAAAATGAGTCTCTGAGGGGTTAAATAGCCACATTAAAGTTAACAAGGAAATAGCTCTGGCCCGTGTGGCTCAATGATTCGAGTGTCGGCCTGTGCATAGAAGAATCTCAGGTTTGATTCCCAGTCAAGAGCACATACCTGGGTTGCAGGTTCATCCCCGGCCCTGGTTGGAGTGCATGCAGGAGGCAACCAGTCAATGTGTCTCTCTCACATTGATGCTTTTCTCTTTCTCTCCCTCCCTGCCTCTTCCTCTCTCCTTCCCATTCTCTCTAAAAATTAATGGGAAAGAGTATCCTTGGGTGAGGATTTAAAATAAAAATTTTATTAAAAGATAAGCAAATTAGGAGAGTGTGAGGACCTCATGTATTCCTATCTTAGTCCCCTGCTCTTTCCAGAGTACTACCCTGCTTTTCACTACTTACAGTAGCTAAATGGTTAAATTAAATGCTTATTTTGACAATGTCTACTCAGCCTAAAGAAGTTATACCTTACATCTCCAATTTAACTTGGACAGCCTATGGATTTTGTTTAAGAACTACTAGATTTTTTTTCCTTCACATTTAGTTTTAACTTTTTTTAAATCAAACTCTTATTTTATCACAATCACAAATAAAAGCATACATTTAAAGAAGAGGAAAACCCTGAGTACTTGGATTAAGAATATCAGGTTCATAGGCCCATGGCTTGAGTTTAAGTCCTATGTGATTTGGGGTGAACCACTGGCCTCCAAAAGAGCACAAGTGAACTAAGCTAATGTGGGTCTCTGCGCTTGTTGGCCTCGTGATATTTCAGTATCTGGATGTGAGTGAGGGGGCAAGATCTGGTGGGAAGAATTTGGAAACAAATTGGTCATTCTGGTTGCATTGCCAATTAGACTCTACTCAGCACATGAACGGCTTTGGGCCTATTGATATTTGCTGTGACACTTAAATGTTCAGCACAGTATTGATTCTGAATGTCAAGCCCTTTGCTTAGGTGCTGTTTCTGTGCGATGAGCAGATTATCACAGAATACTAATTGAACCCTTTAAACACACACACACACACACACACACACACACACACACACACACACACCCTGTATGCACAGCACTCACAAGCAGCAATTTAAATTTAACCAGCTAATTTCTAATCTTGATAAAAGCAAAATGGCAGTTTTAAGTGTTACTGAATAGTTTGTATGGACTGAAATATTTTTAAAAAGTGAATTACTTTGTACCCAAATATATAATTTACTGTTATAAAATAAGGTGATGTGGTTCAAAATGCTACCCTAGCACAGTTAATAACCAGATTAGAAACAAAGATGAAATAGAATATTAATCTGAGAGAATAAAATGTTAGTTATTTCTTTATACAATTAAGGGCAGAAAAAAATGAAGTGTAATTGACTTCATAATTATAATTAAAAAATAAGGTTTTTAAAAAAGAAAATGTCTAAGTTTTTCTAAAGCATCTATAGAAAAATTGATGAGAATATTTTGTAAACATAATTTTAAATACTTGAAAGACTATTTGTTGGTAAATATCTGGAAAAGATGGGTAAGCTGATTAATGGTAATCTACATTGTTGTAAGATCATTCCTAATACTGTATAATTAATGATTTAGTATCTTGTGCACCTATGAAAATACAGGAATGGTGTAGATGTAAACAACTTTGAATCTTAGTTTGATTCAAAGTTGTTTACATCTACACCATTCCTGTATTTTCATAGGTGCACAAAAATCATATCAAAAACTCTCACCACAACCTCAACATCTGTTTTTTGTTTGTTTGTTTGTTTTCCTGCCCACTAGGGGATGTCCCCACTAACAATATCCCACCACAATGGTGATAATGGCTCCAGCCCTTGCTTTCCTGCCACTCTCTCTGCTGGCCAATTTCAGTGCTTCTTCATGCCCCTGTGCAGGGTGTGGTGTGCCTCCTCCTCTTGGGAGTAGTAATAACAAACTCTTCTTTCAAAGGTATTGACTTTCTCATGGTATTACTCAGTCACACCTATAAATTAAATTCCAGGTACATTTAAAGCAGTGTTTGAGAGTTTAATTTTAAAAGATTCTATTACAAGCTTGTTCATCTTTCTTGACATATATATGTATGTAGAAGATTGATAGACATACAAATGGATTAGATAATTTTACTAGCTATTTCTAGAAGTGCAGTTTAAAATTAGCGAGAAAATCTTTAACCCATGCCTAGTTGTGAAATGCAAGGTCTTTACGTCAATGAACCAGACAAAGCTAATAAAAATTAGACCGATATATTTTATGATTTAATAAATTAGCTATAAAGTTCTATTATGTCAATGTATCATATGAGAGGCCCTCCTTAGTTCTAGTCTCCTCCGACTCTGACATGATAATCAGGATCAGAATGACCTACAAATAAGAAATGAGCTCTTCCTTTAGCACCAGCCCTCTCTATCGTTCAGGTAGATTGCCCCAAGTTTTTCATACACATGGAATCACAAAGCAGCCTTAGGCTATGGGGAAGCAGAACGTGCTGGCTTACTATTGTGCAAAATAAAGATGCCCACCTAGAAATACTCCCCAGCAAAAATCACTCCATCAGGGTTATCATCTCTGTTGGAGATTTATTTCCATGGTTTGAAGTTTGCAGTTCCTCAAAGCTGAGGCAACACTATTGAAAATCTTCAGTGGATTTTATATAAAAACACACCAATGCAGACATTTTATGGGGAAAATGCCTTCTTACAACCAGTAGAGCATCCTCTCGAACAGTGATGTGATGAATTTCACCACAAAAGCGCCAAATTCCCCTCTTGAAATAATAACACAAAACCATGAGTGGATATTGAGTGTTAAGGATGTCCTTTTATGTTTCCTCATGAAGCTGTGGATTAACCTTGGCTTGCCAAGCATTTACAGGATAATCTTGTTTTTAACTTCAAAAGGCATGTTAAATGTGATAACGCCAGATAGCACCTCTCTCTTATTTGCAATGTTATCTTCTTTGGAGCACACAGGCAGCTGATGACTTGTGCTGTTGGGGCACTTTAAGAGGTCATACTGTCAGAAAAAAAAGGTGGAGTTTTAAAGGCTGTCCTGGGCTCTGCTAAATGTAATCCAATACAGTGGGTCTGATCCTGTCGAGTGCATGAAATACTCCAGAGGGTGCCAGGCAGTCTGTGGGGCCCCTGTGAGCTCACTTGCTTCTGGTTCTGTGTGATTATAAAGCCCACACGGCAACCGCATCCATTCCAGTACCACCAATCACCACCCCTTCTGATCCAGGAATGCAACATTGGAGGTTCATGCTACTTCCCAGAGGACCTTCTGCCTGTTCCCAAGTAGGGCTCCCTCTTCCCATTTTTTTTGTACTATCTTTCCCTCTCCCTCACTCCCATGATCTTCTATTATTTGAATTCCTTGTTGAATTGAAAGTATTGAAATTGAAACTCCTTGAAAAGAGAGGTTTGGGTCTACAACCCAAATGGAAGTTTATGGTGGTTGCTTTGAGTCTGGAATGTTTCCTTCTTGTATATTTTAGCCTGTGGCTGTCCCAGGGCAGGTGCTCATTTATGGAATGGATGAATTCTGCCACTACTCAGGCTGTCATCATGGGGATGCCTGGTTGAGCCAGTGGGGGGCTTGTAATTTTATGCAGCATTGTTGACACACCTTTGCAAGGTCCATCTCTTTTAGATCGTATAAATCCAATTTCTCGAGGGCAGTCTCTTTAATGAAAGGGCACATTTCCTCAAGTCCAGCTGGGAATAGGACTGTCCTCCTGCAGCAGCTGGGCTCTAATTGCTGAACATAAACAAACATCGTCTGGAATAGAGCCATCTTCCAACTCTGGATGCTATTCGTTTCTAAGACTGCCATGGTCATTTATTACTAATGACAGGAATCTGTAGCTGGCTGCGGTTGGCAGGCGTGTTCCTATGCAATCAGCATTTCAAACTGGCAGTGTGCTTTCGGAAAAACAAACAGCCTAAACTTATGGCTTTGTTGCCTCGATCTAATTTCCGTGTCCTACAGGAAGTCTTTCCATGTCACAATATGATCTATTTGTTGTTCATGTAACAAATTCAAGTAGAGTTGTGCATCATTGCCATATGCTGCTATTTAGATTCTTATACGTCTATGTTATGCACCTTTAAGGGATAAATGAGGTTGTTTAGGGAAAGCAACTGTTTCATATTTGAATTATTCAAGGCTGTCAGCACAGAAATTTGACATTGTTGAATGTCTAGAAATAAATAATCACGGAACTGTATAAGGGGTCATCCAGTACAAACCTGCAAGTTGACAAGAAAAACAGGGGAGGGGTAAAGCCCAAAGAGGAAGATAATCTACTCAGTTTGTTGGACCTACATTTTTTTCTTTGCAGAAATCAAGGATAACTAGCCCCTAATTACATGCTCAGCCTTGCCATCCACAAGGATATTATCCCTGTTTTAGACCAGAAGAAATTTAAGGACAATTACAACTTAAAATTAACAGTTCAGCCTTACCTGGGACATATTCTAATCTTATATCTAAATTTTCAGTATTTACAGGTTTTTTTTTCTATGCTTCTTGGGCCAAGCCTCCTAATGTGCATGCTGAATTTTACAAGCAATTACTAAATTATTTCCCATTGTAGCTCTAGATAATATTTCAGGGAATATTTACTATGTGCCACATACTGTTTTAAGTTAATTATGTGTTTCTTTATTTGATCCTCCCAACTACCCTGTGAGGTAAATACTATGGCCCTATTTTACAGTTGAGAAAAATGTTACAGAAATAAGTTCCATTTTTGCCAAAGTCTCACACAGCTAGTGAGTAGCTGAATCACAATTCAAAGCCACAGCCTGACTCCAGAGCCCATGCTCTTAAAAACCTATCGGTGACTTTTACTTGATTAAAAAAATGGTATCAATTGTCATCTTGAATGGATGTATTGTACTTTATGTAGGTTTCACTGGTGGATGAGGGTTCAGATGGCAAGAGTGTCAATCATGAAGGACTTGGCCAAGGTGAAATTGCCTACACTGGTTTACAACTGAATAAAAATGCTTGTTGGGTGTTTTTCTTTGTTGTTTTTTAAGATGAATAAAAAGCAAGGTCTGGTTAAGCATAAATCACAGCACATGTAAGAGGATAATGGTCAGTGTTACAAGAATTGCTTCCTGCATTAGATCTGAGGAGTTGGTGCAGTCCATAAATCCATCAGGGAAGGAATTCAAAACAGTGCTATGGGCAAGTACTGAGGGAAGCTGTAAAAGGGTGGATGGAATGAGACTCACAGGCAGGCCAAACATAGGTAATACATGTGTATTTGGTCTCTGTCCTGGAATTTCCTGTGCTGAGAGCAATAAAGTTGTCTGTTATGTTAATGAGGCTCTTTTGCACCTAAGATGGGGGCTGGTAGCCAGTGGAGCCAACCAAGGGATTCCAGGACTAGAACTCTCAGTCCTATCCCCAGATCTCCTGGGATGGGAGAGGGGCTGGAGATTGAGAACAATCACCAATGGCCAATGATTGGATCAGCCATGCCTATGTAATGAAGCCTCCATAAAAAAACAAACAAAGGACTAGCTTTGAAGAGCTTCCGGGTTGGTGAACATGTGGATAGATAGTCTGAGAGAGTGGGTTGCCTCCTAGAGAGGGTATGGAAGCTTCATGCCCCTTCCCACATAACTTGCCCTATGCATCTCTTCCACTTGGCTGTTATGTATTTTAAGTATTATTTTATATTAAACCAGTAATCTAGTAAATACAAGATTTTTCTGAGTTCTGTGAGCCCCTCCAGCTAATTAATGGAACCGAAGGGAAGGGACGGGGTCATTGAAAGACAGTTGTTCAGAAGCACAGATAACAACCTGGCCTTGTAATTGGCACCTGTAGTGGGAGTGGTCTTGGAGGACTGACCCCTTAACCTGTGTGAGATGTCTCTGAGTAAATAGAATCAGAAATGTGTTGTGCTGTAGAACAACAAGCTGGTGTCGGTGAATTACCTGGTACTGTGGGGGGAAATCCACACATTGGAATTGGGAGCAGAATCATTAGAGACACAAGACACAAGAAAGTACAGTCAGGGACATAGCATGTGGGCAGACAGATAGACAGTGAGCAGCAGGTAAGAAGCAAACCCTATACATACTGCTGGATTTCAGACCTAATTCCAATTCTTTTGCCCATCAGGTGGGAATCAGAACAAGACAAATGCTTTCCCCTTTGGCTCTTTTTCATCCTCTGGAGAGGCCTTGTCTGACCCCAGTTATCTCTGTCGCCATTAGTCTCAGGACACCTGCCTCTTCTTGCCTTTGTATACACAAATATGTATATACTCATTTGTGCCTATTTATTGCCTGTCTTCCCGACTCAAATACAAACATTGTGAAGTTAGCATCCCTTTCTGTTTTATTCAAAATCGAATATCCAGGGCCTGTTCATAAATATGCATCGAATGAATAAATGAATAAACAGGGATCAGGCGCAGGGATAAAAGAGATTAGCCCATTTAATATAATGAATTGGAGCTGAGGAGGAGACAGACAGTGGAGAGAAAAAAGATCACTTATGTTGAATTACCACATTACCATCACTTAGTATTGATGAGCTCCCCAAGTTCTCTAGTACTGGATATTATGGGTAGATAATGAAGACAGGAGACAGACATGTTTGCAAAGTCCCTTTCAAAATGTCATTGGTGGGAGGAGTTTTGTCCCCTGATAATAAGCTATTTGGAAATTCTTTGCTGTCATATAGAATGCTCACCAGAAATGGACATGTATTTACCTAGTATTTCCAGTAAAACATCTTTGAACGCACAGAATTAAAATGTTAATGGGTTAGCTTATTTCACTTATGCCTCTGTGAAATGAAGTTTAAGAATATCATATTCTTTCTATTTTCTCATCAAACAACACACACACAGAGTACAGCCTCTCCTTCTCCTCTCCTCCCCTTCCCAGTGGCCTCAATCTTTTCATTAAAGAAAAATTCACTCTTACAGGCCTCTCCTGAGGAAGTGTGATTACAGACAATGCCAAGAAGCACTCTGGGAGCCTCTAATGGGGAAGACACAAGACAAAGCAAATAGCAGGTCATTTTTCCAAGATATGGGCCCCCTGTCACGAGGAAGCTCTCCAGGCTGCCTCTCCTTTTATGTTTTTATTTGATTTTTAATAAAGAATATTAAGACTGTGAGCTGCCTGCCCTCCACAAACTCCCAAACACAGAATTACATTTGAGAGGCTAGAGGGAGGGAATGACAGTCCCTTGGAAAGGTGCAACTAAGAAAGCAGTATGCAATGTACTTCTTACCCCTGCTCCTGTCCTGAGGCATGGTGGAAAGAAGGTGCCTCTTATTAAAGGGCTGCCTGCTGTGTGGGGGTCTCCTTAGAAGTTTAGGACTGAAGCTCACAGGCCTGTGCAGATCCTGCTTATCTATTATTGATGCCTGCTTTCACTCTCTTCCTTCTCAGAAAGTTTCTCCTTTGGTCCACCCCATACCTCAACCTGTTTTTATTAGACCACAGTCAGAGCTAAAACAAAGGCTGTGTCAAAACAAATAAGCCCTTTGAGCCCTTATACTCATTCTGTCACTTTTTTTTTAATCAGAGAAAGTAATGACTTAGCATTCGGACAGATCACTTACCTACCTTCAGATTTTAATGAGACAATCATGTGGTAAATTCTGAATTTCGCTATTTATATTTCAGTTCAGTTCTTGACTTTGTGGAACCACACCTAAGAGATAATAGAAACGAGGATGGCACTTTTTCTTGGTTCTGGAGTGGCAGTCGTCATGCTTCCCATCTTCCCTTCCTCCTTCTTCCATGCCCTTTCAAAGGCACTGTCTGGTCCAGGAATCAGTGGCCAAACTTTGTAAGGCACTTTGCCAGAAAAGGGACATTCCTCTCAAACCCTTGCTGAGGCTTTGCCCAACCCTATTCCCATGTACATGTTTCTTGATAATTGATATTTGCAATTTTATTAGTCAAAATTTTCCTATTTTGTTTGTATACTAGAATGATGCTACTGGAGTCTGTTTATACATTGACCAAGCTATAGGACAGAAAGGAAAATGCTGAGAAGAAAGGGTTCTATTGAAGATTCATCTTGCATGTCTTGTGTGTGTATTTCCACAGGCCACAGTGATCAGCTTTGATGTAGAACATAGAAACAATAAGACTATCTGGTTATGTTAAAGGGCTTCATCTCCCTTTGCTATTTAAAAAGTACCAAGTAATTTTATGGTATCAATAACTCTTGTTTATGCATTTCAGAAAAGTGATCTCTTAGGAAAAATAAAATTTATTTGGGTCAAATTGTAAAATGCACAATTTGTATCTGAAAACCAGAAGTTGACAGCAAGTTTGTATCTTTTTTTTTTTTTTTTAGATCAAATGTGTCTCAAGAAAAAAAGAACATTTCTCATTTTTATAGCTAGAAACAGGGTATAGCATAACGAGGATAGAGCTTTTCAATTGTGAAAAATGATGCCAAGAATGACTGCAAAAGATAAATTCTCCACATACACTCCCAAAATGTTACAACTTTCATGCTAGGTATATCTATTCTTCTAAGATGGCTTTACGGTACAAGAAAATAAATATTTTCCCACAGAGGATAGGGTCCGTACTGCTTGAGTTAAATACCAGATTTTGCTTTCTACAAGGCCCCGTAGTTATGAGTATTCACCGTAATGCCATAAAATCACATCATAAATCTATATAACTACTTTCTTTTATATTCATTATTTGGGAGCAGAGGCAATACTCAGAATTAGAAGTAGCATCTACCTGGTCTGTTAGGAAGGAAAGACTATAACGTATACATTTTTTAAACAAACTCAATTTGGCATATTGTACAATGAGAATGTGCTAACCCAGTTATAGCACCCATAATTTGAACATGTTTTTTATCTGACAGAAAGTTATTTGACCAATAACAGATTTACCTATGCATTTATATGGTATAATTATTGTTATTTTAATAATGTCAAACACATTTGGCTGCATTCATCTTGTCAGTTAAAAATTAAAATCTGAGATACTGTAGAGGTACAAAATAAAAGTGTAGAAACCTTCAGGACCAGTTTCCCAGCAAAATCTTATTCAAGTTAAGTCCCTCTTGACCACCGAGGTTCGCATTCATATTCCCTTTTTATATGATTTTGGGCCAGACTCTGATTCATCACACCCTTTCCTCAGATTCTCTTCAGATGAGAACCTGCCTCAAAATCCCTTATCTATCTCCCCTATTCAAATTGCTTTCTAAATAGGCTTTCAACTCCCATTTTAAAGTATATTTCTAACTGTGTAAAACTTTGGTTTGTAGAAATCGAATTATGGGCATTTAAATAAAAAAGGAGAATATATCTGGGGTAAAAATAATACTTTTAACATTCCCTAGAACCAGTCAAAGAATGTAGCTACCCTATTATATTACTATCATGGCACCCCAACTGTCTTCAAGGAGCATGCGAACTAGAGATAGGATTGATATAAGGAAATAGTTGTCAAACCAATTAACATAGAATTAAGTGTTGATTCTGTGGTGTTTTGGACTGCCATGCAGAAGGAGACAGAGAAAGGGGGTTAGTCAAGGTGTGCTAGAGAAAGAGGTCAATGTCATTTTGAAGGAAATTAAGAAATGGTTTATGGTCAATTATGCTCTTACTCTTTCCACCCCATTGTGTACCAAGTGCTTTAGAGTCCCTCAGTGTTCTCCGAAATACCAGTATTATCTTTGAATTATTGGAATCATATCTAGGAATCCATGGACACCTTTCACGTAGGCTGTTGTAAATGAATTCCATGAACTCATCAGTGAATCTCTGTATACTGCACTAGGTGAGTTCTGATCTACTTGAGAAGTGAAAAATTCAGACACTAAAACAGACATCTGGTAGATATCAGAGTTAAGTGATTTCATATGTCTTATACACTGAATCCCTCAAATAGAAAGTGTATCTATCATGTCAGGTGTCATCCATGGGGTTAGAATGGCCACTAGAATTTCTTTTAAGAGCACCTATATAGAGGACTGAATTGCTTTATCCTAGGAGTGAAGCAGGGTGTTTATCCCAATATTTTGACTGTGTTGTCTCAAGAACGTTTTGCTCTTGCTCTGCATTACATGTGTTTCAGAAATGGGTATGTAAGACTGTGTCTCTAACTCTTCCACCCCATCTCATTTCTTTCTCTGTTTGAAAGAAACTCCCATGTTGATAAACAAACAAAATAAACAGTCTTTATCTAATTCCTAAACAAATAGTGTTTAACGTGACAACAATGGCTTTTCCATTTGTTTTCGGAACAACTTGGCTTCCAAGATTTGCTTTTTATAGTGATTGGCACAGGTTAAGCCATTGCCTACCATCCTGAGAATCTGGGGTTTTGGCCACAAAATAATCTTATCATGATGTATTATACTTTCCGGAAAACAAACAAATGAACAAACAAACAAACAAACAAACAAAAAACCACCAGCTTTCAGGACAAGATAGTTCTTGATAAAGGGTGTTCCTCAGGAACTTAATCATAAGTTGTTGGTTTTTTGATTAGCAGAATGCAAAAGTAATATTAAACCACTTGATTTTGTCAATTTCATTTCCTGGCTGCATCTCCTTCTCCTCTATCTCTTCTCCTTCTTCTCTATTCTATCTCTATCTCTATATCTCTATATCTCTCTATCTCTATCTCTACCTCTATCCCTCCCTTTTGCTATCTCACTGGTCTAAGTTCTAATATCTACTAATGGAGAATTGAGGCAATTATTCAGATAATTCAAGTTCAAAAAATGCCACACGACACTGTTGACTGATTTTATTATTTTTCACAATATTGATTTTCTTGGCCTGAAAAGCCTTAATAAGTGTCCACTTGGCCTGAAATTCACATATAAAGACAGCTTCCAGCAATTATCAAACAAAAGATGAAATTTTAAGGCCTTTTTGAGCATTCAATTTCTTTTAGTCCTACCACATGAGAGCCAGGCCTTATTTTCATGACCACATCAATTGCTGTGTTTCAGATAATACAGTCTGGAAAATACAGGAGGAGGATGAAATTATTCTTGAAGCTCTTACCCTTTCTAGACCATGAAGAATTTTAAAATATTTTTTACTAAAGCATAGTTGGCATACAATGTTATATTAGTTTCAGTTGTACTAGCACAATGAGTCAACATTTATATATCTTACAATGTGACTACACTAAGCCTCATAACCATCTCTCAGGTGTTAAATTATCACAATATTATGATGTTCCCCTTCACCTTTTTCACTCCCCCCGGCCACATACACCTCTCCTTTGGCAACCATCAGTTTGATGTCTGTTTCTATGAGTCTGTTTTTGTTTCATTTGTTGGTATTTTTGTTGTTGTTGTTTGTTTGTTGGTTTTTTTGATTCCACATGTAAGTGAAATCAGATGATATTTGTCATTTTTTACTTATTTAACTTAGGATAATACCCTATAGGTCCATCCATGCTGTCATAAATGGCAAGATTTAATTCTTTATATTGCTGGGTAATATCTATCTCTATCTCTCTATCTCTCTATCTCTACCTCTATCTCTATCTCTATCTCTCTATCTCTCTCTATCTCTATCTCATAGCTATACCTATACCTATATCTATACCTATACCTATATCTATATCTATATCTATCATCTATATTATCTTCTATATATATATCTATCTTCTTTATCCACTCATCCATCAATGGACACCTAGTAAATGTCCTTGTCTTGGTTATCCTATGTAATAAAGAGGGAATATGCTAATTGACCCTCACACTGTTGCAAAGAGGGCGGTGCCCACAGCCAATAAGGAGAGAATATGCTAATTGGCTGCCCCACCCTCAAAGATGGTGGTGCCCACAGCCAATAAGGAGGGAATATGCTAATTGACTGCCCCGCTCTCAAAGATGGCAGCGCCCACAGCCACAAGATGGCGGTGCCCAGTCCCCTTTGCTATACGCCTGCCTCCGGAGTCCCCCAGTCCCCTCAAACCCCCTCCCACCCAGGGCCAGTCGTAGCGCAGGCAAGCCTCCAATGGAAGCTGCCCAGCCACCCAGGGCTGGCCTGTGGCACAGGCAAGCCTCAGATGGTGGCTGCCCAGCCTCCCAGGACTGCCGGAGGCTCAGGTATCCAGGGCCAGCTGAGGCTTGCGCTGCCAGCAGTGGCAGCAGCAGAGTTTGATGGGGGCGTTGCCTTCCCCTGATTGCCTCCCACCCCTGAGGGCTCCCAGACTGTGAGAGGAGGCAGGCTGGGCTGAGGGACTCCCCACTCCAGTGCATGAATTTTCATGCACTGGGCCTCTAGTTATAAATAATGCTGTACTAAACAAAGGGAGGATCATATAATTTTTCAAGTTAGTGTTTGTTTGTTTGTTTGTTGTTTTTTTTTTAATAAATACCCAAAAGTGGAATGGCTGGGTCATATGGTAACTCTATTTTTAGGTTTTTGAGACATCTCCATACTATTTTCCATAGTGTCTGCACCAATTTACAACCCCACCAACAGTGCATGAGGGTTCATGAAGAATTTCTTAATGTGAGCCTGATCAGTGCTATATCAGAAGAGGCATTTGTGGAAACTAGTGGTAACATCAAGAGGACTTCAACATTTACATTTCCCTCTGAAATAGAAAATTAATACTGCCTTCTCCTGAAAATGCTGGCTGTGTGCATATTTAGATAACTTTTATTAGCTAACGATTTAGAATCCAGTGAAAGTCAGCATCTTCCTAGTCAGTTTACATACTTAATTAAAACTCTATTAACTTTATTTACTATGCGAAATAATGATTTGGGGATTTGTGGATTAGAGGACTTTTGTTAGGGAGCTGGAATGTGCTGATATCATGGGGTTTCTTCATAGATTCTGTCAATCATATACATGGCAACAGTTGTTCCACAAGTCATAAAGGTTTGAAGCAGAGAAAGAAGGGCTCATTGTTTGAGGAAAGTAAACTTTTAAATCTTCCCACTTAAATGTACATAGGTAATTTTAGTCTCCAAAAAAAAATCCACCTTAAAATGAGATCCTCTCTCCTTGATTGGAAGGTAACAAGTTCTCCAGGAGTTGTGGATGGGGTCTCTAGTTGACAGAGAGCAATTCATAACGTAGGGACAGACTGGGGCAGTGTGGGCTCCTGTGTTTTGCAAGATCTTCTTGCTTAAGGAAGAATGTCTCTTCATTTTTTCAGTTATTTCTTGGCATTATTTAATGGTTTAAACAATTTTCTATATATTTAAACACGTATGTTTTGAATTGTCTTGTTGCTGGTCTATAAGTTAGGCAGGATAGTTTATGAATTCCAATTTTAAGTGGGAACACTGAGTTCCAAAGATCCTGAGGGTTTAAGACTGTGGCCTAAGTCACACAGACAAAGCAGAAATGGTCACTCAACTGGATACTGTCTTGAGTCTCCAGGGGCCTGGCATCTGTTGTTTTAGCAAAATGCGTAAGTGTGACTTATTCCATTTGGTCATGTATGGCATATATAGAAGGAAGAACAAGAGTAGCCAAGTTGGTTAGAGCATCATCTGATTTGCCAAAGTTGTGGATTTAATCCTCAGTCAGGGTACATATAAGAAGCAACCAATAAATGCATAAATAAGTACCAACAAATTGATGTTTCTCTCTCTCTCAAAAAAAAAAATCAATAAACTAAAGAAATTTTTAAAAAAGTGGGTCTGGAGGCTAGGTGGCCATGGCCTTTTTAGAAGAGTCAAGTACTGGAACATTTCAGACATGTTCTTTTTTAGCTATGGTTATGGATGCTGATGTGAGATGTTTTTGTTGTGGTGGTTGTGGGTTTTTTTTAAGTCATCTTCCTTTTGGACTCTTTGCAAAAATATATTCTAGGTACATACAGATGATAATCTAATTTACATGTGTGATGTTACTTTTCTTCCTTTGAATACTTGCCTGGATGGATTAGTTCAATAAATCAGGTTAAGAATAATTGATCCATCAAAATGTATTTATTTAACACCTACTATGTGCCTGGGTCTAGGTTACATACTGTGCAAGATGTAGAAAAACATGAAACATGGTTCCAATTTTGGTACTGACTATATTCTGAGAGGTCCTGCACTCACATCCCTCCCCAGCATCTAGTGATTCAGGTAAAATGGGGAGGAGCTGTGCAACACCTGAGTGCTCAGTCTGAGAGGCCAGGTCTGCTGGGGTTTCTTCATAATGAGACTGTAATGTAACCGTGGGGTTTCTGTATCTCAGTGATGGTTTCCCAGACCTACCCTCAGAGCTGTTTCCCTCCCCCATCGTTGGGAGTGATTTACGCACCTCTCCTGTGTAGGTCCTATGCTTCAAAGACACAGGGTGATGGGAGGGGCTCAGTGAAGTCCAATTCCCTAATAGGCAATTTCAGGCTGTTGGGAATTCCATTTATATGAACAGCTAAGATATATGAAATCTCACCTGCCTCATGGATTGGAGTCTCTTTTCTTGTTTCTAATCATTATGACTCAGGAAAGGGAGAGTGGGGGCGATGTTTCCTTTTAACTTTTCTTGTAGAAGAACATCCTAAAAATACCTCTCTCTTCTACATATGGGGTCACTACAGGCTTTCTAATGTCTACCGAGACACCCAAAACCTTCTTCTCACCATTGCCTTCCACTTCCAGGCACAGTCCTCATTTAGAAGTACGTGTGTGTGTGTGTGTGTGTGTGTGTGTGTGTGTGCGCGCGCGCTTGCCCATGTGCAGGACGTATATGTGTCTATGCATCTGTGTGTAATGGAGTGTGCTGAGGATATGATACAGGGTAGTGCTTCTTTTTTTGCCTAGGAATAATTGGTGTCATTTTATGGAGGGAAGGCTTTTTGTGTGTGCCTTTTTTCAGAAGTAGATATTTGAAATGATTGTACTCAGATTGCTGAGTTTCCTCCCAACCCTTTGGGGGTGAACGTGGGGGGTCTCAAACAGGAATGCTCTGCATTTTAATTACTTGTTTTTCCCTCCTGAGGTGTGTTATTTTTAAGGTTGTCAATTTAAAGTAAAAATACTCTTCTAAAGCATTGGGATAAAATGGAAAATGGCACTTTGATATAATTTTGGGGAAAGCTCTTGGATCCTAACATTGTGTCTAAAGTTAGGTCCATGTAACAAATGATTATTTAACCAAGTAAAAGCAAAGAGCCAAGCAGCGTAGAATATTAAAGTTCCTCTCCAGGGCGCTGGGCACCGTGAGGGATTAACAGAAGTCCCTTCCCTGTGATAGACTGCAAATGAAAGAGACAGAATATGATTCAGTGACAAACAAAAATAGCAGAGCGTGATCAGGACATGGCAAAGAGCTGTGGAGGCACAGGCGGGTCATCAGCCACAGAGTTTCAAGTGCTAATGGTTTTACTCCTGCAGGTTCCGTCAGTGGGACATGCTTTGTACTTGCAGTTGCTGTGACACTTTGAAGGTCTTTGCATTTATTAAATTTCTATGTACTGTGTTTCTTTTTATTCCTTTTATTTCATCCATTATTCAAAGGAAGGAACACATTTATTGATAACATCTCCCAATGAAATACAGATCTGTTGCAACACAATGCCTACCTCCTATTAGCATTTTTGTTAGTTTTAAAAATTAAAAATTCACCCACAGACATACATTCCCACCATTACACATGATGATAAAGAGAAAGCTCCCTTTCTATAAGAAAAAACATACTAGGAAAATGACTACATTTCAGAATGAGGAGTTGATTATGATCGATTCACAAAGTGAAATTTTAAGGCCTAAGCATGTATTTTAGGAATAAGCCAAGGTTGGCCATTAAGAAATAACAACATTAAACTGATATTTACAAGTAGATCTGACTATGTGTAATTCCAAGAAAGGATTCCTGTGGTCAGGACAAAGCCCATCCTGACTCTGCAAGCAGGGATTAGGAGTGCCCTCGTCAGAGCCCCCTTACATTGCAGGAGAAAAGCAAACAACTTCAGGGAAAATGAGGATTCCAAGTGGACCTGTCCTCAAAATGAAGGGCAGTCCTCACACTTCCTCTTGAGACGTTTCCTCCCTATTTTGGGGACTGTACATCCGCTGTTCTGGCTGGCACACATATTCCACTTGCACGTATGCCAAATCCCTCTCCTGGGTTTCTGTGAGAGTAGTTAATCTACTGAACAGCGTTTTGATTAGACAAGAAGATCGTTTCATCTTATCTGGGGACAAGGAAGTGGCATGAACAAAGGCTCTGCTTATGTCTCTCTTTCTAAATGACTTCCTAATCTGTGGAAGGGTTCCTGATAGAGTGGTCTCCGCTCAGGCGCTCTCTGCTAAAGCAACCTGTTCCTCCAGGGTAAAGGCGGACAGAGCTTTCTGCAGCCCATTTGCAACCGTCTTCTGAATTCACTGAAACACAGTATTCAGGTCCAGGAAAAGTGAATTTTGACTCTACATAGTTAAATGAGTAGGGGTTATAGGTGGACGAAAAAGATTGAAAATAAATTCTGGCTTAGAAGGGCTCTTTATAAGATAGAAAAATCAGGAAGAATCTATTTTTTTTTCTCTAGAGGTTATTATAACCCTGAACAGGAGACTCAAATAGCTGTTGGAAAGGATTATAGCTTTTGTCTCTTAAAGGTATTAGTGGCAAACTGGATTAGCTCTCCTTATCAGTTTTGGATTGAGAAATACTCTTGTAATGACACAGCCATCCATAATGAAGTGCTGCTGTGTTAATACCTATTAGTGGTTGGTCAGACATAAATCTTTGAAGACTGAATAAGACAGTAGCCATATTTCCCAAACTGAAGATGAAGAATCAAATTCTGAAAAAGTGCTAATTCTTAGTTTCAAGTTTACCTACAAATAAATGTGTGAGATTAATGTATATTAATAATATATGTAAGAAATCATACACATTAAAAATAAAATGTATGAAATTAGAACACTGAAAAATTCTAGACATATGGTAGCTTTATAGGTGATCTGGTGAACAATTATTATTCTAATTTTTATTTTTTTAAATATGTTTTTACTAGAGGCCCGGTGCATAAAAATTCATGCACTGGAGGGGTGTTCCTCAGCCCGGCCTGTCCCCTCTCACAGTCTGGGAGCCCTCAGGGACAGGAGGCAACCTGGTGATCAGGGGAAGGCGACGCCCCACCACACCTCTGCTGCTGCCACTGCTGGCAGCACAAGCCTTGGCTGGTCCTGGTTACCTAAGCCTCAGGTGGCCCTGGGCGGCTGGGCAGCCGATATCTGAGGCTTGCCTGCACCTTGGGCATGGTCTGTGCAGCTGCCATCTGAGGTGCAGGCAAGCCTCGGGCCGGCCCTAGGCGGCTGGGGGGCTGAGGGGACTGGGGGACTCTGGAGGCAGTCGCATGGCAAGGCCGGGGACTTGGCTGCTGCCATCTTGTGGCTGTGGGCGCTGCCATATTTGAGGGTGTGGCAGTCAATTAGCATATTCCCTCCTTATTGGCTGTGGGCACCGCCATCTTTGAGGGCAGGACAGTCAATTAGCATATTCCCTCTTTATTGGCTGTGGGTGCTGCCATCTTTGAGGGCGGGTGGTCAATTAGCATATTCCCTCCTTATTGGCTGTGGGTGCCGCCATCTTTGCAACAGCTTGAGGGTCAATTAGCATATTCCCTCTTTTTTTAGATAGGATTGATTTCAGAAGGAGGATGGAAATCTTCTAGCAACCACACTGGTCTAACTCACCTTCACTCTTAGCTGGTTTATTGCAAGATTCTGACCTCTCTCATTGCTTCTATTATTGTTAGATTCACATCCACTTTCTATGGTTGGGAGAATTAACTTTTCATAATATAAGCTTATCCTAACATTGCCTCTTCATTACATGGTTAAAAAAAACCAACAACTAAAAAACCTTACACTATTATATAGGATCAGATGCGACCTGTTCACCAACATCATATGTGGCAAAAATGATCCTTTTACTCTATGGATACCCCAGCCACTTTCACATTCTTTTATTTCCTCAAATCCACTGATTTATGTTTTATTTGAAGGACATTACACATGTTATTTCCTAGAATGCTCACCTCTTCAGTTAGTTACCTGTACTCCCCTCCCTGCCCACCAGCCTCACATGTATTTCTTATGGCTTCCTCCTCCTTAACCAATAGTTTTAATCTCAGAACCCAGAATTAGATTGACTTCTTTATTTCCACTACTAGTTATCATTAAGCTCACTGGTTTTACTCATTACCTTTTTTAAAAAGAGCTTTATTGAGATATTATTCACATACTATAGAATTCACCCATGTAAAGTAGACAGTTCAATGGAGTAGAAAACCATTGCTACAGTAAATTCTAGAACATTTTCATCACTGCAGTGGTTTTATTCTTCACACTTGCATAATTTGTAATGATATACTTTTGTTTGCTTAACTCATTTATCTTCTGTCTCCCTCACCAAATGGTAGGCTCTAGGAGGACAGGAGACAGGTCTCTTTATTCACTACAGTGTATTCAATGCAAAGCCTGGCATATAACAAATATATATTGGTTGAATATGAAGAGGAATCTTGGGAGAAGGGGAGTTTTTCATATAGAGGAAACAGTACAATTAAAGGCACCAGATGGGAAATAATATGACAAGTTTAAAGAACTGAAAGAAACTGGAGTAGCTTGACAGAAGAGAACAAAGGAGCCAGTGATGTTAAGATTAGGCTGGTGAGGTAGGCAGGGGCCTTTAAGGCTTTGTAGGAATTTCAGAGTCACCAGAAAATTAACATGTTAACTCCAAATAAATGAAGACAATATCTACACATCCTTTTCCAAGCAAGTTTCTGAATCTGTTTTATAAAAAAAGTTATTCTCAGTAGTATTATGTAGGTAGTTTAACTGTATCCAGTCACTTAGGGCCTTAATTATCAACATGCATTTTTGCCACTAACCAAATTATAATAAAAAAAGAGAGAAATGTTTATTTTCTTCTCAGTTAGAACAGGAATTCCTCTTAAAGGAGCTCTCCTTAATTAAATTCATTGATGAGCTTCTGAGGGAGAATGTGAGACCCTAACACAGTTTCTGTGTGTGTGTGTGGCCCACAGGTCTCCTATGTGAGTCCCATATGATTATTGATATTTACATTCTTGAGTCCTACCCTAATTAATTGAACCAGAATTGTGGGGGAGGAGGTGGGAGGCATGTTCTGAGGCCCACAGTAGATCATGAATCAAGGTGATTGTGCAGTTACAATGGTAAATGCTCCCACGTAGTATTTATTCAAAAACAATCATCACATTCATAAGTGTTTTCATTAAGAATGTTTTTGATTTTTTTGGGGGGAAGGGGGTGGTGTGTGTGTGTGTGTGTGTGTGTGTGTGTGTGTGTGTATGTCAGTGGTTTACACCTGGCTCAGTGCTGCAGGAACAGAGGAACAGAGGAAGCAACTTAGAAGGAGATGCCTGAAGGCCGAGGAGAGCCTGAGAACTTGAGCTTCTCCAGAGCTAGCAGAGGATTTAGAGAGAGCTTTGTATGCCCATAGCGGGCGTCAGGGTTTCTAGCTAGGCTCCTCTCAAGGATTTGGTGTGGCTGAAGGGCAGCTGGGTCACACAGTTAGACACTGAGCGCCGCCTCTTTCTCTGTTTTGTGTGATGCTGGCTGGCCAAGGCCTTCAGGAGCAGTCAGTGGATTTGTCTCACGCCACTTCCTCTCCAGGAAAAGTCTCCAGGGAGTTGAGAGGCAACGTATCTGCAGCCTGGAAAACCCTAGTGCCCAAGTTGCTCACCTACATCCCAGTCACAGGCAGTATTGGCTGGTCCTCAAAGCCTCTTTCCACCACCCAGCTCCTCAGCCAGCGAAAGCAGAGCAGTTCTTCAGGGAATGGGTTTGCTAAGGAGTCCAGAAATCTCAGCTCCCTCTTTCTGGTTCACTAGAAGCGAAAGAGTACAGTGTAAGAGCAAGAAAGATAAGAAATCCTTTTATGCAGGCAGAGAGAAGAGTCTGGGATATCTAAAAATATCACTGGCATTCTTAAAAATCACTTTCCTGTGCAGGTACTTCAAGAGGTGCTTGAGACCCATTTACTCTGAACATTGGAAGAAATTATTTCTTTATGGGATGTAAATAACCATGCCATTCATGTGACAGTCAGTGCAGATAATTTTGTAGAGCAAATTGATTTTAGAGATTAGGGTAGTCCAGTCTCCCTTTAAGAGAAACTAAGCTACAAAGACTTTCCCAAACTCACACAGTTTGATTATAGCCGAGGTAGGATAAAAATATTTTTAAAGCAGCTCAGGTTATGATTAATTTTTTCCATTACAAGTCATCCTGTGATGTGTCAACAATATGCTTGTCAAGAGAATGCAAACATTAATTTGAGTGTAAATATATTCAAATTCAATTTATGGCAACTCTATGAAAAAGATGTTTGAAGCAATGGCCTAGATAATTCTGGACACATAAAAAGGGCCTCATTTTTCTGCATTTTAAAAACCCTGATTTAATAGATTCTTTCTAATTCTGTTTTGCTTGAGCTTTGCCTAAACACAATGTTTTAAATTTTATTGTGTTTTTTTTTCAACAATTTTCTTAGAAGCGTTTTTAATTTTCTCTTGTCCCAAGCATGATAGTTGCTTCCAAACGAGTATGCTTGCACAAAATCATTGCCCTGTTCAAAGCCCTTGATAATTTTACTCTTCTAAATGGTTGGTCTGAAAGCCACATTCATATTAGTTCAAACCTAAATAATCTCAGTTTATCACCACAGAATCTTTGGTGACAACAGTAAATTTAGGTTACTGACATGATAATTTTTGTTGTTTTTCTATCCCTCCATCACTTAACTCTTTCCATCATATATTTTACATACATGCATATGTGGCTAATGCAGATAATTTTCAGGTAATGTTCCCTGGTTGAATTTGGTTGTACAGAGTGGAGTCCTAAAGCTTCTTGGTGAAAATTAACTTGAACAAATGGCCTCTCTTTCTCCAAACATTATTATGTGCTTTGCTTGCCAATAAACTCTTACAGAAGTGTATTTTAAGGTGAGATAAACTTGGAGAATCTTTATTTTATTGGAATCTCAGCCTGCTAATTTTCACACAGGGCAGGAGAGCTATTGCTAACATCACTCAAGTCGATTTTCCATTTGCCTGACTTCCACATGTCACTAATGGGGGAAAGGGTCACCTGCCCACATATTTAATACACTGCCCCCTTTGGGGGATCCCCTGCTATGTAGAATTGACTTGAAGACACTTTATTGCTCTTTCTCCTCTTGGAGCAATGCGTAAATTCCCCCTCCTCTCTCATCAAATGAGGTCCCTGACCCTCCTAAAACAGGATGAATTAATCTCATTAAATAATTCAAATTAAATTGCAGTCACTTGATATGTTACCCTTCCTAGAATATGCATCTTAAACTTTATCCAGCATTATTTATACATGAATAGGAAATAATTTTTTGGTCAGGAAAATTTCTGAATCACATTTTACAGATTACAATAGTATTTGTGCCTGCTTTGCTATTTGAGTAATAGATTTATTGAGTGACATCTATAAAGATCAGTTGTTTGTAGAGGGCTACTCATCAATATACAGATTTATACTTGGTTATATGAAAGACATGAAATTATCACTTTATATCCCATGTGATGGCATCCAGAGAAAAATGGGGGTTTGTTTTATAAGTTAGGAAGATTATTTTTCAACAGATTTTCCTACTCTTGGTATAGTATGAAATGGGTTACATGCATATTTTGGATCAGTCACTAGGAAGGGGGATGAATTATCAGATGCTGGCAAGAGAAAAATAGTATCTAAATAATAAAATAAAATGCAATGCCCAATATTTGTATCATAATATAACATTTCCTAAATATTTTCACATGTTCTGTTTTATATGATATTCACAATCACCACTGGTAATATCTGGAGTAGTTACTCAATTTATTTGTTTTCTAACCTTATTTTTCATCCCCTTTTAACCTATACTGCATCCATACTTATTTTTCAATCCCATTCCTGAAGACAAAACCATCTTCCTCCTTTATGCTTTTCTTTGTCTGTAATGGCTTTACTTTATTCTTTATCTTGGAAGCTTTTGTTGATTCTTTAAGACCCTGGTCATTTTAATTAAAATTTAGACCTTTATAATATTGGTGCTACTAGTACTTTGTAAAAATCTCTGTGATAGCATTTGTAAGTTTCTTTTATAATTACCTATTTTCACATTTATTTCACTTTCTATAACATGAAGCTGAAGGTAAGTGGGCAAGGCAGGAAGAGTCTAGAACCCTATTTTAATTACCTTTGCTTTTCTAGTAGCTAGTAATTACTGATAGGTAAGCATTCAATAATTGCTAAATGGAAAAATGAGACAAAACATGTATGTAGTTCTTTAACTTTGATCAAATCTATGTTTTTCATTTCTTTCATTTCCAAATGGTAAAAAATGAGGCTGATATGAAGAGTAAATTATGAGTGTTATCTTCCAAGGGTATAATATTAAAATTGGGTACATGCAAAAATCTTTTGGAGAGTGGAATTTACAAAGATAAAATGTAATAGTAATAATAATGATATGATCATTCAGTCATCCAGCAAATATTTATTTTACAATATGCTACATGAGGCAGTGCATGTAGCGTATTGTAGCCTGGGAAATATAGTCACTTTTTCTAAACATCTGTACCTATTATTTATTCAGACAAAAATAGCCATTTGGAATGTTTTCAGAGATGCCTGAATCTCTCCATTAACAATCAGGCATTCTTCTAAAATGTGGACTTTCAAGGCCAAAGACTTCAATACCACGTGGACCATGGGGGACCTCTGGTTTTCTGCCAGACAACCAAACCCATGCATCCCTGCATTTGGATGGACGGTTTCCCATAGGGACCTGGGGCAGATTGGACCCAGCATTGGCACAAACTTGGCTTGGAGGAATAAGCTCCTGGAAACCTCAATTAGTGTTCAGTGTATGAGCATTAAACAATGCTCAGGCTAGAAACAATACATCACACGGCAGGTCCCAGGAAATAAGCAGACGGCTGGCAGCCAGCCAGGGCAAGGGGCCAAGATACTTGTCAAGGCCAATTCCTCATAGAGAAATGACAGCAGGTTTGAGGACAGCAGGTATGACCTGAAGAGATAATCATATTAATTACACTTTGAAAATGGGAAGAAGACACAAAGAAAGTGGTTTTTATTTGTCTATCTAATAACAGATTTTACCTTTTTTGCCCCCTCCCCAGATTTCTTGAGAGTCTGAAAGAAATGAATGCAGTGAAAACTAAATTTTAAGCAATGTTAACATATATTAAGTATCAATGCACATCAGATATAGTTACACATAGAGAATAGCGAGGTTAGGCAACATGTTCTAGGAAACTCAACTAACAGTGATGGAACTGAACTAGAAATTAAACCAAGATAATCTGGCTCCAGAGTTCAGTCTTTTAAGCATAATGCTGTACTGCCTCTGTATTCTGTTATAATAATTAAGAAAGAAAACAAACAAAAAAACACACACACCCAGGGCTAGAGAAATAACCCAATGAAACATAAAACAGAACTCAGAGATAGACTCTGGCTTATCCAGAATCTTGCTATCTGACAGAGGGGGAAAAATACATCTTTTGAAAAGGAAGGCCTATTTAATAACACTAGCACACTGTTATTAGTGTGGGAAGAACAATGGGCTAGGGGTTAGCAGATAGGCCTTTTACACCTGGCTCTCCCACTGGCTGTCGCTACCACTATATGTGTATCATATAACTTATTGACTTATGCTTCTTTAGCTTTAAAATGATGGAATTAGAATCAATAGGAACCTCTTTAGTTCCTTTCTTATATAATGTTCAAAAAGAAAAACTTCTCTCTATTGATGTTAGTTATTTCTTTTCACTGGGAACAATAGAGTTATAATTAGTTAGCTGCAAACTAATTAAACATATAAACTTTGTAATAACTTTATCTGAAAAACCTTAAGATCCTAAATGGAACATTACAAGAATGTCTAAACTTTGAGCCAGAGAAAATAGTCAAGAATCAGGCTAACATCTACTGTGTTAGCTTGTTGTTCTTAAAACCTACTGTATAACAGGAACTTCCAGCAAGCCAGTTCATGGGATCTCTTTCTTCACCAGTGATACCTAACATTTAAGCAATTGCCATATTCTTCAGGATTTTGTTTCAATGGAACTTCCATTTGGTACTATTTCTGGACTAATTGAGGCTACTATGCAGCAATAACCCTATCCCCCCAAAAAATCTCATGGCTTAAATGAGCTCACTTCTTAGTGTGCCATAGGGGGTGAGAAGAATTTCCTGGCTAACACCTTTCCAAGAAAAGATGCAGGACTTTGGCTTCTTTTCTAGAATGCCCCCATTACTTCATGAATGCAGATGAAGAAAATGCATATATGGAAAATCAGAAACCCTAGTTTATGACCAGTTTCATTTGAGTTTCTGTATAGATAATGGGCTATAGGAGACAAGATAGGATGCTCGTTAGGAGATGATTGTGACAATCAATGTGGGTGAGAAGTGATGATGGAGAAGAGTTAGAAGTGGAGGTGAGAGGAGACAGGATGTTAGAAAAAAATGTCAGAGACAACCAATAAGATTCGGTGAATGAGTGAGGAGTCAATATTGACTTGAAGGTTTCTGGCATGAGTAACTAGAGAGAAGACTTTGGGTAGAGCAGATTTTTATAGAAAGGTTAGAAGATGAATTTTTTTTTTTAGTCCTCACCTGAGGATATTTTTCCATTGATTTTTAGAGAGTGGAAGAGAGAGGGAAGGACAGAGAGAAATATCAATGTGAAAGAAACACATCAATTGTTTGCCTCCCGCACATGCAGGGGAGGAGCCTGCAACCAAGGTATGTGCCCTTTACCAGAATTAAACCCCAGACCCTTCAGTCTACAGGCCAATGCTCTATCCAATGAGAAAAACTGGCTAGGGAAGAATATTAATTTAAAAAAATACATTTTTATTAATTTGAGAGAGGAAGAGAGATAAAGAGAGAGAGAGAGAGAGAAACATCAATGATGAGAGAGAATCATTGATCAGCTGCCTCCTGCATGCCCACACTGGGGATCAAGCCCACAACCCAGGCATGCCCTGACTGGGTATCAAACTGGGACCTCCTGGTTCATAGGTCCACACTTAACCACTGAGCCATGTCTGCCAGGGCATAAAATTAATTTCAAAGATATTAAGTTTGAGATGTTTAATAGGTAAGCATTTGAGGTTTTGAGTAAACAGCTGGATAGATGAGTCTGAAGTTGAGGGGAGGTCTCTTCACCATCAAGTCGAGTCCACAGCTTTAAATACCATCCTATGTAATAAAAGTGTACTATGTAAATTGTCTCCTCAACTGGGAGTTGGGCCAGGGGCGGGGCCAGCCGGGGAAAGGAAGGAGGCCCTGGCTAGCAGCCAGCAGCCGCTAGGGACCCTACCAGTGCACTATTTTGTGCACTGGGACTCTACTATATAAATAGATCTAAGAGGACAAAAAGAGAAAGGCTAAGGCAAGGTAAAGGCCTGGTAAAACATTAAAACACTCTTATTAGGTGAGTAAAACTGTCTAAAGATAACACTGCACTTTTTATTTTACTAATTAGAAAACAAACATGTAGGTATAAGAGTATTTTGAAAAACTTAAAGGTTAATTTTAGTAGAATTCTACTTATGTTGTACCTTATAAATTCCTGGAGAAGAAGAAAGCAAAGATAATTCATATAATACAAAAATAAATAAAATTAAGCAAAGAGAAAAGACATTTTAAAGTTCATATTATACAGGAAAATATTATAATAATAGGTGATTGGTTGAAAATGTAGATATATCTGTAATCACTTAATTGAAGCAGATTATAACATGAATTCTCTCAGGAGTTGTTTTTAAAACTTTATTCTGTTTAATAGGCCAGCTATTAAGAATAAAGTGGCATATAATAGCTATAAATATAAATTAAATGGAGCCCTGGCTGTGTGGTTCAGTTGGTTGGAGCATCCTTCCATACACCAAAAAGGGTTGGGTTCGATTCCTGGTAAGGGCACATAGCTAGGTTGCCAGAGACAAAAAGAAGTTTTGGAGTACATCAGTAATATAATTCCAAATTTACATGAGTAGATCCATATCAAATTTTGAATCATACAGATTATTCTCCTGTGTTTAAAAAATGCTTTGTGTACTAGGCCCTGAAAAGAGAAAGTGGCTATTATTCACCAAGACCCTGCTATGTTCGAGCACCTGTGTTGGATATTTTATGTTCATTATCTCTTAAATTTTTAATCTTACAACTATATGGGATTGATGCTACTACTCTTGTTATACACAGAGGCTCTAAGAACACCAGCCTAAGTTAAACAGGTAATAAGAGGCAGAACACAGATTCAAACCCCGATCTGCTTATTCTACAATCTGAGTTTGTTGCATTATTCCATGTAGCATTAAATTTACTCTTCCACTTATGTGTTGGATAAGCAAATACTTTAGGCTCAAAAGATAAATCCCCCCTGCTCTGATGAGTCCTGGTCAGCATGCTGACAATCTAGTCATTTGTTGGATGAGGAAGGGCTGTCACCCATTGTCACTACTCATGTTTCTTGTTAGCAAATAAGTCCCATCATTCATTTGCTCTGTCAAGTGTTCTTCCGCTTAATCATCATTTTCTTATTTCCCAAGAAGCAGATCAGCTGTGTGGACTGTCCTCTGACTGGGCTCAAGAGGAGGTGACTAAATTCAACTCCATTGCTGAGACAGTGTACAAACTTTGTTCTTTAATTACTCCTGCTTACCTTCACCATGTATCCTGATTCATTTGCGTAAAGCCACTGCAGTAGTAGCTGCCATAGCAAATGCTCTCCTGAGCGTCAGATTAATGTTCCCCTTTGTTTCCAGCTTATCTGCAGCCTGTCTATAGTAATATACTCAACCCAAACAAGCCTATTTTTCACTCCCAGCTCTCCTTTTATGAGTCCCACTGACAGTTTCTTAATAAATAATGCAGTTCTAAATGTTCCTAAGCTTTTCTCCTTATTAATAATTCCAGTAGCTTTCCCATGGCTGAAGGGTTTTATTTGGTCGCTGGCTTGATTTTATTCTTGCCTGTTTCTCTATATTTTACTTCCTTAGACTACTGTCTGGGCAAGCTGAGTGTTACAACAGTGCCACATTCATAGCAGGTATTCAATGAGTTAGTGCACACTATACTTTCAGACCTATAGCATAGACTTCCTTTTTTGTTTTCAGGTCTGGCTCTTTTGTCATGGAAACAAAAGACAGTCCTTGGGTTCCATTGAGAGAAATCTTAGGGCTGGTTCTCTGGAGACACATTTGACATCATATTTGCAAAACATATATTAGAGTTCAATTATTACCTTTACATAGAGAACTTTATTTTTGGTGTTTGCGCCAATGTATTCTTTATTTTATCTACAATGTGAGACATTATGACTAAGGCCTGCACACACACCTTTGTCACAAAAAAAGCAATGGCTCAATTCATTCAGAAAAATCACTGGTCAACTCATGGACAAACAACAGCAGAGTTTTGTTTTCTATATGGCCCGTATCATGGCTCCCTGTTCCAGAATCACTCAATTATGTGCTACTCAATGTATGAACTGAATGTGTGCTCTTTTATAGAATTCTCTTGTTTCCCTGTTATGGTTTCCTCCAAGTATATTGCAAATTTCAGGAAGGAGAAGGCTTTGGTTCAGTTACATGCATTTAATATGTGGTTTAATACAGGAAGGACACTCAACAAATATATTCTAATTAATTGATTTGTTTGCATCTATTTATGTTTTACTATTGGTGTGTTTTGTATCTTTTTGTGTGTGTGCTTGTCAAGATTTTTCTTTTTTGGTGGAAATTCCACAACCAGCAATTATGTGTTCATGTTGTTCTGTATCTATGCTGACAACCAGTTATCTTACATACAGTAGTTACTAATAAGAGAGAGGGTAAATTTCACCATGAAAATGAAGTTGTTGGATTAAATAGATTTTTACTGACTACCACATGTAATTTGCATCATGAGCTTCCTTGTGCTATTGTAAAACCAGTTCAGCACCTAAACTGAGTGCATATGCTCAGCTTACAAAAAGGGAAGGACTGTTGAAAAAACAAACAAACAATGGAAGGTTTTACTTGAAAAACATTCTGATAATTCTATGTCTGATAGTGTATGGCACATATAATAATCTCAAGCACTCAGACTTTGGAGGGTAGATGCTATTAATTCCCCACCTGGATTCTGTAACCTTATCTCCTCAGTGGGCACCAATCAACTTCCAACTGCCAACACCTGGGTTTCTGTACTTGTGCGATTTTCCTCACCATGGGAAACCTCAGCTCTGCACCCTTTGGTTGGGATAATTCTGAGGTGTGTGTGTGTGTGATACACTAGTTCCCAAAGTTACCCTGTTGGTTTCCATCTTCTATGGAGCAGGTTGGCTTGAAAATTTACCCTTTATTGCTTTTCTTCACTTTATTCTCTTCCCTGTTTCAATTCCCCACTTTCATATCAGCCTTTCCCTCACTGTCCTAATAACATACTTATACTTGAAGTTGTGAATCTGTGCCTAGTTCTGGGAGAATCCAAATCAGGATACTGGCTTATTTACTTGTTGTTAATATACTATGTATTTCAATAAAAATTCAACCTTGACAAATTTAGAGTTCATGGGAGGTTCTTAGGATGCCTTTAAAAAAGTTACCTATGATCTTCAATAAGCTTCCCCATGAGGAGGATCAGCTGACCAAGATCAGCTCTTATTCTGGTTGAGACAGAGCCTCCTTTCTGCAGGATTGCTGAAGAAGTCAAATAGCTCTGGCTTGGAAAGAAGCACTCACCTTCGGAGATAGGAATTATTTCAGTCTTCATGTTTATCCCTGGGCTACTGAGGAGATAGAAGCAAAGCAAAGTGCTGATGCCATGAGCATCACATCACTGAGACAAAAATGCAAACCTATGTGATGTGCTCCAAGTCCAATTCTCATGTAATCCTCTAAATTACCTTCATTTCCCAGGGCTGATCCGAAGCCACTGCTTCTTAGGAAAAGCTGGAAAAAGGTGGTCTCTAAAGTTGAAATGTGAGGCACTAGCTCAGTAAAATAATGAGGTGGCATGAGGTACCCTGGAGCTGATTTTCTTCCCTGACTATGCATCAGAGCTGGATTTATCACTCAGCTCATTTATAATTAGAGTGTGGAGCACTCAGCCCATTCACTAAGAATGTAAGAAAGCTGACATGTTATATGTTGTTGTTTTTTAAAATATATTTTTATTGATTTCAGAGAGGAAGGGAGAGGGAGAGATAGAAACTTCAGTGATGAGAGAGAATCATAGATCAGCTGCCTTCTGCATGCCCCACATGGGGGATGGAGCCCGCAACCTGGGCATGTGCCCTGACTGGGAATTGAACCGTGATCTCCTGGTTCATAGGTTGATGCTCAATCACACCAAACGGGCCTAACACCTTACATGTTACACAAGATGTGAGTTTCAGATTAGAGACTGTAACATCTTGTTTACAGGGTCCAATGATGTTAAGTATGACATTCTGTGTACATAACATACATGAATACTTTATATGTATGACATTGTATGTGTGTATACACACATGCTCACAACACACACACACACATATGCAAAACCTGTCTTATTTCTTTCTTGTTCTTTTTTTTGTTTGTTTTTTTTTAATCCTCACCTGAGGATATTTTTCCATTGCTTTTTAGAAAGAGTGGAAGGAAGGGAGGAAGATATATAGAGAGAAACATAGAAGTGAGAGAGACACATCGATTGGTTACCTCTGGCACATGCCCCAAACAGGGCCAGGAATTGAGCCTGCAACCAAGGTATGTGCCCTTGACTGGAATCAAACCTGGGATCCTTCAGTCCGCGGGCTGACAGAGCCAAACTGGCTGGGGCAAAACCTGTCTTATTTCTATAAGCCTTTTTGAAGTCTGATACTCTCTCCCCTATCCCTCTCTCCTCTCAGCCCCCAATGAGCACTTTCTCTACTGCCCCTTTCTTAACACATATAACATTTCAACCTCTGCAACTTTGTTCCTCACACAACTTTTGCCCCACACTCTCCTGCTTTTCTATCTGTTGAAAGTTTACAAGTTATCTACATTGCAATGCCCAAGATCAGATTTCTCAACCCAATGGAGAATTCTATTATCTCCCAAGTTTTTCCTACTATACTGAATATCAAAGCCACTCACTGGTGTCTCTTATGAGGAGCTTAGTTTTTCATGGGTGCATGCAAATCCCTTTCAACTTGACCATAAACAACATGAATATCTTGACTTATTTTTACTCTCTTGATGTCAGTACTCTCTGGGTACTTAGTTTTTCAATATATATTTTTTAAAATAAATAAACCACCCTTTATTTTTAAGCACTAGCTGGACTCTTGGTATCACTCACTCTTATTTTTATTTTTTTCTGAACATCCTTCTCAACTATGATTTCAAAATATTTTCAATTTCCACAAACCCTATACTCAACTTCTATGCTTCCCCCGTCAGCAGAGAACCTTGTCTTTCATTACATCAAAAATGTTGTTACTAAGGATAATCGTCCTGAACTTCCTGGCCAATATATACACCCATTTTCACATGCAGCCAAAGTTCAGAAATAATTCTTCTTTGGTTTCAGAGAAGGAGATGCCCCTTCTCCTGCTCAAGGGCAGCCTTTCCAACTGTGCCTTTTGTCCCATGATTGTTTCTCTTACTTTTCTCAATCTCTCTATCTATATTGCTTTATTGATTTCCTGCTCAACCCTTGCAATTCTCTATATCCATTATATCCTATACCCATTTCATTTATTTTCTATCTTCTGTATCTTCTCACATGACTAGAATCAACTACTAATCCTACCTTTGAGCATGTTCTAAGAGTTTCTCATCAAAGACACTGATTGTCAAATGCAGAAGGCATTTTAGATTCTTATTTACTGGACTGCTCTGCTGCAATGATTTTGCTCATCACTTTCCAAATGTTCAACATTTCTTTTCTTCTTTTCTCCTATGACATAGCACTGTTGTATAGTTATAGCATCTTCCTTCTCTGTGATTATCCTTTCTCTTCCCAGTTGTGCTCTTCAGGGTTCTGCCCTTAGCATATTCCTCTTCTCTGTGTGTTCTCCCTCCATTGTTGACCTCATTACTCCTCATGGTATCAATTAATGTTCATATGCTGAATCCCAATCAACATCTGTACTCTAGAGCTCAACTTGAAGCTTCAGTTTCAGATATCTGATCATGTGTTAGTATATTCAGCAGGTATCTCAAACTCAAGTCCAAAATGAGCTCACAATTTCTCCCTTTAAATAATTTGCCTTTTTATCAACCACCAAGTGACACAGAGTTGTCCTCACAAGTATCTCTCTACTCCTTTTTTTCTCAATTCTTATTATATTATTCACTTTGTCATCTTTCACTTGAATTGCTGTGTCAGATTCTCAAATTGGCCGCTTATCTATAGGGCTTATTTTTCAAATCCAATTCTACTCTGTCACTAAAACAATCATTCTAAAGCAGACCATGTTGTTCTGCTGAAAATCATAATAAAGTATAGCTTACTTAAGTGGCATATAATGCTGCCCACAATCAGCTGCCAACCCATCTTTACAGATTTACTTTCCTCTAATTCTTCTTCCAAAATTTTGTTGTAGCAACTTAGAACTAACCATATTTCCCCACATTTTTTAAACAATCACTCTGTGTGTCTGCCATTTCTCTGCTCTGTTGTGAGTACCATACTCACCTCCCCCAAGCCAACTGAGCACACTCATTCTTAGAGACAGTGCCAGGTATACGAATAGAACACTCCACTGAGAAGTATTTTTAACTACAGAAATTTAGTTTATATTGAAGGTTACAAGTGAAATCAATAGGGAAAAAATGAATTAGGTAATAAGTATTGTTGAGCAAAACTAGTTGCCATTAAAATGAAATGGTTCCCTAGATTTTATACCAAAATAAAGTATTGCTGGATTAATTATTTAATTATCAAAACAATGAAATTATAAAAGGAATACAAGTAAAAATGGAAGAATTAATGCTTCTAATTATATTAAGAGTGTGGGAGGCCTTTCCAAGCATAATGCCAAATCAATAACCTGTAAAGAAAACTAACAAATAAAACCCTGACATATATTGTTACATAAAAAGAAAAATGACTGTATGGTAACACACACAATAGAGAAGCACACACACTCATTCCATATGTTCCAGAAAAACAAAGATAAAATACAAATGCAAAAGTATTTGCAGCTGATATAACATATATGGCTAATTCTTTAAATTTTTAGTTCTATAAATCAATCAACAGAATGATAAACAATGGCAATAAACAGAGTTCACAGAAAACAAAGTACTAATAATTTATAAGCTTAATATAGAACAACATATAGATCTGAGCTGTTCAATATGTTAGTCATTTTCACATAGAACTGTAGGGCACTTGAAATGTGGGTAGAAATGAATTTTTAATTTTAGTTGATCAAAATTTAAACATGATACTTGATTCAGTTATTGGAAACTATAAGTAAGCTTGAAATAACTTGCATATGTGAATACTTTTTTTTACAAAATGTCTTTCAATTTATTTTATCATTTTTTAAAATATTCAATTACAGTTGACATAGGTAATTATATTATTTTCAGGTGTACATCCCAGGATGCCGGTAGGAACAGTTTTCACTTTCTTTTTATCCTCCTTGCTCTGTGGCCACCACACACCACTGTGTTGTTACATTCTCGATGTACTTCATGGCAAAGAGGAATGAGGCCATTGGTGTGTCTATCCATTCTGCTCTTCTGAGCCCCAGACCATGGGGGATCTAGATAAAATGCCAGAGAAGGACCAATCCACCCAGCTTCCTGGCAGCTACTTCACTTGTTCTCTTGCCTGTGACTTATACCCATTGGTCTCAGCTCTATCCCTTCCAGCCAAGACCATTCCAAGTTCCCTTTCACAAGGTGACCCCTTGTAACTTGAGAAAGTTACTTTAGTTGAAACTCAGGGTTCATACCTTTCTAGGCAAAGTGATTTGGCATAGTATTAGGAATTAGGAATGCCCAGCTGTAGCTTACCAATTTGCTTCAGGACTTTTGATTTCTGTCATAGGAAAGTTTGCTTTGTCTTTATATCTACTTTATATTATCTTTTAGCAAATAAATATCTTTTTGCACTCTCGTCTTTAGGCTGTCAATTCAGCACTTAAATTGATTTGCCTTTTTCTTTTTGTTAAAGAAAAATATCACTGGGAACAAAGGAAGCAATCAATTTCACATCAGTGAAAGAGCTAAGGTTTCACCTTCTAGTTTGATTATTCCGGCACATTTTTCTGAAAAGGTAATTGGAAAATTGTGCGCTTAAGTAGTTAAAGACTTTTTCAGCCAAAAAGAAATATTTTATACTCTGTTAAGCAAAGCATTTGCTAGGAATTGAGAGAGAGAGAGAGAGAGAGAGAGAGAGAGAGAGAGAGAGAGAGAGTTTATCATTGACCATAGGGATTTAGGAGAAATGGTTTCTAAAGAGACTAGGAGGAAGGAAAGATAAATCAATTCTAGGTCAAGGATCTTCTTACTGGGTGTGTGGTTTCTTCTAGAACTAAATTTACTCAATTTATGTATCAAAATGAAATTGTGTTTTTAAGGATACAATTTTGTTTCACCCTGATTCTTCCCTATTATGAACAATCAAACAGTATAGAGATATTACACTTATTTTACAGTTACACAGCTTCTCCTCTTGTGTGGGTGAACTTTGTAATATTTTATGTGAGCAAAGTATTGATAGCTGAAAAATCCTGTAAGAACTAATATAATTAATTAATCTTGCTAATCACTTAAAATAGTTTAATGCATCCCCATTTCTAATATAAAGGTAATTAGCTATAAAAGCAGTATAATATGGTGCTCATAGATTCTCAAGAAAGAAAATGTGTGTAACTGAGTTTTGACCTAAGCATAGGTGGCACCAGGTAATTTGATTGACTTGGCAATTCTTCACATTCTAGTGCTAGAATTTACTTTCATCAAAAGCAATAGTTAGCCGAAACCGGTTTGGCTCAGTGGATAGAGTGTCGGTCTGCGGACTGAAGGGTCCCAGGTTCGATTCCGGTCAAGGGCATGTACATTTGTTGTGGGCACATCCCCAATAGCGGGTGTGCAGGAGGCAGCTGGTCGATGTTTCTCTCTCATCGATGTTTCTAGCTCTCTATCCCTCTCCCTTCCTCTCTGTAAAAAATCAATAAAATATATTTAAAAAAAAGCAATAGTTAAATACATACATTTTATTGAGCAGTTGGTAGGAGAAATGGAAGAACATTTTTCATAACAGTCCCTAATGAATTCCCAGTGGTGTATCTCTTATCACCAGTTTTTCCCTTTCTCAAGCCACCAGCCGTTGGTTGCCTTTTCTTTTTAATCCTGCCCTTATAACACTTACTCACCAATGGAGAGTTTATCCCAATCTTCTTTTTATGCAGAGCACTCAAATTTAAAAAGCAAAGAAACTTTGTGACCATTCTTCTTAGAAAGATTATGAAAATCATTAAGAATAAAATAGGTGCTTTACATACAGAGGTAGAATTCATGTAATGGCTAAATGTCAAGATAAGTTTATGTAGATGGAGATCATTTTCTATTATACAGGTATCACTGAATTGGAATTTTCCCTATCAGCCTTTCACTAGACTTAGAGGAGAAAGGGAAAACAGATCTCACTAGGTAAACTATATCATTGCTCAAATTTGAATTTCAAATAAGACCTCTTAGAGTTCCCAATCTATATGTTTAAAAGCCTAAGTGACCAGTCACTATGATGCGCACTGACCACCAGGGTGTAGTCAACTTGGACAGAGGAAAAGAGAAACAGGTGATTGAGTCTATGAAAGATCACAAGCAGGTGAGGCTGAGCTGCAGTTTGCATTGGGAGGCTGGGCCATGGGCCCAAATTCTGCTGCTCCTCAGGCACCACTCTGGAGGTGTGGTGCCTCCAACCCTGTCAATCCCTCCGGCCAAGTCCTTCCCAGGAAGCTGGACTGAGGGATAGAAGGAGGGGAAAAAAAGACCAGGAACTCCACTCCTAGTGCCCTCCTCCTCTTATCAGACCAGAGCAGGACCTTGCACAAAGTGGGCGGCCTTACAGCATAGCTACCAGGACTCCCTGGCCAGCCCCAGGTGCCCCTTGGACACTCACCCCAACTCTCTGAGCCTCAGTCTGTACCCCTAGCAAGACCACTGGAGCTGTGCCCTAGGGACCCACTTCTCCATAGTCGTGTGTGGTAGACCAGGAGATGCGGGGCGGGATTGGGGGGGTCGGAGCAGACACTTAGCTACAGGGATGAGCAGGAGTGGCACCTCCATGGCCGCCTGCTGTTTCCTGAACTCTTACATCCTTGGGGGGATGTTGGATGCAAGTTTCAGCCCAATCCCTGCAGGCCTCTCGAAGGACCCCACTAGTGTACGTATCCGTGCACTGGGCCTCTAGTAAAATAATAATCTTGAAGATCGGCTATTTTTGCTTGGAAATCTAGGACTTGCAATAGAACAAGAATAATTATTTGGCCCACAAAATAGGCAGAAACAATTAATAAAATGGGATTAGTAAACCTTTATCTATCAGTAATTACTTTAAATGTAAGTGGATTATATTCTCCAATAAAAAATGTAGAGTGGCAAAATAGATAAAAAAAACAAGATATAATGATATACTACCTACAAGATAGTCACTTTAGCAGTAAAGACACATAGACTGAGTATAAAGGAATAGAAAAAGAATATTTCAAGCGAATGGTAATGAAACAAAACCATAGGGATAGCTAAACTTATATAAAATAGACTTTAAATTAAAAATAGTGAAAAGAGACATTATTATATAATGATAAAGGGGCCAATACATAAAAAAGATATAACAATTGTATTTTTGCACCCAGCATCAGAGTGCATAGATATATAAAGCGAAAACTAACAGAGCTAAAAGGAGAAATAAATAGCAATACAATAATAGTTGGGGACTTTAATATCCCACTCTCAACAATGGATAGATTATCCAGAGAGAGAATCAATAAGGAAACAGCAGCTTTGAGCAACATTATAAACCAAATGGCCCTAACAGACACTATAGGACATTCTATTCCACAATAGCAGAACATGCATTTTTTGTAAGTGCACATGAAGCATTTTGTAGGATAGACCATATACATATATGTTAGGTTACAAAACAAGTCTTAGCATATTCAGGAAGATTGAAACCATACAAAATACTGTTGTTTTTTTTTTTACAGTGGTTTGAAACTAGGAATCAATAACAGTAGGAAAACTGGTAAAACTCACAAATACATTTCCATGTATTTGACAACACTCTCCTGAACAAGCAATGAATCAAGAAAGAATTAATGGTGAAATAAAAAATGTATCTTGAGACAAGCAAAATGAAAACACAACATGCCAAAACTTATGTGCTACAGAGAAATCAGTTTTCAGAGAAAAGTTTATAACAATAAGTGCCTACATTAAGAAACAAACATCTCAAATAAACAACCTAACTCTACACCTATAGGAACTAGAAAAAGAACAAACTGAGCTCAGAGTTAGACAAAGGAAATAATAAAGATTAAAGCCAAAATAAAACAGAGAAAAATGAGCACCTATTTGGAGGACTGACCATATTGTAGCCAATGCATAGGAATGGCAAAGGAATAAGTAAATAGGTGGAGTTTGTTTCACACAGGGAATGGAAAATATTTCTTGTCAGTGGGAGTTGGTAACAGGAAAGAGAGGAAGTGATGTGCAAGAGGTCAGAGGCATGTGTGAGAGTGTATAAGGAATAGAAAATGAGGATCGTTGGGGAAGATTTAAGAACATGCCTGTGTCCATGGGTTATGCATACATGCACATAAGTTCTTTGGTTAATCTCTTCCCATCCTCCCTTCCTACTCTTGGTGGAACAGACGGAAGAATCTCAGAAGGAAGTGGGGTGGTAAGGCTTGAAGAGATTAACCAAAGAACTTATAAGCATAACCCATGGACACAGAAGGCCTGGGGAGGGGGTGAGTGTGGGGTAGAGGGGGTTAATGGGGAAAAAAGATGGACATCTGTAATACTTTCAATAATAAAGATAAAACAATGACAAAAGCAACAAACATACAAACATTTATAGTTAAGAGTTAAAATGAATTGTCAAAAAGAGATATGATATGAGCTGGGAGAAAATACATGTTATGACAAAGAGAGAAGGAGAAACAAAAGGAGTGATTATGAACTTGAGTTGACCATCACTTAGAACTATGAACTCAAAGTACCAGACAAGTTCAGAGAGAAACAAATCAGAAGTTAATACAAGGAAAGCAGCAGTAAAGGGAGGTGATCAATATAGCAAAAACCTTTTGAAGTTTTGAGTGTTTTCTCCTTTATTTTCCAGGCTTGGGCTTACATTCAGCAAGTAAGAAAAGTCTTCACAATAGCAAATGCCAAGCTTGCTGGAAAGGGATGCCCTCAGCTAAAAATGCCTGACCATTAATTGTCTTTTCTCATCTCTCTAGATCTGGGTTCTTTTCTATAAGAAATTTTCTTCAATTGAAATAGAAACTCCATTTTTCACAGATTCCTCAGTGAGAACAGTCCTTAAGTTATCAAGGCTGACAAATTTCCTTTGGGCTAAGTAGCTCACAAAGCACTGAAAGCATTTCTTTACTTACAGTTTTGCATAATTGTGTAAAATTATAAGTAATTTGCATGTTAGAAAAATTTCACCAAAGTAGGACTTGTTCAAAAGTACTAAACTGAACAAAAATAGAAAAATATATGCTTGCAAACAAACTAAAGACTTAATTTTTGTCACAATGTGCATACAGCCATGCCAATTTGAAATTAAGTAGAAATATGACTTGTTTTACTTATTAAAAAAATTTATTGGGGTGACATCTCTATGTATAAAAGGCTAATATGCTAAGTGTCCCAATCGTCAGACCGGTCGCTATGACGCGCACTGACCACCAGGGGGCAGACGCTCAATGCAGGAGCTGCTGTGATGAACACTGGCCATTTACAGAGAAATGGCACCGAGGATCTGGTGCCACAAAGCAACACTCAGCTTTCCCCAAGTGGGACACAGTCCCCACCACCACCCTGAAGCGACAGCCCACAAAATCGCAACCAATGCTGCAGAGACCCCCTGGCACAAAATGTAGACCACAGCCCAGCCTGGAAATGGTGGCTTTGGGCGTCGGGTAATGATTTCATGTAGCAACGCCCACTTCCTCTCCCTAGTGACTAGCCTCATTGGAGTTTCTTCAGCCCAGGAACACGACTTGCTTTATAGCCAGGTGCAAACATTTTACACTTTAACCAAATGTCTGTGGAACATTTTCCTGTGCCTCATCTCATTTGATCCTCACAGAAGTCCTGGAGTAGGTAGATAGGACACTCGTTGGAATCCTATTTTCTTTTTCATTAGCCAGAAAACAGAAATTTAGAAAGCTTAGAAACTTGACCTGACTGAAAAGAAGTAAGAAACGGTGGACATTGAAAATGACTTCAGGTTTTCTCACTGTGCAGAATATAGTCAAGCACTGCTGCAGTTATTTTACCCTTTGTTCTCCCTGTGTGATCTACAATAATAATCTGCTTCGTGTTGATATTTACTGCTGTGTTGCTGACAATTATCTGAAAGAGAAGCCGGGATGCTTCACTGAGCTGGAAAAAGTTTAGCTAAATCAGAAATCAGGTCTAATTAAGCAAATTTATCTCTCTATATAAGGCTCTCATTGGCACCAATTGCACGTGTGTGTATCCATCTGTCATTGTCGATCGTGAATTTGGTTGACACTTCTATTATAGAAAAAGGGTGAATAGCAATATTAAAATATTTCTTCTAATTAATTTCTTTTCAATGTGCACGAGTCCATGCACCGGGCCACTGGTTGATTAATAAAATTGTATAGGTTTCACGTATATAATTCTAAAATACATCACTTGTATATTGCATTGTGTGTTCACCACCCCAAGTCAAGTCTCCTTCTGTCACCATTTATCCCCTTTACCATCTTCTACCTCCCCTGACCCCCCCTTCCCTCTGCCAATCACCATACTGTTATCTGTGTCTATTAATTTTTTTCTTTGCTTAATCTCTTCACCTTTCCCCCCAAATTCTCTCCCCGCTGATAGCTGTCAGTCTGTTCTCTGTATCTACTTATTGTATAAGTTGTTTTTCCTCACATTTCCTCAGAATAATTTCTTCTGATTCTAAGAGAATTGCTCTTTTTAAAATTGAGATTGTTGTTAAATCTTTCATGTTAATTTGTTAAAGCATGTGTTGATTTAGATTACTGTTCACACATAGTTTACTCTTCAAGCACAACTGGTTTGGCTAGAAGAGCTATCACTGGATGGCTCTTTGTTACTAAGTCGTTGTTGTTTCACTCTGATTCTATCATCTAGTCTTTGGAATCAGCATCTCTTCAACAACACCCACTGGCGCTACTTCCCAAAAGGTTCCAATTCCACATCTTAGAATTTCAGGCTGCCATCCTCAACACTGGGCATCTTGCTCCTAATCTGGCAGCACCATCCTTGTCTGTGCATAATCTTAACATCTGGAATTTTCTATCCAAACAGCCATTTACTCTGCCTTCTGGCTACATAGGCAGATACTACTACTTCAGCCAACTCTCTCTTGCTATGGTTAAAATGAGATTCATCCTTAAAGCCCTGCACATCACAGCATAATATTTCTTAAACACAGTGTATCTATATGCATATTTATTCATCCAGAGCCTGTGGCCTATTCTCATTTCTTTCCACATGGTATAGGACAGTGATGGGCAACCTTTTGAGCTTGGTGTGTCAAACTTCGCCAAAAAACTGAGCATAACTCAGGTAGTGTGTCACTTTGAGGAAAAAACATTATTTCGCGATATTTATAGTTTAAATAACATAAATGTATAATTGTTACATATAATTGTATTTAATAAACCTCAGTGGCCATGTGTCATCAGAAATGGCTACGCGTGTCAGTGCTGACACGCGTGTCATAGGTTCGCCATCACTGGTATAGGAGGAGCCTTGGACAGATAAACCGCCACATACTATCCCTGTGATTTCCTGCTTATGACTACTTCCTCATTCCCAGGACTCTCAAAAATTGGAAGCTCTTCAAATGCAAACTTTTTAATAAAAAGTTTATTAAAACTTTTAGCCACTCATAATAATAAGCTGAATGTCACTTGCCATTAATTGCTCTTCAAATGAGCATCATTTGGGGAAGAAATGTGAACTAAAACCCTTAGGTTTTAGGTTTTACTTAATAGGAGTTAAGTACTTATTGATGCTCTGTTAAACATCACTGCGGCCTTTGATAAATCATTTCTCAACTACGAGTTTCACTTTCATTGTCTGCAAATTCACTATCATATTGTACAAGCTGTGGTTAGGGTTGAAGAAGGTCATAGTTGAAAAGGTATTCTGAAAGACAATATTAATATAAGGCATTGTTATTTTTTTAATCATAGGAATTATCATAGTCAATTTAGCTATAGAATCATATAAAATATTTCAAGTCCAGTTAAAATAACTTCTAAATATTTATAAATAACTAGAATTTTTGAGTAGGGAAGGATTGAAGATATATGGTCAATAGTCCTTCGGAAATAACTTCCATAAAGTCACAATTTTAAAGAGAGTCCAGGATTTTCTAGTTTGAAACAATGGTTATTCTACCACCACTGGATACTTAAATAGTGTGTCTGAATTCCATATCTCTGATTTTTACACTCATGTTAATGTTTATTTATGCTTGCTGAGTTTATTCATTAAAATATTTTTATATTGTTTTATGTTATTCTTAGATATTATTTGTTATTAAGGTTTTGCCATTATTTTGTTTTCAAGTTCAATTATTTTGTTGTTTCACCTTTATACATTTATAAAAGTACCTGCTTCATAACTGAATGGTTTTGTTTTAGAAAGTTTGGTTTCTTTTTTGTTCTCTTTTATTTCAATTATTTTTGTTTAAAAATCTTTCAAATATAGACTATATAGATTTTTTGGTTTTTTTTTTAGAAAGTATCAAACCAAATTGTCATTGCTCTCAGGTGATTGATTATATACACAGAGAATCCAAAATCATTCACAAATTATTCAGGTTAGTAAAATAGTTGAAATGTTACTAGATATATATTTTTTTAATTGCCTTTTTACAGGTCAAGAGACAAACAAGTTGAGAAAAAGAGATTACATTTACCAAAGCAAGAACAGAAACAGGAAGTTTTTCAGCGGACTCCCACAGAGCACAGTTTCCATGGTCACTGTGGCAAAGGTCTGAGTTCCCACCTCGCTTGTGATGAACTGATAAAAGGATGGATTCTATGCTTACAATGCAAACCTACATAACTGCAACAAGGTAAGTGATTCATACCTCAGCTTCAATGATCGCATCGGAAGTCTAGTGGAAATGGTAAGTTATTCATTTTCATTGCTGATTAGAATTCTATTGCATGAATATCTAATGGTTTGTCCATTCCACTATTGATGGACAACTGAGTTGTTTTGCTGTTTGTGTGTTTGCTTTCTTTTTGGTCTCTTGAGTTAATATTTTGGACTTAGATCTTGAGGTCACAGGTAGATATGTCATAAGCTGAATTTAAAACTGTCTAATGCCCTCCATGATGCTGAGTGCCTAGGATGAGTGACTTGTTTCTTGGTCTCTATGGCTGCATCTCTTCAACTGAATTCATGAAATCATGTATCACACATTCTAAAATGTTCAGAGATTTAATTAGCTAATTGGGGTAATGCTACATTTGTATATCTGCATAGCTAGATTTTCCCACTTATCATCCTTAAAGACTCTAAAATTAAACCTATATTTTCAGTGAGCTTTAAAAAATTATGGTGTCAGGGAAGGGCTAAGTTGTATTATTATGTGAGAGACATATTTGGGCTTGTATATAAATTGTGGTCATCCCAGAGCCTTTCAAGGTACCAAGGGGAATGGATAGATCTATTTTTTAATCGGTTTAGACAGCTGTCTACACAGCTGCATTGTGGCTATCCTTCTTCGCCCGGTCACGTGCCTCAGGACATCTGTCTGTGCTACTCCCCACCTCTGAGAAGACTAATGAGGCTGTCTGACACACATTCTAGCCAGATCTGGAGAGGCTCAGCTAGCACTGGGATGACTGTTGGTCTTTTTTTATTACATTGTAGGAACATGTTTTGTAAAATATCTCATTATTTTCAGACTGGCAATTTCAAGGCACTATGACACAGCACATCATTTGTTTAGCATCAATACAGTATTTGTGTCTCATTTCGTTTCCAAAGTTGGCTACTGCTACTTAAAAAGGATGTATTTTCGATAATGAAAGACATGGTCTCTCTCCCTTCTAGAAAGGGCCTTCCTGAGAATTGTCTGCTTAATGAAGACATAGGAAATGTCTCTCAAATTTGCAACAGTGGAAAAAGTGATATGTCCATCACCACTCTGAACCAAAATCCTGATTCCTAGAAATTAATCAGTGTTTATTTTCTTTGTTTTCCTCACCTGCCAAATGTCTTTCCCTCAACCTCACTGACTTCCACTGCTGACCTTTATATCTCAGCTCTTCCCTTCCAAACCCTGCTCATTCTTCACACCCAATCAACACATCACCTCCAGTGTTAAACCTTCTTTGCTCCTTAAGTATGCTCATATTCACTTTTATCTTTTTTGGTAATTGTGTTCTTCATATCCATTATGCTTACTAGTGACGAAGGCTGAGGCAATACCTTATTCATATTTGTGTCTGATTATCAATGTCTTCATACCTGTTGTATTATTTTATACTTCTGTGTTACTTATGAAAGAATCCACTAAAACCATTTTCCTTTGTGTGAAAATCCTGAAAATATATATGCTATCATATTTGCAATATCCTTGGACAGACTAACACACTAAATGTTACATGCAGAATAATTATGTCATTATTTGAAACCTGTCAAATGAATGTAATCTACCCCGTTAACACCAGGGATAAATTGAAGAATCAAGCCAAGAGATGGGCTGAAGAGGTAATACCCATAAGAATATGAATGCAGAATGGTATATTCCCAGAAACAAGTTGTTAACAAAGTAATGTCTCAGGGACAAGATGTTATTCAAAGATTCCTTAGGTGTGTTTCTATATTAATCTATGGGTCTGTTGGAAAATATTCATGCTGCTGGGCCTTTTGGTTTTGCATAAGTTCTCTGTAATGGAGGTGGCCCAGAAAACAAGGCACTAATGTGCACATAATTATAATGGAAACATCTGCCATCAGTGCAGCAGAGTGACATCTCAGTGTGATCAACTGTAGGATAACCTTGGCAGGCTGATGAAAATAGTGTAGGGGAAGTGAGACATTCTTCTTTGTTGGGTCTAAAAGAGGTTTGGAGGCCTGTATTTTCAATTGAGGGGGTGATGGTCAAAAATTTTCATCTGTTGAAGATAAGATCACCCTCACTACCACCCCACCACCACCACCAGAAATACATGCATAAAATATCAGACAATGTAGTGAAAGGCAGAGGGCTAAGGGAAGAGAAGCCCAAGAGGAAGCCTTTGGTAGATAGAACTATGTCAGTGGACTCTGGGAACAATATCCAAGAATACCCAGTTTTCCTTATCTCATCCCTAAGTCTTTAGAAAGATTTGCCAAAACTTCAGCCTATTGTCTGTTGTTCTTGGAGGAATAAAGAGAGAAATGTGTAGCCATGTCTGGGATAAGGAGGAACAAGGAGAGCCAAAGCTATGTGGATTAGGAGAGCATGTATGAAACAATTCAAAGGAGCCTTAGAGAGATCAGAGACAGATAACTACCATGAATGTTTAGTTTACCTGGCCAGACACCTACTCAGTGCTACCTGGTGATAATGCTGTAAGCAGTGAATCAGTGCCAGGGATTAACTGGTCGTAACTGGATGTCACAGGGAAGATGACCTCCTGAAGGCTGGAAAACTCAGGGACATTTGATTTTATTTCCATAACCAGAGGAAATAGACAAAACTCTGGGAACACTGGTCATCCACTCCTTTTCTCTTAAATGGTCAGGCCATAAGTAGGAAACCTGAGACTATCATGGAGGAACTAATCCTATATAATAAAAGGCTAATATGCAAATCGACCGAACTTCGGAACACCTGGTTGCTATGATGCGCACTGACCACCAGGGGGCAGACGCTGAATGCAGGAGCTGCCCCCTGGTGGTCAGTGCACTCCCACAGGGGGAGTGCTGCTCAGCCAGAAGCCAGCCTCATGGCTGGTGAGCGCAACGGCTGTGGGGGGGAACCTCTTCCGCCTCGGTGGCAACACTAAGGATGTACGACTGCTGGCTTTGAGAACTGCTGGCTTCGACCCGTTCCAAGAAGTGGGCCTAAGCTGGCAGTTGGACATCCCCTGAGGGCTCCCAGACTTTGAGAGGGCGCAGGTGGGCTGAGGGACCCCGCCCCCAAGTGCACAAATTTTGTGTACCGGGCCTCTAGTATTAAATAATATAATTGGCTGACTGCAAGGAGGCAAGTGACATCTTAGAGTGGATCCCTCTGAGACTGATATTGACATAGACTGGAGAGTGGAGAGATGTAGAAACCTGGCAGTAATTTTCTTTCTGAAAAGCCCAGGAGAAATTAATCAGCAGCCCCATCAGTGAGGATGTCTCTGCCCATTTTATCAGTAACAGGTAAATACAAAACAAAACTCACCCTAGCTGGTTTGGCTCCGTGGATAGAGCCTTGGCCTGTGGACTGAAATGTCCTGGGTTCGATTCCGGTCAAGGGCACATGCCCGGGTTGTGGGCTTGATCCCCAGTAGGGGGCATGCAGGAGGCAGCCTATCAATGATTCTCTCTCATCATTGATGTTTCTATCTCTCTCTCCCTCTCCATTCCTCTCTGAAATAAGTAAAAATATATTTAAAAAAAATACAAAGCAAAACTTGAAATATTGAGGCAATATGTAATAAGTTCATATTCTTCTTTACATGTTGTTTTGGATATATATATATATATATGATATTTTTATTGATTTCAGAGAGGAAGAAAGAGGGAGAGAGATATAGAAACATCAATGATGAGAGAATCATTGATTCGCTGTTGCCTGCATGTCCCCCTACTGGGGATCTAGCTCACAACCTGGGCATATGCCGTGACCAGGAATCGAGCCATGACCTCCTGGTTTATAGGTCCATGCTCAACTGCTGAGCCACAACAGCTGGGCAGATGATCATATATTTTTATAGTTTGACCTAAAGCAATTGGGTTTGCTCAACTGGGTGGGAAAACCTCTGAGTCCAGACTTCCTCCTGGCTTTAATGGTGGTGGACTTTGGTGTTTTGTTGTGATTTTTCCAGCTCTGGCCCTGGCGAGGTCTGGTCGGCACAGATGCTCTCCCCTGAAAGTGCTCAGATGAGCCAAAGCGTGAGGCTCCTGGCTCTGCACATGGGAGCAGCATGATGGTGGAAAATTGGGCATAATTTCATTCCTGCCATCCAAACCAAATGACCTTTAAAATTCTGCATATGGATTTTTAGTCCCTTTTTGATTGTTATGGTTTTCAGATGCATCTGTGGGCACTTGTGGAGATACAAAGCAGGTGCTATTGTGCTGTCGGTAAAGGTTTTTTCTTCTCATAGAGAGAGCCCTGAGTTTGCAGATTTAAATCTTGGGTTTGAGTGCCATTTCTGCTTAGTAAACATGTTGGTATTGGAAAATTGCCATAGTTCTGACCCTTAGAGTCCACATGTGTATCATAAAATAGCAATATGTTTTACAAAGCAAATAAAGCTTGCTGAGAAAAAACACTTCAGGACCGTATGGCAACTTCCTACCTGCAGGACAAGGTCTAAATTACAAAATTGAGTGTTGGGAGATCCTCTCCATACCCCTCTAACCTTACTTCTTACTCCCTGTCTTCCACCTCTTCCATCAAAAGGCTCCCGTCTCTCCAGCCATGCATCCTTGTTTCCTGTCCTTGCTTTAGCTGCCAGTGTTCTCTGGGACTAAAGCAGGACTTTTCTTCCCTTGTCTTTGGTCAGCTTGATATCACTAGGTCCATTTGGGGCCTTTCACTTTTATCTCTTTCATTTAAGCTCTCTACTCATCTTTTTTTTTTTATCAAGTTCCCAAATAGAAACAACCATGTTTCTTTTGAGTTCTTTTTGACTTCAGAGTTTTTGTTTTCCCACATGTAACATGGAATGTGGCACACAAAGATGCTTAAAGCTTTGGTTGAATAGATGAATAAGGAATGAAAAATTACAGGATCATAGATTCATAATGCTCGTTCCTTATTGTTTACTGCCCCAGCCTTTTACGCCCACTATAGCATCAACATCAAGAACAATGAGCTGAGCCAAAACCGGTTTGGCTCAGTGGATAGAGCGTCGGCCTGCGGACTCAAGGGTCCCAGGTTCGATTCCTGTCAAGGGCATGTACCTTGGTTGTGGGCACATCCCCAGTAGGGGGTGTGCAAGAGGCAACTGATCGATGTTTCTCTCTCATCGATGTTTCTAACTCTCTATCCCTCTCTCTTCCTCTCTGTAAAAAAATCAATAAAATATATTAAAAAAAAAAAGAACAATGAGCTGAGATCATCAGGAGCTCACAAGTTAGTCTTCCCCTTTTCAGAAAACCCCCACCCACTTAGCCTCATTGTGGGATCACTTCTTTTCCAAGCTAACTTCTCCTATAACCCCAGACTATTGGTCTAAACTTTAAGCTACATGGAAATCTTTGGCATGGGCTATATACACAATATTACTCTTTCTGCCCAAGATGAGAGAGAACAAGCCAGGCCTGAAGTAAACAAAAGCGGGTGGGATTGAATGCTGCCTGCTTCCTCCCCAATGTACATAAGTGCATCCATGTCCTGCTCACTTCAACCAAGTGTATTGCCTGCCTGGCCCAGAAGGCTTTGGAGATTTTGTTCCTGATTTAGAACTTAAAGGGTTGGATATTGTTCTTTCAGGAAAGGGGAAAAAAAGTTGGAGAAGAATAGGTGATAGGTGGAGGAATAAATTCATCAGAACAAAATGGGAATTGTGAGTACATATAATTATTACCCTTTAAAAATGTTCAGATTAAATTAATTAAACATTAAATAATTTTTTCAGTGTTCCATACAATTTTATTTTCTGCCTTCAACCATAATAATATGATATCCAAATTTTGTCTTAATTGGAGGGTCTGTAAACACAGACTTGTCCAGCCCACTTATAGGCAAAGCAAATGTTGCTTTGACATGGTCCTACCATGGACCCTCTGGTCAGCCAACCCAAGTCGCCCCCTTGTCTGACTTTATCTACACCATTTTGTGTGGCCATTTCATTGAATATTATTTCAGACTTTAACGTTTCCAAGGCTTCCATGATTTTTCCATGTTTTTCACACAAATTTGTCTGACCTTCCTGCATTGCCATCACCTTTGGGACCCTGAAACTTCTTGTCAGAACTGTCACTCCCAAATGCTGCTCCCCCTTTTCCACCCTTTCCAGAACCACTTTTTCCTTTGGGGGGACATTTAGGAAACTTGACGTTGAACTCTCAACTGTCTAAACATTATATAATTTTAAATGAAATTTCTGGTGCCTTTCTATGGAAATCTAGTATCTAGGTATCAAAGCTTAACATCTATTTATCTGCACAATTACATTAAATTGAACTCTCCGGCTCTTCAGTAATTGACCACAGATAGTGTAAAGACCTTTGTCACTTGACAAGTTTATTTTCTAGGATCTGCAGCAAATCCTTGTTAAAACTAAGGCTGTATTTTCACAATGCCAAAAAACTCATCAAATTAATACCCAAATCAATCACTCAAGATATTTGCCTCATGAATTAAGGAAAGCAATTTTTGATGGACATATTTGAACCTCTCAATGAGCCCTTTGTGTGCTATATAGACTCAGCCTTAGAAAAAGCTACATGTGTGAGTTAAGGGAAAAAATTATTCTTGTAGCCACAATTCATCATATCATAACAGTTTTGAGATTCCTGACAAAAGTCTAGCTCAACCAAGAAAATAAATGTTGCATGAAGCATAGTGAATTCTCCAGAGATCTGAAGTATTTGGAAGTATGACCTTGTATGACCCACATCATATTGAACATCTATTGGGGCAATGCACACCTCTTCGTTTTATTTGATACCTAGAAACGGAAAACACAAATCCATCTTTCAAAATCCACAGAGCAGTCGTGTGAAGCAAACAGGATGCTTCCATCACCAAAGTTTGCTTTCCTGCTCAGTGAACATCTCAGCTGTATTTTAAATTGTATTTTCTCTTACAGAAGTGAGGAGACATGCTTCCATTCAGACTTGAGTTTACTTTCAATTGGTGAGAATAGATGTTTTTTGTGTTTTTATTTTTCTTTTCTTCCTTTTTTTAATGTGAGCTTCACTGGATGTGCAGAGCAATGCAATTTATTTTAGTCAGCTCCATTTGCCTGTCATTCTATATCCTTGAAATGAATGATGCTGGGGAATCGGGCAACATATTTTAAGCTATAATCAGGTTCTGCAATGTGACTTTCAGTGGTCTAATGTAGGCTGTGTGCATATTTCAGTTTTAAGTAGCTTGTTTCAGAAATGGGTTCATGTACAAATACTGTTTCATTGATGTCCACTTACTCACTGGTTATAGAGGACAAATATTTTAAAATTTATTTTAATTTTAATGAAGGAATGCTGGATTTGATTAAATACTAAAATCTCAGTCCACAATTTTTTTTAATTTTTTTTTTTTTTTTTTTACTAGTGAAGGTGTCAGAAGCTCAGTCATTATTTTGGGGTAAAGTAATTTAAAAGGGAAAAGGGCATTTCATAATTCTCTAAAAATGCTCCATAAAGCATGAAAATCACTTAAATGGCTAATGGATATATTCATGTCAGCGTCATAAAAGACTTAAGAACTAGGGTTTGATGAATGAAACTGTGCTTGGTGCCACCTCATTCTACTTATCTCAGTTACCACTTGGAGTTGGAACTTTTACTGAGTGTCCTCTGGGTCCCATTTGCTTGGATTCCTGACTCTCTTGTCTTCCAAACTCTAACACTGAATCTGATTGCCCAATGCAATTCTGTGAGTTGTGTTTGTTGGTGGTTTTTTGTTTTGTGCAATGGAAAAGTACCAGGTTTGAGATCAGGATTCCAAGGGCAGCCCTTAACAGTTGTGTCATATTGAGATATTCAGATATTTTGAGAATAGGATTGTTGTGAGATTCAAATGAGCTAATTCATGTGTAAGTGTAGATTACAGTTAAAAAAAACAAACAGGGTGGGGGCAAAAGTAGGTTTATTGTTGTTTGCATGGAAAAATAATGTAATGCAATATTTAATGAATAACACAAGAATAAACTCTGTGTTTCACATACAACTGTAAAACTACTTTCATCCCACCCTGTATTAAATTTTTGGATTGCTCTCCAGTGGTCGGCAAACTCATTAGTCAACAGAGCCAAATTTCAACAGTACAACGATTGAAATTTCTTTTGAGAGCCAAATTTTTTAAACTTAAACTTGTCCTAACGCCACTTCTTCAAAATAGACTTGCCCAGGCCGTGGTATTTTGTGGAAGAGCCACACTCAAAGGGCCAAAGAGCCGCATGTGGCTCGCGAGCCGGAGTTTGCCGACCACGGCTCTACCCTATAGTAGGGAGTGACGTTCAATGAAGTGACGTTGGAGGGAAGTATAGTCAGAGACTTCTACAAAGTAGAATATGCCTTTTCAGTAACATTCAACCTAAAAGTTGTCCTCTCAGTGCCACAGGTCAGAGATATTTGTAAGAGTATTTCCCAAAATATGCTTTACAGTCCAGTAGCACTTAGGATGGTAGTTCCTAACTGATGTCATAAGAAAAACTGTTTCCACCAGCAGGGCTTACTTTTGACATACGGACATTTAAAACTGTATGGCTCCATAAAAATGTACCACGGAGTTAGAATAAACATGAATTGTTTCATGATTCTGACCTTTGAGTCCATGGTGTTAACTTGACCCCTTGCCTTTCCCCAAGACAAATGTGTCCTTTTAGTTAGCAGGAATTTATTATGAACATTGAAGTGCTGAAAATCAAATTGTACTTTTCCTCCATTTTTCATGAGTCCTTTCAGTTGTCAAACATGCTATCTTTCCTTTCCTCTGTTGACGTGGCTTTTCTGGGAGAGGAGATGGTGGGGACAAGGTGCAGGTGGCCCTCCCTCAGGGTGGCCCATTTCTTGCTCTTGGACTTGGGTGGTGCCGCTCTTTGCCTGCTTCACCTGTATAAGAGGACATGGCTGGGCAGTCTCTCAGTGGCAGTGGTACTCTGTCATCTTCTCACAAATAAGCCTCAGTATATTAGATTTTGGAGCTCAGTGCTGTAAGAATGAGGCGCAGCTACATCAGACAACAAAAGGCTGGTTCTGTGCCAAAGTGGAGCCAGGGAGTGGCCATTTCACGGTCGGATTACTCCAGTTGTCTTAACCTCTAAATTGTTTCCAACTTGCCAGGATAAGATGAATTGCTGGGAGGCTGACTTGCAAATAGTCAAGCCAGTCAGCCATACAGACACAGGCCATGTGGAATGGAGGTCAGCTACGCACACTCGGCTGGCAGGCGGTGACAGGTTTTGTCGTTCCAGGTCGTTTATATAAAATCAGCCACCTGGTGAGAGGGTGAAGGAAGCAGCTTTTTAGTCAAGAGCCTAAAGTTGGGAATTCCTAAGGATCTGAAAGGAGTCTTGGAGTCTAGTCCAACCCTTTCTGTTACATATAGTGTGCACCCCACTGAACAATGGGGATACGTTCTGAGAAATGCATCGTTAGGCGAACTCGTCATTGTACAAACATCATAAAGTGCATTTACACCGACCGAGATGGACCAGCCCACCACACACTGAGGCTCTATGGTACAGCCCATTGCTCCTAGGCCACAAACCTGCAGAGCATGTTACTGTACAAAACAAGAGATTAAATCAAGCTCAGGAGAGAATGATGCGATTAGGAGGCATGGCAAATACTAGATGTATGAGGCTTCTGCCTGTGGAACACGCATGCTGTTTTACAGCTATTTTATTTATTTTTTGGTAAGCAGGAATAGTGCACACTGAAATTACAATAAAAAATATAGTATAGTAAATACATAAACCAGCAACGGTCATTTATTATCATTATCAAGGATTGTGTATCATACATACTGATAATTGTATGTGCTAGAGACCTTTGTATGAGCGGCAGTGCAGTGAGTTTGTTTACGGCAGCATCACCACAAACACATGAGTAATCATTCCATTACTATGTTCCGGTGGCCACGGGCTATGACATCACTAGGCATTAGGAATTTTTCAGCTGTTATAACCTAATGGGACCACTGTTGTATATGCAGTCTGTCATTAACTGAAATGTTGTTATGCGGTGCATGACTATATAAACTAGAGGCCTGGTGCATGAAATTCGTGCACTCGGGGGCAAGGGTGGTCCCTCAGCCTGGATTGTGAGAGGGCTCAGGCCAGGCCAAGGGACCCTTCTGGTGCACGATTGGGGCCAGGGAGGGACCAAGGGAGGGCTCCATAATGTGTCTGGCCCACCTCACTCAGTCCCGATCAGCCGGACCGCAGCAGCTAAGCTAACCTACTGGTCAGGGCATCTGCTCCCTGGTGGTCAGTGCACATCATAGCGACTGGTCGACCGGTTGACTGTCTGCCCCCTGGTGGTCAGTGCATGTCATAGCGAGTGGTTGAGTGGCCTTAGCATATCTATAATAATAAAAGTGTAATATACTAATTAGACTTGACGTCCTTCTGTCCTTCCAGAAGAAGCCAGGGCTGCAAGAGAAGCCCGGGTCCTGGGTGCCTGCTGGTGGCTGGAGGGATGCCCGGGCCCCAGGTGCAAAGGGAAGCCTGTGCCAGCAGCCAGGGGAAGGAAGGCCTACACTTGCATGAATTTCATGCATTGGGCCTCTAGTCATTAGCATACTATGCTTTGATTGATTGAATGGCCAACCAGATGATCAGACACTTAGCATATTAGGCTTTTATTATATAGGATAGGGGTAAAGTGAAATTAAGGAATTAGCGAGCATCACTGTAGTTAAGGAAAGAGTCAGAAGCAGAACCCAGAATTCCAATTTTGAATTCAGTCCTCTTACCATACCCCATTAAATGTTCTCTGTACTTCCTTCCAGTCTTCTCTTTTGCTAAAGTTGCAACTGAAGGAGTCTTTTACTCTACACTACTCCACACTGGTGTGGACTGATGAATGGGTACATAAGAAGATGAGGGGAATATCAGCCTCACAAAGAGGTCTCATTGATAAATGTGGGACCCAGGAGGGGAAGAGGGACGTGGGGAAGAGCGCCTCCCTCTGGATGGCAGGATTCTTCGTCTTCAGTTCAGAGTTCTGAATAAGACTCCATTGTACATGTTTTCCTATAATTATACACACAAAGGTATTCTTAAAAATAGCTGCATCATGTTTTAACACTGAAGGAAATAAGGTTTCAAAAGTATTATGGGTGTTATGCTGTTTTATTTGCATACACTGCCATCAAAGTGATGTTTAAATGCTTATGTTATTTCTGAGCCTGAGTGGATGGCATGAGTTCCAGTGGGCAGTGGTGGGTAGTTGGTTCTGCTGTTCTGAAAAGACTAATCAAACAGGGGACACACCACAACTATTGTTGGAAAACCCTCGTCCATGACCTGATGACATATTCTAAAAATATGCTTTTGCCTTTGTACATTTATTCCCATAATCTACACTAATAAAAGAGAAACATGCAAATTGACCGTACCTCTGCTATGCCCACAAGCCACGCCCATCAGCCAATCAGGAGTGAGTATGCAAATTAACCCAACCAAGATGGCGGTGGCGATGGAGCTGGAGCGAGCAGGAGGCTTGGGTTGCCCCCAGTGATGGAGGAAGCCAAGCTTCCCACCTACCCTGGCCAGCCCTGGCCTCTGCTCAAGGCTACAAAGTTTCAATTATCTTACCTTATAATAGAGAAATATGCAAATTGACCGCACCTCCGCTATGCCCATGATTGGGCCAGCGGAGGCTGAGGGCGGGACTCCGGGTGGCCTGTCGACCGTTGATAAAATCAAGATGGCGGTGCCCAGTGGCCGCGCCCGAGCCGCTGCTCCCCTGGGGTGCCTGGGGTGATCGGCACCCCGGGGGGCGTGGCCGCGCCCGTGACCGCTCCCTGGGGGTGCCTGGGGTGATAGGCACCCCTGGGGGGCGTGACCACGCCCGTGCTGCCGCTCCCCGGGGGTGCCTGGGGTGATCGGCACCCCGGGGGGGCGTGGCCGCGCCCGTGCCCGCTCCCCGGGGGTGCCTGGGGTGATCGGCACCCCGGGGGGGCGTGGCCACGCCCGTGCAGCTGCTCCCCGGGGGTGCCTGGGGTGATCGGCACCCCGGGGGCGTGACCACCCCCGTGCAGCTGCTCCCCGGGGGTGCCTGGGGTGATCGGCACCCTGGGGGGCGTGACCACGCCCGTGCAGCTGCTCCCCGGGGGTGCCTGGGGTGATCGGCACCCCGGGGGGGCGTGGCCGCGCCCGTGCCCGCTCCCGGGGGGTGCCTGGGGTGATAGGCACCCGGGGGGGCGTGGTCACGCCCGTGTAGCTGCTCCCCGGGGGTGCCTGGTGTGATCGGCACCCCGGGGGGCGTGGTATGGGGGCGTGGCCGCTCCCCGGGGGTGCCTGGGGCGATCGGCACCCCGGGGGGGCGTGGCCGCGCCCGTGCTGCCGTTCCCCGGGGGTGCCTGGGGTGATAGGCACCCGGGGGGCGTGGCCACGCCCGTGCAGCTGCTCCCCGGGGGTGCCTGGGGTGATCGGCACCCCGGGGGGCGTGACCTCGCCCGTGCAGCTGCTCCCCGGGGGTGCCTGGGGTGATCGGCACCCCGGGGGGGCGTGGCCGCGCCCGTGCCGCTGCTCCCCGGGGATGCCAGGGCGATCGGCATCCCGGGGGGCGTAGCCGCACCCATGCTGCCGCTCCCCGGGGGTGCCTGGGGTGATCGGCACCCTGGGGGGGCGTGGCCGCGCCCGTGCCCGCTCCCCGGGGGTGCCTGGGGTGATCGGCACCGGGGGGGGGCGTGGCCGCGCCCGTGCCGCTGCTCCCCGGGGATGCCTGGGGCGATCGGCATCCCGGGGGGCGTAGCCGCACCCATGCTGCCGCTCCCCGGGGGTGCCTGGGGCGATCGGCACCCTGGGGGGGCGTGGCCGCGCCCATGCCCGCTCCCCGGGGGTGCCTGGGGTGATCGGCACCCCGGGGGGCGTGACCACACCCGTGCCTGCTCCCCGGGGGTGCCTGGGGTGATCGGCACCCCGGGGGGCGTAGCCGCGCCCATGCTGCCGCTCCCCGGGGGTGCCTGGGGCGATCGGCACCCTGGGGGGGCGTGGCCGCGCCCGTGCCCGCTCCCCGGGGGTGCCTGGGGCGATCGGCACCCCGGGGGGGGCGTGGCCGCGCCCGTGCCGCTGCTCCCCAGGGGTGCCTGGGGCCATCAGCACCCTGGGGGGGGGCGTGGCTGCGCCCATGCCCGCTCCCTGGGGGTGCCTGGGGTGATCGGCACCCCGGAGGGCGTGGCCGCGCTCATGCTGCCACTCCCCGGGGGTGCCTGGGGCAATCGGCACCCTGGGGGGCATGGCATGGGGGCGTGGCCGCTCCCCAGGGGTGCCTGGGGCGATGGGCACCCCCGGGTGGGCGTGGCATAGGGGCGTGGCCGCTCCCCAGGGGTGCCTGGGGCTATCGGCACTCCGGGGGGGCGTGGCCACGCCCCTGCCATTGCTCCCTGGGGGTGCCTGGGGCGATCGGCACCCCCTGGGGTCATGGCAAGGGGGCGTGGCTGCTCCCCGGGGGTGCCTGGGGCAATCGGCACCCCGGGGGGCGTGGCCACGCCCCTGCCATTGCTCCCCGGGGTTGCCTGGGGAGATGGGCACCCCGGGGGGGCGTGGCCGCGCCCGTGCCGCCGCTCCCCGGGGGTGCCTGGGGCGATCGGCACCCCAGGGGGCGTGGCATGGGGGCGTGGCCGCTCCCTGGGGGTGCCTGGGGCGATCCGTGTGAGAGGGATGTCCAACTGCAGGTTTAGGCCCGATTCCACAGGGATCGGGCCTAAACCTGCAGTTGGACATCCCCCGAGGGGTCCCATATTAGAGAGGGTGCAAGCTGGGCTGAGGGAATTTCGTGCACCGGGCCTCTAGTAGAAAATAAATAAATCCCAGATACTTGCTTCCAGCCAGCCCTGGCCTCTGCTCAAGGAGGGGCAGAAAAAAAAGAAAAAAAAAAAAAGAAAAAAGGAGGGGCTGGGAGCCTAGATCGCTGGGGGCTGTGGCCAACCTGAAAACAGCCCTCAGCTCCTCACCCAGGATGGCCAGGCACCCCAGCAGGGACCCCCACCCTGAAGGGGGTGTGGCCAGCCTGAAAATGGCCCTCAGCCGCTCACCCAGGCTGGCCAGGCACCCCAGCAGGACCCCCCACCCTGAAGGGGCTGTGGCCAGCCTGCACACAGCCATCAGGCCCTCACCCAGGCTGGCCAGGCACCCCAGTGGGGACCCCCACTTTGAAGGGGGTGTGGCCAGCCTGAAAACAGTCCTCAGCTCCTCACCCAGGCTGGCCAGGCACCCTAACGGGGACCCCCACCCTGAAGGGGGTGTGGCCAGCTTGAAAACAGCCTTCAGTCCCTCACCCAGGCTGGCCACATCCCCCCAGTGGGGACCCTCACCCCATGGGGGCATGGCCAGCCTGCAAACCACCACAGGCCCCTCGCTCAGGCTACCCCACGCCCCAAGGGAACACCCACCCTGATCTGGGACACCCTTCAGGGTAAACTAGCCAGCCTCCACCTGTGCACCAGACCTCTATCTATACTAATAAAGGGTAATATGCTAATTAGACTGGGAGACCTTCTAGGAGACCTTCCGAACGTTCTTCTGGACAAAGCCACGGTGGCAGGGCCAAGGTAGAGGCAGTTAGAGGCCAAGAGGGGAGGGCAGTTGTGGGTGATTAGGCCAGGATGGGACGGCAGTTGTGGGTGATCAGGCTGGTGGGGGTTGGGGCCACTGGGGGTAAGCAGACAAGCAGAGGGGCCAGTTGGGGGCAAGCAGGACATCAGTGGGGATCAGTTGGAGGTGATCAGGACATTGGGGGGGGCAGTTTGGAGTGAGCAGGCCAGCAGGGGGGGCAGTTGAGGGGTGAGCAGGCCAGTGGGGGGGGCAGTTGGGGGTGATCAGGCTGGTGGGGGGCATTTGGGGGCGAGCAGGCCGGCAGCGGGGTCAGTTGGCGGCGAGCAGGCCGGCAGGTAGAGTGGCTAGGGGCAATCAGGCAGGCAGGCAGGCAGGTGAATGGTTAGGAACCAGCAGTCCCAGATTGCGAGAGGGATTTCCGACTGCCGGTTTAGGCCCAATCCCTGTAAACTGGCAGTAGGACATCCTTCAAGGGGTCCCAGATTGGAGAGGGTGCAGGCCCAGCTAAGGGCTACCCCCCCACCCCCTGGCATGAATTTCGTGCACTGGGCCACTAGTATTCAATAATCAGCAAACAAGAAACAATATAAAAAAAAATAAGCAAAAATCCCTGACAAACTAAATAATGCATTTTATTGGTCATATGTATTTTTATTTGACTCTTGTGCAATATACAAACCTCCCCATATTTTCATATTTTTGAGTTGCTTGAAAAAAGTTATAAATCATGAAAATATTTGAAATTGCATTTATTTTTCTTTTCTTTTTGCCAAATTATTGGGCAAAGCATATGTTTTTAACTTCTAAAAGCTTATGATCTTTACTTCTTTCTTACCTATTCCTTAACTAAGTTAGGTGCTCGATTATATTTAGGCCATTTACATTGCCTAAGACCTTAACTAAAAAGTCACAAAGGAATCAGAAAAGCTGATGAATACCTGGAAGAAAAAGTTCACATTTTCTCCCGATCACTGTTACTGTAAACTTGGGAGTTTTAAGAGGAAAAAAATAAACACTGGGAATGACTTTTATAGCCATGCTGCTGAAACTGCATTTATCGTAAGTGTCAGAACACTATCAGTGACAATGTCTTACCGAATAAACAGGTAGCTCACCCCATCGCCATCTCCACAGCACCTAATAGATATTGTGAGCACACAGATAAATCTCATTTTATGTTATGCTTGGTCACAAAAAAGAATTAGATTGTGTTGTTCTAAGGTGCACAAGGATATATATCCGTTGTAATCATCTGTAAAAATTACTCTAAGTCGAGCCACTATGAGGTTGTCGGGCACCTGCAAAATACGGATAGTGTGTTTTGGCCCATTTCCTGCTGACTTGAAAAATAATTTATACCTCTGAGTGATTTGCTACCAGGCCTTTAGAAATGAGACTAATTTGTGAATTTTCTTTCTGAGAAGCATATTACAAAGGAGAAATATTGATTTTATCTCATTGAGGCAAAATTGGTTATTTATTTTTACTTATGACCATTATAAAACAGAACTGAACTGCCTTGTTATGATCAAATAAGAATGATCTATAATGTTTTCGTAGGTATTGACTAGAATCCAAATCATATTGGGGTCAGCAGTGTTAGGCAATTTCCCAGTGTTGGGAGGTGGCCAGGGGACGAAAGCAGCTTGTGGTCAGCATGTCTGAGTCCCTGCAGTAAATGTCGCCAGGCACGCACTTTTATTAGGAGCACAAAGGAATCGAAGGCTTCATTTCAGAAATGATAATGTGGGCTTAGATGACCATAATACACTTGTAATTATTTTTCAGTCATTTTGTCTATTTGATGATTCCTGGAATGAAACACTCTACCAACTCCCAACTCATTATCTATAACACACACACAACACACACACACACACACACACACACACACACACACACACACACACACACAATAAAGCAGTATATCAGTTCCAAATGCCTTTGACTTTTAGTATCCCAAAGGACAGTGCATCTAAAATGATGTGAAATGAAATTTTATACATATTTATAGAAAATTTGATTTTATTATTCCATTCCCTAATATTAAAGATGAGGATACTAAAAGCTATTTCTCTATTGTCTCTATTATTTATTTATGTCTCCCATGTCCCAAACCAGTGCTTATGCTGCAAAACAATACTGGGATCTATTGTAGATACTGTGGGAAGTGACTCAGGACAGTCTTTATTCACAGTGCTCCAATCTAGGTTCGTTCTACTCCACCTTGTTCTCCCATTTCAGGTCTCTGTTTCATTTTCACCATTTAGGGAGAGCTTCATTGATGATTCTATCACCCATCTCTCTTTTACTCATTCATTATATTCCACCCATTTTCTTCCCAGCATTTAGAAAAAAACAGTCTAATTATTTTGTTTATATATTTGTCTGCAGGCTTATCTCATTCTTTCTAGCAGAGGAAAGTTCTCTGAGCAGTATCCTCATCTGTGTTTCTCAATGCTCTTTCTCCTGGAACTATGTAGGTGCTCAACTCATATTTCTTAGTTGAATGAAGAAGGGAGAGTGAGAGTGAAAGAGAAAATAAAATTCTGTTTAGAGTCCAGATACGAAGGAATCAATAATGTTAATTGGTATAATATTAAGTAGAATATATATATAATCGGTAAAGACATACAAATCAGTGGTGTGTTTGTTATTTATATATTTATGTATATGGCAGGCAGGGAGTGGTGAATGAAGACTAAAACAGGAGAGAAATTGAGAGAGGTAGTAAAGATCAAGAATGTTTGGAAGACATCAGAAAGGCTTGATGAACAGGGTCTGTGGTAGGCTGAATAAATGCCCCCCACCAAAGATGTCCACATCCCTGAACATGTTTCCTTCCATGGCCAAAGGGACTTTGCAGATAGGATTAATATAAGGATATTGAGATTTATCCTGGACTATACAGGTGAGCCCAATAGAATCATAAGGGTCTTTAGAAATGGGAAGCAAAAGAGATGTGACAATGGAAGCAGAGGTGAGAAAGAGAAGAGAGAGAGAGAGAGAGAGAGAGAGAGAGAGAGAGAGAGAGAGAGAGAGAGAGAGAGAGAGAGAAAGAGTTGAAGATGCTATGGGCTTTGAAGATGGAGGAAGAGACTGTGAATTGTTGAGTGCAGATGGCTATAGAAGTTGGAGTAGACATGGAAGTTGGTTCTCCTTAGAGCTTCCAGGAGCACTATGGTCCTGCCAGCCCTGTTTGAACATCTGACTTCCAGAACTATAAGATCATGCATTTGTGTTGTTTTAAGCCACCAAATCTATGGTCATTTATTATAATTTGTAACAGTACCAATAGAAAACTAATATGGGATCCTATTAAAGATGTTCCCTAAAGGATAGTTCCTTTCCTATTTTTAAAATTTATTTTTTGAATGAAGTAATGCATGCTCACTGTAGAAAACTTAGAAAATTAAAAAAATACATATATAAGATAACCCTTTAATCCCATCACTCAGGGAAGGAAGTATTAACATGTGTGTTTTATTTTCATAAAAGGACTTTTGATCAATGAAGACAGGGAAGGAGGATATTAGAGTTGACATTAAAAGCACTTTGCCATATTAAAATGCACATTTAGTTAATTTTGAAATTGCAGGTCATATTTAATTATTATTTCTCCCCCCCCCCAAGTATAATAGAAATTAATGTGATAAAGAAAAATTATTAGGGAAAGCTTATATCTAGAACCCTTTTCTTTATCTAGGTGAATTCCTCTTATAAAGGCCTGGGCATGGCAGAGATGACATTTGTCTACTTTGTTCATTTCACCATCCTGTCTCATCCAGGGAGCATGGTGAGGGTCAACCCAGAGATGCAGAATGAACTTGGCTGGCCTGACACCCAGCTCTGTTCCTGTCAACCCATGTGACTCACAAGTCCTTTCTCTTCCCTGGATCTCAGCTTATCCATAACATATCTCAGTTTATCATCAAGGCCCCTTCCAGGTATAACTTGCTAGAGCCAATTTAAAGCGGTCTAAAACAAACTTGTGTTATTTCAATTTCTGTTTGCCTCACTTTGTTTCCAAGGGACTCTAGTGAGTACTCATGTTTCCTGAAATCACTTGGTAGGTGGATTTTATTTCTGAGTGAGTTAAAGAAGGAAGTCTTAGTTTTCTGGGAGACATTAAAGAGAGTGTGAAGAAAATTTTACCACAAGAAACTTATCTGAGCCTACCACATTTTCACCTGATTACAAACTAGGATTATTTTCAAATAACCCTTTTGTTTTCCAGACTTGTTCAGAGAGTCAAAAAGTGTCTAAAGAAATGTTGAATTTAGTAATACTGTCTACTCCACTTACTATAGTCATTCCAAGCTCACATGGCTGGGAATGGCAAAAGAAGCACTAAAAACACAACTCAAACCTGCATTCACCTGGGATCTCTAAAGCAGGAATTCTCAATGTGCATGGCCCTAAGCTTTTGTTACACACCCAACATCTAAGAGGATAGAGAGAGAGGTCAGAAACTAGAGTTAACTTTCTACTATATACACAAACTGGTTTTGGGGGGATTCATGATGGAATTAAGTTAAGCAGTTATTTAGAATGGAGTTATAAATATTCAAATTCAAAATAATGGGTCTCATGGAATTCAACTCCACCTTCTCTGAATTCTGTATTTGCAGGTGATGACCTTGAAATTAGTGCAAAACCCCTGTACTCTTTCCACATTTCCCACTCCAGTCTTTCTGGAGGGAAGAACTGCTCCCCTGGTGTGGCAGAGAGTAGATGAGTGTTTTGAAGAGCCTTTCAGTTCTTTATTTGCAATAATTATGGAAACATTGTGTTGAATAATTTAAAGGTCTGGATGAGTCATTTAAAACCAAGATCTGAATGGCAACCATTGACATTGGAAACAATTCTAAGCTTTAACTAGGTAGATTAAAGCAAGAAAAAAGTTAAAGGGATGACAAAGCTATCAAGAAAACATATTTAGAAATCTAAGAGATATGCTTTGAAACACAGATCTTTATTGCCTGGGTAGAGAAGAATGTCAAGGGCATTGCTGTTTGGTAAGAAGAAAATTCTTCATCTCAAGTACAAGAAGAACAACTTATATTATTCATTTCATTATAGTGAAGGGCTTAGGAGCCCAAGCTCTGGGCTAGTACATCCAGGATGATGCCTATTATGGCCCTACTGTAAGTGTAAGATCAGGGAAATGACGTATCTTCACTTTCTTGTCTGTACAATGGGACTTGAAAAGAAGGTTCAAGGAACAAGAGTGGTCTTTACTGGAAGTGAAGACTTAGATGTTCCACCTGCATTTAATTAAATGAAAAAGTAAATACAATAGAATGCAAATGAGGTCGAATTGGTAGATTTCTATAGAGATCATATTGAAGTTCCTTGTACTATTCTTATAACTTTTCTCTAAATTTGAAATTATATCAAAATGAAAATGTTACAAACACATCTTCTCCATAATTGTATCAACAGAAACACTACTAAACATTTATTCATAAATGATTTCAAATCTAAAATTTTGTGTAGGATGGAGCAAATTGACCAGGTGGATGAAATATTTTCCTTTATTTGTATTGCTTTGTTATTTTTGCAAATGTTGCCAATATGAATTTAGCTTCAATGTTAAGTTCTCAGATGAGGATTAATGAAAGTTGACTAGTTGTAGGATACTGTAATATGCCTCATCATTTACAGTGAGGGATTGAGTGGGCTTGTGTTCATTCCAGTCATTGAATATCAAGTCAATTTGTTCATGAAAATTAGGAAGGATTGGAGGGATCAGGTTATCCAAACTGAAGAAGTGCAGGTATAGGATTTCAAGTCTGTGAGTTTGGTGCTGTTAGGGGAATGTTCATATTAACAGGACTCAGCTCATTTGCAGTCTCTGACTTGGGGCTCTTACTTAGTAAATGCCACAAAAAATGCCACAGCCCATTCTTTTCTGGAACACTTTCCCATTTCTTTAGCTTGAGAAAATCTATTGGAGCCTAAGGGCTTAGGAACAGGATACTCTTATCTGTTCTTTGGGAGGATATTCACAGAGGCATGCTGTTTTGGTTCTGGATGGTGGTCATAATGTACCAGCCAGCAGGGCTTCATTACAGGTTTTCCCATACAAGATGAAGGGGGTTTTGTTATTAGAATATCAGTTGTAGTAGAGATATCTTAAAATTTTCCATTTAATAATGTCCCCTGCCATCTGGCCTTTAAACACAACCATATATTTTTTTGGGGAAATCCACAAAATATATTTTAATGAATTATAATATCTGAAATAATAATTTTATTTAAACTTACTAAGAGTTTCCAAGGAGCATCTTAATAATAAAATTTTATGTCCTATGGGGAAAAATGCCATCATTTACATTGGCCCTCACCTTTCTTCTCAATAACCTCATCCCATATTGTGATGTATGATCTAATTATTTTGTGTACAGTTTTTAGTCTCATTTCTTGGTTGCAAACCCCAACAGCTACATGATCCTGTGTGAGTTATATAACCATACTAAACCTCAGTTTCTCCTAAATAAGGATAGTAACTTTACTTCTATCATTAGCATATTCTATTAGATGAGAGAATACATTGTAATACTTAGCATGTTGCTCTCTGTTCTATGTGAGCAATATACATGAGCTATTATTTTCTTAAAATTAACACTTTAGCAATTTTATCCTTTCTCATTAAGTATATTTTTAGTTTAATAGAACAATGAATCAAAATGCTCACATTGATGGGTGCTCTGAATTTATTCTTTCTTTTTAGTTCTCTGACCAATTTAAGTGAACTCAGTATCATTTTATCTAATAATCACTTAATCATATAGTCATTCAATTTTTGTGAAAATCACCCATATGTTCCCTGTCTTAGCCATTGCAGAGGATACAGTATTCATATTTCTCCCTCATGGTTATCCTTTTAGCTGGGCACTAAACACCCACCTATTCTTTGGATGTTTTATAATGACCTTGCTACCCCTCTCAATTATTTCCATTCTATTTAATTCAACAAATAGAGCATGCTCTACTTTCATGCGAAAGGGATATATAGGTTATAAAGGCTTAGACTCTACCCTTAATAGTCAGCAAAGAAATGATCCTAGTGTAGTGTAATATATAGTACAATAAAAGTACATAAATAGTCCTGGCTGGTTTTGCTCAGTGGATAGAGCATCACCCATGAACTGAAGGGTCCTGGGTTTGATTCCAGTCAAGGACATGTATCTCGGTTGCAGGCTAGATCCCCAGAGTGCGTGCAGGAGGCAACCAGTCAATGTGTCTCTCTCACATAGATGTTTTGATGTTTCTCTCTCTGTCTCTCCTCCTCCTTCCACTCACTCTAAAAAAATCAATGGAAAAATATCTTCAGGTGAGGATTAACAACAACAACAAAGATAAGATACTATTGGAGGGTAACAGAGACAAAAATAATCAATTATTTCTAGTACGTCCAAGAGGGCTAGATTGGGAATGGAGAGCTTGAACTGGGATCTAAAGGGTGAGTAGGAACTTGGTTTGGAATTCCAGACAGAAGGAAGCAATTAGGTAAATACATGGTAAATACATGAAATAGCTAGCATGTGCAGGAAAAGAACTAACTATTATTTGGTTGCAGAAGAAAAGTATTAAGTGGTTGGGGGAGAGGAAATGGGAATGGGTGATATAGGCATAATAATATGGTATATCTTGTTTATTTCCATTTCCACCACATTTCTTTATTGGAAGTCTAGCTTTCTTTCTCTTTGGTTTATAGCAAAATGCATTTTCCCTTAGATATTCTTTCAAAGTATCATGTGAAATGATAAAATATGTATTCCATCATGGGTAAAGGGATGGGAAAATGGACCTCACCAAACAATAAAACATTATTTTCCTAATGTCTTTCTGATGATCTCAAATGGAGCTTCCATTCATTATTCCATTATTCACTGAGTGACAGTGGCTGCTCCTATTGGAGTCTGAGAGGTTCTTATCTGCTCCAATAGTGTTAAATGAACTCTCGATCTTTCTGAAAGACTATTCTGGAGGGATTATTTAGGAACTGCTGGACACCTGTCACTTTTGGGGATATTGTCCAACGTTTCCTATTCACACATCTGAGGAAAAAAATATCTGTGAAACAGTCCATGTAGTCACACTCTTTCTTGATTTTAGCTCTTTTATTGATTTTATTTATTTTTTATGCTGGTCCAAGTCTAGTTAAATTTTACTGTGTTAGCAAATAGAATGTTCTAAAGTTATCTAGAGAGACCCAATGAGGGGAATGATTTCTTAGGAAGTCACAGATTCAGTGTTGGATGTTTGGCCAAAGCAGAGTTTATCCCTCCACTTACAGAGAACAGAGAAGCATCTGTAAAAATGCCTAGAAATAGTCCTGGGTTTCCCATCTTTCTTCAGATTGGATAGGAAACCAAGGACAGATTTCTGGGTTTTCTCTTGACTTACCACATCAACATTTCAAATAGGAGACATGGAATCTCCTTCCTCAAACAGTACCTGCTCTTTAGTGATCTTTCAGCTTGCTCAAATTTGAGGAGCTATGACATAAAGTAAGAGCTCAGAAGCTATGGAAGAATTTGAAAGTTGTATTGTAGAAATATTAGCGTGCTAGTGTAGTACAAGATAGATTGGGTCAAAGAGAAATCAGGGGCTGTGACACAGGAGAAAAGTTATTGCACTTCTAATGCAGGTATAAGGGCATGAGAACAGATATTAATCTTGCTGTTTGGATGGCTCTAAATCATGGTAATGAATAGAGGACATTGCTGTATGAATGTTTACTTTGATGTGCTTAAAAGGTATCCTCTAGCATATCAAACTCTGCCCCATCATTTAAAAAGAGTGAAGGGATGGGCACGTGCTAAACTTTAAAAGGGCCAAATGTTCCCCATGAGTGTTGACAGGAAAGTTGGAATTGAATATGACCCTCCATCTTCTCAAAAGAAGACATGCTCTGAATTAATAAGATTGAGAAAGTGTCATCTTGCCATAGTTGTGAATGGGACCAGATGGCCAGTCACACATGCCACTGAAGTACGTGTTTTCTTTTTTTAAAACTAGCTTTTGATTATTCCAAGATGAAATATGTTATGGGAGAAGTCCATAGAGATAGTTCAACAATAAAACCAGCAGAGAAAGCATAAGAATTAGAAATTACAGTTCCCATGGGGATAGGCATAGAGAAGGGGCACAATTCTGCTCTAGTTATCGAGGTAAATGTAATTTGAGAATATAATTTCCTGAAGGTTCAATGCCTTTAATTCTACAGAGGAGAAAACAACAACCCAGAGAAGTCAGGGGACTATTGTTAAGATTGCAATCTAATGAATGACAAAGCCACAGCTAAGCCTCATCTCTTGATGACTTTTTGCATTCTTTCATCTGCATCATGTGTTCTCATACATCACCCATACATGCCATGAACATGTGTGTGCTTTTAACTTTATTGATTTTTTAAAAATAAACTTTTTACTAAAAGGTAGCATAGATACATGAAAACAAGGTACACATTGTAAGCTCTCTAATTGAATTTTTACAAAATGAATCAGGTAAAAATAATGCAGCAAAGTAATAGAACATTTTCAGTAACTCATAGTTCTTCTCGTCCTCTTCCCCATTCATGAATATCTACACTGTTCTCCCTAACATAGATATTTTTAAGTTTTAACAACAGATGAATTTCACTTGTTTATATCTTAGATAAAGTAATCACACAGTATATATTTTTTACTCTTTTTGACCAAAATTATATTAATAAGATTTGTTCCTGAAATAGATAACTTTGTTCATCATTTTTATTGTTGCTTAGTATTTTCATTGTATGGATACTTATAAATTTATACACTGTATTTACTCTTGCTCCTATTGATGATTACTTAGCTTATTTCTAATTTGGATCTGTTAAAAGCAATACTGTTTTGAAATATTTTTATACATGTCTTTTATACATATACTAGAGGCCTGATGCACGAAATTCCTGCAAGGGGCTCAGCCCTCACAGCCCTAGCTTCCTCTGGAAGGTCATCCAGAAGGTCGTTTGGAAGGTTGTTCTGCTGTCTGGTCTAAATAGCATATTGTGCTTTTATTATTATAGATATGCTTCTCTATTGGTAATACACCTAAAAGTATAATTGCTACATTGTAATATATGAAAACATCCAGTTTTCTGGCAGATACTTGCATATATGAATGTTTGATTTAAAATGAAGTCAGCACTGGAGATCTGTGGGGAAAGGATAGTCTTCTAATAAATATCACTAGAACAATTAGATATATGTATTTTAAAGTGAATACATATTAGTATATCAAGAAGTGAATCTTGATCTCTCCCTCACAATATATACAAAATCAGTGTCAGGTGAATGATTGCAGTTTAAATATTTGAAGTTTAAATATTTGAAGTTTAAAAACTAAGTTACAGTAAAGAATATTGTCATGTAGTGTTATGACTTTTAGGAAGGTATAGAACATAAAATATTTCAATCTTTTTTAAAATATTTTATTGATTTTCCACAGAGAGGAAGGGAGAAGGAGAGAGAGCCAGAAACATCGGTGAGAGAGAAGCATCGATCAGCTGCCTCCTGCAACCCCCTACTGGGGATCTGCCCGCAACCAAGGTACATGCCCCCGACCGGAATCGAAACTGGAACCCTTGAGTCTGCAGGCTGATGCTCTATCCACTGAGCCAAACCAGTCAGGGCAAAATATTTCAATCTTATTTGATGATCTAAATATATGTAAGTGACTGAATGTACAAATGGGTAATGCCCAGGCCATATATAAAAGTAGTACTTTGACCCATGGCCTGCAGCAACCTGCCTATGAAAGCAATCCCTTACCTGCAATAACCCGCCCAGGAAACCAGGCTGCTATAAATCATACTTGCAGGAAGCCAGATTGCTATTGTTAGCAACAATTCAGGAAACTACTAATAAACAGTAATTTCTATAATAGCTCAGCCTGAATGGCCAGAGCCTGACAAATAACTGACAGTTTCCCTATTTTTTGTTCCCACTTCTAACTTAGGACCATCCAGAGAAAGTCAATTTTGCACCCTTACCCAGTCAGAAAAGATGTCTGGCTTCTAGTTGGCCTACCTAGACCTTTCCCATGCTAACAGCTTCTAATCACTGGCTACCTGAAACAGTCCCCCTTTTCCACTATTAAGCTTCCCCAGTTATTTGTTGGTCTTTGAGTCTCTGCCAAAGCGTAAGTAATGGTAGCTGCCTCCATTGCTATAGCAAGCTCTGAATAAATAGACTTTCTTTTCTCATTTGGTTGTTCTTCATTCACTTCTACATATGTGATGCTCAGACATTTTTGCTATTTCAGAACATGATAAACACTATATACTTTAAAATTGCTCTAGTGTCTTTTTTTCTGTAATAAGGAACCACCTGGAAACATGAAAACAATTTATAGGACAGTTCCTTTATGTTTAGAGGACAGATGACTATATTTAGAATCTAGTTGGATTCTGATTTAATATAATATCTCTTTTCAGTTCTTTCATTCTTGCTCTTCTGATTACCTAGTCACTCATTGCAGTTTTAATTATACTCTCATCTTTTGCAAAGGTCAGGAATCTCTCTAAGAGAAGAAAAAAATGAAAGTATTTAATTGTCTGCTCACAAAGGATCCCCCAATATGTTTTCTCTCATGAAGCAGCCTTTGCCAGTTGTTCTTTCTTCATGGGCCTTGTTTGAAAAGTTGCTTGATAGATGAGGAAACCCCTGTGCAGAGTGCTGGAATATGCAAGCTGTACGTGCTTAGAGATGGAAAATTACAGGGTAAACTGCTGTGATGCGCAATCTGCAAGCAGCAGCAAACTAGAATGCCATTAGGCTTAATTGTTCCCCGTGGTGGATGGCTCTCTGGGGTTGCTATTTTGGAATCACCCTTCTCCTGGGAGTAATGATCATGAGCTCCCTTCACAGCTAGTCTGCTGACGCGTACGTCATAGACTTGATCAAATGAAATGCTCTGAATGCCAGCTAGGTTGAGGACTCTAGGCTGCTGCTACTGAATTACACATGCTTTGTGAATTTTTCTTTTTCTTTCACAGGATGTACTTAAGAGAAGATGAATCTTCTTTGAACTAGAATTGTGTATCAGAGGAAGGTCTACCATTGTGCGTACATTATGTACTTTGATAGAGTTTGCCCTTGATAATGTGGTGTGAGCTCTGGTCCCCAGATTTCATGTAAAAAATAAAATAGATATTAAGCCTTTTCTTTCAAATTGACACAACGTTTAGTCCTGACTGTGGTCTTTTACTATGTTAGGCCATAAAGGGATTGAAAAGGGTTTATGTTTTGTTTGAAGAAAAAAAGACACATGCAAATGCAACCAACAGAGACGACTCAATAGTTTGTCTTTGTGCACCCCTCTCTTTTTCCATTGTAACTATTCAGAACACCTGCAGATGTCCTCCACAACCAAGCACCTACCTCTATTGAGGTCTTTACTCCATGGTTCTTGCAGTTGAGTAATTCACTAAAGACCACAAAGTTCCTTCTTGGGCAACTCCCTATGCTCCAGACTTTTCTATTCTTCTCCTAAGTAAAAACTTAAATCTTTTTTTCACTCCCCTGGGACATACACTTGTGGTTCCAAACCAATCGACATTAGAGTTTTTAGTGATCATCTGAATTTTACTCATTCTACATGAGTTAATATTTCTTTTTAAAAAATAAATGTATTTTTATTGATTTCAGAGAGATAGGGAGAGGTAGAGAGAGATAGAAACATCAATGATAAGAGAATTATTGATCGGCCTCTTCCTGCATGCAAAAATACTGGGAATCATGTGTCCCTGACTGGAATCAAACCTGGGGCCCTTCATTCCACAAGCCATGTTCTATCCCCTGAGCAAAAGCAGCGTGTGCATGAATTAATATTTCAATAATGAGCTCTTGAGAAAGGCATGCTGCCTCATGATGGGAATTTAAATACCTATAAGAGGCCAGAAACGGAGATATAAGGGGCTGTTGGCCTCCCCTCAAATGACAAAGTGACGTGCTATCTAACTTACCTGTGCAGTCTAACCCCAATTTTGTCCTTATAGAGAATAAAATGTGATCCCAGAAAGCCTGATGGGTTTACCACTCAAATCCAACACTGCTAAGCAATGCATAGAATGACCAGAGTAATTATTTGATATGCCCTTATTCCCTTTGACATATTATTTCCTTCCATTCTATCTCTAGGCACTCCTTCAAATGATGGCAAGTCCTTCTAGAAGAAACTCCCTGACCATTCTCATACAGACACAGTTGAGTGAACATTTGCTCACCCATCCCTAGTAGAGTTTATAACAGAGAGTCTGTAGTCTAGCTTGTAGAGCTAGGATTAATTTTCAGTGTTACTATGTATAGGCCCCTTTCTTGATGTGTCTACAGTTGTATTGTGCTTGACTGGGGGACCAAGAGTAGCTTCTGGAACAGTCTAGAACCCTCCTGCTCTGTTCTAGCCTTATTCTGCTCTTGGCCCTTCCTACTATGTACCAGATCTGTGGGATTCAGAACTTACTAGTATATTCAAGCCACCTACCTTCCTATCCCAAGGGGATTCTGAGTCACACAGAACTGAGAGCTATTCACACTTTGGAGGTTCATTGTGTGACTTTGCTAGGAGATCACTTAACCTTTCTCAGCATTGTGTTGTTGTTAATTTTCAAAATGGAGCTAATAATAGCCACTTTTTGGGGTCTTTTTGAAGAATTAAAATATTAGTTGTATAAAGCGCATAATATTTGGTACATATATTCACAAAGTGTAATAAATGGTGGTTCTCATGGCTTTGTTTTTTTACCTTGCTGATATCTTTGATTCTGAAGGCAGATAACAATTAATAAAGTACCCTTTTCCTTTAGATTGAATTAAAAGTTCTCAAGGTAAACACACATACACACACACACAAAACTAGCAAATTCTAAAACCAGGACAAAGAACTACTCCAATTTTTCTGAGTCATTACTGAATGACATGGGACACTTCATATGCCATGATTGAATTTGTGGGTGGTACCCAAAAGGTCAAAAATGACTGACTATATGTTCAGTTTTGAAAGGTAGAGAATGAACCACTTGTTCTGAGATCTTTCCTCCACCCACTATAAACCAGCTAGAGTTAGAAGTGGCTAAATGATGTGAGGAGAATGAGTTATTGGCTTCAAAGATGTAAAATTCATGAAGTTTTTCTTTGGTATCTTGGCCTCCCCTCTTTGTCCTGTCCAGTGGCCTCATTTTCTCTTCTCTCCCTCCTGAAAAATTCATTAGAAATTGATAATAGTTATTCAAACACCAGACATTATAAATCACTAGTTTCCTTCCCTTGAGGACATTTGCATTTTGAACTTTATATGTAGGCGTAGAAAAAGATTGACCCTGATTGAAGGGATTTAAGCCTTTTTCAAGCAGGACCAGGATTTGTTTTGAGTACAAAGAGAAAAAGTCCTTTCCTAAACCCCCAAAAATCCACCAGTCATGTTCAGATTTGATTTTTTTATGAATCTGTCCAATTGAAAAGATGAGCAATTTTGAATGCAAGCATGGTGTTTTAAGAGCTATGCATGCCCCTAAAAAGACCAAGAGAATGAATCCCAGGGCATACATACAGCAAATCCACGTATGGAACAGTACAGATGTTTTATGTAGTAGTTTCCATAATTGTAAAATTAGGATAAAATCATTAAATATGAAAAAAAAAATTACACCAAATGTGAATATGCTTTAAAAGCCTGTTATGCCATGGGACTGAAGCAATGAAGTGGTGATGAATCAGAAACCAATGCAAATAAGACCTCAGAAAATAATTTGCTTTCAAGAGACTTGGCTGAAGTTGAGGGACAAAAGTGCTATTATTACTAGATGTACATGTGAGGTCAAAGGAGATTCTAAGACAGGAGAAGAAAAGAAGGAATACTTGAATGATCCATAGCACCTCAATTTCATCAGTGATTACAGGAAATCCCATTTCACCCAACATTCTAATCCTAACTCCACTTCTAATCCTTAAACAATCTCTGTACTTTATCCTAAATGCTCAGAAGGTTAGGTTTTAAACTTCTTCAATGCAGGCCTATCTTCTTCTTCTATCTGTTCCCCTGGGCTAAATGGAGATTGGACACACCGTAAGAGTGTAATAAATATTTTATTGATGTATAATTACTATAGACATTGAGACTGCTAAATTGGGAAATGTGAGTCTGAAGAAAATGCATGGAATTAGATTTTAGACATAGGAATTTAAGATCTATATATATAAAAGCCTAAATGACCGCTCCACAGTTCAACCATTTGACCAGTAGCTATGATGTTCACTGACCACCAGGGGGCAGACACTCAATGCACAGGCATGGAAACATGTAACAGACTGATGAATCTCAAAGGGAAGGGGAGAGGAGGAGGGCAGGAAGAGATTAACCAAAGATCTTATATGCATACTAGAGGCCCAGTGCATGGATTCCTGCACCTGTGGGGTCCCTTGGCCTGGGACCGCTCTCTGACATCCCCTGAGGGGTCCAGGATTGCTAGAGGGTTCAGGCCAGGCCCAGGGACCCCACTGGTACATGAATGCGTGCACCAGGCCTCTAGTAGAAATTATAAAAGAAAAATTTCAATTTCCCATAACTTGGGTGAACTTTACCAGGGAATTTTAGAACATTCTTCTGTTATTATTTTTAGCATAAGTTTCCAGGCCAGGTATAAATATGTACTGTGCAGAATAGAAAACTGCAGTTGTATTATGTAATAAAACACTTCTATATTCCTATAATTTTATTTTTACTACCTTTTTATTTTTGTTTCATCTATTCATAACATTTATACTAATAAACTGTAATAAGATCACCTTCACTTATGAATAAGCAATTATAGTTCAACTTTCATATTAGTTATGTATTCTGACACAGCCTGGGAAGCAAGGCAAGAAAGATACATTTATTTCTACTTAGTGACAGGTCTGGGATTAGAGTTCAGTTTCTCTACTTCCCAGTGCAAGGATCTTGCGCTATAATAAGCTCAATCAAGGCACTTGTGACATTTACATCTCAAGTGTTTAGTTCATACAGTCTTGCCAGTTTTTGTATCTGCCTTTCTTTCCTTGCTTCCTTTGGCATGGTTGAAATGAAAAGTAAGCACTCTCACCTAAATAGAAATAACTATTTAATACACCCATCAAACATTTATTTGGTAGATGGCTTAGAGATAGTGAGGGTTTGAGGAACACCTCCATATGAGGTGCCCATTCAAATTGCCTGAAACCTTTTTCCCTGGGCAGGCTGGCACTTAAGGTCTTGATTCCATGTTCAGCCTCAGGGTACTCTGGGAACCACACTGCCCTTGAAGAATCTTAGAAGCTCCACTGCTCTTGCAATAACTTCATTCAGTTGGCATGTGGGGACCAGGAGGGCAGAGCTATTCTCTTTCTCTTTGCCCCTGGAGTCACCCAGTGCTATTTGTTGTATATAACTGCCTACGTACAAAGCTGATTGGACACAGAGAAAACTGATCTAGGAAAAAGTACTGAATTGATTATCAGGGAAACTATTAATTACAAACTATGGCAAATTTTAATTTTCAGAGACTGTGTCAAGAATTGCATTTATTTTTTAAAGAATATGCAATTAGCTGCAGTTATAATAAAATAACTATTATTTCAGTAATAGACTGCATCTTAGTTGTCTTCTGTCAAATTGCAGATAATGACCTGTCCTCATGAAAATAGAAGAAAATAAGCCTTTGAAAATAAACAGAAAGGAACATGGTCTAGTTGAGCTGCCAAGTTTGCCCCCCAATTCTGTACTCTGAATGGCATATTCTTAGTGGATTGGTATTTTCAAATATTATTTTTAAATTATGGGAAAAGGTAATTAGGTGTCAGCTGAAGTTATTTCAGAGTTTTCCATGACAATTTTGACCTAGATCTTACACCCAACTTCCAAATAATTGTAGAGTTAATCTTTCCTAGAGAAGATTAAGTCTCCAAGAAAGGAATAACCTGAAGGATTACAACACATGGTTTCAATGAAGGAATCTGGACCTTTAAGAAGGTGGGCATTTTATAAGCAGATCCACCATCAGATAACTATTCATTTTTTGACACAAATTATCTAACTTCTCCATGTCAGTTTTCTTCCCTATACAATGGGAAAATAATGCCTGTACTGGTACCTTTTGCAGGAATTCTAAGGTGTTGACTGTATGTTTTTAATGAAATAAATAATTGGAAAACAATTATATTTAGCAATGTAGGGCTTGCATTATTATGTGCTATATATTATCATAATCTACTCATCATTGTGGACCTGGTTGACACGAAATATGATATACTTTTTTTAAGTTTCTATTTTCAAAATTGGCTTACAGCTTGGATATATTTGAGTAAAGCAGCTCTTCCTTATGTCCCCAGTCATATGGCTCTTGAGCATATAGGGAAGAGTGTGAAAGGAGAGGGTGGGGAACATATTAAAAATTCAAACTCCCTAGAGATGTTTTGGCTTTAAGTATATTCTCTAAAAAGAAAAAAGAAAAAGGAAAGAAAAGAAAAAGGCCAGAGTCTCTTTCCTTGTCTATTAAGATATTTTCTATGGCCAGATTTACCATTTTCTTTTTTAATTTTTTTACTTTCATTAAGTGCCACTAAAAAATAAATTAAATTTTATTAATGACTCCTGAGCTCTGATTGAATATATAAACCATCTGAACCAGGTATCTGCCTTTAAAGAGATAAATGCTTTCTTTTATTGATTGTTGCTCTGTTTCAGATTCTGCTTTTCATCTATGTTATTTGTCAATGTGTATGGGATCACAGAAATGATCATTCAGGGAACGGGCCCTGTTTGGGTATCAGTAGCTCAAGGAAGCCAACCAACAAGTAACATTTGGTTTTTGAGATCAGGATGCCATCTTCCTGGCACTGACGAAGACAATGAAATATTCATGAGTTTCTTAAAGGCTTTTGGAAAGAATGTGTGCTGAGATGGAACATTAGTGAGCCAATCTTTTCTGGTTTCGTGCCAGGCAGGGGCTGTTAAATAATTAAGGTGTGACAAGCCAGAGTTTACACAGGAGGATGTGGAGAGAAGCAGTCCTTCAGCATTGGAAATGTTCCCTGCCCTATTAAAATGAAGACCCATCTGGTCCAAGTTCTCTTATATTTCTTGGAGTTTTCTCTTTAAAAGCCTCATAGCACCCAATGAATTGAATTGTTTTTGATAAAGAGCTGGTGAAGGAACATTGAACTGCTTCAAACATGTTTGGGAATCATTCAGTTAGTCTTTACTGTGTGTGAACAGCACTATGTTGGGCACTGGGGAGAAATAAAGGACTATTGTACCTCAAGATTTCTGCCTTCTAGTACCCCCAGATGAAGTAAAAAAGTATGGGAAAAATTACTCTGTAATTAATTGTTAAATTGTGTAGGGATTTATTTACTTATTTGTTTATTTTAATTGGATTTATTGGGATGACATCCTCGCCAACACTTGTTTGTTGATTGATGATAGCCATTCTGACAGGCATGAAGTGATATCTCACTATGGTTTTAATGTTGCATTTCTCTGATGATTAGTGACACTGAGCATCTTTTCATATGTCTGTCTGTTGGCCATCTGTATGTCCTCTTGGATAAGTGTCTAATCAGGTCCTTTGCCCATTATTTTAATTGAATTGTTTGTTTTCTTAATGTTGAGTTATATAAGTTCTGTAGAAAATTTTGGAGATTAACCCCTTATCAGATGTATCATTGGCATGTTCTCCCAATCAGTGGGTTGTTTTCATTTTGTTGATGGTCTCCTTTGCTGTGCAAAAGGTGTTTGTTTAATGTAGTCCCATTTGTTTATTTTTTCTTTTGTTTCCCTTGCCCAAGGAGCTCTCTCAGAAAAGATATTGCTGTGCAAAACATATGAGATATTATTGCCTATGTTTTACTCTAGGATTTTTATAGTTTTGCAACTTACATTTAAGTCTTTAATCCATTTTGAGTTTATTCTTGTGTATGGTGTAAAGAGGTGGTGTAGTTTCATTTTTTGCATGTACCTGTTAAATTTTCCCAATACTATTTATTGAATAGACTGTCTTCACTCCATTGTATGTTCTTGCCTCCTTTGTCAAATATTAATTGACCATAAGGCATGGGTTTATTTCTGGGCTCTCTATTCTGTTTGGTTTATCTATATGACTTTTTATGCTGGTACTGTGCTGTTTTGATTATCATGTCTTTATACTAAAGTTTGATGTCAGGTAGGGTTATACCTCCAACTTTGTTCTTCTTAGGATTGCTATGGCTTTTCATGGTCCAGTGTGGTTTCATATAAGTTTTTGGAATAATTTTTCTAAAATTGTATAGAGATTAAATGCTTAAGGGAGAGATACACTGAGCATGTTGAGTCAAGGAAGTTTTGATCAATGTTGGGGGACTTATCTTGGACCCTTGGAGAAGGTATTACACTTGCAATAGCAGAGGAAAAAATAAGGTTCATCTTAGGAGGAATAAGAAAATGAACAAAAATACAGAGGAAGGAATGCAGAAAACATAAAAAGAGTGCAAGTAGTATATGATGCCAGATCCTCAGCAGACATAGAAAATAACATCCCTAGCCCTAGCCAGTTTTGCTCAGTGGATAGAGCATCAGCTTGCAGACTGGTGGGTCCTGGGCTCAATTCCAGTCAAGGGCACAAGCTTGGGTTGCAGGCTTAGTTCCCAGTGGTGGGTATGCAGGAGGCAGCTGATCAATGATTCTCTCTCATCTTTGATGTTTCTGTCTCCCTCTCCCTTTCTCTCTGAAATAAATTTAAAAAAATAACATTCCTATTTTTCACAGAAAAATATATAAATAAAATGAGTCTATGTTCTAAAGGAAACATTGAATTATTTGAGCAAAGTGTTGGCTCACTAGAGTGCTCAGAATCTGATAGGTAAAGTGTCTCCACAGGAGAGACTGACTCAGTTGCTCAGCAAGGAAAAAAATTAAACCCTGAGGAGTTTTTATGTGTGTGGATCTTTCATAGCAGATCATGAAAGCAGACATTTTTACAGCTTTACATTAAATATGCAAAATCTCCTGGTTCTTTCATAAGAGAAAATATTCATGCCATTTCCCTTGGCCACCTGTACATTTTCCTCAGAGTTGTCAGTCATGGTTTTCTCTGCATATCTAGGCTTTGTAGATATTTAATAGTTATATTTGCTTTGCTTTCACTTAAATAGCTAAGCATTCACTCTGCACAGGTTTTAAAAACCCATCTCTCTCCCTCTCTTTAGCTTACAATATAGTTGGGAGAAATATATGAATAAAAATATTTATAAAATGTCATCCATCATTTATCAGTCAAAGAAATTATAGCTAGCCCCGTCTGGGTAGTTCAGTTGGTTGAAGTGTCATTCTGATGAGCCAAAGTTGCAGGTTCGATCCCTGGTCAGGGCACATACAAGAATCAACCAGTACATACATGAATGAGTGGAACAATAGGCTGATGTTTCTGTCCCTCTCTCTTTCTCCCTTCCTATCTCTCTCTAAATTAAATTAAAAAAGAAAATAAATTACCGCTAATATTTTGGTGAATTTTCTTTTAGCTATTTTACCTTCTATAGCATGCAAAGATTATTTATTTATTTACTGATTTAGTGCAATTGTAATCCTGCCAAATAAATAATTGGTATCCTAAGTTTTCCTCTTTGTGTTACCTTAAAAATGTTTACTTAATCTCTATAAAACATACCATAATTTATTAAAATAGTTCTTATTCTTGAATATTTAAATGTTTATACAATTTCATTATTGCAGTTAAGACTTTGATAAGTATCACTGAACATCAATCCATATTTGTGCTTATTCTACTAGGGTAAATTGCCAGATGTGAAGTGTTTGGATCAAAGTGTATCAACATTTTTGGTGCTTTGGGCACATATTGTCAAACTATTCTCCTAAAAATATCAATTTGTCATCTGTTCAATGTATGAGAAGGTGCAGCTATTTCATAAAATATTCTTTGTCAAGTAGATTTTATCTTTTAAATAGATATTTGCCAACTTGATAGATAAAATAAAGCTGAACATTTTTCTTTTATTTAATGGATATTTGTGTATTTGTGTTTGTATATGTATGTGTGTAACTGAGTTGCCTCATCATGATCTTTGCCCACTTTTCTATTTCTGTGAGTAGACTAGTAACTATTATACAACAATTTCTGTTTTAAGGTCCCCATAAAACTTCTAATAATGATAAATTTGTTCTGGAGATTAATTAAAATTAGAGCATCATTCCCCAAGGGTATAATTTCATTCTTTTATTACTTTCCCCCCCTATTTTTTCATTCCTCCATGAAGTAGAGTCCATTTTCTTTTGCTAACCTATCAGTGTAAAAATATCATTTTCATCTGTTTTTCCTATATCTTTCACAGGTTAAAAAAAAAAGTCTTTCCTTAAGAAAGAGAAACAGGGGCTCTGACTGCACCATAACTTGCACATTTTTTAAAAAATAACATCTAATTTGCAGAGCTGGCAAGATGCAATCCTATTATTCCCAAATGGACTGAATCATTCATTACAATGCGGCAACGAAAAATAATAGTGTTTTTATGTTAAAGGAGTGTATATGGAGACTCATAAGTAAGATCCCTAATAGACCCAACTAACACCATTGTTGTCATCTAAATATCTCATTATAAGAAAATTATCAATTTTCAGTGAAATAATGTCAGAGACCTTGGAGAACAAGACTATTTGGCATTCAACTCTAAATGACTTTCCTCTGTGGTGGGGTAACAAAATTCAGCCTTGGTTTTAGTCGTGTGTGAGGGAGCAACACATGAGAGGTCTGCATAGAAAGATCTCAAATTTCTCACTGCTTCAAAATGTCCATTGTCATTGGGAATGTCAGAAAAAAATACCCAGATGGAAATGTTATCATATTCATGAAGAAACACACAAGGCCCTAGCTGGTTTGGCTCAGTGGATAGAGTGTCAGGCTGCAGACTGAAGGGTCCCCTGTTCAATTCGGGTCAAGAGCACATGCCCTGGTTGTGGGCTTGATCCCCAGTAGGGGGTGTGCAGAAGGCAACCTATCAATGATTCTCTCATCACTGATGTTTCTATCTCTTTCGCTTCCTCTCTTTTCCTCTCTCTGAAATCAATAAAAATATATTAAACAAAAAAAAAAAAAGAAAAAGAAAAAGAAAAGAAAAGCACACAGGTACACATGAGTAAAAACAACTACCCTCACTATTACCAAATTAACTCCAGAGAATTCACCTTAAGATGGATTGGTCATGGAATCCACATAAGAAAGAATATATTAGTGGTAGTTACTTTGCTCATGGGTTACTCATAACTCTTTTAAAAATATATTATTTTTCAATTATTATTGACATTCAATGTTATTTGTAAGCCAGTTTTCTCAATAAGGCAGGTCCAAGGGCAGCGTTTTGTAAGTTCCTTCTAATGAGGTCATGTTATCAATGTAAGGCAGTGGGGGGCTGTTGGTCCTGCAGTTGTAGTCAGTAGCTCCTGGTCATTGGCAATAAGCACGTACATTTAAAATTAAGCTGCTCTTGACCCTAAAATTGTTTTCTCCATCTTCTTGTCCTTACTCCATTCTTTACCAGCTCCCTCTTTATTCCTGGCTTTTACCTAAATCCTCATTTCTGAACTCAGGGTTCCCCTTGCTTGACTTGTACTTATCTAACCTAATGTTGCTCAACTTAGTCAACTTGATTAGTCTTCTCTATTTTTTAATTCACAAACTAGAAATCTGGCTGCCCACACCCAACATCGTATCTATTAGCCAACCCTCTCAATTTACCTTTAAAATATCTCTGCAACCTGATTATGTCCCAGCACCTCCACTGTTGCCACTCTTGTCTAAGTCCCAGCATTGCTTCCCTGGTTTGTTTCAAATATTCTCTGAAATGGTCACCCTGTTTCCACCCTTGCTCCATAGGACATTTTGCAAGCTCCTTACCTTCCTGACCTCATTTTTTTTTTTTTAAGTTAAAGAGTTGACAATTTTATTTTCACATTTCACAATACAAATGATTTTTTTTAATCCCACTACTCCCCTCCAAAACTATTCTCTCTTAGATAGGAAGAGGGAGTGAGTCTTCCTTGTCTGCTGTTAGAAAACACCCAGAGTCACAGCACCACGATCTCCTGGTGAAGTAGAACAAGTAACAGAAGCCTGATAGAAAGAGGCTCCCCTTTCTCCTTATCTATCTGGTCTAGTCATTCTGGGCTGAGTGGACACCATCATGGGATGGGCAGGAGTTCTCAGCATTGGGGGCCCAAGCATCATTGGCATGTGCCCTCCCATAGGTGGCCGCATTCCAGGAGCAGGTCCCACTGGCATCATCCCAGAAGGAGGAGGAACCATCATTGGCATCATGGCAGGGACCCCATATGGGGTGTTGGCATCATACCAGGGCGAGGTGGACCTGGAACACTGGGGAGAGGTGGGATCATTGCCCCTGCAGGAGGAGGAGCAGAAAATGGAGTAGGAGGTATCTATCTTCCCTTGCTGAAATGCTGTGGTTGTTTTGTTAACCAGGCTCTGAGCCTGCTCTTCCATCCGTTTCTGATAGCAGTCTTTCACATTCTCTTTGTGTTTCCTATCACTGCATTGTGTCTTTCTCACAGACGGAGAGTCATGGGTGAGGCATGGATCGCAGTGGTCTCAATAAGACTTAGGCATGTTGTTCTGCAGGCTGTTGGCCACTCTGCAATTGCCAGAAATGACCCTGACTTCATTTTCTATTAACTTTCATCATTTCCATTTCAGTTACAGTGGACTCCTCAGGATTACTCAAACTTGACAACACAATGCTGGTATTAAAATCTTTGCTGTGCTGTTCCCTCCACTGGGAAGGTTCTTCCCTGGAAAACTTCATGACCATTTTTTAAAATATTTTTTATGTATCACTATCCCCCTTCTCTGCCTTATCTTTTATCATAATATTTCTTATAATCAAACAGAGCATGTATTTATTGTTTGTGTCTTCTAGATTGTAATCGGAATGAGGGCAAGGATTCTTAACTTTTTAACAAATGTGTGTTACTTAAACTCCCAGCGTTGCCCTATAATGAAAAAGTGGTGAATGAAGGCAGGTATTAATGAATAAACAAATGTCTTTCTACCTCTATCTTACACCATCGTGTTGAAAATAATACACCTAGGCCTCTCAAACACTTAAATATTAAAAGAAAATTTCAGTCTTACTCTCAGGCTAGTTGTCCAGGGAGAAAAAGAAATATATAAGACATTTTGCTATGTACCAAGTCACCAGATGCCCAATAGGTAAGAGGAGTATTTATGGGATGATATATTTATTTACTCATATCTCATCTTATCCCACTCCTTGAGGCAACTTAAAAAGATAAGGGAATGAAGTTAGTAGTGAGGGAAGTGAGCAAATGGAAAATAAGATCAGGAAAGTATTTAATTAGAACATACAACTGCAGGCAGAGTTTGCCCCTCCAGCTTTAATTGTCCCAGTTTAAGAGCTAAGAGGGAATACAGATCAGCTCCGGATTCACAGTGCCCATGAAGACAAACAACGCACTGCAAGAAGTAGAACATTGATCATCTTTTCATATGTCTGTTGGCCATCTGTATGTCCTTTGGAGAAGTATCTATTCAGGTCCCTTCCATTTTTTTTTTTTTTTTTTAAATTGGATTGTGTGCTTTTTCGGTACTGAGTTGTATAAGTTATTTATAAGTTTTGGAACTTAAACCCTTATTAGATGTACTATTGGCAAAAGTGTTCCCCCATTCAGTGGATTGTGTTTTTATTTTGTTGATGGTTTCCTTTGCTGTGCAAAAGCATTTTAGTTTAATGCAAATTAAAACCACAGTGAGGTATCATCTTATGCCTATCAAAATAGATATCTGAATTCTAACCCTGACTTTTGCCCTCTGCCTTGCTTGAATTTGGTCATGTTTATATTTCATTTATTGAGAATCTACTTTTTATCAAGCATGTCTGGATATTTGGGAGAAAGTGAGGAATAGATCCACACCTTACCCTCACATAGCTGAAGTTCATAGAGCTGTGGCAAATAAAGTTGAAAATTTGAAAATTTCCTGTAGCTTATGGGATGATTTCTTGGCTAACTCAGTGACCTTCTAGGCAGTTGACAGTCCACAAGACTATTTAATTTTTGCTTCAAGTTGCCAACTCAAACCAGAGCCTTATTTCCCTCGGGGTCAACCTTTCATGCCGGGCTCCCCAGTGCTCACCCTGAGAACCAGCCCTGTGGTCAAGTGTATTAACCAGTCTGAGGATCATTTCAGGCATTCCAGCCATGGTCTTCCTCTGGCCCCTTTCCCATCCTCCTGGCCCATGTTCTTTTATTGCTGCACTAGAGAGATGGTTCCCTGCACTTGAAAGACAGGATGAATTCATCACAGCTCGGCTCTAATACTCATCAGGAATATGACCTTGCAAAATTATTTAACCTCTCTGATCCACAGTCTGTAAACAAGATGATATTGCTTCCTCCAAAGGTTTCTATGAAGGTTGGAGAAGATGAGATAATATTCTGTCACAATGCCTGGCATAGCAGCTCCTGTTTTTCTTTTCCTCAGTTCTTATGAACATAAGTATGGCTGATATACGATGCCTGAAGGACGGAAATAGAAACCTAGGAAAGTAAAAGAGAGTTCACTGAATTTATAAATTGGAGTGATTTTGCTGGAGAGTACCCTTAAGTAAGTTATAGAAAGCTGTGAGTTATTAGTAATATTTGGGACAGAATGACCTATACTTGGGGAAATGCAGATAGTGATGCAGTTTTCATAATCATTCTTGCCTATTATCTTGTATTCACTTTACACTACAAAATGCAGTGACCTAAATTCTCCGTAGGAATAAATTTACAATAACTAAGAACCACCATGACTTAATTGCTTTGAATTCAAATCTATCAAGATGTTTATTAACCTATCTCTGCATAGCACCCATGTGAAACATTTGGCAATTAAATATAAAATTACAGAAGAAAAAGCTTTCCTAGAGAGGGGGAAAAGATAATTTCACCTCATTTTTCTTTGAATAATGCCAGTTTCTGTGGATGTATTTTTGAATAGGACTGAAGTTTGGGATGCCATTGTACTCTTTAACTGTTGATTTGCAATTGAAATCCTTCAAGTAGTGTAGTCTGAAGTGACAATTTAGTTATATTTTTATTCAGTCAGTCCCCCACACTTGCTGTTCCTGAGGCTATGAGTCTTTATTAAGGTTATAAAATGCTTTGACCTTCATAAAGGGCACAGTGACTTCCCTTGAGGTCCACAGCATTAATGATGAGGTGAAATGCAAAATCATTATCTGAGCGCAGCATCTCTCCTACCACAGAAGCCATTCAAATCATCCAATTGAAAGGCAAACCCATCCAAAAGCTAATAAAGAATTCTCGCTGGCAGTTGAAATGTTGGCCAGATTGCTTTTCAACCTATGATAGGATGTTAACTGGGAGACAGCCAAATGATGATGCTGGTTCACTCTATTCCACCCCTGCATGCTGGGTAATTGATGCTCTTTGGGTCCAGAGGTCAAAAGTTGTTGGTGAGTTTGCAGTGAGAAACTTCACTATGGCAAAGGACCAGTGGCCAGTGTTTAATTCTTGCCGTTGTTTCAGCACCAAAGGCTTGGAGAGAAAAGTCATGCTTCATTCAGGGTTAGTGTCACAGTTGCATTCAACTGTTCATGAGAACTTGTAAGTGCATCGGCGGAAAATTAAATACTGACAACATGAGAAAAATGTCACTTCTGTGAAAACCAGCTTATAAACAGAAGGTCTTACTCTTTTCTTCCTAAGACAAGGCAGTGTGCACTTATGTATGTAATGCCCATAGGTAATGTGAAGACGAATACATGTCTCTAGCAAAACCAAACTGTTTATTTCAGCTCAGATTTGGGGACTATATTAAAAAGTGGTTCAAGTATTTGAGAGCTGGAAAGTCCATCTCAATCAGTCTTTGCCCTACCTTCAAAACATTTTTAAAGAGTTCTTTATGAATAAATCAGAATCCAAATTCCTTTTTGTCAATTAGCATATTTATAATGCGGTAGGTGTTCTTGGGCTTCTATTGAATAACACAGATGATTTGAAATATACTATCAAAAAACAAAGAATGGCCAGGCCAATGTGGCTCAGTAGCTGAGTGTCGACCTATGAACCAGGAGGTTCAATTCCCAGTTGGGGCATATGCCTGGGTTACAGGCTTGATCCCCAGAGTGGGCAGTACAGGAGGCAGTCAATTAATGATTCTCTCTCATCATTGATGTTTCTCTCTCTCTTTCTCCCTTCCTCTCTGGAATCAATAAAATATATTTATAAAACACAGAAACAAAGAATGTCCTAGTTAAAAGGGCTCTAAAAAATCAAGTTTATGGGTTTTCATGTAGTTTATGAGTTCCTGGAGAACCACCTGTCCATAAAGGTGGAAATGTAGGTTGATAATCATTTTCAATATTTCATAAAACTTGCTGGGAATCATATATGTACTAGTTGGTGTGAGGATCAATTTCATTTGTTTTTGACTGGGTTGTTACCAAGTCAGGGCACAAGTAACACTATTATCTGTGTTCTCAGTGCAATTTAGAAGCTCTGGTTGGTATAAAAGGAACTTATAAGGACATACATAGAATCTGAGTTTTGTTTAGACTAGAGAGCTAAATGCTTAATGACTATGTAGTTCTTGATTCTGTTGAAGTATTTTCTCATACACACTAGGCATGAAAGCATAAAAAATAGTTCTGGTATTGCTTCAGCAGCACATACTAAAATAAGAATGATACAGAGAACATTAGCATTGTCCCCTGAGCAACGATGACCAATTCATGCATTCGATATTTTTAAAAGGAAAGGCTATTTCAACACATGGACTATTTTTGTATTAGAATTTTCTAACTGGTAATATGGAATTTTTCTTACTGCCCTATAAGTCACTTGGGCATTGGTCAATTATAAGAGATTTCAATTTTAGTAATTATGAGCTACATTGAAAAATAATTGTACTAAAATTAACCTCCCTATTTTTATTTGAGTTTAATTTTTAAATGTTTTTAAAAATAGACTGGTTTGGGGGAGAATGAGGCAGAGGGCTGGGCAATTGCTTTTGTAGGTGTAAAATAAATGGACACACATTGCATGAAAGAAAACGAAACAAAACAAAGCAAAAAAACAAACAAACAAAAAACAACATAAAAAATAGCCCGGACTGAGAACCAGGAGACTTGGCTTCTGATAATGACTTAGTAAATGTCTATGACAATTTTAAAAGTTGTTATTTGAGTTTTCAATTTCTAGTTATACCAGATAATCGATAAGGTTTCTATAGGTTTTAACTTCAATAATGAAGCTATATTCTTATTGCTGAATGTGCTTATTATTCACAAGAAAGGTACTTAGGAGATCGTGACCTTCGAGTTACTTATGTTGGGAATTTGGGCATATTGAAAATAGAAAACTTGAGTCCTAAAGACCCCACAATCTCACTTGTGGTAGTAATAAGTTTTTTTAAGGGCATAAATGAATAAATCGTCAATAAGGATAATTTTTAGGAAAATTTACCTTGGACCTAGAGATATATTTTTATGCTAAATGCCACAAGTCAAAATGGATATATGAAATTTATGAATATAAACTGTAGATCATAGATAAAAAGCCATAAAAATAGAGCAATCTCTTATCAAGACAGATCAAGTGGACAGACCACAAATAATTAAGGAGCCAGAAGACCTAAATAACATAATCAATAAAATAGATGTTATCATCATACACCAAATTGTAGGATTTGATGATAGAAAAGGGACTTACTTCCTTCTCGGGTGCTTATGGAACATTTACAAAATTTTTCATACACTAGTTTACAAGGAACACACCAAAATGTTCTATTACCAACAATATTTTCTGATTACAATCCTGTATAACTAGCAATTATTAACAAATCAAAAAAGTAAAAGCCCCTTTCACCAGGAAATATTTTAAAAACCTTCTATTAGAAACTCTTGGATGAAACTAGGAAATACAGATTGAAACTACAGAATTTAATCAAATAATCAAAGCACTAAATAAGCAACCCCTGGGTACTTAAAGCAGTGGTCAGAGGAAAATTTGTAACACAAACTCTTCACCAGTAAAATGAAAGAATGAAAACAAATTAAATACCCAGCTCAAAAAACAAAACAAAACAAAACAAAACAGAGAAAAAGTCAAGCAAAAGAAAACTCAAGAGAGGGAATAAGAAAAGCAGAAGTTAAGAAGGTAGGTTATTACAGAAAACCCTAGATTTCGATGTGCGAGTATCCCTGTATATTTGTGTGTGTATTTGTGCAAGTGTGTGTGCATGGGTGGATGGTAGAGAATGAAGCAGTGTCCTCTTTCAGACTTGAGGAATTCTATGGAAAACATAGGTTTCACTAGGCAAGAAAAAGTATGTATGTGTGTGTAAAATATGTGTGTGTATACAAACACACATCTATGTGTGATTTTTATTCTGTAATTCATTGGTTTACAGCTTGAAGTTGTTAACATATGTGTTTTTCATACCTGTACTCTGATAACTTCTACTGAAATGGCAAGTGAGAACTGACACACAAATGCCCCAGTGAGTGGCTGTGTTTATCTCTGGGACAGTGATAATTGATTAAGGGACCCATGATGTGTAATATCTGCACTAGCCAGAGGGCTGGTGGTAATAAGAAAACAATGGACATTACTCCTGAGGAAATGAGAGAGTCAATGTCGAATTTCTTCAGTTATGTTTGGGTTTCAGAATTATATTCTTAGAGGTTTCTTAATGCCCACTTTACTAAGATTCTTAAATAGAGTGAGTGTGAAACACTTTATTTTCACACCCCCTTTTACTCAAAGCACTTTCACAAAGTGCTTTATTTAAAGAAACTAGAAGCCTGATGCCCGAAGATTCTTGCTAGAATGGGCTTTCCTTTCCCTGGTGGCCGACACCGCCTTTCCACTCCCGGTGCCTTTCCACTCCGGCCCAGCCCCTTTCCACTCAGGCCCCAGAGCCACCTCTTTCCCCTCTGGGAGCCACTTCTTTCTGCTCCAGCCCCACCTTTCCACGCTGCCCAGAGGCCCTGAGAGACAGGGGTGGGGCAGAATGCCTGCGTCGTCACCATGGCGATGACACAAGTTCCAGCCCACCCAGTCACTGGGCGCCTGTGTATGCAAATTAACCACCGGCTTTGTTGAGTTAATTTGAATATCAGTCCTGATTGGCTGGTGGCATAGCAGAGGTACTGTCAATTAACATGTTTTGATTGGATGAGATGAAAAAAGATGACATAGCCCAGTGGTGGGTCAGTGATTGAGCATTGACTTATGAACCAGGAGGTCATGGTTTGATCCCTGGCCAGGGCACATGCCCAGATTGGGGGCTGGATCCCCAGTGTGGGGCATGCAGGAGACAACCAATCAATATTTCTCTCATCATTGATGTTTCTAACTCCCTCTCCCTCTCCCTTCCTCTCTGAAAACAATCTATCTATCTATCTATCTATCTATCTATCTATCTATCTATCTATCTATCTACACACATATATAGATATAGATATTTTTAAAGATGACATAGAATATTACTGTAAAGCAAATCTGAGAAGAATTGCTCTGAGGGTTGAAATCTTATCTTATACATCAGGACTCTGAATATTACAGATTTTCAGAATATCTATTAACTAAATATACCAGAGTGAGCAATTGTTCATTTTTAACAATTCAGTTTTTCCTTCTTCAGACACATTACAAGTCATCAGTTTCTTTTATTGTTTATATCTCCATAAAATTACTATAACCCTCATGAACAGAGGAACTTGAGTTCTTCAGCACTAGGCTGAAATTAGGTTTCCTAATCCAAAAAATAGTTTAATTAATTCATAAACTTTCCTCATTTAAAACAAATTTATCCTGTGTCTTTGATGCTCACTATAAATTGTAGCCATGCTTCATTCTAATATATTCTATTACTATTTGGGGCCTCAGAAGATTTAAAGGATGCCAATTTCCTATACAATTTATCAGAAAATATTCAGCAGTGCTGTTTAGAGCAAACTTATAAAAATATAATTTACAAAAGATTTATCACATTGCTTGCATTTTAACATGTTTCCAGATTCAGTAACCTAGTTCCTTTCTGCCTTCTTTTGACAAGAGTAGGTTTAATATTAAATATTAACTCTCTTCTCTATAAAAATACATACATATTACTTATTTAGGATGCATGTGTTATACATTTATTTAGAGATTTTCATACTCTACTGCAATGCTTATATAAGGATCATTTATCCTTATTTGATATGATTGGCTTTCCTCATAAATTTTATTTGGCAGCCCAGTCACCCACCCCTGCAAAAAAAAAAGAAGAAGAAAAATAGGACCCTCCTTCCTTGGTGGGTGAGGGAAGTGTCTGCTTTGCTTTAGCACCTCCATATTTGCTTCTCCAGAAAAATGACCTAATTAATTTGATGAGTCCCATTCCAGGAGACTGGCCTGGGTATGCATGCTCAGATGTTAGGTTTCTATGTGTTCAAAGGATATTCCCTGCTGTGATGTTTCATTTTAGGTGTCAATTTGGCTGGCCTATGGTGCCATGTTGTTTGGTCAAACACCTGTTTAGATGTCCTTATGAGATATTTCTTTAAGTTTGGTTAACATTTAAATAAGTAAAACTGAGTAAAGTAGATAGCTATTGATAATGTGAGTGGGTCTCAGACAATCAGTGAAGTCCTTAAGAAGAAAAGCTCAAATTTCTAGAAGAAGGAATTCAGATAAAAACTTTGACATCAACTCTCACCTGATTCTCCTATTAGATTTCAGCTCAGTCAGCCTCTGAGATCCTGTGAGCCAATTCTCTCTCTCTCTCTCCCTCTCTCTCTCTCTCCTCTCTCTCTCTCTCTCTCTCTCTCTCTCTCTCTCTCTCTCTCACACACACACACACACACACACACACACACACACACACACACACACACCACCTCCCACTATGCCTCTTGCTTTTTTAGCAATAAAGAATGGAATTTCCCTCAGAGGGAGGGAAGCTCAGGTTCTGGGCTCTGACACAGTCCAGGGACTACCACGTTGAGTCTTATTGGTTCCTGGAGAAAATATCTTCCCAATATTTGCAGCTCTGTACAGTGAGAAGGGCTGGATGGGTGACAAGACTTTTTGGATGAAGCCAAGTATCTTCAGTTAGAACCCTAAATCCTACCTGATCTGCAAACATATCCTAATTAAAACTGTTGTGGGGTGGTGGGGGCAGAAGCTCTCTTTTGCCTGAAACTAAGTCTCTATCACAAGTAGGACTCACTCTGGTCAAAAAAGAGCTACAAAATCTTATCGGCACAAAACCTCTTCTGTTCAACTCTCATTCTGTGACCATCACTGAGTTATTAATGTTACTTTCTTACTTAAAGTCATTAAATTCACACCATGATCCTATGAAATAAACTTTATCATGAGAACACTCAAGATCACACAGCCCCAAAGTGTGGCTGACACACATTCCCATGAGGGAGCATATCCCTCTCAGCTCCCCCAGTTGCTCTGCTGGCCAAGGGGATAGAGGTCCCACAGATGCACATCAGAACTGAGGACTGGCCTTCAGTTTTAAGTCTCTTTAGGTATTTGAATTATATTCTTCTAAGTAATTATATTTTTTCTAAATACCCAATTGGTTAGGTGTCCACTGAAGTTCATGTTCTCATTTCTGGCAAAATTATAGAGTTGACCTAAGATTCAGCTCTTACCAGAGATCACATATCTCAGCCTCCATTGTAGCTGGGCATAGCCATGTAACTGAATTCTCACCTGGCCCATGAAATGTCATGTCTTAGTGTAAGTACTCTCTCTCTCTCTCTTTTTTTCCCCCTGCTGGCTGAGATGACCAGAGCATGGACACTCAGAAAGTCATTTGTTGAAGATGGCATAGCCACTGTCCTTCAGGTCTTTGAATCATAGCATGTAGGGAGCTACCCACTACCCCAGAACACCCACCATGGGCTATTACATGACAGAAATAGACTTTTTATTTTTTAAGGCACTGAATTTATGCAGGATCTCTGTGTCTGCTGAACAGCTTAGTCTATTCTAACCAGAGAGTACTATGTTTATATTTTTAGTTCATTTAATTAATATACAGGATTTTACTATGTTAAAATAGGTGCACTGTAAATAAATTTGTTTCATTAGTGATTTATGATTCAGTTGATATCTGTATGCAGGTCCAAAATTAACTGTCAAGTCAATAAATTGGGAAAGAAAGTCCACCAAATTGGTTACTGGTCAATGTGTAGAAAAATTAACTGGCAATTTTTGACTGATTTTTTCTTTCTGCTCTATTTTAAAGTAGTGTGTGGACCCAGTGCCAGATCAGGTGAGTCCTTACTGCAGAACAGCAGGAGTATTTTTATTCTTTAGCTTTCCTTAAGAACAAAGCTATATTCCAAATTTATCTCAAACAAAGCATATTTCTACAAACATTAATAATAAATAAAATTGAAGACAAATATCTTCAGCATTTCTTTGTGTAATGCATATATATATATATACACACATACATACGTGTGTGTGTATACACACTAGAGGCCTGGTGCATAAAATTCATGCATGGGGGGGTGTGCCTCAGCACAGCCTGCACACTCTCCAATCTGGGATCCCTTGAGGGATGTCCGACAGCCCGTTTAGGCCTGATCCCACCAGGTTTGAGCCTAAACAGACGGTTGGACATCCCTCTCACAATCCAGGACTGCTGGCTCCCAACTGCTCACCTGCCTCTGCCTGATTGCCCCTAACCGCTTATGCCTGCCAGCCTGATCACCCCCTAACCACTCCCCTGCCAGCCTGATCGACAACTAACTGCTCCCTGGCCAGCCCGATTGTCCCTAACTGCCCTCCCCTGCTGGCCTGGTCACCCCTAACTGCCCTCCTCTGCTGGCCTGATTGCCCACAACTGCCCTCCCCTGCAGGCCTGGTCCCCCTGCAACTGCCCTCCCCTGCAGGCCTGGTCCCCCCCAACTGCTCTCCCCTGCAGGCCTGCCTCACCCAACTGCCCTCCCCTGCAGGCCTAGTTCCCCCCAAACTGTCCTCCACTGCAGGCCTGGTCCCCCCGCAACTGCCCTCCCCTACAGTCCTGGTTCCCCCCCAAATGCCCTCCGCTGCAGGCCTGGTCACCCCTAACTGCCCACAACTGCCCTCCCCTGCTGGCCATCTTGTGGTGGCCATCTTGTGTCCACATGGGGCAGCCATCTTTGACCACATGGGGGCAGCCATCTTGTGTCTTGGAGTGATGGTCAATTTTCATATTACTCTTTTATTAGATAGGATATCCTCACCCAAGGATATTTTTTTCCCATTGATTTTTTTAGAGAGAATGGAAGAGAAGGGGAGAGAGAGAAAGATACTTGGATGTGAAAGAGACACATCAATTGGTTGCCTCCCACATGTGCCCCGAACCAGGACCAGGGATTGAGCTTGCAACTGAGTTACATGCCCTTGACCAAAATTGAACCCAAACCCTTCAGTCCATAGGCCAATGCTCTAACCACTGAACAAACCGTCCAGGGCTGTAATACATATTTTTGACATCATTTTCTGTAATGTCTTTAAAAAGGGCATTACTGACCAGTTTGGTGAAGTCTTACTAAAACATGAACCATGGATATATGAGCTCTCACCAGCATTTCTAACTTCCTATGACTATGACATGGATATTTTCATGTAATAATTATACTTACAATTTTTTAAACTTACAATTTTTTCTTTCCTCACATAACAGCTTAATCTAGTGTCTCAACAATAAACTTAATTTTGCTTTAATGATCTTGGAACAGGTGGGTACATATTAGGAAATGTCAGATTCCATCAGCCTGGCTGAATATAGATATTGCATGTGGTGATTTGGTGATTTTCAATGCAGTTAAAGCGGGGAAACGATGATCTGCCAAAATAGCAACATAGTAGTGAGTAATTTCAGTTGTCATATCTCACTTTACCCCAACTAAGTTTTTTTTTCTTTGTTTCCATCTTCTACGTTTATTCTTCATGGCTCTGGGATTCTCAGCTGTGCTATATAAGTTATGAAAATGTCCATTGGATCCTATCACACTTTTAATCAAAACCCATTGATTATATCTGAAGAAAAAAAAAAAAACCTTCAAATTGTCCCACGTGGTTAGATCCATGCCTCCATAACTCCATGTTGTGGTACTATATGTTTTATCATTCTCTAGACATTGTTTTAATGGTTTGAGCATTCAAAAGGCCTTTCTGAAACTTTTAATAAGGTGTCCTGCTCTACCTGGGCACTTAAAAAATTGCAATTTACTTTTGGGTCTGATTGTTTGTTTAATATTTGTCAATTCTGTGCAGTTAATGCCTACTGATTTTCCTGCTCTACATTTCCTGCGAGCAGAAATATCTCTCTAAAAACTTCCTCCCCCACCCCACCTATGTGATTTCTTCCAGAAATGTATTTTATGTAGTTATAACTCTACCACAATTACACTTTTCTAGTAGAGCAATGGACACCTAATCCGGGCACCTTCCTCTAGTCACGGTTGGTTGGAAAACGGACCAATCAGAATTATTTCCTAGGATTTTTGAAACTGCAGTTATTAGAGTCCACCCTTTTCGAGTAGAATTCTGTTGCTTTACAGCCATTTCCCCCAAATTTGGTGACATCCTGGACATCTACAATGGGAGAGAATGAGGCTGTCATGCAGAAAGAATCAGATGTGAGAAAGGACTGAGAGCACTGGTGGTATTTGAGTGCCAGATGCTAGTTGTTCCAGAACCTGGTAACAACACTGACCTCATAAAAGGTGCTCCAGTATCTCTGTTGATTGTACTCAAGTGAGTTTCAGTTGGATTGCTGTTATTGGCAAGTAAGCTCCACAGAATAACTTTTTGGCCAGGATTCTCAATTATCCATCCCCCCCTCCCCAGAACAAACATCTTCATGTGGTTTTGTAAAGGAGGCTCTATTGCTAAGAGTGTATTGAACTACAGAGGAACCAATTATTAATAATCTTACTTCTATGATTTCTTCACTTTACACCTTGAATATTTGTGTGAAGGTTTTTGTTTTCCTTTATTTTGAAATCTAGAAAGTGTCCAGACTGTGGAAATTTCTTTAACTGATGAATTTGATACCTTATTCTAAAGCCAACCACACTAGTTTTTTTTGTGTGTTCTCTTATTTTCTTTTACATATATTTTTTATGTTAAAAATATTTTTGTGCATTCTCTTCTATCCTCCCAAAATGCAAATAAACCCTTACTTGAAAACAGATTGAAAAATTTTCTTCTTGATAAAATTTGTTTTTCTGATTTCTTACTTTTAAACTTCCTAAGTTCTGTTGTCTTAGGGAAGAGTAGAGAGAAACCCAGTTATTTTGACACTTTTTCCTGAAAATATCCCACTAATGAAGGCTCCAGGGACCCAATTGAGCAATGTCAAAATGTAGACTCTCCCCATCTCTCAAAACTCCCAACCTGGGACCAGGCTCTTGCTACCTCGCCATATGCTTAGAATATTTCAGGGAGTAAAGTCATGTTGGAACCATGATTCCTACTGTTTCACTGTGATTGTTTATACAACAGAGGCAGGCAGTCCATAAACCCCAGGAATAACTACGAGGAAATAGCTCTCATGACCAAAGGCACCAAGATACAGTCTAAAATCCTCGCTTAAAAAGCAACATGTAGCATTCTTTTGATCATTTAAAAAATGTTAATTTTTTAAATAATATGCTTGGAAGTTGATTAAACATAAAGCCTAATATAAATAAAGGTTGCATAATTGGATCAGAATATAATAGTAATAATTTATATAATAACATGTGATTAATCTCTTATAGTTTGAAAAACACTTTTTAGCCATTCACAAATTTAATATGTTCAGAAGTTTACCAGGGGATAGCATTTTAGAGATGAGGAAAACAAATTTAGTTAGAAAAAGTGATTGAATAAGTATTGATGGATAAAATACAGGGCATTCAGTTAAATTTGCATTTTAAATAAAAAATTTTTTCATTTAAATATGCTCTAAATATTGCATGCTTATCTGAAATTTAAGTTTAGGTGAGTGGTCTAAATTTTATTTGCTAAATCTTGGAACCCCTGATAAAATTAGTCACAAAGTTAGTAATTGGCAAAGCAGGAGGGTCTCTGTAATTAATGGAGAAGGTGATGGTTGATGTGAACTTTGAAAAGATTTTAGTATATGCTCATATGAAATTATTATCTTTGTCAGGGCATTAAAAGAGACATAAATAATTTCTTCACATCCCAAATCAGGTGTGAAGTGAGTTTAAAATTGTTCATGAACAGGCACCAATCTTGGTGCAACTGTTTGAAATATATGTGGTATATTGACCCAAGTATTGCTGAGCATTAACCAGACAGATTTCTTCACATACTACCCTCCACATCCACCAATTACTAAGGGTTAATGATTTCTTTGAGGACAGTGTGTGCTCTGGAATGGTCAACATACTACTCTGGAGCCCACTTGGCTAACAGCAAGTCGGGGAAACATGCACCCTGCAGAAAGGGCTTGGAAGTCCTTCTTGTCTTACCTCTTTATGAAACAGAAAAGATGAAGAAAAGAAAGGAATTGTCTTTAAACATATATACAGACTTCAGTCCAAATGTACAGTGGCTCTGTGCCTGTAACTCCTCTGAACATGCTTTTGATCTCCCAAAGCATGAGGGACTAAAGGAGCCAGAGATGCTATTATCCAGGATAGAGAAAGTTCATGGGAAGGAGAAAATTTTCAAGGAGGACCTTATGGGAGAAATTTTTAGAAAGCAGAGAAATATCTATCCTTTGGCCAAATCTACTTAAATAGCTACTGCTCTACCATGCAGGGTAAAGAAACCATCCACATAGCTTGGGACATGCATTTCAGGGGGTTGATATCTTTGGGAACAATTTAATAGACTGCCAGTGCTTCCACTTTCCAATAAGGATTTTTTCCAATGGGTTTTATCTAGATACTAGAGGCCTGGTGCATGAAATTCTTGAACTTGGGCTGTGGCGGGGGGGATCCCTCAGCCCGGCCTGTGCCATTCCGCAGTCCGGGAGCCCTCGGAGGATGTCCGACTGACGACCATCAGTCAGACATCCTTAGCGCTGCCACGGAGGCGGGAGAGGATCCTTCCTGCCACCACAACTGCTCTTGTCAGCTGTGAGCCGGCTTCTGGCTGAGTGGTGCTCCCCCTGTGGGAGTGCACTGACCACCAGGGGGCAGTTCCTGCATTGAGCGTTTGCCCCCTGGTAGTCAGTGCATGTCATAGCAGCCTGTCGTTCTGTGGTTTGGTCAATTTGCATATTAGCCTTTTATTATATAGAATTAAAATAATGATTGCCAGGAGTGAATGACAGGTAGATTCATGGATGCTGACTATGTGTGACCAATTTGTAGGGCATATTTACCAGAAGTCTACTTCTCTGAAGGAGTGGGAAACCTCACTGGAGACACTTTCTCTGAAGAGAAGAATCAAATACCAAAGTGTGACACAACCCTAGTCATTAGAGGGTTCACGTGCCTCTCAAATTTGAACTAAGGTTCAGAGTACAACCTAAAAGGTAGGAATTGAGAATTGGGAGAAAACATCTGAAAAAGCTGTTTTTAGTAAGAACTAAGTCAGATACTAAAGAGTAAGGTGGCCTCCTTCTCTAACCTCTAATAGAACATCACAGAGAAAGAAGTAGTGAAATGCCCTTGCTCTTGACCACAGAACATCAACCGGATTTGGCCCATTGAAGGTCCATTTCCATCTGTATAATAGTAATGACAATAACAGGATGTTGTGCTCTAAGGGGTAATGTGCTATGCAGTGATACTTGGTATATAATGCTGGGAGTGGAATGAGTATTTGAGACTACCCATTCAATAAATGAAGAAGGAGAAGGAGGAGAATAAGAAGAACAAGAAAATGAAAAGGACAGACAGAAAAAAAGATAGAAGGAAGAAATGAAGGAAACTGTAACTGGAATTGAGTAACTTTTCTAAGAACATACGTATTACTACTAAGAAATTGATCAGTAGAGTTTAGTTTTATTTATCTGCAAGTCCAATATTTTTCAATATGCTTTCTAGCTTATGATATCTATATTTTACTTTAAAATACTCTGGCATGGGCAGTGAAATATTCTGTATATGCGAGGCAGTTTACGCTTTTGCTTTAGCAGTTGTCCTCAATGAGAATCCTCACTGCAGGGATAGTAGCTAGCAGTGTGTGAAAAAGTCTGTATTTTACATGCAGCTACTACAAGGTCTGGTGAGAAACACCTCATGCTTTGTGTAAGTTAGACTGGTGAACAACAGAAACATTTTTATAGGTGAAATGAATTATTTTGTAACTAGAGGGGTAAGTGATAAAAATAGTTGCTCATTGGTGATTTTGAAAGGTGTTCAAAGTATATAGATTGATCAAAAAATTCAGAGCCACTCCCCACCTTGCAAAACCAGAGCATACAGATTCAGTGAGATCAGTATCTTCATATTAAGGCTGGCACATGAGACCATATGGTACTACTATTGGTTCAAGGGAATGAATGGCTGACCCATGATGCTGCTGAGGGTGGCAGAGTCTTAGATCTGGAAGAATGGCTTGTGCATCTTGAGTGGACCTTTAGAGTGAGGAGGTCGTCACGGCATGGAAAGAGTATTGGGACTGTAAGCTTGTAGGACAGGGGAATGGATGGTTTCAGTCTGCTTACAATAAAAGTATAAATGCGTTTTTATTTTTAAAGTAAACATTGTTTATGAGGCAAAATTTGGTCTATGACTGGTTTTCAATGTAAGGTTGATTGTAAGGATGTGAAGGGAAGTTGCAGGGCCTCAAATACATTAGTGGCTCTTATTGTCCCTAAAAGACTTAAGAGTCAGGCAAAGTCTGACTGGCTTGAGTCAGTTTCCAGCGCTTAGGAATGACAATGAGTGTTTGAAGCTGACAAGAGGAGAGAGATTTGGAGGAAGGGATTGAGTTTGGCTGCAACTTAATTCAGAGTCTGAAAGAGGTCTCCTACTGCATGCATTCCCAAGGTGTATGCGGAGCTCACACTGAAAAAGTTGCCTTTTTTTCAACAAATAAACAGAGTTGAAGATGGAGAATCTAAGGGAAGTGCCTAAGAAAAAACACACCATGTTATTAAATGAGGATATGGATTTGAAGAAATCACAGTAATGCTTCTTTGAAGCACACTTGAGAAGCTCCTTTTTCCAGGAGGAATATCGACACCTGGGAAAGTGGCATTAAATAAGTAATGCTGCCAAATGCACGTCAGGGCTGAGATGCACTCTGAGCACAGATTCACAGAACTGAATTAATGAGGACATCTTGTATTAAATCATTTGACAACCTGGATGCTATTTGTCATTGAAATGTAACTTAATATACATTTTATGTGCTATAAAATGCTCACCTGAAGAACGCGTGTATACACTGGGAATATGTATGTGCTGTGGATGTGTGTATTTTTCTTAGCCTAATTCTCTGTGGCGATGCCTGCTGTTAGAAGGACACACCTTAGATGGTGAGCAGGGAGGGCAGGACAATCAAAGGGCTTCCACAAGTGGCACCGGACAGTCTGCTGAAGAATTTCTACAAATGGGGAAGGCTGTAGGGCTCCTTGTGTGGAATATTAATATTACTTTAACCCACTCCTTCTTCTCCTCCTGTCCATCTGTACACTGTTGCCAGATTCATCTCCTTCAGTCTCAGTTTGTCATATTCCTGTCCAATTTCCAGCCTAGAAACAGCTATCTCTCACAGAGGAAATCCAGATACCTTCCCCAGGATGTTCAGACTTGACTAGGTACGGTCTTCAGAAACCCTTCTCGCTGAACAAGGTGGGTATTTTGATATTTGCTGCAAACACCTTAAATGTGCTTGACTGCCTTTCTCAAGCCATTTCTCTGATTAGTTCTAAAGGAAAAGAAAGAGGAAAATTTAAAAACAAAACAAACAAACCCTTTTCGATTCATAAGAAAAGAGCTTGCCCACAAACTCTGTGGAGGCATTCATAAGAAATTTACATCATCGACATGCATTCCAAGTATCTTGGCACTTGATTACATTCGATAAAAACAGTTTGCTCAATATAAATGCAGTTGGCTCTCCCACTGCCCATTTCCAGTTAAGGAAAATCTCTCTTTACCTTAAATGGAAAAAGGATATTCTAGGATCCAAAACGTGTATCCATGTGCCAACATAGTGACATTGAACGTGCTCTTCCTAAAATTATCAGTTATTCAGGCTTGAGTAGTGCCAGTGGCATGGAAACATCTAAGGAAAGCAGAGAGAGTGAGCCAGGAATGATGGGGAAAGAGGTCTGAGCAGCTCCAAATGGAAAAGGGCCTGGGCACTGGGCCCCTGTGGGCTGTGCCACCCTCCATCTGTGGCCAGGCTCACGTACAGTAGGATAAAAAAAAAATCCATACTTTGAAATATGTCCATGTGCCTGTTCGTGTTTCTTCTTCCTTCTTTTTCTAGTTAAAGATGAATTACCGCTTCAGACTAAGGTGGCAACAGTGTTTTTGCTTTATCTGAGACGTTAATTTGGGGAACAGTCCATTTATGGAGACTTGTTATGGGGCAGAAGCAAGAGGGACAGCTTAGGACACAAAAAGAATTTGGAAAGCAGGGATAGAAAGGAATGTATCCTTTCCTCTCCCAATGAAGGCATGTGCATGGTTAAAATCCTGCAGCTGGCCAGAGGGGTGCTGAAGTTCACATCCTGCATTGTCTTCACATTTTAAAAAATTATATATTTTTTGTTGATTTTAGAGAGAAGGGAGAGGAAGAGAGAGAGAGAGAGAGAGAGAATCATTGATTGGCTGCCTCTTGCACTTGAGCCTGCAAACTGGGCATGTGCCCTGACCGGGAATCGAACCGAGTTATCCTGGTTCATAGGTTGATGCTTAGTGACTGAGCCAATGCTGGCCAGGCTCTGTCTTCACTTAATATATTCAATTTATTTCCTAAAATCCAGGTTAATTTCACACCCTCCTTTCTCCAGCCCCACCCTCATCCACATGAGCCTTAGAAAACCTGAGACACTCAATATTGTTCAGACTGCGATGGTGGTGGTGGCCAAGGAGGAGTGTGTTTGAGGAAGAAGACACATCCATTCTTCATTTCCTACCACCTCTCAGGTGCTTTTGTCTGGCATTGTTCCTGGCAAGATTTGAAAAGGCACAATGGATGATAGGTGCAACTTTTGCTTCAGAGAAGTAAGAGCGTTGAGGCCTGAGGGAAGATGTAGAGTTAGCAGTACTGGAGACTTTGAAGGTTATCTTTGTGTTTAGTTCAGTTTCCCAGATTAGGGATGAGGACGAGGACTTGAAGCAGAGCCTGGCATAGAATGGATCTTCCTTTATCTGGAGAATCAACTACTACTGACACCACTTATAAGGATGAAACACTTTCTTTTAACCCATCACTAAGGGCTGGGGAGAGGGGCTGGGTGGTGAGGAGTTGCTAATTTTGTTTTTGTGGCTCATAAGATTTGGGTCATATGATTCCAGAACACTGAATGGATCATGTTTTCTAGTGGGTATTCTCTCTCTCTCTCTCTCTCTCTCTCTCTCTCTCTCTCTCTCTCTCTCTCTCTCTCTCTTATATATATATATATATATATATATATATATATATATATATATATATATATATATATGTTAATACATATTAGCATGCATACCATCTATCATTAGCATAATTTAGTAACCTAAAGGTCATTTTTAACATAAAAGATGTAATAAAATAATCTTTTTTAAAAATTAGTAAACTTGGCTCCAAAAGAAATCTTATGTATCAGATTTCTGCTGGTCAGGTGAAAACTTCATCATTTCTGAAGTCAAGGGTCTGGAAGGGAAAGTTCATTGATAGGGAGAGTCAGGGAACAGATTCTCTCTCAGAGCTCTCAGGAGGAACTGTGATCTTAGACTTCCAGCCTGAGAGGCAATTTCCAATAGATTTCAGTTGTTTAAGCCACCAGTTCTTGTACATTGTTGCAGCAGCCCTAGGGAACTGACAAGAGGGAAGTTGAGAGTACATTCCTCCAGATTAATATAACTTGGCCAGGAGCAAAAGTTGATAATAATCTCTTATTTGAGACACACCGATGTCTGGGTTTAGTAAATACACATAGTTTATATTATAACTGATAAATGCTAGCAGACTCCGTTTTGAAAAATGACATATTGAGGGTCAATAATTCCTGGGTTTTAGATAGCATTCCATGGATTCTGCCTGAAAAGTGTGATGATAGGGAAGGTAGAAATAGCAGAGAATAGCTCTAAAATGTGAGAAAAACAGTAACAGGTACTTGGTGTGTCCATTAGAATAGAGATTTCAGGAAAGACACTAATAGAGGTAGGAGGGTTATCATCTCTCCACTACCATGTGGAGCTCCATGGATGCTGTCACTAGGTATTGAGATCCACAGACTAGAAAACCTAGACCAGGAAATAAGAAAAAACATTACCAACAGGATTATTTCCATAATGCTTTGGCAATTATTTCATTTTAAAAAATGATGGCTAATGCTATGTAGGAGTTTTCTAAGTGCTTTATATATGAGTTTTAAATGCCAACTAACTAGGGAAATTAAATAAAATGGGCCAAGTTTAAAGTATTCTACAGCAAAGTCTTTTGTGACAGTATTGCAAATATTTCATGAAAAGAAATACCCTGTTAAATTAACCATTTCATTAAAATCCATCATAATTCTGGAATTAATTTTTTATGTCCTCCTTTGTTCTCACTCATACTGCCACCCATGACCTTCAGCTGTCTTTTGTTTGCACATGTTTTTGATACTTATTTAATGGAATATTAAGGATGTGTTGACTAGCTGAAATTTAAGAAGAAGAAAAAAACCAAAGCACTTTACCTCACTAAATAGATCCATTGCATTTAAATCACTACTCCCAAATTGCCAGAACAAGTGTTTGAATTCCTGAAAAGACCAACTTCACAGGTAAAAAATGATGAGCCCATGGAAACATTCATTTCAGCTCCCTTGTATTTCAGCTAATTGAGGCAAATGACCCAAGTGTGGAATTTGCCAGCAGCATAGGTTTTATTTAATATGAAAACCTTTCTTATCTATAGAGCACAGCAAGGAGGGCCTTTGGCACACACATTTGTCTATGAAGCAATAGCATCTTCACTGGTCTTCCCTTTGGGGAGAAGAAAGCAGAACAAAGAGTAGGCATCTTGAATTTTTAATAGATGCATATTCAGCGGCAGTTGTAGGTTACCTACAGGCTGTATGTCTCTAATTATTTTCTCTTATAAATTCTAATTTGTCTTCTGGGATTTGAAAAAAAAAAAAAGGGGGGGGGGGGATTAATGAGTATTTTGAGGGAAGGAGACCAGGCACACTTTCTTAGAATGTCACATAACCTTTCAGCATTTTTTTCATATTCTCTGGTTAATTTAATCTGGTAATTTTGATTAAGGCAGAAATCCACTAGAGAAAAACGCAAATAATAGGTCGGAGCTCTCTCTACTTTGTTAAAAAGCCATTTTCATGATGTATTGTTACTCCTGGGCTATTTTTTTCTCTTGAACTTATGTGTTTAAATTTTAAGTTTTGTGAATCCAAAGGGAATGAATGTATTACATTCAACTCCACAAATATTTACTAAGGGCCTATATGTACCAGACATGTACAAAACCCTGGGAATACCAGGATAAACAAGGCACAATTCATTCGTCAAGACATGTTCATCCTGGCTAGGATGACAGAAGTGGTTCCCGTAGTGAGAGCTGTGTACATGGCATGAAAAAGTGCCAGGGAGTCCCAGAGAAAGAAACAATTTTTCCTTGTAGCCTTTGTATTCCCCTTCACCACTACTTAACAACAACAACAAAATGAAATCTCATGAGGGCAGTGAACTTGAACGTAATAGACAGCTTCTGAGGCAACAGTAAGCTGACGGTCTGCAATTTGCCTTAGGAAGAAGATACCCTGAGTTTGATTTATCCATAGCTTGAAGATACAGTCAGCTCAGCCTGGAGGATCCCACAGAGCAAGCACAGTGTAAATCCAAAGTCAGCTTCATTCTAGGCTGAAGCACTTTGTTCTGCACACATCCTTGCATCTTCATAACGTTATACACCTTTGGAAAATTTATTATCTGGACATTATCAGTGTTGCTCTGGGAAGAAGTTACTATGAGTTTTGGAGAGAAAGAGATAACACAGTTGATGACAAATGACTAGAGAGATTTTAATCTACTTTATTTGTTTCTTATTGTACCCTTGGGAGATGATTACATGGGTAAAAATGCAGGTGCACCAACTTTTTTTTCTTTTCCTTTCTTATTTTTGTGTGCATATTTTCAGGTTTATTGATTTTTTAAGTTAAATTTATTGGGGTGATACTGTTTGGTTTATTGATTTTTTTTAAAGAAACAGACAAGAAAGAAAATATAGTTAGCTAGTGAAAACTTTGGTTCTTAAAACAATTTCTATGTACTAAAAGTAATCTATTTAAATACATGTAATTTAGGTTTAAAATAACAAGGGCAATTTCTTCTCTATATAGGATTCATTGGTGAGTGAGTTTACGAGGCTTGGAAGGTATTGGAGTCTTGATTCAGGGTGCAGAGACTTTTTTTTATTAACAAATAATAGTTCTTAGAACCTTATAAATAATGATTAATATTCTGTGATTGATACATGAGAATTTTTAAATAATTCCTTTTTAACTTCATCAGAGATTCCCAAATTCTAGGATTAAGAGAAAGAGTGAGGACTAATGCTCCTGCAATTTTTATAAAAATGATTTGTTTTACCAGTATTATTCATTTGAACTGTTTATTTCAAAATGTTTTGGAATCCACAGGACAGTTGCAATAGTACAGTGAGCTCCTGTGTGCCCTTTACATAGCTCCCCAACTGCGCACTCTCACCCCGTTTGCCCCAGCGTTGTTCGCCCTTGGTTCCATACTCTCTTGTGTACCATGTGAGAGTCAGCTGCACACGTGGCACCCTATTAACCTTTACGGCTTCAATATATATATTTGCACAAAAGAGACAGTCTCCTCACATTGAAATCCGAAAATCAATATTACCCAGTTTTAACATTTTATCAACTTACCCCATTCAAATTTTACTCATTCTCTCAGATATTTATACATCCAGGATCTCGGATTGCATGTAGTCATAACATTCCATTACTCTTTTCAGTCTGTAATAGGGCCTCAGTCTTTCCTTATCTTTGCCCAAAGGACAGAGGACAGAAGAGCCCTCCCAGCAATCTGTGTCTTTTTAAAAATTGTTATATGTATTGCCCCTCATTGCATTTGCCATAATCTTTACTATCTTGCATGTTACTTATTTGTTTGGACATTATATAACCCCCACTACTAGAACACAGCCTGCCTGAGGGTAGATGTTTTCTCTGGAATAGTGCCAGAGACACAGGACCAGCTATACATGTTTACATAAGTTTCAAAAAAGAATGAAGGGAGCATGAAAATATCACCTAGTACCTGCGTAGCCTTACATCTTACTTGAGCTAATAATCAGTGCCCTACTTTCCTCAAATGATATTTATGAGAAACAAATAAGACACACATCTATTATGACTCTGAAATAGGCATTGTTTTTATTAGTATCATCACCCTAACCATCATCTTAGCTGTTACCATCATTAAATTACAAAATACATTTTTTTCCTTGTTCCTGTCAAACATCATTTATGTGAGGTCAGTCAGCTGGCAGCCGGATGCTGTAATCATTCCTAATGTCCTCTCTTCAGGGATATAGATACACTATTCACTACTTGCCTGAAATCCAAGATTATTACTCTCATATTTTCCCACCATGGGACAGTGTCAAGCATGTTTATGTGTATTTTGTGGCCTTGTAAACAGACGAACAAGACCCAACAGGAGAACTGCAGTGGTTGTGCTGGGATGACAGGCTAGTTTGCTTTTTAAAAGCCATCAACAAGAAATATGGGGCAGCATGAGAGCCAGTTGTAAATGGGAGGCATCTGAGACAGGAGCAATCCGCCCATGAATGTAGGCGAGCGCCCATAAACCAGCAATAAGAAGAAATGGGTGTGGGCACAGGAGACACATCAAAGCATTCACTTCTAAAAAAGTTGGAAAAATTTGATCTTTAAAAAGGTGTCCCGGGATGGGATCATTCTCAAAGTTTTGGTTGGTTAATGTTTCATGAATTTCTAATGGATACGTTATTTATTTATCAAACTAAATATCCAGACTTATGCGGTACTCAGAAGGTGCCAAGTCATGTTTTGGGTGTTCTGGAAGCTACAAGGATAATCAACCATGGTTCAGAGCTGAAGTATGAAAAATGGCAAAAACATTTTGCATATACATTTGAGTGGTTTTGTGTACATTATTTGACTCAGAACAAATTCTGGATATGTAAAGGACTACAAAACCAGGCTGCCTAGGCAAATGAATTTGCCCAAGGTCATTCAAATAGGTAGGGAAGTCTAGAGGTGAATCCAGGTCATCTGCTTCCCAGCCCAGTTCTCTGCCCTGTTCATCACTCACATTCTTGCTGTCGCCAAAGGTCTGTCATGTGGAAGGCTCATGCCAAGTAGCTGGAGAAAGAAGTTACCTGAAAGGTGTGGAATTTCAACAAAATTCGAAAACATGAAACAGCTCCAACTAGGAGCCCATGACCTTTTTGGTCTTACAGTCTAGTCCATATCTGAAATCACTGCAGAGCTATCAGCAGAAGCAGCAAGTGTGAACACAGAGGAAGTAAGGTGATGTCTGCAAAAGTGCCAAAGGAGGGTGTTAATCAGAAGGAACAATAGGCAGGAGCCATACTCAGGAAACCTTCATGTCATTGGATCTTGAACTGGATGCCTGACCTGACGGGAGGTTGGCAGGACAGGCTGGGCAACAGCCTCGCGGGCTCTCAGGCAGAAGTTTCTTCGGGTGAGCAGAGACCTCAGTGGAGTTGAAAACTGAGAATAACAACAGATATTCCTGTAATTATCATTTGGTTTCTCCTGAAATAACCAGGCTAAAAAGAATTAACCAAATAAACCTTATGATACTATTTAATTAGTTTTATTAGTGTGCTACAATGGCAATTCACCTTGGCAGGGGAGCTCAGGCTGGTTTTAAAGCAATCAAGTGAATTTATAATGGAGGAGACCTGATATTCCCAGGTTTCTCTAAAGAAACCTCTATCTAGATGTCTATTTAAATAGAAACTATTACTCAGAATTTAACATTTTATTTCTTCTAAAAAAAAAGAAATTAGTTGTCAGCCCTGGCTGAGTGGCTCAGTTGGTTGGAGCATTATCCCAGATACCAAAAAAGTTGCAGGTTCATTCCAGGCAGGGCACATACCTGGGTTGCAGGTTTGATCCCTGGTCGGTGTGCATATGGGAGGCAACCAATCAATATTTCTCTTACATCAATGTTTCTCTCTCTCTCTCTTCCTCTCTCTCTCCCCCTTCCTCTCCCTCTTAAAATCAATAAACATATACTTAGTTGAGGATTCAGAAATTAAAAGAAATAGATGCCAATTGTGGAAAATTTAGAAAAGTCTGACATTGAAATAATTTATAATGTTTCATCATGAATATAAGCACATTGCTAAGACTTTAGAGTATTAAATTCCTGTCATTAAATTCTAGTCTTTTATTTATAAACTGTGTATTATGCATGTGTATAAAATGGTATTATCTATATATTATGCATAGTTATAACCAAATGTATATGTAATTATATGAAGCATATACATATACATATATATATATATATATATATATATATATATAGAGAGAGAGAGAGAGAGAGAGAGAGAGAGAGAGAGAGAGATTTAGAAAGTGATCATGCTTTACTTAAACACACTTAACACACACTTAACAATTGTGGAAGTTGTAATGATTTATGTAATCCCACGTGTTAGCCTCACCACTTTCAAGGGTCATCTTCTTCTAGCAGACATTTGAGTGAGTGAGAATTTGCCAGACAATTATCCCTGAGTCCATTAATTTTGTAAACACTCTTTTTGGCAAGTTTGCTGCCCCTCCTGTGCCACTGTTCCTTCTGCAGAGACTCAAAGACTAATTTCAGGGCAATGCTCTCCTCATGCAAGGGTAGCCACCACCGTGTTGACCTTGCCAACGGGGTATTGCAGAGAAGGGCACACTCCTTGATGGCCCATCTATGAATTTTCCATAATCCCACCAAAGCAATACTGTAGGAGCACAACACCCTTCACTACAGGATGGAGAATAACCAGGGGTGCTTAGGGTTCTGGGGATGGGGTAGGATGGAAAATAACCTGGATGCTGAATATGGCAGTTCCTGAGATCTAAGGCAAAGAAGCAAACGTGAAAACCTCCCCAAGTTCACCAATGCCTTGATTCGCTGCACTGTCTTGAGAAGTGCTCTCCCTCACCCTGCCACTCTCCCCAAAAGGACCCAAAATCCTAAGGCAGCGATTTTCATCTGGTGTGCTGCAAGGATTTTTAAAACATGCAATACCTAACTCTTTAGTCAGGGGCACATACCTCTTTTCCTTTAGGTTATCAAATAAAAACTTGACAACATCCAACACAACAATAGCTGCCCAGTGTGAATGAATCAAAATTATGCTTATTTCTTTTTGTCAGATCAGCAAGAAATAGAATACATTTTTTGGTGTGCCTCATAATTTTAGTAATTAGTTTATGTGCCATGAGATGACAAAAAAAAGGTTGAAAATCACTGCTCTAAGGTATCCCATTTCCCAGAAATCACAATTTTCAGAAATCCATACACAGACGTGGGGCGAAGGGTGGCCAGGAGAAGAGGTGCTGAAGTCTGTTCCCCAGAATAGTCCAGGCTTGGGGTAGGGACGCTCTGGGATGGTGCCCTGTGTGATCTCTGCCAGTGTCAGGAGAAGATAAATCTTCCTATTTCTCATCTTTCTCTAGTCTTCATGGATGAAACTATTTTGATCAAACTCACTATATACATTTGTTCATGCATACATACACATACACACTATAAATACTAATTCTCACAAGAAGGACCATCTACATTCATTTGACAGGAGGCATTTTCCACTCCTAGTGCAGATAACCCACCCAACTTCTGCTGGTCACAGTGGAGATAGAGCTTTACATGGTTCTACAGATATCTTTCAGTGCATGTCCAAGGCCTACTGATTCATAATGAGGTTTCATAACTGTGCTTTTGAAATAGTAGGCCATCTCCGGAAATTATAGTTTATCTTCACATAGAAAAAATTCTTAAGCTTGTTATGTTTTCTCTCTAAGTATCAGTATTAACTACAAACCTGTTTTTATGTTGTTTTTATCTCTCTTGTTTACAAAGGTGTCATCTTCTAAGGCTCCTTTCACTTCAAACATACTTCACAAAAGACATGTCAGAGTTAGTGATAAGCTAATTGGTAAACCAGTGAACCAGCTCTTGAAAAACCAGGGTTCTGATCTTTACTACTTTATTAGCTACCTTAGGAACATTGGGAAAATCACTTAGACTTTATGTGCGTTGTTATCTGTTTCCAAAATTATGGAGATGAGAAAAGCAGTGTTTATGCTTTTTTTCAAATACTAGTTTAAGTCAGTAATTCTTAGCCCTTAGCCTAGTTATCTCCCAATACTTTGAACTGTCAGTGGTATCAAATAATTATTATGCATAAACCTAATTATCTTTGACTTCATCTATCATTGTTATTTGGGAAGAATAACTATTTTTAAAGTCAAGGTAGGAGAGACAAATTTTGGAAAAGTTGGTAATCAGTGAGTAGCTTGCTCATCTGGATCATTTCTACAGCTTCCTCCATATTTTTCATCACTTACTTTTCATTGTTGAGCTCTTGTTATGAGCTGGGCACAGGCTTAAGCCCTAGGGATCCAGCAGTAAATGAAACAAAAAAGTTCCTGCCTCAGAAATTTGAAAGTCTAAGTCTAAAGAATCATAATGATATAGACTAAGAAGCTTGTTAATGACAACTTGGGGAAGATATGTATATCCTGTGCAGGTGGGAGAGTTTGGTCCTTATATAGTATTTGGGGGAGGAGAGTGTCAAGAAAAAGGGGGAGAGTATTCTCTTTATTAAAACAAAGCAAAAACCTCTTCAGCCTCAATAACTTGTATTTTTGCCCCAGTTTGGGTAATGTGATCTTACCTCGTTAGATAACTCAAAGTTACTAATTTGTTTGTTTATATATTGCTTGCCTCTATCGTGAAATGCTGACCAGTAAATTTTGGTTTCTGATCCTATTTCTTCCTTAAAAGCCTTCTGGATTGTTCAGAACTCCATTCTGAGAGAGATAATGGCAAGGGCCCTCCAATAGGCTAGCATTCCCCTGTAGCTCCCATTCAAATAACCCCCCAGCCCTCCAATCTTTGCCTGAGCAGGATTCACATGTTATGATACTCACTTTGCTCTTCTGACTATGATATATGCTCTCAACCAAAGTTTAGGTAAGCTGTCAATTCCACTGGAAATTGAACTGTTTTCAGACTGAAAAGGTAACAGTGGAAATTAAAAGAGCAATAAGATAAATTAAAAGAATTTAGATTCAAATTGATAAAGTTGAGAAGGAGAATCAATGATTAAAGAGCCCATGAAATGGTGAGATAATAAAATAGAAATAGACACAGGTGCAGATTCTAATGCTGATATGACTACCAGTACCTCAAGCTTGATAAATCATGGTAAATCTTTGAACTTGAGTATCTTCAGCCATTAAATTAAACAGTTGACTTAGAATATCTCTAGTGCCTAAATATATCTTGCTAGTATGGTTTAAGCAGTCTTATTTAGAGCAGATGACCTCCGAACTATTTCAGAGCCACGATTCTATCATTTGTATTTATCCTGTGATGTGACACAATTAGTATTTCTTTAAATTTATCTTTATTGTTGAAAGTATTACAGATGTTCCTCTTTTTCCCCCATTAACCCCCTCCACCCTGCAGCTGCACACACCGCCCCGCCCCCAGCCAGGCCTTGTGCCTATACATTCCCCAGTTAATCTCTCCCCATCCCACATCCCTGCCTTCCCTCTGAGATCTGTCAGTCTGTTTCATGCTTGTATGCCTCTGGATCTTTTTTGTTTATCAGTTTATGTTGTTCATTAGAGTCCACATATGATTGAGGTCATGTGATACTTGTCTTTCTCTGACTGGTTTATTTCGTTTAGCATAATACTCTCCAGGTCACTCCATGCTGTCTCAAAGGGTAAGAGATCCTTCTCCTTTTTAAAAAAATCTATTTTTATTGATTTTAGAGAGGAACGGAGAGGGATAGAGAGATAGAAACATCAATAATGAGAGAGGATCATTGATCAGCTGCCTCCTGCATGCCCCCTACTGGGGATCGAGCCCACAACCCAGGCATGTGCCCTTGGCCGGAATTGAACCTGAGACCCTTCAGTCTGCAGGCAGACGCTCTATTCACTGAGCCAAACCGGCTAGGGCAAGATCCTTCTTTTTACTGCTGCATAATATTCCATGGTGTAAATGTGCCACACCTTTTTTATCCACCCATCTACTGATGGGCACTTGGGGCTGTTTTCAGATCTTAGCTATAGTAAATATGCACTGCTATGAACATAGAGGTGCATACATTCTTTCTGATTGGTGTGGCAGGTTTCTTAATATATATTCCTAGAAGTGGGTTATTTTTTAAGGACAGGAAGTTCTTATAAAGTACATAAAAGATTCCCCCCCCCACTCCCACACAGACACACAGTTTTCTGAACAAAGAAAACATAGCCTACATTTTTGAAGCAGAGGCACCTTGACTCTCTGTATGACAGGTCAAATATTACCTAAGTGTATGACAGGTTGAATTACTCAACTTCTTGAACTTAATATCTTCAACTTCAATGTTCAATTTAGATCAACAAAAATGTTTAAATTCCCTTTCACTTCTGACTTCTGAAAGCCATTCTTTCCTCATATATAATCCATCTTTTGTTTAGGCCTAATCTACAGTACACACAGATATTGGCTTTTTAGTGTTTCTGTCTCTTTGGACCTTACTGGCCTGTCTTATAAGAAATCATTTCCTTGTGGGCTAAATAAAATTGACTTTTTAAAATGCCCAATTCGGTCTCCTTCCTTTGATTTTACAACATGAGCAGTCTGACATGGAAATTTAATGACACAGATAAAATCTTGGCACATTCACACAAAATCTGCTTTTATGTGTGTTCTGGTACCTGAGCAAACTGAAAGCATATGTGCTATTCAAAGAAACAAAGGGGAAAATGGCTATTTGAAAAGTAGTAAAGGTTTATTTTATGTCCTGGTCTCATTTATGCCACTAGCTGTGATTACCTTAAAATCTCTGTGTGTTTGTCTGTGTGTGTGTGTGTGTGTGTGTGTGTGTACATGTATATATAAATATTTTGTAAGTAATAAAAGGCAAAGAAAAAATGTTTTTGTTTCTGGCAAATTGTACTATTTCCCACATATGTATATTGATAGAATATATTAAAATCATAAATTTAGAAGAGAGGAAGAGAGCTTTGGGATTATTTTATCTAGTGATTCCTAATCAGGATTCCTAAGGAGGTATTTTTAAAGCCCAATATAAATTATAATAGAGCTATGATATAAATATTCAGAAAAACCATTTTTTGTAGATAATTCAGACAAGAAGAGTAGGAATAATAACAGAAGATGTTTGGGCTGGTTGATTTCTTTCCTGACCTTTTATAGAAAAGGAAATTAAACCAAACTGTTATCATTTGGTGAACCAGGTTGCTGGTTTCAGGACTCCTAAGCCATTTGCTGACTCCTGTTCAAAAAATTTTCCTTACCCTTTGACTAAAAACCATCCTGAGTCTGAACTAGTTCTTTGTGGTCACCTTAGCCAGAGCCTTATGCGCCTACCTGTGGGCCCGAGAGTGCCCAGTAAAAGCCTTTAGAAAAGTGGACTCTGTTAAATTTGTTGGCCTCATACCACCACATTTATAACTGTCTGAAGGTCACTGCCATTTCCATTTTTGCTCTATTTCTGGCTTCTTTGAATCTCCATGTTATGTCTCCCTGTCTGATGTGTTCACATTTAAAGTTATTATTACTGTTATTATTGTACAAAATGGCCATTTTATTAAGTATTTTGAACTCTACTTTATTCAAAATTAATATCCATCCCATGAGGTTTCAGAAAGTAAAGCTTGTATAATTTATAAGTAACTTGGTCCAGGATTACTACCATTCAGGAATTCTGATTCTAAAGCTAAAGTATTCTCAGTCTAAAATAGAAATAACTTAGATGTGCAAAAATCACTTTCTTAAAAATACAATCAAGGTCAAGGTTGTCAAAATTATAAAATAGAAAAATATTGGTAGATCATTTGCATATATATATATATATATATATATATATATATATATACACACACACACACATATATATTAAACTATTTTGTTTAGGTGTATATATATATATATATATATATATATATATATATATATACACACACACACACACACACATATATATTAAACTATTTTGTTTAGATGTGTTTTTTAAACATCCTGCTTCAACCAGATTTTTCACTTAACTTACCAACTATCACAAGGGGTGGGCTGTGCTCTATGATATATGAATTGAGTTGTTAGAAGCTTGTCTCTTTACCTTGGAACTGGCTTAAAGAGTTATGGTTAACATTTCATTTTGTTATGTTATACATAGTATTAAGATGTTCATTCTGTTTCAGAATTATTTCTGTCTCTGTTACTTAGATATATTATGATCATATCACAAAAATAAATATTCTAGCCAATCTTTAGAGCATTGTAGAAGTTTTTTTTCCTAGCAATTCATAGACCAACTTCAGAGTATTTATGAACTCCATAAAATTGTTTATATACACGTATAAGTATCTGTATCTATAGGTATAGTTGTAGGTGTAGTTGTATGTTAGGTGGAGGCCTAAATATAGGTGTACGTGTATGTGTAGGTACATATACATGTATGTGTATTTTTCTTGAGACTCCATAGCTTTCACCAGACCCTTAAAAATAATCCAGGACCAAAAAGCTTTAAAGAACCCAGCCTTATAAGAAATTTAGCATCTTTCTTGTCCATAATGATTACATCTAAACCCAAGCATATCCTGCCTCACTTACTTCTAAGGATTTATAATTATCCTCCCAGCTCTTTTTGTACACCTAACATCCTTTAAGCTATAGTGTAGATCCATTTTATTAGACTCAGAGCACTTGGTAAAAATAAAAATGTTTTCTGCAACTGTACTCTTTTCCCCCCTTCCTGTCCCATTCATTCCACTTGATTTCTCTAAACACTTGATTACCATTTCTTTCTGCATTTCTCCCCTCACCAAACTTGATTATCAGGGATTATTATTCATAAGAATTAGAATTACAGAATCAAACTTGTCAGAAGCTCTGCCTTGCCTGCATCTTTCTTCTGTAGTAATAATGTCTTCTCGGCCTTCCCGGCCATTTCTCCTCCATCTGGAACTACCATTCTGCTTCAGCATTGACAGAAAATGACTAACATTTTACATGCATCTAAGTTTCCCAATGAGATGACTTTACCTTATTATTATTTTTTAACCTCATTTCTCACCATACAAATTAGGGATATTAGTAGGGTTCACTTTCTCTGATTTTTAAGTAAAGAAGTCAAAACCCAAAGAAATGTAAAATATTTTCATAATAAAAACTTTAGTAACTGATACATAGGGTGGGGGGGAAAGTAGGTTTACAGTAGTAAGTACACAAAACACAGTTATTCTTGTTTTATTGTTTATTAATTATTATGTTATTTTCCACACAAATAACTGTCAACCTACTTTTGCCACACCCTGTATTTGAGAACATGTTCCACATCTCTTAATTATTGATCTAAGACTAGCAGCAGACCTCTACACAGTAAGTACTGGAATAGATAGTGTATTTGAAATAAGAGGACCTAGGTTCAAGTGATAGTTACTTACTAGATTTGTGGCTTTATTCAAATAACTTATCTTCTCTGGATGTTACTTTCTTCATCTGCTAAAAGAAACAGGAGGGTGTGTGTCTAATTGTCTTTTTATTTAAATACTTATTGTTGAAAGTATTACATATGTCCCCTTTTTCCCCTCATTGCCCCCTTTGGGCCCTCCCCCACCCTCCCACCCCAGGCCTTCACTACCCTATTGTCTGTGTCTATGGGTTATGCATATATGTATACAAGTTCTCTGATTTCTTTAGTCTCTGCCTACTCTAACACTTTTATTAGTCTGTGGTTTACTGACTGCTATTCTGCTGGATGGGAAGTTGGTAACAATAAGGCGAGGTGTGTGAGTAACTTCATTGTGCTCTTTGGCATTGAGGGTAAGAACATTCTCAATTCCTTGAAAGAAAGAAGGAAATTTTCCCACAGAATAGGCTTCTAGGCCTCATTCCAGTCTTTGACATATATGATCCTAAATATAGCAGCATTAGTTTTGTAAGGGGTACAGGGTACCTAATGGCTTGGAGCAGGATTGTGATTCGTCTGTCTTTACTAATTCCCTCTAAATTGCAGATGCTGTTTCTCTTTGTGAATCATTCCACACTCACTCAATTGTGCCATGGCCAACTGCTCCTATTGGCAGGGCCCTCTGAGGGCTTCACAGGCCACTACTTGTGCCAAATGGATTGTGGGATGGATGATTGCCGCCCAAATAAGCATCCTGCCTCGTGGCGGCTCAAAACATAACTGTTATTGTTATGTATGGAGCCTTTCATAACACAGTGCTAAATAACCCAGGTGAAAGGAAATTAACACCAAATTACTAATAGGAGCTACTTTGAAAGTAGATGAATTGAGAGGCTAAGCATGCTCACTTCTAATCAATCATCGAGATTTTTCTCATTTCTACCTCTTTCATGTCTTGCATAGTTCAGTTACTCATCATTTATCTAGTAACTTGCTGCAAGAGCCTCTTAACTGGGCTGTTTCTCGTGGTCTGATCCATTCCAATCTGTTTTCTACATTGCTATATCTTTCTGCAAATTACCTGTAATGTTCAAAATCAAATCTAATATGCTTCACATTATATAAAATATCTTTCCTAACAGAGGCCATTCAAACTCTTTAGCTTCATCCTTTGCCCATCTCACTGCTCACTTTATGTATAACTCTGTCAGTCTATTGGTGGTTTTTTCAACAAATGCAAATCCTTAATAACCATGAGTACTTAAATGCAAAGTTTTAATGAAATAAATTATTTACCTTGCAGAGTCCTGTTAGATATTCCTAAAGTGTTCATTTTTGGTTGAACCTGAATGTATGCGATTGGCTCTGAGCATGGGCTGAATAGGGCCCTTCGAGAAGATATATCTGTTCACCAATCTATGGAACCTGTACATATCACCTTATATGAAAAAGTGAATATTAATGTCTGGCTTAATCAGTTTGGGCTGCTCTAATAGAATACCATATACTGGGGGACTTAAATAACAGAAGTTTATTTTTCACGATTCTGGAAGCTGGGAAGTCTTAGATACAGTCCTGGCCGAACCAGTGTGTTTTGAGGGCACTCTTCCTGAATTGTCAATGACTATTTTCTCGTTTCTCACATGGGAGAATGCAGAGAGAGAAGAAGCGAGCTTTTGAGTCTCTCTTGTAAAGGACAACAAGCCCTATTCATGAGGGCTTCATATGAATGACCTAGTTACCACATTGGAATTGGGGATTAAGATTTCAATATACAAAGTTTGGTGGGAACACAACATTTAGCCCATAACACTGCATGTAGTAAAATATGCAATTAAGAGTGATCTTGAGAGGAAGTGCTTCTCCTGAATGATCTGGGTTTGGTCTAACTGAAATCCCATGTGTCCTTAGAGTACAGAAGCATAGGGAGTTTCGAGACAGAAGAGGAGAAAGCAATGTGACCAGGGAGACAGAGATTGGAATGACATAACAAGTCCAAGAATTCCTGGGCCACCAGAAGCTGGAAGAGGCAGTGACAAATTCTCTCCTAGAGTCTTTGGAGAGAACATGGCTTTTTCTATTCCTCAGATGCTGCTCAGGAGTCCATATGAAGACATCTTGTCTATATTTTATCTGAGGATTTGGTTAGGGGGTTGGGATTAAAGGCAATTGCAAAATGGGAGGTAAAGTGAGAATAAACAATCAATAAGCAAGAATAAATATGGTAGGTAGATTTGAGAAAAAAGGAAGAACAGAAACACTGGCTAGAAAAAGGGAAGTTTGGGGATGGGCCTTGAATAACTTCCCAGTAAGCTGGCTATGTATATCATGATTTGTGTTGCCATTATTAATTCCAAAAAACACATAGATGATTTTGAAAGCTCGAAGTTTTTCTTTAGGTTAGATCACAGACAAGGCAGTCCGTGAAAGTATAGTCTGAAGAACATGGAAATGCACTTTCCATGATGAGGGAGTTTGCTGAACACTGTCTTACCATGGAGGGGATGGATGGTGATGGGAGAAAGAGGCAGGAGTGGTCTAGCCTGAGAACAGGAGATAATGCATTCAGAAGTGTGTGCAAATCTATGCCTGTATTCATGTGAACTTTAACCTTTGCTTTACCCACTGGCTTAGAAGTTTAGTGAGGCAAAATTTTCAGTAAATGTTGACTTTTTATTTGAGATCTTTTTTTTTAAGTTCATTTTTTTGAATTAAATTTATTGGGACTATGTTGGTTAATAAAATGATCTAGGTTTCAAGTATACAATTCTATGATACATCATCTGTGTATTGTAGTGTATGCCCATTACCCAAAGTCAAGTCTTTCGTCACCATATATTTGACCCTTTTTACCTTTTACTCCCCTCCATACCCTTTCCCTCTGGAAATAACCATAGTGTTGTCTGTCTGTGTCTAAGAGTTTTTGTTTGCTTGTTTTTTGCTTGTTCATTTGTTGCTTTCAGTTTTATATGAATGTGGATTTTTGAACCAGGGGGGAAAGAAAATCTAAAACACTCCACTCTGAAACCAGAATGATAAGGATAGTAAATCTCTTGAGAAATTACTGGTGTTTTTATATCTTTTCCTGTAGCAAGTTCTGTCTGAAATAAATAGCTGAAATAAATTATTATTCATAGCACCTTTTGGCGAGTGTAAATTGATATGATGTAACTGTACTAGGAAACAATTTGGCACATTTAGCAATTTGTCCAAAAATCTTGAAGAAATAATTTGAAAGGCAGACAAGAATCGTGTATAAATATGCCATCACAGTGATATTCATAATATTGAAAACTGAGAAATAAATTAAATATCCAAAATTAGATGAACGATTAAGTAATATATAGGGTATAGATATGATAGACTACTCTATAGTCCTTAAGAATCATGTTTATAAATACTATATTAAAGAAAGGTAAGATATTATACATAAAACTTTATGTGAAGTACAGATGATTTGTATACACACATGTATGTATATACACAAAATCCTTTGAGGGGCATCTTTCTTTTTGTAAATTTATAAAATTAAAGGTATGCATACCACATTTCCAGGACGTAACTACTGTCTACAATGAGATATATCAGTAATGTCATATTCACCTGTCTCTTTGTAAAGTAATGAATAACATTTTTTTCTGTATAAAAAGATAAAAAATATTGAAGGTAAAGATATAGAATAACTAGAGAAATGGATTAAATAAACATCAAAATAACACATTTCCTTTTTTTCTTTTGAAAAGAATGGCATATACAGATAGACCTCACTTGCCTTGTCTATGTTTTAGCAACACACTGCATATTTAATACAGTTTTAAATTCTTTGAACTTGAGGATAGTTCTTTGTAGTTCTGGATCTAAGAAGAGACAATATGTGAATAAAAACATCCTAGCTAATATTCTTTGAGGCATGCCTTAACACTCACTCACTCACACACTAAGACAGGAAAATTTTACAACAAATAACAATGTTCAATTTTCTGCATTTCCAATGATGACTTTTTCCATCTTTACCTTCTCCGGAGGACTACCTGGCTGGCACAGAAGTACCTGGCCTATAGAGGGTGTTGAGCCATTTTTGTGTCCTACTCTAAAGGTTACTTTCTACTCTTCTGCCCCACAGAGATCTTCTCTGCAAAGAGAATTCTGACTTTTCTTTATATATATAAATAACTTTATTCAAATATAAAATATGTTATATTTTAGAGAGAGATAAAATAAGAGATACCGAGAAAAACATTGATCGGATGCTTCCTATGTGCTCCCTCTCTGTTGTTCAGATTGGGTAAATTCTATTAATCTGTTTTCCAATTGACTAATTCTATCCTCTGTCTTCTCCATTTTATTTTTGAGACAATCCAGTGTGGTTTTCTGTTGTTGTTTTAATTTCACTTATTATATTTTTCAGTGCCATAAATTCCATTTGTTTTTCCCAAAAATTTTATTTTTTTGCTGAGATTATTTATTCATTTGTTTCAAGATAATTTATAACTTATTATTGAAACATTATTTATAATAGGTGCTTTAAAACATTGTCATAAAATTTCAACATGTAATTCATCATGATATCAGCATCAGTTGATTGTTTTTTCTTATTCAGATCATGATTTTCTACATTTTTGGTATGACAAGTGATGTTCTATTATAACCTAACCATTTTAGTTATTATAATAGGATCCTATTTAATTTCCTGTTTCAGGAAGTCACCCTGCTTAGGTGTAGAGTGTGAGTTCTGTCTTACTTCTGTGGGCTTTCATTCCAATGGCAATTTCGTTTACAGAGCCTTTGCAATGTTATTTTGGTCTGCTTCATTTTTCTGGTAGTGCCAGGGCTCAGTCTCTGCTGGTGCCATCCGCGTGGGCAAAGCCAATTCCCTGCTCTACCTTATATGACTAGACAATTTGGGGGCAGAATCACTGAGCCTGTGTCTCCACTATGTGCTGGACAGAGAGAAGCAGGGCTCTGCTGATGCTGTCACTATCAACAGATTAGACTCATGGTTAGGGCTCCAGTTGTAGGGTGGGGTTTGTAGTGTTTTGAGGTTTTGCCATAAGAAACACTGAAATACTGAAATTTACAACAACATGTATGGCTCTTGAGAATATCCCAGATTCTTTTTAATCAATACATGTCTGCTGAGAACTTTGGGTTTTTATCTGAAATTTCTATATCACTCATACAACACACCATTGGTTTTTATACAATAGCTTATGAGAAGTTACACCAACCTTTTACCTATCTCTGCCTTAGTCTTTTATTGATTTTTTACAGAGAGGAAGAGAGAGGGATAGAGAGTTAGAAACATGGATGAGAGAGAAACATCGATCAGCTGCCTCTTGCACACCCCATACTGGGGATGTGCCCGCAACCAAGGTACATGTCCTTGACCGGAATCGAACCTGGGACCCTTGAGTCCGCAGGCCGACGCTCTATCCACTGAGCCAAACCGGTTTCGGCTCTGCCTTAGTCTTATTGAAAACATCAATGCCTTCAAAAAACCTTCTCCTGAATTTATTTATTTGTGTCCTCTCTTTTCCTTCATGAGTTCCAGCTAAAGGTTTGTCAATTTTGTTTATCTTTTCAAAGAACAAGCTCTAAGTTTCATTGATCTTTCCTAATGTGTTTTTAGTCTCTGTTTCATTTATTTCTGCTCTGATATTTGTTATTTTCTTTGCATACTAATTTTGCTTAGCTCTTTTTTCTGGATAAGAGGAGATTAAATGAAAGAAGAATGGAGACTAAGATAAGCCTATGATCGAAGCTGGGAACAAGCCCTAAACAAACCTGTTGAGAAAGTACAGGGTGGGGTAAAAGTAGGTTTACAGTTGTTCTTATGAAAAATAAATCCATAATTGATAAATATAATAATGCAAGAACAAACTGTTTTGTATACTAACAACTGTAAACCTACATTTGCCCCACCCTGTATATACTTTTTGCACACTAGTAAGGGGTTAGTTTAATAGGAAATGTAACCTGTACTTTGCGACCATCACTGTATTCTTTGTCATATACTTTGTTTAACTTTCTTTCCTATTCTTCCTCAGATTCTATAGGGATACAGCTCTCTAGCAAAATACAAGTCCATTTATGTTATGCTAACTTAGAGAACTAGAAGAAGATACTTAAAGAAAGAAGATATAATATCAAAATATTTATTCACTTTCCTTTCTTCTGTTGAGATCAACAGGGTCAAGCCAGTGGCTTAGAAAAACGTTGAGGGAAAAAACACCAATTACCACAATTCTATGTTTTTCCCAGATGTTATATATCCTCATCTCATTTGTTTCCAATAGGCGCACCTCTTAAGAGCTGCTGACATTATTTCTCTATCAAAACAAGTTCCAGTTATTGAGCAAGCACATCCTGTTTTCTATCATCGAGGCTTACTATCTTTTCCTTCTTCCTTTTTCTCTACAAGCTTGATTGGCTTCTCAATGACAAGGAAACAACACACCACAACTCAACATAACCCAACAAAATCATCTCACCTCAGTCAATTTCTACAGTTGTGGTCTTAACTCTCCAAGAAAGTGTCCTTAATGTATTGGGGTGAGCTGCAGAAACCAAGATGCCATAATAAGCAAATGATTGATCTGTGGCACACCAACATATTAAGGAACACTGTGAAGATGTTCAATCAAATTGTGACATGCAGTCGATATACTTTCATAGATATAGTTGAAAGAATTCTGAAAAACACTAACTTCTTGGTCTGTTTAGAGAAAGGCTCTGTAAAAGTCAATGTAGAATGTATGCTACTTGCAATGAAAATGACAGCATTACATTTTTCCAGAGAGGGATCAGTTATTTTACATTTTTATTCAGCCCTGAGTAAATGATAGTTATTAAATTATGTAACTTCTGATAAAATAAAACAGAATTATGGTGTTTTACTCTGTTCTTTTTCCAATCTGTTCTCCAGAATTGCCATTTTAAAGCAAATAATTGTTACTTCATCCACCTGTTTAAATCCTTTCAACAGTCTCTCATTTTTCTAAGGATACAGGCCACGCTCCTAACTGTCACCTAAATAGACCTGCATGGTTTTGTTCTAAACTTGCCCTCCTGTCTCATCATTACAGACCCCTTTTCTCTTTTCCATCCTTGTCATGATGGTCACCTTTACTTATTATGCCTCCACCTGTCACAGGACTGATGTTCATGCTCTACTTGCTGCCTGAAACACCTTAACATCGTCTCTTTCCTCTTGGCCTAAAAATATGATATCCAATATATCCCAACCCAATCTTCATGATTTTCAGAGAGCTCTTTACCTCCTTAACTGGGCCAAATCTTCCTATTATGGAAGAGATTTATACCCCAAACTCTCCATATTAGCATTGGTTATAGTCCCTACCAGTTTTAAAATAATAAGTCTAAATATTTTATTGCTATAGTCTTAATTAGACTGTAAGTGACAAGAGACCAAACACCATAGCTATCTTTGTACATTCATATGCCCAGAGTTCAGTTCATTACTTGACACGGAGGAGTTGCTCAGAGAATATTTTCTTAATGTATTTATAGAGGGTTTGGTTTATTGTGTGATTGCTGAGGAGTTACTAAAACAATGCCAAGCAGGGTGTGTCGCACACAACGGGAGCTCAAAATATTAGTGAATTAATGCATTAATAAATAAATATTGATTTATCAGTGAGTCAATTAACTACTTGTGAATTAGTGAATCATTGGTCATTTTAGTGTAATGTTTTGGCCATGTGGTTACTATAGAATTCCTCTTTTCTCCCATTGATAGTCAAAAGGATACAAATAATTTATATTATTGTAAACCTATTTTAAAAGCCTATTAAGTTCAGAGGACATTCTATAAAATAAATTATACAGTCTGTGCCAAAGATCAAGATAAACCATTCAAAGAATATCCATCTTTTTATTTCCTGGTCCCATCCCAATTTATCTGAGAACCGATTAGTGCTCAGAGGGGTGAAGGACTTAATGGACTCAAAGTCACAGAGTCTGTCTATGATTCCAGCAAGATGTGAACAGAAAGCTCTTGAGTATACTATATATAATTCATATTTGTTTTGAGATTTTCAGACATCTCCAGGGTAGTGGCATGCTGATAGTGCATTTATTTCTCTCTTTACCTCTTCTACACATACATACACACTCTAATTGCTGTAAGGCCAGCACTTCTCACCAGCAATAAATTAAAAACCTTTGGCAAACTCTCCTTAATAGATGTTCTCGCTCCCTTGCCTAATGCACTACCCTAGAGGGAGTGATTTACAATAGCGTTATTTTCAGCATCCTATTTGCCTAACCTAGAAAGGGAGGTAAACAGCCATCATATTTTAAAGAGACACTATGGATCTATTCCAGGAACCATATTTTTATTTTATTTATTAGCTGGTTGTAATTACACCTCTAGAGGAAGCTGAATGATGCCCAAATTGCAGCACAGAAAGGACAGGGAAGGACACTGAAGGAGGACCAGAGAGATGATGAGGGGACCTGACTGACCCCCTCAGACTTGGCATTTTATCTTTTCTCTAGTTCTTAGTGTCTTCATCTCTATGAGGGAACCAGGTCATCATGATTTATATGGTTGCTTAAAGCACTAGTATTTTATTTATTTATAATTCAATTTCACTTTTTTAAAGATACAAAGGTTAGATACTATGGGATTTTTTTTAATGAATAAAATATAAATTACACTGACATTATCATTAAAACATAGTACTATAGCCCGGCTGGTGTGGCTCAGTGGTTGAGTGCCAACCTATTAACCAGGAGGTCACAGTTTGATTCCTAGTCAGGGTCTCCATCTCCAGTATGGGGTGTGGAGGCAGTCGATCTATGATTCTCTCTCTTAATTGATGTTTCTATCTCTTCTCCTCCTCCCTTCCTCTCTGAAATGAATAAAAATATATTAAAAACAAAACAAAAAACATTGTACCAGGGTTTTATTAGAATAAATCATAAGCTTATTGATGTACTTCCCCCCCCCCCCCCATACAATTTAATGATGTGCACCAGTGCTTTGAAGGGAGACAGCAACACCTGGTGATGGAGTACTTGAGGTAGAACTGGACTGAAGCACATGGATGAATGGACTAGGATGTAGTTGATCCATGTGAGTTTTGTGTTGCATTCTTGTTTCCTACCCTGCTGTGGTTTCAGCATCCTTTGTTCCTTTAGAAATCCTTTCATCCTGTGGCCTGGTTCCTTTGTTCTATCCTGTATGTCCAGAGTTTCCAGGAATGGTAGGCTATGTAGACCTTAAAATGATGTATGGTCTAGATCCTTATTTCACCCATAGAAATTCACATGTTCTTTGTCCCTTTCACCACAGGTCCCCCCACCCTGCTATCAAAAGTGGCAAGTAGATCTTTATGTTGTTTACATTTTATTGAGATAGTTAAATTTTCTACTTTTTTTGCACTTAAGTTTAATAGTAGATAGATGGTCTGAAAGAATGACCTTTGCCCTTTAACCCCAAATAGAAACTTGAATGGGAAAAAGTCAGGCCATGTAGAAATGCTCACATGCAAGCTGACTGTAGAGGATTTAGGACAGGTGAATTTTAGAGTATCTCTTAATATCATGTAAAGACTCAAACCAAAAGGACTACAACCTTAATTTCTATAAATATACTCAGTAGGCTTAGTCTTAGATGTTGCATCTGTAACAAGGCTCATTATGTTTTGAAATATTTTTATATATTCTCCTTTCTTTAATTTTTTTAACCTATGGATTTTTCTATCTTCTAAAATGTATTTAGTTTTATTCATATGGAGTTTCCATCCTTTTCAGTAATGTGTTTTGGTGCCCCAGCAGAAGAACAGATGTCATGTAAAACAAGAAAGTCATTTTTCATCTTTGATCACTGAATTCTGTCCCCTTGTTTTATTTGGATGCCAGTATGTTGTTGCAGGACTACTTAGAGAAAGGAAAAGCATATAGCCTTGTGGAAGAGAGCCACTAATAAAGCAAGTGGGTTACACAGCAGGATCCTCTTTTTAATCCCACCACTTCTGGCTAATGGTGGGAAGTTGCTTACAAACAACCACAGGGAAATTGGAGAACACTGGGGCTCCTTACCAAGTTTCCAACAGTCATGGGCACACTTATTCTTTACAGCCAATCTCCACTCTGATTAGTTTGTGTTTGTACAGCACTTTTGCCATGGAATGCTAGAAATAGTCTGGACTCCTTGGTGTAGTCCCACGTGAGCTAGTCAGAGATGGAGGCAGAAAGTCTTAACAGCTTTATTGAGGCAGGTCTCAGGAATCCCCATGGCCTGTGTGTGACATGCAAGGGATCCCCAGGGGAGGCAGAGGTACTGGCAGAGGTGGACTGGCAGAGACTTAGGGTCAGAATAAAGAGGCTTTGTTGGGAAGAACCTTGAGACTCTAAGGTAAAGGGGAAGTTCATGGACCCCAGGAGAAAGTGCCTATTAATTGTGGCCCCACTCATCTCTATCCAACATACCTTAGAGTCAACCAATCTGATAAACAGAATCAAGTCGTTGCCAGGGGCTGGGAGGAGGGAGAAATGGTGAGTTACAAATCAAGAAGCATAAAGTTTCAAGCAAGATGAATAAGCTCTAGGGATGTGATGCACAACATTGTACCTCTAGTCAGCATTAATGTATTATAAACTAAAAAAGTTTATAAAAAGGGTAGATCTCATGTTGAGTATTCTTATGATAATAAAATAAAATGTTTAAAAATCAGGCCAGACCCTTGGTTAAAAAGATCGAAGAGGATGCAGAGGATACTATAGAAATTAAAAGATGAGAGGTGGGAACTCTACTGCCATGAGGTCACATGAGCCACGCCTTCCCCTTATACCCAGATGCAATTTTAGAAAGAATAATAAACAGGGCAAAACGTTGGCTAATCAAACACTGACCTAAGTGTACCCAGCAAAGGTTGTGTTATTTAAATATATTTCTTATATTATTGCTTCAGATTAGCACTAAATTACTGGACAGAACTAAAATTTGGTCCCCTCTGCCCCCATATACCCATTAATCAGAGACTCATGAGAAAGAACAGATGAGTTATAGAGAAATAAAGCAGCTATCTATTTCTTGCATCTGAGTGTGAAGTGAATAATGTTTGGCCTAACTGCCATGTTCCTTCTCACTGGCATTTTCTACAGATATTTCCACCCTCAACTGTTGCCCACTAAATACAAAATATAATATTTTAGACTGACATTTGTCTCTGATCTGATAAATTATTTTATCATGGGGAAACACAAAATAAGTTAATGAAAAATACCTAAAAATAGATAGATGAGCCTAATATATGGTGATGGAAGAAGAGTTAATGTTGGGTGGCAGGCACACAGTGTCATATACAGATCTTGTATCTTAGAAATCTATATCTGAAATCTATATGATCCTATTAACCAATGTTGCCCAGTAAATTTAATAAAAAATAGATAGATGATACGGTTCTGGAGAGCAGAAATTATATTCAGAATTGCCTATTGTCTCATCAAACACACACACACACACACACACACACACACACACACACACACACACATCTCACCTATGCATAAGTGTGCTTTCTAGAACAGTGCTATTTGATATATTGTGTTAGTTGACTACACATTTGTCTACCATGGACCCTTATTCTTGTTTTCAACAGTTTCTTGACACTCCCTTGGGAAAGGCACACTGTGGTTCTCTTCCCTGAAAGTTTGAGATTGACATAGATATCCTAGGTCTGGTCAGAAGTCTTCAGGAAGAGTGATCAGAAATGAGATTCTGGCATTTTGGTATTATGCCAAAGAGAATGAATCAATAGTCCTTGGGCAGAAATACTAGGTTCTATTTTTCTGGCACATTTTCTCTGGCCCAGACTTCTAGAAAGAAGACTGATTTAAAACAATGCTTAAAGTCTGCCTCTATTTCTGCTAGTGACAACTTTCTCAAATTCATGCTGTCCCTTGAGTGATAATTTACAGACCTCCTTCCTTCTATAGAATGAAATGGTGGGACTTGGTAACTGTTCCCCAATCTAAATCTCGCTAAGAATTTCTAAACTACATACATTATTCATTAAAGATTGAGAAGAATAAAAAAAGAGAAGGAAGGAGAAAGATAGAAAATGAGATACAGATCTCTAGAGCTAAAGGCAGGGAAGCTGACATTAAAATTTACAAAGACTTAGCTGTGTTAGGAAACATACCAGCCACTATTATTATTCACAGTTAGGGCAGTCATCAGGTTTTCAAAGATGTAGTTTCATCGTATGTAACTAGGTACCTCCAACTCTGTTTCCTAGATTACATTTTCTAGCTCACCCAGGAGTCTGATGAATGCAATATTCATAGGGTCTCCTCAGGTTTGGAAGGGTTCTAGGGTTCAGGGGCTGTACCAGGCAACAAATATACTAACACATTTTAATGGAACAAAAAAGTATTAAATATTGAAAACTGCCCAGCTGGTGTGGCTCAGTGGTTGAGTATTAACCTATGAACCAAGAGGTCATGGTTCAATTCTCAGTCAAGGCTCATGCCCGGGTTGTAGGCTCGATCCCTAGTGTGGGGTGTGCAGGAGGCAGCCAATCAATGATTCTCTCTCATCTTTGATGTTTCTACCTCTCTCTCCCTCTCCCTTACTCTCTGAAATAAATAAAAAAAAATATTTTAAAAAGTGTTAAAATCCAAGGAGAGGAGGAAGCAAAGATCATTTCTTTGATTGTAAGACCCTTTCTATCTTGATGTTATCTCCACATCTGTTCTTTAATAGTTTGATTTTTTTCTCCCTAATTATGAATTTCTTTTGAAAAGATTATGTAAATTTGACTTTAGGGGCTCTATGGGATGGGGAAAACTGACTAGTTTGTGCCCTAGTCCATCGAAGATGAGGGTTGAGAAAAATCCAAAGAGACAGAATGGCAGCAGTTAGTAACAAGTGATGATTTCAAATTCAGTGCCTTGGTTTCAGGGCCTAGAGCAAGAACAGTGAAGTATTTGTGGGTTTCAGAAAGGCCCTGGTCCCTATGCAGTAAAAGACCCCACAAGTACACTATTCTGAAAGGCTGAGATTTTGGTACACCAGTTGAAAAATTATAATCTCTAAATTCTTCTCAGTTGTATCCATGTTACTATGTAAAATGTGTCTTCCCATCTAAGATTTTAATATTTCACTGCTCTTCAACCACGGTAGTCTCATAGCTAGACATTAGGCTACCTTGATTCATTTCTGCATTCTCAGTGATTAGCAAGTACCAGGGGTATTGTGAGTAATAGAAAAGTAAGTGTCTGCATGTTGCATGATAAGCTCCTCATCCTTCCTTGTCTCTAATTTATAATAAAGACTGCCCCAACCCATGAAGATTGGCTTGATGGGTTCCTTCTCAAGCTTAGTTGTCTGTTCATGGCTTTCCTTGTAACATCTGTCAATTAAATATTCGGAACAGTTCTTTCTGATAGGGTGCTTTCTGAGCTAGATGTGAATAAGCCAATTCAAACAATGGGGTAAAAGAGTTAATGGGCAATTTCATTTTACTTGATGATCCTTTGTAAAACAAACAAGAAAGAGGTCTTCTGATTGGTGGTGGTGCATGGTCTGAGTAGGACAAGGTCATAAATTTTGGCAAAATAAAGGAATTTAGGGTCTCTGGAGCTAACAAGCCTCTTGCTCTGCAGATGTCCCCACCACAGGTGAGGCAGCCCTAAGAGGGATGCAAGTACAGTGTCCTTTTATGAGTATATGAACCACCCAATTCATAGTAGCCATATCTCCTTAATACAAAGAGGATACTCCCCTTTGCCTCAGCCCAGTGACTTCATTGATAATTTTCCTAAAACCTACCAGGGCAGAGCACTGTAAATATGGAGATATTTCACTTCAGTCCTCCAGTGATCCTCAATCAGTTTCTGTTATTAATTATTCCTCTGAGGGTCATCTATGGAGCCTTCCAGAGAAAGCACCACAACTTCCGCATTTAGGAAGCTCCAGGCTGCAGACGCCTGCTCTGCATCCTTTCCTGAGCCGCTTCATTATTTACTGACACTCCTGGAATGCAAACAACCAGAGGCTTATCAGGCAGAGGCAGGTCCCCTGAGCCTTTTATCATTCTGTCTGCAGTTTTGAATATTCCCTCTATAACCAGACAGCATACCAAATGAAGCTCGACTCTTTGAAGGGAAATGAGTCAATTGGAATGTCAATTTTATTTAGTCATATATTATAAAAACTAAACAGCGTATCCAACTGATTGACAAAACTCATCCAACTGTTAAGGGCAAAACAAAACTATCTCAAGAGGTACAGTTATGCAGATCTTGCTTTTACCTACAGGCAGACATGATAGAGAGACGGGGAGAGACAGACAGAGAGAGAGAGAGAGAGAGAGAGAGAGAGAGAGAGAGAGAGAGAGAAGGAGGGAGGGAGAGGGAAAGGGAGAGGGAGGAAGAATTGAAGTAGAATGAAACATCTGGAATTGTCTAACTGATAAAATTCAGAAAGAGAGAGAGGAAAGAGAGGGAGTTAGAAGTGAGGCTAGCTAGCATGTCAGGTTTTCTCTCTTCTTTTTCAATGAGCCCTTTAACTTCTTCCACAAGCTGTCTTTCCTCTTCAGTTTCTTTCCTGTCAGGGATGGCACGGACTCCTTCTTGCGAATTTCTCTCACTAAACCATGAAAGGCATCATCAATGCAGAATCTGAGGGCTGCAGAGGTCTCGAAAAAAGCACAGTTATATTCTCGGGCCAGACCCAAGCCTTCTTCTGTAGAGACCTAGGGGAAAATAAATGATATTAGAAAGAGAGGAAAAGAGAGATACGTAGATCAAAAAGCATGTTCTCTACCATGGCTGAGAGCTAGTTACATTTTAAAAAAGGTAAAATGTGACTATGTTTTAAGGGAAATTTTTTAGAATTTCTGAACCTGCAGGAAAAATGAAAATGAGAATCTCTGAAAAGGCCACGGATTAGAACTTAAAAGTGGAAGTGGAAATTAACCCTTCAGACTTAGAAAAACAAAGTTACAGAGCATAGTGGTAAAAAACAACAACACATGGCTTTAGATTAAATCTGCTTGGTTTCCAATCCCAGATCTCCTTCTGTTTACTAGCTTTGAAACTTGGGGAAATTTCTTAACCTTCCGGCCTCAGTTTTCTCATAGGTGACACAATATAATAATACCTGAAAGGCTCTTTATTACAGTTAAATAAGGCCATCAATACAAAGTGCTTTGAACATACTGAGCACACATTTAAAGCTCTGTAACTATTAGTTATCAATTATAGTTTAGAGCTTTCAGTTAAGAATTAGTTAGGATGAAGTTGTCATAAAACTCAAAATACAATCTTCAGGTGAAAACAAACAAACCAAAAACAAAAAAAACAAAACAAAACCAAAACACCACAATTAGGATAAATAAACCTTCCTCTAGCAGAGCTCTTCAGAGCTGCTTAGAACATGTACGTGTGTGTGTGTGTGTGTATGCGTGCGTGTGTGTGTGACTTAGTGTGTTGTGGCTCATGCTATTGCAATAGGTCCTCTATAGATGATAAACTGACTGAAGTCAGAGACTATGCCTCATTTATCATCCCTTTAATGTCTACTGTAGTGCCTGGTGCCTAAATCACCATTAGATCATACATGGATTTAATAAGTATTAAGATATAAACATAAATGATGCACAAATATTTAAACAGTGGATTATATGTCACTGTAGCTGGGTGCTAATATGTCACTGTAGCTGGGTGCTAATAATCTTGTCCAAAATTTAGCACTCCCGTTAAGTTCTACTAGAATATTCACATGGGCTCTAAGAAAGCAGGACCAGGCTGCCTTTATTTACTATGTCTGAGAGCCTTTAGCTCATACTGGTCTATTGTTTTCTTAAAGTTAACTTGATGTTTATATATTTGTATGATCCCTTTTTTTCTGCCAAATGGAAGGATATGGTGAACTGGAAACTCCATCAGTCTGAGAGACTGTGAGTGGGACCATGAGGAGTTGAGTTTCAGTTCACCCATGTTGGATATGCAGCATAAATAAGAAATAAACTTTGGTCTTTTAAGCTACTGATATTTTGGAGTTGCTTGTAACGTGAGTTAAATCACCCTTTCTTAACTGATAAGAGCACATTGTATTTCCAACAAGTGTCTGAACAGGGAGGTGAAAACAGGTCTATGTGATTCCAAAGCCAGGTCCTTTCTAGTCTGTGATAGGTTAACCTCACAAGGGCAGATAAACAGATGAGTACAAAGAATGTCTGAATTCTCTTCTTTCTCTTTCATGCTTCCTGGCAAATACACCAATTCTTTTTTGAGCATATTTCTGTCTTATAGTAACTTAAGAAATACAGCTAAAATTATCCAACTGAAGTGATTAACATTCTCTCTTACTAGCAACTTAACCATGTCATAGGTTTATTAAGTAACTGGTCTTATTCCAAGTAATCACAGGTGATAATCTTACCAATGTTTTCACACTGCATAACATGTGTTGTCCTTTATTTTTCAGTCTCCTGTAACAGTTTTCTCCACCCAAGAGCCAATGACACATGTTTTACGTTTTTCTATAGCAACAGCACATTTATGGTGCCATTTTTTAAATTAATTAACTCTTATTCTTATTAGACAATATAAAGACAAAAAAAAAACCCTCAAAATCTCCATGGCTTGTAAAAATATTTATGTCTTGCTCTTGCAGCCCATTAGCAACTGGAACATAAACTGTGCCAACTGAGCTCAGGCTGTTTGCTGGTTGGGCTCTGGTTTGCCTCTCCTGTCTCCTTAGTCTGGGACTCAGACTAGAAGAGCAATATTACCTGGGATATGATGTTCCCATGACAGAAAGCAGGTGGACAAAAGGGAGATATCATTTTACAAGGGAGATATCATTTTACGTACATCCCAATGATCAACAACAAATGGAGAAACCTAACGTAAATTAAGCAAATAACATAAATAAAGTAAATAAAGCAAATAACGTAAATTCAGCTCACAATGAAGGATGGCATGATGGGGGTGGGGGGTCGGGGAAAATTTTAAAGAAATAATAGAATGTAGCAAAATCAGTTATATGTAAATGCAGTACACTTTCCAATTAAAAGAGACAAAGATTGTCAGACCAGATATTTTAAAAAAATCACTTATAGTTGAAACATCTTGCATATAAGGACACAGAAAGACGAAAATTTGAATGGAAATGAATACAAAGTTAAGCTAGTATACTGACATAATATTAAACAAAGCAGACAGTTTAAAAATTACTAGAGTTAAAGGACAGTATTTTAAAATTATAAAAAGATAAATTTATCATGAAGATGTTAGACTTACAAATTTATATGTACTAAAAATTATAGCCTTAGTTTGTAGGGAAAAAAGTTGATAGAACTACAATCAAAAATTTTAATGAAAGATTTTAACAGATCTCCATCAGCAGTTGAAAGAGTAAGTAGACAAAAATGTCAATAAGAATATAGAAAGTTTGAACAAAACACCATCAATCTAATTTACACATATACGATGCTATACTGAAAAGTTTACATTCTTTTCAAGTGATCCAGGAGCATTCATAGAAATTGACTTCATGCTAAACTATAGAGAAAGTCTTAAACATTGCAAAGAATCAAAGTCACAGCATATTCCCCCAAAACATGGAATTAAGCTATAAATTAGGTTTATAGTTTTAATAGGAAGATAACAAGGAAATTCCCAAATATTTTGGAATAATATACTTCTAAATAGTCAATAAGTAAAAAATATTACAAGAAAATTATAAAATATTTGAAACTGAATGATAATGAAAGTACAACATATTACAACTTGTGGGGTATCTAAAGCTTTCTTTAGAATGATCTTTATAGCAATATATGCATGTTTTAGGGAAATGGAAACACTCAAATTTAATAATCAAAGTAGCAATGTTAAAAAGTTACCAAAAATGCCCAGCAAATTTAACACAAAGAAAACAAAAAAAAAAAAACAGGAAATTTTAAAAATACACACAAAAATAAATAAGTAGAAAACAATCATGCAGGAGAGAAAACAAAACCTAATCTGAGTTTTTTTGTAAAGTTGTTAGATTAGATGCACCCTTTTAAGGCTTTCTCTAAAGCTATAACAGTTCATGCATATTTCCCAGATGAGGAATGAGTATTAGACAAGGGCTAGACAGATTGACCAATACAATGAAATAGAGAACCCAGAAACAAGACCAGATATATATGGGAGCTTAATATATTATTGGGCTGGCATTTGTAAATCACTGGGAGAAATGAAGGTGCATCCAACAGCACCCTGACATTGACTTATCATTTTGGATTATTTTTGACATATGGAGATTATTTCTACCAGAACAGGAAGGTAATTTTTCTTTGTGGAGAATAGAAGTAAAAAGAAATTTGAGTTGAAGTCTTTAAATCTACAATATTTTTTACACATTTGACAAATCTATACAAACACATCCTATATAATAAAAGCCTAATATACTAAGTGTCCAGTCATCCAGTCATCCATTCAACCAATCAAAGCATAATACAGGGGTCCTCAAACTTTTTAAACAGAGGGCCAGTTCACTGTTCCTTAGACCGTTGGAGGGCCAGACTATAGTTTAAAAAACAAAACAAAACTATGAACAAATTCCTATGCACACTGCACATATCTTATTTTGAAGTAAAAAAACAAAATGGCAAAAACACCCAGCGGGCCGGATAAATGTCCTCGGCGGGCCGCATGTGGCCTGCGGGCCGTAGTTTGAGGACGCCTGGCATAATATAATAATGATATGCTAAGGCCGCTCAAACACTCACTATGACGTGCACTGACCACCAGGGGCAGACAGCCGACCGGTCAACTAGTCACTATGACATGCACTGACCACCAGGGGGAAGACTCTCCTACCGGTAGATTAGCTTGCTGCTGGGGTCTAGCTGATCGGGTCTGAACAAGATGGGTCAGACATGCCCTGGAGCCCTACAGTGGTCCCTCCCCAGCTGGCCAAACTCCCACATCCCTCCCCAACCCTGATCGTGCACCAGTGGGGTCCCGTGGCCTGGCCTGCGCCCTCTCAGAATCTAGGACCCCTCAGGGGGGCACATTGACTGTCAGGTAGTTCCATCTATATAATAAAAGCCTAAGGGACTGTTATAGTAGAACAACCAGAATGACTGGTAACTATGATGTGCACTGACCACCTGGGGGCAGACGCTCAATGCAGGAGCTGCCCCTTTGTGGTCAGTGTGCTCCCACAAGGGGAACACTACTCAGCCAGAAGCCGGACTCATAGCTGGCAAGTGCAGCAGCCGTGGCGGGAGCAAGCAGGTGGGCGGTAAGGAGCGAGGGGTCCCAGACTGCGAGAGGCATGTCTGACTGCTGGCTATCCCCAGAGGGGTCCTGGACTGCAAGAGTGCACAGGCCGGGCTGAGGGACCCCCTTCAGTGCATGAATTTTGTGCACCAGACCTCTAATATATTTATGAAATGTTTCCTATTTATAAAAATGCAAACATTACAAATAAATCATTGGGAACATCAAAATTCAGTTAAAAGTCCAATTTAGCAGTCAATATAATCTGAAATAAAATTGGAAGACAAATTCCATGCAAAGATTCTTATTGAAATTATACACAGTGAAAACCTTTAACAGATGACTTAACTGCCTATTTTATTAATTGAAGTATATCTAACTTGGTAGCAGCTAATGAGTAAGTGAAGTAGGAGTTACAAACCCTCTATTTCAAAGCATGAAATATTCTTAGATTCATTATCAGAATATTAATTTTATATTATTTAATTAATAACTAGATAATTTTCATATTCATTATAGAGAAATCTAAATGGAAATTAAACTTACAATAAAATATTTAATCTTCTATATTTCTTTAAAAAATTTTATTAGATTAGTGACCTAAAGTTTTTACTTTTTAAGAAAAAAGTGAAAACATACTTTAAAAGCAAATTTCCAAAATTCAATAAATTCCATCTGACACCAATATTGACAAACCATAAGTTTTACATCCCTACCTTTGATGTTAGAATTGATATACTATAAACTGAATAGAAGAACTTGAGTCCAAGCAAGTAAGAAAAAATAATTTTTACAGATTCTGGGCTTTATGCTTAGTAATTATGATCAGTTTGAAGTTCATAAATATTTCAACAGTATCATTAGGAATAATTTTAATCCACTAATGGTGTTCTGATTGGTTCAGAATCAGAATAACATAACAAGAAGTAACAGCTTTTATATTAGGGTTTAAAACAAGGGTAATTAACATCATATATTATAATTGATATACTATACCTTATTTATCCAAATTTTAAGTAAAATTAAATATTTTTCAATTATAAATATTTATCCACCTTATAAAGTAACTGCTAAGAAAGAAGCACAGTATTATAAAGGAATTACTTTTTTTCCCCTCAAATGAGTAAGTTCAAGCCCAGAATCCTTAAGCAAATGGGTCAAGGTCACACACGTATTTAAGTAAAACAACCATCAAGTTCTAGTCTCTTCCATCAAGTATTTTTTCCAGGACTGTTTGCTATTTTTCATGCGATCTGTCCTTTGCTAATCTTCTACATATGCAATTGATTATTCTGATGTGATGTGTTTCAACATCAGATGATTCTTAAATGGTAAACAAATGGCATAGAATAGCTTACATTGCATTTACATAAAAATAATTTAAATAAATACAGAAACATAGGGAGATAAATATTATAAAAAGATTATTTAGAGTGGGGGAGAAGCAATCATTGTAGATACCATTATACCACCATGTCCCTCAATTGAAAAAAAGGGGCATCTGTGATTAAAGGTGCCACCTGGAGGCCCTAGGAAGCACTGGCAGCAAAAAGAGGAATAAAGAAAAATGTTTCATACAAGTAACAGCACATTTCAATGACCCAAGGGAGCCATCTTTTTAATATATATGACCTTCTTCACCGAGGAAGATCACTGTGGAATATGCCAGAGGAGGTATTAGAACACAGCCACAGCTGCATGGGGGGCTAATGAGACTCCCGAGCAAGCAGAGCCTGTTCTACTCCCTGCTCAACTACTAGTGGGCAACACAATTATGTTGTTCAGTTAGAGCTTTGTTCCCAATAATTTGCTGAATTCAGGAGATTCATTGCTCTTTACATCTTTTAATCTTTTACCTGAACTCTGGTAAAAGTAAATTTAGATTAAATTATTGTAATGGTATTCAGGTTAATGGCGGTTGTCTAGTAGGTGATATAATTCTTAAGAGCACAAAAGGAAACTGCTCAGCTGTAATTGCTAACCTTGAATGAGGAGAGATTGGCAGAAAGATGGGTCTGGCTCTCCCAGGAGATGCTTCATAAGCAAAATATCTTCACGGCTAAGCCTGTTGGGCACTGTTAAAACATTTAGTGTATAGAACAAAGTCTTCACAATTTGTTTTATATATTTTTTGATGTGTCCCTGTCTATATTCCACTTGATTCCTACCCCTGGAGTTATTAATTTTCATTATAGAGCTTACATATTCAAGGTAGCAGGAATCATAGTTTCCTGGCAAATTTGGGATCGAGCATTTTATCTGTTAACTTAAAGGAAAAGCTGCCCAAACTCATATTGTTCAGTTTTCCTTTTGCATAGTTGTATAATCAGTTTTGATCAGTTTTAGCAATATGAGTAGCTTTGCCAATTTCCTTGACCAGTTCCAATGGAAATGCATTTGATTTACTTAACCTAATTTATTTATTTGCTTATTTAGTCTGTGAATTATTTATTATTTTCTTTTATAATTTAAAGGTATGTGCATAGATGTCATATCAAACTCCTTGCAGGGAAAATCAAAACAAGCAAAGCACTGACAAGTCCTGCCCTCAGCTGCAGTCACTAACCCATGGGAAATTCATTGTTGACAGACCAAAGACTGGGCTTAAGGGTGTTTCATCCCAGGATGTTCCCTTTGTCCTGCTATTTTCTCCAATTCTCTTTTCTAGATAGGTGAAAAACAAGGTAATATTTCCACACTTCTTCCAGAGCTACTCAAGTCTTCACAGGTCATTCCAGTCTTGGTGATCTACTTGGCCTATGTTTTGCTCTGAAACTCATAATTCATCTGCCAGGTAGCTACATTCTGTCCATTTGTATCCCCATCATGACTAGCCACAAACTTTGCTGGTGACAGATATTTAATTTTAATGATGGTGATAATGAAATCCCATCAATAGTGGCTGGTGACCGAAAGAGTCCAATGTAATGAATTCATCAAACTGCAATTCCAACATTCATGGTATTAATTCCAAATTTATTTGTGTCATAGTGTGGCTTCCATCAAGATACTTGACAAAGTCTTGTAACAGTGGATATGAGTATGGATTCTGGAATCAGATTACTAAGATCCAAATTCTGGTTATACCACTTCTTAGCCATGGGCTCTTGGATAGTTGCTTAGTCTTTCTTCTGTACTTCAATTTCTTCATTGTTAAAATCCTATATCTTAGAATTGTTAATGGGATTCAATGAGCTATTTTATGAAAAGCATTTAGTGTAGTTCCTGGCATACTGTGCACACCCAATAAATGTTAACCTTTTTTATGTCTGAAGAGAAGAGCAGAGGAAATTTCCAACTCTTTTAGATCAAATGTTGGCCCTGTTTACTTTTTTTTCTATTTCCCACCATGACCTATAAACCTTATCTGATGTGACCTTTGTCCATTTCCCTCTGCCTAATTCACACCACTCTCCCCTCATGCATTATATCCAGCCATATACTAGTACTTCCACACATGCCCAGTGCAATCTTCTTGACTTCAAGTATTGGCACATATTATTTTCTCTGTCAAGGATTGTGCTCCCCTCAGTACTTTTTTATCAATTGTATTCTTATTATCATTCATTTTCCAGCTTAGGTATACCTTCACTGAAATACCTTGCCTAGCTTTTCTCTAAAAAATATTCTCTACATAGCCTGTAATTCTATCCCATTTCTCTACCTTATTTCTTTTTGGGCATTTAATTACTCTCTGAAACCATCTTACTACATATTTTGTTCATGTGCTTATTTTCTGTCTTCCTCCAGGGCAGTATAAGATTTGGTAGAACAGGAATTTTTTCTTATTTATCACTGTACCTCATCCCCAGCATAGTGGATAGCACTAGGTAGGAACTTGATATTTGTAGATTGACACTACTGGAATAATGGCCATGGAATACAGCTGGGGTTACAGTTGATAGAGGAACTAGTTGTTGGTTAGGGCAATAGAAAGACATAAAGGAAATTTCAGGTCCCTGTGATCACTACCATGATGGTGTCCTGTGTGGGGCACTGAGGCAGCATTTATAAGTAGTGTCCAGGCCCTTATGAGTGGTTCTTGGCTTCCTGAGGGAGGGAGTCTTTTTATGAGACTTCAATGACAAGTAAGAATTACCTAGGTTGGTGGGAGGTGAATGGTATTCAGGGCAGAACTGAGTCTCAGATAGAAGGACTAACTAAGGCCTGAGGCAGAGGGATAATGGAGCTTTTGTGAAATCATCAGTATTTAACAGATTTAGAACAGAGCATGAGAGAAGAAGGAGTGAAGAAAGAATACAATTAGAAGAAATTAGTGAGCTTAAATGCCTAATTTACTTAGATTCATATGAAATTTGTTTGTTACCCATCAATTGAGTAATTTTAAAAAAAGAGCCTATACCTTGAGTGCCTACTCTGTGCAAGAAAATGTAAAAATTTTTTCTCTCCTGCTGTTCTGAAGAGATATTGATTGGATGGAGAGAAAAGCAAGACATAATAAATTAAATGGAATAGCCAGTCCTTTGGAGGCACAGGATGGTAATGGCTCTAGAGTAAAGGGTTTAGACTGCTTTGTACAAGAGACATTTGAAGTCTCCAAGGCCTTGTGCTTTTCATCCAAGAAGCCCTGGTATGCTGGGGGGAAAGTTGCCATGGCAGCCAGTAGTTGCTATGAAGGGAAAAAAGACAAGGTTAATGCTCAATATTTTGCTAACAGCAATATCTACCTTCTTTTTTGAATTTTTCTCCTAAGGGCTTTACTTTTAAAATATCTTGTTAAAATTATAAATAAATAAACTTAGGCAGGATATGAAATATATATGCAGGAGTATGTATGTAAAAGTATACATATATGTATGTGCATGCCTAATGATATTTCCTCATATATTTATACCAGTAAATTAATGTATATTTGATGCATATTGAAAGTAGGAGTCTCCTGAACCTTCAGGGGATTAGGTATTATGAATAATTAAGTTTTGAAATGACCCAAAATTTTATGTTTTAAGCATGAAAAAATATCTGAGTGGTTAATTTATTACATTAATAAATGTATATTGGGTAAAAATAGAAGGAACTTATGTATCATAATTTTAGCACAAATACAATTATAATTAAGCAATAAATTATATAACTGTATAATGTCTGGATCCCTGTGGGGTATAAGACCATGATGGCAAGGAATGTTGCATCCCCAATACCACCTGTGTTTGCATGTGAGTCATGCTCAGTAAACATCTTTCCCTTCCCTTCTTTGAATGCATGGGTGAATTAAATATAAAAAAGGTGACTAAGGAAGAACCAACCAATTACTACAGCAAAAATTCTCCGCTAATGAACTAGAGAGCTCAGAAATTAGAATATCACTATAATTGCTGAAGGTCTTAAGTCCTTTACATTCTAATATATTTCTGGTGTCAAAAATGCCCTATTACATATACTCTAAATAAAACATGTGTGATGCAGAAACTCTAAGCAGGAAAGAAGCCTGAGTCATGATGCTTTCTTGAATGGAGTCTAGGCATCACAGGGGCAGAGGACTCTGATGCGGTCCAAAGGAACGCCAGAGGTCTGAGGGTTCCTCAAGCTCATGTCAACCTGTGTATCCTTTTGGATTATATTTGGTGATGGTAGGCCATGAAAAGGATGAACCTGAACAAAATAAGTTTGATAAAAGTTCTAAAGCTGAGATCTACAGAAGGCAAAAATGAACCAGTGCTCCTTCAGTTCTGGCCCCACACACAGGAAGCTGGGTATTTTGTGAAAAGTGCATAAGCTTGTGCTTGTTGGCACTGCTGTAAATTTAGTTTTCAAACCTAACAGCCATCAATGCCCTCAATGATCCTTTAACTTATTATTAGCCAGTACTCTTTTCTATTCCTCATTTAGTTCTTCAAAATCTTCTCTTCTCAGGTCTTTGTTCTTACCCTCATTTCCAGCAGATGCTCTTTTCCTCTTCCTTCACCTCAATGAGGAAATAAAAGCATCCAAATAGAATGACTTCACACCTGGGACTAGCACCTAGAAGCTCACCTGTGTTGTTAGATAGCTCACCTACTCTCTCCAGTCTCAGATGAAGAGACATTACTGAATATGTAAAGTCTAACCCTCTATCTGGTTTCTGAGTCCTTAATATCCACATCAATCTTGCAACATTTGTTCTACACCTTATGTCCCATATTTTCAGCCTTCCTCTCTAACAGTCCCCCCTTTCCCCACAAAAATATGCAAGTCACCTATTTTAGGACTCCAATTCTAGTTACCTTCTTATATCTGTTCTTTCATTTACCATCAGATGTGGATTATTCAGGAAAGTATTTGTATGGGTTAAAAAGAATAATAATGGGGCTGAGGCAGGAAAGTGAGTAGGAAAAGGATGCACAATCTCAAAAATAATACATCCCAGATTTATATGCTGATTTCTCTTAATCAGTTCTGATTTTGCACATCCACATTCACAATATGGATTCTGCCTCCTTCCCACCCACTCTCCTGTGAGAAAAACAAAAATGTTTTTCAAAGGTATGACTATCACCCTTGCTGCCACACCCAATAGATGCTTCCAATAATCTTTCACCATCTGTAACATTTGATAAGTTGGCTGCTCCCTTCTTTAAACTCTTCTCCTTTGACTTTGTGACCATCTTCTTTCTTGATTTTTCTGTTCTCTGGTTACTCTTTCAGAATATCCTGTCTGAATGTCCAGAAAGTCCTACTATTCACTCACTTTTCTCATAATCATATGCATGTCCATCTTTCTTGATTTTTCTATTCTGATTACTCTTTCAGAATATCCTGTCTGAATGTCTAGAAAATCCTACTATTCACTCACTTTTCTAATAATCATGTGCATGTCCATGGACTCTGTCCTGACATTGTTTTTATTCTCATTTGACATTTCCTCATTATACGTATATTCTTATTCAGATCCATAGCTTCAGTCACCATTATTGTGCTCATGAGTCACATATTGATGTCTTCACACCTCAGTTCTCACTATAAGTCCAGAATGACACATACAACTCTCTGCTGGGGAGTTCCTCTGGAATGTCCCATAAGCACTTCAAAATTAATGTGATCAAATTAATTATGTTTTCTCCCAAAATGTTCTATCTTGGCTAATAGCACCAATACTCCCAGTAATCCAGGTGACAATCTTTGAAGTCCTTCTAGATCCTTCTAGCTCCCATATCACTAAATTGTTTTTTTTTCTATCCCTTTAATATTAGTATATGCTGACATCTCTCTCCATTCACATGGCTATTGCCTTAATCCAGGGTCTTGTTTATTTATTTCCTAAATAATTTTCACCCCTTCAGATTTGACAGCCTCAAATCTATCCCTTAACACTGTATAACCAGAGGGACATTTCCATGGCATAAAGGCTAATATGTAGCTATCCAGTTTAGGTTACTTCTGTGATTCTTCATTACCAGTAACATAGTGGGTAACACATAATACATAATCAAAAAATATTCTTCCGACAGCTATTAGTACTAGATGAAGTCAGGTTAATCTCTTACTGTGGGTAAGTAACTCTCAATTTCCTTTTTTTATGATAAAAGAAAGATCATATCTCCTTCAGAAGGTTCTCATGCTGATTAATGTTGATTATATAGTAATACAATCAGTAAACTTCTAGCACACAGAGCATACTTAATAAAAATGCACTTAGTAAAAATTACTAACGAAGCACTCTGGACCTGTAAAGGAATAAAGGGCATCAGATGAGCTACCAGAATGAAAGTGTATGGAATATCCTTAAAGCAAAAGAATTCAGGATCGCTATGGCCTTTAGGGTCATCTTCAAGCCCCAAATCATTATGTATGTCTCCTCCGCAACATCGCCCAATGATTAGTTTCTACAGGCACACACTTACTGCACATCCCTCTGTAAAGTGACACCCCCCCACACACCCTCTGTCAAAGGTTCTCATATTTGAGCAGAAGGGAATTGAAATTTTAGAACTGAAATTGTCCCTAAGTAGCCTAGACTCCAAATTCCTCTTTATGTAAATGAAATAAACAAAAGCAGTTTGGGAATACCCAGATTCCTAAGAGAGTAGATTTCTTCAGTGTTTTAATAGCACTAAAACCCAGGACTCTCTTCACCACCTTCTATGCCTCTTTGTCTGTCACACAGACTCTGGGGCTGATGAGGCATGAGACACGTGAGTTTTGGAAGGGAGTGCACTGGAGGAAAGGTTTAGAGAAGAAACCTCCTCAGACAATCAGGCTTGCATGGATACAGGATGACAGAGACTAGGGCCTGCTGCCTTGTCCCCCTATTTAGAGCAGCTACAGACTGTGGACACCTGGATGTGGGGCTTTCACTTTATTAAGTTCAAATTTGTATTTTTTACATTTAAATTCTTCACATTTCTTGTATCATAGAATGTATATCTGCAAGTCCTCATCCCTTTGGATTTGAAACATATAATGTGTAGATTCAAGTGGCTCTACACAGATGACAGCTGTCAACAGTTACAGGAAATCCGTCTGTGGCCTTAGAAACTCCTTCCATTTGTTTCCTATGCCCGTTGCCGATCCCTCCCCAGGTGGACAGTATGACCTGCCTCAGTGGCTGGGCACACAGCATGCCAGCGCAAGGAAGGTAATCTTGACAAGTCTGTTAAGAAGCAGCAGCCTGCAACTGCATCTCCGAGTGGGTGACACCTGTTTTCTCTTGGAGGCGCTGGTCATGTCAGAGCACATAGCAAACAGCACTATCTCGGCAGTGACTTGTCAGCTCACTGACTTTATCTACTCCATCCTCCCCAGAAGCAGCTGAGAACAAAGTCTCCTTAGTCAAAACAGCAGGTCTCACTAAGGTACAAGGGAGAAAAGTGTTCTATTTAAGAGGATGGTTTCTGAAATCAAATGGTCTGAGTTCTAATCCCATTTGCACTATCTACTAGTTGAGGGACCTTAACTATAATACTTGTCCTTTCTGATACTTAATGTCCACATCTAAAATGAGGTTACTAAGAGATTTATTGATTTTTTACAGAGAGTAAGAGAGAGGGATAGAGAGTCAGAAACATCGATGAGAGAGAAACATCGATCAGCTGCCTCCTGCACACCCCCCTACTGGGGATGTGCCCGCAACCAAGGTACATGCCCTTGACCAGAATCGAACCTGGGACCCTTGAGTCTGCAGGCCGATGCTCTATCCACTGAGCCAAACCGGTTTCGGCTTACTAAGAGATTTAATTAGATAACAAACAGAGAGCCCTATGCTTATTAAATAGTCAAGGTAGTATAATTTGAAATTTGGATTTGTTTATTCTTTTAATATATATGAATGGTGTATAGTGCTGATGAATGAATGATCAAGTTTGTTTCTTGTCTTTATAAAGGTCACCAGGAGTGGAGACTTTCTATTGTTGAAAATGTTTTAATAATGTTGACTCTATTACCATCTCTATCCTCAAAACAGTTGAAACCTCCTTTGGGCATATTTTATTGAAAGTATCATAAAGACATTTTGCTAAAACCACATCACCACCCCCCTTCCCCCCCAAAGCAACCGTAGTTATTTTTAATCATTACAGGAATGCAGGGTGGAGTTACCTTTTTCTATAGTCTGTTGAAAGCCCTGGGTATTGCTTTAGTTCCCCTGTTGTTATATTCCCTCACCTTTCCTGTTTTCTTTTATTATCCTATTTTATTTCTATTTTTTAAATTTTAAAAAATAATATACAATACTTTATTAATACATTTAATATTAAGATCTAGCGGCAGGTTTAAAACTACTATGATTTTATTTTTTAATTACAAATTTTTTTTAAATTACAGTTGAAAAATATGTATATATATGTTTCAGATTAACAACATAGTGCTTAGACACATATAACTTACAAAGTGATCCATGATCCCCCAGGTAAATCTAGTACCCATCTGTCACCATACATAGTTATTACAATATTATTGACTATATTCCCTATGCTGAACTGTATATCCTGTGACTGTTTTATAACTGGCCATTTAAAAATAATTTTAAAATACATTTGTATTGATTTTTTTTAGAAATAAAGGGAGAGGTATAGAGAGATGGAAACACTGATGAAAGATAAATATCATCAATTGGCTGCCTCCTGCACACCCCCCACAAGGGATCAAGCCCACAACCTGGGAATGTGCCCTGGCTGGGAATTGAACCAGTGGCCTCTTGGTTCCTGGGTCGATGCTCAGCTGCTTAGCTACACTGACTGGGCCTAACTCACCATTTTTACATCTTAATCCCTTCACTTTTCCCCCTGTATGTCCAACCCCATTCCTATATGGCAACCATCAATTTATTCTCCATATCTATGAGTGTATTTCTGTTTTGTTTATTTGTTTACTTTGATTTTTAGAGTCCACATGTAAGTGAAATCATGTGGTGTTTGTCTTTCTCTGACTGACTTATTTCACTTAGCATTATACCCTCTAGGTCCATTCATGCCATTACAAGTGGCAAGATTTTATTCTTTTTATGGCTAAGTAGTATTTTATTATTGTATACGTATGCCATATCTTTATCCATTCATCTATCAATGGACACTTAGGTTGCTTCTATATAAAAATACAATTTCTGAATATTGATTTTGTGTTCTGTATTAATTCATGACAGTTTTACTCTTTTCTTTCCATTTGGGATTTTTTTATTTCTTTTCTTTGTGTAATTGTTGTGGCTAGGACTTCCAATATTATGTTAAACACAAGTGGTGAAAATGTACATCCTTATTCTGTTCCTGATCTTAAACAAAAAGCTTTTAGCTTTTTATGATTGATTATGATATTATCTGTGGGTTTGTCATATATGACCCTTATTATTTTGAGGGTAGAGACTACCATATTCATTTTGTATTCTCCAAATTTATCTATAGCAATGATTTGATAAATATTTGTTTAACGAATTAGATTCACAAATAAAGTCACATCATCATTTATGGTGCCCTCTCAGCTGCAGACTTGAACAAGAGATTACTATGAGAACATTTTCTACTAACCTTTCCTATTTCCCTAAGTTGTGCCATCTCTTAGAAAGCTATGAAGTATTAGCATAAATAATTAAAACTGAAGCTCACTTATCATACTAATATGTGATGCAATCTTATTTAGTTTATAGTGTTTACTTGAAATTTGAGATTCCATTTTTCTGGCTATCTTGAAAAGTCATTATTGCCTTAATATTTAGGAGCACTCAGTCTATCCTTCATCAGCAAGCTGCCCTGGCCTACATTTTCCTCTCACTGGGGGCCTGGGATATACACTGATTTTGCCCTTAGTTTCTGGGTCTATTGTTTGGAATGCACGATGACTGCACTTGCAAAATAGTAAAGTGAATATTTTGCATCTGTCAGAAGACAACAACCTTTCAAGAATCAGGCATTCCATAGCAAGAAATGTATACCTGTGCCTAAGCTATAACTATGTGTAAAAGGAATCACTTCAGAAGAGTAAGGCAAATAATCTAATTCATGCACATTTTAAATACAATAAAGGGTAACTTGAAAAATGTCTTTACCTTTTCTGAGACCAGTTGACATACAGCCTGTCCTCATGAAAAAGGAAATATTTACTGTCTCCATAGGTATTTTACAACATTAAAATTCTGGCTTGGGCTTTTGTAAACCTCCCCTGGAAATTACAAGTGAGATTAAAAGGAACTCCCAGCAGTCTGGGGAGTAATTGATAGATAACCTGCCATATTTAAGACAGTTGCTCACTGTTAAGGTCAGCTCTCACACACTGAGAAGACTAAAATGAAACACGAGGTCTAGGGAGAGCAGGGAGGCTGAAAGAACAAAGAGTGTCCACATCAGTGATCTCCCATCCTGGCCTAAGGAGAAAGACTATATTTTTTATGTATAGGCATATATACATTTAAATGTTGAGGCACATATATTTTATATATAGCTTATATATATGATATAGTATATTGTGTGCATGTATACATATATCCATATGCGGGTAAAACAATGCAGTGGTTAGTCCATGTCCTTGACTTATCCTCACAGGAGATTTCTGCTCCTCATCCTCGCTGCTCTAGTTGAGTTTTGTACAATTATCTTCCTGAATGAATTTGTCAGAACGATACTGGGATCAGCCCAAGATCAATTTTGGTGGGGAGCTACCATTAACAAAAATCATCTAAATCAGAATGGCAGGCCCAAGTGCTGGTCTGAATGCAGCCTAGCAATAAATTGCCCTCTGGGTGCCTGAGCCTGCCAACCACCAGTCATTAGAGGTTCAAGGTTTCCATGGATACCTCATCCTGGGTACAGGTACAATGATAACTCTTCAGAAACTCTTTGCACAAACATGATGGCTTGGAGTTCAGTGGAGGTTAGCCTAATTAGTTACCAGAGAGAAGCAGGTTTCTATGAACAGCTTCCAAACCCCGCTTTAATTAAAGAACAAAAAGGGATGAGTAAGTGAAATTGTGGAAGGCAGTAGTATAAAAGTTTAACTCGGGTTTGATTTTATTGCTCCTCTAATACTATTGACTGATTCCCTGTTGCCTAAAACAGAGAGTAGATATGACCTAGACAAAGTTAATAAGACCCCTTCCTAGGAATTTTGCTAGCACTATTTGGAACTAGGCATTTTTCTTGATAAAAATAGCTAAGTCTGTGAAGTATAAGGACCTATCAAAGTAAAAATCAATAGAAAGATAAGACAAACAAAGAAACGGTAAGGTTATGATGATGTAGTTAGTGGTTCTGAATCTAGTTAGGCCTGAAGCCAAATGAATTAGGTTTTCCAGTTACATGAGCTAATAAATGAATTGTTTCTGTTTATTGTTGCTGGTTAAACTACTATATATAGAGTTCTATAAAAACTGAATGGGTTCTGACAAATATGGTTGTCAAGTTTTTATTTCAGCAAACATTATACAGTGATGTAAAGCATTACAGAGACTCCTTCCTGGTCTCCTGGGGTTACCAATGACTATAGGAATTACTGTGAAAGGACCCACAGTTGGAGAAAAAGAAGATAAATTTCAAATGGCCGGGTTCAGTGGGAGCCTGATTTCTGGTGTTAGATATTCAAATTTTGCATCAAATTTCATGGAGTACCCTGTTTTTTCTCTTTCCCATCTCATGTGACTTAGAGGGTCACTCTGTGATTTCATCTATAAGAATGGCATTCCATTTCCTAGCTGGAGATTGGATGTTTTCTGAGCTATAGGATATGTTGCTATGCTCAGATCCACTGGACTATGTATGGGGGATGAACCTTAGGGAAAGAGCAGGGTGACATAGAGCATTGAGAGAACTCCAAGGCAGCCGAGATCTGATACAGATCCAATACAGTCATGGCCAAAATTCCTAGGTTTTCTTGTGACCTACACCAGGTTTGGAAAGAAATTGCAGTTTCTGGTTGGCTACGAAGAGACCCAGAGAGCCAGGGACTGGTATTTTAGAGATATGCAGAGATCACTGGATAAGAAAAGGAAAGAAGGGTTACTGGTATCTCCAATGGTAGAATTCTTTTATAGCATGTGGGCATTGGAAAACAAGCTTATACAGCACAACTAGTGTAGGCCATTGTCAATGCAAAGGCTAGCCTGTAGGGCTGTATCCACAGCCAGTAGAGAAGTCACAGTGACCTAGAAGCAGATCTTTCTCTCCAGATATAAGCAGCAGATACAAACCCCTTGTCCATCTCTCCCTCCCTTACTACACACACATATCCATCAACTTCTGTAGTGAAAGAAGGTTAGTGGAACAGGGAGGGATTGGGGGAGAAAGAAGGTAGCATTCCTTCCTTTAGCATGAATCTCATTCTAGATCTGTGAAAACTTAGTCCCAGCTCTTGACGATGAGATTCTGAATCTGTCATTGAAAGACAACACCCAGACTTGGTTAAATATTTACTCAAAATTAAACAGCGTTAAGCAGGAATTAATTTAAAAGTCAAGACCTGGATTGATATTTTTTGGAAGGAACACGGATATGTATTGTTAATTGGCAATATTAAATTTCCTCCTGTCACATGCTTGTTCACAATGGGTGGAGACTTAGAAGAGCAAAATAGATTTTAATTGTCTATCAGTTGGGACTGCTTCAATACAGCATCCCATCCACGTACCGACCCTAAAAGAAGAAAGGAAGGAAGGGGGGGAATGAAAACTCTCAACCTATCATTATCTTCAATTCATTTTTACAAGTTCATTTTCAAAGCAAAACATAAAATGAGGAAGGAGAACTAATATAGTAATATCAAAACAAAAGATGACATTTTATATAAGGTAAATGTGGAATGCCACCTACATGGTCATTTTTTTTTTCTATCTCCTGGCACAATGGTACAACTTTTGTTATGGAATGGCATTTGGACACAAAATACAGGCTTTCCTGGCATCCATCCTTTTGTAAAGGTAAATATAGGGTGTCCCAAAAATGTATATACACTTTGAATATAATTATAAAGGCAGTGTTTATTAAAATGCATTTCATTTTCATTTAACAGCTATCAGATGTTAAAGTGTGTATACATTTTGGGGGGAACACCCTATATTTACCTTTTCAAAATAATCTCCCACTATGCCCCTGGTCTCTTGGCTAAAGCTACATAAATATTTTTAGATTTTAAATAACATTTACTTTTTTTAAAAAATGTCTAGCTTTGCTAGTCTTCCTTTCATTATTTCTGTACCTCTCTTCATTTAGCTGGAATTATCTTTTCTTTTTGTCAGTGTGAATAACCAATAATCATATATGAAGAGATGAAATGTCAGTTTTATTGCAATGCCATTCTTGACCCCAACCAAGATGAGATGAGTTAAAAAGCTTTCTCTTATGTACTTTGTGTATTCTTCTATGAGGGACTTTATCACATTTCTTTCTATATTTGTCTTCATGTTGATCAATTTAACTTGAAATTAAGCTCCTTGAAGGAATGAAAGAAATTTATTATAGTGGTCATAAACATGCATTTTTGTACTTAAGAGTTCAAATGAAATCTTATAAACATGAACTCAAATTCTTTTTCAAATCCTAGTTCATTCACTTCCTTAATAGTTATGTGGCATTAGACAAAATATTTAAACTCTCTGAGCCTCAGTTTATTTATAATTCATTCATTTTACCCAGAATTCAGTATAGTGTTTACCATATAGTGTGTATGTATGTATGTATGTATGTTTATAATGGTTGATTATAAAATTATAAGGAATTGATTTAAACAGAAACAGGTATTAAGACTACCTTTACCTTGAATAAGAGGGAAAAGTCACTAAACAATTTGCAAAATGTTCTTGTTTCTTTTCCAAGTAGAATTACGGTATATCTATTGAAATATAGCTTAATTAATGGATTTTGCTGCTTATTGACTGGTAGCAATGCAATTCCAGGTATATTCCCTCCCTCAAATTTGAACTGTGCTGTAGTGGAATGAATTGCATTGACCTTTCAAGTGAGGCAGGAATTAGAAATATTGACAATTTTCCCCTTGTAACCTTTTTTATGATTGTCAGTCCATGTGTGACTTGTTGGCATGGCAATTTATCCTAGGGCCAAATAAATATAAAACCGCTAGGCAGGGTCACTGGATGGTGATGGCAGAAGTAACTCCATGGGGGTTAGTCAAATAATTAGAGACTGGATGGAAGTTGGAAATTGCTTAATTGCAAGACTTAGGATTTCCAGAAATTAAGTGACTCACTCTAGGCCACACAGTAAATTAAGGCTAGAGCCAACCAGAGCCCCCAAGTTTCTGATGATCATGTTCAATGCTTAACGACCCTTGCATGACACAGTGTTTCTTCTTGCTTTAGAATTGCTCCCTGGAAGTCAGATTCTTTGGATGCAGAGAATATTTGGCACTGTCATAAACTTCCTCACTGTCCTCAATTGGCAGTCTTTTGACTTACTACTACCTTTTCCCCCAAAACAAGCCTCGTCCTCTGTAATATTCCCTTCCTTTCCACCCACAAGCTTCTTGCTTAATCATATGAAGAACTCACTCAGCAGCCCCCTCAACTCTCCAACCTTTCATTCTTTAATACAAAAATCCTACAGACATCTAGGCCTTCTTTAAGTATTTGAATCATGCCAGATAAAATTGTTCAAACGTGCTGGGTGACTCTTTGATCAATCTCAGCTGGATCGTCAATCCTTTACAACCACTCTACTTTCTTTCTATGTGGCCATCACCCCTCACATTTCCTGTAATTGCTTTGCATCTTTACACATTCCTTCTGTCTCATAGCCAGCTCCTTCCACCATCTGACACAGCAGATGACCTGCCCCTCTACTTCACAAAGAAAGGATAGGCTATGGGCAGAAGCTCTGTTATCTATCATCAAACTTCCCTGAGTTTGGACTCCATCATTTCCTTTTCACAAGGAAGAAACATGTCCCTTCTTTTAAAACCACTTGATTTATGAATTTATTCCTTTTCTTCTTTCATCCCCTCTTAATACTTCTTTACTAGCATCTTTCCTTCACCAAATAAGTGTGGCATTTTATCTTCTATGTTTGATTTTATTTTTCTAGGCAATCTTTTATTCCCTATCACCATACAGTTTCTCTCCTTTTTCCAATTTGATTTGTTCAAGGAATACTCCACAGTTATTTACCATCCACAATTCAAGTTACTACTAGTAAAATTAGTCAACTGCCTCACCTCTCTACTAAAACTGCTCTGACAGAAGTAACCAATTACTCACAAATAAATAGATAGGCACCTCATGTACATGGTTTGGAGATATTATATTAAGATGTTGATACTTGCCAATAAGGGGTTAACATCCAGAATATATAGATATCCTATAATTCACTAACAAAAAACAGCCTGATTAAAAATGGCAAAAAACTTGAATAAGTATGCCAAATAAGTGCACGAAAAGATGCTCAACCTATTAATCATTAGAGAAGTGTAAATTGAAACCACAATGAGATGCCAGCTCACACCCATCACAATGTCTGCTATCAAAAAAAGGAAAGAAAGAAAATAAGTATTGGCAAAATGTGTGGAAATTTAGAAGCCTTGTGCACTGTTGGAAGGAATGTAAAGTGATATAGCCATTATAGAAAACAGTTCAGCAGTTCCTCAAAATAAATAAATAAAATTACCAAATGATCCAACAATCATTTTGTATATATATATATATATATATATATATATATATATATATATATATATATATAATTAATGCAGGGTCTTGAAGATATATTTGAATATCCATGTTCATAGAAATATTATTCAGAATAATATAAAGTTGGTAGCAACCCATGTGTTCATTGATAGATGTCTGGAAAGCAAAATGTAGTATATAAATACAATGTTATATTATCCAGCCTTAAAAAATGAAGGAAATTCCGACATGCAGCAACATGGATGTTTATTGTGCTAAGTGAAATGAACCAGTCACAAAACGACATATATTGTATGATTCAACTTACCTGATTCAAATTTATAGAGGCAGAAAATAGAATGATCGTTTCTAGAGATTGTGTAAAGGGAAAATTGGGAAGTTGTTGTTTAATGGGTATAGAGTTTTAGGTTTGCAAGATAAAAAAACACAAACTTGGAAATTGAACAACAATGAGAATGTATTTAACACTACTGACCTCTACACTTAAACATGGTAAGCCTGGCTGGCATGGCTCAGTGGCTGAGCATGGACCTGTGAACCAGGAGGTCATGGTTTGATTCCTGGTCAGGGCACATGCCAGGGCTGCAGGCTTGATCCTCACTCAGTGCAGAGCATGCAGGTAGGCAGCCCTGATCAATGAATCTCTCTCATTATTGATGTTTCTCTATCTCTCTGTTCCTCTCTGAAATCAATAAAAATATATTTATAAAATGGTTAAGACAGTAAATTTTATGCTATATATATTTTTTCCATAATTCTTAAAAAGGTGAAAAAAAGAGCATACTATATTTTTTACTGGGGGGGGGGGAATGCTTATTTTATTGTTTATCATAAAAAGTTTAAAAATAATTTATAGTATTACTATTTCTGAATTGCAGTCTTAACTTTTAATTTTTTTTGCAGTCTTAACTTCTAATTTTTTCAGGATTATATTGCAGTCTTAACTTTTAATTTTTTTCTATAGTATTTTACCACTATTCTACTATTAAAATCTATTCTTCATTGGATTTTGTGAAATGTAATTTTCTGTCTACTTCTCTTGCTGATTCTTGCTCTTCTACATTCATGCCCAGAGATTTGGATTCAGCTTTTTACTACTAGTAATACTATCTATTGACTTGAGTGACCAGGGCCTCTGCCCAGTTGGTCTCTGCATTTAAGAGGGCACTTCTCTGAACTTCCTCTGGGAATATCCACCCACACAACATGAAGAGGTAAACATTATATACTTAGATTCCCTACCTTTGTGGAACTTGATATCTGGAACCTCAGGATTACCTGCCCAAATTGTCTTAAATTTACTTCCTGGGCCTCATCTCTATATCCAACCTCCCCAAGGCCATTTCCCCTTTCTTGTATGCATCCAGTAAAGGGAGGTGGTCAAGTGACAGCTCATTGTGGGATGTGTGTATAGAGATTGGATATGTAAGTAGAAGGGATATATGGAGATAAAGGGCAAAGTCCAAGGTGAAAAGAAAGGAGGGAGCTTGGCCTTGAAACCTGCAGGGGTGTTCATTTCTCCTCTGGTTTGACATAACTTATCCTCTCATAAGAACCACATCCGTAAGCATTATTAAAAAGGCTTGGTTTTTTTGAAAGGTATCTATTTAAGTCCATTGCCCATGTGGGATTGGATTGTTTATCTTCTTTTTGTTAAGATGTATGAGTTCCCTATAGATTTTGGAGATTAGGCCCTTATAGGATATAACATCAGCAAATATGTTCTCCCATGCAGTGGACTTTTTTGTTGTTTTATTGATGGTTTCTTTTGTTGTGCTTTTTACTTTGATGTAGTTCCATTTGTTTATTTTCTCTTTAGTTTCCATTGCCCTAGGAGCTGTATCAGTAAAGATATTGCTATGACATATGTCTGATATTTTGCTGCCTATGGATTCTTCTAAGATTTTTTTATGGTTTCCCATCTTATGTTTAAGTCCTTTATCCATTTTGAGTTTAGTTTTGTGTACAGTGTAAGCTGGTGGTCTGAATTCATTTTTTTGCATGTATCTGTCCAATTTTCCCAACACCATTTATTGAAGAGACTGTCTTGACTCCATTGTATGCTCTTGCCTCCTTTGTCAAATATTAATTGAGCATAATGGATTGGGTTGATTTCTGGGTTCTCTGTTCAGTTCCATTGGTCTATATGTTTGTTCTTGTGCCAGAAGAAGGCAGTTTTGAGAACAGTGGCTTTGCAATATAGTTTAATATCTGGTATTGTAATCCCTCCAACTTTGTTCTCCTTTCTCAAGATTGCTGAGGCTATTCGAGGTCTTTTTTTATTCCATATGAATTTTTGGGGAGTTTTATCAAGGTCTGTGAAATGTCTTTGGTATATTAATGGGGATTGCATTGAATCTATAGATTGCTTTGGATAATGTGGACATTTTAATGATGTTGATTCTACCAATCCATGTACATGGTATATTCTTCCACTTGTTTATGTCTTCCTCTAAAAGTGGACACACAGAAGGCCAAGAGACATAAGAAAACATGCTCTAAGTCACTAATCATCGGAGAGATGCAAATCAAAATGACAATGAGATATCATCTCACAACTGTCAGAATGGCTATCATCAACAAATCAACAAATGACCAATGCTAGCAAGGATGTGGAGAAAAAGAAAACCTTGTGCACTGCTGGTGGGAATGCAGACTGGTGCAGCCACTGTGAAAAACAGTATGGAGTTTCCTCAAAAACTTAAAAATGGAACTACCATTTGACCCAGTCATCCCACTTCTGGGACATATCCCAAGAAACCAGAAACACCAACCAGAAAGGACATATGCACAATTAACAATAACTAAGATTTGGAAACAACCCAAGTGCCATTAGTATATGAGTGGATTAAAAACGGTGGTACATCTACACAATGGAATACTACACTGCCATAAAAAAGAGAGAACTCTTACCATTCTTAACAGTATGGATGGACCTGGAGAGCATTATGTTAGGTAAAATAAGCCAATCAGAGAAAGATAAATATCACATGATCTCACTCATTTGTGGAATTAATGAACAACATAAAACTGATGAACAAAAATAGATACACAGACTATCAAACTTCAGTGGGAAAGCGGGGTGGTGGTGGGGTAAGAGATCAACCAAAGGATTTGTATGCATGCATATAAGCATAACTAATGGACACAGACACTAAGAGGGTGAGGGCATGTGCTGGGGGGATGAGGGGTGGCCAGGGGTAGGTCAACAGGGAAAAAGGAGACATATGTAATACTTTAAACAATAAAAATAAATAAATAAATAATAAAAGGCTTGGTTTTTAATTCACAGTAAATGTCTACTCATCCAAGGAAAAGCAAAATTGTTTTTAGCCCCTTTTCATACAAGGCAAAGACTAAATATTAGAATTTTATTAATAAGTATTTATGTGCATATAAATAAATTTCTTTAAAACTCCAAATATTTATGAACTGATCATATAGTTTGAGGCAGAACCAACATCTCTGACTCACTGAGAAAAACAGAGAGAAATAAAATCAATTCAAACCAAAAATAATGAAAGGGACTCTTTATATATGCTTGAAATAAATGACAGAAGCAGAGCAGTAGCACTGGGAAACAGTTTCAAGTGAGAATATCAGGAATATAAACTGATAGATGAGAAAATAGTTTATTTTCTAGATCGTAGGCATGGCACGTTAAAGTATTAACAATTGTGGACTTCAAAAGTTAGTCTTTACAGAGATGGAAATATATCCTCCTTTAAGCAAATTTGTTTTACATACTTGGTGCCAGTATATGATATATCTGGCTAAACAAAATCATATGTATTATTTCCCTTCAATGAATCTGTCTATATGCATTATGCAGAACACATAATAATTAGTTATTCAATTTAATAAAAATAAAAATAAATACCATGACATGAATCTTTAATGAATATAAAAATTTTAAATATATTCTGTCAAGTAAGGCAGATAGCCTGAAGAAATAATTGAACAAAGAGATGACAGAGAGTTGGCATTAACTAGATTTACCAGGTCTACCTGTATAACACAAAAACTGGATTATTCCCCCATTTTATTCTTTAAAATAATAATATTTAAAAGACTCATAAGAAATCTCTGCCTCTTTCATTTGACTTAATTTTTCTATAGGTTTGAAAGGCTAAACAAAAGAGTTTGTAGAAAATGCTGGCCCTGGCATGAATGAGAAAGTAATGAAATTGGCAATTTTACCAATGCTGTAAAAAGCAATTAATCAGTGTCACTTGGAGCCAGTAGGTTAGCACTTGCTTTCAACAACATTAAAAAGATATTTCCAAGCCCATAGAACTTAAGAAAAAGAAAGCATTCAGACCATTTACAGAATGTGTTTTTCTAGTTTAAGTTTCAAGACCAATTTTATCTTAATGTCTGCACATTTAAATAGTAGACTAAATGTTTATTTTTATTTTATTTTTCTCCTTCTTCTAACTGCATGGGTGACTTAGTGGAGTCATTTTCTCAGGCAGTGTGTAATAATTTGACTCTAGTGGAAAAGAGGTTCACTCTTTTTTCTTGGAGAATATGAACTTTCCCTGCCCCACAAATTGACAGTATCAGTCCACTTTCTGTGAAAGCCTTGGCCTGAGCTAGAGAGAGAGAGAGAGAGAGAGAGAGAGAGAGAGAGAGAGATAAAGCACAGAAACACCACATTTATCTTTTCCCTGGATAGTATGTATGTGGTATGGAGGCATGTGGTCAGCCAGTTAACAAACATTTTCGATACATCATATCTAGTATTCAGATAACTAGATTTTCAAAACCAAACCAAATGAATTATTTGACACCATGGAGATATAGCCTTATTCCATTTGTTTACTCATTTGAATGTCAATATTAGCATAAAATCAAAGGAAAACTAGATTTCTAGCTAGGTGTCTTATCTTTGTTTTCCCACAGGCAAAACATTTTTTCAATGAGAGGCATAGAGTAAATTCTGAAATGTCATGATCTTTCATATGTAGTGACAGAAGCACAAGTACTGCCATGACCGTATGTATATTTTCCCCACTAAGTTTATAAGCAAAAATATGATAGCAGAGACTGAGATTTTATTATGTTTTTGAGCCCATAGCATGGACAAGAGGCCTGATACATACACATGCGCGCGCAGACACACACACACACACACACACACACACACACACACACACACACTTTCATACTTTCTTTTTTCCTTGGGACTATCAGTAGAGAAATAAATAATTGTAATACTTAAGACAATAAATTGATGAAATGAGATGAAACCATGAGAGATGCTTTAAAAGCTCAAAGGTGGTTTCGCTTACTCTAATAATAATAATAAGAAGAAGAAGAAGAAGAAGAAGAAGAAGAAGAAGAATGGACAGCTGATCAATGGCCTGGCTATGGGTCTAATGTAAAGTAGAGTAGAAAAAAGCCATGAGTAGAGAGGAAGGACATTAATAGGAAGAATGAATTTTGAAGAAGTGTATTTCCAGGTCTTAAATGTAAATATACTAGAGGCCCCGTGCACAAATTTGTGCATGGGTAGGGTCCCTCAGCCTGGCTAGCTATGGTGCCGATCAGGGCCTTCTCACAAAGTGGTGGTGGTGGTGGGGGGTTGGGACTGCAGGAGGTTGGCTGTGGGAGCACACTGACCACCAGGGGGAAGTCCTGCATTGAGCATCTGCCCTCTGGTGGTCAATGCACATCATAGTGACCAGTCATTGGGTCGTTGGGTCATTTGGTTGCTTAGGCTTTTATATATAGAGATAAACAGCTAGAACAGAGAAAATCAAAAGGAAAAAAAAACTGAGAACAAGGATAGACAACAATTTTTATTATATTATTTCATTCTTTACCTTATTCAGCAATTACTTACTGATCTTTGATATGTTCTAATCCTGTAGTTGGTTCTGGAGACATAAAATACAAAATAAACCCAGTCTTTGTCTTTATGGAACTCACCAGCTTACTGAGGAAACATCAACATCATCATAATAATCATTAATCTTCAGTAAGTACTTATGCAAACTCATTCTCTGTGTTCATAAAAATTATACAAAAAGAGTAGGAAATACCAGTTTTATCTGATACCTTATTCCATTTTCAGATTTAACAAACTTTTTAGGCAGTACTATTATCCTACCCACTGAGTCTCAGAGAGCATTAGTAATTTACCAGAAGTTCCAAAGCAGAGTCAAGATTAAAATCTAAGAATTCTGACTCTAAATCCCACAGGTGCATTAGAGAAAAAATAGCACAAATAACTTCTAAGCAGAAGTGTAAGTGTGATGAGAAGTCATGGGGAGGGGATTAAGAAGGGAAGTGACATTATCAGAGTTAACATCTTCAGAAGGATCAGTATGTATGAGAATAGAGCTTAGGGAGTGTAAGTAGAAGAAAAAGGAAAGAAGAAGGAATTGTTTAAAGTATTTTGAAAAAATATGATAGTGGGTTGGATCAGGGTAGAAGTGGTGGTGAGAAAACTTCAGATTAAAGACATACTCTGAAGTTATTGCCCACAGATTGCATGTGGGATAACAAAAGAAGAGAAAAGATCACTCCTAATTTTGTGGCCTGGTTAATTGGATGAATGGTATACTATTTAATGAGATGGAGAAAAAACATGGATGGAAAAGTTCTGTGGGTAGAAATTTTTGGGTTTGAGATGATTTATTAAGAATAGATGGAGCTGAGACTGGTTTGGCTCAGTGGATAGAGCGTCAGCCTGCAGACTGAAAGGTCCCAGGTTCGATTCCAGTCAAGGGCATGTACCTTGGTTGCGGGCACATCCCCAGTAGGAGGTGTGCAAGAGGCAGCTGATTGATGATTCTCTCTCATTGATGTTTCTAACTCTCTATCCCTCTCCCTTCCTCTCTGTAAAAAATCAATAAAATAGATATATTTTTTTAAAAAGAATAGATGGAAGGAACTTGACTTGGGGCTGTGAAGACACAATACAAGATAAATATGATGTATTATAAAATTGTACACCTGAAACCTATATAATTTTATTAACCAATGTCACTCCAGTAAATACAATAAAAATTTAAAGAGAGAAGAGAGGTCAGTCTGTCAGTTAGAAAACTTATCCAGATTTCAAAGAAAAGGAAAATAAGATTAGAGACATACATTTAGGATTCAATTTCATGTAGATGGTATTTAAGCCATGGTCATGGGTGTTTGAGTATAAATTAATACCTGTGACTTTCAAAATTTGCTGATCTGGGAAAGGACAAAAACAACATAAAAGACTCAGAAGCAGTAGCCAATAAAATAGGAAGACAACATGGAGAATGTGGACTCCTGGAAGCCAAGTGAGGAATGTTTCAAGTATCAAGGAAAAAGTGATCATTGGCAAATGTTGCTGATAGGTCAGTAAGATAGACTGTGAACTAAGCATTTGATTTGATATGGTGGAAATCATTGGCAATATCTACTTTGTCATTTAGTTAAAGATCACCCATCATTTCTGATTTGTTGGAAATTTTAGAAATATAGTCTTGTTCCACAGTCCTATTCTACCTGTAGAATATAATATTAACAAAAATTGAATTTTCATAGTTTACCCATTAAAGAGGCTGGCTACTTTCTCCTAAAAACCATATCCTTGCCAGCAGTAGTGTATGGTTTTTATGTAAACACCAGAATATTAAGTTCATTACATACATAAAAATCTAGAATATGTAAATAACACCAAATTCTGGTCTACTATTTAGGCATTGAATTGTAACTATTTTAGGAAGTATAAACTCTAACTACCAAATAAAATAATCAGATATTCAAAATTCATTTCACAAAATGATTGCCAATACATAAAGAACAGTGGCACCTGGCCGGCGTGCTCAGTGGTTGAGTGTTGACCCATGAACCAGGAGGTCACGGCGATTCTGGGTCAGGGCACATGCCCAGGTTGCAGGCTCGATCCCCAGTGTGAGGTGTGCAGGAGGCAGCTGATCAATAATTCTCTCTCATTATTGATGTTTCTCTCTCTCACTCTCTCTCCCCATCTCCATTCCTCTCAGAAATCAATAAAAAATATTTTTTTCTTAAAAAGAACATGATTCTAACTACAACTTTACATAGTAATTTCTCTTATTGATCCTCACGTGCAAATTGGCTTAAAAGAAAACTTTCTTTTGATCTGTCCTATTGTTGCCATCAGGAACTTTGCTACTCAAAGCCCTCAGGCTGTCCATGGCTGGCGGCTAAGCTTTTGGAGCAAAGGCACTGAAAGAGACTGTTGTGCACAAACATGTCCTCTAAAATCATTTCATTAAGCCCCTCAGTTAATGAGGTCTGGACTGCTCCCTTCAGCAGTCAGGACAGGGGTTATATGCTCATTTCCTCTCTCATAGTGTCACCAAAAGAAAAAAAAAAAAACTTTACAGAAAATATGGCAGCTCCAGATGGTGATTTCCATCAATCAAGAGAAGAAATAATTTTAGTTAACCCTTGGAAATCTTACTGTCAGTCATTTCTCCTTTTCTTTTGATCTGTTAACTCTATAAGAGACCCAAACATGCAATTGCTATTAATTACTCTTATATGAATATCAACTGGACTTGTTTTAAGGGCCTCCTCTAAAAATCACTGACACATTAAAACTGCCTAGCGTAGATGTTAACGAACATTTAATTTAAAATTATCAGTGAGCCAAAACCGGTTTGCCTCAGTGGATAGAGCGTCGGCCTGTGGACTCAAGGGTCCCAGGTTCGATTCTGGTCAAGGGCATGTACCGTGGTTGTGGGCACATCCGCAGTAGGGGGTGTGCAAGAGATAGCTGATCGATGTTTCTCTCTCATCGATGTTTCTAACTCTCTATCCCTCTCTCTTCCTCTCTGTAAAAAAAATCAATAAAATATATATTTAAAAAAATTATCAGTGAATGAAGGGATCAGTGGTGTTTTTATCTCCATTTTACAAATGAGGAAACTAAGATTTAGCAAGATTATGTATCTTTCCCAAAGTCACAGTGCTGGTAGATGACAGAGCCATGATTCCCTGAGGGCTGTCTAACTCCAATATCCATAGTGTACTCCAGGTACAAATCTTACAATGAAATGTGTTACACGTTTGTTTTGTTTTATATTATAAATAGGGCATAAGATTTCAAATTGCCTGACAATAAAATGGTTTTGAGATTCTAGAACATGCACATAAAGAGAAAATGAGAGAGCATATAAACATCTATGTAATCAGCAAGGTCAGGCTATCAGGAGAATCAATCCTGACCATGAATAAAGTGAAAGAAGACACAGCAGTAAGATCCCTGGATGTAGTTTGAAGAGTCACTTTATGAAAACACATATCCTGAATCCTATGAAGGATTTACAAAATAACTTTTGCCTCTATTTTTTTGTCCTTACTGTTTTTAGCAGTTACCCATATTTATTTTACCAGTGTGCAAACAGGAATTGATAGTGGACATAGTTGCTCACTGGTCTTACATAATAGTTCATGCTACTATAAATATTTTGCTTAAAACAGGATGCCAAAAACAGCAGACAAGGCTACAGATGTTATCTGACCTGACTTTCTTATGTGCAGTATTTTTCTATTTATTCAACCTGAAATTACATCCACTTTTTATAACTATACCATGCCACTGTTTGATCATACTGAGCATGCATCTAGGTCTAACAAACTGCTCTTTCATTCTGCATGAACTAGTTTTTAAATAAGTTCTCAAGCATCTCTGCATTTTTCAATGATTTTTTTAAACCCATGTGTAAGACTGAACATTTATCCTAATTATAATCCTAATTAAAATTCATGCTTTCAGTTTTGACTCTTTTTTTCAAGTGTATCCAATTCTGACTGATATCCCACATATTCTACATTTCACTTGGCAAAATTATCTTTCTTGCATTACTTACAGGCCTGCTTTATAAGTCATTTTATGATAAGTAAACAAATAAATGATGTTACTGGCATGGCTCTAGGTGAAGATCTGTGGCTGTTGGCATTTGATGTCCAAAGTAACATTGAGCAGAGAACCAGTATCACATGCTGTGAGTTCATTGTCCAACAAACTGCAAATGTATGTAAAACACTAGCATCAAGTTAATATTTTTTTATATATTGTAAAACAGTCCATCATAAGAAACATGTCCACATAGCTGTTTAGATCAAGCATCTTCCCTGTGCAACTCATGAACTGAGTTTGAGAAGGAGGTAAAGAAAGGCAGTCATCAGTAACTGATGCTAATGAAACCTTTGGGGAAGAGGAAATTGCCAATGGAATACATGCAAATTCATAGAATAGACTAGAGGATATGATTGCGAATTCATAAAAGATAGGAACCTTGCAGAGGGGAAGGGACCAGTATATAAAACTAAAAGAAAACTATAAGAGAGATTGAAGGAGAAGAATATAGTGTCCTAAAAACAAAGAAGGAACGATTACCTTCAGATGGTTCAGCTCTGAAGTTGACTTCTATGTGTAGTACAAACAGGTTAAAGTCTGTGAGTATAATAGTCTATATTAATAAAAGGGTAATATGCTAATTAGATCGGGAGACCTTCCGGACGTCCTTCCGGACAAAGCCATGGTGGCGGGGCTGAAGCAGAGGCAGTTAGGGGCGATCAGGCCAGGAGGGGAGGGCAGTTGGGGGTGATCAGGCCAGCGGGGAGGGGGGCAATTGGGGGCAAGCAGGCCGGCAGAGGAGGCCAGTTGGGGGCGAACAGGCCGGCAGTGGGGGGCAGTTGCAGATAATCAGGTCAGCGGAGTGGGGGGCAGTTGGGGGTGAGCAGGCTGGCAGGGGGGGGGCAGTTGGGGTTGAGCAGGCCGGCAGGCAGAGTGGTTAGGGGTGATCAAGCAGGCAGGCAGGTAAGTGGTTAAGAGCCAGTGGTCCCGGATTGCAAGAGGGATTTCTGACTGCCGGTTTAGGCCTGATCCAACAGGAATCGGGCCTAAACCAGCAGTCGGACATCTCCTGAGGGGTCCCAGATTGGAGAGGGTGCAGGCTGGGCTGTGGGACACCCCTCCCGTGCATGAATTTTGTTCACTGGGCCACTAGTTTAAACATAAAACCCTATATAAATTAGGAATCAAGATCCTGCAGACAGCATCTAGAAGTTGAAACTGCTATTATATAAAATGGGTAAAGTTACTAGAAAATAGTGGTAGTGGCTTAGTTGGTTGGGTGTAGTCCTGTGCACTAAAAGGTTATTGGTTTGATTCCTGGTCAGGGCACACTCCTGGATTGTGATCTCCATCCCTAGTGGGGTCATGCAAGAGACAGCTGATGGGTATTTCTCTCTTTCTCATCCATATTTCTCTCTCTTCTTCTCCCTTACTCTTTCCCTAGGTATCAGTGGAGATATTTAAAATAAAATAAAAAAAGCAAATAGTGGGAGCTTGGAGAACAGTAATAAAATTATGTACTAATAATGCTATTACATACTAATATTATTACTAATATATCATTATACAATATATTACATATAATACATTACGTTATTTTGTCACTACTTCATTACATGTAACTGAATATATTCACTATGCTCACTTATCCATATACATGAATTCAGTATATTTCAAACACTTATTTTGGTATTCAAATAGATATGAAAGATGCTTATTTATGAGAAATGCAAGAGTGAGAAATTCTGCTTTGGATAAAGGGTTTGACTAGGTTACTTCTAAGGTCCATTTCAAGAAAGTCTATAATCTTATTATTTTATAACACCTACTTATATTACCATCCCATAAAAAGAGAAGAGACTTTGAATCCACTCTCATAGTTCCACTGGGGGTGGAAGGTAGGGAGATAGAATTTCATTTGGCTCACTGCATTCTTGTTTCTTCAACCCCTGAGGGCCTGACAGAGGTGGCCTATATGTTTATTTTTCAGAATACTTAATTCTCTCCTGATAGCTGTTGAAGTTAATATGTTGACAGTGTGTCAGTAGCGGAGGATAACAAGCAATTACAATAAACACTAAAACTAAAATAAACAGTTTATGCAGTGCGACTGGCTGCGTTTCTATGGGTTGATCATAATTAAAGAGCCATGAAAGTCCTCCAGAATGACTTGCCAGCAGCAGAGGTTCTGAGAGGAGGATTCTTATGGCTCCATCTGCACCTGAGTTATCACCAGCCTCTCTCAGGAACTGGAGGTTTTCAATTAAGCCTTTGTGAATAAAGACAAAACCATTTATAAAGCAATTGTCTGGAAATCAGTGGCAACCCAATTTTAAACATGCAGTGTAGCCATCAATTGGCTAGGTGCCCATAGTGGGATGGAAGGATTAGGAAGAAAGTACGTAAGAACGGAACATAAGGCACAATTTAAAGTCCCATGACAAGTTTGCTTTCCAGAAGGCACAGTCTGATTGAATATCTCTATCTTTCCAATTTAACTTCTATGGGTTATGAGCTCTATTGTATTTAATTTTTAATCCATTTTCTTTAGCTCAATAAACTTTAGGGAGGGAAAGTCAATAGTGTAATAAACTATTGGAAATTGAATTAAAGTAAATTTGCTTTCATCAATACACATAACCTCAATGCTTAACAAATAAGAAAGGGACTGTTGTTTCTCAGAAGTGGTTTCAGTTTTAATTTTGTGTGACTATGGGGTAAAATTTTCTATAACATTAAGTCCACAAATCCTAGACTTTTTTTTTCTTTCAGAATGAATATAATGAATCTGAAAAGAACCTTTAGGGCCTTCTGAACTCTGAACAGTTGTTTGCACATAGGTTGTATCCAATGACGAGTATTAAACAACATTGTCAAATACATAGGCTGAAAAGCCAGGTGAAAGTTCTGTTGGGATAATGATACAAAGGATTAGATAATTAAAACCATATATTCTATATATTATATAACTAGAGGCCTGGTGCACAAAATTTGTGAATGGGGGGTGTCCGTCAGCCCAGCTGCACCCTCTCCAATATGGGAACCCTTGGGGGATGTCCAACTGCTGGTTTAGGCCCAATCCCTGCTCCATAACTGCTCTCCCCTGCCTGCCTGATCACCCCTAACTGTCCTTCCCTGTTGGCCTGATCACCCCTAACTGCCCTCCCTTCCCAGCCTCATTGCCCTTAACTGCTCTCCCCTGCAGCCCAAATGCCCCTAACTGCCTCTGCCTCAGCCCCTGCCACCGTGGCTTTGTCTGGAAGGATGTTTGGAAGACGTCTGGTCTAATTAGCATATTACCCTTTTAATAATATAGATAGCCTGCATATCTTAATGGAAATTAATATTTATGATCAAGACTAACAGAATATGTAGATATTAAAGGGAATATACAGGATGGTACAAAAACCAATATTTGGCAAATAAGAGAATAGAGATTCAAATATCTAAGTTATGCAAACTCAAAATTTTAGTCAAAATGATAGAGGCAGAACTTTAATCCAGATCTTAACTTCTAATCTATTATATATACTACTAGAGGGGGGTCCCTCAGCCTGGCCTGCCACCTCTCACAGTCCGGGAGTCCTTAGGGGATGTCCTACTGATGACTTAGGCCCACTCCCCACTGGGAGCAGACCTAAGCTGCAATCTTGACTCCCTCTGCGGGAGGTGACCGGGCAGATCATGGGAAGGGGCTGCCCCCATCACCTATCTGCTGCTGCCACTGCCGGCTGCCTTGGCTGCCAGCCCTCGGCCATCATTTCTTAGCTCTGGCCCTGCCCCCCACCCACTGGTGGGTGGGGATTATCTGGGGCGAGGCTGGCTATGGGAGGGGCTGGGAGAGGTTGAGGCACAGCAGGTTGCACCCTGTCTACACTCTGTGGAGGTGTGGCACCGGGACTGGCCCCTGCCGCTGCCTCTGTGGCTGCCTCTGTGGAAGGGGCAGCACTGGGACCCAGACCATGCAGCCCCCTCTCCTGCTGCCTCTGTGAAAGGGACCCTGGTGCTGGACCGGCCTGCACCGCAGCCTCTCCCACGCTGCCTCTGTGAAAGGGGCGTGGCTATGGTGGCACCACAGCCTCCTCTCCAGCGCTGCTGGCCCTTGGCCCTCGCAGCTGCTGTGGCTTTGTCTAGATGGACATCCAGAAGATGTCTGGTCTAATTAGCATATTACCCTTTTATTAGTATAGATTACGCAGCTACCTTAGTGTAGAAGGTCATGTCTTGTCATTTTAGTGTTCTCTAAACTATTTAAATTTGCCTTTTAAATAAGTAAACCCTTTAGTTCCTCCCACTAGTGACAAACATATTGTTTCCCATCCGTGCTTTCCATGTCAACTCAGTTTATAGCAAGGGGATGACTGTGGAACTCAGCTGAAAAGGCAAATGTGTTCTGAAAACCTTTGGCATAGTCCTACTTCTGTGCCAGGAGTGACCCAGAGTGATGGTCACAACCAAATCTTGATCATCTTGGATCTATCTTTCCAATTTAACATCTATGGGTTATGAGCTCTATTATATTTAATTTTTAATCCATTTTCTTTAGCTCAATAAACTTTAGAGATTGTGCTGAGATTGAATATGAGGGCTCTTCCTCATGATTTGTAACAAACAATATGGAAAATGCCTAATTTTGGAACAGAATTGCTTTTAACTAAATAAAATATAGTACAGAGCTGTAAATTAATCTCCATAATAATATCACTTTCACTCTCTTGCAGTATTTTGATCTTTCTTTCTTCTGGTTGTTATAGATCTCAGATTTTCACATGGACATGTGTTTTTTACCTGTTGTTTGAGAGAAGAAAAGGTGGTGACATTGCTGAAGTAAATAAATTTTATCCTTCTCCTCAATATTACAGTCCATTACTGTGGACTTTCAGATTTCCTAAATGACCCTTCCTTAAGATCTTGAATTCCTTTTTATTTTTTAAATTATTATTATTTTAATCCCCACCCAACAATATGTTTTTAGTGATTTTTAGAGAGAGAGCATGGGAGAGAGAGAATGAAAAAAACATCTATGTGAGAGAGAAACATTGATCGGTTGCCTCCTATATGCACCCCACCTGTGATCAAACCGCAGACTAGGTATGTACCCTGAACAGGAATTTTCCAACCAAGGGAGCCTCCCAGCCAGGGCTTGAATTCCTTTTTAGATTATATGCCTGGTTTCCTATCCTTCAGATTTCTTCTACACAGTAATAAAGTAAGCAAAGGGGCAGGGAAAGAGAGTAGTATTTACTGAGGGCCTACTGTGTAGATGCTCTCTGCGGACACATGTTTACATCATATAAATCTCTCAATCATCCTAGGAAACTCTAAGTGGGCAAAGGTAAATTTGGAGATATCTAAAATCAGCCAGTAGTGGGTGCAGAAAATAATGGGAACTTAACTTACTTTTTTATTGCTTTTACCAAAAGTCTATTTAGTCTACTACCCTGACATCCTAAGATAATTCCTCTCTTCACTTAAGGAATCAGGAACCACAGCTGAATACTTTACAAAATAGGAGTTGAATCTTTGCAATTCTGATAACTGAGCTCTCTGGATGAACCCAGTATACACATGTCAGAAAAGTTGTTGAAAATCACTTAAGAGACTCAAAGAATACTGGTTCTGTTGACTAGATAAGAAGAAAAGAAGAAAAGAAAATTGTGAGGAACTATGACTAGTTCAGTTTGGAGGAAATAGGAGGAAGGTATATGAGATGGGTTGGAGGAAAGTCCTATGAGAAAGAAAAAATATTGAAATAGTGGTAATAACATTCCAAGTTTTTTAAAAACCACACTAAAAAAAAAGGCATTTTTTAGAACTCAGTTTAAATCCTGTTACATACTATTTTTATGAACTCAGTCTCTCTCTTTTTTTCTTTTTGAAAAACAAGGATGTCTACTCATCAGAATGGCTAATGAAAGATGAGTCAATGAGAATACTCCTGAGAACCCTTGAGTCCAGAGACTAGCTGGCTATAATCAGAAGCAGATGTGGGTGCTCTTGCCTATTCTTCTCCATAGTTTCAAGGAAGGGGAAAACATTTAAAATATTAATGTCAATTTTTCTACAGCCTTTGAAATATTCCAGATTTTTCTGTGGAAAAGAAATGCCACAAGTAAATGGTGTATGCCTCTCACTACTGTCAACTTACTTGACAGTTATTTTCATCATTTTTTATTATGTATTATTTCTCATAATGTTGAAAGAAAAATTGCCCCCTTCCCAGTTAGCATGGCAGGCCTCAAAGTTTTTCATTCTTTTTTTGATGAATGACATGATATGAATTAGCTTTTACTGCACAGTGTGAACTGTTTCCTATAATAAAAGTGCACCATACAACAACAGCATCACCTTTATTGGATTGGAGGCTTTTTATTTTAGGTGTTTGCACTGAAACATCCTTGTAAACCATTTTTTAGATCAGAAGTATAAAGTTTGTCTTTAAGGCCTCTCTATTTTAACCTAAAAGAAAAGACAAAGCAAGCCCATGTTAGCTTACATTTCTACCTTTCATCATCAAGAAAATTCTGAGGACAATTTTGGAAGAAGTAATGTAGAAGCAAACGTTATAATTAATGCAAAACTGACTAGTTAATTAGCTAAATCCATTACTTTGGCACAATGATTTATACTATTCAGTGTGATCTTATATAATAAAAGCCTAATATGCAAATCGACTGGAAGACGGAACAACCTGTGGAACGACCTGCAGAACGACTGGTCACTATGATGCACACTGACTACCAGGGAGCAGATGCTCAATGCAGTAGCTGCCCCCAGCCCACAGACCCCAGGCCGGCCAAGGCGGGTGCCAGCAGGGGCCCCCCCGATTGCCCTGCCAGTCAGTCGCCCCACAGAGGGAGGTGACCCATGGCAGCGGGGGGTGGGGGGGGTCGGACAGGGCCAGTGAGCGGGCGGCACCAGGCCGGCCAAGGCAGGTGCCAGTGGGGGGCCCTCTGATCGCCCCGCTGGTTGCTGGCCAGGCCTAGGGACTCTACCCATGCACAATTTTCATGCACTGGGCCTCTAGTATTATATAAATTACTTCTTTGATTTGGACTAGGTAGGTATTTCTGCTTTAAAAATGAGGATTCCAGTGATTAAAAAGAACAAGCTACTTGACTGATATTACCATGTCAGTGTAAGAGCCAGGCACAGGTCTCTGCTGAGTTCTTATTGATGTGTCTGAAGGGTAATGTTGGTATGGCCCCTGCTGGGCACTGTGGAAGGAAGAAAAGGAAGAAGACCTCCTCTCACCAAGAAGGGTTAAATATTTTTTTGGGTAAATAAAATACAGGCTTATAAAATTACTATATATCTTTGTGTATATGAGGTGATTGCTAAACTTGGGAGCCCAAAGAATATAAGTGTACTAGAGGCCCAATGCATGAAGATTCGTGCAAGAATGGGCCTTCCTTCCCCTGGCTACCAGCACTGCCTTCACTCAGGCTGGAGCTGCCTTTCCACCTTCCCACACTGCCCAGAGGCCTGGAGCTGCTGGGGCAGTGCGGAATGCCTGCATCCCGCCCTACCCCGCCCCCTGCCACTTGGCACCTGTGTATGCAAATTAACCTGCCATCTTTGTTGGGTTAATTTGTATATTCACTCCTGATTGGCTGGTGGGCGTTGCGAAGGTACGGTCAATTTTTGCATCTTTCTCTTTTATTAGTGTAGATGATGGCATCAGAAAAAAAAAGTGCTAATGAAAAATACAAAAGGGGTTAGATATGAGACAGGGCTTTCCTAAAAGTTATCAGGCTGTCCTAGAAAAATGTGAAAAGATAAAAATCAAAAAACCTTTTGGTTAATCTCCCTCTATTAGATAAAAATAATATGGGAATAAAGGGAATTATGATTTACCAGCAGTATTTGACACAGCTGATCACTCTCTCTCCTCCTTGAAATGCTTCCTTCTTTTGCTTGATTTTTTTTTCCACTTTGGATCTTCTGTCTGTTTCTTCTTTGTCATTTTCCTTTTGTTCCTCTTTATGGCACCAGTCCTCATACTTTTTTTTTTCTAACTGCACTCAATTACTAGATGATCTCATGTTTTTATTTAGCATCACTGTGCCAAAGTCCCACAAATTCTTTTCTATAGCTGAGACCACTTACTTAAATATAAAAAAGTCCATGTAAGAAATTATTGGATTTTGTAAAGTCAGATTGGGCATCCTGGAGTTGTTAGGCTTTGAGCTAGTTTTAAATAATGGAGTAGATTTTTATGTAGAGAAAAAGGACATGTGAAGTTTATGGGGAATGGTTAAAAACGCCTATGTCATGTGCAGTCTGAGTCTGGAGGACTGAGAACTGGGGATGCCTATGGTATAAGTCCTGGTTCAAGTCTGATGTTTGAGAGCAGAAGAAGATGGCTATACCAGATCAAGCAAAAATAACAAATTTGTCTTTCTCCTGCATTTTTGTTCTATTCAAGTTCCCAGAATAGACAGTACTCACTAGCTCCCAGTCTACCAATTCAAATGTTAATGTTCCCCAGAAATGCTCACAGATACACGCAGAAATAATGTTTACCAGATATTCTTTTGCCCAGTCTGGTTGACACATAAAATAAAATATGGCATAAGCAGATGTGATTTCAATTAAGTCACAGAGATTTACAAAAATGTAAAACAATGACACTATTCTCACTATATATTTTTGTTTTGGAAATCATAGTAATTTTGTTTTATGAACAGTTGACATACTAGGATAATGGGGTTTATTATCAAATGGGGTTTATTATCAAATTTATGTTGACATAGAGTGGGGTTTATTAAATGTATTAAATATTATTAGAAATACTGGAGGGGGGGTCCCTCAGCCTGGCCTGCCCCCTCTCACAGTCCGGGATCCCTCAGGGGTGGGAGGTGACCTGGCGATCAGGGGAAGGCGATGCCCCATCACACCTCTGCTGCTGCCACTGCCGGCAGCACAAGCCTCGGTCAGCCCTGTTTACCTGAGGCTCTGGCAGCCTTGGGCAGCTGGGCAGCCACCATCTGAGGCTTGCCGGCGCCTTCGGTCGGCCCTGGGGTGCTGGGGGGCTGAGGGGACTGGGGGACTCTGGAGGCAGGCACGTGGCATGCCTGCCACCCCCGCGAGGCTGAGGAGACTGGACGCTGCCATCTTGTGGCTGTGGGCGCTGCCATCTTTGAGGGTGTGGCCATCAATTAGCATATTCCCTCCTTATTGGCTGTAGGCACCACCGTCTTTGAGGGCAGGGCAGTCAATTAGCATGTTCCCTCCTTATTGGCTGTGGGCACCGCCATCTTTGTGATGATGTGAGGGTCAATTAGCATATTCCCTCTTTATCAGATAAATATTTTTAAGTCTCAGATTTATTTTATAATATAGAAATATTAATATATAATTCACATAAAAAGATATATAAGGTTCTCTATACTTTTTTAAATATATTTTATTGATTTTTTTTTTACAGAGAGGAAGGGAGAGGGATAGAGAGTTAGAAACATCGATGAGAGAGAAACATCAATCAGCTGCCTCCTGCACACCTCCCACTTGGGGATGTGCCCACAACCAAGGTACATGCCCTTGACCGGAATCGAACCCGGGACTCTTCAGTCCGCAGGCCGACGCTCTATCCACTGAGCCAAACCGGTTAGGGCTACTTTTTAAGAGTAGGGTTCCAACCCCTGTTTTATACCATTCACTAAAATTATCTCAAAATAGAATAAAGAATTAAGTGTATAACCTGAAACTGTAAAACTAGAAGAAAATATGGGGGAAAAGTTCCTTGACATTAATCGTGGCAATAACTTCCTAGATAAAACACTGGCAACAAAAGCTGAATGACCAAAAGTCAAAAGGCAGAAGTGTGTCATTTCTAGCTCCACCCTGTCAGACTTTTGCTTATGACTGTATCTGAATGGTTTAACTTTGCATAGCTCTACTTGTCCTTGCTTCTCCTGTAGGATGTGTATTAACAAGTGTGCAAATAACTGAAAAGCAAAGAGCAAGAGAACAAAAATTCCCCCCCAGTCAGAACTAGCTTATATGCACTGGTACATTTTCATAGACAACTAACCCAGCTCAATTCTGCCATCTCTGATGCTGGAAAATCACAAGGAATAAAGTGACAGATGTTTGGGGCACATGTCTGACCTTCAAAATAGCCGGGCTGAAGCTCAGGGAGAGAATCAAGAGGCTGCTATGGGCAGGGGGCCAGGCAGGGTAAACAAAAGGAATGGTTCACTGCTCCAAGGCTCTCTCTCCTTTGATTTCAGTGCAGAGAAGACACAAACCCCCGTCTGTCCTTCGCAGAATTAGAAAGAAAATCATTCTCCAAGGGATGATGCTTCTGATCCAAAAATGTATAGATTTAAGCAGATAAATAGGAAAGAGAAAGACTGGTTTATGCTATTTTAGAATGTAGAAACGGGGATAACAGGAAAGTACAATTTATAGAGTTAATGTGTATTATTTCCCAAATGACAGAATATATAAAATCAGAGACATTTCAGACGTTTTTAAACTAGTTTTCCTAATTGTTCTTATCAACAGTAAATTCCAATGGCTTCATCATCTTCACCTCTTCTTTATTAAAGTATTATTTCCTTCTTTGGGTAAATGAAACTGTATAGACTGAATTTTCCCAGCCTCACATTAGCTAAAGACAGGAACTAAGAGCCACTTTATTTAATGCTAAAATAAATTATGAAGATGAGTAGCTTGTTACCTTTTGAATGCACAAATATCTATATCTTTTCATTCACATAAACCTATAATTTACCTCTCCAATGGCTGGCTATTTATTAATTATACATTGTATGTACATATAAATTATATGGCAGAAGTAAAATTTGTGATGCTGGAGCTAATTAAGGTATCTTTTATTTTATACCTATTCATTGAAAAAATGCCTCAAGTTATTCAGACTGTCTCCTTTATTTGATACTAGAACTTAGACCCCAAAGGCATAATCAAACAGGTAGTAGTAATTTTAATCATTAGGATTAATGATGACAACAGAGCTAGAGTGTAAATTGCTACTCTGTGTAAGTTGAAATAGTATAAAAAGAGTTATGCTGGCAACTGAATTCAATAATGTTGTAAGGCTATACACTTAATGTATTTAAAGTTGAAACAAGTTAAGAAATATAAAAATAAGCATGTATTTTCAAAAACCAAGTAATAAATCAGATTTATATCTTAAATATGGCTGACTGCTCAAGACCCAAAACAACCCTTTCAGTTCCCAAATTTTCATGGACAAAATCAACTTTTAGATTTATATGGGCCTTGAAGAAAGCATGTTTCTCAATACTCAAATCAGGGATTAAGATCAGGTACCGCCACAGAGACCAGTGCGCAAGAGAAGAAATAGACTGTAACCAGATAACCTTCCTTTGATCTCTTGTGGAGGGCTTTTTAAAACCCCTGTCAAACTGAATTTCAGAATCACTGGCCAGTAGCAACTGCCTTTTCCCCCGTGTGTTTCATCCTCCTGAATAGTAAGGTCTATTCAGTTCCTATTCTGTCATTGTATATGGGATAGCAGGTATAGAACTTGTCCTTTTAGTGCACAGGCCACTGGACAAGGAGGTGTCATGTAAAACATGATGAACATCATTGCACTTCTATCTTATAACCACCTGTGTAATCACACTTTTTCTTACCATTCCATGGTAGCTGTAGACACCAGGTGTTGAAGAAGAAAGGCGCCTAGATCCCTGACTCTCTACTTGGAACAAAGGCACCAGGAAAGTTGCTCAATCTATATCATATTATGACACAGACTAGAATAAAGCCTCGTTTTCGTTAGCCACTGAGATGTTTTTGTTCTTGGTTATCAGAGCTAGCAAGCATACTCTGAGTAATGTCCTTTCTCTAGTAAAATATAAGCTTCTAGACTTCAGAATAAAAAAGTAGCACCCTCCAGCCACTATCAAAGAACTTAGTACTTTGTACTTAAGGACAGACTCAAGTAAAACAATGAATGAAGAGAATAATGAATAAATAATGATGAAATGGTTCAATTACCCTCTGGAGGATCAGGCATGAAAACCCCATTTGAAAAATAAGATCAGTTGCTTTTTGCATGCACTGGAAATGTAGAGCAGGGAGCTTAAAATAATATTTTTATCTTCCTTTGTATCTGACTTTAGTGCCTGCTTGGAAAAACCTTTGCTGTCAGTTTCAACAGCCCATTAAAAATAACTGGTATCTGACCTAGTTTGATCTCCAACTAATAGTGTTTGTTACTGAATACTGTATGTCAGTGTGAGTGTGTTTGCAGTCAAGTGTAAACAATGAGAACTCTTTGTTTCTGGGCAGCTTTCCTGTTAGCCTTTCTCTAAGTGGAGCATGGAATTTAGTGTGCCCTCTTTTAGCCACAGTGGTGTTGTAGGATACAAGGGTTGCCTTGGCAACTCCATCTAATTTAAGCAATAAGACAAAACAGAGCATGTTTTATGGGACAATTAATGCATGTTTTGGAACATTGCAACCTGATGTTATTTTCTGCCCAAGGTGTTTATTAATAGTCCTATAAGGCATTTTGCAACCCACACTGACTATTCCGATAAAAAATGGAAACATTCATTTTAAAAATGCAATTTCAGCAAGAACTCTGTTTTAATTACTTTTAAAAGATGTTTCCAGTTTAAGAAATAGAATCTGTGATTATTAGCTCACATTGGACTGGACCCTGACTAGGACAGAGTACAGGTACATTTTGAGGTGTGATGCTACTTTTAAAAAAACAGTCTGTTGCCCAACTGGTGTGGCTCATTGGTTGAGTATCAACTTATGAACCAGAAGATCATGGTTCAATTCCTGGTCAGGGCACAGGCCCAGGTTGTGGCCTCAATCCCCAGTGGGGACCATGCAGGAGGCAACCATCCAATGGTTCTCTCTCATCATTGATGTTTCTATCTCTCTCTTATTCTCCATTCCTCTCTGAAATAAATAAAAATATATTTAAAAAAACAAAAAGAAACAAAAAGAAAACAATCTGTTGATGTCATAATTTTTGTTACATTCATATCTAAAAGGAAAACATCAACCAAAGGGCTATAAGGCATTCTGACTAGCAAGGGAATCAAGCTGTGTATAAGTGAAGAACTATAGTAATAATTAAGACTAGAATCACATATGGTGGGGTATATATTTAAAAAGGTGACAATAAAGTTTGAAAGTCATGATGTCCCAAGGGACCTTTTTACAAATATATCAACAGCCCCAAGATAACAACATATATATCAAGCATAAATTGGACAAGAAAGAATGGTCATAGCAACATGAATTAAGGTTTTTATTCTTAGAAAAGTAAAGATAAATGTCTTCCATGTATACCCAAGCTTTCATCCTTGGTCCTCAAAGTAGATGTCACCTGTCACAGCCCACTGTGTTCCCAATCAACCTCTATTTGCTTGAAGTTCTTTGCCATCACCAGCTGACCAAAATTTATAATCTCTAACTCCTGTTTTCATTTCCAGGTAGGAATGAACCCACACTCTGTTATTCTTTGCTTCCTAGATGTGTCCTAATCAGAAAAAGATGTCTGATATAGAATGTGCAGGTTTCTATGCAATTTAAGGAAAGTGGGGTTTCTTACTAGAGAAGTTTGGAAATTATTGAGGCAGAAATTATCAATACAATTTTTTCTTAAGAACAAAATAAAGCACTTATCTTTCTTTGGATATCAAGATATGTGACTACGGATCAAGGTTCTATCTAGTTCAGTGGCTCTTAATGGCTTATGTGAGCTATATCTCCTAATATGCTAAAATATATTGTATTTGTGGAGTAGGTCAAGACAAACTTGGCTTACAAAGTTGAGAAAGGGAGGAGTATTTGAATAGCCTTTCTGGGTAATTGTAGATGTTTTTCTTTGCTATAATATCAAAATATGACCAAAAGGTGGTTGCAATGTAGAATCTGAAACCATATGAGTAAATGGCTTGCTTTAACCTTCTTACACTTAAATCTATTTATCCACTTCACATTTTGAATGGATTTCTTTACTCATGCCTGATTTTGTAACAAAATGTTGTGATCATTTCAAAAATATTGGTTCACTGAGCGATGCTGATTTTTCAAATGTTAACACATTGATTATACAATATCAAAAGAATCACATTTACTTATATTGCTACTAAGCTTCTAGATAAATCTTTATATTGAGAAAAGCTACAACTACTATTGTCCTTCTATATGCCACAGTAATGTCTAATGTCATTTCATCAACTTTTAAAGTGGCATGTATTCAAGGGTAGAGATTCAATACAATTCATAATTTATAACAGATTCATCAAGGGCATTTTTAAGAGAAACTGGTTTTCTTTTCTTTTCTTTTCTTTTCTTTTCTTTTCTTTTCTTTTCTTTCCTTTTCTTTCCTTTTCTTTTCCTTTGCACTTATTAGTACTGCATGGCCATGAAGAATACAATGACCAGTGATGCAATTTAGTGCCACTGCTTTGTGTTGTGCTAAAAGGCCAACAGCGTCATAGTAAAAGGGGCTAATAGCAACTACATATTACTATGAATATAGTTTTGACCTTATAGGGTCTCAAGGGTCTGTGGAATGCATTTTGACTGTGACTACTCTAGATTAACATTTTGCAGAGAGATGAACCTAAATTGACTTGACTTTTGTAAATGACTACTGAATTTGCAAATGCAATAGTTATAAAATTTTCAATACTCTTCTAACAGAGGAGACCATATTTAATGCAAGACAGTTAATTGTAAGAAGGAATTTCTAGACTCAGCATGTGGAAAAATTTATTTTTCCTTGAAGAATAATAAGTTTTCATTACAGTAATATTGAATATTTCTGTGATGTGTTTACAGGGGTTTTTAAGGCTTTAAAATATATCTTGTATTAGTTGAATTGTTCATTTTTTTAACAATTCTGTGTCAATTTCATTATCCCTATGATATGGTCCTTTAATACGTGCCTCAGAGTCTTCCTATGTATACATTTGCTACCTTAAATTTTTTAAAAAGGGCATTGTCTTCTGGGTGGGTTATTTCTTCCTCGGTATTTTCTAGACAAGTTCTCAGCTTTTCTGTTTTCTTTGAAAATGGGTCATGCATGTTATATGTTTTAAGCAGCCTTGAACAAAGTGTTTGTGTTCTGAGAACACTGCTGATATTTTAAACCATGGTATCTGAAAACTGTGTCATAGACACTGAGTCAGAATAACAAAATCAAAACATTTCCAGTTCTTGAGCTTCTGTTATTGTGAAAAGAAGCAGGAAGGTTAGAGACAAGATGATATTAACAGAAAGTGAGTATATATCTCATTGGAAACAAAATAAATTCCATGTGAGTTTGCTTGGGAGCTTCAGCAGGTATTGGTGTTGGTAACAATCGATGCTAAAGATGTTGAGGTAGGATTTTTGATGATGTTGGCTTATAGAGAAATGAAAAAAGACTCGGGTTCTTTGGACAAATGTGGCTTATGGGTTATAGGCAGAGCCCAGCAGACTCTAATGAGCTGTCAGTTAGCCAGCTAGTCAGCATTCTCAGAATGCCAGGTTAATACAAACAAAGAATTAATAAATATCTGGAAGGCTTAGCATGACATCTCTCAAGGTTGCTTTGCTCAATGGAGCAAAAGCAAAATCATTTAGCATCTATTTTCTCACCTCAGAGTTATATGAGCTAACTGAAAAGATTAAGTTACTGCTGGGAAGATATAAAGCATTAACTCATAGTTTTTCAACACAGATGTGGGCTATTTAGTATGATTTGGGAGGTCTACATTCTGCTTAAACATATTAAGAGAACCTGGAAAGTGATGTACTTCATAGAAAAGAGAGGTTATACATTCATGAAAAAAAAAACAACACCACACATAAAGAACAGATAAAGACATAATTTTGTGTAGAAGTTCCATCCCCCTCCTTTCACTAAAGGGAAGAGCTATTATTTTCTCACTAGAGAAGAAGATAGTTCTATGTCTTAGTTCAGTATAGGTGCCATCATAAAAATGTCTATGTTTAAATAAACAAGTCCATATCATTTGAATCATAAAGTTGGCTACATAGGAATAATGAAAGGATTCATTATCCCTTTTACTTGGTAGGAGGAAAAGGGATCTACAGACTAGTAATTTGATTAAACTGAAAATTAGATCATCTGTGTTCAGTAGCCTTTCCTCTTAAAACTACATTTGCTCTATTTTGTAAATGCCTGAAAGAATGGTAAGACATGTAATTTGCTCATGCAAATAATCCCTGTATGTAAAAATTCACTGAAGGCTGGATGCAATAAATAATCATGAACAACTCTAACAATAACCAAAGTATAATCCTACTATTCTATGTAGACTAGTTCTCTACTAGTAGCAGTTGCTAAATTTAAAATGATATGGACACTACCAGAAATGCTAGCCTCTATTGGTTTACAGTAAATATCTAGCTTTTCCAAACTTTATTTTAAAATGTTTGATATATCATTACAGTAAGTTGATATACCATTACAACAAGTTTTATATACCTTACAATAAGAAACCTTTATCTAGAATGTGTTTACATTGGAAAAAAAATTGTATTAGAGTTGACCTTGTTTTTAAGGATTTTACAATACTGTTGATAGGATAGGCAAAACAAAGAATAAAGACCATATATACTTACTGTATTATATGGTTAGTGACAAAGAGATAATAAAAAAATAAATTCAATAAAAATTCTGGTTATTTTGTGTTTTGAAAATAATCGAATCTGAGTCATAACATTTTAGTACTGAAAATAAATTAACGGAAAATCTGCATCAAATTATTTATTCAAATGAAAAAAAGTAGGAAATAAGGTTAGAAAACATGACCAACATTTTATAACTAGAGAGAGATGTAAATTACTGGTACTTCCATTCAAATCTTCTGAATCCCTGTGCTATTTTTTTCTTCACCACACTAAGCTGCCCAATCATATGTTATGTGCACTTTCATCAAGCAAGGCTTCATTTCGAGCCATGAAACTAGATAATTTGAAATGAATTTCAAAAACTGTTTTGAGCAATGTATTGTGCTATTAAGGGACAGTTTTAAAAGCCATTCTGTTGAGTGCATCCACTGCTATAAATGTTCAAACTTTCCCAAATCACCTGTATGAGCCCATTTGTACAACTGGCAACTACCAACCCTGGAAATGATTTTGCATGAATCTGTGTATAGTGAAATAATTGCCTAAAAAAGAGGCAGAAAATTAAAGAATTGTAGGGTAACATTTAAAGAGATATGTTTTGGGATCATCCTAATAAATGAAATTCATTGTTGTGAGATTTTACAAATACTCCTGTCAATATTACTTACCCATAGAAAAGAAATCATTGCTTGCCTTTATAGCATAAACCTCTAGTGCACTTGCAATCTAATCTAAGAAAGACATGCTCATTAGTGGCTCATTACTTAGCTGGATAATTGCTGTTCATATCAGTAACACAAATCACAGAAAAAACTTATTAAAGTAAGCTATTAATTTTTTTTTCCTGACGAGCTTCATTATAGAGTATCTTCTCCTAATTAATGTAATCAGTACCATAAAAATCCAAGATGAAAGAGAACTATTAGGTCATCTGCATTCAACTACCTGAAAAGAGAAAGGCTAGTCTCTGCAATGGCCAGTCCATTAATCTCAAACAAGGAATCTCATCAACTGTACTATAAATAACTGCTTCCCTTTCAAGAAGCCCTATCTATGCCATTAAATCACTTTCCTCCTGGGACATTTCCTTGGATTTCTTTAAAAAGCAAATAGGAGCTAAAGTTCAGATCAAATCCTCCATATGAAATTTTTAATGCCTTCTCACTAACCCCAATGTGAAGCCCCCAAATCGTGAGATAGAAAATCTAAGCTATTTCCTTTGTATTGCCTTTGAACACTGTGACCCCTCGCTATCTTTCCAGTTTTGGCTTTCTAGTATTGCCTGTGCTCTTCATTTGGATCCTTAGTTTCAGATAAGCCTTTCTAATCATTCACTCTCCAAAAAGTTTTACAAGTTTCTCTGGTTTTGCTTCAGTGCATGACATTCTCAGTTTAGGATGCCAGACTCATTCCTTGCAACTTCACAAATGTGAAGGAAATTTCAGACTTTGCTAGGAAGTTAGAGTAGAAAATCTCAAAACCCACTTCTAGTTCTCAGATATTATTATTTTATTTCTTATTCATCCCTAACATGACAGCTCTCATTCAGTTCCAGATCAAATAGATCTAGAAAGAGCCACGTAATACAGACATGAAAAAACTTATACGCTAGCTTTAATTATTGGGCAGTTCCAGCATTATCTGTGGCTTCCCTGAATATTCAACAATAAGACCAACGCACCAATAACAGAAAACATTTTTGAAAGTTCATAAGTGGTTTCTATTGAAGTCATATTTGTAGGCGATGTGTGTGCAAGGACGTGTAAAGTGGGAATTATTAAGCAGGGCAACAACCATGAAACAAAGAGCTGGACTGAGGTTTAAAGATACTACAAAAATATCTAGTACCACAAAGGACAATGTGTTCATGATGCAGGAATGTCTTCCAGGTTGTAAAGATCTAGCAGATGTTCAAAAAGTTAGGTACAATCAGCCCAGCCAGTGTGGCTCAGTGGTTGAGCTTGGACACATGCACCACGAGGTCACTGGTTTGATTCCTGGTCAAGGCACATGCTGGGGTTGCTGGCTTGATCCCCAGCAGGGTGTGTGCAGGAGGCAGCCAATCCATGTTGATGTTTTTCTCTCATTGATGTTTCTATCTCTCTCTCCCTTCCTCTCTCTCTGAAATCAATAAAAATATATTTTTTAAAATTTATGTACAATCAAATGGTTGAACTTTGTTTATAACCAGTAATAATGGGTTCTGAAAAAGAAATTTTTGCTAAAAAGATAAATTTAAAAATAGCTAAAGTTATAAATATCCAATAGATAATAAATACTATTAGAAAATCCACACATAGTCATGCCTTAGTGGAACAATGTAACTAGAATCAAATTATTCATTTGAAATACAGAGAAGGTACTAGAATTTTGGATACCAGTACTAGTGGTCACTAAAGAAAAGGCATGATCAAGAAAACATATACCCAGTGATGAGAAAAAAGTCAATATATGTTACAAAAGTTAATTACCCAGACTGCAAGGACTCAGATTTAATTCCAAGCAAGCATAAGGTAAATATGAGGTACTATGTATAAGTATTGAGCATTCTACACAAACATGTAAGTCCTGGGCCTGTAAGTACTAGATGATACTTAAGCAGAAAAAAAAAGGACACAAAAATTTAGCGACCTGGAAGTATGCAGAGTAGTGTGCTAAGCCTGATAGAACTAACTTGGTATGTCTGTTGGTAAGTCTCTTGGTATAGAAGCTATTAATGCTGCTCACCGATTTCTGGTTCTCTATTTTCCAGTGCATAATAGGACTATATATCCTTGCCATGTTTGAAGTTAGTTGTGGCCATGTAATTTGCTTTGGCCAATAAGATGCAAGTAGAAGTTTTAAAAACTAGCATACAAGTCTTCATAGTCCCATTTTTCTGTTGGGAGAATCATGAATATCCAGATAAGAGGCTTCTCTTAACTAGGGTCCCTTAGTAAAGACCACATAATCTAGTAAGTAGAACTCTCTGCCAACCCAAGACTGACAAGAAATAAAGTTTTGCTGTTTTAAGTCACTGAAACTAAGGAAATATCTCCTGCATAAACTATTTCATCCTGAATGATATATTTGGCCTGGGGGAATCTGTTAGAATGCATCCATTTCTTCATTATACCTATTATATGATAACATGGCAAAGTATTCGATTGCTACTCTTCTATGCTTAAGAACTTTACCTTCTCAAAGAAAGGATGCTTATCTTCCCTATATTGGGACCCCTAGGGTCTAGCACAATACCTGGCATTTAGTAAGATCACCAATGCATTTTTGTTGAAGGAAGGGGAAGAGGAAAATAAATGAAGAAAGGGTTGATGCAAGTCTCCTGGGCTCTTCTTGCTGATTGTGCATTGGAGATAGGCTGATCCATTCCAGAGAGTAAGAGTAAGCAGGGAGATTTTATGAAAAGTTCTTTTTATATACTCAGTATTTTGCTTTGGAGGTTCCTATTTTAACTAGTTGCCTCATCTGCATCACCAACAAACCCCCAGAGGCTGCTATGCTGCTGGTCTGATGACTATGCATCAAGTAGCAAGAACCTAGATTTCAGTAAAATATTTGTTGTTTCTCAGACTACAATCTGGCTCTGAAGTAAAAAAGAGAAAGAGCTCGATTGAATTTCTTATCCAAACCTGGTCAAGCTGAAATCAGCGGCCCAAACACAAGACTGAAAACAACTCCTGATTATCTCAGAGAATGAATGGTATTCCTGGATTCTCACAGGTCAAGGGAGAGGAGCTGGAGGGCGAGAAAATGTCTTTGAATCATATCAGTTTGTTTTTTTGTTTTGTTTTGTTGTTTTTTAACAGTTCTGAACTTACTTGGTAGGTAGAACATTCACAGTTCACTTGAAGCTAAATTGATCATTTGATCACTGTGTTTTCCAAGTTGACTCTCTTTGTACTTTTCATTTTTTCAAGTGGTTTCTCAGAAAGACAGTGGATTAGATGTACAGAGTTTTGTTGGCATAATGGAAAAGAAAATCCATTTTGTGACCAGTTTGATCTATAATAATTAGTTTCACAATTATTATCCAAAAATGTCTTTGAATAATTAATTGGATAATGTGCATGTAGGTTTGAAATTACTTCCATTAAAAGGTTAACATGTGTTAGATGTCATAATTATGATATGTGCTAAAGGAGTTTAAAATAACAGATTAGCATAACTTTTGAAGGCAATTGCAACATAATGGAATTAAAACTGGATTGAAATTCAAAGTCTGTCTGCATTGAATTTTTTGATGAGTGTCACTTATCTTTAAAAGGGGATTGAGAGATGGAGCTTAGTCCAGGGGAAATATAGAAAATTCTAAAAGCATTGAAACTGGGCCTGAAATTATGGTTGGCCAAGTAATAATAGTGGAACCTGAGACAAGCCAGGCTGCCTGAACCTCAATTTTCTCATATATAAAATAGTGAGGATACCTACTTTTCAGGACTTCTGTGAGAATAATATATATTTATAAAGTATCTAGTGAAGTGTATGCACAATGCAAGCATTTAATAAGTAGTCTCTTATAATAAACTAGAGGCCCAATGCATGAAATTTGTGCAAGAGTAGGACTTCCTTCCCTGGCTGCTGGCACCTGCTTCCTTCTGGCACCCAGGACCTGGGCTTCCGTCGCAGCTCCAGCTTCATCCAGAAGGTCGTCCAGAAGGATGTCCAGATGGACATCCAGTTTAATTAGCATATTATGTTTTTACTAGGGGCCCGGTGCATGAAATTCACTGAGGGTGGGGGGTCCCTCAGCCCAACCTGCCCCCTCTCACATACTGGGAGCTCTCAGGGGATGTCCTACTGATGGCTTAGGCCTAAGCCACAGTATGGCCTCCCTTTGTGGGAGGCAATCGGGCTGATCAGGGGAAGGCACCAGCCCCATCACCCTGCTGCTGCAGCCACTGCCAGTCACCACAGTCACCAAGGTGTTTTCATCAATACGGACTCCAGACCCTTCACCAAGAAAAAATGACAACTTTCTTTAGGCATTTTCAAGATGTGTCTTTCATAGGATATGCATTTCTTTATTTATTTTTTTTATCCTCACCTAAGAATATGTTTCCATTGACTTTTAGAGAATGTGGAAGAGAAAGGGAAAGACAGAGAGAAACATCAAAGTGAGAGGGACACTTTGATTGGTTGCCTCCTGCATGAGCCCTGATCTGGGCCCCCGCCAGGGAGGAACCTGCAACCTAGGTACATGCCCTTGATCAGAATCAAACCCTGACCCTGCTGTCGGCAGGCCAAGGCATTATCCACTGAGTCAAACCGGCTAGGGCAGGATATGACATTTCTTAGCCCTCCAGCAGCGGACCTTCGTTTTTTTCTCCAGAGGTGTGGTGGAAAAACCCTAGATCATCTTTTTGGATTCTTATTACCCAAGTTACTAAGAATATTACCAGTGGCATACAGGAAGCTTAGCCAATGTACAGTCAGAAAAGGTGTTTCCTCTATAGTTCACACCAATCGCGGGCTGGGCCCTGCCCAGGCCTAAAGCCTCTGGCTGAAGCTTTAGGCCTGGGCAGGGGCCCTCCAGCTCCCTCTGGTCACCGGCTCCGCCCATGCCCAGGCCTGCCCAGGCTGAAAGCCTCTTGGGCAGGAGCGGACCCCTGCTCCCTGCGATCCAGCTTCCTGCGATCGATCACAGGCTCCACACCTGCCTAAGGAAAGCCTCCGGAGGCTTTCGGCCTTGGGCAGGAGTGGACCCCCAGCTCCCTGCGATCAGGAGCGGACCCCCAGCTCCCTGCGATCAGGAGCGGACCCCCAGCTCCCTGTGATCGATTGCAGGGGGTTCACTCCTGCCCAGGCCTTACCTCACAGTGACCTGGGTGCCAGGATGTTCCTGGGACACAGGCCCTGGGCGCCTATGTATGCAAATTAACCGCCATCTTTTTTGGGTTAACTTGCATAGTCACTCTGATTGGCTATGGGCATAGCGAAGGTACGGTCAATTTACATGTTTGTCTATTATTAGGTAAGATTATTATAGATAATCATTATCATGATTTGTATAGAAATTTTTATTCTATTTTTACACTAAATTTTCGATTAAATAATATATAATACGAATAATTTATTTAAATTAAAACTTATATTTCTGCTAGAGTACACATTATTAAAGTAATATATTAGTCATGTTGCTATTTCATGAGATGAGTTTTTATTGAAAATAGTAATCACTATTATTAATGAAACATCTGCTTAGTATGCTTAATGTTAAGGTAAAATTAGATAATCCATATGAAACTTCTTTTATAAGTATAAAATATGATATGATCGACCTTGTACAAAGGATCTAGGGTTCTGCTTTTATTCAAGTTGGGGAGATAGGGCTAAAGCGTAACAGAAAAATTTAAAGTGTGGCAGGAGGGCAATCTAGTTGCCCAAATAGTCAGTTCCCAAAATCATCCAAGATCTTTAAAACAAAGCAGCCTCGGTGTGGGGAGGCAGTCCGGCTTTTTATCTAGCCCTGTTTCTGGCAACGTGTTGACTGGAGATGGCCCTGTTGAAGTGGACGCCTTGGCAATCTAAGCTTCAGTAGGGCACATGAATTACAAAACAGAAATAAAACTGTCAAGGTTTATACCACAGGGACACTATGCTCAAAGTTAGAGATTTAAAGATAAATATCACTGGCACCCTGACCTTGAATAGAAATGGAATATCTAATGTAGGAGGCAGACACCAGGTTTAACAGTAAGGTGAATTCTGAGGGTTCTTATGAAAAAAAAAATGTGTGCTGAAGCAAGAAAGCATTCATTCATTGTTTGTTTCTGTCTTTTCATTCAAGAAAAAGAGGTGACATAAATTCATTCTGGAGTGAGCAATGCAGGGGTCAGATACTTGTTAGAATCCAATGACACTTTATTCTTGAAGGACAAGTATGAGATTTTTTTTACATGGACACCTGTGAAATGTTCCATGAAGCAGGAACAGCACAAGCAAAGGAGCAAGAGAACAGGCAGGCCCAGTATGCTTGAGGAACTCAAAACTGTGCTTTACTAACAAACTGTAAAGTGCAAGTTCAGAAAAAGTGGGAGGTTAGGTAGATGTGATTAGTGGGAGCAAAATCATCTTGTCTATATACAAAGACACTAGAGCGTTCTAGAAAGATTTTTGCAAGAGAAAATATAACTGGTGTGTGGGGTGAGAAAATGTGGATTAAAACATAATTAAACCCAAAATAAATAGGAGTAAGAGTAGCAAAAGCAATTATCTATTTTATGTTTTAATTAAGAGAATTAAAAGATCAGAAAATAAATGTATGGCAAAATTGAAATGAAACCATCAAATATAAAATGAGATGGGTTTAAAAATAAATGTTAGAAATTAAAAAGTAATAACATGAATGTAGTACAAAAGTGAAGAAGCTTGAGGAAAGCCATATTTAAATGACAAAAAAAACACCACAACACTCACAAACAAAAATAGAATATGAGAGAGAGATGAGTAAAGGAGGGAAAATGAAAATTTCTAGATACAACCCAGGAATGAGAATTTGTAAGAGTTCTCAGAGCTACTCAACATTTCTTCCTGAGAGCTATTTTATCACAACCCACACCACATAACCCTCAGAGGCAGACATGGATAACTTCCCAGCCAGACCCACTCAGCAAGCAGTTCCTTAAGTGGCAAGCTGACAAAGCCACTATCTGAAAAGGTGAAAACATGAGTTTGTATCACAGAACTGTTAGGACAGTTTCTGAGTTACCAAAGCAACCACCAGTCTAGGCTGAAAAGACATCCTGGTTTGTGGCTACCTGAGAATGCTTTCTATTCAGAATAGTACTGGCAATGGCAGTTTATACTACTCTTTGTAATGGTTTCACATGACCCATCTAAATGGGCAACAAAGACCTCACCCAGCTGTGGAGGAATTTTTCAGCAAGAAAGACCCTCTATGAAGGGCCAAGGGGAAATTGTATACTGCCTATTATTCATCAAACTTGCTGGAATACTCCAGGAAGATTAAAACTTTGGACCCATCAAGTGTATAGACACAAATTCCACTGGAACTAAAGACAGACAGGAATTTGCTAATCATCTAGAGCTGGAAACAAAGCTTCTAAATGAGATCTGGGGTCCCACCCATACCTCTGTCCATCTGGCCAGAGTGCCTTGTGAGGATAAAACAATAGGTGCTACGGTGGGAATTTGAGGCAAGACAGTGAAGGAGGCCTGCTTCAGTCATAAAACAGCCTATGATAAATGCTCTTTGATGATAATCTGTGGGGTGTTTCCCCTTCCAGGAGCATTAAAAGAATCAAGGTCAATCACAGTCTTCACTTAAAACCAAAATCATTAGGTCACCAATTGTACTTCCTTACAGAAAGTAATTGATAGAAATGGATTCTTCCTCCCATCGTATTTTCTAATTTACTCTTCTCAATAAGGGCACAGAACAAAGACGTAGAAGCTAGAAATGTTTCTCCTTACTGCATAATGACATTCGAGTGTGCCGACCTCTTGACCATGATGTATATGTCTAATGATTTCAAAATTACTTTTGCCTGCTGAGTTGTACATTTTAGCCTGGGACTAACTAATTATCATTTTAAACTGAACAGATTATGTAAATGAATGTGAATGATAGCTTTTTCTTTTCTTTGTGTATAGCGTGAGAGGCCGGAATTGTTCCTCAAATAAAATAAATTAAACATCTGTGTCCAGGAATCATCTCAGTGTTAAAACACTTGTTTTCTCATAAAGCTGATTTTATGTATAAAAAACAAATCCTTCAGAGAAAGATGGATTTGAAGGACAGGAAATTCCCACTCCACAAAACTAGCTCCTGTTTTGGCTTTTGCTTTTCTCCCAGATTTGTCCTTTCGGTTAAGAATTGTCCCTGGTGATTGTTTAAAAATTGAAATCCATTGGTATTGGGGGCATGTTTACCTTGATAAGGGATGGTTTATCAAATCCTTTCCTCTGACAAGACAGGGGTATGCTCAGTGAGAAGGTGCAGGCCCTGAAAACAGCACCAAAAGAACAGAAAATGTGTGTGAGAGTGAAGGGACAGAGAGGACTGGAGGCAGTAAGAAGAAAATTAAGTTTCTATCGGAATGTTAGTCTTACATTTGACCCTATTCCTGCAGGTATAGAATACAGATACATAAAACACAAACTAAACGTGGAATGGGATGTCCAAGAAGAAGTGACTATTATTTCTCCCCGACTCCTGAGCATCAAGTATGAATTATGGTTGGGGAAATCACCTGAATGTTTAAGCCTGCTCCTCTCTTCGCTGCCTCTCCACTTCCCTGCAACAGCAATTAATCTCCTGGCTTTTAGAAATTGACTTGGATGATCAGACTTGATAACCACCTGATTTTCTTCTGATCCTACAAACCCTCAGGAAAGCTCAAGCCACAGTATGCCATGTCTCTTATTTTTATAGTTGACTATCTTCTCCTAGGTCAGATGCAAACTCAGAAGAGAAAGCTGCTGTCACTTGTTCTCTCTCTCTCTCCTTCTCTTTATCCCCTTTTCTCTCTCTCTCTCTCTCTCTCTCTCTCTCTCTCTCTCTCTCTCTCCCTCCCTCCCTCCCTCCCTCCCTCCCTCTCTCTCTCTCTATCTCTCTTTCTCTCTCTCAAAAACACAGACTTCTACAATGGTTTTGAATAGCTTTCAAAATCTCTTTCCAATGAAAACTGGATTATCTACATATAAATTAATTTCTACTAAGTAATAAAGGAAAGGAATTTTAATTACTAATATAAGATTTTAAGAATTGAAATAAATTTAAATGTACATTCATTCAATGGAGAGCCATACCATTTTCTCAAAAAAAATCACACTCTAGTAGATATGTTCAATATTTTGTCCACTTAAGATGTACCTACACATTAAGCTAAAAGCAGTGGATGCCACAGTGAATTCACTGAATCTTTCAGAATGCTTTTGACATGCTTGACATAAATTAATACCATAACAGACATGATTGCTAAACTATCTAAGCATGAAACAAAATTCATTTAATTTTTCTGAATGAGCTTATGAAGCAGGAGTCCTTAAACTGTCCTCACTCTACATTTTGACATAGGAGACACTATTCTATTTGAGGTCCATAGGCAATTATAAACCATGGAGCTTCCAGTTAAGAGCCCTCATTTTTAACTATTTATTACAAGAGGAAAATTTTAAGACAAAGTGTTTCTGGAAATCCATGTTCTACTTTGGCCATATTCAATGCACTTATAAAGACATTTCTCCAAAGCTTACATTAGCCCACTTTATTGATTAGACTTTTTCTCACTTCTACCAAAGATTCAACAGATATGACAATAGGGCAGGTACAAACATGTAGAGAACACATATAAAGTTAGAATTGTACCTTAGAATGATAATCTTTTAAAAGAAGGTTTTCAGTGTGAACAAATTAATGCCTGCAAATGTTGGAATCTACTTTCAATAACTTGAAGACCAGATACTTTCAGGATGACTGAAACTTATCTCTTACATACTTCCTCTCCTCACTTCAGATTGTGGACAGAAAAGAAATTGGGACAGTAATAATTCATAAAGGCATATGGTACATAAACTGTAACCAGACCACAAATAGGTATAGCTTCAACTCATACTTGATCACCTTTTATTTCTCCCAAGAAAGTGTCTGTACTTCCTTCAGGTCACAGATGGTGTAATGTTTACCTAGAAGCAATGATTTACAAACCACAGTTTTAGACTTAAGACTCATCAGTACCTGAACTAGGCTAAAGGAAACGACAGGCATACCTCGAGATATGGTGATTTTGTTTCAAGATCACCATAATCAAGCAAGTGTCACTTAAAGGGAGTCATAATCTTCTTGTTGGTGGAGTGTCTTGCCTTCATTTTGTAAAAACACACACACACACACACACACACACACACACACACACACACACATCTTTGAAGAGGAATAAAGCAACACTCAATAGAAGGAGGTATGCCTGTACACAGAGTAAATGGGTGGGATGGCACAGTTTTCTGTTCTACATTGGGAGCCTATGCCTGTGGGGTAATCACAGGAACTAAAATGCAGCTTGAGAAACCTGGGCACTGAACACCAGAAAGTAAGACTGAAGGAAAAAGGCAATCATTAGGCAAAATAGCCAAGCCACTTTCTTTAGACTTTCACCTCAAAATAACACCAAGCAGAGACCTCTTCTGAGAATAACTCATCTTTTCCCATGCTGGGTTAACAAATACAACAAATAGGAAAATTAAGCCCACAGAAACATCCTATATAATAAAGAGGTAATATGCAAATTAACCCTCACAAGATGGCTGCCTATGACCAGGCTGGCAGGGGGCTTCGTGAGGGATGACCACATGACTGAACAAGCAGGCTGAGTGGGGCGACCAGGCTGGCAGGGGGGTTAGTGAGGGGTGACCAGGCTGGCAGGGGGGTTAGTGAGGGATGACCAAACGGCTGAACAGCAGGCTGTGTGGGGTGACCAGGCCTGCAGGGGAGCCATGAGGGGTGACCAGGCTGGCAGGGGGAACAGTTGTAGGTGATCAGGCAAGCGGGGGGGGGCAGTTGGGGGCAACTAGGGGTGACCAGGCCATTGGGTGGGGGGACAGTAAGAGGCAACCAGGCTGGTGGGAGGGGCAGTTAGAGGTGACCATGCCAGTGGGGGGGTGCAGTTGGGGGTGACCAGGTCAGCAGGGGGCAGGGTAGTTAGGGGCGACTAGGCTGGCAGAGGGGACAGTTGGGGGCAACCAGGCCAGCAGAGGGGGGCAGTTGGGGGCGACCAGGCCAGCAGAGGGGGGCAGTTGGGGGCGACCAGGCCAGCAGGGGGGGCAGTAATGGGTGACCAGGCTGGCGACCAGGCTGGCGGGGGGGAGGAGGGGGCAGTTAGGAGCGACCAGGCAGGCAGGCAGGTGAGCAATTAGGAGCCAGCAGTCCAGGATTATGAGAGGGATGTCCGACTGCCAGTTTAGGCCCGATCCCCGAGATGGGTCCCGGATTGGCGATGGTGCAGGCTGAGCTGAGGGAACCGTCCCCTGTCCCCCTCCCCCATGCATGAATTTCATGCACCAGGCCTCTAATATGAACAATAATAGAGATAAAAAATACCACCACTCTTTTTAGTTTCTGTTGAGGAATGGCAATGTAGTGGTAATATTCACTTGACTTCAACATTACTAAATTATTCTGAGATGGTATATCATTCTCTGTCCTTCAAATGGAAGAGAATTATGATTTAGTTCCTCATAAGTTTTAACATGTTTTGTGATTTGCATAAGGATTTAATCAAGCTTTTCCCCAACATCAAGACTCTCAAGAATGTTGCTCTCCATGGGAAGAACTCTGGCTTTGTGCATTAGACAGAAATTAAGAGAAGAAATTCAGATTGACCTACAAAATTTTCTAATTGCAGTATTCTCTAAACTAACTGTGGGGAAGGGCCATTTTGTTTCCTTTTTGTAACTATCCTACTGTGCCTGTCTAGTATGTAGTTCAAGATATATGCAATGTTTACCATATAAATTCAACATATTCAAACTGACCTAAACCCTCTTTAATGAAATAATTCAACTAATTATGCCTTTGAATAACATGGCAATGTTAAATTGCTATAAATATTTTTAAATTCTTTCAAGTTTTGTATTATACCAATAATGCACAGTTCATGGACTGACACCTATTCAAGGGACAACTATGAAGAGAAATGCTATTCAGAGCTATTTGGTTATCTGCATAAGAATTTTGTCAAACCCTTCTCCAATTACAAGATTCTCCAAATAAAAGTGAGATGAATAAAGGAAATACTACAGTGTGGGGCAAATTATGGTCTTTCGGTAGTTCTATTTGAGTTATTAAACCAGCTTGCCTAGGTTTTATAGTTCATTTTTGTTGTTTTTATTAAATTGCACATTTTAAACCAATTCTTTTAATTGAAATTAAACAAGGCATTTTAGAAGCATCATAGTCTAGGTTAGGTTTGTGTCGACATGGTGCCAGGGATATTAAGTAAGTATAGATAAGTAACAGTGAAACATTAAGTAGGAAAATAAATGAAGTATGTTAGCAAGTATAGTTCAAGAGGAAAAATGAGTGACCATTTGGGAGAAATGTGGAAGAAGGGCGTGTAGATGTCACGGTAATATGAAAATTCAACCAATTCATGGAGATTAATCTCTTCTCTGAAATGCTAAAAATCCTAGGTGGCACCACACAATCTGATCCTTGATTATATATTCCACTCTACTGCTAATTGATTTGTATATGTTATTTTTTTTTCTTCTTTTCAAGCAGATTGAAAGCTTATTAAAAGGCTGGCTTCATGCAATAATATCTTTTTCTTATGACTCCATAGAACTTATGTTAGTTTCTGATCTGCAGGAAAGGGTAAGATTCCAGGCAATAGCCTTTCCACTTTTTCAGCCCCTTTGGAAATATTCTCCTAAAATTTTATTCTGCAATAGCATTTTTGGTTAGAAAACACAGTGGACCAAAACTCTATTTATTTTGTTATTTTTATTTTTTGTGAATCCCCACCAGCGAATATTTTTCCATTTTGTTTTAGAGATAGTTGAAGGCATGGAGAAGAAGGGGGAGAGAGAGAGAGAGAGAGAGAGAGAGAGAGAGAGAGAGAGAGATTGCCCTGACTGGGGCCAGGAATTGAACCTGCAACCAAGGTATGTGCCCTTGACCAGGAATTGATCCTGAGATCCTTTGGTGCACAGGCCTAGGTTCCAACCACTAAGTAACACTGAACACTGACCAGGGCTCTGTTGATTTTTTAAAAATGACTTCCAGTAGTCCTTCTTTTCCTTATCTTCCTCTCCTCCTTCTTAGATGTTGATGCCAACACTTCATTATGTTCGTTTTATAATATTACCTCTAATCTTTCATGGCAATTAAGGGGTGTTATAATCAAGTTTAAGTTTATGAATGAGAAAACTGAAGTTCAGGGAGGTCAAACAACATATCCCTGTTCACACACCTACTATCAGTGTTATTATGAAATATTAAAACAACTCTGTCTGAATCCAAAACCTCTTCTCTTCCTATTGCTCTGTTTTTCCGATAAGCCATGTTAACTTTTCCAACCCCCAATATCTTCTTGATTGAAGGCCTCAGAATTTGAAAACCAAAACATGTGGGTTTGCTTAGATACCCTAAAGCCCATGGTTTCTGATTAAACACTAGATAGTTTGCTTCATCTGTTGTTTATAACCAAAAAGAACAAGTAACCGAAACAGAAACATATGTTACAGAAACTGCCATGCACAACTTCTCCTCTCTTGAAAAGAAGAAGCTTGGCAGGGCTGGTGCACACCTCACTTTATAGAGCAACTTCCTGCAACAACTCGCTCAAGCCAGACGGGTCCTGGCACTACGCATCGCAACACCCAGCCTAGGATGACAAGGGCGATGCTAACATGGCAGAAACCACCCCTGCTTGATAACATGCTAAAATATTTCCTTATCTCAAACCAATTCACTGTATGCTTGAAAAGGAGAAGAGAAAAATCCTACTAAACCAAATTTTAAAAATCAAGAAAAGGCCAAGTTCCATGTCTGATTTCAGCTGACCCTCATTAGAAGGTCATTCCACCAGGATCAATACCCCTAATGCATAACTATAGACATCCACCAATCAATGAAAAGTGATAAAGGAAGCAGAATCAATAAACAGAAGGGCTGGAGAGAGTGAAGAAAGAAAATACAGTGGAAATCCTGGACTTCGCTGAAATGAGAGGTGTGGGAATTGCTTGAGAGCCACATATTTTCACCCTAATCTAAACTATTTCCTCCATCTGAAAAAGTTTGTGTCTTGGCGTCAGTTGACTGTACACAAGGATGGTTAATACCATGGTGTGACTTGAGGACTTGATTGACCTAAAAAGTTCCCTTAAGAAAATTCCATAGTCTGGAATTACATAATAAGAGACTGACTTTGCGACATTAAAGTGTTATGTTCCCTTTGGTCTTTTTAGAAAATGCAAATGCTCCTAGAAGACTAACACATCATTACCAGTATAATATTAATTATATAGCATCAACCATTTAGCAAGTACTTCTTATTAATGTTGCCAGAACACAGTGCAATATTTAGAGCTGAGAGACTGAATATAGAAATGGACAATGGCTAGATCCTATATAGAATTCTGACCCACAACCTTCAGCAACCATCAAGGAAAGCAACCTATTATCTATAGCCAGCCCAGGAAGCCAGCCTGCTGTGAGTCAGACTGGTAGAAAGTCAGATACTCTCTAGGTACCATCCGGGAAGCCAAATAATAGTTTTTTTAACCATCAACTCCAAATGGCCAGGATTTTATTAATAACTGGTCAAACATCCCTGGTTTTGTCCCTGCTTGCAATGTAGAACCAACCAGAGGAAACTAAATATGCACCCCTAACCAATCACATAGGATGCCCTTTTCTAGTTAGCACACCAACAGTTTTCTCTTGCCAACAGCGTCCATTGGGGCATTCCTGAAATCTTCCCTTTACTTTACCATAAAATGTCCTCACTTCTCTGCCTGCCTTTGCCAAAGTGAAAGGGACAGTGGCTGATGCCCTCGCTATAAATAAGTAGCCCTTGCTTGTTCTCATAGGTTGGTCTTCATTTATTTCCACAGGACATACACTAAGCAATCATTGTTTCTATGAAACTCAAATCTAACCAGCACCCTGTATTTGTATTTGCTAATTCTGGCAACCCTACCTACTATATACCAAAAACTGCTATGCGAGTTTCACAGATATTGGTTTTAACTCTCACAATATTCTGAAGTAGATATTGTCATTCTCTAATGGGGTAGCTGAGGTTTAGAGACATTTAACAATATGCGTGAGTGCCAGAATGTGGGGATAAAATCTACACCTGTCAGATGACAAAGCCCATGTCCTTACCACTAGACTACACTTTAACTTTAAACTGGCATTTCTGCAATGAAATTTACACAAGATTTCTGCTTTAAAAGACCTAAATGCTGATCTATGAGCAAGAGAGGGGAAATAAATTGACACATAAGAATCCTAAGTAGAGGGATGCGTTAGATTAGGGAGAGGAAGGAAATGACAATAAGTGAGTGATGTCAATATCCTGTTTCAATAAATTATCTGATGAAAATCCCATTTAAAATAGTTCAAATAACACAAATAATCATGATGGCAATAGCAGAGAAACTTACAGATACTTCCTCTCTCTTCTGTTCCTTGATCACCTTAGACTTATTAAAACAAAATCAGTCTTCAGTTGTCATTATGATAGCTTTTCATCCATAAAGCCTAAACTGAATCTGTTTCCTTCAGGAAAATGTGAAGTTTTTAAAGTACAGAATGACAAAATGTTATTGTTTTCTAATTTTCCTTCTATAAAAAGTGATATGATGAATTTAGGTAAAATGTGGTTTCTAGAAAAATGTGTCTTGCTCCTGATGGCTTGCTTCTTTCATCTAACAATAAAAATATATATAACCCCCCTATGTTCATAGCAGCACAATTTACCATAGCTAAGATTTCAAAACAGCCTCAGTGCCCATCAGCAGATGAGTGGATTAAAAAACTGTGGTACATCTACACAATGGAATACTATGCTGTGGTAAAAAAGAAGGAATTCTTACCATTTGCAACAGCATGGATGGAACTGGAGAGCATTATGGTAAGCCAAAAAAGCCAGTCAGAGAAAGATAAGTATCACATGATCTCATTCATTTGTGGAATCTAATGAACAACATAAACTGATCAACAATAACAGATCCAGAGACAGAAGCATCTATCAGACCATCAAACCTCAGAGGGAAGGTAAGGGAGGATGGGGGTAAGCGGGAGAGATCAACCAAAGGATTTGTATGCATGCATATAAGCCTAACCAATAGACATAGACACCAGGAGTTGAGGGCATGAGTGGGGGGGGGGGAATGGGGGAATAAGGACACATATGTAATACCGTAATAAGTAAAGAACAAAATATATAACCCATAATTTTTCATTTTTATATCTTGGCAACCCAAAATTTGAGTCAAATTTAACTCTGATCTAAATTCTAATCTAAATACTGTGTTTCAGATTGCATACTCTAAACTTCTTTTAAGGTCTTGCATTCTCTTGATATTGCTGTATCTACCTTTCAGTAACTGAATTACACCAATAGTATAATTTAGATTGGCTTATATTTATTCTCCCTTCCCATTTGTGGAATTCCATTTATCTTTTAATATAAAATATGTATATGTGTCCATAACATACAAGAGAGCAATCTCTTCTTCCTATTAATTCAGTCTAAGATATCTCAGGCTTTAAAGCACTGATTTGTACCATTCGATCACATTGAGTCCCTGTTCTTTCCCATCCCTCCAGAGCTTTGTCATAAAGCTCATGTAAAGACCCAGGTCTTGTATAGCCTGCATCCTGCATTCATATAACAGATTCTTTTAAGTATAAAGTTAGGACTTCACATTTATGTCTATTAAATTTTATTTCTGTGGTGTTTCCCAATTGTTCCAGGCAACACCCAACCAATTGAAGAGGTGAAAACCATTTATTTTCTGGGGACTAATATGGAAACAATTTGTCTGTTAATGACATTTTTCTCCAGGGGAAAGTATTCCTTCAGACTCTGCCAGAATCACCTTTTGTTGTGTTGAGCATCTGATTATCATTTGTTAATTTACTTGTATTAATTGATCCATTAATATATATCACTCACAGTTTAACTTAGTTTTCATCTCTTGGAAAGGGCACAGGGATGTTATTAAACTGTCTAGAAAATAAAATCACCTTGGGTCTGTTATTATCAATGTCTGTCATCTTCTAACAAATGTGTATAAATTACCTAATCACAGAGAGGTTGAAATAGAAGATGCAAATATAAATTACTGATATAAAATATTTGATTTTTCCTTAAACCATAATCTTATCAAATATAACTATATAAGAAAGTTAGTTTATGCATGTGAAAATTATAAGAGGTGAGGTGACTAGAAGTCTTGTATATGTGTTTCTAAAGTGTTTATCAAACATAGGTAAACTTGGAATAATTTAGTTCATCTTCCTTCTTCCAGCTGAGATAAATTTTCAGAAAAAATGTATTATGGCTTCGTAAAGAAAGACCGCAATCCTGATAGCTCCCACTATGGCAAAACAAACTTCCCACCAAATCACAGCTTAGTCAATATATAAATCAATGCACAGGTAGTTTGTGTATGGTAAATGTCTAGTATTATCTTTAAGGTTAAGATGGATACAAGAAAAGATAAACATGTGAAACTATTTGTAACGATATAAAGCAATAACAGATGTGTCAAATAAGGGACAAGTCTAAACATACATGTTATAATACTGGGTAGGATCCATATTCCTTCTAGCCTCACATAAAGTCTCCAAATGACATATATTAGAAGGGCATGATTTCTCTCCAAATGTTAAGCTTTCATTTAATAGGTTAGGGGTAAGGAATTTTAATATTTATGACATTCATTCATTGCAGTGGGTATATGTGAAGTTCTTTTTTGAATACTCATCATGCTTTCTCCCTTCTTCTTAGGTAACCAGACCAAGTTCCCCATATGGTAATTATCTTACTATCCATTTATATATTTTGGATAAGGCTGACTAAACCTCCCAATCCAAATGTGAGCACTTGCCTCAGGTCTATATCAATTAGAATTATATCCCTTCTCAACACAGTCATGATGGGCATAGGACCCCATTATTCAGGTGAAGGAGAATCAGATAAAAGACTTTTGCTCAAACTATTAGGGAAGAGAAGATTTCTTTCTTGTTTGGATGGCCCTTGAGATGTACTGTTGGCAATCATTGTGCAATCATGAGGAATGACTAGTTGAGAATGGAGTTATCCAAAATAAAATGTGGTCAAGAAATGAAGAAGACCAGGTCCTGATGACCTCAGTTAATCATCTTAGAATTACAATGTTAATTCTGAAAGAGAATTTGTAGATGATTTCTTCTAATTTCATTCTAAAGAATAGAAACTTGAGGCCCAAGGAAATTGAGTGATTTCATCAGGTTCCCATCAGTTTCTAAACCAGTGATATTTCTGTCACCATGGTTGTTGGAATCAATGAAATTAAACATATTTACCTAGCACCTACTATGCTCTAGATATCATCTAAGCAACAAAGGATCTACTGAGGAATAATGTTAAGTGTTGGCCATCAAATAGCTATGGACTAGTGGTCAAGGTAAAGAGGCAGTTTACTGATAAGTGCTACAGTAAGGGTAAGCACAGGGCTATGGGAACTCCAAAGAGAGTTGAATTGTGGGAGAGAATGAGAGAGTGACAACCTGTTAAACTAAAAGCATTGTACATGGAGACTCTTGTTAATGAGTACATGACTAACACCCATGAGCTTTCAAATCTGCCATCTCAGCCTTTCAAAAATTCCTAGTGACTTCAAGTTCTCTACCGTGAACTTCCCTTATGTCTCTACTAATAAGATACCCAAGAGAAGCAATAATATATTAATTTCAGGATCATAACGTAGAAAATATAAAATACATTTTTATGAAACTCTTTGATACTCTGGTCAAGATCCTTCCAGAGCATGACTATATGTCTAGAAACTTAGTGCATAAAACAGAGTCACAGGGGAACACACACACACACACACACACACACACACACACACACACACACAGAGCACTCTAGATTCAAAGCACAACTTGTTCATTTATCATTTTATTGGCCTCAGTGACATAGGAATAAAGCAAGCAAGCTCAGAGGTTTCCCAATTTAGAAAGTTATTATGACCTACTTCTATAGAACTTTGGCAGGTATACAACTGAGACTTGGATATCAGAAAAGTGTTGAGGTTTGTAGCAATGACTTCAGAGACAGTAATGAAACAGAGATTGCTCACACATTATTTGCAGAGAAAAAAAAATGAGGTGAAGATGAAATCCCAAGAGGCAGTAAAAATTAAAGGCCAAAAAGAAAACAGATAACAGAGTCTACACAATAGTTAACCTTTTTAAGTCGTACAAAGAGGTCAAATAAGATATTAATTAGGAGACAGCAACTGTAAATACTTAAAGATTGAAGCAACTATTTTGATGCTTGAAATTGTCTAATTAAAAAATTAAAATCATTGATTATCTGATTTTTTTAAGATAGGCCTATAAACATTAGATCTCTACTTCCAGGCCTTCTATCCTCTTATAATTATGAAATCAGATCACACAAAATCAAAAGGAATAACTCTTGATTTAGTGCCTGATTTTGCCAGTGCATCTAAACATATTTTAGTTAGTTTACCCAAATTCAAATTCCAGTACCCCCACTGACTAGCTGTAAAAAAATAGATATATCTATTATGTGGAATCTAAGGAATAAAAAAAACTTATGAACAAATAGATCCAGAGACATAAAAATGGAACAGACTGATGAATCTCAGATGGAAGGCAGGGGTGAGTAGTTGGGAAGAGATTAACCAATGAATTTATATGCAAATTTGCATAACCCATGGACACTGACATAGTGTGGTGAAGATCTGGGGCAGGCTCAAAGGGGTCAATGGGGGAAAAAAGGGCACATCTGTAAAACTTTCAACAATAAAAATAAACTTTCATAAAAGAAAATACTAGATCTATGTGCTAAGCCATTTGGGGTATTGAATGAGTTGCTATAGGACTGTCACAATTGAGACTGCTTTGCTGTATGTGAAAAACTACTATATTTTCATAAACCTTGATCATGCACAAGTTAAGACCCAAATGAATCACTGGCATAAACTCAGGTTATTTCTAAGCATAGCAACTAAATCCACCATTTGGAATAAATTGGCAAAGTCTCTGTCCTCTGAATTCTAATTACTTCATCATGGGTATTTATTTCCTAACATTTGCATGTAGAAAGCATAAAACCCAAAGTAAGGAAATGGAGAATCATTTACTTGAACAGGTTACCAGTATTGCAGGATACATTTTCTCACCTCTAACTATATTTTGGGCTTCTCTCTTCAGATTTGAAGCTTCCATTGTTATAATAATTCTACTCAGTAGCAGGATTTCTAAGGTCTCAGGTCTTTCTTTTATAGATTTGTAGCTCCTATAGAAGCTATTCAAGTCCTATGTACATGCTCAATAGTTTTAACTGATTGCATAGGTTTTCAAGCTATTGTTGGTTCTGCAAAAATGCAACTCAAATACTTCTTCCTAAATCTCTGACCTGTGTGTGTGCTTAAAATAGGTTGCAATAAATGCTTAGAGAGAAACTCTGGGTGTATACGCTGATCAAAGGATTGAATATTTTCCATGCAAAGGAACCTTATTTTCAACTTGGAAGTTCTATTGAAACTAGACTCGAAAGGAAACAACCTATTCATCTCTATGTTCTCATTATTTCAGATAACTGGCAGCTGATTACATTGCTTGATCTTTGAATTATATCATCAAATTTAGCAATTCTGTAACTTTTTTAAAATAAAGTATTCTTTAAAATTTTGCTTTAGCTCTACAGTTAGGCTATGAGGGCAAGAGCCACACTTTCTACTAGTTTGGTTCTTCACATTCTATAGCCCAGAACTTTGCACAACAGTAGTTATAATCCATACACCTTTATTACTTTCTTAGCTAATAAGGATCCCAATTCTCTCAGCAATAATTCAGACAGTGAGATGATAAAACTTTTGCTTGATTGGCAGGTGCTTATGTATTTTTCACATAATAGTTCCCCAGCTCCTTGCCTAGGATCTTAATATTGTGAGCATATAATAACCAGCAAGTCAAAGATCTGAGAGACAAAATTAAACCCGGCATTACAAATAATCACAGAGCTAGGGCATTCTTATGTGGGATTGTTTTGAGTCTTCAGTCTTACCCAAGATACTCTGTTGTTAATATTAGTCCCTACATTTACTTTAGGGTCTTAATAGTAAATGTGAATTCAGATTGGCCTTTGGAACTGAAATAAACATAATTTTCATCCCTGCCTTTTTGGGATCAGGCATGTTTTCATGCCCATGTGTTAAACATTGCGGCACCAGGCATAGAGTTAAACAATAACTAACAGCATAACTAAAGAGAACAAGCAACATAACTAAAATATTTGCTCCAGGAAATATTTAACTAAAATTAGCTTCATATAAAGGCTTACAGCTTGTTCATCAAAATTTGCCTTAAGGTCTTCACCTTGCTGTACCCATCAATACAAAGCCAGTATGTCATAAATTCTAAGCAACCCCAACCATTTACCCTCTTTGTGAGACTCACTTTAAGATCACATATCCAATGCTGAAAATCTTATAAATATCCTCCTTTGACCTTCCCCTTTCAAAACACTACTAAGAGCTTATGAACGTAGGTGTTCTTGCCTACTGCAATAGATGTAAAACTCTTAGACTTAACTGATTAACAAGTTTATATGGTGATCTTTTGGGAGAGTCAACAGTCTTCAAGGCCAACAACTAGTCAGCAGACTTACATGTTATGTGTTCTCATTTCTAAAAAGCAGCAAATTGTTTTGCACAGAAAATACATGTTTCTTCAAATGTTATTTTCTGTGATTCGAAATAGTTTTTATATTCTTCAGATAACAAGGCCTTTTGGGAACTTGCTTTTGTTTGAGGTTATATTATTGGATAGAAACTTTTCTTCATAAAGGAAATGCTCATAACCCTTCTAACAGTTTCATTTAAGCATTACCATGTTAAAATTTATATAGAGATTAAGAGGTAAATTTTTATTCCCGAAGCACTTGGAAAGGGCAGAATAGTCACTCAAGATATACAATTATAAGAGAGGTTAACCATCTTCTGCTCACTGCTATAATTCACCAACTATATCACATAGTAAAATTCTGTGATAATTCAATTTTTCTGACAAAAGCTGTAATGAGAACAGAAAATGGAATAAATTCATCTATTCACTTGACCCAACATGTAAGTAGAAAGGGGAAAATGCCACAGAATTACACCTACTAAAAGTCACCATTCAGCTGTAATCTCATGGTTTTCCTTAGATTACTTAGCAATATACCTTTCATAAATCTTGCCTCCCTCTCATTTTAAAAAGTTCACAAAGTCTAGTCAGCATTGTAGATAATAGTTACAGAGTTTAACCTAGAAGAACATACTGAATCCTGTTCTTTCTATTGTCTATAGCATAGTTTTCAAACTTGTTTCAGACATTATATGGGATGCAATAAAAATGGAAAATAGGCAGACATTTCATATATATATATATATATATATATATATATATAACTATTCTATCTGAGTGATGAAATTAGAGAAATTTTAGAATTTTAGTTTAAGATCCAGTATATGTTTACTGTCATTATTAAGGATAATGTCAGGAGGAGGAACACTGAAAAAAAAGTCACAAGAGTGTTCTAACCAGATTTTGCTTTGACTTATATGCCATCAAAAGGATAGGGGCTCATTTTGAAATCATTGTGGTTCATTTTGCCTTCACAACATAAAGGGATTACACTAAAACTCTCAATTATTCTCAATTGGGGAGAGGGGGAGGAATTATTAGTCTCTCCCCACAAAGAGGCATTTTTGCTCAAACTTATTTGTCCATGAGAGTCTCTTCAGCTTATATTTATATCAGACTATATATTTGTAAACAACAGCACTGACTTATTTGTTGGGAGATAAACTAGTGTTATGTTGTTGTTGTTTTTTAAATCTAGTCTAACAGATCCAGAGTACATGAGGTTATAATCAAAGACACAAATAATAAAATAGAAATAAGTAATTAGAAAAGGATACATATTTATAGAACAAGACATTTTAGATGAAAGAGCTCAGACTTGCTTGTTTGGTTGGGTAACTACATCACACATACATAAGGGTATTTATCCTTCACAATATCGGAACTGTGCAATGAAGTGGTATGCCTCCTAATGGTTTTGCATCATTGATCCTTACTTCTGCAACTGGGTTATATGGAATGCTTTGATTAGGAGCAAGTTATTGGCAAAAGATTTATGGATGGGCCCTAGCTGGTTTGGCTCAGGGGATAGGGTTGGATTGCGGCCTGAAGGGTCCCAGGTTTGATTCTGGTCAAAAGCACATGCTGGAGTTGTGGGCTCAATCCCCAGTAGCGGGCATGCAGGAGGCAGACGGTCTATGATTCTCTCTCATCATTGATGTTTCCCTCTCCCTGGAATCAATAAAAACATATAAAAAAGGATTTATGAAAGGGATTGCATGCTATCTGATAATACTCAGAGCCTGTGGCTAGAAAGGAATGAGCAAAAGCTGATCTAGTTACATTCATTAAAGAGCATGATTTGGGGCTCAAGTAGAATTGCTTTTGGCACCTAGACCCATGGTCGGCAAACTGCGGCTCGCGAGCCACATGCGGCTCTTTGGCCCCTTGAGTGTGGCTCTTTCACAAAATACCACGGCCTGGGCGAGTCTATTTTGAAGAAGTGGCGTTAGAAGAAGTTTAAGTTTAAAAAATGTGGCTCTCAAAAGAAATTTCAATTGTTGTACTGTTGATATTTGGCTCTGTTGACTAATGAATTTGCCGACCACTGACCTAGACCATGGAATGAGACTGGATATGGGAAGAGGGCCATTGCTCTGCTCCTGCATGAACACATGCTACTCTGGAACCTAACAGTTTTTCCGGAGTCCAGGCGTTGGAGTAGAGGAGAGGGAGATGGAAATGGGACAAGTGAAGACACCACAAGGCTGGTTGCCCTTCTTGAGAATCAGACATTTTTCTTTAATAAATACGCATTGACTGCTATAAGCATATGGTTAATATTCAGTGTTTCTACAAGTTGATTTTGACTTTTTTTTTTTTGCCAGTATCCTCATTACTTCTTTGGAGAAGCAGAGTGTTGGAAGTCCTTACTTCACCATTCCAGATGGGTCTATCTGTCCTATTTCAACAAAAATCATGTGGTTTCCTTTGGTCTCTAACTGGAGAGAAGATTGGGAGAATAGAGTGAAAATACCCTTCCCAGAAAGTGCTAGCTACCCTGAAATGCAGAAACATTCTTACCATTGTCTACGTAGCCCTCAGTAGGCTATAAAGAACCTTATAACAAACCTGCTTTTTATGCATTTTTCCCCAGTGGGTAAGCCCTTAGGCATAGCCTGGAAGAGAGGAGATGAACTAAAGAGAAAAATAACCTCACTCTGTACAGTTATGTTCATACATTCCCTTGATGGTGAGGGTCTGTGCAGGTCACACTTTGTGTAAGGAAATTATTTTTTCTCTTAATATGTATCTATATTGGAGAATCAACCTTTATCTTTAATCAGGTATGAGTGTGTGTGTGTGTGTGTGTGTGTGTGTGTGTGTGTGTGTGTGTGTGTTCTGGGTCACAAGACATTCATATTGTACTCAAATGTATGGAGAAGATGTAACTTCTTTACTTTGTCTATAACTGATCTAATCTTTCTTACAAGACTTATACTGATGCATAGTGAGGGAATAAAATAAAATATCTATATTTGGGGAAATCTGCTTTAATGTTTACTAGGACCTGATAAACAAATAATGTATTAGGTTTACACTGGATAATTTACTTAATATTTCATATTCATCTCCTTCAACTTCAGTCACTTTCAAATGGTGCATGAGTAAGGGAAAGGGATTTGAGTAACCCAGTGACAGTTAGGGCAAGGAGATCTCTCATCCTGTTCCTGGTGACATCCTCTGGGGCATACCTGACCTAAGTGCCATCTCAGACTTTCACTGCTAAGAGGCTGTGATTTGGATAGCAGCAGGTGTCTGTCTTTCATACTCCATCAGGGCCACCAGCTGACTTGGCTTTCTCTTTGTCTCTATGCCTCTAAGTCTATGCCACATGTTTAATGAAGTATTTACTTCAGACTCTCTAGCCCACTATCTCTGTGGGATAGGAGGACAAAATAAGGCTTTGAAATACAGAAGAAACAGTTTCCCTGTCTGACAATACTGTTCCCCACTATTAATAGCTTGACACTCATCCCATGTTGGTACAGGATCATTTTGTTCAGGGATCCTGTAGAAAAGTGTTCTAGAGTTTCTAAAAGTGTGTCAATCATCTGTCTTCTATTTCTGTTAACTTATCCAATTTACCTACTTTCCCCTTCACAAAATTCAACAAGGGGAAGATTCTGCAAAACTATACTTCTTTGAAAATTCTCCCTATGCTAAACAGGGGCTAAAAGAAATTAGAAAACCCTTTCTCTTTCAATAATAGCTGGCTTTTAATCCTGCTATACTATTTTAAATGTATAGCATAATACTATTTTAAATGCCATAAATTCTATATTTTTCTCTGTATTCTGACTACCACAATCCTTCCACACTGAAAGTTGGACTTTTAAACCTAATGAGGCAGAATGTCAGGCATGTTGAAAAACAAAAGAGAAGCATATTACTCTTTTTATTTCAAAATATTACCATTACATACATCTATAATATAATCTAGAGACAAAAAGAGATGCTGGGATATATAAAACCAAACATATTGCATTGTGGCACACAATGAAATTTCATTGATATAATTGCATTCATGACAAAGCAGGAATCAACAATTTCAGGTCACTGTTTTCAAATTATAACTAGGGAACTTGGAGTGCCAATTCCATATTTTGTGAGTTCATCAAAACCTGGCCTAACTCTCACATAATCTCCATACATTTTCTACTAATGTCCTTAATGGTACAATCCAACATTCAAGCTGTCTGAACCCATATCTATCAACAGTAGTGACTCAGCCTCCTGAGCAAGAATTGTCTTTCATTGTAATTTAACTCTCTATTATGAGCACATCTAACCTTCCTAATAAGTTTATGAAAGTTCTGAGAACAAAGGATGAATCTTCTAATTCTTTATATTTTCAATAACACCTATGAATAGCTTAGGCATAATGCTTGAAAACATAAAATACGTACTAAATAATCTATAACTATTTAGAATCTTTATATACCCACAAAGATACTGGTTTTGGATTCAAAGGCTTCTTGTTTTATTCTTTTTCATCTGGTGAATTGAGTAGAATCCTCAATTCAGGTAACTGTGGACTAATATTTATAGGTCACAATAATCTTCTGGGTTGGAATTATAGAATTTACTGTGTTGAGATGTCAATAAAATAAACTCTATTTTAGGGGAGAATTTTCAAAGAAGTATAGTTTTGCAGACTCTTCCCCTTATTGAATTTTTTGATTCGCACACGTGTGTGAGTGTGTGTGTTTTGGACTTCTCATCACTCAAAAGGCCACTTTGTAGAATATTTGTTTCAGTTTGGAAATGGTCATAAAGACTTCTATCCACATAGATCCCTTCACAATCCTCAGGAATATTTGTTTTCGAATGCACAATCATAGGTTCTACCCCAGATACTAAATCAGACTGGGGAGTAGGAAAGCCAGTCTGCTACAAAAAAAACACACAAAAAAAACAAAAACTCAAAACAAAACCGCAAAAAAACAACCCCCAGTGCTTCTTGTACTAAAGGAAGTTTTTATACTTATTTAAACCATATGTGGTCCTTGGAGCATCTATCAGCATTTGTGGATCCAATGTTATAAGGGTGTATGGTGGATTGGTCCAATGTCGACCATAGCATAGGCAGTATAGGACAAATTAAGTCTTCCCTGAAGGAATCTTGAAAAAATTAACCCTTTGCACTCGCTTGCTTTTTTCTCGATTCCTTTATTCTAACGCTAACCATGTGGAGTCACACTCGACATCCGAGTGCATTAAGGGATCCTAATACAGATTGTCATAGTTTTTTACTATCATTATTATCCCATCAAATATGCCAATATTTAACTCTTCCTTATTCTCCTTTTGATGTTTTTAGAGATGAGGGAAAAAAATCCACCCTCTATACATTTCCTAGTTTCTATAGTTCAGATAGAGAAAAATTCTCTGGATGAGAGTAACACAGAATTTAGCTGGATCGCTTTCAAAGCAGTAAAGCAATTGCCTCCCAAGTTAAATTTTAAAGCAAAACGTACTCCCACAGAAATCCAGGAGAGGGACTATTCAATTTTCTTTGAATATTCAATGGAACCTCCCCAGTTTCTTCTTCTGTGTTTCCACTATTGGTGAGTTACTCTCCCAGAACATACACTTGGACTATGGCTGCAGAATAGCTTAATCCTAATCTCAGATTATGCTATCTAATTCCTTTCAAATAACCACTAAAAGGTATATATTTCAAGGATAAATCTAAATAAATTAGAGAAAAACAGAAATAAATGACCCATATCTATGAATTGGGATACTGAAGGCAAACAAATTGAATCAGGTGCTGGGTCCATAGAAAAGGAACAAACAATGATGGAATATCATAAAACACTGATCTGGGGCACTAGCAACTCTTATACAAATTGGATAAAAGGACTGTTTATAAAGAAATGAAGAAAAACTATATAGAGGTGACACTGTTAAACAATCAGTCAGTCCTTTCAATAACTTCTTAATCCAGAACACACTAAATAACACTTTTTTATCAGTCACTCATGCCTGCTTGCTGGTTATCATGCCTGTCTGCCTTTTACTTGAAAAGCCTAAACCATCATAGAAGTAGAACCTGGTATCACGGCTTAAAATACTCACACCCCTAATGAGATTTTCAATTTGCTTTTCAATTTTATTCTTTTCCACGTTATGCCCCTGCATAATTGAAAAAAGTTTTATAAATTACAAATCCCCATGAAGCCCATGTACAAGAGTCATTTAATTATTCAACCTTTTCTACTGTTGTTATCATTAATAGAGTAATTGGAGTTTTCACTGCACACTCTGTACTCTGCTATATGCTGAATAGAAGCTATTGTTTTTTGTGTGTTTTTCCTCCATAGGAAGTAGCCAGGTCTGAGCCCTGTCTCAGAATAAGTGAAGCACAGGGAGGAAATGAAAAAGCTTTTTCTTTAGTAAGTTTGATACTCTTCAGAGAGACTCACTCATACTGATATTGTTAATGTGCTAGTAAAACAATATCACTCAGCCTGTCATTCCATCTATTCATTGTAAAGAACTTTGATTCTTTTTCACTAAGCCTGATTCTATACCACTCCCCTAGTTCCTGTGTAACTAGAAATTCTAGGAACTTCAATCTACAGGTTCAAAACCTCCCAGTTCCCCATAAACCTTACCAAGGCAGGCTACTTTTTTAGGAGCTTCCATACACATTGGCAGGTAAGGATTGGTGTAGAATCAGCTCTTCATATACGCAGTCTTTGTTGATCTCAAATTTGAGAGATATTCTAGATATCACTCATTCATTCAAGAATATGTTCTTAGATCCTTATATAGGATAACAGGCAACAAAATAGTGCTGTACTGTATTTTGCAGTAAAGAAAAAAAGAATAAGACATTAAAATGCTAAGAAGAGATTATGGTTTTGAAACAGCTGACCTGAGAAACTTTTGGGTTCTTCCCATCCCCCTCTATTTTCAACTCCATATAAAACATTCATATTACCAGTGTATAATTTAAAATAATGCACATGTCTTATCAGTCCTTGATCAATAAATATTTAATGATTAAAAAGGAACAAAGACACCCATTATAATACCCAATATTAGTAAAGCAAACAAAAAACACCCACTCAGAGACAAGTGATCTGTAGATAGAGTGAACACTGGGCAAACTGTGAATCAAGAAAATATAATATGCATTCCATGTCTTTAAGCCCCTAAACTCGCCATTAAACCACATCCCCTTTTTCTGATAGCTCTCCTGTATGTCCCATCCCCAAATCAAGCAGCCATGCCCTTGTTACTCATATATAGAATGCCATGCTTTCTCTCTATGTTCCAGGTCATATTCCCTTTAAGAATCAGTCCTTAGTGCCATTCCAGATGACAATTATTTCTTTTTAAAAAATATTTTTGTTGAAAGTATTACATATGTCCCCTTTTTACTCGCATTGACCCTTTCAAGCCCCCTCCCTGTCCACAGCCCCAGGCCTTCACCACCCTATTATCTGTGTCCATGGGTTATGCATATATGCATACAAGTTCTTTGGTTGATCTCTTCCCTCCCACCTACCCACCCCCACCTTCCCTCTGAGAGTCCACAATTATTTCAATATTTACTTTGTGCTGGTGAAAGAAGGACGGTTAAGACGTGGTCTTCTCTGGAATCATTCTCTCTTTCCAGATAATGTATAAATGTGATTTTGTTGCAGTGTTCAGTAGAAAACATATGCAACTCTTTATATTCTAAATATTCACCCACAGTATTACTTAGCTTAGTGTAATAATAAAAGAATACATATATTTAAAGAGTTCATTTTCTTTTGGCTTGAAACATCATGACACAGTTTAAAAAAGACCTTACTGTTGAGTTGTGTTTCTGATATTCACTTTATACTTCTTTTACATTTTTTGCTTGATTGCATGTAGGTCTAGGTCACTAATGGGCACTTGCTCATTGAATCTCCTGCCTACAGTTTAATACCTTCAAAATTTAAGTTTTAAAATCTCTACTTTACTTTTGTCAAAATTGAGCTATCATTTATTCAGCTTGAAATATTATTTAATGCTCCTCACAAAACTGTTCTTACCTTAATTGGTAAAGACCTCCAACTGATTCCCTTTATGACCTCCTACTGATTCCCTTTTGCTTTAACACTCTCAACTCTGCCAACATGAGAGCATTAATGAAATACAGCTGGTGACCACAGGCTTTGTAGGGATTCTACCTGGTATATAATTTATATCCTATGGCAGTGATTTGCATGTGAAAAGTGTATTGGAATGAGCTGAATGAAACATAGTTTGCTGGGCTCTAATTCTAGATTTCTGATTCAGGAAAACTGGGATTGATTTAAAAATGTATATTTCTAACATTTCTAAGTAGATACAACTGATCTGCAGAGCACATTTTGAGTATGACAGTCCTTTAGAATTCAGTCTCATTGTGCCCTAACTATAAACTACAAGTATACTTAGTCCAGCAGACAATCAATCAATATCTATCTATCTATCTATCTATCTATCTATCTATCTATCTATCTATATATCTATATCTATATCTATCTATCTATCTATATATATATATATATATATATATATATATATATATATATATATAAAAGCCTAAGCGACCTGTTGATAAGTAGCTATGACTTGCATTGACCACCAGGGGGCAGATGCTTAATGCAGGAGCTGCCCCTGGTGGTCAGTGTGCTCCCACAGTGGGAGCACTGTTCAGCCCAAAGCTGGGCTCAAGGCTGACCAGCACAGCTGTGGTGGCGTGAGCCTCTCCTGCCTCTGCAGCAGCGCTTTTGAGCCGTGGCAGCAGGCACCGCCTTGGGCTTCACGCACTGCTCCATCCCTCAGGGGATGTCGGACTGCCGGTATCCCCTGAGGGGTCCTGTATTGTGAGAGGGTGCAGACCAGGCTGAGGGGATGCACTGGGCCTCTAATCCTATCTAATAAAAGAGTAATATGCAAATTGACCATCACTGCACACACAAGATGGCTGCCCCCATGTGGTCAAAGATGGCTGCCCCCATATGGACACAAGATGGCCAGCAGGGGAGGGCAGTTGGGAGGGACCAGGCCTGTAAGGGAGGGCAGTTGTGGATGATCAGGCCAGCAGGAGAGGGCAGTTGGGAGGGAAAAGGCCTGCAAGAGAGAGCAGTTGGGGGCAATCAAGCCTGTAGGGGAGGGCAGTTAGGGGCAATCAGGCTGGCAGGGGAGCAGTTACGCATCAATCAGGCTGGCAGGGGAGTGTTAGGGGGTGATCAGGCTGGCAGGCATAAGTGGTTAGGGGCAATCAGGAATGCAGGCAGGCAAGCAATTGGGAGCCAGCAGTCCTGGATTGTGAGAGGGATGTCCAACTTCCCGTTTAGGCCTGTTCCTACCGGAATTGGACCTAAACGGGCAGTTAGACATTCCTCGAGGGGTCCCAGATTGGAGAGGGTGCAGGCTGGGCTGAGGGACACACACATACACACACACACACACACACACACACACACACACACCCGTGCATGAATTTCGTGCACCGGGCCTCTAGTCCTAAATAAAGCAGATGACTTAAAAAGTGCTATTCTTGCTCCATGGTTCTCTGCAATGGCTGCACATTAGAATTTTCTGAGGAACTCTTAAGTCTCTGGAACCCCAAATCAATTAAATGAGAATTTCTCAGGTATGTGCTCAGGCATAGTAGTTTCTGTAGGTGATTCCAATAGGTAGCCAGCGTTGAGAACTACCACCTCACTTTAGGAGTAATTTTCCACAAGGTAAATAAAAATTAGTATGTTTGAAAGTTGAGAGTTAAGATAGAATTTGTCTTATCAATTTATACTCCATGATTTACCAACCTACAAAATGGGCATAAGCAGAGTTTTCTATAGAGGAAACAAAGGGTAGCTTAAAGATATTCCATAATTTTCTCAAGGTCTTATGACTGATAAGTAAAAGGATAAGAAACAAACTTTAGAAAATATATATTTTTTAATGATTTCAGAGAGGAAGGAAAAGGGAGAGAGATAGAAACATCAATGATGAAAGAGAATCATTGATTGGCTGCCTCCTGCACGCCCCACAATGGGGATCGGGCCCGCAGAGCCAGAGACCAGGGCATGTGCCCTGAACGGGAATTGAATGGTGACCTCCTGGTTCATAATTTGACACTCAACCACTGAGCCACACTACACTGACTGGGAAAGAAACAACATTTAATTTCACACATTCTTATATCTAAAACGTATTAAATGAGTGTTTTTTATTTGCTAGGCAGCAGTATAGGCACTGTGTATGCTCTTAACTTCTACTTTATAATAGTTCAATACATATTTGTTGAATAATGCTCAACTGTATAAAGGTGAAATATTCATAGGATTCATGAGGAAATAGCTCCATCTCTGTTAACATCAAAATCAAAGAAAGGATATGTACAGTGAAGACTCCATGACTTGGAGGTAATCATGAGCCAGGATGCTATTATTTAACTTAGTATTGGCAGCATTCTGCTGCAAATTGGAATATCATAGAATCATTGTAGAATCAGTTCTCCTAAAGGCCATCTTTTACCAGCCTTTATCCTAAGTTAGAATATCTATGGTGAAACATCCTTGACATATGATGGTCTAGAACACTGACTGAAGAAGCTCTTATTTTTCATTGCTAGGCAGTCCATTTAATTGCTGGAAGCACTAACTGGTGAATTCTTCACCAGAAGAAACCCCAAATGTGTTTATATGTAAATTTTTCTTTGGTTTAAATCCTAAACATTATTTCTGGAACAAATTTATCATTTCTTCCACATGAAAGTTTTTCAAATCTAGTTTCCTAGATGGTAATTATTTAGGGACAATTTGCCTCAATAATGAGTATTAGAAAATACAGTTTTCTGATGACTTTGCTTTTGTTATCTGGTTTAAATTTATATATAAAGCAAACACCAATACTCAGAATTCTTCTAAATAATAGAATCAGTTGGAGTTTACCCAACTGAAGATGACCTGCCTTCTATAATTCTTTCCTAGGATTGTTTTTTATCACTTAATAATTATTAAACAGCATTCTAAAAAGCATCAAACACTTTAGAAACAAGGATTCATCTTAAAAATATCACTAAAGAAGATCCCAGATAAGGAAATTCTGAGAGGGAAACCAATCATTAGGTAGGTCAAGCATTAAGACCATCTCACTGGCTGTATCCCATATGAAGGTTCCCTGTACAGTTGGGTAACATGGCAGCTCTGCTGAAATGATCAAATAAGAAACTCACTGATAAGAAGATTCAAAATAGAAGTTTTACATTAAATCCTGGGACCTTACTTTCAGCTCTTTGCCCAATATACAACTTAATAGTTTCACAGTGCACAAAGAACTCAACACCTTAAAGATTTTATTTTCTTCCTAAAGACTGAGTACTCCATCTTAGGGATCAACTTTCTCATCAATAGAAACAAGTGTGTGTGTTTATTATCACTGTTATTATCTGGACTGAAGAGCTATTAATTAATGAGTTATGGTCATGTTCTGACAGTGATGACCTATATCACACAATGGATCACACTTGCAATAACTACCTCATCATGGGAGATAATTAGGTAGGTCATGTTTGCAAAGCACTGCTAAAATCAAGTCTTTTAGAACTGTTCATCGGCAAACTCCATGTAATTCTGTTAAAAAAAAAATAAGCACTAATACATTTTGGCACTTATATTCATCTAACATTTCCTTATCTGCTCTGATGTTTCATTTGGGAAATTACATTTTCAGAATATATTTTAAATTATTTATGGAAGTCAATTATATTTATATAATGTGAAGATGATATATATGGTATATTTCAACAATTACTGATTAATTAAGCACCTTTTATATTTCATGATGCCAAAAGTGAACTGGATCAGGACAGAATCTGTTTTTTTCTAAATAAAGTAGCACCTGAACACACAACAAATCCATACTGACTTTGTTTAAGCCAAGTGTTTTTTATGTCTATAGATAACCTAGTGCCAAGAATATATACATTATGAACAGATTTCTACTAGGAGGAAACTTATAAACAGAGAATAGAGCAAACACCATCCCCCAACTAATTGTTCTACAGCTTAGGCCAGCCAGGTATAAATGCTCTATTTGCATCATAGCCAAAGGTGGGGTGGCAAGGGTGGGGGAGAGGAGTCCTGCCTTGGCCAGCAGGTAGGATTGCTTGCAAGCTCCATCCAACCATTTACATGCAAAAACTGTATAGGACAGCCCAGAAGCTTCTAAGTAACTCTTAGCATTTTCAAAGTAACAAGAGCTACTTCAAATGACCTGTGAGCCCAGGAACTATGGTAGTGAGTACATATGAGAGCCCTGGAAGTATCCGTGTGCATCGGGAATGTAGACATCATCCAGTGGCCTTGTCCCATAGACTCCCTTGGTCCAGGGAACCAGATCTCTGCTAAGCTGCCGAATGGGGAAGGAAATGAGCATCCAGGGCCATCCCGTTTGTCACTTGTCACAGTACTGTAAACATTGATCCCTCCAGAGCTGAAGTTTAGATATCAAATTTTTAAAAAAGAAAAATCTAGGAACATTCTAAATAACTATCCCTACATTTATTTTGCAGTTTTATTGTATAGTTTTTAAATTTTCTTTTTTTTTTCTAGTTTCTCCTTGATAATTTTTTAAATTACAAAAATGATGAGAGTGTATTAAGGAGAAACTAAGAATATTTTCTTTCTGCTTAACAGAGAGAATATTCACGATGATGAAGGAAGCTATTGGAAACATTTTAAAGCAATTCTTCCTCAAAAGTAAAATTAAAAAGAAGGAACCTTGTATTGCTGAAAGTAATTTATCATCAGAAAGGAGAGGTCACATGTTCTAAACTAATAAAAGAAAATTAAATTCTCTGTCCTTGGCGATGGTTTGGAAGCCAAAAGAGGCTACATTGAACAGTGCAAAAAGCACTGAATTAGGAATCACAAAACACAATGGTGAGTGACGTGTGGGCCCTGGGCGAATGCAATATCACTTCCTTACTGGTAATTGCTCAGTCTGACTTGGAGAGCACATCTTTAGACACAGAATGGGAAATTAAGACTGATTAACCATCACAGCATCATTCCAGGGAGAGATGGACGGGAGCAAATTATGAATCAGCATAACCCTGCTCTCGTCTCTGAATTATTGAGTATGAAACTAAAACCTTGGAGAGACTTAAACAATCTATCAGCTGCTAAGCTTTTGTTAGAAAATTAGCTCGTGATATGTAATGGTCTTTCTTACACATTTTAATTTCTTTTTACCAGTTTAAATAGAATTTGAGTAATTGCTTCTTAATGTTCACCACAGAAGGTAACTGAATCTTTAATGGACTCCTGCTGCAGCCTTCTTAATATTATAATTTAATTGAGGTCTATATAAAAGAGGTTTTCTTCTTTTTTCATATTTATACTTACAGATATCTTGAGAACCATGTTTTAGTCAAACTGTTTGGCATAAACACAACTAATATTTGTATGTGACTGAAATGGGATACTTTACAATAGTTGTATCCTTATTTTCTTCTGCGTTGTTGAAACCCTTTGATTTCAAGGTATTATATTTGAACAGAAAAAGTAATAGTTGGCTAAATGCATAATTTCTATTCATGTATGAGCAGGATCAAGAACATGTCTTGTATTGCCATGACCTTGACTCTGAACCACTGTTCACCTTCCTGATGTACAATGCACTTCTGCCTTCAATAAGATCCTGCTTACAGAATCTTCATCAGACTATTTTGTGAATTACAGGAACAACTGAAAAAGGAATTTTCTGAGACTCGCATGGGAGAATGAGCTGCATTTACTCTAGTGGAATTAAACCCCTGAGTTTCCAAGGCCCCCTTTCCCTCTGTCCGCCATGGAAGGAGTGCAGCTGTGTCCTTAGCAGAGCCGGATGAAAACTGTTGCCCAGAGTTTCAGTTCCATATTTGCGCAGTCCAATCTAGCATCAGGCTAGCTGAGCTTGTGTTGACAGTGACAGTCCATCAGTCCATTGCGTGTGAGGTGTGCATGGCCATGGGCCATGCAGCTTCCCAGAACACAGGTGAATGAAAGCAAGCAGGAACGACACCAGAGGAAAGAGAAAGAGAGAACTCCTTGCCCTAACCGGTTTGGCTCAGTGGATAGAGCGTCAGCCTGTGGACTGAAAGGTCCCAGGTTCGATTCCGGTCAAGGGCATGTACCTTGGTTGCGGGCACATCCCCAGTGGGAGGTGTGCAGGAGGCAGCTGATCAATGTTTCTCTCTCATCAATCTTTCTGACTCTCTATCCCTCTCCCTTCCTCTCTGTAAAAAAATCAATAAAATATATTTTTAAAAAAGAAAAGAAAAAAGAGAGAACTCCTTTGTCTGGGGATTGTAACCTTCTAAGATTTTGTACACTTGCAGGGGCCCCACCCCCTCTGGCCAATGATCTCTGTTCCAGGTTAGACTGATAGGCATCTTCCCTATATCACTCTGACTTTACTGGGTGTGAATCCATCTCTCAATTGTTGGACTCCTTCCCCCAGTGATCTGCAGGGAATGGCCCATGGTTCCCTGGGAAATATAAAGTTGCAGCTTCTTGGCGAAGCTATCCAGATGGCCTTGCTTATAATGTCTGGCCTCCCTTTTGCTCCTTTCCTATTATTGACATCAGCTAGCTAGTTACAGCAGTAACATAAGCATTGTAGCTTTATCCTAAAATTTTCTCTTAGCTAAGTAGGGAGAAAAATATACAATCAGAATAGTCAATGTGTCGCCATCACCATGAAGAGCCCTCTTCCCCCCTGGTGTCTGTGTCCATTGGTTAGGCTTATATGCATGCCTACAAGTCCTTTGGTTGATCTCTCCCCCTCACCTCCACCCTCGCCTACCTTCCCTCTGAGGTTTGACTGTCTGATTGATGCTTCTCTGTCTCTGGATCTGTTTTTGTTCATCAGTTTAGGTTGTTCATTATATTCCACAAATGAGTGAGATCATGTGATATTTATCTTTCTCTGACTGGCTTATTTAGCTTAGCATAATGCTCTCCAGTTCCATTCATGCTGTTGCAAATGGTAATAATTCCTTATTTTTTACAGCAATGTAGTATTCCGTTGCCTAGATGTACCATCCTTTTTAATCCACTCATCTGCAGATGGGCACTTAGGCTGTTTTGAAATCTTAGCTATTGTAAACTGTGCTGCTATGAACATAGAGGTGCATATATCCTTTCTGATTGGTGTTTCTCCTTTCTTGGAATATATTCCTGGAAGTGGGATCACTGGGTCAAATGGGAGTTCCATTTTTAGTTTTTTGAGAAAACGCCATACTGTTCTCCACAGTGGCTGCACCAGTCTGTATTCCCACCAGCAGTGCACAAGGGTTCCTTTTTCTCTGCATCCTTGCCAGTACTTGTTATATGTTGATTTGTTGATGATAGCCATTCTGACATGTGTGAGATGGTACCACATTATTGTTTTGATTTGCATCTCTCAGATGATTAGTGACTTTGAGCGTGTTTTTATATGTCTCTTGGCCTTCCTTATGTCCTCTTTCAAAAAGTATCTATTTGGATCCTTTGCCCATTTTTTGATTGGGATGTTTATCTTCCTTTTGTTAAGTTGTATGAGTTCCCTGTAAATGTTGGAGATTAAACCCTTATCGGAGATAACATTGGCAACTATGTTCTCCCATGCAGTGGGCTTTCTTATTGTTTTGCTGATGGTTTCTTTTTCTGTACAGAAGCTTTTTTATTTTGACATAGTCCCATTTGTTTATTTTCATGTTAGTTTCAATTACCCAATCACATTTCTCACTTAACTCTATTCTGCATGAGCATCATATGTACAGCACAGCAGCCAGATAATTATGTATATTACAGAGTGGTACCCCAATATTCCAAGCACCCATTTATTAATTATTGTACTGATATTATTTTCTATATAAACAACTGTAAACCTACTTTTGTCCCACCCTGTATACACACACACTTCACAGAGTTGTCAGGCTAGAAGAATAAAAGAGTAGATTCAGAAAGAGCATAATATTTTATGTATTATAATATACTAGTAAGGGGTATTGTGTAATTATTGGGATTTTTTTTCTCTGTGAAAAGAAACAAACTTTTGCATATGTGAACACAGAGAGATGCTTGGCAAGCAGGTGAAACCTTTAATTAATGCTACGTCTGCATTCCTTATTTAATAGATTAATTCCATGTAGCTGCACTATTATTTAAAAACACATTATAGGTGATTTACAAAAAGAACTTTTAGAAATCAGGATGATTTTTATTATCATTTCACATAGCCACAGGAAAAATGAGAGAAAAGAATAGACCCTATCACTTATGCTGCCCATTTTAATCTCCTTTGACCTTTCCACCCAAATATTCTTATTCTATTCCCTCCACCCTTATCAAAAGAGACTGATCTAATTGACTTAATAATAAAATTGAGTTCCAAGGACCATGCTATTTGCATTTGAAAGAACACTGAGGGAAAAGGTAGAATGTTTTATACTAAAGATTTAATCTTAGATGACATCATTCTCAGCATGGAGTTTAGGAAGAAGATGGCTTGGCAGTGGGTTCTCTTAAGCTATGATAACTTTTAAAGTATAAACAGATGACTGAATGTCAAATCACAAACATAAAAACAGTCACATCAATTAGTCAATGAACTATATTAGACTCAGATAGTTTAGAGCTGGAAAGGTCTTCACAGACCACTTATTGGTTCAGTAATGTGACTTTTACTATAAAGGTTAGTCTCAGAGAAGTGAGGTGCCTACATCTCTTATTAGAGTAATCAAGATCTGACTCCTAGTTCAGTTATTTTTATCACATATTCAAATACTCGTAATTTATTTTGAAATCAATCATTAATTGAACTATCTGTACTATTCTTTTTCTTTTTTAGCAAAATACACTGATTTTTTTAATAAAGATTATTCATATGAGTTCTAACTTTTAAGGGAGTAGAGAGGAAGGGAGTATCTAGAAAGAGAAAAAAACAGGAATGAAGTCTTAAATTAACTTTGTTTTTAATTTCATGCCTCTTTGCTCTTCTTGCTTCTACTTGTGAGAAAAGTAATCACAAGGGGAGGAAGAAAGGAAAAACCTTGAATAACATTATTACTGAATATTGTAAAGTTAGTAAATAACACCACAAAACACATGCCCAAGTATTTTGAGAAATGCATTTTGCATGTTCATTTACTAAGAGGTTCATTATTTACTTTAGGACATTACTTTTTTTTTTCTAATAAGTAACAACCAAAGGCCTGGGAAGCACATTGTTAAGTGATAGCATTATGTACTTATGGCTTTCTTATGGGTGCATTTAATTCTTGGTTCATGTACACTTTAATATTTTGTAAAAAAAAAAAAAAATGAACTGCTATCATACGCATTAAAATCTAGCACTTGAAGGTCAAGTCTTTGGAAATTCAGAGAGCTATATATTTTTAAAATCCTGTCATTGCTAGCAAGAACAGTGGAAAATTGAAGCCCTTTGAGATTTGCCTTCACAGTTTTAAAGTCCACTTCTACTAACTGGATATTTCATCCTTTAGTATAGGGAGAAGTTCCTCTAGTGGGGCATTGAAAAGCTAAATAAAAAGAAGAAAAACAAGTTGATAAGAAACTGAGTGCATGGGCAAGACTTATCGATTGTGGGCTTCACCTTATGATGATTTGATTTGGATTAGATTGAGTTTTGATCTCGATATATTTATGTGTTAGATTCTCCTAGGCTGTTTCTTTTCTCCTTGATAGACTGGCTTCAATCTTCTGATGTGACTATTGGATTTCTGGGAGCTTAACAGAAGAGAGTGAAAGTTTAAAGCATACAGAAACATATATATATGTTTCTCATCACTGCTAGCTTAGAATCTTCTTTCCAGCTTTCAAACTTTTATTGTTTGCATCTTGTTTTCTCCTTTCTTAATCATTGTAGTTTTATCCTTTAAAAACATTCCCTTACTATTGGTTTAGTGGGGTTTTGAGAGGGTTAAAAATAGGTGTGTTCATTCAACCTACCATCTGTAGAAGGACCCACTCTGTCATTTTTAAACAGCTTTGTTTTTGCCTTTGGTGTCTATATCATTGTTCTCTCCTTTTTTTGTGATTATTTCTGTCATTTTCTTTCCTTAGTATTTATCCCTTGTCTATAAATCATATCCCCAAGAATTGTTTGTTCCAATGCTTTTCTTCCCTTTTCTGGTATTTTTTAAAAATTGTTTTTCAATTACAGCTCCCCTTCAGTATTACCTTGTACTGGTCCCAGGTGTACAGCATAGTGGCCAGTCCATCATACACTTCACAAAGTGTTCCCCTGAAATTCCAGCACCCACCCATCTCCATACATAGTCATGGCAACATTATTGACTATATTTCCTATGCCATACTTTACATCACCAAGTCTATTTTGTAACTACCATGTTCTAATTCCTAATTCCTTCACTTCTTTCACCCAGGTCCCCAACAGCCCTTCTCTCTGCCACTCACCAGTCTGCTTTCTGTGTCTTTGAGTCTGTTTCAATTTTGTGTGTCTATTTAGCTCTTTAGATTTCTCAAAAAAGTAAAATCAAATGGTATTTGTCTTTCTCTGACTGACTTATTTCACTGAGCATAATACACTCTAGGTCAATCTATGCTGTAGCAAATGGTAAGATTTCATATTTTTGTGGCTAATACTTCACTTTACATATCTACCACAACTTTTTAAAAATATACTTTTATTGAATTCATAAAGGAAGGGGAAGGGATAAAGAGATAGAAACATCAGTGATGAGAGAGAGTCATTGCTTGGCTGTCTCCTGCATGCCCCACACTGGGGATCAAGCCTGCAAACCCAGGGATGTGCCCTGACCAAGAATTGAACCATGACCTCCTAGTTTATAGGTCACCATTCACCAACCAAGCCATGCTGGCCGGGCCATACCACAACTTTTTTATCCATTCCTCTATTGATTGATACCTGGGTTGCTTCCATATGTTGGCTATTGTAAATAATGCTGCTTTTCTCCCTCCTTTGAAACTTCATTATACTCTAAATATTTCATATATGTTGATAAATTTGTATCCAGAACCTTGAGCCTGCTTTCCACCCCTCTATTTTAGAGCAGTGATTATAACTGCAAGTGTATATGCCCAGTACTGAACTCTTCCCGTCTCTTCTCCACAAGATTACTTCTTCTCTGATACTTAAAACATCATTGTGAATGACACTATAACCTACCCACTAAATTAATAAATCAAAATAAACAACAGAAACCTGGGAGGTTGCTTAAAGACCTTGTTTTTACTGTTTTCCAGATCCACTTGGTCAATAAATCTCATTGACTTTGCTGTATCAATAGCTTCTTCTATGTCTGTGTGCATTCCCATTGCCACTATCTTATTCAGCTGTTATTAATTCTGATGCTGCTTTTATTTCAGAACTCAGGTTTTGTCCCTTGAATTTATTCCCTCTTTATCTAAATTCTTGTGTAAAAGTCCAAAACTCCCCATAATCCTACTTCTTAGTAACTCTAGCTTCCCGGCTATCCTTGGTCCTCTCCTCCAGAGGCATGCAGTGTTCCAGCAAATGACTTGAAATTATTTAAGTGGTTCATCTTTTTCTCTTTTCTGCATTTTGTGTTCTTTTTATGTCTTTCTTTATCTAGCTACTGTTGGCTCTTAAAATTTCAACTCAAAGTTCATCTCCTCTAGAAAGCAGTCTTAGCATGCTCAGGCTGAATAGATGATCCCCTTGTGTGGTTCCTATTGACAATTTTCTCTTGGCATTTTTAACATTATGCTCATTATGGCCTACTAGAGCAAGCAGTTGATGGTCCATTAGATAGAGGCTGAGAATTGTATCTTATTCATGTTCAGTAACTGATACTTAGGTTGTAAGAAATGCGTATTGGACTAATGAATGAAAGCAAGGTTGAATAAGCAAAGCTGACTTTGATTATAAACACCACCTGTTGTGTGTGTCCAGGCAATGAGTAGGGAGAGCTGAATATCCACATGGACACATTTAGAGAAAGAAAGAATTCGGGATGGAGTGAAAGACAAAACTAAATTATTAATTGTTTTTCTCATATCTATTCCCGCCTATATCCATTAGCCTATGTGGAACAAAAGAGAGGCTATTTCTAATTCAGATTATTATGGCCTGACCATTCCTGACCTGAACAGAGAGCAGCTGATTGACTATTTTCAGTCATGCTTTATAATCAGCAGTACAGCTGCTGATCAGATGCGTGAAGGCAAATTTAAAACAACGAGTCAGCCAAGACCCTCACTATACCATTGTCTGAGTCTACACTGAGTTTCCATATGCTTTCCTTACTCACTTTATGCTGTGAATCATATAATCTAGATGCTTTATAATAGAGGCATACATCTTAAATTTTTAATTGTATTCCAAGCATAGGGATAGATCTTTCTAGAGCTCACTGCTCATTTAAATTTAAATATTTTTTCTCATGATTATAAAGACCTTATTTTCTCCTTGCTAAAGAAAATAAACATTTCATGCTTTTTTCCAAATTAGCCTCCGGTTGCCATTTACACCTCCCTATTTCAGAAGAATGAGATCACCTTGGGCCCTTGCCTGTCATTTGATTAGTTTTTTACTATTTATTTTCTGCCATTTAAGTTTATTGGTGAGTAGTAAAAGGCAAGTTTAGTGGGCCCGTATTCAAGGATGGAAAATCATCCAGCACTGAGGCACTAAAGATATCAATTAGAGGCAGTGTTGATCCATTCTCTCCTTACTTGACACCTGTCTACAAATGCTTGCAGGCCAGAATGTGAGGAGTCCGCATCTCAGACTGTGGTATACCTCTTATTAGGTGGCTGACAGTTTGAGATTCCTCCATGTTTTCCATTTAAAATGTTAGTCTTCTGCTCTAGCCAGTTTGCCAAGTAGATAGAGCATCGGCCTGCAGACTGAAGGGTCCCAGGTTCCATTTAGGGCTCAGGTTCAATTCCAGTCAAGGGCACGTACCTCGGTTGCAGACTCCTGGCCCAGGTCAGGAGCATGCAGGAGGCAACCAATAGATGTGTGTCTCTCACATCAGTGTTTTTTTCTGTCTCTCCCTCTCCCTTCCACTCTCTAAAAATCAATGGAAAAAATATCCTTGGGTGAGGATTAAAAAATAATAAGTAAATAAAATGTTAGTTTTCTAGCAATGTTTGTTAAATTCAGTGATGACCAATTATTTATATCTGGTACTGTGGCTATACATTGAGTGGCCAGATTATTATGATCTCTGAACGCATAATAATCTGGCCACTCAGTGTATATCCTATATAATAAAAGGCTAATATGCAAATTGTCCCCTCGACCAGGAGTTCGACCAACAGGCAGGCCAGCCAACCACCCATGTCCCCTCCCCCTGGCCAGGCTGGCTGGACCCCACCCATGCATGAATTCATGCACTGGGCCTCTAATATACATATGTATATTAGAGGCCCAGTGCATGAATATATATATACTGAGTGGCCAGATTATTGTGCATTCAGAGATCATAATAATCTGACCACTCAGCGTATACTTCAAGTACTTTGACCTTTAAGGAAACATCAATCCACTTAAAGGACCACTTTATTCACACTTTATACTGATATTTTGGGGTTGGCTGGTGGATCTGAGTAGGTAATTAAGTCAAAACCGGTGAAGTTTTTCACGTCAGCATGAAAAGACTAAAAATTTATATCAAGATCACTGATTCTGGTCACTGGCACTGTTAGCTGGCTTTGATTTCTGCTTCTGGCAAATAAAGCAGTTGGATGAGAGGAGGATCTAATGCTGAGGAATAGAGTTTTACTTGAATGATAAATGCTGGCTCCAAACACCTGTCACAGCCTATGGTATGCTGCTTGTAATTCTTGAAAAATAATGGAGAACTAAGAAAAATTTTAGATTTATAATATTTACTACTCAGCCATAAAAAAAGAAGAAAAACTTACCCTTTATAACAGCATGGATGGACCTGGAGCATACTATGCTAAGTGAAATAAGCCAGTCAGAGAAAGACAAGTGCCAGTGGAATCTAATGAACAAAATTTAGTAATAAACAAAATAGACACAGACTTATATGTGAAGAGTAGCTTCTATTCGGGTCTCAGGTTCAATTCCAGCTGTTCATGAGAAAAAAACTCAGGATCTGTACAACAGTGTGGTGATTGTCGGTTGGGGAGTGAAAGGGATAGGAAAAGGTGAAGGAGGGTACAGAGGGGATAAATGGTTGTGGACAAAGACTTGAGTTGGGATGGTGAATGAACACACAATGGAGTGTACAGATGATGTGTTGTAGAATTGTGCACCTGAAACCTGTATAATTTTCTTAACTATCCTATATAATGAAGAGATAATATGCAAATTGACCATCACTCCAACACGAGATGTCCACCCTATGTGGTTAAAGATGGCCACCCCCATGTGGACACAAGATGGTTGCCACAAGATGGCCAGCAGGGGAGGGCACTTGTGGGCGATCAGGCCTGCAGGGGAGGGCAGTTAGGGGTGATGGGGCCAGCAGAGGAGGGCAGTTGGGAGTGACCAGGCCTGCAAGGGAGGCCAGTTGGGGGAAACCAGGCCTGCAGGGGAGGCCAGTTGCGGGGAACCAGGCCTGCAGGGGAGAGCAGTTGGTGGCGACTAGGCTAGCAGGGGAGAGCAGTTAGGGGCAACCAGGCTGGCAGGGGAGAGCAGTTAGGGGTAACCATTCCTGCAGGGGAGGGCAGTTCAGGGGGACCAGACCTGCAGGGGACGGCAGTTAGGGGCAACCAGGCTGGCAAGGGAGGGAAGTTAGGGGTGACCAGGCCAGCAGGGGAGGGCAGTTGGGGGGGGGGGGACCAGGCCTGCAGGGGAGGGAAGTTAGGGGTGACCAGGCCATCAGGGGAGGGCAGTTAGGTGCAATCAGGCTGGCAGGGGAGTGGTTAGGGGGTGATCAGGCTGGCAGGCAGAACCAGTTAGGGGCAATCAGGCAGGCAGGCAGGCAAGCGGTTGGGAGCCAGCATTCCTGGATTGTGAGAGGGCAGTCGGACATCCCTCGAGGGGTCCCAGATTGGAGAGGGTGCAGGCTGGGCTGAGGGACACACAGCCCACCCCCCATGCATGAATTTAATGCACCAGGCCTCTATTGGTCTATAATATGCCTTCCCCCATACTTAGGTCATTTTTGACAGTGAGTAGGAGGATTGGTGGCTAAGGGAGTCATTGTATTACCACCACATGATTTGGGACTAGGGACTTCACTGACAGCACCTTCTTTTTTCAAATAGGCATCTTTCTCCAATATAAATCATCTGTTTATTGAGCATCCTTATGTACCAGAAACTCTCCTAGGTGCTACTGACACAGTAATGAACAGTACAAAGTCCTCCGTGAGCTTACATTAATTGCATCTGTGGATGTGTATGTAGATGAGCAACAATTTTCTCCACACAGAAATAATGAAGAAAGCAATCATAACCTTGATAGATTATACTTATATTATTTGAGTAGAAATTGTCTTGTCATAAAATAAAAATTTTATTCTGGGATTGTAACTAGAGGAAAGTTGTAAGTTTGTTTTGTCTAGAACATTTTTAAAGTAAATAATGACAACACCCAGAAGATTTTGATTAACTTCTATTTGGAAGCAGTGTGATAGCAGGGAATCTGATAGTATAATATCTTCTTCTTGAGACAAGATCCCCCTATGATTTTTTAAAAAATTGCACACATAAAATATGAATTTATCTTCAGTGAAATTGTATATTCATATTAAAATAATTATTTAAAAATTTAAAAAATGTTTTTACTCTATATATAAATACCAGTAGTTATGTCTACAAGTTAAAAAATAAGAACATTTATGAACGGCAACTAAAGATATGCACTGGTGTTTGAAGTGGTGTGTGTGTGTGTGTGTGTGTGTGTGGTGTGTTTCTAAATTACATTTCAGAACTCCAGGCAGACCTGGTGTGTTAGCATATGTAAAATCCTGAATACTACACAAAATGCTAGTAAGACTTAGTTTTGTTCCTGACCATAAAGCCAGTAACAGAGGAAGCTGGTGATCAAATATTGCTTAATGGACTATTCCACACTTCACAATGTCATTATAATTGCTCTGCAGTTAATTTGAGGTACTCTGTATTTGTTCCATCTATGACTATGTTAATTTCCTTGCCAAACATTATCATACTTCATGTGTAAATCCTCTGTCCCAGAAATTGGACATTAGAGCCTCAGCAGGAGACAGAATCCAAATAGCACTTTTGCAAATTGGTTATAGTAGGTGAATGCTTGAGGTTTCTCAAATTTCCTTTTGCTTTGTCCAACACAGAGGAAGAGTAAATCTTTTCTCTCAGTGGGAAGCCCCAATGCTATTTTCAGAAACAACTGAATTGTGAATATGGAAATAATCTTTGAAGTAGCATTTTATGATTCCAAATACTTAGATGTTTGACTTTTCACAGATCTTCTGTTCATATTGAGTCCAACTATTAGTTCTAAAAAAGAGGTCTTAAATATCATGAGTCCAACTACCATCATTTTCTGATCAGCACCAGAAATGTTTAATGTTATCCCAAAAATGATGTGAGGACTCAGTAGCAGATTAATTAGTGTCTTTTTTTTTTTACATATAAGTTTAGAGATCATTCAACATTAAAAAAAAACAAAAACCTTAGCAAGTTTGCAAGACAATAGGATTCTATGTAATCATACAAATAAATGCAAATTATAAATGTCACATTAGAGTTGTAATATCCTAAGACTTAGCTTAGAAAAAATGTTTTTGAAAACACCTGTCAGTTTAAAGACAGGTGAATCTCAAGGGCTTTTTTTTCTAAGGAGACTTCGGTAACCCAGGATCTAAGCAGTCTCTCCTGGGAGCTGACAGCTCTTGAACTTCATATGTCTTCTGAGGCTGCCTGCCCCATGGATTGCCAGTTGAATTCTCTTAGCATAGAGGGTACTGACTCTCAAAGGAAATCAACTTCTCTCTTCCCTAATGTCAACAGCTAAGGTGATAACTATGAGGACCCAAGGTCATGCTAGTCACATGAGAAATGTTCCCTTTGGAAAGTTCCATACACAACAATGAAATAAATAAAAGGAGCTTAAGGTCTAACAGTTGATAGATTCCTATCACATTTTTTTCTTCATTGTGGCCATTGAGGGTATATAGACCTCTTAAGATGTGTAATTCCAGGGGCGGTGGATATCTCATTTGTTTTCAGTATTAATTCTCTTATCTCATCCCCATTATTAGAGACATTCATTGGATTCTCCTGGAGAGTCCTGCCAATGCATCATGATTAGGTTACCTCGAATAGTCATCCAGTAACCTGCTATTACTTAGAGATCACAGATTAATTTGTCAATGAGCAAAATGCCTTTTAACTAATTCTAGGATACAGACACAAAATGGGTAAGACTTTGGTTAAGGGAAATTAGAAATTTTTAACTTTGAAGAGAATAGTCCTGTTTGCTAAATGCAATGAGTGCATGTCACATGAAAGCATCTTGGAACTCCATCTCAACAATGTTCCCTACCTTATAGGCAAATCTCTTTAAAAGTTATCTGTAATCCCATCACCATTTATTACCCCCATAAATTCAGTATACATTTTTTAAAAGTTATCTGTAATTCAAACCTCTACTCCCTCAAGCTTTAGTTCACTCTTCATCTAATTGCCAGAAGCTTCTACTATGGACCCCGGGTACTGTTCTCACAAAGCTGCCAAAGTGAATGGCTCAATAGCTGTTAGATCATACCATTGGACTGACTCTAAAGTCAGCTGTGATATTGAATTGCTTTTGTTGCTACTCTGTCTTAAATCAGGTAAACAATTGTTTAAAAGAGGCATGGCTGGCAGCAAGATAAAATGAAAACACTGACATTGAAACAGAAAATAAACACAGACAAATAACTTAAATCCTTTAGGTGCTGCTTTTGTAAGTAATATTCATTTCAGAGGTGACACAATTGGACTTGATTACATTCCTGATTAAAACACCAATCACTAATGGAAACAAAACGGGAGAGCACTTGCCAATTAAGAGAACAATAAATTGGAGTCCACAATGGGAAGAGATATAGGAAATGTTATGAATATATTGTCATGAATGTTTGTTTTTAAAAGAAAAAGCTGGTGTGATAGCAATAACATCCCATTAGTTTTCATATTGTAGAGTGTTCCATATGGATATTAAAGACCCACAATCAAAGTCACTTAAATTGAATATAAGACTTTTTTGAAAGATTCAGAACTTATTTGCGTATATAATTTCTGGGATTCTGGCTTAATAATCAATCCTCTAGCTTTATAATACCAATGCTTCCATATTTTACAAGCTTCATAGATCTGCAAGGGACCATACATGGAAGTAAATTTATTACATTAGTTTTCTGACATGATGATTGAAGGATTCAAGTCCAAAAACAACCCTGACTCCTCCTTAAGAAGTGTTCGATGAGTATCTAGGATGTGTGGTCATAGTAATTCAATGTGTGTTTTTTCTTCAAAATGAACTCCTTTTTTTTTTTTTTACTTTAAATGGGATTATGAAATAAAGGCAAAATGTTAATCTTTGATTTACTATAATCTAGAAATATATATGATAGACTTCTGATTAAAGTATACATTTTTTATATTTTTTTATTGATTTCAGAAAGGAAGGGAGAGAGAAAGAGAGATAGAAACATCAATGATGAGAATCATTGATTGGCTGTGTCCTGCACACCCCCTACTGGGGATTGAGCCTGCAACCCAGGGATGTGCCCTTGACCGGAATCGAACCCGGGACCCTTCAGTCTGCAGGCTGATGCTCTATCCACTGAACCAAACCAGCTAGGGCTAAAGAATACATTTTTAAAGTATAAATTTTAAAATGTTTCAATTTCTGTCAGTTGAATTATTTGTTTCCCATCAAAAGCATCATCAAAACTTGATCACACAAAAAAGGGATGGATATTTTAAACAGATTTTAGTAATTGAATGGTGAACAGAATAACACTATAATGAGTTTATTATCAATTAATGGGTTATGAATAGACTCGATAAAAATGATGATATTCTAGATATCAAATGAAAATGATAGACAATTAATAAATTGAAATGTGTGAACTTTATAAACTCATATCTTGGTTATTTTTCCTCTATTGTGAGTAGAGAGATTGCAATGCCAGTCATCCTCAGTCTTTAATGGTCAAGCAGGGCTACAGGAACATTTGGAAAATTATGAATCTTAGAAGAGAGAAGGTAACTGGGCACTTAGGTTTTATTGCCTTTTCTTGATTTAATGAAATCTTCGCAGTATGTGAGTGTATTGGCAGATTATTTTGTTGCACATAATGAATGCTAACATAATTTCTGATGCAGAGCATTAATACAACAAATGAAATGAACCAACATAGAGAATAATAGGGGGGTAATGTGTAAATTAAACTAGAAATAATGATGCTTGTAAGATTGGCTGTTTGTAATTATGGGGTAATCAAGGGATGTCTGGCTGCCTCCCAAATTTCCTTGGATTTGAAAACATTTAAATATAAAAGCATGGAACAAACAAAACAATAAGAAAGCCCACTGAATGGGAGAACATATTTGTCAATGTTATCTCTGATAAGGGTTTAATCTCCAACATTTACAGGGAACTCATACAACTTGGAATAGTCTGAGGAGGATAGGTTTTATTTCTTTTTGAATGCTTGGTAGAATTCCACTGTAAAGCCATCCAGACCAGGGCTTTTGTTTGCTGGAAGATTTTTGACTGCAGCTTCAATTTCATCGGTAGTTATTGGCCTATGCAAGTTTTTTTATTCTTCTTAATTGAGTTTTTTGAGCTTGTATTTTTCTAAGAATATGTATATTTCATCTAGGCTGTCCATTTTGTTGAAATAGAGTTGTTCATAGTATTTTTTCATAATCATTTGTATTTCTGTGGGATCAGTTGTTACTTCGCCTCTTTCATTTCTGATTTTGTTTATTTGGGTCCTCTCTCTTTGCTTCTTGGTGAGTCTGGCTAGAGGTTCATCAATTTTATTCATCTTTTCAAAGAACCAGCTCTTGGTTTTGTTGATCTTTTGTATTGTTTTTTTTTTGGTCTCTATGTCATTTATCTCCGCTCTGATCTTTATTATTTCCTTCATTCTGCTTAAGCTGGGCTTTTCTTGTTGCTCTCTTTCTAACTCTTTGAGTTGTAGGGTTAGATAATTTTATTACTAGCTTTTCTGTGATTTTTGTTTTTTGTTTTTTGAGACAGGCCTGCAGAGCTATGAACTTCCCTCTCAATACTTCTTTCGCTGTGTCCCATAGATTTTGGATTGCTGTGTTTTCATTGTCATTTGTTGCCATGATGCTTCTTATTCCCTCTTTGATCTCTTTAGTAACCCAATCATTGTTTAAAAGCATCCTGTGTAGCCTCCAGGTGTTCAATTTTTTTATCGTTTTTATTGTAGTTGATTTCTAGTTTTATGCCATTATAATCTGAGGAGATGCTTGATATGATTTCTATCTTCTTGAATTTGAAGAGACTTTGCCTGTGCCAAAATATGTGGTCTATCTTTGAAAATGACTCATGCACACTTGAGAACAATGTATATTCTGTGGCTTTGGGTGGAATGTTCTGAAGATGTCAATTAATTCCATCTGATCTAGTGAGTCATTTAGGATTGATGTTTCTTTGCTGATTTTTTGTTTAGAGGATTTGTCCAGTGGTGTTAGTGGGGTATTAAAGTCCCCTACTATGACTGTATTGCTGTCAATCTCTCCCTTGATATCCTCCAGAAGATTTTTTTTTTTTTTTATGTATTTGGGTGATCCTATATTGGGTGCATGCATATTTACCAGAGTTATATCTTCTTGTTGAATTGCTCCCCTTGGTATTATGAAGTGGCCTTCCTTATCTCTTGTTATAATCAAACAAACAAGAAGACAGAAAGAAGAAAAAGGCAAAAAAAAAAGAAAAGAAAAAGAATTTGGATAGTGAAGACAGAGAAAAGAGAAGTGTCTATGGGTTTGGAGCAGGGGAGAGAAAATTAGATATATGAGTACGATCTATATGAGTAAAAAATTAGTTTCGCAAGTAAAAGATAAAAAATAAAAATGTGAAGTAGTGAAGGTTGTTCACTTCCTCCACTATTCTGCTTGGCACATCTTTTTCCTTGCAGGTAGTCAGCACAGTATTGAAGTTCCCTGTGATCCACTGCTCCTGTGTGTCATAATCCACATCCCTATTTTCAAGCAGGCGGGATCTCTCTGCTCTCTTTGGTTCTCAGCCTGTCTTTAGTTGTATTTAAAGACAAGAGTTAATTTCTGCTACAACCCCTGGGTGGCAGTGTTTCTGTCTTAATATCTGGGGCTGAAGGGCCTCTCTACTCTGGCTCTGTGTACAATTCTGTGCGTGACTCTGTGCATGACTCTGTGCACGACTCTGCGCCGCCAGTACAGTACTTCAGGCTGCCTTTCTGAGTCCAGTCCATCTGTGGGTTAATATCTAGAATCTCCTTATGCCAGCTGCCCTGTATGTCCCCTTCCACATTTGAGGGCTACACTGACCCCAACAGCCGCAAATTTTGTGGGAGAGCAATCGTTCTCTGAGGCTCTAGTTCCCACTGCGTGGTTTCTCCCTCCAGTCTGGATCCCTAATCTAACCTTTCTTTAGGCCTGTGATGGGCAACCTTTTGAGCTTGGTGTGTCAACCTTCGCCAAAAAACTGAGCATAACTCGGGTAGTGTGTCACTTTGAGGAAAAACATTATTTCGCAAATGTTTCATCCTCGGCATGCGGCCGCCTCAGCGGCCGCGTGTCATCATAAATGGCTACACGTGTCATAGGTTTGCCATCACTGCTTTAGGCAATGCCAGCTGTGTTTAATTCGCCAGTTCCAGGTGGTTGCTCTTTGATTCAGCAGTTCCTTCTGCTCTGTGAGAAGGCACAGGGCCCATCTGTGAATTTGCACCATTTGTCTCCCCCTGAGCAGATCTCCCAGGCACCCATGGTTGGGGAGGTTGGAATTCTGGCATTTGTGGATTCGCAGCTGAGGTAACTGGTCCCTGGGCATTGTGGTTGTAAGGTCCCGGCAGGTATCCGAGATCTCTCTGGTTGAAGGCAAGGATGGGGTTCCAATCACAGTCAATCTCCGATCACAGCTATCTCCCATTCAAGATGGTGTGGCTTCGGTGGCAGAACCGGCCACTCTGGGAGAGATTTCAGCCACAGTAGAGGCTGTCCAGTCAGGGGTAGGTCTAGTCTGCTGGAATTTTAAGGATTTGTTGGTGGAGTTACTGAAGAAATAAAATATACTAGAGACCTGGTACATGAATTCGTGCATGAGTATGTCCCCAGGGCGTTTGGTAGGGGGGGGCATGGAGGATATAATCAGCCCTCTGTGTGGGCGACAAGATGCCCTTGCCGAGCCCAGATCTGGATCCATCTAGCTGACGTTTGTGCTGATTGTTGGGAGCCACCTGGCAGCCGCTTTTATATTGGTTCTTCCTTGCAGAGAGCCTAGGGAGGGGAAGTGGCTGAGGTGCCCGAGGCCGACTTCCAGGAGGCCGGGGCGCTATTGGGGTCATGCCAGAGGTGCTGGTCCATTGGTGCCTGGCCCATTCTCTGGAAATAGGATCTGCAGGACTACTGAGTGAGTGGCTGCCGCTGGGCTGGTGGGCCTCCAGGAAGGGTAGGTTAGCTGAGCAGTGCTCCCACTGTAGGAGTGCACTGACCACCAGGGGGCAGCTCCTGCATTGAGCATCTGCCCCCTGGTGGTCAGTGTGCATCATACCGATTGGTCGACCGGTCATTCCAATCATTTGGTTTTATCGGTCGCTTAGGCTTTTATATATAGATAGCTATTTGATTGATGAGTATTGCACATCTAAACATAAAAAGAGAAAACAGTGGTCCTTAAAGAGGAAAAAATATATACCTTCTATTCAGAAAAAAAAAATCTCAACTAGAAATTTATACCTGATGATGTACACATGCTATTTCATTTTGTGCCCTCATTGAGTTTGACAAATGACATGAAATAGGAAGTTACAGAGTTCAGGTTTGGTTGATGATGTCAAGTGTAGCTTCCACAGGTCCAGAGAAATAGGTAGCCAATATATTTTTTCAATCCTTACCTGATGATAAATTTTTATCAATTTTTTTAGATAGATAGATGAGAGAAAGAGAGACGGAGAGAGAGAGAGAGAAACATTGATGTGAAAGAGAAACATCTATCAATTGCCTCCCATATTTGCCCTGATTAAGTATGGAGCCCACAACCTTGGTAGTGCCCTCTGAATCCAATCCGAGACTGTTGGGTGTATGGGATGATGCTCCAACCAACTGAGCCACCTGGGCAGGGCACAAATGGCCAAGTTTAGGAAGGTTCAGAAGTGACTGGCACATAATATCATAGAAAGTTGGAAGTACTGGCAATATCCTACAGAGGCTTACTCATGGAGTGTGTGATTTAGTTTTGAGAAATTGAATGCTCTGCCTTAAATGGTGAGTGCCATGTTGCATATTAAAGAAGATACAGTGACTAGCATTCTCTATCCAGAGTCCCCAATTATCCTTCATCACATCCAAACTCCTCTATGTGCTCTGGGTTGGATGTCCTTCCTTTCCTCAAATCCACTTCTATTTTAAGGGCTCCCACTTATTGGGCTCACAGTTTATTAGACAAACTATCTTTTTAGACAAACTATCTTGCCACAGGCTACACTCAAAATACTGTCCTCCCCATGTGGTCTCAGGTGGTTATATTCTTCCCTAATCTGGTAGTACTGTTGACTATACAAAGCCATAAGTATTTAATTTCTTAATATCCTTGTCATGATGAGAGATACTTATGATCTTGAATATATTAATTCAAAGGGGTCATTGCCAGAAGAAAAGTGCTGGTTTTGCAATGTCCCAACTAGAAGAATCAGCGATCTATTTCTTTTAGAATGGGTTGGTGAAAGTGCCTTAAACCTAAGGAGAAAAGTAATTTTGTGATGGACACATTATTGACAAGATTCCTTTTAAAAATGTATACCACTATCAAACATTTATTCATATAATTATAGAAGATAAACACACACACTATCTCATGTAACATAAGTAGGTATGTGTGTTGACAACAAAGTGACAGAGAAATGCAGCAAGAACATCCTTCATAATAAAAAGGCAATATGCAAATAACCATCACTCCGCTACGCCCACGATTGGGCTGTGGGAGGCTGGGGGGCGGGACTCAAGGTGGCATATCCGGCCATTGAGAGGCGCGGGACTCCGGCCCCCCCCCCCCCCCCCGCCCCTGCCTCTCAACGGCTGGATTGGCGGCCGCTGAGGGGGGCTGCCTCGGACACCCTGGACACCCAGCTCCGCTGCCATCGGAGGCGGGGAGCCGGTTGTCCACACCCGGATCCCCTGCCCAGCTCCGCTGCCATCGGAGGCGGGGAGCCGGTTGTCCGCACCCAGATCCCCTGCCCAGCTCCGCTGCCATCGGAGGCAGGGAGCCGGTTGTCCGCACCCAGATCCCCTGCCCAGCTCCGCTGCCATTGGAGGCAGGGAGCCGGTTGTCCGCACCCGGATCCCCTGCCCAGCTCCGCTGCCATCGGAGGTGGGGAGCCGGTTGTCCGCACCCGGATCCCCTGCCGTGCTCCCCTTCTTCAGCGCCTCAAGCCCCAGCAGCAGCGGCAGCAGCTGGGGATGAGCTGGTGATCCCAACAGCCTGGCAGCTCAGTGGCGGCGGCGGAGGCAGCATTGGGCCTGGGGACTGGCGAACAGGCAGAAGATGGCCCTGATCGCAGGAGGCTAGGCCTAGGGACCCTACCCGCACGATTGAATAGTGCGCTGGGCCTCTAGTTGGATTATATTGCTAGTTATACTCTATTACCTTGAATACTCTCAAGTCCCTACTTGAGTCACCATTCACTTATTTAGATTTGCCCTTGGGCTATGAACTTGTTTTATTTTCTACAAAGGACATATATCTCAAGAGATGAAACTTCATCCCATTTTCTCCAAATGGTCAGAGTCTTTTGAGCAATTTCCTTTAGTTATCATTAAATATATTGACATGCTTAGGCATTATGGTATTATGCATTATTCTATAATGCAAAGAACTGGATGATTTGGGTACCATTTTTGGCTACCACTGAGATTACTGTAGGAAAATTATTTTACTTCAGTGGTTTTAACTTAAAAAATGAGAGCTTTAGGATAATTGATTATTAAATTGCTTTCCAATTCTAATGTATCTGTTTATTTATGTGGAAGTGCATATGGTTACTCAAGCAATTCCTTATCATTATTCCATTCTAAAAAAAAACTCCCAAACATAAATTTGAATCAAAGTTACCATTAGCAAAAGTGCATAGAAAAATATACTCAACATTGATAATTATAATTTAGTTTTTATCTTCTTATAGGTAATTTGTTTTTAATAGTATTTCCTAGATAGTTTGAACTCTATCTGGTAACAACCTTAGGTTTTTGCAATTCTTTAAAGGTCCAAAATTTTGCCCTCTTAGGTGTTTGCTATGTAATGGCCAAGGTTATTAATATGGAATTTTTTACTCACTCAATTTGGTTCTACATTCCCTTAGCTATGTTGCCAAATTGGAAAAAACACATAAACATCAAATTTAAAAAATAATAAAGATAAATCATCTCACCCATATTAAAGAATGGGTTAGTTGCCTGGAGTATAATTATAGGAGGGATACTAAAATATCACTGGAAATAGGCACAATGAAGACATTTATATTCACCAGAAGTAATGTTCAGTTTGTAGTTGGAAGGTTTTGATAAGGCTTTAACCGGAAGGGGAAGATGGAACTCTCCAACAGAAATACTCAGCTCAAAACTGAATGATGATCTATGGCTTAAAAGGAAAAAGATCTGGATAACTGCAGAACTTGGATGTGGTGAAACCCAGTTTATGGGGACAGAGCTGAATGACCAAGTGGAGACCCAACATGGCACCAGCAGTCCTTCTTCTTTGCCTTTCTTTGCCTGCACTCAGCCTCAATTCTTAATTGAATACTCATATTTTAAAAAATAGATACTTGAATGTATATCAAACCTCCCAGATATTTACAGTCTTTTTCTGAGTTGTCATATGGTCCTATATGTCCATTTAAAAAACATATAAACAATTATTATGATCTCTAAATAAGTTACTCAATTCATTAAAATATTCTTTTGTATCTCCTTTACATGGGGAATAAAAATCCCATCCAATATCCACACAAAAATCTGTGAATGGATATTTATAGCAGCTTTATGTAGAGTTGCCAAAGCCATGATGCCCTTCAGAGAGTGAATGGATAAACTGTGACACATACAGACAATGGAATATTATTCCGTGCTAAAAGGAAATGAGCTATCAAGCCATGAAAAGACATGGAGAAAGTTTAGATGCATGTTACTAAGTGAAAGAAGCCGATCTGAAAAGCCTACATACTATATGACTCCAATAACACAGTATCCTGGAAAGGCAAAACTATGGAGACATTAAAAAGATGAATGGTTACCAGAAGTTAGGAGCGAGGGAAGAATGAACAGACAAAGCACAGAGAATTTTCAGGGCAGTGAAACTATTCTGCGTGATACTGCAATGATGAATGCATGTCATTATACATTTGTCAAAACCCATAGAATGTACGACACCAAGAATGAACCTAATGTAAACCATGGACTTTGGGTGATAATGATGTGTCAGTGTAGGTTCACTGACTGTGACAAATGTACATCTCTGATGGGAGATGTTTATGGAGGTGGGGAGGGTGAGGCTGTGTCTGTGTGAGGACAGGAGGCTATATGGAAACACTATGCTCAATTTTCCTTGAAACCAAATAGTGCTCTAAAAAATGAAATATATTGAAAACAACAAGCCTAGCCTATGTGGCTCAGTGGTTGAGCATCGACCCATGAACCAGAAGGTCACAGTTCGATTCCTGTTTGGGGCACATGCCCAGATTGTGGGCTCAATGCCCAGTGAGGGGCATTCAGGAGGTAGCCAATCAGTGATTCTCTCTCATTATTTATATATCTCTCTTCTTCACCCTTCCTTTCTGAAATAAAAATATATATACATATACATCTATTAAAAAGCAATCCTATCCATTGCTGATGGTCCAGATCAGTGTTATCTCCTGCCAAAGTTCATGTTGCCTCTGCCCTTCTACACTCTGTTTTCTTTTTTGAACGCTGTAGTCCATCTCACCTGGAGTACTAACTCAGACCTTAGTATACAGCAGTTCCCATTATCTGCAGTTTTATTTTCCATGGTTTTAGTAACCCAGATCAACCATGGTCAGAAAATATTAATTAAATAATTCCAGAAGGAAAATATTCATAAGTTTTAAATTGTATGCAGTTTTGAGTAGCATGATAGCATCTCATGTCCCCTTGCACCGTCCCTCCTAGACATGGATTATCCCTATTCCAATGTATCCATGTTGTATCCCCTAATCACCCGTTAGTCACTTTGCAGGCAACTCAGTTATCAGATTGAATGTTGGGGTAAGGCAGTGCTTGTATTCAAGTGAACTCTTATTTAACAACTAGTAGCCCTGCGCACGAATTCGTGCACCAGTAGCTCTCTGCGGGGCCTGGCTACAGAGGCTCTCTGTGGCCCAGAGTCCCATTCATGCCCTTGCCTGGCCAGAGGCCCATCTGCGGCCGAGAGTGTAATGCTTGCTTCATCGCCACGGCAATGACGCAAGCATTCTGCCAGGCTGCTCACACTGCCTGCTCTCAGCAGCTGCCCCCCCCACCCCGGGACTGGGGGACTCTGGCAGGGCTGAGAGGACTGGGCGCTGCCATCTTGTAGCTATGTGCGCCACCATCTTTGTGACGTAGTGACAGTTAATTTGCATATTACCCTTTTATTAGATAGGCTAGTGGCCCCAAGGTTAAAGAACCTGGCAATTCTGGTACACTAAAGAGGAGCCTTAAAGTGGTTCTTTTGAGTGAAAATGTATGTAAGTATAGAATAAAACATGGAGTTTGTTATATGAAGAAAGGAACCATGTAATAAATGAAATGCTACTTTTGAAATGCAATTTTATTTTATTGCTATTAGGGAATCTCCAAATATCTGTAAGGAAGATGGAGGAAAGAAAGAGGTAGTCAAAGATAGAAAGATCTATTGACTTCATTCTATCATGAGCTGGTGTACCTTTCTTTTATTTTTACTCCTTTTTTATCTTTTTTGCTCTCAGTCAAAACTCATATTCGTAAGAGTGTTTTTAGCTCATTAGATTAAAACAAGTGGCCCTGAAATGTGAATGAACCATAGGATTAATCTCTTTAAGAAATCTTTGCATCAAACAGATCAAATTTCAGTAACAGTAATTTACTGATTGAGAGACTGTGAGCTGTGTTCAGGAGAGCAAGCCTGATAGAGCTCTTTGTCTCTGTCAAAGACTGAAGGCACTCAGAAAAATAGCACAGCTCAGCTGAGCTCTTGCAGCTGAACATCACTCTGTCACATCCCTGCATATCCTGTGGTGTCAGTGACACACGAAAATGGGGAAAAGAAGGGGCGTTGCCATAGTCAAAGCAGCGAGTGCTTTATAAGATTGCTGGCAAAATAAAAACATTCTCTATCAAAAAGGCATTGTCACAGACAATGAATTTTGTGGAGGCCAAATTCCAGCAGAAATCAACAGAAAATCAATGGGAACCTAATCATCAACAAGACAATGGAAAGATGTCAATCTCCAGTGCAGAAAATCTTATCTAAGAAGTAAGCAGCATACTATGGCCTTGAGAGAATCTTACCACTTCCTGGGGAGTTAAGAACAGAATTAGCAGAGCTACATTTAAAGTAAACATGTAGTAGTTCCATCAGTGTATGAGCTGGATTGTGATAATAAATGAAATACATCTTAAATATTTCTGAAACTGGTAAATAATAGACTATGAAATCAACTCTAAAGAGGAAATAAGATAGGCAGCCTTAGAGAGTAAAAATTAAGACTATTTGCAATTATAATCAATTCATATAAAATTACACTGTTTTATGTGGAAGAAATGATACTGTGGTATGATAAGGCAATCACACTTTTTGGAAGGTGAGTTTTCTATACATAGAGATAATTTTGACAAGTTTTTAGAAGCTGTTTATGTAAAAATGTTCAGGCATTAATCATAATTACACTGTGAAAAGAAGCAGTTTCAGCAAAGGGTTAAATGATTTCAGGTTTTACCACTCCAGGTAGCTAGCTTGACAACAAATGCAGGTGTTTATTCAGTGTATTCTCAGGTTATGAATATCCTACTTGATAGGAGAAGACTCAAGTGTAAGTAGAGGGATGAAGAGAGAGAGAGAGCTTCCCTCTTATCCTCAATGAGGAAATCTGCAGATCTTTTTACACTGAGGAATTAGGTTTTGGCATTTTAATCCCATGCAATCAAATGTAGGATGTGAATGGGGAACTTCTCTTAAACCTTTTCACCACACTTCCATCTTTATGATTTCAGTGATTCTCTTTTCAGCCATAAATACATTACCCCATTTCAGAATACGCAGGCCCTAGACTTCACATCAATAAAAATGTTTCCTTACTTTCTGACATAAGGACAATGAGCAAGTATGTTAGATTCTTGTTATTGAATCATAATTTACTGAAAATGAAACATCTTCCTCCACATTATACACTTAGGAATTGTAGTTGAATTCTATTCAAAACATATTTTTATCTACACTTCCTGTCTTTCAGTCTCCAAATTTGAATCATTTGGGGACAGAAGGATATTTGAATACAGAATTCAACATTAAAGTAACAATGTTTATAGCACCAAAGAAAAAAAGCATTAAAGGATACTATGATTGGACTCTTCTGATTGAGTACATGTGAGAGGTGAAGGACTTTACCTGAGATTCAAGACACCTGGATTCTTGTCCAAGATTTTCACTAAATAGTTGTGTTTAACTTAGGAGTGCTAATCACCTTTAGTAAGTCTCACTGCCTCTTTTATCCATTGTAAAGTCTCAGATCTTTATTGATCGACATAAAGAGATTTATCAGTCACTAGGTAGATTGGGAGAAGCAATTTGCAGAACAATGTGTACTTAGTAAAGCATGAAAGGTTATACAAAAAGGTCCAGAAAGGTACACAGCAAACTAATAACTGTTTTGTTTTTTTCCTGGGATAGGAACCAAAATGGTTGGGGGATTGAGTGTGTTCAGTGTAAGGTAATCAAAGACACTCTTTAGATTTACTGCACTGTTTTAATTTTTTAAAATAAGTATGTTTTTGTGAATTATTTGTAAGAAGGCATATGTGGTCAATTAATTTTCAACAACAAAAATCCAAAAAGATATAATGAGTTTTAAAGTTTAATTAATATCTCGGTGGTTTTTCATACCTACCTTAGAGTCAAGATTTAAATGAGTCAAGGTTATTCCAGGCCAGACAGTAGTTTTCAGTAAGAAAAAAAGCTAAAAAGCATACCTGTGCTTTTAGTGAAATACCTTTTAGTGAAAGGGTTTCTTCTCATGGGATTGGCCATATCTAATACCATAGCATCATCTCCTTGATTTAAACTTCTACCGTAGGATTCCTCAAGAGGATAAATACGTTATTGAACAATTCTTTCTCTTTATCAAAAATCAATGTTGAATGATTCAATAAGAAAATATGTCGAGTGGATAAGAGAGCTTCAACTTGGTAAGCTAAGGCAGAGTAGCTGGACAGGAAAAAGAAAGTTTGAAGATGGTAGTGAAATGAAAAAAAATCATGAAATTATATCACAGAAAAGATAGCAAGGAAGGGTCCTGGCCGGTCTGAACCAGGAGGTCACAATTTGATTTCTGGTCTTCCCGGGTTGCAGGCTGGATCCCCAGTGTGGGGTGTGCAGGAGGCAGCCAATTAGTGATTCTCTCATCATTGATGTTTCTGTCCCTCTCTCCCTCTCCCTTCCTCTCTGAAATCAATAAAAAATATATTGGGATAAAAAGATAGCAAGGGATGGAATCACAAAATACAGAGTTTATCTTTATCGGTGACTCTCAAATATGAAGCATAGAACTTCAAACATTCAGGAGACTTTTCAGCAGATCCCTAAGGTTAAACAAAGCTACTTTACTACATTTTTAAGGTTTTATGTGTCTTTTTCACTGGCATCTGTATTGATGCTGCAAAACCCATACTGGGTAAAATGGCTGGTGCTTTAGCATGAAGCAAGGCAGTGGCACAAAGCAAACTAGTACTATTGTATTCTTTCTACCACATGCTCACATGATCAAGAATGGCAGTTTAATTTAAGAATAAACTTAATGAAGCAGTAAACATTATTAATTTCATTAAATATTGACCCTTGAGTTGACATCTTTTTAATATTTTGGGTAATGAAATGAGAAGTATGAATAAAGCATTCTGCTGCTAATAATGTACAATGGCTGTCGAGTTAAAACCCTTACACAATTGTTTGAGTTATGAGATGAACTATCTACGTTTTTATGGAACACTATTTTTGCTTGAAAGGGCTATTAATAGATAAATGATAGTTATTCAGACTTAAATATGAGGCATCCATTATCTTGACAATTAAAGCAATGAAACTTTCATTTCAAGGAGAACGATGGACAATATTTGTGGCAAATAAAATTTGAGCTTTGAAGCAAAAAATTATAATTTTGGAAAACTTATGTCCTCTCCCATGAGTTTAACAATTTACCACTTCTAAGAAAGTTTTCAATGAGATTGATAGTAAAGTTAATGAATATGATGTTTTTGTATATGTTACCATTTGGAAGATCTGCATAACTTAGTGAACTAATATTTTCCAAAAGATCAATTCATGATGTTACAAAACCCTGCATGTTTTATCAAAAGGTCCATTAAAAATATAAGGTAAACCAGTGAATTTCATTCAAGGTAGGAGAATACTGGACATGGCTTTGAAAGCCACATGCCAACTAATTCTTAAGAAAATTCCCCTTCTTGAATTATCCTGTATTGTCAAAGGAGAATAGCCACAATATCTGGAAGAGCTACAAAAATATATTTACATTTCTGAGCTTGAATTTTATTCATATACTTAAACCGAAACATGTTTACTGCAGGTTGAATAAAGAAGGAGATAGGGGAACCTATCTGTCTTCTTTTAGGCCAGACATTAGAGAGACTTGCAAACATTATAGAACAATGTCACTCTATCACTAATTAGGGGAGGGGCATAGGTTATCTTTATTTAAAAATTTATATGAATATTAATTTGTAATCAGCTTAATATTGATAATTCAATGACCTATAAGTAACAATAAATTTGAAAATTCTGTTTTAATTTTTAATATGTAAATATCAATAGATCTAACTCAGACAAACAGAAGGTCCCCAGGGGAGGAGGGTGTGCAATAATTTTAAGAATGTAAAAGGATCCTTGAGAACCATTGGCCTTTATGGTTTCTTACCTATAAAATGTGTTTAAAAGGATCATAATGATGATTAGTACATAGACATGCAGTAAGAATCTAAATTAAAGAAAATTATTATGAATATAAACACAAATTCAGAAGATAACAGCAGGGAAGTGCAATCACAGATAAGCCCATAGGGAGCATCAATGTTATTAAGAATGTTCGGATTCTTAAATTCATGCAGAGTTTAGTGAAGTGCATTTTATTATTATGAATTTCATAATAATTTACAGAGATTCTGTCATATTAATTATGTTAAAATTTTAAAATAACGAAGTAAAATTCTAAATAACAGCTAACTAGAAGATGACAATGGAAAATGTCATAGGAGATTGAAGTATGCTGATGCTTTGTTTGACAAGAAAGTAAAGACAACTAATAATTTTGGTTCTTCTTAGGCAAAAGTAAAAATGAATATGTTTGTGAAATATTGTAGAGTAATATAGAAATGTAAGCTATAACTTCCAAATAATATGAGGGATAAGAGAAGAACAAATAATTATTTATTAAAGATAGGAAGGCATAAAAGAGAAACAAAGAAAAACACCATAAATAAGAAACACTAAATAAATTTCAATCCTATCTAATAAAAGAGTAATATGCAAATTAACCATCACTCTGCTACACCCACAAGCCATGCCCACCAGCTAATCAGAAGCGAGTATGCAAATTAACCCAACCAAGATGGCTGCAGCCACAGAGAGAGCAGGAGGGAGGCTTGGATTTCCCCAGCAATGGAGGAAGCCAAGCTTTCCGCACACCCTGGCCAGCCCAGGCCTCCACTTAAGGCTACAAAGTTTCAATTATAAAAGTTAAATAAATCACAACAGACATGGCTGCAGCCACAGAGCGAGCAGGAGGCTTGGCTCCACTCAAGGCTACAAAGTTTCAATTGTAGAAGATAAATAAATCCCAGATACCAGGGCCTCCACTTGGATCGCCAGGGTGTGTGGCTGACTTGCAAACCACCACAGGCCCCTCATCCAGGCCTCCCCATGCCCCAAGGGAACCCCCAACCTGATCTGGGACACCCTTCAGGGCAAATCAGCTGGCCCCTACCCATACACCAGGCCTCTATCCTATCTAATAAAAGAGTAATATGCAGATTGACCATCACTTCAACACACAAGATGGCTGCCCCCATGTGGTCAAAGATCCTGCCCCCATGTGGACACAAGATGGCCACCACAAGATGGCCAGCAGGGGAGGGCATTTAGGAGGGACCAGGCCTGCAAGGGAGGGTAGTTGGGGGCGATCAAGCCTGCAGGGGAGGGCAGTTAGGGGTGATCAGGCCAGCAGAGGAGGGAAGTTGGGGGCAAACAGGCTGGCAAGGGAGCAGTTAGACATCCATCAGGCTGGCAGGGGAGTAGTTAGGGGGTGATCAGGCTGGCAGGCAGAAGCAGTTAGGGGCAATCAGGAAGGCAGGCAGGTGAGCAGTTGGGAGCCAGCAGTCCTGGATTGTGAGAGGGATGTCCGACCGTCCGTTTAGGCTCAATCGGGATCGGGCCTAAATGGACAGTCGGACATCCCTCGAGGGGTCCCAGTTTGGAGAGGGTGCAGGCTGGGCTGAGGGACACTGCCCCCCCATGCAGGAATTTCATGCACCGGGCCTCTAGTGTATCAATAATTATAAAATATGCAAATGATTAGCATTGTATTTAAATGAGTATATAAATTAGATTTAAAATTTAAAAATATTTTATATGCTACTTACAAGAAGACAATTTAAACAAAATGACAGAAAATAAAGGAATAGAGAAGATAACTACAAAAGTCATAGTAATAGAATGTGAGGAATAAAGCAGTAAAAAAGATGAAGAAATATAGACAAAAAGAAGCAATCTGGAAGGTTCAACAATCACATACTCTTAATAAAATCATCTTATATATGATTAAAACTAACAAAGGTATAAGAAAATATGAACAAATTTCAAACTTAGTTTTATAGACCCTACAAAACACCTATAGCTAAAGTCTAATGATGAAAGACTGAATGCTTTCCCTCTAAGACTAGAGTCAATGTTAGGATGTTTGTCTGTCTTACACTTATGTTACATAGTACTGGAAGTTCTTGCCACTGAAGTAAGGCAAGAAAGGGAAAGAAAGGCATACAGTCTAGACGGAAAGAAATAAAACTGTCCCTATTTCAAATAGCAAGATTGTCTACATAGAAAACCCCAAGAACTCAAATAAATACTCTGAGAACTAATAAGTTCAGTTAAGTTATAGAATACAATATTAATATGAAAAATTTAATTGCATTTCAATATATTAATAAGGAACATTTGAAACAGAAATTAATACCATTTGTAATCCCTTAAAATTAAATACTTAGGTATGAATCTACAATTTATAGTTTCTGCATGATGAATATTATAAAATGCTGATGAATATATCAAAGAATACTTGGAGAGGCATATCATATTCATGGATTGGAAGACTCAACATAGTAAAGATATTAATTCATCATAAACTAACCTATATATTTAATAAATTTCTATAAAATCTTGAGTTTCTTTGTAGATGTAGAGAATTGCATAGAATTATACACATGCACACAAATGAGTATATGTATAACTGGCAAAATTTAATAACATCTATGGATTGAACCAATATCAATTTATTGGTTTTGATAGTATTCCATAGTTATCCTCTCTAATAAAATGGTAATATGCAAATTAACCATCACTCTGCTACATAAGCCATGCCCACCAGCCAAGCCACGCCCACCCGCCAATCAGGGCAAGTATGCAAATTAACCCAAACCAAGATGGCTACAGCCACAGAGCAAGGTTTCCCAGGTAACAGAGTAAGCCAAGCTTTCCATAGCAGTTGCAGGCCTAAGCCTCCACTCAAGCTACAAAGTTTCAATTATAGAAGGTAAACAAATTCAAACAAATGGCGGCAGAATGGAGCTTGAGAGAGCAGGCCAGGGTTGCCGGTGGCAACAGGGGAAGCAAAGCTTTTCGCACACCCTGGCTGGGCTCACCCACTTAAGGCTACAATGTTTCAATTGTAGAAGGTGAATTAACTGCCACAGAAATGGCTGCCGCCCCAGAGGGAACAGCAGGCTTGGCTCCGCTCCAGGCTACAAAGTTTCAATTGTAGAAGGAAAATAAATTCCAGATACCAGGGCCTCCTCTTGGGTCGCCAGGGTGCATGGCTGGCCTGCAAACCACCATAGGCCCCTCGCTCAGGCCGCCCCATGCCCCAAGGGAACCCCACCCTGATCCAGGATACCCTTCAGGGCAAACCAGCTGGCCCCCACCCCTGTACCAGGCCTCTATCCTATATAATAAAAGAGTTGTATGAAGATTGATCATCACTGCAACACACAATATAGCTGCCCCCATGTGGTCAAAGATCCTGCCCCCATGTGGACACAAGATGGCCAGCAGGGGAGGGCAGTTGGGAGGCACCCGGCCTGCAAGGGAGGGCAGTAAGGGGTGACCAGGCTGGCAGAGGAGGGAAGTTGGGGGCAAACAGGCTGGCAGGGGGGCAGTTCAGCATCAACCAGGCTGGCAGTGGAGTGGTTAGGGGGTGATCAGGCTGGCAGGCAGAAGCGGTTAGGGGCAATCAGGAAGGCAGGCAGGCAAGCAGTTGGGAGCCAGCAGTCCTGGATTGTGAAAGGGATGTCCGACTGCCCATTTAGGCCCGATCCCACCAGGATCGGGCCTAAACGGGCAGTCGGACATCCCTCCAGGAGTCCCATATTGGAGAGGGTACAGGCTGGGCTGAGGGACAACCCCCCGCCGTGCACGAATTTCGTGCACCGGGCTTCTAGTATAAGATATAAACACCAAGGATGTTAAGAAAATAACACATTACCTTTTCTACATATTTTTTTGCAATTTCCTATACCTCTATAATTATTTAAAAATAAGACATTTAAGGGAAATATGGATTATGTAATTTCCTAAACATGTGGTTCGATAAAGTTAAAATATTCCCAATGTGCAAACTGCAAATTCTTCTCTTGTAGACTACTTGTAATTCAACATATAGGTATTACTCTCATTTTTAAAATATATTTTTATTGATTTCAGAGAGGAAGGGAGAGGGGGAGAGAGAGAGAGAAACATCAGTGAAGAGGGAGAATCATTGACCGGCTGACTCCTGCATGCCTCACACTGGGGATTTATCCCGTAACTCAGGCATGTGCCCTGACAGGAATCGAACTGTGACTTCTTGGTTCTTAGGTCAGCACTCAACCACTGAGCGACACTGGTATTATTCTTTTGGATTTACAGAATTGCCTTGGTCTCTCATATACCTATACCTACAACTGCACAGACACATTGACACTGACACTGACACTGATTTATTATGTACAGAGCCTGACTAAGAGCTGAGGAAAATTCTCTCAAATACCAGAGTTAGGCCAGGACAGGATACCTAGGAAAGGGCATGGAGAGCTGAACTCTTGGCTAAGACAACAGAAACATGTAAAATGTCGCCCACTTGGTATTTGCTTTCTTTAGGAGATCTTTTAAGTGATTAGTTTAAAAAATGATGAGCTCAATTTAAGCAATTTTATCCACTGTCCTCCTTCCCTAGCATTCATGGCTTGTGCAGATTCATAGCCCCACAATCGATTTCCTACTCTGTAGATGTACTCTTGCTGGTCCTTCCTAAAAGAACTATCAGCATTCACCTGATCCTTCCTACCTAGTCAGGATGCCTCTCCATTTGGCATCATCCTTCCTCAAAAAATGCTGCCCACATCATCTTTTCTAGTTCTCAACAATAACTGCACTCAATGCACAATGCCACATTTTTCAACATTTTGTTTTATTGTTTAGTATGGTTCTCTGCCCTGTTCCTATGTATAGATCCTTTCTGAGGAGAATGGAAAGTCCCTCAGGGGAAAGACTGACTTATTCATTCCTTCACCTTGCTCCAAAGCTGCCACTATTCTGCAAAGATAAGTACATGCTTCATATAACTCTAAATAGGTGTGTGTGTTTTTCCTTAATACTGTGATTCTTAATCCACACAGCTTCCACATGCCCCTCTCAGTACAGGAATGGAACTATTTTCATTAGATAGCTCACTGAAGAGTAAACAGAGGCCTTTTCACAATCCACAATCAGCATTCGAAGAGTTACTCAGCCTGTGCAAAGCAGATATTCAAAGCTTCAAGCTGAGTATTAAGCTGCAATTAGACTGTCAGTCCTGAGGGTTTTGTCACAGTCCACCTCAGGATAAAACAGTTTGTGGTCTGGAACTGATATCAAACTTTGCTAATCTAGCTCCCAAATCCCTGGAACCCATTTCATTCTTAGCACCATTTTCACTTGCACAGTTGGTCAGGGTTTTGCAAAACCAAAAACTGGAATTATCCCCTTCCACTTCCCAGTGTAACTACAAAAGACGATAGTAGGGACAAAGACCTTGGAAGCTCAGGGACCTAATATTGTCTGGGACCTTAAAAAAGGCTTTAGAATAGACTGGGTGGACTGTGGACACAATATTTAGTTGATTAACAAACAGTGCTTTTCAGTGGTATTGACCCTCATTTCTTTTCTCTTACTTTTCTTCATATTCTTCCCCTACCCCCCAACTTCTGACTTGCTCAGGGTCCATGAGTTCCACAATCCACATCCAAGTAGTTATCATTCTGATCCTTCCTGCTTCAACCTGCCAATAGAATGCAATTGCTCATGTCCCATTCTCTGAGGAACATGCTAAGTTCCTAAAGCTGATAAAAAACAACAACTAACTGATGAAAAATAACAATGGTTTGCAAGTCAACATTATAATATAATATAACCTTGACCAAGTTACTGGATGTATTAAAGAGTCAGTTGACTCAGATATCATGTAGGAGTCTATTCATGGGCTTGTGGAAAGGAATACATATAATTATGTGTGGTAAGAGCCTGTCACAGAGCCTTCCAACTACTAAATGTACCATCAGCATTGTCAGTGTCAACATGAATATTGCTCCCAGATAAAATATTAAACTTTGAACAGAGCCCCTCAATATTTCAGCTCAGATTGGCAAATGATGATAAAAACATCAGTCACTGAAACTCATTTATTTTCTTGTTAGAAAGGGAATAAATATTCACCAAAATGCACTAGGAATGCAGCCACTATCTACTCTACACCAAGCAAACATGGTAAGAAATAGTTTTTCTTTCAATCTCTTTCAATGTAGACCAGGAGGAAGAATAGCTACTGGGTTGGGATCCCACTTCTCTGGCTCCCAGCCCTAAACCAAAGCCAGAATAATTTCCCCCAGGATCTGTGAGAGTTAAAATTTGTTAATCTAGGAATCTTCACCAAAGTCCTTTGGGCTAGAGATGATGCAAGTGTCAGCATCTTTGCTTTTGTTTTTAGATGAAAAAAACAACACACTTCACCTTTAAATACTGATGTACTAAAAGAGGTATGCATGATCTGGGGTGTAGTATTAATTTTGTTACAAACAGCAGTAGTTTCTTAAAGTAAATTTCTGTCAGTATCATCTCAAATATCTCCATCATCCATCATATGCTTGTCTTAAAACTACACAGGGCAGTTCTATGGTTAAACTAAAGTGGGCATTGAAAGCATTTTGAAAAGGAAAGCCACTATACAATTATAGGAATAATTATTTCCAGCACAAACACCACAGCCAGAAGCCAAATTAGCATAGCAACACATCATTACTGGGTACATGAACATTTTTTAAAGTATTATAATTTGGGTTTTCATGGTTATTACACTTTCTGTGACTACCTTGTTTACTTTTCTTAATCTAAAAGGAAACGTCTGTCAAATCTGCAAAATTACTCACTCACCTTAATGTCTTTTTTGCTATTTGTTTCAGTGATATTTGTGATGCTGGGGATTCACATCACTGCTAAAATGCAATTAACCGGGCTGAGATAGGGGTCTTCTTAAATATCCCTTTGGGTCATGCAAATGACCACTACTGAGCCTAGGAAAGTAGGAGCAAGGCCAGGGGAGTGAGGTGAAAGCCAATGCCAGCCAGTGTTGGAATCATGGAGAACAATCATTCTAGAGATTAACCTGATTAACTTTTGCTGGAAGAAGTTTTCCTTATGTTATCAAATTCACTTGCTTTCTCAGTTACTTACAGCTCTCTTGACTGACATCCAATTAAAGTTTCATATTCTCTAGGAATTCTGGGAAATGCAATAATGGTGGTCATGTGATCACTGATGGTACACCTGCAACTCAGGGTGCTCCCTCATGCCACTCCCAGAATTCCTAAAGAAATAGTAACACATCCCTTCCCTCAGAGGAGTATCTGAAGCTTTCACCACTAGACTTATACCTCTCTCCTGCCTTTCTGTCAAGTGTCTGAGAATAGATTCTTAGCTAGTGAGAAAAAACTTGAATTTCTATCCTGTAGTAATGTAACCATATTACACTAAACATTGCTTGGAGAAAGAGAAAGCAATAAAGCAAGACAGAAGAACAGGTGCAGAGGAAACAAACAAATATCAGAGCTCCTTAAAAGCAGTTAGCCTCCACTTTAAGATGCTTAGGCTTCCAAGTAAAATATACAAAAAAAGTCATCACAAAAATGCATTGCAGGAAGTCACAGGAATAATTTTCTGAGTTAGGCATAAATTCATAAACATTAGCTCCATACGAGAACTTTTCACTTTAACTTAAAATGCATTAGATACAAAAATCCAAATGTAAAAAATACTTAATGTAGGAGAAAGCTAATTGCTTTAGCAAAGATTCTCACCTCAGCAAAGGACTTATTAGCAGGCTAAAGACATCTAACATAAACCAGTTCAATTTTAAAGTCAATGCAAATAAAGATGAAGCATCTCAGATTATAACTAAGCCACTCGATTTAGAGAATTGGATTTACAAAAATTTGATTTGCATTTAACTTTTCAGTAATGTTGACTTTGCACAAAGTTAGTCACGGCAATGAAATTGTAAAAATGGTTTGTCTGGTCCCTGAGCTAGGTTTTTGTTTTTTAGTCTCTTCAGGAGTCCTACGGACAGCTGAAGTATTACTCGGTAGACATCTGAGACGAGGCCATCATGGTTTGCCCATTAGGCCCTGATAGTGTCTGATGACATGAGAATAAACTGTGATGCGCCACATAAACTCCGGCAATGGATCACAGCCTAAAGTAGACATGGCTTCTGTGTTATCCATTTTGTTTGCTGGGAGAAATTGTGAGACTGTCTGAGGATCACAGTGATATAGCCGGGGCAACTTGAAGCAGATTCACTTCTTATTCAACCTGAGATGTTTTTGCTTGTTCTGATCCTGGAAGGTGGCCAAGGTTCTGTTTTGATTAATTTTTCATGAAACAATAAAAAATCCCCAACATGGTGATTTAAACAATTCCATGTTATTTGCCCAGTATTCTAGAGGTCAGAAATCCAGACAAGGCTCAGCTGGGAGGTTTTCCTGTTCCATCAGATTGGCTAGGGCAGTGGTCGGCAAACTCATTAGTCAACAGAGCCAAATATCAACAGTACAACGATTGAAATTTCTTTTGAGAGCCAAATTTTTTAAACTTAAACTTCTTCTAACGCCACTTCTTCAAAATAGACTCGCCCAGGCCGTGGTATTTTGTGGAAGAGCCACACTCAAGGGGCCAAAGAGCTGCAGACGTGGCTCGCGAACCAGAGATTGCTGACCACGGGCCTAAGGTATCTGATGAGGTAACAGTCAGACAGTGGTTGGTGCTGGCACATGCACAATGGTTTTGCCCACATGTCTGGTACCTTGATAGAGACAGCCATGAGACTGGATGTTGCTTTGTACACTTGGCTCAGTCCAGTGGTTGGCTTGGTCTTTTTAAATGGCAGCTTGACCCTAATAGCAGGTATTTCAGGTGGCAAAAGAAGAATGTGCTTCACTCTTAAGGCTCAACCTTAGAAGTTATACTATACTCTACCGCTTAAAATAAATCACAGGACCAGCCCAGATCCAGGAGGCTGGTAGAAGTAGCCTCCTGATGGGAGAGTGAGTGGTAAGGACATAGCAAAGTCTGATGTGAGATGGGACATATTGTGGTGGCTAGCACAAAATGCCACAGAATCTCCAAGATTTCTTAGAAAAATCATGTGCATCACTTCTTTCTCAGAATTCTCCATATGAACTTTGGAAAGCAGCCATACTTGGCACTATGTGTCCGAGGAGGAAAAGACAAAAGCTAATGGATAAAATTGGCACTCACCTGGCGGAACTGTTCCAGGTCAATTTTGTTGCCCACCAGCACCAGGGGTATTTCGTAGGTGTGACGGACCTGAAAAATGAGCTCTTTAAACTTGGCAGCCTCCTGGAATGATTGGCGGTCGGTGACGGAGTAGCAGACAATGAAGCCCTCCCCACCTCGCATGTACTGCTCCCGCATGGCTGTGAACTCTGCCTGCAGGCAAAGAGCAAAATCGGGATGCAGTTTAAGACAGCGAAGCCAACACACACCACTAATCAAATAACAAGTCAAAAGCAGACAAATGATGAGACTAAGTGTTTGGGTAGACATTTTCTAAAAGTATTTTTTGGGTTTTGCAGATAGAATAGCACTATGAGGTCGAAATATACCATTATAAAAACAATGTTTTAAATTGTTCAGAGCATTGATCTTTAATCATAGGAGATTTAAGAGATCTTGGGGGAGATATGTTAAATAGCAGACTTACTGATACAATGTTGGGGATTTTACATATAGAAATTATATACTTTTAATAGTGTTCTATTTAATTACTTAATTTTAGGAAAAGGGATCTAAATTTGTATACCCCAAACATTAAAACATAGAAGAATTAAAATTTCCCTCAAAAATATGAAAACAAATTAGAGTTTAACACTGATTACCCCTGTGATTGAAGGAAGTTATTAGACAATCGCAGACCCATTTATATATTTGGGTATTCTTTTTTTTTCTTTTAATCTTCAATGTTGAGAGTATTACATAGGTCTTCCTTCTCCCTACCCCCACCACCCCCACCCACCCATTAACCTCTTCCAGCCCTTATTTGGGTATTCTTAGATTTCTCTCTTTGAGGGGCACAAACAGAGGGATCATGATGCTGAGTCATGAGTCTGTTTTTACATTCTGTCCATTGCTCCTTGCTCTTCTCTCTCGGCAGGGGCCTTCCACAATATATCAACGTCTCATCCTGGGGACATTGCTGTCTTAGTTTTTCATGTTGCATCCCCCTGAATTACTGAAAAGTAGTTCTGGCAACTGAAAAGTCAATATTAGGTCTGATTTGTGATCTAAAAAGTTTCTCTCAGTCTGAAATATCTGTTTTCACTCACTATTATTCTGGATTTATTGTTAAAGTCACAAGAGCTAATTAGGTTCATGCAATGGGAAATAGAAAAGTTAGACTCTGGCTTTGGAAGAAGCCACCCTACACAATAAAAGAACACCACAAGAACATATTGTGAATTGGACAGTTTGTGAGATAATTAATCAAAGAAAATAAGATTCACATGAACTTGAGCTGTATTTGAACCATGAGGCAAAAATGTGAGTTTTTCACCCGGGAAAGGGTTTACAAGAACTACTAAAATATTCTGCTCAGAGTAATTGTTTAAACAAATGTTCATTTGATTTAATGTGGCTTGTCTTTTGAATGAGAACATTTATGTAGACCCAGAAATTTTGGAAAATTAGAGAAAGTAATAAAGTTAATAAGGTCCTGAGTTAGTTCATGAATCTCTTAAATTGTTTTCAGTCAAAATGGAATGGGTGCAAACAGCTTCCCTGGGTTCCACCAAGCTTTGCAAAGTTGTAAGAACTTGAGCCTGGAGAGCAAAGGAGACTTGTTCATGGATGGACAGCCAGCTAACAAAAAGTTGTTTTAAATAATTCATGTCCTCTGACTCTCACTATATCAATTTACTTAGTATTATATTTTAGTTGAGCTTAATCCTAAATTTTGCCATGTGAGTCAAATGTACAAGCACAGGAGACACAAATCTACTTAGTCTTGATTTTCTTTATCTCCAGAAAAATGTCTGAGGCCCCTTGTTGTTCTGACATTCTCTAATTTTGCAAACCCTATTTCTCTGTCAAAATCTGATAGCTGATATGGATCGACTAGAGAATTATGGACTGGAATTACTAAATGATGTTTCCCAAACGTATAATTAGTTTTCAAATAGAAATGATATAATCATCATAGAAATATATGTAATATTTGGGAAAATATACATGGATTTGTTACATCAGTTTTATATTATAAAACCATAATAAAAGTGCTAACGAAAATAAAATGCAGAATATATATTTTACAACTTACAGTTCATTTTATTTGCCAATTATTTTAAGCACTAAAATTATTTTCAATTATTTATTGAGTATTAAAAAATAACAAATACACATTACAAAATATTTAAGTGGTACAAAGTATATATAAAATTAATTTCCTTTCTACCTCAAACTTTGTTTTCCTTCCCAAATGTGTGACAGTTAATAGTTTCTTTATCCTTACAGAAATATCTATGTGTACACAGCATAGACATACACATTTACTTTATACACCTTTTAATACTCAAATAGTAACATACATAATTTTTACTTTTAACCTTAATTAAGATTTAATAGCCTTACTGTACCTTGCAGACCATGCCATATGAGCACACATAAGTATTATTATTTTCATGAATGCATAATTTCTTTTATGCATGTACCATAATTTCTTTAACTAGTTACCTCTGAGAAGGCATTTAGATGTTCTCCATTTATTTCTCTTACATACACTGTTGCAATGTCTATTCTTAAACACCCTTGCTGCACAGATTTCTGTAATTCTGGGAGGTAGTACTGCTAGATCAAAGAGAACATACATTTTTACTTTTGAGAAATAGTGCTGATCTCACCACCAGAGACATTGTTCCCATAACTCTCTCCCAACATTACATAAAGTGCCCATTTACACTCATTCTCACAGATGTCACATCACATTTTTGTACCTTTTATACATTTTAAAGTAAAAAAAAAATAGTATCTTTGTTTCCTTCATTTGTTTTTATGAGCCATAGTAAGTATCTCATGTTTATTATCCATGTACAAAAGTCTCTTCTAGATATGGATTTTATTTTGTTGTAAGAAATGAAATATCTTTATAATCTTTGAATTTTTTTAAAATTTGGACTGGAGTAGGTTTTTCTCTATGTCAGTCATAAGGAAACAACAACAAATTTGACATCTTCAACAATAACTATGCCACAGAGAAAAGGTCAATACATTTGAAAATTTCCAACAACCTATGAGGGAAACAGGCAAAGTACATAAAGAAAAAATTCACAGGGAACAGTACTGGATAAATGAATGAGTAAATATCTAATCATGTTGGGTAACTAGACTCAAAGCCACATAAGTGTTCTATTATAAATACTAGTAGATGTCGTAGGCCTCAAATCTGAGCTGGATTGGAGTTTCCAGATGTGGGGCTATAGCATTAGCATTTTAAAGGACTCCTTATTTGATTTTGCTTTGCACCCGAATGTAGGGTTCATAACTCGGTGTTTATGTTCAGAAATGGTCTTTCTGATCTGTGAGCACAAAACCTGGGAGGCACAGAACACAACTTCTAGGTCTGTTACTCACTTAGTGTCTGTCCTCTAACCAATCACCTAACCCCTCAGCGCCTCAATTTCCTCTTTTGTCCAAAGGGAATAGAACACACACTTAACCCATCTTACAGGGCTGCTAAGAGGATCAAAAGAGAGAACAGATTCGAAAATGCTGTGATGAATTTTTAAAATACTCTGCAAATTAATCCTATTATTATCTCTGGTACAAATCCTGCAGAATAGAACCTTTCACTGGGAGAACAGGCATGAAATCCTCTTAGAGCTGCATTAGATATAAATGTGGAAGTAGTTCTCAAATACATGTAATCAGAAATGACTAACCTTTTTCTGCTCAAATAGGAGAATCTGTCTACCAATAAAACAGATATAATTGAATTATCTCAATTAATAGGGGGGGTCGCCTCCTCTTAGCTGACCTTGTCCCTACCAACTCTGTTCATAGCATAGCATACATATATTACTTAAAGATGCATGGGAGGCTGGGGGGTAGGGGGGCCCAGAGAATTGAGCAGAAACTCTGCGGCTATGTATCAACTTAATAATATATGACACTAAAACCGTTTTATAAAAAAATGTGATGTTCAACATGTTGCTTCCATTTTTGTTCACCCATGAATTAAAGATCCCTGTACTTTCTGTTCTGTGTATCCTGAATGTTAATATCTTCTTCAATTGCTTCCTGCTATAAATGACACTTGTTGGTTAATTATTCAGGAACATTACTAGATATCATTTGCTGTCCATAAATAGCAAAATACCTATATTGTGTAAAATGCTACAAACAGAAGCATTTATAATATTTTCTAAGCTATTTTGAGTAAAGCTGCAGTTTGATCACTTCCTTATTATTGTTTCCTTATATTAAAATAGTGTAAGAATTCTCTTAATTCTGATCACTGGCATGGATCAGGAGATCACAGTTCTATTCCAAGTCAGGTCATATGCCCAGGTTGCAGGCTAAATCCCCAGTGTGGGGCATGCAGGAGGCAACCGATGAATGATTCCCTCTCATCATTGATGTTTTTATATATCTCTCCCCCTCCCTTCTTCTCTGAAATCAATAAAAATGTATTTTAAAAAAAGAAAACAAAGAAGCAATTTTTTTATTAATCTCATTTCTCAGTTTCTTGATTATCAGAGTAAGTTTTTTTATATCAGGTTTTCAGAAACTTAGAGAATGAGCCAGCTCACCATTGCATTCAATTAGTGCTACTCCAACATATAAATGACTCACTGTTTCCAAAATGCTCTAGCATTACACTTAGACCCTCCTTTCAACTGCTTTCTCACACACACACACATACCATTGTCTATACTGATTGCCATATATCCAAGATAAGACATCTCCACACCAAATTTATTGTCCTAGTAAAAAATAGTAAATAAAAAAATATCAGTCATGCTCCTGACACTATGCCAAGGGGTAAGCTATATTAAGAAGTTAAAAAAAAAAAAAAAAAAAAAGTATGACCCTGTTCTGGTTGGAGAAACTCACCTGGACCAGGATAGAATAAAAGAAGAGCGATTGAGGGCTAAATGAACCAGGAGGTACAGAGAAGGGCAGGAGCAGTTTACAGAAGGAAGGCAAAGAAGGCTTGGGGTAGAAAATGAGATGTGATGTGTTTTTATTAAATTTCTTATTTGTAAAGAGCTCCTCAACTTTAATGCAATCCTACTTCCAAAGATTAGGTATTGTCACTATTAAATAGCCTTTTGCGATTCCAATTCAGTTTTTGCAGGGCAATTAAACTTCTGGGACTTGTTTACCAGTCAACAGTTCAATTTTGGGGGTCTGTCAGAGGAGCAATGTGGTTGTTACTGCTTTCATTTGCAAGATTTTAATGAAGGAAGAATAAAATATAAAAATACAGGGACACCCTATATTATGAAAGTGATGAATAAATTTATTGTATTTGATGCAAAGTACGAAGACTGAAGTCAGGGGTTCTTCAGTCTGGATTTGATGTCTGAAGCTGGTTAAGAATGTTCAATTGAAATGGGCAGGAACAAAGGGCTTTTATAAATGCAGATACCATAAGGTCAAAAATTAATTCTGAAAGGCAAAATATAATTCAGGACTTTATATTATTTGGTAGTTTAAAGAGAACATAACTATTGCCACCATTATGCATTTATTTGTCACCTGTCTTTCAATATTTGATACTCATGTACTTTCAGGAATGCATTAAATCATGGAATGCTGCCTAACTCATTCATCAGCTATTCATTGGGTACCTACTATGTGACAGTTATCTAGAATTTGAGATATAAAACAATACATATAATAAATAAAATAATACATATAAATATATAGAATACTTATAATAAAACAAATAATACATATAATAAAACAAAAATGTGAATAAGTATGGAAAAGAAAAAAATGGAAATTAGAACATCAAAGCCAAGATACATTGTGAATACAATTTAATCTGCAAACTTGACTCTCAACTTTTAGACAACAAAAGCTACAGTAGAAACACAATCAATTACACCATTTTTGTGGTCAATAACACTAATGGGTCATGTGACACAAATCTCTCCCTAAGCATTGAGAGCTGAAAACAATTTCTCTTATGGGGTTTCAGATAAGGGACAATACCCTCAATATCAAAAGGATCTGTAGATTCAGGTTTTCTAAGTCTAAGTCTCTGATTGTATTTTTCAATGTAGTCTCTCCAAGCATTTTATAGACTTACTCCATGGTCCTACTGTAGCAAGGCTCAATTAAGATACAGAAATGCTGTTCTGAGGAAGATAGAACAGCATATGAAAATTGAGGATAATAGTTAAAGTACTTTTATTTTGCTGCTTGAAAAACTATAATGACCCTTGATTCTGATGTGGCATTAAACACTGGAGTATTCAGAGTACCTAGAATCTGGCTATAATAAAGATGACTCTTATAAATCTCTTACTTTAACACAACTCAAAATAATGCAGGGGAGGCTAAATCTTTTGTAGGCCCAGTGAAAAATTAAGATGTAGAAACTCTGGTTCAAAAATTAAGAAATTCAAGACAGCAACAGCAGACCCTTAAACCAAACACATGGGCCTTCTGAGCACAAATCGCAGGCACATGAAGCTGGCCCCATTGACAGGCATAACCACAAAAGAGCAACCAAGAGTGCATGTGAGAGAACTCCAAAAAGAGACTCCATGGCAGGTCTTCTAGGACAGTGGCAATTCTTCTCATATGTTAAATCACTAATGAAACTTCCTGACCCCAGTGAAGGACACAAACCCAGACAATGATAGATGTGCAAGGTGGTGTACAGTGTGGGCTTGGGGAGAAAGTTAGGTACGTGTAATAGGGGACTGGTATATATACTTCATATGAGAAATGATGTTACAGAAAAAAAATCACACCAGTGTGTATCATGTAGAGTGGCATGTTTCTATTGTCAAGTGAAGTCACATTGCTGAAAGCCCTAACAACTTGGTTTTAGATTAGATGGATAGGAAACCAAAAACCCAAGAGAATTTAAAAAAAAAAAATGTAGCCCTATTTCAGTAGGATTTCTTTTGCAATAGTTGGATGAGTGGGGAGAAGAGAGGTTTAAGACATGGAAAAACTCTTGAAGGTTTTTGTAGTAATCCTAACATAAATTTCTATGGGAGAGGAGCTAGAATGGAAAATTTCTGAATGAGAGATTACAGTACAGAAAAATGGAGAGAAGAGAAATATTTCTGACATTCCAATGATGAACTAAAGGAAGGTAGACTTGATGGACACCAGTTTGGAAATGAGAGTGAATGAATAGAAAAATGCAATAGATGGTTCAATCAATACTACTGAGCCATTGGTTGGGCTTTTGCTCATGTTCTACCTCTGTGGTCTATATTATTAGTTCCCACATTAGAGAGGAAAAAATCAAAGTATAGAGATACCAAATGATATGGCTAAAGTCTGAGAGCTACCAATTAGAAATCAAAGACATCATACCACACTGCCTCTCCAAGGAAAGGAAGAATTAATTTAATGAGGCTCCAGTTTTTGTAGATTTAGAGCCTGCAAAACAACAGAAGTCTTAATAAAAAGATATCAATTGAGAAAGCAAATAACTTAAGGACCACTGGGTCATATAAAGATTGTCATTTGTCTAGAGTTGACACTAAAAGCCTAAAAGGACATATCTATAGGTAACTGGAAATAGGGTTAATGTGAAAGAACATCTGAATGGGGCAGGGTTGAAAGCCACAATCAGGAGACAAGTCCTTTGGACTGATCATAGGGATAGGCATTAGGGTATAAAGTTGACTAGTCTGGATTAGTTTTGGAGAACAGAGATTGATTTTGCTACATTTAAGGGAGAGAGGGTTGGAGCTTTGTCTCATTGACACCATATTTATCTATTTTAAATGAGATGTTGTGAAAATGGTTTTAGACAGCTGTCTTCTAGTTCTGTTCTCTCTTGCCAAATACGCTCAGTACTTAGTCCAGATTTATGCACTTATAACATTTCCTCTGCATTGTAATTAATGTGCTTTGCTCTCCTTTCCATCACTAGACTCTAAACTACCTGAGAGAAGGGCTATTCAGCACTGTACTCTCCAAAGCACTAGGGAAGGTGCCTGGATCAGAGCCCAATGCATAATTATATCATCATTTAGTGAATTACTTACTTTAAGCTAAATGTTTTTAAGTGATGTTACCATTCCCTGGATGATATACACTTTAAGGAGAGTAAGGTTTGGAGATTGGAGGATGGAGATAAAAAGAAAATGGAATCAAATCTCTAAATTAAATGGATAAAGCTTTTAGTCATTTACTCATTCCTGTACACAAAAGGCCAGGTCTAGTTTACCTTTTATGTAAATGTATCCCACTGAAATCTGCATTAAGTAAAATGCTATTTAATGTTTCTTATATCAGTTTTACCTTCAATAATTTGTCTTATTCTAATAAGAGAAGAAAAATGAATCTCACTTGTCTCTAGATGCATCAAATTTCTTTTCCATAGAAGTCTGTTTGTCTTTTCCCAAGCTGTTTGACTTGTACTTTCTGGAAGACTTAAAAGTTTCATGACTGCCTTTGGTGGTACAAATCCACTAAAAGATATTTTTATCACAGCTGGTTTCCTGTTTATCCTGGAGGTCACTCACACTGTGAGCTGCTTTCTTGCTAATAAAACCTGCAGCAATGCATCTTGGGAAAAGGCAGCAGAGCTGTTACAAAAGGATTTCATCCACTGCATTTTAGTCATCCCCAATGTGATACTGAAAGGATGGTCCCAACAAAAACACAGTGAATAAAAAACTCACATGCCAAAATTGCATTTGCTAATTGATTTAGAGCACATGATAGGATACTACTATCACTTAGAAAATGAGGTGTGAGATATGTGTGTATACACAGGGTGGGGCAAACATAGGTTTACAGTTGTGAGTATGCAAAATAGTTTATTATTTTATAGTTATTTATTAATTATTGTATTATTTTCCATACAAACTGTAAACCTACATTTGCCCCACTACACACACACACACACACACACACACACACACACACACACACACACACATTATATCCTATATAAATAAAGCCTAATATGCAAATTGTCCCATCGTCCAGGAGTTTGACCAGGGGCTGGGGCTGGCCCTGCCCCAGCCGGCAGCAGTGGCAGGCAACCCCGGGAAAGGGAGAAGGGAAGCCCCAGCCAGCAGCCGGCAGCTGCTAGGGACCCTACCTGTGCACACACATGAAATGTGAAAAAACTCACTATCACACAAATTCATATTACTATTGGCTGAATAGAAAAAAATAAATTACTATTTGGTTCTCCAGGTAAAATCCTAATCACCTTATTTTGTAATACTTAGAATGATTTGTTACCAGATAATCCCAAAATTTTAGAAATTTATTAAGAAGCTTATATGTCCTCACCATACAAATGAGGAAATGATGGCCAAAGTGTTTGTCCTCCATATCAGAGTTACAATTGACAAAGATGCTTTCCTTGACCACATTCTATTTAGGCTCCCCTGAACCTTTCAGCTAGGTCTTGATGATTGTACATTTATTTTTCTTTCTGCATTGTCCAAGTTTAGCAACAATCTTTCTAAATTGGTATAGCCAGAACCTCTCATCATCTTCTCTTATAGTCCTGAATATTTAACCAGGGTCCTTAACCTCTACCACCTTCCATCTGATGTCTGATCACCACCCTGGCCTGTCTCAGTAAGAATCTTACTATGTCAGTTTAGCCAAAATCCTCCCTTATCTCCAATGTTTCCTTTTAGCAATTTTCCATCCACCCATCCCCACCCTGCTCCTTGGTTACAAATTCCTACGGGTCCACGCTGTATTTGGAATTAATCCCGGTTTTATACTGAAGTCTCCTCTCCTTATTGTAGTGGTCCTGAATAAATGTGTTTTACCACTTTAACTGCTGCCAGCTCTGATTTTCTTCTACAATCAGGCATAGATTACAAGGTTCCAGGCCCCAGTAAAGTGCTTGGTATACCTCACCCTCCAGCTTAGTCACAGCCTCCTGGGTGGCTGCTCTAACCCCAGGCTCCCTCTTCACCAATCAATCCATCATTCCTTTATTTCCCAACTAAGCTTCTTTAAGCACCACATTCATTATGCCGCTCTTCTGCCTCCAAAGGTCCAGTGGTTACCCACTTGCTTTCACATCAAATCTATACTCATCTGCTTGATTTTATGACTCTATATAATCTGATATCATGCTCCATACCCAGCTTTAACTCCAGTCAATCCTGACTATGTACTCCCTACTCTAATGGGGTCACTTCTTTCATGCTTACTCATATTAATTATCTCCTCTCACCACTGTGCCTTCACACACATTGGTCCCCGAAATTGAACTCTTTCTAGCTAATAGAGAATTCAGTGATTATTGGCTGCAACTCTAATTCTGCAGATGAAAACATCAGGGCTAAGAAACATAGTGATGACATCATTTTGTCATAGCTAATTAAAACACAGCTAGGTCAGCCCTGGCTGGGTGTCTCAGTTGGTTGCATCATCCCATACACCAAAAGGTTGTGGGTTTGATTCACAGTCAGGGCACATATCTAGATTGGGGTTCAACCCCCAGTCAGGCATGTATGGGATGCAACTCATCAATGTTTCTCTCTCACATGGATGTTTCACTCTCCCTTCCTTTCTCTATAAAATCAGTTAAAACATATCCTCAGGCAAGGATAAAAACAAACACATAGCCATGTCAGAAAACCCAGACTTTCAATCTCTTTTACATAATTGGGATGCTGCCCTTTCTCTTCCGTGAACCCTGTTGCACACATTCTTCAGAGTCAATTACATTTTTTCTTCTTTCATGAAACTATGGCTAAGAAACCCAGGTCTTACTGATAATCTATTGTGTATATTTCCCTCACTTATGGAAATCAAAAATTAGCAACTGATTATATCTCTATGATATAATTAATTAGCAATTATATTTGAGTTAGGTTTATGTCATCAAGCAGATTTTAAATATTCTGGGGTCATCATCAAGGCTTGGACTGTTTAATGTTTCTATTCCCAGTAGATTTTGAATATATGACAACTTCCATTAAACTGTTGCTGTTTAAATGGATAAATGCCATTTCTAATAAATAGTTACGCTTGCTCTACAGAGAATGTGCATGTTCTAGTGTAGAGATAACTAGAAAGCTTCTAACATCATAGAAGCTTGTGAAGACATATAAGACACATTTTTCTTGATTGATCTTTTTATCTCACAAAAACCAAAGAAACAAATCCTAATTCCAGTGTTTTATTACTGAATAATTTGGTCACCAATTTGATTTTTTTCAAAAGCCCTTGAAAACATGCCTGCTTTGATGTGCCATGCCTCTTTGGAGGGTACCCTGTTATAGGAGTGATTCTGAAATGGTTTTATGCTACTTAAACTTCAGAGGTACATCAGAGAATCTGACGAAGGGGATGGTAAGAGCTTGACTTCCCTGGCAACATGGTGGCAAGTTGGCTGGTATGTGTGGATTCCCAGTTAAGTAGAAGAGAGTAAAAATGATAAGTAGGAGATATGTTCTGGAAAATATCAAATCAGTCTGCAAAGCTGATTTCATTATCAACTCACCACAAAGTTTCCTGTTCTACATATCTCAGGGTTGAATCTAATTTTCTCAAATATAGATTGAATAGAAAAGAGTAAATAAGAAATAGATGGAATATTTCACAGAGTTACACAGATTTGTAAACAAGAGATAAGAACATATTGGAGAAAAATAAAAGCTAATCCAATTCTAGCAGATCAAAGAACACAGGAAATAGTGATTGTGACTGTTCATTAAGGGGAGGTCTTCTATATACTAGTATATAAAAGCCCAGCGACCAATGGTGGAATGACCAGAACAACCATTTGACCAGTCACTATGATGCACACTGACCACTAGGGGGCAGATGCTCAATGCAGGAGCTGCCCACTGGTGGTCAGTGCTCTCCTACAGTGGGAGCGCCCCTCGGCTGACCTGGATGAGCGGCACTCCCACAGTGGGCCAATCCCCGCAGGCCATGCCCCCACCAGTACACGAATCAGTGCACCAGGCCTCTAGTAGATTAATATAAGCCTTCAGGAGGCCAGGGATTGACCATAGTGTTTTGAGAAGCATATGTAGGATGGGACAATACCTCAGGAGTTCTCTACCTCTGACAGAGGCTGTGGAAGGTTATGTTAACAAAACCGAAGCATCAGGTGCAGTATAGATAAGTGGAGGGTATTCAAATATGACTCTCCAAGACATTTCAAGAATTTAGTACTTAATACAGAGGTCATGATGGATGTGAAGGGGAAAAAGGAAAAAACACCCACTGTGCTCTTGAAACAATATATGTTTGAAATTCAAAAAATGGGAAAAGAATAATGGAGAAAATAAAAACAGGGACTTTTAAACTGCACTTGCAGAAAACCTAATGGCAGAAATGCCAGTCCCAGAGATATTTGTAATGAGGCTGCATAAGTGTGAAATCATGAGATTTCTGTCCTAGATAGAACAGAGCCAAATGACAGTATAAAATAAGTCTCTCGCCTAATTTTCATATTAACACACTTGGTAGGTACTTCCAAAGTCTGCATGTCCTTTCCTTCTCTCTCTTAAAAATACCAGCTTTCAAAGCTGCTGAATGGAGACTTATCATAGTGATCAAGTTTCCAACTGAAAACTCAGTTTAAGAGATAATTTTGCTTACACAAAAAGCAAACCGTCTACTCCAGTGTTATAATTTAGCCCTATTAACTGAAGGATGATCCAAATATGGAAAATATTTTATATTTAGGCAAAGAAAATCAAGAGATATTAACCAATTTTGATAAAAGATTATTAGTAACACCCATGATAGATTATTTCTGATTTGCTTGAAAGAGATTAAATAAAACAACTGATAACCAAAATTTTGTAATTGAGTCAAGTCATTCACATCATAAAGAAGTAGATAAAGTCACAAAATTACAACTAGCAATAGCCAGAGAGGGGGGATTGAGGCGGGGTCTCTGGAGCCTGAGTCCTTTGGTTTGAATTATGATTCTGCCACTTGATAGCTCCATGGGACTTGCTTTTTTCATCTGTGCAATGGGGCTAATAAGACTGCCCATCCCATGAAGTTGTTGTGAGGACCAAGTAAATTAATATAATTAAAGCTCTGACAATTTTTCTCTTTGTGAAGCATTTCTGAGTTCCTGGGACACATTAAAATCCAATAGACCTTGGCTATTATTAATATTCCTTGTCCTTAGGTCTGTTTCCTCTGCTTAATCCAAGATAGATCTATTAGCTCTATTTGTCATAAATGGTCATGAATTTGCAATTGGGACCTGCCTCTTTTAACCATCTAGTTTAGGCAGACAGAGTTACAAATAAATCTAAAGCCACAGATAAATTCTTACAAAAGCATAATGCTTAATCCAATATTGCCACTACAAGAAAATACCTGTTTTAAATTTTTGTTTTATTTCATATTGATTTCCAATGCTTGTTTTTTATTTCAAGTAAAAATATCTTTGTAATATATTTTTTAAAGAATAGTTTATTGATTTTTACTTCTTTTTTTTTTTGTAGAAAAAGGGGAAGGGAGAGGGAGAGAAAGACATATCCATGTGAGACCTCAACATCGATCACCTGTCTCCTGCATCACCCCCACCAGCGATAGAACTTGCAACCTGAGGATGTGCCCTTTTGGTCAAGGGCATATACTAATTGCCAAAATTGAGCTGGCAATCTCCATGCACTGGGCAATGCTCAACTAACTGAGCCACACTGGCCAGCGCATATACTAAGTTTAATCTACTGAAGCAGATATTAATTTCCAAATTGAACTACAATTCTGATTCTAAACACAACTCTCCCTTCCAACACTATACTAGAAAAACAACGACTTTTGAGAGCTCTTGGCACCTCATAAAATATAGAAAATATTTTTTTAAGATTCTGTAAGTACAATAATTTGAATATAATGACTAGAACTAGAAGAATTTGCTCGAGAGGATTTCATATAAGTCCATGGCAATTTACATTAATCTGACCATTCTCCTATTGTTTGTCTACCTGAATGAAGGTTTTCTAGGTATAAATCCTGTAGATTAACACTGTGAAAAAGCCAACACTGGTGTTTTAATGCATTGTGCAAGCCAATGTAACAGAAGGTGAATAGCAATGGCCCAGGAAAGATGCATTTTAATGCCCTCTGCATTTGCTTATGCAGTTCCTTTGCCTTAAATTCCCCTTTGATTCCTCAAAGATCAGTTTCAGTGTTGCAGGTTATATCTTCAAGCTTCTTTCAAAGTGAAAATGAATACTCTTTAAAAATAAATGCTTTCTTAGATGTTTGAAGTCACACAAAATGTTTATATATATGCATATATGTGTATATATATATGCATACACACATATACACATGCATATATATACACACATAATGCATATATACATATACATATCCTATATAATAAAAGAGTAATATGCAAATTGACCGAACGGCAGAATGACTGGTGGCTTTGAAATGCACTGACCACCAGGAGGCAGATGCTCAACAGAGGAGCTGCCCCCTGGTGGTCAGCGCATGTCATAATGACTGGTTTACCAGTTGATTGTCTAACTCTTGGTGGTCAGTGCATATCATAGCAAGCGGTTGAGCAGCCTCAGCATATCATTAGCATATTACGTTTTGATTGGTTGTTCGGTTGTTCTGCCATTTGGTCTATTTGCATATTACCCTTTTATTATATAGGACTAGTGATCCGGTGCATGAAATTCATGCACGAGGGGTGGGTGTCTCTCAGCCCAGCCTCTACCCTCTCCAGTTTGGGAACCCTTGGGGGATGTCTGACTGCTGGTTTAGGGATCAGGCCTAAACCGGCAGTCGGACATCCCTCTCGCAATTCGGTACTGCTGGCTCCCAACCGCTCACCTACCTGCCTGCCTGATCACCCCTAACCACTCTTCCTGCCGACCTGATTGCCCACAACTGCCCCCTCTTCTGACCTGATCACCCCTAACTGCCACCCCCTGCCAGCCTGATCACCCACAACTGCCATCCCCTGCTGGCCTGCTCGCCCCCAACTGCCCCCCCCAGGCCAGCCTGTTTTCCCCCAACTGCCCCCCCTCTTGCCGACCTGATTGCCCCCAACTCCCCCACCCCTCAACCAGCCTGATTGCCCCTAACCACCTCTGCCTCAGCCCCACCACCATGGCTTTGTCCAGAAGGACATCCAGAAGGTCTCCTGGTCTAATTAGCATATTACCCTTTTATTAGTCTAGATGGCTTTTTCATAAGTTTTGTTTCTTTAATACAACAATATTGAAAAGTCCAGTTTACAGGTTAGAAGAATATAATGATTGAAGTCAGACATATAGTGAGTGGGAGGACAAGGATTTTAATTTCACTCCACCTGGTGCTAATTCTGGTGCACTCACCACAATACTCAGCTGACTCTTAGAGCAACAGTGCCATTTATTTTATTGTACGAAATCTCTCTGATTTAAAACTTTAAATGCAGCCCTCCAATAGTGTGAACCAGGGTCCCATTTATTCTTAGATTAGATCTTGGAAAGTTGTGCTTATTCCATCAGGCTTGACAAGCAGGCTTCTAACACATATATTTGGCTAATTGGCATTATTCAGCAGAAGGGGAATTTTAGGCCATACCTAAGTAAGGGAAGGAATAGTTTAATCCAGAGTGTGGGAAAGGGATATCCAGACTGAGACTATACAGAAGCAGAAGAGAAATGAGCAAGGAGCACATATCATTTTAAGTAGATGTGCATGACCATAGTCAGGAGCTGCTATCATGTAGTAAAACAGACCAGCTGTGCACAGAATTGGATAAGAAACTGTCAAGATGCTGTGATTTGAGGGGCACCAAAAGCCATTCCCTTGCCTAACAATACTTTCCCTACTGACCTCCCTTCCCCACCCCAGTTTGACTTATTTTTCTGAGTTAAAGCATCAAACCTTCCTATTCACAGGCAAGTACATTCTCTAGGAGGATGAAACTCTGTTTGCTGCTCAGACCTACTGAGTTTTTAAAAGAATAAGCTATTTGTTCCTGGTATTCAAATCCTCAAGGTATCATTTAAGTGTAGCTACTTAGACCTGTCATTTTGGAGTTGTTATCTGAATTGTTCAAGTTAACAAAATAGTGATTATGTTGATTACATATATGCCATTTGACTTTTCAAAGTAGAAACAATCCCTTAGAACCTAGAAATTACAATTGTTCACACAAGAACTTTTCCATGTGGCTTGGAATACAGACTCTTTTTCTCTAGGATACAGACTAGATGTGAGGTCTCAACTCCTATAATAGGAAGGAACACATGTCCCTCCATGCTTAGGATAGTAGAGGAGTGGACTTTCAGCATCTGAACCCTCTCTCTGTTCAGAAGTCCCTTGACTTGCCTGCTAGTGTATTCATTAATCAGTCTACTTTCACTGCAACACGTAGTCTTCCTCTTAGTTAATGGGCACTCTAACTTCATTGCTTTGATCTTAACTTATGGAGTCATCCTTGACTTTTCTCTCTTATTTTCTGCACTTCACATTAAATTTATGACAAATTGTGGCAATTCTACCTTCAAGATATACCCAGAATCCAACTACTTTTCTTTTAGCACTGACACCACCTGGTTGCAAATTCCCATCGCCTCTCACATACTGTGTTGCTATAGCCTCCCAATTATTCTTTCTGCTCCTGCTTGTTCCTCCCAGGTCTGTTATCAGCACAGCATTCAGAGTGAGCATCTCAAATGTAAGCCAGACCAAAATCCCTTTCCTGCTCAGAATGGCTAATGCCTCCCTGTGTCATTCAGTGGAAACAACAGTCCTGAAAAATGGACCACAAAGCCTTATGCCGACTGCCCCTCTCCCTAACCTCTTTGATCATGGGTCTTACTACTCATCCCACTAAAGCTGCCTTAGCCGCTTCTCTGTGACCCAAATATAATAATCAAACTCCTGCCTCAGCAGTAGCAGCAGGTCCCTTCTGCCAACAGATGTCCACCTGGCACACTCCCTCACCTCTCTCAGGACTTTACTCAGATGTTACCCTCCAGGAAGTCCTACTCTGATCACCTTTCTAAAACCCACCCCCTCATTTCCTGCTCTTATTCCATCCAACAGACCATTGAGTTTGGTTGTTTATATAGTATGTTGTTTATTGACTGTCTACCCACTACAATGTAAGCTTCATGAGGTGGAAGATCTGCTTCCCTTTTATTCACAGCTGTATGCCCTAGTGCCTTGGCTCTGCCTGGCATAGGGCAGGAGATCACTGAATCTGTGGAAGGGATGATTGGTACTTGTCAGATGGAGAACAGGTACATGTCTCCATGAGACATGCTCTACTTAGCACCAATGTCCAGTTTTCACATGGTAATGAGAGCCACAAATCTGAACCTTTTTGAGTAGCTCCTGATTTTAAGATTAAAAAGTGATTCAAAAAAGTTTTTGTTCTTTTAGCCTTTCAAAGCAACAAAGCCACACATCACGGCTTTTGGGGCTCTGCTCTGAGCTTCTGAGTTGCTAAAAATACTTTTAGATTGAACATTCAAATATTCCACCAAGGTCCCATTTACTGGATCAAACTTATTTCCAGAAAAAAATGTATAATTTATAAGTGCCAATATTTTCAACCATCTTAGAAGAAAGATTGTATCACTTCTGAAAAGTCTCTCTCCATTAAGCCTTCCAGGAGAAGCAAGAAGGCAGTTACAACAATTACAGGAGTTCTGAGAGTGATGTCTTAATTAATAAACCTCAAGCATTAGTGTGTGGGCTTTGTTCTGTTTTGTTTACCAAATAGCATTTATCACCATTTCCCTTAATAATTAATTACATTATTGAATGTGGTAGATTTCTATCCTTATTTTGTCTCAAATGTAGTTTCTTTCCACCTGATAACTTTAGAACTGGTACTTTATTAGATACTTTACAGGTGCATTTATGTCACTGACCATTTAACATTAACTTAATTAAATTGCTCATTGATATCTATTCTATAAGAAAATTTTCTGCAAAGGATGATTACATTCTACACACATGCATAGCCGATAGATGCATCTAGCTTCTTTTTAAAGCTTCTGGGGTAGAAACGGTTAGGATTCCAGTTTAACACTCATAGATTTCATTTTTTTTAATTTTTTAAAAATATATTTTATTGATTTTTTACAGAGAGGAAGAGAGAGGGACAGAGAGCTAGAAACATCGATGAGAGAGAAACATCGATCAGCTGCCTCTTGCACACCCCCTACTGGGGATGTGCCCGCAACCAAGGTACATGCCCTTGACCGGAATCGAACCTGGGACCCTTCAGTCCGCAGGCTGACGCTCTATCCACTGAGCAAAACTGGCTTCGGCAGATTTCATTTTTGATGAGACAAAACACACAAGCTGGACGTACCTCTGTGGGAACTGAGCGTTTTTGACACTGGAAATCTACATGAGCAAACACAGATTGTGTTGAGTGTTTCCTCATGGGAGAATACACATATTTCAATCAGGCAGGGTAAGGTTATATTTGACATGGTGGTTCTATAATTATTTTGTAGTAAGTGTGATCTTTCATTAATTTCTGGTTTTTATTTTAAATCATATATTTTCATTCTCAGACTTGTGCAATGACTCATTTTCCATCTGTTAAGGATTGTGTTTACAAGATGAGTGAGCTACACAGAGCAAATCATCAGTTTATCAACAAGTAAGAGGCAAAAATGTTAATCAACACATGAGTCAATGGATTTTAAGCTGGTTACACTTTGAAATATTTGCATGAGAAAACACAGAAAGAGGTAATATGAGATAAATAGCATTGTTGTACACACAGAAGCACTGATTTGGAAAAGTTTTAGTTCTTCTTAAAAATATATACAAAAGCAAATTTTAAATTCTGTGGGTGCATTGGGTGGACATCTTATGTAAGTGTACATTATCCTGTAAAACAAAATTAAAGTTCTGTAAAATTTAAAAAAACTGGCCATGATATGTGGATACTATGAAATAATATAGTTTTGTCTGAAGGGGTAAAACACTTGCAAGCTGATATGGCATTATTATCTATATATATAAAAAGCCAGAAACCAGAACACCATAACAACCAGAATGACCAGTCGCTATGACGCCCATTGCGGCCAGAAAACCAGCCCGATCAGGGGGTGGGGCCGGTGGCCAACCTCCCGCGGCCCCTCCCCTCAGCTGGCCCCACCCATGATCAGCCTCTCCCACCCCAATAGAGGGTGGGGCCAGCCAGCCAACCTCCTGCAGCCCCTCTCCACCCCCACCACCCCATTGGCCCATGGCCCCTCCCCCTAGCCAGCTCCGCCCCCAATCAGCCCCCCCTGCACCAACTGGGGGTGGGGTTGGCCGGCCAACCTCCCACAGCTGGCCCACCACCCACAGCCCCTCTCCACTGCCAGCCCCAACCCCAATCAGCCCCCCACCCCAATCAGGGCAGGGCCCACCAGCCAATCACCCGCAGCCCCTTCCCCCAGCCGGCCCGGCCCTGATCAGGCCCCAATCTGGGCGGGCCGGCTGGCCAACCTTCCACCATCTCCTCCTCCTGACAGGCCCAGCCCTGATCCACCAATTGGGGCCGGGCTGGCTGGACCCCACCCATGCACAAATTCGTGCACTGGGCCTCTAGTAACAAATAAGTCCAGGTTTAGCAAACACCTGAGGTAGACCAGTAGTTTAGAAACTTTGGCATGTTTGAGCATCACCTGGAGGGGTGCTTAACATATATCTGGGCCCAGAATTTTCATTTCTAACAGGTTCTCAGGTGATACTGATACTGATGGTCTAGGACCGTGGTTGGCAAACTCCGGCTCTCGAGCCACATGTGGCTCTTTGGCCCCTTGAGTGTGGCTCTTCCACAAAATACTATGGCCTGGGCGAGTCTATTTTGAAGAAGTGGCATTAGAAGAAGTTTAAGTTTAAAAAATTTGGCTCTCAAAAGAAATTTCAATCGTTGTACTGTTGATATTTGGCTCTGTTGACTAATGAGTTTGCCGACCCCTGGCCTAGGACAAACACTTGGAAAATCACTGGTGCTGCTGATGTGCTTTTTCATCACTCCTTTTTGCTAAGTCTGATGCAACTCTATTAAACACAACACAAAAGAAAATTCTGTGACCAGGAAGACGTCTTCTCTCTTTTAAATTCCAGTGAATCTAATGTTTCCTATCAGCTATTAAAGTAATTTGCAGCATAAATTCTTTAAGTTCTCTATTTAATCATATATATAGCACCTATAATTCAGAGGGATTACAATCAACTAAAGACTAGGTATTTTCTTATTTGTTAATGGGGATATTATTTTAGGATTGAAAAGAGTATTCTTGCTAAACAATATAAAAAGATCTACAATCGGGGTCTTGCAAATTTTGTTCTTTTAAGGAAATTGTATATCAGCTGGGAATTAGGGATGACCAAAGATAATATATTGTCTTAGTATATTAAAAATATTATTCCTGCAACATAAGGTTTAAAGATAAAGTACTCTGCCAGTTCAAGAGAAAAATAAATGAAAGTGGAATCAATCAATCAGTTAGGATCCAAGATATATATCCCAATGCATGAAATTTGTGCAATAGTAGGCTTCCTTCCCCCAGCTGCCAGCACCAGATTCCCTCTGGCACCTGGGACCTGGGCTTCCCTCATAGCCCCGGCTTTGTCTGGAAGGACGTCTGGAAGGACATCCGGTCTAATTAACATATTACACTTTTATTATTATAGATATATACAGGGTCAAAATTAGCCCTGAAAATCCCTTAGTAGTCTTGAATCCCCTGACATATGTTTTTAGAAACTCAAAAGAAGATGGGCTTTTTGTTGTTGTTTGTTTTGTTTTTTTTACTTTTTTTACATCTTAGTTTTAGACTTAAGAAATATAGGTCAAAGAGAGAAGGGATCTCCTCTCTCTCTCTCTCTCTCTCTCTCTCTCTCTCTCTCTCTCTCTCATCTCAATATGAAACGTATAACTGAACATGGGAAGAAGCTATAGAATTTTCAGCTGAACAGATTGTGGAGTAATTCAAGGAAGAGCTAGATTTCTGTTAGCCCTTGACCCAAGGGTATAATTTGAAAATGCAGATATGGGGAACATTGACTCTGCAGGATTCACAAAGGCAGAAAGGTTAGAAATTGAGATGCCAAGTGGTTCCATTTGGAGAGAAGGCTTAATAAGGGCATAGTGAATTCCTTTGTCTTAAAAACAAAGTTGGCTGAATTGATTAACTCATTTGTGGAGTCTGGATCAAACTGTGCATGTTGTGATCAGTTGATTCTTTACGATTTAGTGAGTGTGTCTTCCATTGCCCCTGGCTGAGCACCTTAAGAAAATTAAATTGAGCTTCTCCAATGGTTTGTTTTGGATTTCCTGTATTAACCTCTCCTCTGTTACTTCCTGTATTTTTTCATGACTATGGTTTTGCACAGCATATTACAGGAAACAGGCCCCTTAAAATCACTTGATAAATACTGCACTTAGGAATTTTTAAAGGTACAGATATAAAAATAAAGGATTTTCTGTAAAAAGAATGGGGTCATGAATCAGCACCACTGCTCCTGTTCCAGCACAATAAGCATAAGGCAGGCAAAGGCGTGAGGCATAGAAAAAGCACACGGACAAAGTATAACTCAGACTGCATCAGGACAGAGAAATGTAGAAGAACTGAGAATTGATACAGAACACCACTGTTCAGGGTTCATGCTAACTGCATCCTATCTAATAAAGAGAGGATATGCTAATTGACTGCCTCGCCGTCAAAGATGACAGCACCCACAGCCAATAAGGAGGGAATATGCTAATTGACTGCCCCACCCTCAAAGATGGTGGCACCCACAGCCAATAAGGAGGGAATATGCTAATTGGCTGTCCCACCCTCAAAGATGGCAGTGCCCACAGCCACAAGATGGCTGCGACCAGTCCCCTCAGCCCTGCCGGGGTGCCTGCCTCGAGTCCCCCACTCCTCTCAGCCCCACAGCCGCCCAGGACCAGCCTGAGGCGCAGGTAAGCCTCAGATGGTAACTGCCCAGCTGCCCAGGGCCACCCAAGGCTCAGGTAACCAGGGCCGACCCGAGGCTTGTGCTGCTGGCAGTGGCAGCAGCAGAGGTGTGATAGGGTGTCACCTTCCCCTGATCGCCGGGTTGCCTCCCGCCCCTGAGGGCTCCCAGACTGTGAGAGGGGGCAGGTCGGACTGGGGAACCATCCCCCAGTGCATGAATTTTCATGCACGGGGCCTCTAGTAAAAAATAAACTTCAGTCAACAAAATAACAAACTGTATGTAGTTCTTATCCTAGAAGGTAGGTCCTATTATTTTCTCCCTAGTTTTTGTTCTATACCTAAATATCTGAACTAAATAACTCCTCCAGGTATAATTTGCATATCTTTATGTCAATGTCTGTATCTATATGAATTAGATTGGTTTGTACCTAATTAAAAAAGTTAGCAGGACGACTTATAGAATTCAGTTTCAACACTTATTTCCATCTCTGCATGATACATCATGCCTCCTACCATTCTCAATGTGGCACATATAATACGATTTTAATTGAAATGAATTAAATTTAATTTTATGCAGAGAATAGAGGCATTTGTAGTATCTTTAAGCATAATGAGAGATGGAAAACAAGGACTGGGAATAATTTTCTTATACTATAATGGCCTGACATGTTGTTCAAATGTTCCAAGGCATTAGCAAGCTTAGTTAGAGGAGAGGTTTGGCTGTCACAAATTTACCCTGATATTTGATCTTCCTCAGAGACAGTCTAAAGGCTGCAGGAGCAGTGGAAGGTTGGCTATTTAGAGTGAAGTGCAGTGTGTCAGGGTCTAGGGCCATGACAAACAGGCATCTTACTATTAAGTGATCAGTCTAAGAAAGAGCCATATCAGAGGGGAGTATGAGAATGGAAGTTGAGACACAAAATACAAGTTCAGGAAGTGCCCATGTGTTCTAGCTAATGGTCTTGGGCAGAATGCAAACTAGGGAACATCCCAGTTTGTCCAAAGAGTCCTGGGTCATACCTGACTTGTCTTGGTTATTTATTAATACATCCATTATATCCTGAGAAGGGTCTGGTTGGATGATAAATTCAGGGAATTTATTAGAGAAAAAGCTGTCAGCTGGAGAAAATCTAATTCAAGCAAAATATTTTGATAGCGGGACCCCTCTCTCTAGCCACCTGCCACCACCCACTCCAGTATACTTCAAGACTCAGCCACACCCCTAAGAATAGGAAAGGAAATGAGGAAGTCAGAGAATCCTGCCCACCCTGGGAGCTTACAACTCTTGGAGCGACTCTCTTGTTAAAGCTTCCTTGGGTTTTCAACTCACTTTTCAATTCTTCTGATTTCCCACAGCTCTACTTCCCATCTGTGTTTCAGCCAGACACACAGCTGGGGAGGAATTAAAATAGTGATTGCCACAGCTATACTCACTATCTAGAGCTCCGATTACATGCCCGGTGACATAGACTTGGCCTCAAAGCGAAAAAGAACCAAACTATACATCTTAATGCCCAAAAGGTGTGGGGTAGGTGGGGGTGCATCAGATGAAGTGGCAATTTGCCACCTTTGACTTAGCGGGGGCTAGCAAACTCTAACCAAAGGACAGAAAGAATTGGGGCTTTGGATTTAATAGCCTGAGAACAGTCTCCCTAGTGGAAAGAACATTTGAAGAACCAATTTGGTTGAATATGAAAGGAAAAATTGCACTGAATCTCCATCTCAATTGATCTGCATTCCAATCTGTTCCCCAAAGTCGCTTTCTTAGAGGTTGGAAGATATATTCACAAGAAGGAAAGAATCAATATCTGATTCTCACATTCACATGATAGAGAACCATTTCTTAGAAGTTCTAAGTTTTTTTAAAAATTCAAACAATTCATGTACAGGATGTAAAAATTAAATCATATTTCAAGGCTTATACCAGAAAACATCAGTTCTCTCTCCTTTTCCTCCCCGTGCTATACCTCCGTTTCTCAGGTTTTCTGGGAATCTACATAGTCACTTTATTTTTCATTATAATCTTCCTCTGCACATACCTAGGTTATAGTTTCCTGCAGTCTACAAAATCCGCCCTATTCATCTGTTCACTGTGTTTCTTCCCCAAATGTGTTGCAATCTCTCATCTGCTGTCCTCTCTCTTTGTCTTTGTGAGTATAGTTTTAGTCTTTTAATACCAAGTCTTAATCTTTCGATATCACTTTAATATGTTTTGAAAGAGAGAGAAAACAGACACATTTGACAATCTGTCATGTTTATCTGTAAGTCGTGGTCCATCATTTAAATATAACTTTAAATCTCTCCTCAAAGCCTTATCCTTTATTATGGCACTGACTTACTAGTATAACAAAGAGAGTCCATGTATCAACAATTAAAGGGAAAGATATATTTTAAAAAATTTATTTCTATTGTGTGGTTCAGTGTTTGAGTATCAACCTATGAACCAGGAGGTCACAGTTTGACTCCTGGTCAGGGCACAAGCCCAGGTTTCGGGCATGATCCTCAGTAGAGAGTGTGCAGGAGGCAGCAGATCAATGATTCTCTTTCATCACTGATGTTTCTATCTCTCCCTTCCTCTCTGAAATCAATAAAATATATTTTTTACAAATAACAGATGCCTCCATACTCCCCCCTTAGCTTCCCTCCTCCTGCCCCACCATCCCAGGACTTTAATGCATTATTGTCTGTGTCTATGGGCTATGCATATATGCATACCAGTTCTTTGTTTAATCTCTTCCCTTACCCCCACCCCTTTGCTCTCTGAGAAATGTTAGTCTGTTCCATGTACCCATGCCTCTGGACCTATTTTGTTTGTCAATTTATTTTATTCATTAGATTCCACATATAAGTGAGATCATGTGATATTTGCCTTTCTCTGACTGGCTTATTTCGCTTAGCGTAATAAAGAGGAAGATATTTTATGGAAGAGTGAGACATGTCAGTGTTACCTAGAAGTGAGCAATACACACATAAGTGCAGGTACAGTGACTGCTTTTGAAATGTGGCTAGGCAGAGAGGACCTTATCAATTGCAGAGGAGCCAATGCTAGTTTGGATACCATTGTAATTAACCTAGTTATTAATAACAGGAAAGGAGCAAAGGGGAGGCCAAATATTACAGGCATAACATTTAGGCAGCTTTGCCAGAAAGCTGCAGCTTTATACTCCCCAGGTGTCAAAACAAAGGGGAGATAGACACATGCCCAGTAATTTGGGGTGACTAGGAAAGGTGCTTGCTATCAGTCACACCTGGGAACAGAGGTCATTGGCCAGAATGGCCTTGTCCACTGCAAGCTTAGGAAGCTTTGGGACATTTAATTCCCTGAACAAAGATACTCACTCTTTTGTCTCTTATGTTCTTGGCTTCTCTTGTGCTCTCTTGCTTCCTCTTGGCTGCCCTTGGGCCTCTTGTTGTGGGGAACATGCTCTATTGGCTCCCCTGCATTCACCCACGTGGCCCACAGCCATGTGGATCCCCACACACAATGGACTAATGGACTGCACCTAACCTGATGCTGAAATGAACCGGGCTGCAACATGAATAGAAACTCTGGACACTGGATTTGGTTTTAGCTTTACTGAAGAGATGTAATTCTACAGAAATAAAGCTTTCTACCATATTTCATCTTCCTGTGGGGGCCTCTGGAAATGGTTATTCCAGCAGTACCCCAAGAACCCCAACCCCACTCCCAAGGGGGAAGACCACCCATGCATTTCTCTGATATCAGCTTGACTCCTATGTCTCTCTGATTTTGGTCAATTAAAGGCAAAAATGCTCAAAAGGCATGGGTAAGCCCAACATTTGGTGAAAACAATTTGCTTCTTCCATGTGGTTTGGAAGTGGCTTGTTATTTATCCTTATAAACAACAACCATAAAGGGCTATTCTCCACAGGGTCTCCTTCCTATAACACACCAAATTCTTCCAAATTTTGTTGTGATCCCCAATGCTATCCTTGAAAAAGGTTTCCATTATTATCTCTGAAATAGTGGTTTAAAAGAAATATCAGCAAGTGCTAAAGAATTACACTAGAGACCGGATATTATCTCAAGTCCTTGCAGCTACACAGTTGCAGGCTGAGCACAGACATGTACTTTCCTTATCTTTCCCAAAAGATATTTCTCATGTGAGACTTGTACAGAAAGCCTTATAGTTTGCTGAACAGTGTTTCTTTGCAAACTACAGGATATGTGTTCCTGGATTCCCAAGAAAAAACTCTCATAGTAAATAGGGTAAATAAAATTTCTAGTAAGTATCAACTGCCAAAAGAAACTAGATAGGTAAATGATAAAAGTTTAGTCTAGTACATAATACTTCTTATTAAGCCTGATCTTTCTCATTCAGTACACAGACTGCCCCACGAGATCCATGGTACAGAGGCTTTGATCAGGTTTTTCAGTTTTGAGCCACATCTTACTAGCTTGAAATGGAATATATTTTAAATTTTCATTCTACTTTAACTTTTGTTTAGACTTAATAAGATATGTATATAGCCACATAGCCTTTTAAACTGATTTTTCAAGCACGTTGAGTCAGTGCTTTCTTCTTGTTCTAACAAAAAGGCCTTTCTAAAGTAGACCTGGCTCATGGGAGGATGGAGAAATTATTGTTGTCAACCTCTTTGGTTTAAAATGACTGATGTTAAACTCTGTACATATCCTATCTAATAAAAGAGTAATATGCAAATTGACCATCACTCCAACACACAAGATGGCTGCCCCCATGTGGTCAAAGATGGCTGCCCCCATGTGGACACAAGATAGCCACCACAAGATGGCCAGAGGAGAGGGCAGTTGGGAGGGACCAGGCCTATAAGGGAGGGCAGTTGCGGGGGGAACCAGACCAGCAGGGGATAGCAGTTAGGGGCGATGAGGCCAGCAGAGGAGGGAAGTTGGGGGCGACTGGGCCTGCAGGGAAGGGCAGTTGGGGGGACCTAGGTCTGCAGGGAGGGCAGTTGGGGGAGATCAGGCCTGCAGGGGAGGGCAGTTAGGGGTGACCAGGCCTGCAGGGGAGGGCAGTTAGGGGTGACCAGGCTGGCAGGGGAGGGCAGTTAGGGGTGACCAGGCCTGCAGGGGAGGGCAGTTAGGGGCAAACAGGCTGGCAGGGGAGCAGTTAGGCATCAATCAGGCTGGCAGGGGAGTGTTTAGAGGGTGATCAGGCTGGCAGGCAGAAGCAGTTAGGGGCAAACAGGAAGGCAGGCAGGCGAGTGGTTGGGAGTCAGCAGTCCTGGATTGTGAGAGGGATGTCCGACTGCCTGTTTAGGCACAATCTTACCGGGATCGGGCCTAAACGGGCAGTCGGACATCCCTCCAGGGGTCCCAGATTGGAGAGGGTGCAGGCTGGGCTGAGGGACACACCCCCATGCACGAATTTCATGTACTGGGCCTCTAGTTTTTTAATACTGATCCTGAGTTTTCACTTGTCATGAACAAATATAAAAATCATATTATCTTAAATCCATTATTGGCAAAACAATTGCTGAGGAGTTGTCCTAATTACTGGCAACACGGCCAACTGAAATGTTGGGAAAGATTGAGCAAACGCTCGTCAATATACAAGGAATCCACTCTTTCCTGCTCTCCTCTCAGAATCATGCCAAAATGTTTGAGAACTTCAGATAGATAGACAGAAATTGCCAAAAGCAAAAGTGTATTAGTAAGTGTATAACAATCACATAAACACAGGTGGTATTCTGAATAAATAAATTCATGCACTAGATATATTGTACATGTAAACTGTTTTAGAAATAATTTTCATTAGTTTGCTCCCTGTGTTGTAAAACTGTACTGTATACTCGTTACAGAGACAAACTTTGCCTCTGTTGAGTATCCAAAGGATCCCATCCTTCCCTATTTCTATTATTTTCATTTACAAAGATGTCCATAATCTTCTGTCTTAGTACTATCCTTTTAAAACTATAAACCACTTTACACTCACCATCTCTTTTATCATCTTTAACATATTTTTTTCATACTCTGTAGAGAAAATTTACGTTACAATAAATGAGAAAGCAAAGGTGGTATTTCTCCTAACAATACTTGTGCTATTGAGCATATCAGTCTTTTGTGTCTGACAACCTATTTATTCTGTGTGGGGCTCTAGGAGGCCAAGCTGGCACATGCCTATCTCCGTGTTAAAAATAAAGAGGCTGAGGTAGGTCACCTGAGGTCATGTCTTAACATATTTTTGAGGAGGTCAGTAAGCAGTGGTCAAATGATCAGAAAACAGTTGAGTATCAAATGTTTCAAAACAGAGACTGCAAGAACTATATCCACAAATTGAAACTGTCCTGTAGTACTATAATTAATTCAGCCAAGAATTACTGCTGCTGGAACACAGACTGCAAGCAGAACAACAGAGGCTGGGGTGTTCAAGGATCATGATAAAACTCGTGACAGGTATATGAGTAAGCAAACAAATACACAAATCAATTAAAAATGCAGGTTGATGGGAAGGCAGGAGGCCAGTCGACCATGAGGGCATTGACCATCACTGCACATGACGAATAGGGGCTCCATTATGAGCTGACTGTTCTTTGGTGTTTAAGTTGCCCCAGATGTCCTCCAGGTGAGCTGTATAAAGGGTACTGTCAGGTTAAGGCTTGAACATAAGGGTCACAAAGTCCTTCCACTTCTCACCTTTTATGATTTCATGGCTTTCCCATGTGAAACTAAGTCAGTGTCAGAGCAGAGACTAGGCCCTCTCCTCCTTGGTTACAGGCCCCAGATGTTCTCATATGAATGCTCTGTTGTAGCCTGATCCCTGTGATATTGTTGAATTTGAACTTTTTCAATTATGATTTAATTCAAATACCATAAAGGTTACCATTTTAAAGTGTACAATTCAGTGCTTTTTAGTATAGTTACAAAGTTGTGCAACCATCACCACTAAGTCCAGAATATTTTTGTCACTCCACCCAAAGAAAACCCCAAACCATTAAATTTCACGTGTTATTAATTCCCTTTCCCCCAGATCTTGCAACCACTGATCTACTTTTTGTTGCTATGGATTTGCCGATTCTGGATGCTTCATAGAAGACTGAATCACTGGGGAGTCAGAGGGTCTAGGTTTACTTAGGGTTTGGAGGCCATTCTTGACATATGAGAGAAATCTACCTCCCTTCGCACCATAAGAGCAATGCTGGTTTCTACCCACATCTGACATCCCTATAGAGAACACTAATAATTATGAAAAATAGGTCAAATCCCCAGTAACCCAGCCAACCCTGGCTCCGTGTCCCAGGAATAAGAGCAGGACACTAAAAACGTCCTTTTGATCCCTCCATGTGTTCCCCTCTTGCTGTCAGTCTGATGAATCTTTGATCACTTAGGCGTCAAGATAGTGCATCTATAACCTCCAAAGACCAATCGGGGGCTCTGTGGCATGAGATGAAGGTTAGAGATAAATGAAACATGTACTGAAATTTGATTTCCTCTCTGCTCCATTTCACGGGATTGAGATACGGTGAATCTAATCACAGATTGATTTTATTAAGGCTAATGACCTGATGATTAACAAGAGAAAGGCATCTGTGGTCAAATTGCCTGTTTTAATTATTCTAAGGAGCGGCACCATCCACAGGCAGCAGGCAGCAGGCAGCAGTCTCTTGGATGAGGGTTCGCTTGCTTGCTTGCATCTGGTGCTATACTGATTATGACTCTCTTGGTACCTAGCAGAGGAAAGATACCCAAAAAGCTCAGATGTACTCAATTTCTCACTACTTACAACAGGCAGTATGAGGCAGAGGTAAAAGGTTTGATCCTGATACGTGTCACACATTGCAATGGAATCCTGGTGTTACAGACAGCAGCTAACAGGAGATGAAAGCAGGCTGGATAGGATTTCTTTTGGCAGGAGGTAAAGTGGAGACTGTTGTAAATCAGGGAAGCCAGATTCTAGCCCAGGAAAGTATCCATCTAGAGGCCAGAATGTTTACTGATGATTCAGGCAAAAAATATTTGATGTCTATGGCTAGGGACAATTGGGGACAATAAAAGACCTGACCTGGCCTCATGCTGGTTAATTGGCATCAGTTTAAAAGGAGGAAAGTTTCAAATGATACACACTTTAAATATTTTATATTCATTTAAAACATACAAATGTATATTCATTTTCCCATCCTTGATGGTGAGCCAACATGCCTCCTTTTTAAAATAAGTCTGCCAAATGGGGTTGTATTTTTGCACAAAACATCCATAATGCATCGGTCATGCTTTGAAATGTTGATACCTTTAAAATGGAGCAAGAATATAAGACATTTGTGAATCTAGCAGAGTTCAGAATGATAGAGTTTTAATGGCAAGTTTTTAAACCATCTTTCCACCCCTATTTCAATGACAATTGAATAGATGAGGTAGCTGAGACTCATCAATTCACACCATTATGAAACACACTCAACTTAGGTTAAAAGTTTACTCTCAGCCCTGGCCGGATAGCTTAGTTGGTTAGAGTGTCATCCTGATATGCCAAGGTTGCAAGTTTGATCTTCAGTCAGGGCACATATAATAAGCAACTAATAAAAAAAAGAGTACATAAGTGGGACAACAAATCAATTTTCTTTCTCCCTTTCTCTCTCTCTAAAATCAATTAAAAATGTTGAGTCTCTTCTTAACATATTCTTTCAGCTCATTAACTTACTTAAATAACATAGTTACAAAATTAGGTACTACATGATAATCTGGTTGAGGAGCCAACATCACCGACTCTTGGAAAGCATGTAGGGATTGCTGGTTGCAGGTGGAGTGGTGAGTAATCTGGCTGCCAGGATGAATCAGGATTTAGAGAAGGAGTAGGGGCTGCTGGCTAACCAGTGGGTGAGTTAAAGAGAAGGCTGCTTAAAAGACTTCCTATTGTAACAAGCAGAAGAACAGAGTGAGTTATTCTGTCACATGCCTGGTGAAGACATTACAGCTTATGGAAAATAACTGAGTCATTTATCTTATGCCTACATACATTTCTGAGAATTTTCTAAGCTGATAACTAGGGAGATCATAATGCATGTGGAATCAGCTGGTATTTCTTGAATGAGACTATACATATTCCCAAACAGGTAATGAGATAAAAAGTAAATGATATCAATAACAAATAATAGGAAATCAGAGCCCAGCCATAGTAGCTCAGTTGGATGAGCATCATCTTGTGCACTGAAAAGTAGCCAGTTCAATTCATGGTCAGGGCACATACCCAAGTTGGGGGTTTGATCCCTGTTAGGGATCTCTCTCTCTCTCTCTCTCTCTCTCTCTCTCTCTCTCTCTCTTCCCTCTCTCTCTCAAGCATGTTCTTGAATGAGAATTACAAAAAAAGATAAATTGGAATGTCTAAAGACCTGTACAAGCTTTGCTCTTCTGTGGTGTATTACCAAGGACATAGAACCTTCACTGTTCTAAGGATCACCTCAGAAGGAATTTTAAGAATTGTCACAGAAATCTATGTTACTTAGATTTATAACAACTTAGATCTATAACATCATGAACAAACTTATATGGGCAAAAATCCTAGAAGGCATGTAAAATTAGGAAGATTTAGGGCAAATTTCTTTAGTTACTGCCAACATGTGTAGTAGTAATCATAAATAATCATGAGTCCAAGCTGAAGATCAACACTAGCAGTTCTGCAATATTAATAAACTGTGAAAATATTTTTCCAACTATATTTTCTTAACAGGTCCTATGCCAATGGTATAGGCTAACACAGATTCATTAAGATTACATAGTTTGCTATTACCAGACAATATGTTGCCAAGTATATTATTTTTAAAGGAATATATGTATTAATCTTCATTCTCTCAGAATAGAAAATGTTATTAAACATGCTTCTCAAAATATCATATATTTGTATATTTTAATCAATTACCTTTCTTCTAAAGTGTTTATGACATATAAAATTATTTGTTTGTTAGGTTTTGTTAATTATTTATGCTCTTGAAGGTTCTCAGTGCACCTTAGAGAGTCTGGTTTATGGAATTCCAGATGTGGTGCCATATTTCAAGACTATGTTATTCATGGGATGAACAGGTAATATAGCCTTGGGGATTATTTTAAAATGCATTGTAGTTTACAAGGCTTATACATAAACCAGTAAAAAAAATCAAAAGGCATGACTTTTATAGTCACTCTATACCCAGCTGGCATTCACTCTAATTCTCGTGTATAAAAGCAATTCAAGAATTTTCCTTCTTCCTAAAGTATTTCAAATTCTACAGTCTTTCTTCTCTCAAAGATGAATAAATGTCTAGTTTGAAATGTTATGCAAGTTGTTACCAGTTACTCCAGAAGTGGAGTTTTGTAAATGACTGGACAATAGGGCTGGTCAGTTTACTGCTGGACATTTTAATGCAGATCCAACTTAGGCATGCTGAATCCCTATTATGATTACACAAATACTGAAATTCTCATCAAGACCTAGATAAAAAATAATTCAAAACTGCAGCAAATTATAATGAATAATACAAGAATAAATGTGTTTTTGCATACTCACAACTGTGAACCTACTTATTCTAATACTACCCATCTGCTAACTGACTGAATTATAACTACACATTTCTCGTGTCTACAACTGGAGTGAAGATCAAGATAGAAGCAGACATGGTACCATGTTGTCCTACGGTGAAGACACGTGAGCCCATAAGTGACTTGACTCCCACAATTAAATTTTATAAGCACATCCCTGGAGCCCCTAGATGTATTGTTTCCTTAGGCTACATGTCAAATGGTCTCACCAGAGCCACAAAATGAAAGAAGCAATAATTCTTCTTTCACTAACACGACTACTGAAATGAAGTCATGTGATATTGATACCAATTAGTAGAAGAGCCTTCCCAAATGATATTTATCATGGTTAATTTTATGTGTCCACCTGACTGAGCTAAGGAATCCCTGAGTAGCTGGTTACATCTTTTCTGGGTGAATCTTTCAGGGTATTTCTGGGAGAGATTAGCATTTAAATCAGTGAACTGAGTGAAGCAGATGGCCCTCCCCAAAGTGGGTGGGCATCATTCAATCCCTGGAGGATCCAAACAGAACCAAAAGGGGGAGGAAGGGTGAATTAGCTCTTTCTCTGCTTAGCTAAAATATACATCTTCTCCTCCACTAACATAGGAGCTCTTAGTTCTCGAACTTTTCGACTCAATCAGGGCTTACATCAGGCCCCAAATTCTCAGGCCTTTAGCCTTAACATCACAGGCTTTCCTGATTCTCCAGTTTGCAGACTGCTGGTTGTGGGATTTCTTGGCCCCCATAATTGTGTGAGTCAATTACTTCAGTAAGTCTCTCTCATTATCTATATCTCTACAGGGGTGGGCAAAAGAAGGTTTACATTTGTTCATATGGAAAAATACAAATTAATAATGAATAATACAAGAATAAATGTGTTTTTGCATACTCACAACTGTGAACCTACTTTTGTTCACCTTTATCTCTGTCTCTATACCTATACTAGTATCTCTCTATATCTATTTGCATAGATATCCTATTGGTTCTGTTTCTCTGGAGAACCCTAATACATTATGCTCTCAGCGAGGAAGGATGGCCTGCCATTCACAAATCACTGGCACCAGAGCTCCTGTAATTGTACTGGTTCCATTGACTTCCTGTGGTTTAATGAGAAGATGATATTTGGCTGGATTTTGCTCATTACAGTTTTGGTGTGTTTTCTTACAAAAATGTCTGTTTCTTCTGAATCATGCCTATTTTTTTATTGCTCTGTGACTCAAATTTTATTTTCTCTGAAATGTCAGGTGTGAGGATAAATGAGAGCAAAGTTTAGGAGTTAGAGCGTGGGTAGTTATAAAGGCAGACCTCTACCAAATTTATACATGAAGCCTGTCCAAAATAAAATAGTCAAGCATTCTATAAGGAAGCACTTTGGGTTTCCCAGAACAGCAATTTGATTTTGAAATCAAAATGGGAATATCTGCAGAGAAAAGTAATAGCACTTTGCATTTTATCATAAATGGGGCTTTCCTGGATTACAGTAGGGAAAAAAACCATCAACAACAAAGAACATAGGAAGGAGAGGCCCATTTAAAATGATTTTAAAACTATTTTTATACTTTGAGAGACTCAGTTTATGATCCATTAAACTATTACTGATAAAAATGCTTTTTGGTTGTCCATTAGATAGGATATTTTAGTTTTCATTTGAAACTAAATTAATTCAGGAAGAGAGAACAGCTTTTTTGGATAATAGCATAGAAGGACCTAGATAACTGTCAGAACAACTCATGGAAGTATTAAGTTTAGGGGATGAATGTGTGTTTATCTGAAGAGCCTTTGGGAGTCAAACAGCTTTGCATCAAACATGTATTTTGATTTCTTAGTGATACTAAAGATACTTGTTACCCTAGTGGGTAAACTTATCATTTAGTTTTCAAACTGCTATTCTAACATAAACCCCCTATAACTTTGAGTAATCTCTGAATGAGATGTTCATTATTTTTTTAATTTTCATTAAAAAGAATTCAGAATTCAGAGCATGTTTAGAAATACAGATAAACTTAACAGTCTCTGAGATAATCCTATATTAAGTGAATCCTTGTCAAATTCTCTCTCTCTCTCTCTCTCTCTCTCTCTCTCTCTCTCTCTCTCTCTCTTGTGTGTGTGTGTGTGTGTGTGTGTTGCTTCTAGAATTGAATGCAGACTCATTCTCAGAAAACAGAAATGCAACCATAGCATGGAAACAGACATTAATCAGCGTTCTGAAAAAAAGACCCAGACCCATCCCAACTCCTCTCCTCAGCCCAAGTAGGGCTGTAAAAACAATGTGAGAAGAATAAAATGCATTCCCATAAGCAAGGCAGAGCTTGACCTGACCCCCCCCCCCCAACCCTGATATCTGGAATGGACCTGGTAGAGCACAGGGGACCCCCGGAACAGAGCAGCCAGGAGTCCCAGAACTTGGGCCGCTCAGTGTAAACTCTCCAACGTTTCACATGTGTGTGCATGTGTGTGACCAACACAGAACTTGGCTGAAGACTGGATGGAAACTTAGGAGCCAGCCCTAGTCCTAGAATGAGGCTGGGATGAGGGGCATAGAGAGAAATGTCATGTCCCTTTCTTGAGTACCTTTCCATGAAAGGCACTGGGGCTCCTAAGGTGGTGGAGGAGGCAGGATGGGGTAGGCTCTTTGTACCCTCCCTCCTTTGCCCCCCTGACATTCTTGGGCAATGTCAATGTCCCTGAAAGACCCCCAGCTGGGGCTTGGCAGGATTAAGGGCCTAATAGGAAAAAGGAAGGAGAAGGGTGAGTTCCTTTCCAATCCTGGTGCTAGCATCAGGGGGCTAATGGAATAGGAAGGAGGCCTTTGCATTCAGCCCCTCAGGTCAAAGGAAGTTATTTAACTGAGTTTCTTATTTTGAAGGTACTTAATGGCTCTAGGTCACAGTTTGGTCACAGTTTTTTCAGCTCTTTTGGTCACAGTTTGTCTCCAGTTGCTTATTGAAGTCAAAACCCACATGCTATTTACTGGTAGTTGGTCCAAAGAACAACAGAGTTCTTCGAATGGGAGCATTTCAGAAGCTTTGCTGCCTAATTGCAGAATTGATTTCTAATAGAGAAGTTTGATTCCCCAAACCCTATCTGTTTCTGAATTTTAAATAAAATGCAACACATATTCTAAGGAATAAGATTAGAATAAGATTAACAGAAAATATTCACCAAGAGTCTTAAAAAACACACCAAACAAACAAGGTCTGGATTTATTCTTTTCTTTCCCAATTGACTGAAAAGCTACATGATTAAGAAACACCTACAGTATATCTACCAAGATACCAGACATAGACTGTGACACAAAAGAAGACATAGTCTCTCACTTAAAATATTTTTTAACCTTGTAAAGGAGACTAACTGACCAATTTACATTTTGATATATTAGCTATAATGTATATAATAAGAACTAATGGTATTTCCTAAGTGATTTTCTACTTCAATCTGTTTACCATACCAAAGATCCATAGGTCACGCCAGCTAAATTCATACCCTTATTATCATATATGTTCCCAACCTGCCAACCTGGGCTGTAAAGTGTAGAAATATGACCTAGAAAAAAACATCAAGCTTCTTCCTTAAGCTTTGATTTAGTGTCAAGAACCCAGTTTTCCATTTTCAGTCCTTTGATTCCTGTTGTGGCCCCTTGAGGCTTTCCAGATATACAAGATGCTGCAAACCCACCCACAAATCCCTCTCACTCTCTACCCCTACCTACACACACACAAAATGGAGAAAAATATAGTAACATCATAATATCACTATATTCCTGAAGGAAGGAAAAAGAGAAATTAAAGAAAAAGTTTTTGTAATGCTTTTGGTTATATCATCAAAATGTCCTATTCCTATAATGTAAGATGATAGGGATTTTGCCCACTTGTTTTTCTTTTAACGGACTCATAATTTGAAGTGATGTGTATAAATTCATCTTCTCAGTGAAATTAAAGCTCTGTTGGAAGAAGCCATTCTGCATTATTCTTTTCTGGTTATCATTTGCCAGAGCAAAAACGGTTGGTTTTTCTTTAACTTAATTGAAAGCTGCCTTTATACAGAAGTGACATTTTCTCTTAACAATCTAGGTAAACTTTGCTTCCACTGCTAAAGTGCAAAATTCTTAAAGGCAGGAAACATTTTTCAGATTTGTTTGAATCTATCATAGTGACTCGCACTGTTGAGATGGCTCTAGGGCAATATATTTTCCAGCTCTTTTGGTCACAAAATGATTGTCCAAAACATAATAATTCCTGTTGAATGAATAAAATAGTTTTGAGAATGATAGAAAGATAGAACACAAAATGTTTTAAATAACATTTAATTTAAACCCTTTATTTTTAAAAATGGGAAGAAAGTGAATCACAGAGACAATAAGTATTTTGTTTAATTCTACACATCCCATTTATGTCAGATATAGGAAAAATACAGGTCATATACCCAAATATTTCATTCATATTTATTGAGTACATATTCTTAACTGGGCCCCTTCTTCATAATATAGCTGTATAAGAGTTATAGAAAGTGGTATGGATTGTCCCTATTGTTCTTGATAATTTTATCATTCACATAGATGCCAAATAGATGCAATATTGGTATATATTTATATCATCTAAATCTTTTCCTAATGGACCAATATACTGATGGTGTAACTCAAGGAAAATCTGCAAAGAAATACCCTTTACATTTAGAATTAGGGAAGATAAATCTTTTGTGTAAAACATTGTAAAAGATGTAAAGAATGAAAAAATATGGTTATAAATAAAGTCTTGTACTAATGGCATTTTTTTTTTCCTTCAGATTCTTCCTTGATTTTACCATCTTGAATTTTTGAGCCATTTTTCTTGCTAGTTTTCTGTACTGGCGGTTTTCAACTAAGACACTTTTAATAAAAATATAATTGATATTGTCAAAAAATAATACACAAGTAGCAAGCATTACTTAGTCATGAATAGTCCAGTACTATTCACAGAGATGGCTTTGAGCAGTAATGTAGCCACATCACTGTAGGCTTTCAGGAATGACTCATGAGCATAGATAGCACCTGAATCCCTCCAGTGTTAGCATTTAGAAGCCGTGTGATCTTGGGTAAGCCACTTGCCTCTTCTAAGCTCCAGTATCTTTATTTGTAAACAAAGGGACTAAAATATTTCATCTCTAAGCCCCATCTATATTAAATATTCACAATGATAGTCATTTACATGGATATTAAGTAGAAAAAATTATGAATTGACTTTAGAGTTTCTACTAAGGACCATTCTTCATAAAAGTTCTGTTTGCACAGTGGCCCAGCAGTAATTATAGGATGAAAAGCTCTGACATTGTCCACCACAAAAATGTAAGACTGAGGGAACTGCTTTGAATGATGAGGTCATTGAATGACATTCTATTTTTCATGTCTTTGTATAAAAGTATACTTTAGAGAGTCTTGGTAGTCATTTTACTTAGTATATTTATGCAATGAGTAAATCAAATTTATATACTTTTGAAAATTTGGCAGGTTTAGTTTTGAAATTGCCAAGTTTCAGTTAAAAATATAAATGATAAATATAAATTCTAATGTTTTACATATCACATTGGTGAGTAATTAGATGCTTAAAGCATGGTTGGATAAGGAACAGTCAGTGTTTATAAGAGAAAGTTAGAGGTGATATGATTAAAGACACAGCGTAAAAATTTGACGTCTCTTTCTTTAGTTTTGAGTTGATTCTTTCTTAAACATGTGCAAAAATAAAAGTGTAACTCTTCAAGGCCAGGGACTACAGTGATTTAATTTTCTCTATCACTATTGAGCAGTTCATCCAGCGTTGTAACACTATGGATGACCAATTAATCATATTGAAAATGTGAGATGCATACATACACACAGATATGTAGACATTTACTCTCACATAGTTGCATTTTACATGCATTGAATTAATAAGGACATTGTGATTGGCCTTTGTACCTCTTTAGATTTTTATACAATTGATAGTCTAGTTATTTTTTCCATGAGCCAATAGAAATGTTCCTATTCTAAATCTCTCTAAGGCTTCAAGAGACTATATCCCTCATTAGTCCATTATCCAAATGTGTTTGTTCATATATGGGTTTCAACTAGTCTGAATATATCTCATAAATATCGAAAGAGACCACCTATTTCCAGTGGCTTATCCAGTATCAGTATTCCAATTAATGCAGTTATTTTTTAGATAGTTACATCAAACAGATAAAATAATAAAATATTTTTTAAACACACGTTAAGTACAAAGGAAAATATTACAGTGAAGATCTCTGTACCCATGACCTCGGTTTTGTTTAATCAGAACTTGGGGAAACATAAATCATTACATGTATAGTTGAAGTCTACTTTGTATCTCTCCCCTTTCTCGATTCTCCCCTTTCTCCTCAAGAGGTAACCACTAGCTTAAACATATTATAAAACTTTATCAGACTCTATGTTAAAGTAAAATTCTATATATATCAAATAATCAATCTTCTACAGACCAAATTCTTTGCTTAGATTAGAAATAAATAAAAAAGTAAAACCACATATATGTGTGACAATAATGCCTACTCTCATATTGACGGCAGAATTCTGTATAAATTAAATGGGTTTTCAAATCTTCTACAACTACATTATTTTTTTTATCTAGTACTTACTGACAGAGGAGCATTAAAATTTCCCACTATACATGACTTTGGATTTATATATTATTCTATATAGCTCACTCTATTTGTCTTATATTACAGACAAATGTTTTTAATAATATTTGATGATTTTTATTAAAAATCAAAACTTTTACATCTTAATAATGCTTTTTATCAATAAAATCTATTTTGTCTGATATTAATCTATACTAATAAAAGGGTAATATGCTAATTTGACCCGATAGACTGGACATCTTCTGGACGTCTTTCTGAACAAAGCCATGGTGGTGGGGGCTGAGGCAGAGGCTGTTAGGGGGGTGATCAGGCTGGCAGGGGAGAGCAGTTAGGGGCAATCAGGAAGGAAGGCAGAGAGTTTAGGAGTGATCAGGCAGGAAGGCAGGTGAGTGGTTAGGAGCCAGTGGTCGCAGATTGTGAGAGGGTACAGGTTGGGCCGAGGGCTCTTCCCCCCCCCTCCCCCCCCCATGCATGAATTTCGTGCACTGGGCCTCTAGTAGAGGTATATCTGCTTTAGGATTGGTTATTTTTGCCTACTTTTTAAAATAATCTTTTTTTTTTTATTTGCTACTTTTCTGTACCCTTATGTCTCTTATAAACCAAACAAGTACAAGAGGTTAGTTTTGTTATTTTATTCAAAATGATGCTACCAATTAACTTGTATATACAAAAGGTATATACATTTCCATTTATTTTGGTTCCTGATATATTTATTTATTGTACTACTAGAGGCCCGGTGCATGAAATTCAGGGGTCCCCCAGCCTGGCCTGTGCCCTTTCATAGTGTGGGAGCCCTGTGATTGATTGCCCCAAAGAGCTAGGCCCCGCCCACCCATCTGGGGCTCCTTGATGGATTGCACCAAAGAGGTAGGCCGAAGCTGGGTGGCCCTCCTTTGCACTGCACAAAGCCGCAGGACCCCCAGGCCTCACCACGCGGAGCCATTGAGACCCGCCTCTGTGCCATGCATGCAGCATCAAGTCCCCGCCCACCCACACGAGCCCACTGCGCACGCAACCTCCTGGTGATGGATTGTTACGATGTGAGGGCATCACGGTGTGAGGGCATGACAATCACAGGCTTTTATTAGTATAGATGCTTCTTTGTTTCTTTTCAACCTTATATTATATGCATAACTTTAGAATTTATTCTCCCCCTTTCCATTTGCTAGTTTTTAGGTTATATTTTTCATATTTCATTTTTGGAGCAGTTTCAGGTTTATAACAAAGTAGAGAACTATTTTTCTGTTTGTCATTTAATAGATATATTAATAATTTTAAAATTATGAAGTTAAAAAATGTCTACTCTTCTCCAAAATACTGCAAGACTTTGAAATACTTTAACTCTGATTCCTTTCCTCATATTTCATTTATCACTGCTGTGTAGTATTTTAGTTCTATCTTTATTTTTATATTGTAGAAATTATTGTATCTTCCTCTTCCTCATAATTCTCTTTCTCCTTGTTCCTATCTATAAATTTTTAAAATAATGTGTCAGATTATGCTAACTCTTGGTTATGTTACTCATTCCATTGAACTGTCTGCCTACCCTTGGTTGCATGAGTATATTTGCTAGACCTTCCTTCTTTATATTCAATTAAAATTATCTAATAAAAGCCATCATAATATTAGGGTCTCAGACATAGTTCTGAGCACATTTGAGGAACAATAATAAACTACTTTATAATCTCACTAGCAATATTACATCTACTCTTATATTGAGAAAATTAAGGGAATCTTGAAATATTCTGGTTGCCAATGAGTCACATTTTCCTGTAATATTTTTTTTCTTATTTAATTCCTGATTGCTGTTGAAAAATTGTTCTTATGTATTTAAATAATTAAACTCATCTTCTTTGTGGTAAATGCATTTAAGCTTAAAGCTTAAACTGGTCTCAGAGTTTGGAGAGATCTAAGAAGATTACCTACCTGACCAGCAGTGTCCAAGATGTCCAAATAAGCTGGCTCATTGTCAATCCTAACCTGGGTCTTATAAGCATCTTCTGAAAAACAAAAACAAAAACAAAAACACAAGACAAAGTTTATATTTAAACTAGAGGCCCGGTGCACAAAATTCGTGCACGGGGGTGTGTGTGTGTCCCTCAGCCCAGCCTGCACCCTCTCCAATCTGGGACATCCCTCTCACAATCCGGGACTGCTGGCTCCCAACTGCTCACCTGTCTGCCTCCCTAATTGCCCCTAACCACTTCTGCCTGCCAGCCTGATCACCCCCTAACTGCTCCCCTGCCAGCCTGATTGCCCCTAACTATCCTCCTTTATAGGCCTGGTCACCCCTAACTGCTCTTCCCTGCAGGCCTGTGTCCACCCCAACTGCCCTTCTCTACAGGCTCGTTTGCCCCCAACTACCCTCCTCTGCCGGCCTGGTCACCCCTAACTGCCCTCCACTGCAGGCTTGATCGCCCCCAACTGCCCTCCCTTGCAGGCCTGGTTCCTCCCAACTGCCCTCCCCTGCTGGACTGATCACCCACAACTGCCCTCCCTTGCAGACTTGGCCCCTCCCAACTTCCCTCCCCTGCTGGCCATCTTGTGGTGGCCATCTTGTTTCCATATGGGGGCATCCATCTTTGACCACATGGGGGCAGCCATCTTGTGTGTTGGAGTGTTGGTCAATCTGCATATTACTCTTTTATTAGATAGGATAGATGCCTGGTGCATGGGTGGGGGCCAGCTGGTTTGCCCTGAAGGTTGTCCTGGGTCAGGGTGAGGGTTCTCTTTGGGCATGGAGTGGCCTGGGCGAGGGGCCTGTGGTGGTTTGCAGGCTGACCACGCCTCCTGGTGACCCAAGTGGAGGTCCTGGTATCTGGGATTTATTTATCTTCTATAATTGAAACTTTGTAGCCTTGAGCAGAGGCCAGGGCTGTGGGAGCTTGGCTTCCTCCATCGCCGGGGGCAACTCAAGCCTCCTGCTCTCTCCAGATCCATGGCTGCTGCCATTTTTGTTGGGATTTATTTATCTTCTATAATTGAAACTTTGTAGCCTTGATTGGAGGCCAGGGCTGTGGGAGCTTGGCTTCCACCATTGCCAGGGAAACCCAAGCCTCCTGCCTGCTCTGTGGCCATAGCCATCTTAGTTGGGTGAATTTGCATACTCGCTCCTGATTGGCTGGTGGGCGTGGCTTGTGGGTGTGGTAGAGGTATGGTCAATTTGCATATTACTCTTTTATTAGATAGGATACAGTTTACAGAAAAGACATAATTAGTTTTTAGACTTTAAAAGAAAAAAACTTTCTAAATAGTTTACTAATCTCCTGATGAACACTTGAGCTGGTTCCAAATCTTGGCTATTGTAAATAATGCGGCAATGGACATAGGGGTGTGTATATTCTTTTGAATTAGTTTTTCAGGTTTATTCAGATAAATTACCAGAATTGGACTCACTGGGTCATAAGGCAGTTCCATATTTAATTTTTTGAGGAAACTCTATATTCCTTAAAAAGCTGTGATACATTTATAGAATGGAATACTACTCAGCCATGAAAAAGGAAATATTACCCTTTGTGACAGCATGGATATACCTGGAGAGTATTATGCTAAGTGAAATAAGCCAGTCAGAGAAAGACAAGTGCCATATGATTTCACTCATATGTGGAATCTAATGAACAAAATGAACTAAAAAGCAAAATAGAGACATACTTATAGATAGTGAGCAGGCTGATGGCTGTAGGGGGTAGATGGGAGGGGTGGTGCTAGGATTGAGCCAAAAAGAAAAAAATAAAAAATTCATGGACATAAACAACAGTGTGGTGATTGCTGAGGAGGAGGGGGTTGAGGGAGGTAGAGGAGAGTATAAGGGGGATAAATGGTGACTGACTTGGGATGGTGAACATACAACGCAGTGTACAGATTATGTGTTGTAGAATTGTGCGCCTGAAACCTTTATAATTTTTTTTCACCAGTGTCACTCCAATAAACTCAATTTAAAAAGAAAAAATGGGTTACTAAGTAAAAAATTCAGATACTCCAGTCAAGTAGAGTACATAGAGTGAGAAGGATACAACCCAGAAAATATAAGAAAGGGAGTTTCTGCTTAAAGTAAAGTGAAGTATATTTCTCCTTTATCAGGAAAATCTCATGATCAGAGGTGCCCTGGTGATGTTCCCTAGAGAAACAGTTAATGGAATAAATGCATGCACCACAAGTTTGTATACTGACATTAAACTCAGTGGTGAAAGTCTAAAAGCTTTTCCCGAAGATCAGGAACAAAACTGCTTTAACCATTGGTATTTAACATAGTACTGGAAGTTGTAGCTAGAGTAATATGGCAAGAAAAGTAAATAAAATGCATCCATTTTCTGTTAGCAGATAACATGATCTTACATGTAGAAAGCTCATGGTTTCTAAAGAATTCAGGGGCTGGTAATAGGAGTGAATGGGAACTTATTGTTTAAGAGGTACAAGATTTCTGTTTGGGAAGATGAAAAAGTTCTGGAAATGGATAACGGTGAAGATTGCAGAGTACTGTGAATGTACTTAATGCCCCAATTTTTTAAATTATAAGATTTCACACACACACACACACACACACACACACACACGAACTTCTAAAAAAATTTAGCAAAGTTTCAGGCTACTTAGTCAACACACAAAAATCAGTTGTATATCTAAACAATAAGAATGAACACAAAATAAAATTAAGAAAATGATTCCATTTATAATAACTGAGGTGAAGACTTGTACACTGAAAACTACAAAAAAATTTAACGTATTTGCTTCTGTACTTTGTCATATCTGTGTATCATTTCAGTGAAAACAGTAAACATCTGGGTCTGAAGCTCTGGGGTAAGAGCTGAGAATCTTACTTTATTAATAATCCATTTATTTCCTCATTCATGCCAATCCCCTCCTATATATTTCAGCCTGTTCAAATACCTACAGTGAGTATATCATCATTTGTGAAACATGGTTGGAACTTCTCAGTCTTGAACCCACAAACTCATAGAGTCAGTCTACAATTTCTATATGATTTTATTCACCAATTATAGTATAAGTAAATAGCAAACTGAATCACCACGAAAAATATTTTGAACAGCATTGAATTTTGACACAATTCAATAATTATTTATACTGTTGATTTTGAAATACAAATACACAAATTATTATTTCCACAACCTTTTGGTTTAGAAAGTAGTGATGGTCAACCACAGGAGGCATTTTTCAATTCATGAAACTGAACTTCTCCCCCCAAAATTAGATTTCTGCTAGCTGCTGAAAATAAGAACACATACAAACACAAATGTACACAAATACACACATATACAATATCATGGTCTCTACTCTCAAGGAATTTATACAATCATAATAGAAGATACACATATATGCAGTGGGATGTGAAGATCCAAAAATGCATAGGACATACAGCTTGCCTTCAAGGAAATTTATTCCTTTCAATTGTGCCCTAAAAAGCTGAAATTGTGGGAAATAACTTGCAAGGAGGTAAACCTAGTGTGTTTTTAGCAACTCCCAGCCATCCTAAAAGCATTCAGTGTACAGGCAACCACACAGTCTCTCTATTTTTTATTACACTGCCCTTTATATTCTCACTGATCTTTCTCTCACAAAAGAGAAATCTTGTGGAATTACTTGCAATCTTTTTTGGAGATGCATAGGGTTGTTTTTCATTTTCATAGGGAAATATGAATAGTTACTTTGGAAAGGGCTCTGTGACCCCAGGATCCCATGTCTTTCAGATTTCATTTTTGCTCATTTCAACTCAAAGGCCCCCAAAAAGAGCCTGCTGAGGCCAGGATCATGCTGAGTAATCCATATGAGAACTTCACTGTGTGATTATCTGAGCCCTAGATAAACCCGGCACATGAAAATATGTCAAATAAAAGCTTCTCCTGGGATTAGAAAAACCCTTCAAAGAGACTTGATGTGAATTGGCTAGAAATTAAGCCAGGCCCTATATCCAAGATTTCTTTCTCTCTTTTAAAAAGTATCCATCAGAGTACACATCCTGGTGTTGTGAATCTAGGTCACCTGCCTGGCCGCCACAGAAACTAATCCCTTTTCATTTCTTCTCAATAAACAATCTTCCTTTCTGTTTCCATCCATCCACTCCCTTTCTGACCTCCCATGCAGAAATGCAGTGACAGAAATACTCCTCTTGAATGCATATAAACACCTCCCTGAAATTCAATCATCTGCTTATAGACCCAACCCTGAAGTGAGCTCATTTATCTTCCCAAGCAAGAGGCCAAATGTACACAAAGCTTTATCAGGCAGAAATGGCAGCAACTGCCTACTATATTGTTTGCACAGAAAAGCCCAATGGGGCCACTTTCTTGGAGGCATCTAGCACTGTAAAATTCATTTTTACAAGAATGTTTGATTTGAGACTATTGCTTCCCTTGGCATGTGTCTTCTTCACTCTCCCTCTCCAGCAGTATTTTACCAGAAGCAATAATCAAAGACCTGTATTAAAGTCTCAAAATATTTAGAATATTGAAGTTCTGATTGGCCAGTCACTTGATCTTTTTTGCAAGATGGAGATAAGAGTACATGCTAGTCAATGCATAGGAGCTCCAGAAGGATCAACAAAAGTTGCAAGTATCATGGTGCTTAAAATAAAATATTAAAAAAACCACACAATTCAAACTCTGGGCATGTTATGTTGTAATTTAAAATATATATATTGCTTCAAATTAACCATGAAATTATATTAAATCTAAATTACTTCTGTTATTTATATTTACCCATGTGGAAATACTTTCTTCCCAACAAGTAAATCATAGGGGATTTGGCAGGATATGTTTTCAATAATTATCAAAAATATGAAGTTTTAATTTAACTAAAAAAACTTAAAGTATTCTGGAAAATTTACCCAAAATAATTTATTTAACTCATTTGTAGAACAAACATATGTATTTAAATAACTTTGATATAATTTAGTTGTAAATATGAAATTAGGATAACTTAAAACCACAATATGTATCTTAGAGAAAATATTAGATGATCATTGAGCTTTCACTAGATGACGTTTTAAAAATTGTTAAGATAATTTAATACTTCTTATATGCCTTCCCAGAATATCTGAAATGTATGCTAATTAGTATTATAGTGAAGATATATATATATATATATATATATATATATATATATATAGTGAAGATATATATATAGTGAAGATATATATATATATATATATATATATATATATATATATATATATATATATATATGAGCTAGTATATATCTCTAAGGTATTTTTTAAAGGACAATAAAATATAAAGCCTTGAATAATCTATAAGAACTTTGTCAAAGAATTACTTAAATAAATTATCTTCATTGTGTGTGTGTGTGTGTGTGTGTGTGTGTGTGTGTGTGTGTGTGTAAGCATTTTGGAACATACTGTACTGGACACTTTTACTGGAACAAAAAGTTAAATCATGGCTGAGTCAGCACTGATACAAATCTAATATATCAGTATGTTTATCAATAATGTTGTCAATAGATATTTGAGTGTGTAATCTATGCTTCACACTCTGATAGGCACAGAATCTAACACTGGTTACTTAAACAAAACCTAAAGTGAACATTAATTTCTAAAATCACTTCCTCTGAGGTTAGACACAAGATAAGAATAAATACTCATTATCAATACTTTTATTCACATTATACTGGTGGTTCTAACCTGTTCAGTTAGGCAAGAATATGCCTGATGTGAATAAACTTGATAAAGAGAAAATGTTATTCATAGAAAATATCTTTTGGGTATGTATAAAACGTCAAAGATTCCAGACATAAATTAGCAATTTGAATAAATGAATATATTAAGTTTTCTGGGAACAAAGTCAACAGAACAAAAACAATTTTTCTATATATGAGAAAAAAATAAGAAATGAAGATATTTAATGTTATTAATTATCATAACAAAATCAAATTTCAAAGAATAAATCTTTTAAAGTTTTTGCAAGACTTCTACTTAAGAAGCTGTAAGACTTTATGAGAAACATTAAAAACGATATAAATAAGTGGAAGTGTTTGCCATGTTTATAGATTAGAAGATTCAATATTTGAATGATTTTAATTTTCCCCTAATTAACAATAAATACATTCCAAACAGATTTGGGGGAACAGTGGAGATCCACCAACTAATTCTAAATATGGAAATGAGAAGAGTCCAAAATAGTTGAGACAATCTCAAAATAGAACAATAAGCTCTTCTATGTATCAAGGCATACTCTTAATTTGCAGCAATCAAGACAATGTGATATTGGCACAAGGATAGAAAAATAAATTGACAAAACAGGGAACCCATACATTAATGAACCCTTTTTTAGATGGAAGAATTGGCACTCAGAGCAGTAGGAAAAAGAAAGTATTTTCAGGAAAGAGGGCTCTTAGATATAAACATTTAAAATAATGGAACTTGACTACTACATCACAGGATACAGTAAAATAAATGCTAGCCAGGTTATAAATATAAACATGCAAAGTAAAACAATAATGCTTCTAGGAGGTACTGTAGGAGAATATCTTCATTTTCTGAAGTGGTAAGACTTCTTAAATACTAATCTTATATAATAAAAGCCTAATATGCAAATTGTCCCTTCGGGCATGTTTGGACCAGGAGTTCGACCACTGGCTATGACTTGCTTTGACCACCAGGGGGTAGCGCAGAACATGGCAGGCATCAGTAACACATGCTGGCAGTGGGTGGCAGTGGAGGCTCTGTGGCTCTTGGACCCCAGTGAGAGAGGGACTGTGGCGGGATGGTGGAGCAGGTGAGTGGGCAGTGCCAGGCCAAGGCGGGTGTGAGCAGAGGCTTGATCACCCCACCCCACCGATCACTCTGCAGATGGTGACCAGAGGTGGCTGCAGGGGGTGGGGCTGCCACCTGGCTCCCAGGCACTGAGGGAGGCTGGGCAGGGGGCCCAGCCCCAATGGATCTCCCAGTAGGCAGAATGGTGGAGCAGGTGAGGGGACCATTTCCAATGAAAAGTGAGCAAGAGATTGGTGTGTTTTTTTAAGTTATAACTTTATTACTATCATTTATTGAGCATTGGCACTGTACTGGCATGGTAAAAATACATGTATTTTTTTAACATTCCATTATGTCATTTAATTCTCATAATAACCCTATGAAGGAACTATCCCCACCTCCATTTACAGAGGAGAAATTGAAGGTTGGAGAAGTTATATAATTTGCTCAATTTCACACAACTTGTAAAAGAGCATGCTATTTTCACTTATTATCTGATATTTATAAAATCTTTATTGGGTTTCTAATATGTTTCTAAAAAAATAACATTAGGTACGAGGGGTATAAAGTTCAATAAGATGTGACCCTTTTCCATGAACGAGGCCACAAAGGAGGCATGACAAAGTGCACTTGGAGTTGGAGGCTGGTGAATAGATAAAGATTTTACAGAAATCTCACAAAAAAACCTAGCATATTATTCCAACAGTGGATTGTTTCTGTTATGAAATTTAGAAACCTACAGCACACTGCAACATGAATGAAGCTTAGAAATATAATGTTGAATGAAAGAAGCTAGACCTAAAATAATTTACATTGTAGGTTTCCATTCATATAGAATTAAAAAATAAATATCCAGACTAAGCAATATTTATAGGAAAATACTTTCTAAACAAGGACAGAGATTACTTAGATATTTCCTTGTGATAAATCATTGTTTGGTATACTTTTCTATATATGTATTACACTTTTCCTATTTAAAAACATTTTAAAAGAGGAATGCTCTCAGTTACTCAATTATTTAAAAAAGGGGGGAAACTACCCAGTTTCAGTTCTCTAATTGTTCATATTTTACAGTGACACAATATTTGCATGAAATTAACCCATAACCTAACTATTTTTCAATGATTTCCATTTTGTCTTCTAGCCTGTATCAATTATCTCACATCACGAGCTATTTAGAACAGACTGAGTGAATTCCGACAATGTTGAGAATGTGGTTTATAGGAATGGAAAACAGAATGATACCAAAGGACCCTCTTGTCCAAAATATCTTGGTCTGGCATGGTGCCCCAAATTCCACCCCTTCTGCTTTATTCTCTCTAGTTAAGATAAGCCCTTTTATTTCCAGGAACTCCCTATTAAAATGCAATAAAACTACAGGAGAGGTAAAATACTAAGCTATTATCAAGCACAAACACCTTACTCTCAGATTACTTTTGCACAAAATTAGCTGTCATGAGAGAAACAGGAAGCAGAGCCCAAGGGGATGATCAGCAGAGAAGATAAAAGCACAATGGAAGGGGAAGGGAAAAACTGCTAACTGCTACGGGCACAGGGATGGGGAGGACCAGGTGAACAGAGGAGCATGAGGGCACCTGAGGACCAGAATGGACCCTGGGTTTTGGCAGCAGCCTGCTGAACAGCAATGTATCACAGGAGGAAATGCTTCATGCTGCTTCCTTCTCAAACCTGATAAAATGAAGTTGTTTTGTGTCCCAGGCTTGCTGAGCATGGCATTTTAACAACTGAACCCTATGTATATACTAAAGATAAATTGGACACTGAAAAGAATGACATCTAGAATTCTAGGCTTGCCTTTTTTGAAGTCGGGTAATCCTTACTTTGTCAGCCTCTCTAGAAATAAGGGCTGCAGAAATGAAATTTCCTCTATGGATGAAGAAAAAGGAGAGTATTCTTAGAGTGATGGGCTAGAGTAGTACTTCACAATTTTTCCTTGTACATACGAATCTCCTGGGGATCTTGTTAAAGGGCACTGTTTTAGTAAGTCTGGGGCTGGGATTCTGTATTTCTAAGAAGTTACCAGGTCCTACCATGCTCCCTATAGCAGCAGTACTGTGTAATGGTCATGTGATATAGGCCACATATGCAATTTACATGTTCTGGTAGCCACATTAGAGCAGTAAACAAAATGGAAGAAATAATTTTAATGTAAGTTATTTAACTAAATTTTTCTAAAATAACATTTGAATGTGTAAGCAACATACAATAATATTTATGTAATATCTTACACTCTTTTTATTATACAAATTTGTGAAAGCCACTGTGTTTTATGTGCTTACAATACATCTTAATTTGGGCAAGTCACATGGCAAGTGCACCACAGCTTCATGTGGTTCAGGGTTACTGTACTGGCCAAGACAGAGCTAGAGAGAGGATTGATTATTGCAATCATTGAGTCCATAGCCTCAAAATACAAAAGGAGTATTTTTTTCACAGCCATCTGCAGCCTTCTTTTTTTTTAATCCTCACCCAAGTATATTTTTACACTGATTTTTAGAGAGAGTGGAAGGATGGGAAGAGACAGACAGAGAGAGAGAGAGAAACATTGAAGAGACACATCAATTGGTTGCCTCCCCCATGAGCCCTGACCAGGGGTAGGGATCAAGCCTACAACTGAGCTATGTGCCCTTGACCGAAATTGAACCCAGGACCCTTTAGTCTGCAGGCCAGTGCTCTATCCACTAAGCCAAACTGGCTAGGGCAATCTGATTGAAGAAGACCGGAAATGAATTTAAATACAAATGAATGACATACCTAATTATGTTGTAAATTATAACAATTCTGGTAATATTTCATAGTTTGTTTCCTGTACTATAAGGTTCTCAAGGGAAACAAAACCAGTATTACATAAAATATTAATTATGCATTTAAATTGCAACTTGATATGTAAGATTGATTGACTGATTGATTGAGTGTAAGAAATTGGCTTACATAACTATGGATACTGGAGACCCAGGATAGCTGATGGTATAATTTATAGTCCAAGTACAGAAGAGGACCCTTGTACCAGCCTAATCAATCAGGCAAGCAAAGTTCCCTCTCACTCAGACTTTTTATTCTACTCAGATTCTCAAGTCATTGAATGAGGACTACCCACATTAGGAAGGGCACTCTGCTTCACTCAGTCTACTATCAAATGTTAATCTCATCCAGTAACACCCTCACAGACATATTCAGAATAATGTTTGACCAAATGTCTGGGCTTCCCATGGCCCAATCAAGTTGACACATAAAATTAACCATCAGACTTTCCTATGGAGTCTTCCTCTACCAGCCCAGTGAGAAACTTTATTCCCTTACTGTACTTCTGCACATAGTTCTATTAAAGCATATTAACCATTTTTTCCTTCTCCTCCTCCTCCTCCTTCTTCTTCTAATTATAATAATTATTATTATTTGGTCTCAGCTATTTGAAAGCACGGAGAATGCCTTATTCATTGTATGTGCATTTTCTACCATTCTGACAGGCATATAATAGGTAGTCAATAAATTCAGTTTACCTTCTCTGACTGTCTGGCACTCTGCTCAATTCTTTCAGCTTATTTAAGTCACACAAGACATTACATACTAGTATATTTCAACTAGAGGCCCGGTGCATGAAATTCGTGCAAGAGTAGGCTTTCCTTCTCCTGGCCGCCGGCACCAGCTTCTCTCTGGCATCCAAGAATCGTGCTTCCCTCACAGCCCTAGCTTCATCCAAAAGGTCGTCCGGAAAGACGTCTGGAAGGATGTCCAGTATAATTAACATATTGTGTTTTTATTACTATGGATATGCCCAATTTAAATATGAACTTAATAAAAATTATTAAACTTAATGAAGCTCACAAAACTAATAAGAGGTGGTTAGGAGACTAAACTAGGTCTGTTATATACCAAAAGCTGTTCTTTTTTTTTGCTATGCTGGTTGTTTTTCAAAGACTAATCAAATGAGTAAGGAGGATTACTTTGAAGTTTAGATGCTGTTTTTTAATTGAACTGAGTGAATACATAACTCCAAAATCTGGGCCACACTTAAATTAATACTTAGAGATAAATAATACAGAGCAGAATCTATCATGAAACCACATTTAGTATGAGAGGAAAAGCAGTTAGTGGACAGCCAGCATCTTTTAAGCCCTACATTCCTATGATTGACATAGAAGCAGCCAGTCCCTTTTCAAGCCTCCTTTGCTACAAGGTTACAGGCCTTTGACCTAAGACTTACCTAGCAGATATCCTATCTAATAAAAGGGTGATATGCCAATTAACCATCACTCCATCACAAAGATGGCAGCGCCCATAGCCATAAGATGGCGGCGCCCAGTCCTCTCAGCCCCACTGGAGTCCCCCAGTCCTGGGAGGGCAGCTGCTGAAAATGGGCAATGTGAGAAGCCTGGCAGAATGCTTGCTTCGATGCTGTGGTGACGAGGCAAGCATTCCACCCTGGCCATGGAGGGCCTCTGGGCAGCGGGAACAGAGCAGCCGGGGGCGGGGGGTGGGGAGGAACAATTGTGTCATTGCCCCAATGACGAGGAAAGTGTTCCACACCCGGCCGCAGATGGGCCTCTGGGCTGCAAAGAGCCTCTGGGCAGTGGGGGTGGAGTGGCCAGGCCCCACAGAGAGCTACTGGCACACAGATTTGTGTGCAGGGCAACTAGTATTCAATGAAATCCTTGATTCAAAAGTAAACATATGAGGATCCCTGTGCCATGGAACTGAAATTTATGGGAGGATAGTAAAGTATGACTAACACCATTCCCAGTGGCAGTAATAGCAGCAATTGTTTGATCAGTACAACTAGTTTAATTTTGACCTGGTTCAATGTGGTATCCTCAGAATTCACTTCTCTCTATCCACTGGAGGTTATGTGAATGATGCCCAAGTTCTTTCCATTTTGGGGCACTTTCAAATCCTCCTGGAGAAGTGATTGCCACATCTTTTCAAAAAGAACTTGAACTTGGCCACCTACCAGCCTGGCTCTTTTAATGAGAAGAATTTTCCCCAGACCTAGCTAGCATTGATCCCTCCTCCTTCTTACAGGCTTTTACACCATGCAAGGCTTAGTTTTCTTCTTTTTTGTCCACAGCATCAGTTCTCATTTATAGTCTATGTGCTACCTTCAAACACCTGGTCCCCATTTACTTTTCCATCACTCAGTGGGAACAGCCTGGTGTTTCAGAGCAACTCAGTGGAGCAGAAGACAAGGGCACACAACTGTCAATTGGTTTTACAGTGCATAATTTATGCTTCAGTTTTTCTCTCCATTCTCAGGCATGAAATGCAGAAGATATCTCCACATCTGGAGGCTGTGTGACTGGCACCTGTCTCCCCCTACTTGGTTAGATGCTAGCAGCAGGTACTTTCAGATGTGTGTCTCTTTTTCCTGTCTCTTCTCATCCCTTACCTCTTATATTCAATGTTATGATTGAACTTTGGAAAAAAGTGAATGTTTGAAAAGCCAAAAAAAAAAAAAAAAAAAAAAGAACCACACAAAACAAATAAAACTAAAGTTATTACCCATCTGAGCAATCACTTTGTTCCACACTTTAATGCCAGAGAGAAACAGTTGGTGATGTCAATCTTGTATCACAGTTACTCATTCAAAAAATATTTTGGCTTTGGTTGGATATCTCAGTTGTTTGAAGCATCATCCCATACACTAAAAGATTGTGGGTTTGATCTCCTGTTGTGCCTCATATGGAGGTAACCAATCAATGTTTCTCTCTCACATCAATGTTTCTCTCTCTCTTCCTCTCTCTTTAAAATCAGTGAAAACATATCCTCAGGTGAGGACTTTAAAAAAATTCAACATTAATAAGCATATGTTATATTATGTACAACACCAGAGGGTCCTATTTCTTTAAACTCTAATGTTAAAGAAACTGCACGGAGCTGTAAAAAGCACAGCTCCTGGTTGTGAGGCAAGAGAGAGTGCAAGTAATGTATTTATATACAAGTGTGCATATCCCATATACTTGCAGCTAGGGGAACTATTGAGACTCCATGAGGCAGGAGAGGCTGTTTTCATTGAAGAAATGGAGTCAAACAGTTCAACTTGGAAAATTAAGGAGGAGTTCCAAAAACAGAGATGGCTCAGATAATTATACAGTGATTTAGGAGTAGAAACTGGACACGGCATGGTACTTAGCCCATGGGGACCTTGGGGATTTTTTTGTCAAGAGACTTGAAGGCTTTAATTTAATTTCTCTCAATCTTTAGAGTTAAGATTGGCAAAAGGAGTGTGTAATGCTGATAAATGGCAAAAACATCAGAATTCCTTCACTTCTTATTTCTTTTTTAGGATAAGAATTGTATTGAGAATCAAAAGATAAAACTATCATTTGTAAAGAACAAATAAAATCGTAAGATATGTAATTAGATTTGAAAAGAATATGTAGTTATTCCAATGGAGAACAAATCTGATTAATGATGTCCTTCCATAAAACCTATGAGTGGCATTTTGAACTATCACTGTGCAAGCAAATGGGTGATAGGTGTTTGACTTGCAATCCCAGTTGACAAAATGGAGAAGCATAAGCTGGGATCAAATATTGTCAGAGGAATTAGTAAGTGTTTGAAATACTCCATCCAAAGTGGTAAACAGTAAATTGTTTCAGTACGTAGGAAGTTTTCTAGTAGTTTACCATAGACCCTGTCATTTCTCACAATGTGTTTTCCATTCTTATTAATGGTTTTAATGGAGGTATGGAATGATACATGTTTATATGGGGAGTTTGTTAAAAATAGAGAATGATAGTGAATAGTTTAAATGATATTGGTATGCTAAAGGTCTTTGACAGGGTTGTAAAATGGACTGTTTATGATAGGACATCACTTCCTAGAGATTGATGTAATTTTCTGAGGCTGATTTTTTTCTCCCCTCTTTAATGATTATGAACACCATGAGAACATTTAAATTCAAACTATTGGTTATTATAAAATAGCTGAACGTATTTCTATTAATAAGGATCCTGGGCCTGGTCAGGTAGCTCGGTTGATTAGAATCCAAATACTCCAGGTTGTGGGTTTGATCCCCTGTCAGGGCAAATACAAGAATTAACCAATGAATGTATAAATAAGTAGAACAACAAGTTGATGTTTCTTCCTCTCTCTCTCTCTTCTTCTCTCTTTAAAATCAATCAATAAATTAAAAAAAAAAAACAAGGATCCCAATATGAGTCAACAAAGTAAGGTATTCACAAAAACTGTTCAAGCCCTTTTGGCTATAGCAGGAAGATGGGATATCCACATTTATTTAGAAGCAGGAGTTAAGAACCCCTCAGAGTCTCTACTAGTCAGGCCAAAAGTGAAATATTTCATTTATTGCAGTGAGATACCACTCTGGGTGATATATTGATAGGTGGTGATGTACACAGGGAAGGACAAGGGTAATACTGGGTTTGAGGCCTTCCTATGGAAGAGAAGATTAAGAAGGAATGGAGGATGCTAGAGAATTAACTCATTACTTTGAAAACTGGTAAATAAAGGGAGAGACATCAGGAAATATTTTGCCATTCCTATACAAATCAAATCACTGGGTAACCAAATAGCATTTGACAGAATACTTCACATTATAAAACATTCCAAGTAATAAATAAAATAGAAATGATAGAATTGACATATCACCATTTTGAAACCCTTACTGAATAAAGGATCTAATATTTTAGTGCCAATGGCTGTTAACAGCACAAAGGGAGACAACCAGATATTATTATGTGCCTTTGGATCAAGGATACATATTACATATGAAGTTGTCCTCCCACAAAATACAAACCCAAATCTGATTAAACCCCTAGATCCAACTACAAATTTTAGGAAGTTCAGAGTGGAGACTAATGCATGAAATGACACAATGGATAACACCAGAGGGCAATTATATGTGTGCGGGTTTTTTTTTAAGCAGTACATTGCTTGCAAACAAAGTAATAGAGGGGAAATATATAGATTACATTTACATATATACACAAATAAAATTAGAGGCCTGGTACATGGAATTTGTGCATGGGCGGGGGGTGAGGGGGTCCCTCAGCCCGCCCTGCACCTTCAGGCGATGTCTGACTGCCAGTTTAGGTCCGATCCCTCTCACAATCCAGGACACTGCATGCACCACCAGTGACCATACTTTTCATACAGGTGAAAGGCATCTTGCTGTTGTATGGGCAGCTACATTTTTTTGCCCTGATTATAAAATGTAGTACATAATGTGATCCTTCTGAGGCAGTAGTACCATTTTCCCCATTTTATCAGTGATCAGGGCTGATCTGTGGGGCCACCTGCTGGCGGGGTGATCAGGGCTCCCCTGCTGGCATCCACCTTGGCTGGCGGCCTGGTGCCACCCACTGGCCGGCCCCACCCCCTGATTGCCACTGTGGGTTGCCTCCCTCTCAGGGGCTGGGGCAGCTCCTACATTGAGCATCTGCCCCCTGGTGGTCAGTGCACATCACAGTGATCTGTGGGTCTTTCCACTGGTCATCCCACCCTTCAGTTGATTTGCATATTAGGGTTTTATTATATAGGATTATACCTATACTTACAACATATATTTGGGGAGGGTGGGGAAGGCAAGGCTAAACTATAGTGGATTGAATGTAAAATTATAAAGTTTATTGAGGAAAGGATTTCATTTAAGGTAAATAGATATTACCTGTAGTGGAGAAGGTACAAAGAGAGCTTTTGGGGGTGTTTGTCAATGTTTAATCTTCTTTCAGGGTTTACAAGAATGTTTTCCCTTTAATAATTTATTAAGCTGCACCATATTTTATGTTATCTCAATAAACATCAATACAAAGTAAAAAAGTGAATGTTGGTTATTTAATTTATCTAGATCACTTATTTCATTATGAAATAAACCTTATTTTACCATTCTATATGAAACCTCTGAGCATAGCTTATATTTCCACCAGCTATGACAAACAAAGTTTGGATAATTTGGGATAAATCTCTTCCTTTCTAGTTAGAAAAAAAATATTTCTAGAAAGGTATTAATATCACCTTGATAAATCATCTACTCTTTGAAACAAATGGCATTAATGTATTTTTATTAAAACAAAATAAAGGGATAACAAAATTATTTCCTCACTGTGTAGTCTGTGGACTCAGTTTCCTAATTGGTTAAAAATATAAGAATTATCTCCTGTTAAAGTTGTGTGGGTATCAGATAAGATATTAAATTGAAAACATGAAAAAGCAACACAAAGCATTACTGTATTCAGTAGAAAATGTTCCAAACTCCCGCTATTCTAACTGATCTTCAAAGTAAAAATTTTAAGTATTTCGTGTTTGTTCCAAAATATGAATTAGATAGGAATTCCAGTAAAGAATCTCAAATTTATCTAGAGTCTGGCCCAGCTGGTGTGGCTCAATGATTGCGCATTGACCTCTGGACCAGGTGGTCACAGTTTGATTCCTGGTCAGGGCACGTGCCCTGGTTGTGGGCTGGATCCTCAGAAGGGGGCGTTAGGAGGCAGCTGATCAATAATTCACTCTCATCATTGATGTTCATCTCTCTCTCCCTTTCCTGTCCTCTCTGAAATCAATAAAAAATATATTTTAAATAGAGTCTAAGACATTTCAATTACCCATGTGTAAATAGTAAAATTTTTGGTTAAAATATTTAACAATTTTTTAAATAATGTAATATTGTTTCTGTTTTCAAAGAATGAAAATAAATGCAAGAAAATGGCAGCTATATTTTTTAATGTGGATCTGACTGACTATATAAATAGGTCATTTATGACAAAATGGTTCAAACGGAATTTGCATTTCAGAGTTTTTCTTATGCAGTCTCACACAATCTATGCAGGGATGGGGCAAAGCAGATGTCCTTAAATAGTTAAAATGTTGCCACTTTCAGTATTAATGGAGTAGCAAAAGAGAAGTGTCAAAAAACAGAAAGCTGGTCATTGATGGAGTTTAGAGAAATTAAGCAGCTGGAATATGCTCAGAACCCTTTCCTAGTTCTTTAAACAGTTCGAATATTTGCATAGTCTTATTAAAGACAATTTCAGAAATGCTTCTCTGCATCACTGGATTCCATTTTAACCAGACTAAATTTTATGGAAATGTATGTTTAATTCTAAAGCATGTTCCACCTACCACTGTATTCTAATTAAGGCATGACATTGACACATCTCAGGCCCCTGCCTAATGCAGTGTTAAGAATCCACACAATTTCACATGCTGGTATCTCTCCAAACCAGGAAGTCACTTTCACCTTTAATTTGCATGCTGCCTTCATTTTCAGATTAGTCACGTGATTAATGAGCATGTTGGAAATTGTCCAGTTTTACCCACTCTGTCATGTTGGCCTTATTCCCACCACCAGACTCGATTAACTCTCCCAGCTGTTGTCAAGTGGTTTCACGCAGTATAAATTAGGCTTGTTCATTTGTTTCAGAAAACAATCATATCCACTGCAATTTAGGAATTGTTTCCCATTTGTGAGTGTCATTAATTGTCAAAAATGTGCATTGGCAAATATTTCCCCTTACTACTTAGACCAAACATTTCAACAAATCAATATTGAATATTTATCATACTCCAAACTTGTACACCACAACCTTCATCCCTAGTCTCTGAATAAAACAATGCAGATTTGTAGGGAAATTCTCATAATGAGCAATTGCTGTTGAACTTGAATTAAGCTTTAGTCTTCCAATAGAAGAGAGTTAATGTAAAAATGGCTTTATAATGAGGAAGTTGGAGAGGTACCTTATTGCGTTCTCACCATCATATTTTATTGTTTTTGCTGCCTCTCACACCTTGATTGAACTTTGCAAATTTTTTATTCCTTGAATATTCAGTCATAATATGAAAATTAAGTTGTTGTTTTTTCTGCCTTTCACATCATCTCAATTTAATTGACAATTTTTTCCAGCTCATGCATAGTCTAAAAAGAAAACTATTGCATTTCTCTGCAACAATTTGTTAGGTTGGAATCATTAATAATAATTATAAACTCTTGAAAATAAAAGTGTTTCTTTTAAAAATGGTTAGTTTCAGTGGAAGTCGCAGGCTATATTTCTGTTTCACAAAGGAGGAATACCCATTGGGCAGCTTGGTTCTGTATTATTTATGGGTACACTAGCAGTTTAATTGAAGAAGCTTAGGTGTGTTTTTGTTTTTTTTTTTTTAATTTCAAAATGCACCCACAGGCACACATACCAGAGCTCTAGGCTGTGGTGAAGTTTTATAGGAATGAAATAGAAAAAAAAAAATGCATGGGTAATTGTGCTGTCCTTGAGAAGTTTCCACATGTTCAACTTTACATAATTTGATGAGAAAGGTGGTAGAACAATCAACTGCTTTTCAAGCAATAGGTGTTCCCAAGATAATATTCTGGGTGCTGGGGACTGAGAGAGACAAATCCTGGTTCCTGTAATAAACAATGAAATAAAATATATGTCCAAGAAAAACAGCAGATATTGATAAGTATTATGCAGAAGACTGTATAAAGGTAGAGGGCTAGATTCTAAAGAGAAGACATTTAAAATGATAATTGAATGACGAAAAGGATTCAGCCAAGGAAATAGGGTGAAAGAGTATATGGGTGGATGAAACAACTTGTGGGTTGTACCAGGGTCAGCATCAAGCTTGGTGTGCTCAAGGCGTAGCATAAAGTTGATGTTAACTAGAGAATGATGGGCAAGAGGTAGAGTGGGGCAGGATGTAGCATGAGATGAGTGAGGCAGGCAAGAGTCCCATAATACAACCAAAGGTGCCAGCCAGTGTTCTTACTCAAGTGAAATACAAATCTAGAGACAGATAAGTCCCTCAGGCTGTGGAATGAAAGAGGGACCAGAGTGGGATAAGAAAAGAATGGAGGGTGGAGGTGGAAATGGGGGGCAAGAATTGTAAAATCTGGCATAAATTGCATAATCTTCCCCCACTCCTTATTTTATTGTATCTCAAACAAATCTAGATTAAGAATTCTTGGTAAAGAACAATAACATAAATTAAAATCAGGCAATGAGTTTTTAATCCTGAAAATGAACTATCCTTAGGCCTAATTTAAGAATGTTACATTCAACTCTACTGATATGCATTTGTTCCTTTTATCTGCTCACTCCTTACTCCACACCCATAAACACTCACCCTTTCCCTCTACTAACCCTAGAGTTATTTCAGGGTCAGCTCCAGTATTATGTGTCTAGTGCTTTTTGAGACTTCTCTAACTCAGAGGGATCATTTCCTTTCTGAAATTCTAGAAAATTTATTATAAATGTCATTTCTGTGTACTGTTCAAAAGATAGAGTGTTAAGTGTTTCATATACCTTTTAATAAACTTTTGTGATTTAAAAAGGAGGCATGGATATTTTTCTGTTAAATGAAAGACTGCATGAGTTGCAGATAGTAAAATACATATTTAGGGTCAGAAGAGCATTTTGATGTCCATGAAATTACTTCAGGGGGTAACTGACTTTTCTTCCCGTGTTTGTGCTCAACTCTGTCCATAACCACGGCAGCATAAGAAGAGTTCAGTTCTGAGAAACACCAATTGTGCAAGGGGCTAATATTAAAATATAAGGTTCTTCAGTGCTCATCATGTTTTTCCTTTTTATATGCTATGACCTAGAATATAAATTATTTGGACTGATCATTATTGTGTAAAGGTCAAGACTATTTGTTTAAAATTTACTAGATTGCAAAGCAATGGAAAAAATACTTTATCACCCTCAGAAAATGCTTTTCTTTTCTTTCTTTTTTTTTCTTTGCTTCTATGTATCAAAATCACAGCATTTTTCAATAGAAACAGTATTATCTATAGACCACCTCTTCAAAGCTGCACTTTAAACTTGAATTGATATACAATAGAGCTGTCTTGTTTAAAATATAAGTGACCGTTTACTCTTGAAGATGTGTATACTATACTTCGGAAGACCTACAGGAAATTAATATATTTTAAGATTTCAGTTAAACTTATGGAAATACAAATGCTATTTGTAAAGTGTCTTTATCCTTCCCATTCCTGACTTTTTGAGTGTTATCCCTACTCATTTTATTGGTTTTACTTTTTCTACTCCATCCTTCAAGGATAAGGTAACTAATTACATTTATTACGTGTTAGTTTATATATAGAAAAAATTTAGCATATGGTTGTTTACAAAGTATAATATGTAGTAAAGTAATTTTTAAGTCAGGACTTTAGATAGTTTATAATATCATTTACATATTATCCCAATCAGTCTTTATCACAACCCTACATTTTGACAGCAGATTTTGTAACTGAAGAAACTCTGGTCCCAGAAGGTTAAGTAATCTGCTAAAAACAATTTTTTTTTTAAATCAACACATGGAGATGCTACACACTATAATATTATTGATTTTATTAATATTTTAGGAATTCTATCACATAAGTTCCAAACTTGAGTCTAAGACATATAAAGGGTGGGAAAGCATTAGCACACATCATTTTTTTGTACCAAATACATTTCTCCAATCTGATCACCTAGTTCATCTCCTTTGATTAGAATCCAAAGCCTTTCTTTAAGAGTGAACCTTTCCTGTGTGTACGTTTGTGTACATTGTGTTTTTAAAGACTGTAACATGACTAAAATGATGACTATTAAATCTTATTTGGATGCACGATTCTGGTACTTTTGTTTACAAACTCTTATGCCATTTTATGATCAACCACAATGGTTGGTTGGTTGGTTTTTAAAGCAAATTGAATATGCGACCTAGTTAGCCAGCTAGTGTGAATGTGTGTCATGAATATAAACATGTATCAATCATTTTCATTTTCCCAGTGATTTTTAGTGATATAGTGTCTGGGGACCAGGACTAAGAATTATTGCTCTTGCAGTTCCTCATTCCGACTGGGGGAATGTTGAACTTTCATTATCCACTGACAGAATTTATCGTTCCTAGAGTTTGCAGATGAGCTCAGAAAAGGAAAGCACAACTCTAACAAAAGAACATGTGATTATTTGGGGCTAAGGCAGCAGGGATATTTTGGTATACTGGCAAAATTGTTGAAATATTCCTGTAACGTAACTGTTTTATTCTGCATTATCTGGACCCAAAACATTGGTACTATAAGAGTGACCATCTGTATAATCAATTATTCCACTGAAATTTTTGTTATCTAATGCTGTAGACTTGAAAACTAGATAAATACTAGTAACTGTATTAAAATTGTGGATGAATAAGAAAAGGATAAACTGACTTTGACAAGAGAACCCAAGATCCTTTCTTTTGAATACCTTTCATAACCTGAGTGCTTTTTGTTTTCTTCAAGATTCATCAGCTCTAAGCTAGATATATGAAATGCTGCCATAATTGAGCCATTAAGCTTCTCCGGAGGACTAACAATAAAATATCTAAATTCATTCATCTGATACAAATTGAGTTTCTTCAGAGTTCCATTACCAGGAAAGGCACTGGGATTTTGAATGCAAAGATGTTCATGAAAACAATAATCATGTTGAGGAAGACTGGGTGACTCATGTTTGATGGGAGTGTCAGGGAACTTAGCCTTGAAGAGCTGATACTTTCAATGAGTTCTGAAGTAAGAATCTATGCTAACTAGCAGGGCAAAGAGGATGGAGGTAGAGGTAGAGGTAGAGGTAGAGGGGAAGCAGGGCATAAGAACATACTTTATGCCTTTCCTCCCTCCATCGTGCTCCTCCACATAGATCACTTTGTGGAGGAGCACGATGGAGGGAGGAAAGGCCTTGAGACTTAGAACAAAAAAATATAGTATTGCTTAAGGGCAGAGAGATGAAGAAGAGCGTGATGCCCAGTTAGGCTTAAAAGCTTGACAAAGAGCAGCCCAAGTATAGCTTAGTAGGATGTATTAATTATTTTCGCCTAATTGCCAAGGAAATTCATTGCAAGGGACTGAATGTTCTTACTGCTCCCCTCCCCCCCCATTCATACCTTGAAACCATAATCCCAATGCGATGGTATTTAGAGGTGTGGCCTTTTGGAAGTAATTAGGCCATGAGGGTGGTGACCTCATGAATGGAATTAGTGCCCCTTATAAGAAGGGGCTGGGGAGCTAAATTGCTCTCTTTTCACAAGGTGAGGACACAGTAAAAAAAAAAAAAAAAAAAAAAAGGGCCACATGTAAACTAGAAGGAGGCCAATTACCATGAACCTGAACTTGCTGGCACCCTGATGTCAGACATCCTGGACTGAGAAATGTGAGAAATAAGCTTTTGTTGTTTAAAACCACCTAATTTGTGGTAATTTTTTCTAGCATCCCAAAAAGATTAAGACAGTTGTTGAAGAGTCTTAATCAGAAAGAAGGATATGTGCGCATGTCTATGTGTGTGTATTTCTGGCCACTCAGTATATATATATATATATTAGAGGCCCGGTGCATGAATTCGTGCATGGGTGGGGTCTGGCCAGCCTGGCCAGGGGGAGGGGACATGGGCAGTTGGCCGGCCTGCCTGCTGGTTGAACTCCTGGTCAAAGGGACAATTTGCATATTAGCCTTTTATTATATAGGATATACACTTAATGGCCAGATTATTATGCATTCAGAGATCATAATAATCTGGCCACTCAGTATATTTCTCTAACTTTGCCAAGAAAGAGACTCTCAGTGGATTAAAAACTTTGAGCAATACCTGAAGGAACAAAGAAAGGAGAATATTTAAATATATATATTTAAAAAATATATATATATATAAATATATATATTTAAAATATATATATGTTTTAAAAGTAAAAAAAATATATATATATCATGGTGAATAGAAAACACAAAACAGGATAGCAGGAATTCGTCCATATATACCACTAAACAAAGAAAACATGTGTATTAGACTAAAAAATAGATTAGACTACTCTATTAATAATAATAAGAATCTAATTAATGTAGAAAATGATCATATATGTTACTTATATAGCTAGCAATAGAACATTCAATAACCTGCACAGTGCCACAGAATAAACAAAAATTAACAATTTTTACAGCTATGTGCAATAACATGGATAAATTTCACAAACATAATGGTGAATGTAAGGGACCAGATGCAGAATAATGTAGACTGAGCTATTTCATTTGCATAAGTATTACAAAATGGTCAAAACTATATTAAGTGCTTCAGGATGTTTGCTTCGTTTTAACACTATTAAGAAAAGCAAAGACAATCTGGGGTTGTAGAGAGTGCAGTTTTTGTAGGGGACATGAGAGGTGCTTCTAAGATGCTGACAATATACACTGTTTTGGCTGTGTGCTAGTTATATGAGCTGTTACTGTGTGATAAATTAGTGAGCAGTGCTTCTCATTTTGTATACACTCTGTATGTTATATTTCATACCTAAAATGTTTCAAATAACCAAAAATGTGAGATATAATATTTCATTCATTTGGCAAATAATTTTTTAAATGTAAATATTATGTCTTGGGCAAGCTATAAAAATTACATCATATGCTGTCATGGAATCTTGTATGACTCCTCAGAGGGTAATTTTGTAATTTTTATTAAAATGTAAAATTATATGCTTTATAGCCTAACAATTACACTTATTAGTATGTACCCTATAGAAACTCATGTGCCCAAGGAGGATATTTATTGCAGTATTGTGTACATAAGAGAGAACCCAGAAATAAATAAGTTGTCCATCCTTAGGAAATGATTAAAATTAATTATCCATAACCTAGAAATAACTATAATAAAATTGTATATGAAAACAAATATGATATGTATAATATAGCATAAAATGGTATATATTAACTAACTAGATTGAAGTATCCCTTTATGGGAGGGAATTAGGGGACATCCATAATACTGTCAACAATAAAAAATAATTTAAAAATGAGTGAATAGGAGTTTGAAAATGCAAATAGCTAGTATATACAACTCTTTAAAAGGATTATAGTGGCCGAAACCGGTTTGGCTCAGTGGATAGAGCGTCTCAGCCTGCGGACTGAAGGGTCCCAGGTTCGATTCCGGTTAAGGGCACGTACCTTGGTTGTGGGCACATCCCCAGTAGGAGGTGTGCAGGAGGCAGCTGATTGATGTTTCTCTCTCATCGATGTTTCTAACTCTCTATCTCTCTTCCTTCTTTTCTGTAAAAAATCAATAAAATATATTTTTTAAAAAAGGATTATAGTGAAGAGAGAATAGAGATAAAAGAGTAACTTAATGGAAATATACAACTTGAAAAATTAATATAGTTGGGATAAGGCTGACATATAGGACACATGACAACATATGTTTAAGGCTACAGCACCAACCACATGCTAATCATTGTAGCCCTGGCTTTTCTTACAATGGTCCACTATGGTCCCATATAGCCACTGGTGAGAATCTTTCAATTAGTTAATTTGGTTCTGATTAAGGAAGGTTTCACTATTCCTAGATGCATGACATATACAGAGGTGGACAAAAGGAGGTTTATAGTTGTGTGTGTGCAAAACACATTTAAGAAAGCTATTGCAATAATCATAACCTGCATGTCTTTTTCCATAGGATCTTAGAAAAAGAAATACTGATTTTCTAAAAATCTTTATTGTTGAAAGTATTACATGTTCCCCCTTTTTTCCCCACTGACCCCTTCTAGCCCACCCTTAACCCCCACCCCCGGCCTTCACCATCCTATTGTCTGAGTCCATGGGTTATGCATATATGCATACAAATTCTTTGATTGGCTTTTTAAAATGCTATTATCTAGCTTCTGAATAAAAACAGAATGAGGTTTTTCTTTAATATATAAAATATTCAGATAGCCACGTAAGCACAAAGATGAATGTATTCAGGGCATGATTCTAACCCGAAATAACTTGGCAAATAACTTTGACCTTCATAGATAAAATACATGTCTGGAGAACTTAATTACTGTTATTATCACATGACTAATCAAATAAAATATTTATAACTGTCTTCTAATAGAAAATTAGTTGTTCGAATTGGTTTGGAGCTTGATAGTTTTCAAATTGATTTTCCACATAGCTAATTTTAGCTTCCATCTATCTTTGTCCCAGTGAGAATGCACACCCTGGGACTGTCTTGAATCAAAGAAAGTAAATTGTAGAACATGGACATATGTATTACATGTTCAATTTGATTATTTACATGAATCAAACTTACCTAAATGTCTCTCTCCATGTCTGCATTTCATGCTGAGTAAATGCATGCTGATATAGACAACTTTGATATAAAATGTCAAAGAGCTGACCTCTTTATTCTCCAGAAATAATCTCAACATAGTAATTAGAATTACACTAGTTAAATGAAAAGTATTAAGCAGAATCAGCCATGGCTAATGACAAAGATTCACTTTGAAGAGGCCATAAATTAGAAAGCAGTATTGAAATGCTCCCATTTTGGGTCAAACAAATATGGATTCAGATTCTAGTTCAACAAATTTTTGAACATATGACAATGGGTAAATGAATCTAAATACCACTAAAAGATTGAAAATACCAAGATATATCTTATAGTTCTAAATGTTTTCCTATGTGCAATATTTTACACTTTCCTTTTTAAAAAAATCCAACAACACATGCATGAATTAGGGGAATTAAATGTAAATTTTGTTAGCTCTTTTAAGATATGCTTAAAATAATTTTATCTCATATATTGCATTTATCAGCAATAATGGCCAATTTTTACTACATACCAGTATGAATATTTATTTTCCCCATTCTAATTGCTATGCAAGGTTACTCATTAAGAGCCAATAGAGTACTTACAATGTCTTTAATAATTAACTACTAAAAAAAGACAAAGTCTAAATATAAGGTATTTGACTTCATACTAAGTGCCCACTTATAATCATTGAATAAGCATAGAACATGTTGAGAGGTGCTTCTGTTGTAGGCACACTATTGTCCTCAAGGGCATCTATATCTAGAATTTGTATATATTTCTAGTTGTTTAGTTTGACCAAAGATAATTTTATTTTATTAATTATTTTTAAATCCTCATGCAAGGGTATATTTTTATTTATTTTATAGAGAGAGGAAGGAAGAGAGAGGAACATCAATGTGAGAAACATCGATAAGTTGTCTCCAATACATGCCCCAACTGACCTGCAACCTAGGTATGTTCCTTGACCAGGAATCCAACCCACAACCTTTCAGGATATGGGATGATGCTCCAATCAATTGAGCCACATCAGCCAGGGCAACCACAGATAATTTTAATTAGCTATTGAATATAGTCAACATCACAGATGGTTAACTGAATTTTTCCATGATTATGGTACTATCTGAAAACTCTATTAAATGACTAACTATAAGAACATTGCTGTTTTAATAAGATATGGCATTTTATTCTTTTCCTGTAGAGCTAGTTACAGTTCTTACCAATTGCTCAGGAAGAATATAAATCTTTCACATAGTTATTATGCAGTATTCATGGCTAGTAAGTGAAATGGGAGGTCTGAATCACTGAACAAGGAAAAGCATTCACGGCTGAATCAATTACAAGAGTATGTATTCCTTGAAAAGAGGCTATGTAGGTACAGCTGGAAAATTGTTGGTCATATGAATTTCTGGGCACTGTGGGTACTGAATAAATGTATGGCCAAGTAAATTAATAAAGTGATCACCGATTCCTGAACTGTTTGTTAAAGCAGTCTTCTGGGGGTTGTTTTTGTTTATTTGTTTTTTTCTTCTGCAAGAAAAGCAAACCAAAGAAACTATTGAATAGGTCCTTAAGGCCAGTTTACTCTAATCAAATTGTGTGCTGTACTTATATAATGACCTGAAGTCATCCTAATGCAATGAGAAAAAGGGACAATTGGACTCCAGATAAAGACATACAATCAGCTCTTAAAAATGATGAAATAAAATTAAGTAGGGAAGATCAATAAGAAACATATTTCTGCCTAATTTTATGTGCTATTTATCCCTGTGCCTTATACAATGCCTGGATCACCGTAGCTTCCCAACAAATATTTGTTTATGAATTAATATTGAAAGAAGAAGCTCAGCCAGGGTGGCTCAGTGTTTTGAGCATCAACCTATGAACCAAGAGGTTACCAGGTCAATTCCCCTGGTAACCTGCACACACCCTGGTTGAAAGCTGGATCCCCAGTAGGGGTCTTGCAGGAGACAGCTGATCAATGTTTCTCTCTCTCTATCCCTCTCCCTCCCCCTCTCTCTAAAATAAATAAAAACATATTTTAAAAAAATATATTAAGTAGAGAGGAAAAAGCAGAAGATGAGAATAAAAATAGAAAGCAGAAGATATAATAACATATGCATGCATAGTGCTTTTAATTTTTCAAGGAAAGTTTCTTTTGCTAACTATTTTAGGTTAAGAAATAGCCATTAATATAATAGGGAATTTTTACAAAAGAACACTAACTAGCACACCTTTGATTAATTTAGTTGTTTTCTAAAACTCTAAAATTAACTGTAGCAAAATCTAAAAATGGTAAATGTTTTGTTAGAAATATTTGTTCACCCAATTTTTTATTCAACAAATATTTATTCAGCACTACTATATGCTGGGCATTCTGAAAAGGTCTGGGGAAACACTAGTGAATTATATATTGGAAGTTCCCACTCTCATGACTCTTTAATTAAACAGATAATTAACTAAATAATTATTAAATTACATAAAGATAAATGATATTAAGGAAATATTCAAGGTTCTGATAGAATGTATGAAAGAGCTCTTATTTGGGGAAGCCAAAGGGGACTTTCTTTTATTTATTTTTATTTTTCAATTACAATTTGCATTCAATATCATTCTGTATGAATTTCAGATGCACAGCAAAGTGGCTAGAAAGGCATATACTTTACAAAGTGGCCCCCTGATGCTTTAAGTACCCACCTGGCCCCATACATAGTTATCACAATATTATTGACTATATTCTGTATACTGTAATCTTCATCTCTGTGACTATTCTGTGACTACCAATTTATACTGCTCAATACTGTCATCTTTTTCATGCAGTCCTCCTACACTCCCAACTGTTAGTCTGTTGTCTGTTTCTATTTGGTTTATATATTTTGTTTTAGATTCCACATAAAAGTAAAATCATATGGTATTTGTCTTTCTCTGTCTGACTTATTTCACTTATAATACTCTCAAAGGGACTTTTTGAGGAAGTAATATTTAAGCTGAAAATTGATCAAAGTATAAGCTAAACAGGCAAAATGGAGGGTGGAGAGGTAAAGAGCATTCGGAGTTAAAATATGTGCAAAAATGTCCTAAGGCAGAAAGGGGCTTGGCTAGTTTGTGAATCTAAAAGGAGGCAGATGTCCTTGAAGCCCCCCAAAAGAGGTGGTGGGTAGCAAGTGTGAAAATGAAAGTAACAAGGCCATGAGAATTTTCACTCTATTCTTAGAATTTTATTCTTCATCCCAAACATAACTGATAACATTGGGAACTGTTCAGCAGTGCAAATTTGTGTTTAAACAGTTATTTCTGGACCCTGTGTAAAAACCAATTAGAAGAACTAGTCCAAACTGGAAATGGAGGTGGCTTAGAATAAGAAGGCAGCAGAAATTAGGGAAAGATGGGGACAGATTCAAGATATTTTTAGATGGTAGAAACCACAATGATTGATGAATGATGTAATGTAGAAGTTGAAATAGCTATCAAGCATTTCTCTTGAGTTTCTGGCATGAGAGCCTGGTAAATTAAGGGCTTTACCATGATAAAGAATCCTGAAGGAAGTAAAGTCTAGTAGGGATAATCAGTTATTATTTAAAGTCGGGGCATGTTCACTTTTGTCTGCCTTGGATCTATCTAAATGTGGAAGTTAAGTAGACTGCCAGCAATATTCATTTTCATCTCAGAGAAAAAAGTACAGAACTATCTCTATCTAAACCCTTAGCTGGTTCTATACACTCTTTAAAGATCTGGCAAATATTTTCCTTCCTCTTGCCAACCTGCACATTAGGTCATTTATTTCATCCTTAGGAATTCCCAAATTCTCCATCTTAGTTACATGTTGCATTGTCTTATTTGGGTGCCTATATTTTTTGTTCTTCTGAGAATATCTATTCTTACTTCCTCTTCACTTGCCTAATTTCTATGCATCCTTCAAAATTCAGTGCAGAGGGCATCTGTTCTACATATACTTCGTGTCACTTTAGGTCATGCAAGATATACCTTCATTGTCCTCCTTCAGCATTTTGTGCTTTTTTTTTCCAATGAACTCATCACATGGTCTTGTATACTTATTAATTTTCCAACCCAACCTGAAATGCATTGAAGTCACAGATTGTGTTTTTATCTCTATATATCTAGTGTGTAGCATGGGACCTAGCACATAACAGGTGAATATAAAGTTTTATAGGTTTGCAGAGGAAGGGGGCAAAAATAACAGTTTGAGGAGAGTGAGAGAATTACACACATGATGTAATCAAAGATAATGTTCTGTAACTGAGAAGGAACGCACATCCTTCAGGGTTCAGAATTTTTCATCAAGTATTAGTGCTCATCAAGTATTACTCAGAGTATGCTATTTGAGATCATATCTTGTTTCCTTCTGTACTAATTTGCCAAATGAAGTGACCTGGTTTTATATGCTTACTTTCTATGTTTTCTATGTGTGCATTTACTTGATTATCAGTGAACATGAATAGAAATAATTCTCAACATAGGAAGTTATCAATAAATAATAATTTGAACTAAATATACAGTCCACAAGTGAGAACCTGGGGAAAGGGACACAATATTCTATAGCAGAAAATATCAATACCTTGGAAATCTAATTCATATTAAATTAGAAGTATATACAATAAGATTTTTAATTTCAAGCAAGTTACAATATGATTAAAAGGATATAGCAAAACAAAATGTCCTCGGTCATTGTCTCAAATGTCTTTAAGAAATCCAGACTTCTCTGAAAATTCTTCTCAAAGAATCTTGAATTCTAGACTAGAGGGCCAGAATTTCTTAGCTTTTAAAACATATTGGAAGCTGTGATCCTAAATCACCGTAAATAAAGCTTAAGAGAGGGTCACTAAACTGCCTCTCCATTCTTTCAAAACTCCTTAACACTTTGCTTCTTTCTTATAGTAATAACTGACTTCAAAGCTATAAATATTTGTATATTTGTTTTAAGTCCTCTTCCTGCAATAAAAATTCCTTGTAGGCTAATTTAGTTCTAGAGGATAAACAGATTCCTTTGTAAATATCAGGCATTTAAATATTGTTTGCTGATTGAATTGCATACAATGCTTACCTCTAATTATTTACTGTTAATTAAAAATGACATGTGTGTTTATTAGTATGAAAGGTTGGATATCAAGGCCTTTGGTCAATTTTTTTTTAATTTCCATAATTATTTTATTATAGAAGAAGCGAAGTGTACCTAACATAATTTTTTATACTTAGAAATAGAATATTTTAAAGATTAAATTAAACCTTGAATTTATTCATATTTAATACCTTTAGCATGAACTTTATTTACTTTTTAAGTGACATTTCATCACATGGAAGAAAAGAATCAACACCTTTCAATATTCCCTTTGTAGGTATTTTCTGTGGATTTGCAGAAGCTAGACCCATTGGTTACTGACTTTGAAAATGTTGCTCCTACTTAAGGGGAGCAATTATTTCTTTGGGAAGAACATTGGTACTAGACAATATGCCTAATTCTTCTCAAGGCTAAAGGGAAACTAAATTTTTTGAAGTTATGTAGATTTGAAAGAAAAATAATTTGAAGCTGAATATAGTGAGATAATAAAACCATACAAATCTTTCAAATATTTCAGAGAAAAACTATTCAAAATCTCACTCAGTAGGATGACAAACAGATCTGAACAGGAATTGAAAAATAGTCATTTATTATATAAATCATGAAATAAGTATCCTTGATAGGTGTATTCTTCTCTAATTTCTATTATTTTCAAAATGTAGTAATAGGGAATTCCTCTTGAGGGGCCATTAAGTCACCCAGACTGAGTTATAGTTATGTAGCTTGAGCAGGAGAAAAGTAAATTATTTGGGACTTTCACATTCCTGAAACAGGATACCAATGGAAAATTGTTAACCTCTATTTCCATCAGAGATGCCAAGAAATGAAATGATGGGCAAATCAAATTGAAAGTAATCAAGTGTTCTGTCTCCATTTTCAAACTTCTTCTAAAGCAATTTTACTTATAGCCATGTTAAGGTATGACTTCAGCGCTTTGTGAGTATGGAATCTCAAATGATGGATGTGCCTCATGGATATCTAAAGGAATCATCATTATATTCTTCTCCTTCATTCCTCTTGGAGATATTTATGATGTATTCACATATATTGCCCTATGCAAGCCATAGATATGAGAGTCTAGTGACCAAAAAGGTAGGTTTTTGAAATACCAGTTCATGTAAAGCTTAAACAAAGATGGAAAATGATGAACAGAGTGATTTGTGATTTCATAAATGATATACAGTTGAATTTTCCAACAAGATAAAAGATTCAGAGCTTTTGCCCAGAGATTTCTTGTCTTCTGTAATTCATAATAGTTATGCAAAGTTATCAACATTCCAGAATTGAGATATAAAAATGGATTTAGAGGATTATTAAACATGGACTGTAGCTAATTACTTCTAAAACTTTACAAAGTGATTATTTTTCTTCAGAAACAAAAGTCACCTCTTTGAGGAAGTGCTTTCTGATGAACAACATATAATTGCTTGCGCTTAAATCTTACTAATTCAGTTCAACTGATGAAGAGGTCTTGCTAAATTATGGGACATTTAAAAATGAGTACATTTCATTTATTTCAGCAGTACTATTCAAGCAAATATCCTGGAGGATTTGCAGGAAGATATACAAGATAATTATTTATAGAATAACATTTTATATACACAGTAAGACTTTGAATTAAAATTGCTAAATGAGAATCACACCCATTGTAAGGGTAGGAGATATTCAGATCAACTAAATTAAAAGGTTGAAAGGATAAGGTGTAGTCAAAGGAACTCACAATCTAAACCATGAGGGGTCCAGAAGCTATTTGTTTTTCTATGCCATGAAATAATGCTTGGTATGTGTTCAATACCAATGTGTTTCTAGACAAAGAATGCTATGACAGACTCTGCTTGGAAATTTTCAAATGATTCTTTAAAGTGGCTCTTTGAATGATTAGTAAAGCAGTTTTCAGATGTATTTTCTGCTTTGATTGAGGAAGAAAAGGTGTTCCCAATTGCAATGTTCCTGCACTTGATGTGATAAAAAGAAAATTGCATGGAAGAATGAAACATGGCTGGATTTTTTTACTCTAACAATAATTTGACTCTTTGAGTCTCAGTTTCCTCATCTGCAAAATGAGGAGGGTAAACAAAATTACATCTATACTTAGAGTTCTTTCCAAGTGCACCATTAGCATGGTAAACTACTTGTGTACTACAAGATCCAGACACTGATAAAGTGAGAAAACGACCAAATAAAAAACACAAAACCATATCAGTTTTATTATCCAGAGCACAGTTTATCAAATGTAATAGATATCCATTAGTGGATCCTGAAATCAAAATTAAGTTAATGTATTCCAACCATTATTTATCAGAAAGAAATAGAATAGTATGGAAAAGATGAGAATGGCAAGAAGTAACGACAAACATTGTTTCTTGAAGCTATAATTGTGGTGACTTACATATTATATATTAATGTGTGTATGTGCCGAGTCATGGTATAAAACACATTTCTTATTCTCCACAGATATCAACAATATTTGTAAGCCATTTATTTAGAGTATCTTTATTTGAGCTTAAGGAGAAAATAAGTTTTTACTCACCAATAGTGGGATCATGGTAATCAGGGAACTGATGGCTAATAAACTGCATTGTCATTGCTGAAAAAAATAAATAAATTCAATTTAATAAAAATTCACCAATTCTTCAACACTTCCATCAATTTTTAATAGGTTTTAGTGAGCAATTTGTTTCTGAGGGTGACTAATTATACAACATTAACCACAAAAATGATGATAATAAGAGAAAGTTCTATAAAAAAAAGTTTATCTAGAGTAAAAAACAATGCCAGATAATTTTCTGGAATAAATATGTCCAAATTTGAAGTGTATTTCAACAAATATTGCACTGAAATAAAAATAAGGCTCTTTTTAAAAAAATATTTTTTTTAATTGATTTCAGAGAGAAAGGGGGAGGGAGAGAGATAGAAACATCAATAATGAGAGAGTGTCATTGATCAGCTGCCTCCTGCACGCCCCACACTGGGGATTGAGCCTACAACCCAGGCATCTGTCCTGACAGGGAATGGACCATGCATGGCCTCCTGGTTCATAGGTCAATGCTCAACCACTGAGCCATGCCAGCTGGGAAAAATGAGGCTCTTGATATAATGGGAATATAAACCAGATGTAGAATCTTCTTGGCTTGTCCTGGTTAAACAGTTGATATTAGTTATAGATCTTTTTACTAAAGGTCTTGTACATTTTCTGGGACATAGCTTTTTCATCTTTAAAATGAAAACATCTCTGAAGTCTGTATTAGTTATTATGAGTTATTATCTCTAGCTTTTCACAGTTGAAAGTGTTTAAGTCACTTTTATTTTGCCTAATTCATGTTATTTAGAACATTTTATTAATTTCCATTACTTTTTTGTATATCCTCTAAATTCTCCACATTCTTCTTAAATATATACATTTATGATACAGTTTCAACGTTTCTTTTGTAAAGTTCTCTTGTGTAAAATTTCATTACTAGGAGATAAGGGCATTCTGAAGTAAAGAAACAAACTTGTAAAAATTAGTATATAATAGTTATCTTCCTTTTAGTGTGTGTGTGTGTGTGTGTGTGTGTGTGTGTGTGTGTGTGTGTGTGTGTGAGAGAGAGAGAGAGAGAGAGAGAGAGAGAGAGAATGACTCTCCTTAACCAAATTTGAGTCAAGCTCCTCTAAACCTTCCTCTGAACAAGGTCTTGACTTTTAGCTTCTGTGTTCATCTCTGCTTCACACAGTTTAGCAAGAATCCGCTGAGTCAGTTTAGAGTAAATTCCCCACACTAGATATCTCATCACCAGTGGTATCATTCCCCAGTCTCCCTTAAGTGTCCTCTGTTTACCTGGCCTACCTTCAGGAAGTACCCTACTAAGTCCAATTAACCAGAATTCCCCCTACTCCTCTTATTTCCTCTTAGTAATTTTCCATCCACTGACCAAAGAAGACTGCCTCTTGGCTTTAAATTCCCAGTTGTCCCTGCTGCATTTGGAATTGAGACCAGTTCTAAACTGAGTTCTCTTTCCCCCATTGCAATAGCTCCTATATAAATCTATTTTGAATATTTTAATTACTGCCCAGCTGTGATTTTCCTTAACAATGCTAACAATGATCCATATCTCTGCACCAATGTCACACTACTCGGTCAACACATTGAAATTCTTGATAATCATGGAAGCTACCAAGAAGGGTTAGAAAACATTGTGTATAATTATTGGCTAAGTTAATTACCATAAGCTTAAGAAAACATTCGGAAGGCTGAAGACGTTTGGAACACACTTAAAGAAAATATGTAAGCATTTTATGAACTGATAAATACATTTTACATTAGACTTCAGAATCACACAACTAATATCAGAAATAAATGAATCAGTCAAAGATCTGCCTGTTATACTTATTTATAAGATGACTTTTAGATGATGACTTTGTGCTCTAATGGAAACCTGCTGCTTATTGTATAATTGAAAAAGCCCTTCAATTCTCAAATCTTCTGATCTACCACTGAGACAAAACCAAAGAAGAGAGAGCAAGCTGAGCCTTGTTCCAGAACTTCAAAGATAATTTTAGAAAGATTGATTTGTAAGAGTTTCTTTTGTGTTTTTACATAGTGGATGCCTGATAGGACATCTCAGAACCATTTCTTTTTGCAGAGATAACATGTAAAACAAACCAGTTTTTAAAAATCTCTCCTAAATATATATCAAGTTAAATGTTGAAGATAAGACTTCTGCTAAATACGAGCAACCTAACTGGAGACTAAATTTTATTCATTTTGTGATGTATAGGCTTACATCCTTGAAATTTTTAAAATAAAGTATTTTTTAAAGTTTTGCTGAGCACCTCAAAAAGGTATTACAAGAGATCATACTTGTTTAAACTTTTTAAGTTATAGCAATCAACAGAGTGTAAATCTATGTATAATTTTATAGATTTAAAAATTAATTCTCTACCTAAGAATATGTCTAAAATGATGGGTAAGATGATTTAAAAAAATTTTAGGTCAACTCTGTGGCCATCACAAAAAATCTGGGGTAAGAAATAGTGATA